>NC_065449.1:215380725-216630725 GCF_917563875.1 Diabrotica virgifera virgifera
TCCAAAATAATTGCGATGAAACTCAAACACAACATACTTCTTTAGAAGACCCCATTAATGGCATACCCATATCTGAAGAACCTCTAAATTTATCAACCAACCAAATAATAATTATACCTAATAGCGAAAAATACACGATGTAAATTACAAGAGAATATTTAAAAAATACAGATATACGGTTAAAGTTACTGAAAATTGGCAAGACTGTCTCGTCGACGCATTTAAAGCTATTTTAAAGCCAAGTCAAAAATTCGGCATAAAAGCTCCGCACGATTTCCAACCTTTTATATGTAATTTCTTTAGAACACATATAGATAACAGTGTTAAAGCAAACTTTTGCGAAAAGCTCTTACAAGACATAGAAACCGAAGACAGACAAATAGAATGTACAAAAACTTACCACATTATGAATCACAGCGGTATAATTGAAACTTATAAACATTTAAAACAAAAATTTTATTGGCCCTCAATGCAAACCACGATAGCAAATTTTATTAATAAATGCGACATATGTTTACAAAACAAATACGAACGTCAACCTTACAAACTACCCCAACTAGGCCCACTATTAGGACAAAAACCATTCGATATTTTACACATAGACATCTTACAATGTAACAAATCTTATTTCCTAACATTAGTTGATTTCTTTTCAAAATACGCCCAATGTTACAAACTTCCAGATAAAGCATCCGTATCAATTTTAAGCAAACTTAGACACTACTTTTCACATCATAACCACCCTAAGAAAATTGTATTCGACAGTGGACAAGAATTCAACTCCTCAGTTATAAAAGAATTCTTAAATCTACATAAGATTGAGACACATACAACCACCGTTAACAGCTCTTCTTCTAATTCCCCAGTCGAACGTTTCCACTCTACTTTATTAGAAAAAATTCGCACATTAAAAGCGCAAAACCCACAAAATTCCTTAGACGATACCTTTACGCAAGCTGTCCTCGTGTACAATCAATCTCTTCATAGCTCTACCGGCTATTCACCATTCTCAATCCTCTACGGACCCTATTTAAATGAAATCAACTTTGACTTTGACTTACCTATTTACGACACTTACAATGAACAACACAAAAACGAATTACTCCCATTCATTGAACACATTTACACAAAAACAAAAGAAAAAAGAGACAAAGCACTAGAAAAAATAAATAAAGACGCAGAAGAAATACCCACAATAACACAAAAAATTTACGCAAAAAAAAAAGAAAATTCAACCCAAATTAGACCCTTTGTACCAGACAATAACTGCCACTTCACAAAATAAAACAAAAATTACTGGTTTAACAACAAAAAATAACAAAACTAGCACACACTTAAAATACGTTAAAAGACAACGAAAACATTACAACAAATCCTTTTTGCAGGATGGCCCTTCAACATCTGCAAGCACTAGTCAAAATCCAAGAGATACCCAATAACGGCTACTATACCGAACCCATAGGCGACTCAAAAATCATAACTCACTATCATAAACACATACTACAAATTGACCTAGACAAACTTGAACAAACATTAACAAACTGCACTAACAACTTCCACAACGTCATACCTAACGTACCTATGATACAACTTCTTAACAACCAATTCACACACCTACTCAAAGAAGTAGAAGATAATTTGCACAAAATTACCCGAAAAAGAATACAAAAACGAGGTCTTTTCAACTTCTTAGGTACAACTATGAAATATATTACTGGAAATCCTGACGACTCAGACTTAGAACTTCTCAAATCTCATCTCGCCGCAATCGAACTTAAACAAAATGAAATTATTAAAAAATATAATAATCAAATCTCTTATGGCGAAACCTTTAATACTAGATTCGACCTACTTCTTAAAAAGCTGAATGATAACAATGTCTTATTGTCAAATGGACTAGATCACCTTTCCAAACAGCTAGCCATAATTAATGAAATATTCGAAATCCAAAGTATAAACGAATATATCAAAAAATTAATAAGAACAGTAACAATTTCACAATCCAATATTCCAAATATTGAACTTTTCACTCTACATGAGATATTCCATCTTCAGAATAAATTACTTGAAATTTATTCTCGAGACGCTCTAATACTTAGTGAAGAACATCCCTATGAACTCTTAGAAGCTTCACATTCAGTAGTATGTATAACTCAGACAAAAATGCTTATAATCCTTAAAATTCCTATTCTCCACATCCATTCTTATCCAACTTCCAAAATATATTCAATACCTAACGACGAACAAGCAATGGTAATACCACCTGCGAAATACTACGCAAACAACACATGGTACGAAGATTGCACGCCAAAATCCAACATTATTATTTGCCAAAACAGAGTATATTCAAAATGCCAAATACCAGACGTCCAAAGATGCCTTACTGCACACGTCACCGAAAATTTCATCATAGAGACTGACCACGTCGTTCTGCTAGGATTAGCAAACCCACTCAGAATTGGTGAAACAACTGTCAACCACTCTAGCGTGATTTCCACAAACGAAACGCTATTTATTATGGGACAAAAGATAAACCCACAAACGATTCAAGAACTACAGATGCCCAACATCATACAAATGAAACTTAATCCAAGACATTCACTTATATTGGAAAAATTGCAAATTCCAAAGACCCATCACAGACTTGAGCCCATTGAACTACCAAATCTGCAACCATTGATGACCACTAGCATCAGCCTCACCTTCATAATAATAATTATGGCTGTTCTAGCACTCATCTCATACATTGCAATTCGCAAGAAAAAGAGAATCTACAAGTTGTTATTTGGACCTAGAATGCCACAACACCAAGTAGCAGCTCTACAAGAACTTCTCGAAATTCCGAGGTCGGAATTTAGTCCCAAGGAAGGAGGATAAATGTAACCATATCACCCTTCATGGATACCAACGCGATACGACTCCCGCCTGGACCACCTGGACGGAAGACGCAGCAAAGACGCAATGAACCCATTAGTTTTTAATTTATTAGTTAGAATGTTATAAAATAGGGAACTAGGAAAAAATGCAAACATTCTTACGTTAGAGTTCAACTTGTAACAGTCAACTTTTAGTTTGAATCATTTAATTATAGTTATTGTATAAGTTCAGTGTAAAATTCAGAAATAAAGCTTTTTTTTAAATAAATACAAGTGAGAAAACATTATTATTATTTTTTTTATTGAAAATTTACCGCATCCACCAAGAGGTGATTAGCGGGAATACAGTGTAGGAGTACAGTTCCAATAACTTACAATCTATAATATAATTCTATGAGTTTTAAATAATTATCGATATTATTATCTATAATTACAGTATGTATCTTAAATTAAGAATACAGTGTAGGTATAACTTCCAGTAATTTAGATTCTATAATATAGCCCTATACATTTTAAATAGTTTGCGATATTGTCATAGTAACCATCTGTGCCTAAAAGTTTGTTGATGTTGTTAGGAATATTGAATCTAATTCGTTCATTTGCAAAAAGTGGACAGTCAATTAAAAAATGTTTTACATTATTTATTTCGTCACAAATTTCACATTTAGGGGGATCGTCTCTTGTAAACAGGTGAGAGTGCGTGTATCTTGTGTGACCTATACGCAGACGTGTGATAACAGTTTGAAGTTTTCGGGCTCGTATTCTCGATAGCCGCGGGTAAACATTATCCTTGATTGTTCTTAAAGATGTCTGTGAATATTTCCATTCTTGGTTCCATTTACACGTGATTAGATTTCTAAAGTACGATTTTATGTCACTCGCGAGATTTCGACACTCCGTTACCTCTGTTTCGACACTTTCCGACACTTTACGGGCGCACTGATCTGCTGCTTCGTTTCCATCGATACCAATATGAGATGGGATCCATATGAAGGTAATGCGTCTGGAATTTTCTTGAGCCTCTTCTAGTTCAGATTTAAGATTTTAAGATTCAGATTTAAGATTTTATTCTAGTTCAGACTAAGGTTAGTTTCTTGTAGGCAAATTATTTCTGGACAGTATTCTGATTGGATGATTTGAAGCATGGGTAAACGATGGAACAGTCCATCAATATTCCACTGTAATATAGAGTTGAAAATTAGGCATCGGAGGAAGATAATTCACTGTCAGTGATATCTTTACCTAGATAGTGATTCAATTTATTTTTAAGTCGGGTGAAGCGATGTTTCGTAGTTTTGTCTGATAGGTATGGGTAAGATATGGTTAATAGGTTTATTAAACCGGGGAGATCGGTTGTGTATTCCTGGATAATTTCTATAGGTGAATTGTTACCTTGGGTATTTTCAATTAGCATTATTAGCTGATCATAGTTTAATGGGAGTGTTGTGGAATTTTTATTCATGAAAAATTTAAGTGCGTCAGGAGTAGGTGTTGTGCGTTTAGGTTTTTTGGGCTTTTGGATGTTGGTTTGACGTGGTGTTTGAGGGAGAGCAAACGTTGGATTATTAGTATTCAGATTTTCGATGGGAGGGGATAACGTTTCGTCAATACTTCTTTTCACAGATGTACTGGATGATTCTCCTATGATTCCGAGTGAAGCTTGTTGATCCATTACTTCAGAGGTTTTTTCACATGGATTTTTAGTGGGAATGTTCTCTTCGGTGGGAATTATTTTGCTCGCTTCAGAAGTTGGCAGTAGGGTTTGAGGAGTAGAAGAAATTGAAGAAGGTTTTTGAATATTTATGTTGTTTGGATCACCGTCTTCAGCTTGATGTGATTCAGTATGGGAGAAAAGTTGTGTGTTCTGTTGCTGTGGCGTAGATTCGGTGGTGGTGGTTAGGTCATATGAGATAGTAGAGTTTTGAGATAACACATTGTCTGTCACAAGTTGTGTATGCTGTTGCTGTGGCGTTGATTCGGTAGTGGGAGTTGGGTCATGAGAAAGAGTAGAATTTTGTGATAGCACATTGTCAGATGAAGTATTGGGGCAATTTGACGCAACGTGTCCAGCCTGTTTGCATACGAAACATTCCATCTTGTCCGTTGAAAGAAAAATTCTATTATCATTGCCTTCAAATGAAATTAATAAGGAGGTGTGAAGCTCGAAATTATCAGAGGGTGAAAAGACATACACTTGGCGGCGGAAACTGAGGATGTGGGAATATTCATCACCTGGAATTCCTGCTCTAAGGAAAGACACTGGGGAGGCTATTTGAAGACCAAGACTCTTGATTGCATTTTCTGCAAGTTGGTGGGGAATATAAGGAGAGATATTCGAGATTAATATTCTTTTTGTCGGGGAGACAAGTTTTCTAATACTTAAAATTAGGGATCCGATTTGGATAGTTGGGTGGGACTTCAGAAGTTGATCAACGAGATTTGGGTTGGCTAGATATATGCAGATTCTATTATTTGAGATTCTGGAAGCAAAGGAAATATTTTTTGGTCCGATGACATCACCAATAGCTTTAACGTAATCTAGAAGTTTAAGGTTTTCTTCTGCGTGAAGGACTATGGCTTGCTCTTTTTTGGGTAGGGATGGTGGTTTCGGCGAAGATTTTGCAGCGTTTACGTACGAAATTGATGTAGTAGCTTGATTATTTGTAGCACTTTGAAGGGCCATGGTTGAGGTAGAAACTGTAGGATTACTGTGTATGTTTGTACTTGTCATGAAGATACAGACAATAGCTTCGTGTTATATTTTTTCTTTAAATGGTTCTGGTATCAGAATTGCATTCAAAGCCATTATGCTGGATGGTCAGCAAGAACCAGCAAACTGGTGAAACCAGCCGCTGGTATGCACTTTTTATAAATTAAATACAATTTATAATGGTTTAATAATATAAAGAAAGCAATACGTACAAATTTTGTCCAGAAATCACTTTTTAAAATACACTATTAAATCGAAATCAAATACACTAATTACTACTGATAAGGTAAACTAGATTTTAATTATACTTGGCACAGGTCTTACTCGTATGAATGCTAGAACAAGACTCAGAAAACATTATTACATACATAAATATAAATGGAACTGGCACAATTATTATGGTGTCAAGTTTATTTTTCGGGTCTAACTACAATGATATCATGCACAAAAATATGTTGTATCTCAGATTTAAAATGCGTTTATCTCGAAAACAGTTGAGTTTATCGAGATGAATTTATATCTTCTTTAAGTAAAAATATTAAGAGAATAAAAATTTTGGTTCAAAAAGTTTGTAGAGCGGGGGATAAAAAAACTGAACGTATTAAATGAGCACTGAAATACGTATGTGGCGCCCTCTGGGTAATACATCATTTGTGGTGGCGAATTTAGATTTCTTATCCCAAATAACCCCCGCTTACCAAATTTCAAGTTGTTATCCTATGACTGTCAGGAAATAGTTATTCAAGAATAAATAAAATAAAAGTTTAACTTTGACACCCTGTATTTCGATTATTATCAACTTTTGTACTAAGGTAAGTTAGCTTAAATCGGCTTATGTAGCTTCTACCAACTCATTTTTAGTGTTCGAGCAGTCCGTCGACGATTTTTGATGGCCCATAGTTGTATGGGTCGATTCTCTCTAGCTTAATTGCCTTGTACGATGCATGTAAGGTTGCCTTCTAACAGCTCCATACATTTTATATCTGGTTCAGACCCTGTTTATCTCAGCACGACTAGCTTTTAACATTTTTGCTGTACGTCGTCAGCTTTCTTCAATGTAAGTTATTGCCCTAGCAATTTGAATTTCTGTGAGGTACACTCTAGATACACCTTCGGGCCTTTCAAGCACATCATAATCTATCAGTAATAACTTTAACCTAAATATCGCCAGAATAGAGAGATTTTTCACCTCTTATTTTGCAATTCCGTTATGATTATCGTTATACTACGTCTGCGCAGTAGCGAATATAATATGATCCGTTATCGTTATTAAACATAAGGGATTCCGTAATTTACGGAGGTTTAAAGTAGTGCATATCGTTATCGTTATAGTAATGGTTAAATTGCTCTGTTGCCAGAATGTAAAAAGTCAGTAAAATTACATTTACATAGATTTTAATTTTGATTACCTATAAATTAAAATATCAAAAACTGTTCAAGTATATGCTTAAAATTACAATAACGTTGTGAAGTGAGGTTATGTTTAAATAACGATAACGATGACCCGAGAAACCTACTTGACAGGCTGCAAAAACTCTGCTTTTTAACGTTGCCGTAATCGTTATGCTTAATAAAGTAATATGCTTAATAAAGTAACTTAATAGCGGAGCAAAAATCAGCGGTTATTTTAAGAGGTGCAAAATCTCTCTAATGTCCATAACGGAATAAATGTGATTCCAAAATGTTATCAAGTTTATCTTTTTTATTGAATTCAAGAAAAACGAAGATCAGAAACTTGTTTTTTTTTTATCATTTATAAAAACTATATGTGTCTACTCGGTGGACGTACATATCTAAGTTCCTACCTAATAAAATAAATACTGTACATTCAATTAAGTTAGTGGCTACTTTTTCGTTTTGATCAGTGAATTATAATACTGTGCTTTGTTACCAGATTTCAATATTATTCTTTTCTTAAAAAAATGGAAATATTTATTTATCGCTTATTCCTCTAAACCACACCCACACATCTTATTCTATTCACTTGACATTGTAATATTGTAAGGGTAAATGTTATCTTTGGCGTCCGTTAAACTGTCCCAATGACAACGCCTTAATTTTCTGTGTTATTTTGGGTTATCCAAATATCTCCATTAAGTTCTCATTACTCCATACCTTCCATTCTCCTAAGTCCTAAGGGATTCTCCTCTTAATTAATATACAGGTTAGGATAAATTATGGAACCAACTAAATATTTTTTAAATGAAAAAAACGCCATTCATGATGTGTGAATTGAAATAATTTCATTGTAATAATTGTAATTATTACAATAGCAAATAACGTATCTGAGGCAGAAAGCGTAGGTACTGTACACCCTGCTAAATTATGTTAAGAGGCTACCGTAGCGCGTCATCAAAACGAAAAACGCGTTCCAAGATTACGGCTTTAATTTTGAATATTTTGTCGAGATATTTGGTATGAAAATGCATATTCGTAATATAGTAAAGAATGGCGGTACAGAGCCCAATTTGAGAAATATGTTAGTATGTGGAAATGACTCTATATCTAAATACAATATTTAAAAAACGAGCCTGTAACTCCATTAAAAAAAAAACAAAAAAATAAGCTTTCTTCAAATTAATTTTTTATCCCATTCCTAGATTTTGTGTCATAATGTCTAACAAGAAATCGAACATATTATAACTAAATAACGGATTAGTCAACGTAAAGAAATTATCACTGTCATTTTGACAAACCTGCGTCAGATTTCTAAGTGTAATAGCCGTAATAGCACGATGTTTGTATCTGTTTTGTTATTTGTATCGATATCTGTTCAGTGTTAGTAGTATAGTGTATTATTTTAAGAATTCGTTAGTGTTGATCCATAGGGAAGTAGAATTTATTTTATAATTAATTTATTATATTTTTATGTAATAGAACTAAGTTGTTGGACTATTTTAAAAATAGATTATTGTTACTTGTAAGTTTGACTTATAGGTAAGTAAGTATATTTACGTAAAAATAATTCGAATCCTAATAGTCTAAGAGCTAGTGAACCCTCCGAGTAACGGTCTTCCTGTAGGCTAGAAATTTGTTTGCATAGTGATAATTCATAGCACACCAAGGCTAAAAACTGTGACTTGACAGGCATTAGCCCTGCACGTGTATCTACCAGGTTAGTCGAAAAGTGCATAGTTTAGGGGAAAAATAAACTTTCTCTTGTAAACTTTAAATTGAAGTATGTGTTTGAGTAAGTCATTTAGGACAGGCGATTCTGAACAGCATAAGACCTTGCCAGGCGAGGAGAATGAGGGGTTTTTCCTAAAATTATTTTTTTGCATCGAACAAAGTTTTTTTAAGATTTTTGAATCATTCCAAACAGAAAAGGTCTTTAGTGACTTTTCTTTTAGATTAATAGTTTTTGACATATAAGCGATTAAAAATTTACAAAATCGCGAAATCGGCCATTTTTAACCCTCAATCGGACATTTAACTGAAAATTTCAATGTTGTTAAGGTAGGTAGATATTCTTTAAACATCGATTGATGAAATCCCGAAGAGTTTTTTGCAATACAATATCGAAAACTCCTTTATTTTTTAATTGCTAATCAAGTGGGCGCGACACTGTAGTATAAGTGAGGACGTTTGAGTTTGCATAAATTCATTATCTCGAGAATGGGCAAATTTGAAGAGAAATTCTCAGACAGGTCGATTTTTATTTTTAAATAAGGACTTTTTTCACATAATATATAATACTAGTGACGTCATCCATCTGGGGGTGATGACGTAATCGATGATTTTTTTAAATGACAGTAGGTGTTGTGTGATAGCTCATTTGAAAGGCTCTTTAATTCTCTATTCAGTATTATAAACATTAAGTTACTTATTTATACAGGGTGTACAAAAAACAATTTTTTTAGTAAATTAATTTACACAAAAAGAAGTAAATTTTTTTTGGTACACCCTGTATCAATAATTATGTTAATGTTTATATCCCTGAATAGAGAATTAAATAGCCTCTCAAATGAGCTATCACGCAACCCCTACTCTCATTTAAAAAAATCATAGATTACGTCATCACTCCCAGATAGATGACGTCACTAGTATTATATAATTTGCCAAAAAGTCCTAATATAAAAATAAAAACTGACCGCTTGATTAGCAATTAAAAACAGAGGGGTTTTCGATATTTTATTGCAAAAAACTCTTCGGGATTTCATCAATCGATGTTTAAAGAATATCTACCTGCCTTGGCAACATTGAAATTTTCAGTTAAATGTCCGATTCAGGGTTAAAAATGGCTGATTTCGCGGTTTTGTAAATTTTTAATCGCTTAGATGTCAAAAACTATTAACCTAAGAGAAAAGTCGCTAAAGATTTTTTCTGTTTGGAATGATTCAAAAACCCTAAACAAACTTTGTTCGATGCAAAAATAATAATTATAGGAAAAACCCTTAATATTTCCCCTCGCCTGGCAAGGTCTTATTCTGTTCAGAATCGCCTGTCATTGTACACATTTCTTCTAAATAACTTACTCAAACACAAACTTAAATTTAAACTTTACAGGAGAAAGATCATTTTCCCCCTAAACTATGCACTTTTCGATTCACCTGGAAGATACACGTGCAGGGCTGATGCCTGCCAGGTCATGGTTTTTAGTCTGGGTGTGCTATGAATTATCGCTATACAAATTTGTAGCCTTACAGGAAGACCGTTACTCGGAGGGTACACTAGCTCTTAGACTATAATTCGAGTTTATACAGTTTTAGGAGGATTTTTTATTCTAAAAATATTATCAACAGTTAGAGTGCTTTTGACGCTCTATGAACTGAATAAAATAAGACGGCTCTTGTTTCGTTTCACAACAAAATGAATATTTATTATTGTTTTAATATTATTTTGTGCAAATACCTATTTTAACATGCAATTTTCACCCATTTTATTTTATTTTTTAAATATTTATTTACTAATAATAAAATTGTTTTCTATTTATGTGAAAAGTGGTCTTAAATATCAACCGGTAGATATATCTCGTTTTAGTGAAGAAATGATTTGTGAGTGTTGTGCCATAACTTTTGTGAGTTCAAATCGCAAAGTGTGTGTGATAAGCATTTATAGGCCTGCAGGAGGTAACGTTGATCAATTTTTTATTAAATTACAACATATTTTGGAATTTTGTAGCAATTCTTATCAAGACCTTTTCGTATGCGGAGATTTAAATGTTGATTATTTGTCAAATTCTGTGCAGAAACAAATCTTACATGATGTTATAGTTAGTTATAACTTGAAAATTACTTCTGTGGACCCTACGAGGATTTTCACAAATAAATTAGGACATACATCATCCACTAAAATTGACTACATGTTAACAAATGTTAATATTGATTTTTGTAAATCTAATGTATACGAGGGTCATTTCAGCGATCATAAAATTTTTACACTTACAATTGAATCCAATAATGTAAATTTTCATAAAACAGAAAGAAGGATACATTGTTATCGCGATTTATCAGATCATTGCTTATTTCAGTTTCAAAATGCATTGTCTTTGCTTAATTTTGATGAAGTGTATAGTCAAAATGACATTAATTTGGCCATGAACGAGTTTGTAGATATAATTTCTTTTAACATGAATGTTTATTGTCCTGTAAAAACACAGAGAAGTAGTACTAAAAACCGTAAAAATAAATGGGTAACCGCAGAAGTAAGGAAAGCCGGTCGTCATATAAAAAATGTATATTGGTTATCTAAAAAACTTCAAAACAATAATTCTCAAAAGGCATATAAAGAAGCCAAAAGAAATTATAATAAACTTATTAAAAATGCAAAAAAGCAATTTAATGAACAGCTTATCATACAATCAGATAACACATCTAAAACAACATGGAATTTGGTAAATAAAGCAACAGGTAGAAAACAAAAAAAATGTAATATAACTCTCAGCTCTGACGGTGGCGATATTACATCTTCTGAGGATATCGCTAATGTTTTTGCTGAATATTTTGCAACTGTAACTGAAAATAATCTTGAATCATATTTTGGCTTGTCTAGATCTACAAAATGTACTTGTTCTAAAATTTCGGACAAAACTTTTTTCTTTACACCCGTTACATATCAAGACGTTGAAGACGCAATTATAAATCTTAAAAACAAGTCCAGTACTGGTTTGGACAACATATCCACAAAAGTCGTAAAATCGGGAATATTTTCTCTATCTGCTCCTTTGAGCTACTTAATTAATTTATCGGTTGCTAATGGCAAATTTCCTGACGCACTTAAAAGCGCAAGAGTTATTCCTATACACAAAAAAAATGATCCAGGATTGATTTCGAATTATAGACCGGTAGCAGTGCTGAGCGTTTTATCAAAAATTTTTGAAAAGGTTGTATATAATAAAATGGTTTGTTTTCTCGACAAATTCGATATTATATCCCCGCATCAACATGGGTTTAGGTCAAAGAAGTCAACGTTGACTGCTGCATGTCATTTTTTTAATTATATATATACAGATCTTGACAGGGGAAGGCATGTGGCAGGTCTCTTTTTTGATTTGTCCCGTGCCTTTGATTGTCTGGATTTTAACTTTATTAAAAATAAATTTTACAACCTAGGTTTCAGAGGAGATTTCTTGGACTGGATAGTAGACTATTTGGGCAATAGAAAAATGTTAGTTTCATATCAGAATTCTGCTTCGACAGTTTTCAATATTGATAAAGGAGTCCCTCAAGGATCTGTTTTAGGACCGCTTATATTTATTCTTTTTATGAATGATCTTCCTGATTACATTAAATCTCGAGTTATTACTATTTACGCAGATGATACTGCACTAGCGATCTCTGCGCCTAGTAAAGAGGAACTTATATTATTATCCAACGGTGTTTTTGGGTCATTTGTAGATTGGTCCAAAGCAAATGGATTAATAGTAAACGTTGATAAAACTCAATTTTTATATTTTTATTCCCAAAATGTTCTTAGCAATGTATACTCATTATCATTTAAATTTGACAATATACTTATTTCGTCAGTTACAACAACAAAATTTTTAGGTTTAAATATAGATTGCCGTTTGAGATGGACTGAACAAGTCAATACAATAAATACAAAATTAAATAAATCGTTTTATGCTATTTCTAGAATAAAAGATACTATGCCGATATCAGCACTGATCAATATCTATTACGGCCTTGTTTACAGTCATATGAGTTACAACATACTACTATGGGGAAATTCTATTGACAGCCCTAAAATTTTTGTAACTCAGAAAAAAATTATTCGAAAAATATTCGGGCTAAAATTTCGGGAAACTTGTAAACCAACGTTTATAAAATACAAAATCATGTCATTCTATAGTCTGTACATTTACCACACTCTTCTGTTTGTCAAAGAAAATTTCAATCAATTTGAAACTAATGCTCATCGACATGATTACCATACAAGAAATTGTAATAAGCTCCGAATACCCCAGTTTAAAACATCAAGATTAGAAAATAGTTTTAAATTTATGGGAATGAAATTGTACAATAAACTTCCCGATGAAATGCAGGAGATTGCTAGTTTTAACAGTTACAAAAATAAAATCAAAAATTTATTATTAGCCAAATGCTACTATTCCGTCAAAGAATTCCTTGACGATAGCCTATAAACTATTTTTCACTATTTTATTTTTTATGTATAAATTGTTTTGTATATACAAAGTCTAAAATGTCTAAAAATGTTAGTCTAAATATGTTATTTTATAACATGTGTTAGGTACCTATAAAAAATTGTGTAGCTAAACAATGTTAGCTTGTAACAGTTATATTACTGTATATGACCTGTCCTATACATTTGTAAAAATGTCTTAAAAGGATGAATAAATATTTCTATTTTCTATTTTCTATTACTGCCATTTAGCGCGCCTATGGGTATTATGTCAAAATATTGATCTCAGACAATGTCAAATATTGCCACTATTGCCACAGTGTCGCAGAACATTCGAAAAAGGGTACCTATGATACTATCTCCCGAAGTTGTATTGATGACGCGCTACTAAAGGCTCCTCAATAATCGTTTCTGACTACTACCACAGGCGTACGACAGGGAAAAGTGAATGATTGACCCTTCCAAAATTCTAGATATATTTCAAGATAAAAACGAAGAGGCATAATACATTAATAAAAAAAAAACTGTGCCTTTTCATTTTTAACGTCAAATATTTCGAAAACTAATTACTTTATCATTACGAATGAAAAGTATATTATTTACATAGAGAGTATTGAAGAATCCAAAACTTGCACTAGCATAGCAATCCCGCCATTGGCGTATAATTTGGAAACGATCAACCATTCATTTTCCCCAGTCGTACGCCTCTGCTAGTAGCCATGAGCATTTGTTTAAGATAATTTAGTAGGGTGTACAGTACCTACACTTGCTACCATGTATGACAAGGATATTATGTCAAATGGTTTTAAAGTACTGGTATATTCATACATATGTATGTACCGGGTGTCCCAATAAGAATGGCTCCCGGCTTGGCATTTAAAAAAAATCATCGATTACGTCATCACGCCCAGATGGATGACGTCACTTGTATGATGTATATCCCAAAAAGTCCTAATTTAAAAATAAAAATCGTCCTCTTACAGGATTTTTTCCAAATTCAGCCATTTTCGAGAAAATGAATTTATTCCAACTCAAACGTCCTCACTGGGTTAAAAATGTTTATTTGTTTTTTCCATAGCACACTACTTTTCCTTAACCTCGTTTACCGGTGACAGTAACAGTTATGTTTAAAATTTACACATTTCTTTAGATATCTCGAGATAGAAGAAAGGTATCGACATGCGGTTTTCGGTATTATGTTGCTAATTTAGTCTAATTTTGTAATACAGGATTAAAAATGCATACTTGTGTTTAAAAATTTCCAAAGAGAACTAGATTTCTGAAGCTAATTAAATAACGCCTCCTAGCTTGCATATTATTATTAGGCTATTTCGAAAATAAGACAATTACATTGAAGAAAAAGGGCTGTTGTCAACAAGACCAAGTATGCAAAATTCGATTTAGCGGAACCGGACTTACAGCCATTTTTTCATAAGAAGGCTCCCACTCACCCCCATCTCTTATTTTCAAAGGTAGACTTAAACTTGTAAAATCAAATATGCGCAGAATTTTATAAAGAATACGATGATTGGATTTCCAGTGCACTTTCATTAAGTAAATTTTGTAAAATTTTAATTTTTTAATTTTTGATATTCAATTACGCCCTCCAGGGGTGGACCTACAATTATGAAAATAATTTCCAGGCTGTTCCCGAGGCAACTTTGGTTATAAATATTTTTTTCTCAAAGTTGTACTATAAACGGTTCCTGAGATATGGCCGAGAGCCATTCTTATTGGGACACCCGGTACATACATAATTGAAAACCTCTTATAACAGAAGGCGACGAGGTGTAAAAGCACTCTTAAATTTTTTCTACAAATTTAAGAATTTAAGTACTGGGTAGAAATAGTTTTTAAGTTTTTAAATAAAACACCCTGTAACTCAGTAAGGAGCCACTTTTTATTTAAGTGATTTGTGGTAAATCTTAATATTTTGAGCCCAAAAATTTACAGTTAAAATATTTGAAATTATTAATGAAACACCCTGTATATAAAATTTTAATACATATGAAAACGTTTAGATAGATACACATTACTCTTCTTTTTCAATCTTTGATACACACAAAACTCTTTAACATATAAAGCGTTGTATAAAATATCTCTATTTTTTCGAAAAGAAAAGATAGGCCTTGACTCCATTTCATTTTTCACCTTTAACATCCAAACGAAAGACACATCAATCCGAATTTGGGAAATACAATCTTTAATAAAAATACAGATATCAGGACCGGTGCTCCTGTCAATATAGTGACAGCACGAAGGCGTCCGCCAATCACAAAACTATATTGAAAAATAAAACGGCAACAGCTTTAACTCCGCATGAAATATTCATATCTTCTAACGAGGGTTGACAGATCCAGGTCGAAAGTTGTTTTGCTTTTCTTGAAATTGTATTTTCCTAGTTTTCATTCATTATTAGAAGTCTGGATTGTGCGATGGAGAAGTTACAAATCAAATTTATTGAATTAAGTATAAAACTTTCGGCTTATTTCTGTAAACATCAGCTATTGAAGTGAAAAAAGTTTTCAATCAAAAATTTTTTTGTTGGCCTGTGTTATTTGGCACTACTACATCAAGCTGGGTTCACAGAAGTTTTGGTTCTGCTTATTTATTTATAGTGCAGTCACTGAAGGTGGATATGAGCTATTACCTCCGATTTCGTTGAACTTCCATCGATTTGCATGAGAATTGGTGTGTGGTTATAGGATGTCTCAAGGAACAAAGGTGACATGTTGTCAACTTTGGAATCTAATAAAAAATAAAATAAACACCTTTAGTAGTACACCAGTACAAAATACTTTTAATATTAACTAAAAGTGAGTTATAACTGTAGATAATAACATGTATATTTTTTTCGGTCAGTACCCAAATCTAAGTGTTCAAGCTTAAATAACGGGGAAAATGATGCATTTTATAACATAAACTTTTTAAGCATTTGTCAAAGTAGTTACAAATATCTATCAAACTGAGCCCCCAAACAAGTTGATTGCATTAAAATTTATGCTCCAAAAATTTTTCAAAATTTCTTTTAAAAATTTTTTCAAAATATGTTATTGTATTTTTTTTTAAAATAACTCCGTTAATTTTTACGATATGAGGTTCACCTGAAAACCATTTGAAAGATAATTTCAAAGGCTATTAAACCGCATTGAATAATCCTCAAAACCCTTTCCTTTTTTAAAAAATAAAAGGTTAAATGGCCCCGGTTACATGGTTCTTGCAGCAAAATTTAAATTGTAAACGTTTGTATCTCGGTTATTTTTCACCATACAGAAATAGTAAAACTGGCAAAACATTTAATACAGAAAAAAACTAAAATTTGGTTTTATATAATTTTTTACGTATATTGAGTATCTCTGGAGTTATTATCAAAAGAAAATGAAAATTACGATAATTTTAAAAACTCTGATTTTTTTAAATTATACCTTTTTTTCAAAAATATGCATTCTAAACCGGTCAACATTGTTGAGATAATTAGTTATGCTTATAAAAAGAAATTATGGTAAGGATTACTATAAATTTTAATTTTTGTGGAAATGGCGTATGTTTTATTTTTCACTTTTTCCTGAAAAATTTAAAAGGTTCTTATATTTTCATCATAACTTGCGTAATTTTATTGCTAATAACTTTTTCTGTAGCTGATTTAAAAGGTATTCTGAAGTACTTTGACAAGTGTTTAGCAGGTATATTTTATAAAATGCATAGTTTTCCCGTTATTTAAGATTGAATACTTAGATTTGAGTACTCGTCGAAAAAATATACATTAAATTACCCATAACTCACTTTGAATTAACATTAGCTTAGTTCTTCAAGTAAGGAGTGTATTAAATTTTTTAATATCTTCAATTTTGATAATAATAACTATTTTGTAAAAGCTTATAGTTTTTGAGTTATACGTGAAAAACCGCTTTAAAACATGCATTTTTGACGAAAAAATAAAATCTTTGATCTTCTATAACTCAAAAAGGATTGATTTATATTAATAACTTTATATAACAAATTTTGCTTATAACTTGTCCCTCTATCGATTAGTGGTATTATTTTTAACAAAATAATTTTCACCCTCGAGAAGGGGTGGCATCCACCCCCAGGATAAAAGCGCAAGTTGACACCATGTCACCTTTGTTCCTTAAGGTATCCTATAACTACTTACAGTCTAACAGCTAGTGAACCCTCCGACTAACGGTCGTCCTGTAAGGCTAGAAATTTTTCTAGTGATAATTCATAGCAGACCAAGGCTAAAAACCATGACCTGGCAGGCATCAGCGGTGCACGTGTATCTACCAGGTGAATCGAAAAGTACAAATTTAGGGGGTAAAATAAACTTTCTCCTGTAAGGTTTAAATTTAAGTATGTGTTTGAGTAAGTCATTTAGAAGAAATGTGTACAATGACAGGCGATTCTGAAGAGCATAAGACCTTGCCAGGCGAGGGGAAAAATTAGGGGTTTTTCCTAAAATTATTATTTTTGCATCTAACAAAATTTTTTTAGATTTTTTGAATCATTACAAACAGAAAAGGTCTTTAGTGATTTTTCTCTTAAGTTAACAGTTTTTGTTATATAAGCCATTGAAAATTTTGAAAATTGCGAAATCGGCAATTTTTAACCCTAAATCGGACATTTATCTAAAAATTTCAGGGTTACCAAGGTAGGTAGATATTCTTTAAACATTGATTGATCAAATCAATTGCCAAGCGGGCGTGACACTGTAGTATAAGTGAGGACGTTTGAGTTGGCATAAATTCATTATCTCGAGAATGGACAAATTTCAAGAGAAATCCTCAGACAGGTCGATTTTATTTTTAAATTAGGACTTTTTGGCATATATATAATACTAGTGACGTGATCCATGTGAGCGTGATGACGTAATCGATGATTTTTTTAAATTAGAGTAGGGGTTGTTCGATAGCTCATTTGAAAGGTAATTTTATTCTCTATTCAATAATATAAACATTAATATAATTATTTATACAGGGTGTACAAAAAAAGTTTTTTTATTAAATTAACTTTAATTAAATTTGACAAAGAGAAGAAAAAAAATTTTTGTACACCCTGTATAAATAATTCTGTTAATGTTTATATTACTGAATAGAGAATTAAATAACCTTTCAAATGAGCTATCACACAACCCCTACTCTTATTTACAAAATCATCGATTACGTCATAACGCCCAGATGGATGAAGTCACTAGTATTATATATTCCAAAAAGTCCTAATTCAAAAATAAAAATCGACCTGTCTGAGGATTTCTCTTGAAATTTGCCCATTCTCGAGATAATGAATTTATGCAAACTCAAACGTCCTCACTTATACTACAGTGTCGCGCCCGCTTGATTAGCAATTAAAAAAACAAAGGGGTTTTCGACATTTTATTGAAAAAAACTCTTCGGGATTTCATCAATCAATGCTTAAAGGATAACTTCGTACCTTGGAAATATTGAAATTTTTAGATAAATGTCCGATTTAGGGTTAAAAATGGCCCATTTCGCAATTTTCAAGATTTTCAATCGCTTATATAACAAAAACTATTAACTTAAGAAAAAAATTATTAAAGACCTTTTCTGTTTGGAATGATTCAAAAAACCTAAAAAAGTTTGTTCGATACAAAAATAATAATTTTAGGAAAAACCCCTAATCTTTCCCCTCTCCTGGCAAGGTCTTATGATCTTCAGAATCGCCTGTCATTGTACACATTTCTTCTAAATGACTTACTCAAACACATACTTAAATTTAAACCTTACAGGAGAAAGTTTATTTTATCCCCTAAATTTGCACTTTTCGATTCACCTGGTAGATACACGTGCACCGCTGATGCCTGCCAGGTCATGGTTTTTAGCCTTGGTGTGCTATTAATTATCACTACAAAAATTTCTAGCCTTAAAGGACGACCGTTAGTCGGAGGGTTCACTAGCTCTTAGACTATTACCAATTTTCCTGAAAATCGATGAAGGTTCGACGAAATCGTAGGTGAAAACCTTCAGTTGCTGCACTATTATATTAAACAATAATTTTGTTAATATGAATCCTTTATAAAATGTTTATAAAATTAAAACTCCCTTTAAAGGGCTACATCACATTTGCAGAACGTTTTCGATCTAACACAGATCATCATCAGTGCTGAACCGAAAGTAAGTACATAAGCTTCTTAAAGTGAAAGCAAAAATGTTTGTTTATACTTACAGGATGTTCACATGTTAAGCCACCAAAATTGAAAATATATGGGTAAAGACCCTTTAAAATTTTACAGTTATGGAAACATTGACATAAATTGTTATAAATAACATGGATGATTTAAATAATCCTAGATAGAGCACCGGGTATGATTTAACCCCTTACGTGAGTTGGACACGTCCTGAGGTACAGGATATTGGTGCCCGGTGCTAAATCTAGGATTATTTTTAACATTCATGTTATTAGTACAATATTTTCCATGTCTCCATTACTGAAAAATTTTAAAGGGTCCCAGTTATAATATGTATGAATTCAATGAAATACATTGACCGAGAACGTACTTATACTTTTTATAAATCTTCGTACATAATAAATTTAAACTGAATTTTAAACTAAACAAAAAAAATCGTGAAGGGTTTAACTATAAGACCTTCCAAAGAATTTATAGGATACTGTACGTAGATTGTGTAACCGATGTATGACCAAAAAAAAAGTAAATATAAGGTCAAGATTCAAACTAAAAGTAATATAGGTATGATTCTTTTTATGAGCATTTTTCAGTGCGTCACAAATGATAGAAAAAAAGGTAAGTCCGTGATAATACACATTTCTGACATTTATTCTAACATGACATTTTACTTAAATCTAACAGTTTTCACGTTTTATTTGCAATTCGGCATAAAAACAAATCAATCAAGTTTATTGCATTTATAAAATGGTATTTTTTTGATTTGTACAGTCTTATAAATTGTACAGATTATATTCGTAGATACATTATAGAATTAGTAAATAATTGTTTTCGATTATAGCGCCATCTATTGACAACTAAAATAAATGTTATAAATGTCACCGGCGAAATGTATTCACCGACTTGCGTTTTTTTCTGTCGCATACAGTTTAATGCGTTAGAAAGACATCGCAAAACTGTGACGCACTGAAAGATCCTCATGAGAAAAAGCATATACCAGCACTAACAGCATTCAAGAGATGTATCACTCTCATTAACCTTTGTGTCTCATTCTATCTCATTCCAACGGTATTATATTTATGATAATTTTTCAACACTATGAAAAATATTTTTTGTTTTACCGTGAAACTATGTCAAAATATCGGTATAAAAATAATAATTGTACTTCATATTTTTATCTTTTTACACAGATATAAATAAAATATTCCATACAAAATCCGGTTATTATTTTTTGTCGAAAAATCTCTTACCAACTTTATTTTATTTTCAATTTATAAAACACATATTTGATACTTCCGTGATAATGATTGATATATAAAATGTGACAGTTGTGTTACTGGTTTAAAAGTTAATACTGGTGGAAGTTCATCGATAAACCATTTAGTGACAAAGTCAATTATAAATAAATACAAACTGGATTAGAACGTATACGTTAAAAGCAATATTATTATTGATAACAATAATTATTTTTATTTCATCCAAATACATTTTAGCAATGTCAGAAAGCAGACAACAATGTTTATTTGATAAATTAATAAACATTGCATCACCACCAGCTGGTACAAATATTTGTAAATGGTTTATTTTATGGGCTCTTCTTCTTCTTATGCCTATTTTCATCCACTTCTGGATAAAAGCCTGACCATGAGTTCTCCATTACTCTCTGTTTTGTGCTATATGGGGCAAATTTCTCCCCATTTTTGTTTTGATATCGTCTAGCCATCGTTTTGTGGTCTTCCTCTACTTCGACTGTGCTCGCGTGGTCTTTAATGTATAATGTTTTTCGTCAAATGTTCATTGTTTTGCCATGCCACGTGTCCTACCCAGTTAAATTTCATTTCCGCAATTATTCCAGTTACATCTTCCACCTTTTTCCTGCTTCACACTTCGTAAATGTTCCCTCAGAGATACTCCTAACACAGCTCTTTCGAACGCCCTGTGTCGTTCTCAATCTATTGGCTGATAACTCTGTAAGTGTCATGGCCTCCCTTCCATAGGTCATAACTAGTAGAATATAACTGTTGTTTGCACTATTTTTAGTTTTTTTTTATCTTTTTGTTTTCCAACACATCCCTGAGACTTCCTACTGCTCCAAAGTCATTCGGATTCTTCTAGTTGTCTCTGCCGTTTGAATCTGTTTGCCTAGTTTGATTATGTGGCATAGATGTATACAGGGTGTATGGTAAAGAATGTGCCATAGCTTAGCCTTAGATTCCTAAGGTTAAAATAGGTCGATTTAAGCTAATTTACCTTAATACAAAAGTTGATAATAACCAAAATACGTGTCAAATTTAAACTTTTATATTATTTATTTTTGAATATTTCCTGACAGGCATGAGACAACAACACGAAATTTGGTAAGTGGTGCTGGTATTGTACACCCTAATAAATTGTGTTAAACAAACTGTGTTTCTGGCTACTACCAGAGGCGTACGACGGGGGAACATGAATGTTTGACCCTTCCCAAATTCTACGCCACTGGCGGAATTTCTATTTTAGTGCAACTTTTTGATTCTCCAATACTTTCTATGTAAACATCATACTCTTCATTCGTAACGATAAAGCCATTAGTTTTAGAGATATTTGAAACTAAAAACGAAGGAGCATAATAAATTAATCGAAATAAGTGTGCCTTTCCATTTTTAACTTCAAATATCTCGAAAATTAATGACTTTATCGTTACGAATGAAAAGTATATTATTTGCAAAGAAAGTATTATAGAATCTAAAAATTATGCAAAAATAGCAGTTTCATCAGTGGCGTAGAATTTGGGAAAGGTCAACCATTTACTTTCCCCTGTCGTACGCCTCTGGTATTAACCACAAACGATTGTTTAACATAATTTACTAGGGTCTACAGTACCTACACTACCTTCCAAGTACCATAAGGATATGTCAAATAGGTTTATAGTGCCAGGCACACATAGTTCTTCAAGTTTTAAATAAAGAATAAATTATTTAAAAAAAGAGAATGCTTTAAAATAATTCGACATATTCTTGTGATACTTGGCAGAAGGTGTAGCATATTATTTACATAGAAAGTAATGGAGAATTAAAAAATTGCACTAAAGTAGCAATTCCGCCAGTGGCGTAGAATTTGGGAAGGGTCAACCTTTCACGTTCCCCCGTCGTACGCCTCTGGTAGTAGCCTAAAAGGTTTGTTTAACATAATTTAGTAGGGTGTACAATGCCAGCACCACTTACCAAATTTCCTGTTGTTGCATCATGCCTGTTAGGAAATATTCAAAAATAATTAAAATTAAAGTTTAACATTGACACCCTGTGTTTCGGTTATTATCAACTTTTGAACTAAGGTAAGTTAGCTTAAATCGACCTATTTTAACGTCAGGAATCTAAGGTTAAGCTATGGCCCATTCTTTACCAAACACCCTGTATATACCTACTCTTCGACGCTTTCGATCTCACTTCCATCTTAGTCGATGGTGTTATTTTGATTTGTCATCACTTCTGTTTTATTTAAATTCATTTTTAAACCGATTCTCTCAGATCCTTATTTAAGCTCCATTAGTATGTAGATTAGTTCCTCTTATTGTTGCTTATGACTTAGAGTACTATGTCATTGGCAAATCGTAGATGACTTAAAAATCTGCCATCAATTTTATTTCCGCGTTTTCTCCCAATTGAACTTCTTGAGAACATCTTCTAATGCAAGAGTCAATAATTTTGGAGAGGTCGTGTCTCCCTATCTCCTCCGTAACTCCTCTCTCCGTTCTTATTTGGCTTGTTGTTAGACCTTCTGATACATTTATTTGCATGGTTATGGGTACTAAATAAAGAAAAATATCCAGGATACTCATCCAGCACTCTTAAAAAGTAAACGTACGGGAACGATATAATTGTAGGACCTTGTTTCTTTGATGAGCCTCTTACAAGGCAAATATATCTTTTTCACAAAATGAACATATACCCACAGTTAAATTTTTCCAAATTAAAAATGATCGTAATTTGCAAAATGAAAATATATTAGCAAGACAATCCAGCAATACAGTGCACCTCCGCATTTTGCGCGTTCTTTTCGTGATTTTTAAACATGTTTTTCTGACAGATGTAGACGAGGAAAAAATAATGGTCCCAAGATCACAGACCTTACACCACTTGATTTTCTCTATGGGTTATTTAATATGGACAGAATATCTAGGAATTACACTATCCAGCTAAAAGTAAAGCAAAGACCAAAAGATCTAATAAATATTTGAAGGGGGTTAAACTGTCGGGTTACGTGGAGTAGGCTGATAGTTAAAAGCAGCAACTCCTTGTTACTGTGCGGACAGAATTTCTAGGAATTACACCGTCTAGCTAAAAGAACATCAAATAGTAATAGATCCAATAATAATATTTGAGGGGATCGAACTGTCGGGTTGCGTGAAGTCGGCCGATAAATAAGAGCAGCAACCCCTTACGTAGTTTACTGCTGTGTGAACGAGCGTGGATTTAGAAAGGTCGAGAACACTGAACGGTGTCACAGAGTGACTACACAGTGAAAAGATACCCGATTAAGGGTCGATTTCTCATACCTGCGGTAATCTATGGTTCAGTTGAACCAGGTTCACCCGTGGTCTTCGGTTTTGTTTGGAATGCATTTCTCATTGCACGTTCATTTCAGCGCTCGTTCTACAGCTTTCGAGAAATGCCAATAGATGGCAAAAGGTAAAAAACTGTCGCCATTTTGAACTACCTTTTTTATGCTGTTTTTGAATAAAGTTAAATTTAAGTATTTATAGTCAAATAGTCATTTTAATAATTATTATAAGTAAATACTATAAAAACAAAAATAATGTTATCGTTTATCGTTAGGCTTAATATAATAAAATAGGATATATTTATAATATGACAGCGTTTCATGTTAATACAACGCATGCGTAGTACATGAAATCATCTGAACTGAGTTCTGAAATCTTTGAACGGCCGAATTCCACCGTTCAAGCATCGTTCAAGTTTAAACTGCCATCGGTTGAACGTGCGAATTGAGAAAGACGATTTTGACTGTAAACTAATGTTTACTAGAAGTTCAGGTTAAACTGGAGTTGAACTCGATATGAGAAATTGGCCCTAAAACTTCTGCCTCCAAGAGACTTATTCAGTAGTACACTTTCTATCACAAATATTTAGTTTAGAGAGCTTACAGAGATAGTTGGTATGTGTCCGGTATATTGCCGAATACAACAGTTTCGTATTTTTCCTTATCGCCTCTATTGGGTGCTACCCTTTCAGCTAGGCATCGGCCTAACCGTTTGCCCTAGTGTAGTGAAAGATTTTAGAAATCTGACAGGGAACGGCACGCTCAGAAAACTGTGGGATTATGGTATGGGGTGCTGTTGCTTATGGTAGAAGACACAATTTTCATGAGACACTATGACAGCCATATTACTCCATGTTATCCTAACATCAATCAAAACCTGATTTTTTTAGATATATAATGCCAGAACGCATATTGCCAGTGAATCTTTAGTTTTTATGGATTAACATTGTATCAACCTTAGTCTTTAGCACCTCTTACTCACGTAGTTGCAGTTACATGGAAAGAGATACCCCTACAGAATATCGAAAATATAATCAGAACGATGCCCAGGAGTGTTAATGAGTGTATATGAAATCGTGGATCCTCAACAAATTATTGAACCAGCTTACGCTGACAAAATAAAGTGAAAATTTAATTATAAATAATATTATTATTTTACCAATCAGGGATTTTGAACATGTATACCAAAAGTTATTACAATCGGAAAAATATCTTTAGATATTTACCTTGTTTTGTTACTCAGTATTGTATATTACAGCTTTGTATAACGAAAATATTTATCAATAACCCTAAAAAGTAATTTCACACTATTGCTAAATTTTAACAAAATATAGTGAAAGTTATTGGCGAATTCACCATTTTTTAGCTAAACAATTTTCCTTCCAACCCAACCGACGGCACCGGGTTTGATAAAGATTTGAAGATATTATGTATGTACTCGTATCGGTATTTCGAACAATTGTGTGTACAAGTTCTTTGGGGAGCAGAAGAGCAGAGTAAAGAGGAAAAGAGACGAGAGATACACATCTACTGTTGTATATTTATAGATTTCGTGAAAGCTCCATTGACATTGTGCCACTTTCTCTCAACGCAACAGCTTTGGTCGGTATAAGATTTTTGTAGATCGGTCCATTAGAGGTTGGAGAAAACACAGAGAATGTAGCCGGCATGGTTTTAGTTTTAAAAAAATATTCATCACCATTTATGTAATCGTTTTGAGAAAAAGAAAACATAAAAATACGCAACTTTCCTATATAAAAAATCGTTTAGCAACGCAGTTTAGTCAGTCATATTTAAAATTTAGAAAATCTAAACCAACTTCTTTATCTCAAGCCAAGTGGTAACGTGAACGTATTATTTATATATGAAAGACGTTTGCATTTCAATTCTAATTTTCAATTAGAGATTAGCCATTGTTCTACACGTATTTCGAGTTATTCAACTCTCACCAGTAACACTTGTGGTAGTTCACAATGAAATAAAATGTTATTTATTTTGTTATTATATTAACACACCACGCTGTGGTTATACTAGCAGGGAACTAGATACGAAGAAACAAAAAGTGAACAGACCTCTCTTGGATAAGTGAAAGTAAAATCCAAGGTTACAGGAAGCTATTGGATGATGTTAGGAATAATCGTTTACTCCGACAAGTTTACCCTTTAAACCGAAGCTTTTGCATCTGTTACATAGAGAAAAGTCATTGAAATGAGAGTAGACCTTTCTTTACAATTCGAGCCCCACCATTGGTCTACATATGTTTCGAGTTATTCAATCTCATCAGGAAAAATTATGGCTCAAACTAAAATGAAATGAAACCTTGAACAGGAAAAACGGTCAATTGCAAAAGGTCTTTGCTTTTTATTATATAAGAGATGGATACTTTTATATAAAAGATGGATAACATAATGTGCTGTGAAATAAAAGAAGATGAATTTAGTAAGGGTAGGAAATTATCGGTATTAACCTATAAAATATTACCACTTACGATAGTTCCCTACCTTAAGACGTTGGCTAAGAGATAGTTTTTGTCGGTATGAGATTATAAGACTTTATATAAGTCCTACGTATGACGTTAACGTGACATTATAGTTATTAAGGTACCAAGAGTATTATAACGATAATAAGGTTTGAGGTCAATGGTGTATATACCGAGAGCCTTTGGCCCAAGGGATATACGTTGGCCGAAAGAGTTATTATATATAATACCCGTGGTGCCTTCAACGTTTAATGTCCGACTAAATTATTCTTTATATGCAAAAAATTTTAATGGATTTTGAATTAAGTAGTTTTCAAATAAGTACATTTACCAGCAATAGTCGTAACGTAATTGTGGTAACCATAGTTTTACTTAGGTTGTTATTTGTCAACTTAACAGTATTTAACTAGATATTTAAATTTAATACCCTAGGGCGTTATTTTTCAAAATAACGCCCTAGGGCCTTATATCATACTTAACTCACTTTTAAATCATGTCATTATTTGTCAAATAATATATCAGTCGGACATTATAGACCAGTGCAAATAGCAAAAAAACAATAAAAAATTAATAGCAGGATGAGACCAATTCCAAATGAAAGTACACATATTAGATAACATGTGGAACATTTTTCACCAAATCTGGATGAGGGGAACATGGGTTGGGGGAGCGCTTTTAGGGTTGAAAACGGTTAATTACGATTTGCGGCAAAACGGCACATCTTATCGAAAAAAATTAAATCGCAAAGTTATATACTATAAGAAGATCTACAACTTTTGTAAATAAGCATTTTTCACATAACCTCAAAATGTCCGAGAAAATTGGAAAATTCGATGTTTTTGATTTTATTTTTTTTTCTCACTGAAAAAAAATTTTTTTTTAGTAAATATGGTGAAAATTTACCTCTTTATGTGCCAAACACGCTGTAATTTTTTTGTATAAAAATATTTTTTAAAACTCTTGTTTTTTATGTTTAAGGGAAATTGTAAGCATTGTTTCAATTGAAAAATATTCCGAAATTTTTTTAGCTTTTTTAAAGAAGTTGCCATTTTTTTTTGTTTATTCAAACCTTTATTTTCTGATGGTGTAAAAAAATATATACGTTACTGTGGAAAATTTTGTCACAAAAGGCAAAAATTGGAAATTTATTTTCAACCCCTCACCATTTTCAGATTCTCAGACGTAATGTAAGTTGCATAGCGAGTAGGTGCAGCCCAGCCAGACGCCGCGCCGCGGCCATTATGTGTACCATGATGACACATACAGTGAATCAAACGTACGTGTTAAACACAATGAACTGTCAATACGGATGGAATGGCCCCGTCCCATTCAAAATAGTGAAGCGAGATTGCCACCAACATACAAGAGAGAGGTCCTAGAGAGAGACAGAGAATGGGCAGGAAAATTTGACACGCCGTGTAATTTGAGTTGCCTATATAAATGGACCCGATTGAATCAGTATTGACAGTTCGTTGAATGGACCTCATATTTTAACTTTCAGGGCTGATTGGCAGTACATATTTCAAAATTTAAATATTTTTTTGTATTTACAGAGTAAATAGAGTACAGAGTACCATATTTGGTGTTTAAATACTTTTCAGCATTGTTATTTGTATTTATCAAAACAAATAGGTACTTACTTTCCCAAAGTATTTGGGAGTTAAATAATTTTAAAACTATTGAAATACTAAATTAGTGTTTTATATAAAGTGAAGAATATGTTTTTATGTTACTTTTATATTTAGAATTTTATTAGAATTATAAATAAATATGAGGTCCATTTCCCCGATTAAAGTTGATATAGGCAACTCAAATTACATGGCCTGTCAAATTTTCCTGCCCATTCTCTGTCTCTCTCTAGGGACCTCTCTCTTGTATCGTGGCCGCATTAACTTTCTTCTTGCCTATTCCATCCGTATTGACAGTTCATTGGTTAAACATAATTTTCTGAAAAGAATTTAGTGACAAATTTATTTATTTTAAAGGAAATTGTGGAATCTACATAAAAAGGTAAATACTACCTGTGTCTTATTCTCAATTAATCAATGAAATATTATCATTTCCTTTCATAAATAGTATGACTAAAATAACCTGAAATTTTTTTATTTTTTTAATTGCCAAATTTTTGATAATAATTTAATACAATATATTTCAAAATAAATTAGAAATAGGTACTTCAGTACAATATTAACAAACAATAATTTCTTTCTTTTGCACAAGCAAATTGAGTTTTACTTATAGAGAAAATTGTAAAATCATGATTTTGTATTTGTAGATTAATCACTATGGATATGGAAGAATCTGTTTGTATAATCTGCAATGAGGCAGATAATAAGCAGTTGTATAAAATAAAGGAAAATGCTTTGAAACGTTTAGTGGAGTCTGGTAAAAAAAGATTTGACAATAGACACAAAAAATTTGCAAATATGACATCAGCTTTTATTAATAAAATTGTCAGAAAAGTTATATAATGATGATTTTTTTTTGATATTAATGAATATGATGACATTATGGATGAGAAACCAACGCCAAATGAAGAAAATGTAGACGAAGACCATGATGGTCTAGAATCTAGAAGATTTAGGGGAAACTGCAGAATCTGTAAGCATTACCGAATGTGATGAAGAAATGCCATCAAAGAAGCAAAAACTTAATTAATTGATGAAAAATTGGCCATTAAAATTATAATGATTACTTTCTTTTGTATTAAATAAACTTTTTCGTTAAAAAAGTTGTTGCGACTTTTAATTTGGTTCATGAGAAAAAAGTTTAAAAAAAATATAGTTTATACGTAAGTAGGCCGACTTTAAAAAAACATATATAGTTAAAAAAAAATAAAAAACACGCTTTTAAAGCACTAAAAATTTAAAAATAACTTTTAAAATTAAAGCTAGTAATATTTTATTTTTAAATTTTTAGTGCTTTAAAAGCGTGTCTTTTATTTTTTTTAACTATAATTTATTCACAAAATTAAAAATCACAGACAACGGAATTGGTGTAGTAAATTTTTAACAGAGGTTCGTTGGTTCCTGCTCGCTATGCAACTTATATTACGTCTGAGAATCTAAAAATGGTGAGAGGTTGAAAAAAAATTTCCGATTTTTGCCTTTTGTGACAAAATTTTCCACAGTAACGTATATATTTTTTTACACCATCAGAAATAGAGGTTTCAATAAACAAAAAAAAAAATGCCAACTTCTTTAAAAAAGCTAAAAAAATTTCGGGAGATTTTTTAATTGAAAAAATGCTTACATTTTCCCTTAAACATAAAAAACAAGAGTTTTAAAAAATATTTGTATACAAAAAAATTACAGCGTGTTTGGGACAGAAAGGGGTAAGTTTCCACCATATTTGGTAAAAAAATTTTTTTTTCATTGAGAAAAAAAAAAATAAAATCAAAAACATCGAATTTTCCGATTTTCTCGGATATTTTGAGGTTGTGTGAAAAATGTTTATTTACAAAAGTTGTAGATCCTTTTATTGCCTACAACTTTGCGATTAAACTTTTTTCGATAGGATGTGCCGTTTTGCCGCAAATCGTAATTAACCGTTTTCACCCCTAAAAACGCTCCCCCAACCCATGTTCCCCTCATCCAGATTTGGTGAAAAATGTTTCACATGTTATCTAGTACGTGTACTTTCATTTGGAATTGGTCTCATCCTGCTATTAATTTTTTAATTTTTTGGTCCATTTTAGAGCTATCTGCACTGGTCTATTAATATTTTTTAGTTTTAAATAATTTTGATGGAGCTGTTAGAACAAATAGAATAAGTAAGTTTGGAAGCAAGGCTGTCTATAAATAAATCAAAAACAAAGATTATGATTAATGTGCTAACAATTTTACTTTTTATTTAAAAACTAATTTAAAAATGAAAGAGACGCACTTTTCCTATTCCCTTGGGGAAAATATTCAGCTACTACCCTTTCACATTTTGAATTAATATCAGTCGAAACTAAAAAAAGCTAACGTCTATAGCTGTGAAAATATTATATTATGTGGTTAGGTTTTATAAGTTTATATCGATAATTTCCAGGCTCTACTAGTCTCATCCCTTTTTATGTCACAACGCATTATGATGTTCATCTTTTGCGTTATTTTGCCGGTTATTAGTGCGCTCATCACTGTATATAAATAAAAATGAACCAAAGAATGTATAATATAGACTCCAAAATAAAATTTTGCTTATTCCAGCCGTTTGATTTTGAAATTTGAAAAACTTTTTCTCAGTTGTAATCCCAATTATTATAAAAATTGATTATCGGTATAGTCCCAAGGTATATTTAAGGCACCTAATGTAGTAATGTTGTTTCTTCTTTTACTCGATGGTATTCATCAGACTAAAATATTCGTCGGTGATTTCAGGATATAAGAACATAAAAATAAACTTACGTGCATAGAAATGGGAGCACTTAAAATTTGGTCGTTTTTGATGTCTCGTATTTCCTAAATCTCTTGTTCGATTTAAGAAACTTTTTTAATATGTTATAGTCTGATTATTTAACAATATCGTTGTAATAATACTGTTGCTAAACAGATAAATTTTTATTGTAATACGGGTGTACGAATCAAACTGTGTTTTTTTCTCAAAGTTCGCATCACCCTGTGGAATATTCTAGCATTTATAAAATACTAAAATTAAAACCCAACTATAGCCTCAGGTTATGTTAACATTCTGTTGTTTGATTCATTCATTTATGTTGGATAATAAAAAAGTTAGGTACTTTAACAGCTAGAGATGTTCTCCTTCAATACACGGTGTTTCTAAATAAGTTGGACAAACTTTAAGGGGTAATTCCAATATGGGATGTTGAATTTTTTCTTACAAACTGACGATTTATTTATTGTTTAAAAACCAGTTGAGATATGCAAAGAAAATTTGGTAGGTTTTAAGAGATAGTTATTGCTGATTTTTTCACATAAAATTAAGAATTTTATATTGATTATTAGCGTGCACACGGGTAATAAGATCGGTCATATTAGCCGTATGCGCGCTAATGGTGAATACTAAATTGTTAATTGTGCAATAACTACTTCTTACAACCCACCAAATTTCATTTGCATATCTCAACCGGTTTTAGAGCAATAAATAAATCGTCAGTTTGTAAGAAAAAATTCAATATCTCTAGTAAACGAAACATTTGCAAACATACGGTTATAAAGCAAACTTTCATTATTTTTTTATACAGAATTAACCCTTAAAGTTTGTCGCACTTATTTAGATACACCGTGTATTGATGAAGAACATGTCTAGTTGTTAAAGTACCTAGGTACCTTTTATTATTATCCAACATAAACGAATGAATCAAGAAACAGAAAGTTAAGAAAACCTGAGGCTATAATTGGGTTTTAATTTCAGTATTTTGTAGATGCTAGAATATTCCACAGGGTGATGCGAACTTTGAGAAAAAAACAAAGTTTGATTCGTACACCTGGTATACAATAAAAATTGACCTGATGAGCAACAATATTATTAGAGCGATATTGCTAAAGAATCAGACTATAACATATTAAAAAAATCACTTAAATCGGCCAACAGGTTTAGGAAATACGAGACATCAAAAATGACCAAATTTTTAAGTGGGCCGATTTCTATGCACGTAAGTTTATAAATTGAGTGCATAAAATGAGTAAAACTTTAATAAAAGTAAGAAAATGCCAGGAACGCCCTCAAGACACACAGAACATCCAAAAAGTAATGATCAGTTATACTGAAGCTAATAGAAGATATGAAGGCGGATTTGAAAAGCGAAATAAAAGAGGTCTGAGCAGAATATAAAGTATACAGTGAGGTAATAGAAAGCTTGAGAAAGAAAAACAATGGACTAAAAAATAAGAATAAAAATATACAAGAAGAATTACCGCAAATTTAACAAACATTGAAATTAATGGAGAGAAAAAATAAGAGGAGGAAAGAGTAGAGAAATAAAGGAAAGTTTTCTGTTTGAAGAATTTAAGGGATTTGTTTAAATGCAGTTCCACAGAGTTCTTCAGAGCAGCGGTAGATAAAGTAAAGATAGTGATGTTGATATCCAACCTTTGATTGGGAGCCGACACTTAAAGAAGAAGAAGTGGGAAATATTTCTTTTAAGCTTCCCATATTTTTTATACCTATGTACCATACGCTTCTTGCTGACACTCCATCAAATGTTACAATTGAGTATATTATAAATAATGAGCAATGCTTAATATTAAATTTAACGATATTTTGCTTGCTTTCATCGCCAACAACCAAATATTTTTTCTTATGCCCATTTATTTTTAATCCACATTATATCCACGTATTCCTCAGACAGTTTCCTTAGCATATAGGTTGGGTTTATAGCATCAGCAGCTTTCAGCACTTGATCGTCCGTGAACACAACATATATTATAGTGTGTCATAACCCACAATTATTCCCATTTGCCCACCTTTCCGTCTTCACATTTAGAGTGTTTCTTCCAAGTATATTTTAAATAAAGAAGTCTCCCTCTTTTTACGAGCAATAAAAATTTAATTTGACTTATGACTGTCTCTGCTGTGCCGATATAATATAGTCAATGTCAGAGAAATTTTAAATTGATAATAAGGTGAAACAGGAAGGTTCAATCCCTTTCACCATATTTAATATATTTTTAATCTCATGTTAGAATATGGTTTGTAAAAAACAAAATAAATTAAATGCGAATACCAAAATACTGAATTTCAAGTCACACACATGCTAGCAGACAACCCAACAATAGTACATTCTTTCACGGTTTTTGCTGTAAATTTTAAAGAATCGCATGTATTAACACGAAATTTGGCATACGCATTGCTAACATGTCAAAGAAAAAAAGTGATATTTTGTAGATGTGTGCTTTTACTCTGGGGGTGAGTTTTACTTCTTGTGGGGGGTGAAAAAATATATTATGTCCGAAATAAATCCGGAAATCGATAAACTGACTAATTCTAAGCAACTTTTGTTCTATAGAGTTTTTTCACCAAGTCAATATTTTTCGAGTTAGTTACGAGTAAACGTGTTCATTTTTCAATAAAATAATCAAGTTTTTAGACGATTTTTCGCAAATAACTTAAAAAGTAAGTATTTTTTCAAAAAAATCATTTTAGCAAAAATATAGCCTGTAAGAAAATGAAAAAATGGTGTATATATTAGGTCGCTATACTTAGCGGAAGCAGTGTTATAGCTAATGAAAAGTAAGTTCATATTCGTCAAATTCCAAATCGAATATTTTAACTTGAAATAACCAAAAAATTAAACAATTTTTGGGGAAATTTCATTTCAACTTTTTTAAAGTGGACAAAAAAAAGTTTTATTTTTGTTTTATAAAAAACATTTCTAGCATCAAAAGTAAACGAGTTACGCTCAAAATAACGTAGCTCCCTTTTGTTTTGGCTAAAAAAAATCGGGAAGATCAACCCCTAGTTAGCAACTTAAAGTATATTAATCATTATCGCTTCACAAGTTACTTTACTTATGTTTTGTATATATGAACTGTAAATTTCATCGGTTCAAAGTGCTCATTTTTGAAAAAATTGGTTTTGAAGTAAAATTTTTTAAATTTTTAATTTTGGAGAAAATGTATTTTTTCCAAATAACTTAAAAATTGTTAAAGATACCAAAAATCTGAAACAATAATAAAATTCGGCTTGCTTTTCTGAATATTTAGTTTTTTTTTGTTTTTCTGTAAGACAAAAATTGGTTAAAATTTGGTGTGTCCAAATTTGAATACACTTGTGATTAGTGAATCTTTCAAGCCCTTTTAACTACAGCTCTTTCAAAAATAAGGACTTTGAACCGATGAAACTTACAGATTATATAAACAATACATACAGGAGTAAAGAAACTTGTCAAGTGGTAACGATTACGTTCATTTGAGATGCTAATTAGGGGGTTACTTTCCCGATTTTTATTTACCAAAGAAAAGGGACCAACTTGATTTTGACCGTAACTTGTTTATTTTTGATACTAGAAATATTTTTTGTAAAACAAAAAAAAAACTTTTTTTAAACACTTTAAAAAAGTTGTAATGAATGAGTTTTCCCCAAAAAGTACTTCAGTTTTTGATTATTTCAAGTTAAAATATTCGATTTGGAATTTGACGAATATGAACTATTTCTTTAGCTATAACTCTGCTTCTGCAAATAAAATTACAAAGACCTAATGTATACACCATTTTTTTCACTTTTTTAAAGGCTATATTTTTTTGAGAATATTTTTTCCATAAAATACTTACTTTTTGAGTTGTTTGCGAAAAACCGTCTAAAAACGTGGTTATTTTGTTGAAAAATGAACAAGTTCACTCGCAACTAACTCGAAAAGTATTGACTTGGTGAAAAAACTCTATAGAACAAATGTTGCTTAGAATTAGTCAGTTTATTGATTTCCGGAGTTATTTCGAACATATATTTTTCACCCACAAAAGGGGTGAAACTCATCCCCAGGGCAAAAGTACACGTCGGCACAATATCACTTTTTCTGTTTGACTTGTTAGCTATGATGTGTATGCCAAATTTCATGTCAATCCAAGCGGTTCTTTAAAATTTACAGGTTTTGCAATATTTTACCGTTAAAAAATGTACTACAACTACTGTCGTAACAGATATGAAAGATTTTACTAAAATTTACAAAATAAGCTTGTAAGGTTCTAAACACATGGGTTATTATACCTTTTTAAAATCCACGATTGACTTAGGATCGTAAACAGGTCAATCTTAGCTAAAGTGTCTTCTCTTCACTACCACAAAGGCAATCATGGAGACCTCTACCCTGGCTAGCTCTTCTCAGAGGTAGTTCGGCTAATCTCTAAGACAAAAATAATTATAGCAAGAACTAACACAAAGGAGACCAAAGCATAAGCAAAAATTTAAATAAACATTTGATTTAAAATACAAGTAGATTTGCCTCTATGTTACAGCAAGTCCTGTACAAAACTGCTAAAGACCTTAAAAAGGTGACCGAAGGTCCAAATAAAATTATTTGCTGAAGGTTCAAAGATAATAAAGGTGGCTGAAGTCCCAAATTTACAAAGGTGGTGAAGGCCTAATATTGAAAGAAAAATATCCTCATAAAACACTTAACTTGCATTTCCATTATACAAGTAGAGCTTTTGAACGAAAAGTTGATGGTATGAATGCAGCCGCTGGAATGGTGGGTTTATTTTACTAGTCCATATAAGACGAGCAGCTGGTGGAATGCAGGCTTTCTCGTTGGTCCATTTTCCTATAAGACGAAGAGCTGGAATACAGGCTTTTTCGCTAGTCCATTTTTCTATTTAAGACGAGGAAAACCAGGAATACGAGGAAGACCTACATCACAGTAGGACTAAAAAGAAGTCGACTTATATTTGGACCATGTTAGAAGAAATGTTGACGTCGAAAGAGGCCTATTCTATTTATAAGGATTCAAAGTCGCAAGAAGAAGGTAGGGATATCGATAAGGAAATTAATTATTCTATGTATATTTGTTTAAATTTTGAAATATGAGGGGCATCGAAAAGTTAATAGACAAGACAGAAATTAAAAAGGAGAAAATGAGCGCCAATTATTTTGATTTTAAGAATAAAAACAAAACAATAAACAAAAATTAAGCATCGTTATATTAATATAAATTATTTAAGAACAGGCCAGAATAAAATCGATAGAAAATTTACGGTACAGTGTTTATACGCTTTCTTGTAGGTTCTTCGATTTAAGTTATAGGCTCTTCTAGTGCCTAAAATGATTAGCAAATTTCACCTATCACGGCTCTTATCAAAATGTGGTAAAATACATAAAAGCAATACAGATAAAAAGGATAGCACTTTCAGAAATGTTACAAAGCATCGTGAGTTGCAGTTTCCTTCGCATTCATTAGTTCTATAATTCGTCGATTTCTGTTCTTGACTATATTGTAACTTCCATTCATTTTTAGTTGAAGTCAAAATTTGATCAATGTAGGAAAAATTTACAAGAATATTGGAACTGAATTCAGTAAACAGAGCACATTTTAGGTCGCTTTGGCGCTATTATATTTTTATACGGTATGACCAGTTATCAAATATGAGGGGGTAGGTGCAAAATCTTGGTCCAACGCTATTTAAATGTATTCAATTTTTCTGAATCCTGAGAAAAGTAATAAATATTTTTGAAAAATTTAAACGTCGAATGGAAGATTACATGAACTATTACCTCCGATTTCGTTGAACCTCCATCGATATGCATGAAAATTGGTAAGTGATTAGAGGGTATCTCAAGAAACATAGGTGATATAGTGCCAACTCGCGCTTTTACCCTGGGGGTGGATGCCACCCCTTTTCGTGGGTGAAAATTATTTTATTAAGAATAGCCCCATAATTCGATATAGGGATAAATTCTAAGCAAAATTTATTATATAAAGTTTTGAAATTAAATCAAAACTTTTTGACTTATTAAAGATCAAAGATTTTAATTTTTCGTGAGAAAAATACATGTACTAAACCGATTTTTCACAAATACCTAACTCGAAAACTATAAGTTTTTAAAAAAAAGTTATTATTGCCGAAAATGAAGCTAATAAAAATGAAATAAACTCCTTACTAGCAACACCTCTTAATTTTAACTTAAAGTGAGTTACAGGGAATTGAATATATATTTCTTTCGGCGAGTACTCAAATCTAAGTATTCAAGCTTTAATAACGGGAAAATGATGCATTTTATACCATAAACTTATATAACATTTGTCAAAGTACTTAGAAATATCTATCAAATGAATACCCAAACGAATCAATAGCATTAAAATTTATGTTCCAAAAATTTTTCAAAACTTATCTTTTAAAAATTCCTCCAAAAAATGATATTGTTTTTATTTTAACCCTTATCCGGGCAAGGTGGGCCCAACGGGCCCGAGACGTCAATTCTTTTATCATAAACTGATAAAAATTTTTTTATTGAATTTTATGCATCACTGAATTTGTTTAGAAGTATGTTTCCTTCAACATAGTCATGAATTATTCAAAACATTCATTATTATTTTTGAAATTATTGCGTCGAAAGAATTTTGTCACGTAAAGGGGCAACACGGACCCGTCGGACCCTATTTGTATTTATACCTAAAATCTAAATCTTTGTTACAGGAGTTAATCTGGCAGTTAGGTAATGATTTTGTGGATTATCTAAACGACTTTTATGATTCCGGAAATCCAATAATAAAGTTTAAACGTGTAACAAACAATGTAAAATCTCTTTGATGTGAACATCAAAGAGATGCTTACAATAGGTGTTTTATTCTAAATGAATTTTAAAAACTGATAATCATTGTTCGAATGCAATAATATTTTAGGTAGGTACCTATACATATTTTGAAATAAATAATGCATCTGCTATCAGTCGTTTGATATCGATGTTAGTGTTGAGAACTAAGCTCCTAAAATTATATTGAATTACAGTGAAAGTAGATAGTGCGAATAAAATGTCCCAAAAACCATTGTCAGCTGCAGAACTGCAAGATATTGCTAATAATATATGGGATTCCGATGATGAAGGATCTCCTGAAGTATAGGTGGCATTGAAAGTGACTCTGAAATTGAAGATCATCTTTCGGAAACAAGTGAAGAGGATGATTAGCAAGTAGTATTAAGTGATGATGAAGAAGAATGTGTAGCTACAAGTTCCCAGATTTCAGAGTGTGTATTTTTTGAAACTAAGGATGGAATCAACTGGAAAATTCAACCACAACCGACAGGACGTATGCGATATTGCAACATAATAAAAAGCAAAGTGCACAAAGTAATGTTAACCCCTGGTCAAAGTGTAGATGATCCTGTTGATTCCGTTTGTTTGTTTGTGGACGAAAAAATTGTGAACTAAATAGTAAAGTGTACAAATAAAGAAGCCGAAAAGTGCTGGGGATAGAAAACTGGCGACTCTACAGAGCTATATGCCTTTATTGGACTACTACTAACTGCAGGGCACCTGAGTGCCAACATCCATAATGTAGATATACTTTGGAGTAAATTTTATGGACCTACTATATTTAAAGCTAGCATGGGGTTAAAACGACTCAAGAATTTTCTAAGATTTGTTCGATTTAATGATAAGGACACGAGGTCTGAACGAAGAAGTAACGACAAATTAGCAGCAATACGCGATGTGTATTTTAAGTCAACAAAAGTTGACTTTTTGAAGTCAACAAAAACTTTCAAAAATACTATTTATCAGGAAAAAACATAACTTTCCAAATGTTTATTACTTGTGAATAAATATTTTTTCTACAAAAGTTTTCTTGCATTTCAATATTTTTTGCAAATCCTTCAGGTAGATCGCACCCTCGAGGTAGACGGCATAATATAGTAGCATGCTTAATCTATACAATTTAAATTTAACTTTAATAAAAAATCAAAAAAGAATATTAGAAATATATGGGTAAATATGAATAATAGTACACTCAAGAACAGTGGTGGGCCCAACGGACCCGAGTTGCCCGGTTACGTAAGTAAAATGTGTTGCCCGGATTAGGGTTAAAATAGCTCCGTTAATTTTCACGATATTAGGTTCGCTCAAAAACCTTTTGAAAGCAAATTCCAAGGGCTACTAAACCTAGTTGAACTTAATTTTTTAAACCCTTTACTTTTTTAAAAATAAAAGGGTAAATGGCCCCCGTTACATTGTTCTCGCAGCAAAATTTAAGCTTTAAAGGTTTCTATCTCGGTTATTTTTACCATACAGAAGTAGTAAAAAGGTAAAATATTTTATACAAAAAAAAGCTAAAATTTGGTTATATATCATTTTTTACGTATATTGAGTATTTTTGGAGTTATTATCAATCTAATGTGAAAATTACGATAATTTTAAAAATTCTGATTTTTTTAAAATTAAATCTTTTTTAAAAATATGCTTTCTGAACCGGTCAAAATTGTTGAAATAATTAATTATGCTAATATAAAGAAATTCTTGTAAGGATTAAGTACTATAAATTTAACTTTTTGTGGAAATGGCATGTTTCATTTTTCACTTTTTCCTAAAAAATTCAAAAGGGTTCTTTTATTTTCATCATAACTTGTTTAATTTTGATGCTATGTACTTCTCCTGGAGCTCATTTAATAGATATTTGGAAGTACTTTGACAAGTGCTTAGAAGGTATATTTTATAAAAGGCATCGTTTTCCCGTTATTTAAGCTTTAATACATAGATTTGAGTACTCGTTGAAAAAAATATACATTGAATTACCCATAATGCACTTTTAATTAACCTTAGTTTAATTCTTTAAGTGAACAGTGTATTCAATTTTTTATTGTCTTTAATTTTGATAATTATATCTTTTTTGAAAAATCTTACAGTTTTTGACTTATACGTGAAAAACTGCTTTAAAACATGCATTTTTTTTTACGAAAAAATAAAAATTTTGATCTTTAATAACTCAAAAGTATTGATTTATGTTAATAACATTATATAACAAATTTTGCTTAGAATTTATCCCTCTATCGACTTACGGTATTATTTTTAAGAAAATAATTTTCACCCCCGAGAAGGGGTGGCATCCGCCCCCAGGGTAAAAGCGCCAGTTGACATCATGTGACCTTTGTTCCTTGTGGTATCCTCTAACTACTCACCAATTTTCATGAAAATCGATGAAGGTTCAACGAAATCGAAGGTGGAAACCTTCAGTGACTGCACAAAAAGTCGCTCAGAAGAAACCAAAAATTTTTTTTGAATAAAACATCTGAAATTAAAAATCACACTTAATTTGCTCTTTTTTTTCACCCTTGTAACTTATAAATAACTTGTTTTATTACTAAAATAAATATTATAGAAGTTTTCAGGGACGTTTGGCCAGTAATAAGGTAATCTTCCATTCTACCTTGAAATTTTTCAAAAATAATTATTAGTTTTCTCAGGATTCGAAAAAAATGAATGCAATTAGATGGCATTCGACCAAGATTTTGCGCCTATCCCCTTAATATTTAATGTCATTTGTTAAATAAACTTTTGGTTTTAAAACTTTAATAATATGCAAAGTTCTGACCAATATTTACTTTGCTGACTGTAAGCAACAAAGCAACCGGACTAAAATAAACTCCTAACAAACACTACTGATACGAAAGGGAAATATGTTTATGTGTGAGGGATGGCAGCCCAGGTAAAATTTGTAAACAAAGCCAGAAAATATGCTAGCTGTAGGATGTAAACACAAATATTATCTGCCTTTTGTTTGGAATTTGCACTAAATAAAGAATGACCTTACATAGACAAAACGAGATGGCACAAAGTGTCCCTCTTTTATAATGTGTTAGAATAATATTTTATTAATTGTTGAATTTAAAAAATAGTTATTTATGTACCAAGGGCGTTAAGTAGATACTTATGCCTGAGAGCGACTATCTTACAAATACTAAGGCCTCTGGCGTTTGTAAGTCGCTCGAGGATATATACTAGGGTGGGTCACTTTTGTATGGAAAAAAATAAAATTGTCCAATAAGTTTTGTAATAGTAAAAAAAACGTGACCCACATCCATTCATGAAAAACAATGAAAAAATAATTTTTCTAGTTTAACCCCTTCTACCCGCGCATTGAGTTTGAAAAACTGAAATTTTTGTTTTTTTGTGAATTGTTTGAAAATCGATTTATCGTGGCTCATAGGAATAACAACAACGTAAACTAATAAAATAAAGTGCTTTTGGACTAAATTTTATTATAAAGAAAGAAAAATAAACAAATAATATGACAAAATAAAAATCTTCAAATCACGTTAAAATCTTTCTTACTTTCGAACTTAGGCATAAGCTTTCGTGAAATAATTTTATTCTTAATTAAAGCTTCTCTTGCTGTTTTGTGGCAAAGCTGCATAGATGCCTCTGTTACTGTTTTTACAACCCGCTCCACAGCTTGAGTATGACATGGTAGCCTCAGAAAAAGGACTTCATCATCACCACCTGACTCAACTAGGGAATGAAGAGTCTCATCCAGAACATTGATCAATATAGGTGGTTGCGAGTAAGATTGCTGCCAGTCTATCAAATCGATGTAAGACGAAGCGTTTAAATCTATCTTAGGCACTTCAAAGACTCGAAGCTGAAGGGATTCAGATGGAATTCCTTGCCTTTATAATGCGTCTAGCGGCAAGTTCTCTCACATGTTTTTGTTCGTCAGATAACATAGATAAGAGCAAGTTCTCTGGGTGCGCAAAGTAAGCATTTCGCTTTATTACAGGATCAACGACACTCTTCAATTCTTGCGGAAGATATCGAGAATAAAATACCAACTTCCAAAAGTGCCTTGCTCCATCTTTACATGTCGGATTTAATTTGATTTCGAACCAAATAGGAGCATATACTTTAACTACAAAAGTAGCGAGTTGTTTGAGTTCGTTTGTAGGTATCTCAATGGAAACATATAAGCGCAAAATCCTGTTGACCTTTGTTAGCCACCTGGCATGCGACATTTTTCCCGGAGAGCGATTAGACAAATCAGAAGGACACTTACCACTTATGACGGCAGATGTGATATGATAAAGGTAACGTTGATCAGAACTGAGGTCTTTTATATTTGAAATGTTTGGTAACATACCTTCTGTATTTTCAAACACGACAACAGAGCGCTTCTCGCAATCATCTAATAACTTTCCGATAGCACCTGAATAAGTATTAGGTCCTGTTGTGGTGCCATCAAGTTTTGCAAATAAATGTCTTAAGGGCAGTTCATTTAAGTGTAAAAGGCATATGATCCATTGAAGTGGTCGGTGTAAACGCTTTTCTAAGAGCCGTATGACTCCGCCGTATTTGCCCGTATTAGTTACCATCCCATCACAACCTATGGCAAGAGTATCCTCTAGAGACATATTCAGTTGACCTGTTACTGTTTGAAAGATAGCAGACTCCAATCCTTTTGCAGTTCCATGGCTTGGAATTACATATCCGACAAAAACTGATCCTGGTTCTTTAATTATTGAAATATGTTCTTCCACAGATGTTGAGCGGTATTTTTCCCCCTTTCATAACAATTTTCAGGGTCTTATCTTTTCGTCCATCAAAAAATAAGGCAGGAATAGTATCTAGTTGGCTTTGAGATAAGGTTTCTTTTCGTAATTTTTGTCTCGCTCGTCGCAATTTCGACTTATCGATTACTTCGTTGTTGATTTCCACATCTTGCAAAACAGCAGAAGCGACAGCAGCAGCTGCTCTATCGGATATCCCGTATCGGTCACAGATAGTTGATAAATTCTTGAGAGATGTTATTTCACGTTTTTTTGATGCTGGTTTTGATGAACTTGAGGGCAAAGTTTGTTCTTCATCGCTACTTTCAGACGTTATTGTAGTATTAGGATTTTCGTGAGAACTTGAGGGCAAAGTTTGTTCTTCATCGCTACTTCCAGACGTTATTGAGGTATTAGGATTTTCGTGAGAACGGCCTGGTTCACAAACGCTAGAATCGTAATAGGATTTAAGCTTAATTTTTCTATCACTCAGTTTTCTTTTCCTCTTACTTGTCAATAAATCAACAGTTCCCATAATCATTTTTCTCTCTGTTCTCTGATCTATTAAAAAAGCTCGTTCTTCCTTAGGAATCTTTTGGTCTTTGGAACATTTGCATAACTCTAAATCTTTACACTTACATGAACTCAAATCAAACGGTTTTTCCGAATTTCTATGAAAATCTTGAATTTTTTCTTCTGATAAACGCTTCAAAGATTTTATTAAATTTTTACACTTCGCGTGGTAACTTTTTATCAATTTCATCACACGATTATGAGACACAGTAGGAATAGACGCTTTTCTCCATAAATATTCAACTTTAGATGACACTATTTCAGATACTTCATTAATGGATGGCTGTTTTTCTTAATTGTTCTCAAGTTTAAGTTGATGTCTGACTAAATTGTAATATTTTATAACTTGTTTGTAAGTGGGTAGTTGATTTTCGTTAATTTCTTCCGGAGCACTAAATATGGGACAACTTGTGGATTTTCGGGTATTATTTGAAATCTCCATGATGCACAAAGTCACAAAGCTAACAAAAACTACCTAAAATCGCGAAAAGTTAGATAAATGCGCGCGACCTTTCGCCCGGAACTCATTAGGTGCAGTGAGGCAAAGACACGTGATCGACAGTTTACGCCCTCTTTCCCCACTCCTTCCTCCGCAGTATGCGCACGATTATTCTCATATTTTGGATTGATTATTATTTGTATTACGTGTATCTCTGAATATAAGAATGTAATATCATTTTATGCCATGTAATTTATACAATAAACTCTGATAAAATAAATGTAATTTTAACAATTTTTCCGAATTTTCAAACGTCATGCGCGGGTAATTAATGTTAATATAAATAAAAAATAAATATGCACGTTTTTAAGTCTCTACCCAGGTCATGTTTTCCGCACTATTACAAATCGAAATTCGCAAAACAATATTTTCGACCCACCCTAATATATACCTCTAATGCCCATGGTATACACAAACTTTTTTGTCATACTAATTATCGTATTCACAACCTAAATATTTTAAAAAATTATCTCTCATAGTAGAGTAGGGAATCTAAGTCAAAATTGGAATGATGTAGCGCTTGAGCTAATTTCCGGGGGGTATCCTGCATCGCAGCCGGTTTCCAATAATATCGGGAATGCCATTGTTGACAAGAAGTTGGCGATTATCCACAATGTTGTTGTATTCTTTAACCAATGAATGTTCGAGTCGTAAGGTTGGTTAGAGCTATGTTACCAAGGATGGGTGGTCACATTGTGGGGGTGGGCATAATTTTGCCTATGCCACTGGGGCAAGAGTATTTTACCACCGGATATATTAGAATATCCAGCAAGTATTCTTATTTATGAAATCACACTTGTCCTGAAGGAAATAAAATCAAGTAAGCCACTTGAATTTGATTACCGATACTTGAATTCGATTACAGCCACTGATACAAAGTGGTGCATACACGAAACAATATGGCTTACAATACACTACACTGATGCAATTCACTCATATTACATTCTTTCTCTCTTACGCGAACAAAGATTTTCAATTTTCAGAATTTATTTTGTCGTTATAGTCTCCATGTTGTGTTTATAATTTCCGCCTTATACAGGAACATTTTACAAAATCTTACTCATTGACAAGACCAACAATAATAATTGTAAGTCTTTGTTCCTTAAAAACCAGTTTTTGAAGATCTTCTGCGCTTACATCAACAGAACAAGTGGGTCGAGGTGAGGTGTAGGTCGCGGTGGATGCTACTAGTTAAGTCGCGGTCGATGTCGACAGCACATAGCAAGGAGGTCACCTGCGCTGTCAGTCGAGCTAGAACCACTATCAAGTTATGTAGTTTAATGAAATTTGAATGACAAAAGACTGTGCTTTTGCGATGTTGTGTCAGTCAAGTGATGATAGTGATGAAACGTCAGCTGTAAATAATCAGATCCTCCTTCATATTTCAAAAAATTACTGTCTTTAATTACTTAAAAACTAGAAATTCAAAAATAAACTGAATATCTTTAACATGTATTGACAATTTTTTTAGTAGTTTGGACTTAAATAACATAGAAGTAGTTGACTCATTTCTCTCTGATCATACATATCAAATAGGCTCTTTCATTGTCCCATTAATGCATAACTGTAATTATTTCAAAAACCAGTTTCATGAGATTTTTACCAAAGAATATAGCCCCTGACTATAGTCCTTATCTTATATTGATCACAAGTCCATTCAAAATGCTGAAGTAATAAAATTTTTAGGACTGATGCTAGATGCAAAGCTAAGTTGGGAAGATCAAATAGATAAAGTAACCTCGACACTAAGTAGTCGTTGTTATGTAATTAGAAATATAAGGGATACTGTATCCTTTCTAGAGCCGAAAAATCATCGTCATAAGTATTGGGGAGTTTGGCGTGTGAACTGTGTCTATTGTATATTGATAACTACGACCCCTTTCAGGCTGATACCTCAGTGAATACAGGAAGTAGCAAAAACGGATGAAAGGGGAAGTTAGTGCAGTCATTAAAGGTTTTCACCTCCTATTTTGGTAAACCTATTAGTTAGAGCATACCTCAAGAAATAAAACTGACTTGGTGCCACTTGCACTTTTACCCTGGTGGTGAATACCACACCTTCCTGCGGGTGAAAACTATTTTATTAAAAATACCCCCACAAATCGAAAGAGGGACAAATTTTAAGTAAAATTTGTTATATCATGTTATTAAAATAAATCAATACTTTTTGAGTTATTAAAGATCAAAGATTTGTCTATTTAAGAGCATATGCGTGAAGTTACGGATGATAAAAAGAACATTTTAATTAATTGTATATTAGTAAAATATTATTTTTATATTATTTCGATATTTAATTGAATTTTTTATTTTTCATTATAAACTGAATATGTCCAGAAACTGGGTGTGTCCAATAATGGGTACATTTGACATATTCGAATACGCTTTTGCTAAATATATTATATCGAAATAATATAAAAATAATATTTTAGTAACATACAATTAATTATTATAATATGTTATTTGTAACATCCGTAACTTCACGCATGTGCTCTTAAACAGAAATATCTTTGATATTTAATAACTCAAAAAGTATGGATTTATTTTAATAACATGATATAACAAATTTCACTTATAATTTGTCCGTTTATCGATTTGTGGGGTTATTTTTAATAAAATCGTTTTCATCCCCGAGAAGGGGTGGTATCCACTCCCAGGGTAAAAGTGCAAGTTGTCACCAAATCATTTTTATTTTCTGAGGTATGTTCTAACTAGTCACCAATTTTCATGCAAATCGATGGAGGTTTAACAAAATAACAGATAGCGCAGGTAATGACAACTTGGCTTCGAACGGACCAATCACAGGGAAGCATCCTTGTAGGCCGCGCAGTAGACATCCATGTTAAACAAACTTATTTTATTTTCAAAAGCATCGATGTAAACCTCCTGGATGGCATCGCGCTAAACCTCCACCGCGACTTACCTGCTTTGTTCGCTTCCAATGTGTTTATTTTACATGGATGTCGACATCGACCGCAACCTCCACCTTCACCTTCACCGCGACCCATTTGTTCTGTTCTTACCCTAAAAGCATAGTCTTCGATGGATGCGAAATATGGCAAGTTACTAAATACCTACCTGGAGCGACGCCTACTTGTATTGGAAATTGACTTCTGTCAAACATCGGCTAGACAATCAAGGCTTAAAAGAATACAAAATGACCAAATTAGAAATTTAATAGGAATCAAGTCAACCATCATAAACGAAACTCAAAGGAGAAAACTGATACGATATGGTCATTCAGAAAGAATGAACTACGACAGGCTCCCAAAACAAATTTTTAAATGGACGCCAAGGGAAAGAAGGAAGAAAGGAAGGCCGAAACAATCCTGGCCAGGCGGCATTCAGAAAGCAATGTCGGAAAGGAATCTTCACCCTGGCGAATGGAACGACCGATGAAGCTCGAAACTAGGAACTGGAAGGCGAAGAACGCTATAAAATTCGGGATAGTAATAACTACTACTACTATCGGTTTAAAGCGTTCTCCGATGCCTTCCGATTCCTAACCGCCATTCTTCTCTGTTTAACCATAGACCTAGAGGGATTTATTTCTCTTTCCTCTAATTCTTTTTCAATTTCCTGCCTCCATCTTCTTCTCGGCCTTCCTTTTTTCATCTTCCTTGTTGTGTCCATGCCAAAATCTGTTTAGGGTTCCTGTCATCTGGAATTCTCTGTACATGGCCGTACCATACTAATTGTTTTGTTTTTATGTCATAAATTATTGTATGTGTGACTCCCACCATTTTTCGTATTCTCTCATTTTGTATTCGATCCCTTCTTGATTTGCCTGCTGCTCTTATCCAGAAGTCCATTTCTGTTACTAGTTACATTTTTTCCTTTCTTTATTTCAGTGGCCAAACTTCACTGCCATATGTGATTACACTTTTAAGTATAGTATTGTATATGAGTTGTTTGTTCGCTTTAGATATTGTTTGGTCCCACATAATGCCGTTCATCATGGATATGGCTTTTCTACCCTGTAAGTTTCTGTCTTTTATAGCAGCGTGGAGTGTTCCATCTTGAGTTACCTTCATGCCCAGGTACTTGTATTCATCACAGTGTTTAATTTCTACCCAATCGTCTAATGTAATGGACTGCTTTGTTCATCCAATACACATGGCTTCAGTTTTCTTAATGTTGACTTCGAGACCCTGTTTGTTATATTCTTCTATTAGCTTCCGCGTCATGTAACTCAAGTCGTCATGATCCTGAGCAATCAGAATTTGGTCATCAGCGAAACATAATGTTTATTTAATGTTGTCTCGTCATTGAGAGGGATAATAACAATAAATTACCTTTTAGCATTTGCAATATTCGAATCGATATCAGTCGATATCATTATAAAAATCAATCATCAGTGTTGTACAATCGGTTCCGGTCAGCTTAAAATTTCACTTTCACGTGCGCGGTGTCGAACATTTCACATTTTTTTTAAATTCAATGTTTTTGAACTACATCGGTTTTTCACCGGTTATTAAGTACTTTAAAAAAGAAGAACCGATTAAAACCGGGATACGAAAACAACCTGAAAAACCGATTATTTTCGAGTAAAAAACCGGTTTTTAACCGGTAGGTTTTTCCCATCCCTACTCTGGAGTAAGTAGGGCGAGTCTAGTTCCACCAACTCGCTCTCTTGAGTTATACAGGGTGTCCAGAAACTCTACCGACAAACGAAGACAGGAGATTCCTCAGATAATTTTAAGACAATTTAACCCAATTCACCTAGTCCGAAAATGCTTCTTAAGGAAGCTAGAGCTCGTTGAAGATGGCGCCATGAAGTTAGTTTTTCTTAAATAGCTCCAGAACGCTTCTATTTAGAAAATCGAAAATTAGTATGCACATTTACTTTTCAGAGATGCATCGATTCCATCCACTGCAAATTTCTAGTACCCGTCATAGGCGTCCGTTTTGGGGTAGAGCAACCGGTATTTTATCGTGTAACTTTTTTGTCCTTAACTTTTATGCATTTTTGATACCGGATTATTAAATTCTGAGGTATTCTAGTACTAAAATGTACTCTTCCTTTAAGTCGGTAGGACACAGCGTTTTCTAGAAAAATCGATTTGAAAGTTTTTCGTTTTTGGAATTTGAAAAAAAATTTAAAAACTTTTCAACAAAAACGAAGTATTTTACCAACATAAAGTAACAGTAACTTTTAGTACTCGAATACCTCATAATTTAATAATCTAGTGTCAAAAATGCTCAAAAATTCAAGACAAAAAAGTTATGCTATAAAATAACTGTTGACCTACCCAAAACGGACGCCTATGACCAGTACTAGAAATTCGCAATGAGTGAAATCAATTTATCTCTGGAATATAAATAAATGTACCAGTTTTCGTCTTTCTAAACAGTTTTTTTTTTGAATTTTTTTTTTTAATTTAAAAAGCGAAAAATATTCAAATCGATTTTTCTAGAAAACGGTGTGTCCTACCGATTTAAAACAGGAGTACCTTTTAGTACTAGAATACTTCACAATTTCATAATCCAGTGTCAGAAATGCCTAAAAGTTAAAGATAAAAAAGTTATGCAATAAAATAACCGTTGCCCTACCCAAAAGGGACGCCTATGATCGGTACTAGAAATTTGCAATGGATGGATTAGATTTATATCTTGTAGATAAATACGTGTACCAATTTTTTTTTTCTAAATAGAAGTGTTCTGGAGGTATTTAAGAAAAACTAATTACAAGACGCCATCTTCAAAGAGCTCTAGCTCCCTTAGGAAGCATTTTCGGACTAAGTGAATTGGGTTAAATTATCTTAAAATTATCTGAAGAATCTCCTGTCTTCGTTTGTCGGTAGAGTTTCTGGACACCCTGTATAAACTTACGTGCATAGAAATCGGCCCATTTAAAAATTTTGTCATTTTTGATGTGTCGTATTTTCTAAACCTGTTGGCCGATTTAAGTGATTTTTTTAATATGTTATAGCCTGATTCTTTAACAATATCGCTGTAATAATATTGTTGCTAAACAGGTAAACCTTTATTGTATATTGGGTGTACGAATCAATCTGTGTTTTTTTCTCAAAGTTCGCGTCACCCTGTGGAATTTTCTAGCATTTATAAAATACTCAAATTAAAACCAAACTACAGCTTCAGGTTTTCTTAATATCATGTTTTTTTATTCATTTGTTTATGTTGGATAATAAAGAAGTTAGGCACTTTAACAACTAGACATGTTCTTCATCAATACACGGTTTTTCTAAATAAGTGCGACAAACTCTAAGGGGTAATTCTGCATGAAAAAATAATGACAGTTCTTTATAAACGTATGTTTGTAATTGTTTCGTTTCCGAGATACGGGATGTTCAATTTTTTCTTGCAAACTGACGATTTATTGACTGCTCTAAAACCAGTTGAGCAAATGAAATTTGGTAGGTTTTAAGAGATAGTTACTGCCAATTTTTTGACATAAATTTTAGAATTTTATATTCACCATTAGCGTGTATATGGGTAATATGAAACCCGCCAAATTTCATTTGCATATCTCAACCGGTTTTATAACAATAAATAAATCGTCAGTTTGTAAAAAAAAATTCAGCATCCCGTATCTCGGAAACGAAACATTTGCAAACATACGTTTATAAAGCAAACTGTCATTATTTTTTCATGCAGAATTACCCCTTAAAGTTTGTCACACTTATTTAGAAACACTGTGTATTGATGAAGAACATGTCTAGTTGTTAAAGTACCTAACTTTTTTATTATCCAACATTAACGAATGAATAAAAAAATAGAATATGTATTAAGAAATCCTGAAGCTGTAGTTGGGTTTTAATTTCAGTATTTTATAATTGCTAGAATATTCCACAGGGTGATGCGAACTGTGAGAAAAAAAACACAGTTTGATTCGTACACCCGGTATACAATAAAAATTTATCTGTTTAGTAACAATATTATTACAGCGATATTGTCAAAGAAACAGGCTATAACATATTAAAAAAATCACTTAAATCGGCCAACAGGTTTAGGAAATACGAGACATCAAAAATGACCAAATTTTTAAGTGAGCCGATTTCTATGCACGTAAGGTTAGTATAAATAAACACAAAGATTTTTGAAAACTAAACAATCTGTTATATCGAACTAATGAAATAGTTAAAATCTCTTTTATTTTAAAGTAAATATAATTTAACACTACATACATTAAGATACATAATCTTTATTATTTTTATGCCTGGATGCCTATGTCAACCAAATTCCCTTTTATTCTCCTCCATGATTTTATCGTAAATTGTACAGATAATAATCCCCTAGAGACAGACATGTCTCGTCTTACCGTCTCCCATCATGTCTTCTGTGAAATTCCTCTCTTACTGCTTACAGGAACTCCGCAATATATTATAAATTGCCCGTATTAACTTTTTCTCAGACAGTGAGCATAGCAATGGAGTGCAATACTCCGTATCTGTAAAAATACAATGATACAGGCAGAATATAAAGTACGAGTATAAGAAAAAATAATTAATATTCTTATATTCTTTTCTAGTGGCTAACGGAAACAAAGAAATTATTACTACCTTATAGATCTTCAGATTTTCTTACTTCTGCCACATTATGCGTAAAACTAAACAAGAATAAAAAACCGCTAAACGCCATAAAAATAAGTGGCGCATACAATATTCCAGCTGCAAAAGAGCTGATATGAATATTACGTGACGCGAAAATGTATTTTCATTTTGATGTAAAACAAAATTATAGTTTTATTTTAAAAGATTTTTCCATATTTACTCAATTTGAAGTAAAACTCGCCAGAAAATAGTAACTTTGATACAGTTTGAATTTTGAAACTCTTTTGTGCCGCGTTTACTTAAAATTTAACAAATATTATGGAAAAATCTTTTAAAATAAAACTATAATTTTTTTTGCATCAAAATGAAAATACATTCTTGCGCCACTTAATATTCATATCAGATGTTTTGTAGCTGGAATATTGTATGTGCCACTCATTTTTACGGCGTTTAGCGGTTTTTTATTCTTGTATCAGGAGTTTTTCAAATTTATTTATAAATTAAATATATGAAGTTGAATGCAATGGTTCTCGATTACATGTTAAGCTTTATAAATGGCCGCCTTTGTCGCATTACCTCCCAAATGATATAGTGTCCATCGAATGTACACTAGATTTTTTTTCTATTCGAAAGAGATTGAAAAAAAAATATTGGGATGGCCGGTAAATAAACTCGGATTGCCCGTTGCTAGATCAAATTTAGCGGTAACCCCTATAACTACATAAACCATTTCGGGAGTAATCGTTAACTGTATTATACTGTTGTCGCTCAATACCTTCTAAGCGGGTTAACCTATTTTGATCACTAAACATGAGTTTGAAACGTATGGACAAATAGTATCTGATGCGTCTAAGGTCAAATATGATAACTGAAGCTATTACGGGAATTATTGAGCTTGAAAAACCGTCTTTTTTCATAAATAATAGATTTGATCATATTTATGAAGCCTATAACTTAAAAATTCGAATTTTCTCGGATATGAGGTATACACCTTTAGATTCGTCCAGAGTCCTTGTACAAACGCTCAGTTATTGGCGCAATTCGTAGGTTGAAATTTTGAGTAATTGTCGAAGAACCAAAATTTTCAAAGTTTAATTTTACAGTTTTTCGGCTATACTGAGCTGTGTGTATGTCTGATCGTGACGTCTTATACACCATTTAAAAGCTTAACTCAATATATTGATTTGGTGTATTTGCGGTTCTCCTATCCCTTCTTGAACCGCAGATATATACCCCCAAAGATAATCCGTTTTGTACCCACTAACTCCTATAGCTGGCTTATGGGTGGTCAAAAATCACAAACTACACCGGTTCTGAATCGGCCCTGACCCCCTCTTCAAACACAGAGAAAAAATCAGATCGGTTTAACTTTTCCAGTCACATACTAGTGCAGAAAGCCACTGCGCATCCGCTAGGAAAAATATTCCGATTCGGATTTTTTGCACAATCTTACTTAAAAAACACCCCTTTTAACAAAATTTGCATGTTGCCAGGACCAAAAGTGGGTCAAAAATTTTTTAAACGTTTTTTTTTGGTTTTTTTCTAAAATTATTTTTTTTGTATTAAACAAAGTTTTTTTAGGTTTTTTGGATCATTCCAAACAGAAAAGGTCTTTTGTGACTTTTCTCTAAAGTTGATAGTTTTTGACATATAAGCCATTAAAAATTGAAAAATTGCGAAATCGGCCATATTTAACCTTCAAAAACTATATGAAAAACGTAAAATTTGAATGTTGCCGAAGTAGGTAGATATTCTTCAAACATCGATTGATGAAATCCCGAAGAGTTTTTTGCAATACAGTGTTCAAAACTCCTTTGTTTTTTATTTCTAATCACGCGTGCGCGACACTATTTTTCACCGTTGCATGTGTATACAGTATGGTGAAAATGAAAGGAATAAATTCGTTATTTCGTAAACCGGCGACTTTAAGGAAAAACACGAATAAGGTCGATTTTTATTTTTATGTTATGATATTGTGGCATATATGGTATACTAGTGACGTCATCCGTCTGGGTGTGATGACGTAATCGATGATTTTTTAAATGAGAATAGGTGTCGTGTGGCAGCTCATTTGAAAGGGTCTTCAATTCTCTATTCAGTAATGTAAACATTTACAAATTTATTGATACAGTGTGTCCAAAAATTTTTTATTAAATTAAATTATTTGACAAAAAAGAAGTAGGAGGACACCCTGTATAAATAATTATATAAATGTTTATATTACTGAATAGAGAAATGAAGAACCTTTCAAATGAGCTAGCACACAACCCCTATTTTCGTTTAAAAGAATCATCGATTACGTCATCACGCCCAGATGGATGCCGTAACTAGTATACCATATATGCCACAATATCATAACTTAAAAATAAAAATAGACCTGTTTCGGGATTTTTCCTTAAAGTCGCCGGTTTACGAGATAACGAATTTATTCTTTCATTTGCACCATACTGTCGGTGGAAAATAGTGTCGCGCACGCTTGATTATCAATTCAAAAACAAAGACGTTTTGAATATTGCATTGCAAAATACTCTTGGGGGTTTCATCAATCGATGTTTAAAGAATATCTACCTACCTTGGCAACATTCAAATTTTCAGTTTTTTACATAGTTTTTGAGGGTTAAAAATGGCCAATTTCGCAATTTTTCAATTTTTAATCGCTTATATGTCAAAAACTATCAACTTTAGAGAAATGTCACTAAAGACCTTTTCTGTTTGGAATGATCCAAAAAACGTAAAAAACTTTATTCCACGCAATAAAAATAATTTTAGGAAAAAAACAAAAAAAAGAACGTTTAAAATTTTTTTACCCACTTTTGGTCCTGGCAACATGCAAATTTGTTAATAGGGGTCCTTTTTGAGTAAGATTGTGCAAAAAATTCGAATCGGAATATTTTTCCTAGCGGATATGCAGTGGCTTTCTGGACTATACATGCATATTACATTCATACAAGACATATCCACAAACATTTTCCCTTTTTTAAATAGAAATTGACTTTAAAAATATTTCTGAGCTCAGTAACTTTTGAATGGTATAACCGATTTTCAAAATTAGACATGCTTTGGAAAGGTTCTTCTTCTTTGTTCTTTGAGTGCCTCTTCTATCGGAGATTTGATATCATTAGGGCGATTCTAATTTTATTTACTGCTGTTCTGAACAATTCGTTAGTGGTACAGCCAAACCACTCTCCCAAATTTCTCATCCAGGACATTTTTCTACGGCCTCGATTTCTTCGTCCTTGGATTTTTCCTTGCATTATATTTTGTAGGAATGTGTATTTTTGTCCCCTCATCAGGTGGCCTAAGTATTCAAGTTTTCTCTTTTTTATATTCAGTAGAACTTCTGGCTCGTCATTTTATTCTGCGTATTATTTCTGATAGGTGTTGCAAAGGTAATGATCAGTAATATTAGAAGCCGCAAAGAAAGCCACGAAAATGAAAAACAGACCCTAAATAGGAAGGGCCGTAAAATTCACAATCTTGGACCAAAATGGATGGTTGACATAGGAATGCTTGAGTTTTTTCTTGAACTTTAAGATGGGAGTTGGCCCAATTTTCAATTCAGTCAGATTTAGAAAATCGAAAATTTCATGTATAATATAGTGTCGCGTGTAGGGAACTGTGGGTGTGCGTCACTGGCGAGAACTGCCGTTCTCTGGTAATAGATACGTACTTCTAGATTTAATTGTGCAAGATTGAGGGAAAGAGAGGCCCTGGACGTAGACGTATTTCCTGGCTGACCCATCTTAGGAAATGGCTTAGTCCAACGTCAACTGATCCATTTCAAGCTGCTGTGAATACTAGAATAAGATGGGTCAATGTGGTCGCCAACATTACTATAAGATAGGTACCTTTAGAAGAAGATATTATTTCTTTAAACATACAAATAGAACTTTTCTACATATATAGACCAGAACTAATCTGTAAAAAACGTGTATTTTTGGATGTAAGAGGTGGCATTCGAATTTTTGCAGATAAAGTTAGGTTATACCTTCAGTAATAATAATTGACTTATGCTCCTTCTTAAATATGACCGAAACATTAATAAAAAAATTAAAATATTTAAAAATTTCGAAAAGCATCGATTTTTTACTGATTTTTTTGCTTATAACTTTAAAACGATTCGTTTTGGAACAAAGTCGTACAAAAATAAAATAAAGATAATTGAATTTTGTATGATATACGACTGGTCAAAAATGTCTTAAGGTATTACGTTTTCTGCAGTATAGCAATAAATACAAAATAAGGGGGCAAAATACGCCTGTTGTTGTTCAATGTTTCTTAACCACTTTGGTGGCACTTAGAACCTTAATAATTCGCTTAGAAAATTATTATAACTTTCTTCAATGGTCTACCAAATTTCATTAAAATCGACTTAATAGATTTTGCATAATAAATTTGCAATATAAATGTTTTTAAAAAAGTTTAAATTTTTTAAAATCTTTCTGAACAAAAGGTAGACCATTTAGAAGTTGGCTAATTTTTTTACATATAAAAAGGTGCTCTACCTATCTAATACACTTTACAGAATTAAAATAGGATTATTTAAGGGGCCTCAGCAATGTTTTAAATTTATAAACAATTTTCTGGCTTATAAACAAATAGCTTTGTTTAATAATAAAAAAATTAATTTTTAGCAATGCAAATAATTAAAACCAGTATAATTTAAGTTAAACTTTCAAATGCTCTCAGCAGAATTGCTATTTTATTTTTTAATCAAAAGTTATTCTTGTTCAAATATTGCAATTTTTCGATTTTTTTTAATGTTCTACCGCATTTATCTCGAAAACTATGCATCCTACGAAAAAACTTGTAAGAACATTTTTTGCTTAGAATTACCCAAGAAATACAAGAATATGTTTTATTTTGCGAAAAATCGATGTTATGTAATTCCTCAAGTTCTTTATTTATAAGGAACTTATCGATATCCGGATCAACTCTTACCCAAAAAATTTGTGTTCTACGGGCCAAAATACATTAAAAAACTTGGGTATGTCCATCTAAATAAAGGAGCCCGTAGCACCCCCTCCTGGACACGCACTAATTTGTTTATAAGCCAAAAAATTGTTTATAACTTTGAAACATTGCTGAGGCTGTTTAATAATCCGATTTTAATTCTGTAAAGTGCGTTAGGTAGGTGGGATGCTTCTTTATATGTAAAAAAAATTGACAAATCTTTGTATGATCTAGTTTTTGTTGTGCAAGATTTTAAATAATTTTAATTAAAAAAAAAATTAGATTGCAAAATTATTATGCAAAATCTAGTAAGTCAATTTTAATGAAATTTGGTGGATGGTTTTAGCAGATTACAAAAATTTTCTAAGCGAATTAGGAAGTTTCTAGGTGTAACCTAAGTGATGGAAAAACACTGAATAAGGACAGGCTTGTTTTGCCCCTTTATTTTATATTTATTGCTATTTTGCAGCAAGGGTGCTAAATTAAGACATTTTTAAGCAATCGTATCTGATAGAAAATTTGATTATCTTTGTTTTATTCCTATACGACTTTGTTACAAAATTAATCGTTTTAAATTTATAAGAAAAGAAATTAGAAAAAAAAACGAAATTTTTTGAAATTTTTAAATATTTTATTTTTTTATTAATTCTTCCGGCATATTTGAGACGGAGCACAAGTCAATTATTATTAAAGAAGTTATCACCTAACTTTATCCGCAAAAATCCGAATGCCACCTCTCACATCCACCTAAAAACAGATCCTTCCTAGTCTAATATATATCAGAAAAATATTTATACATATTAACGTATACATTTAAGAACTTGACTAATTGTGCTTCTCCGTAATATATTTGGCTTTTCAATTCATCAAAGCCATAGAAAGCTTTTGTTTAAAGATGTAAATTTTTTTACATTTCCTATAGCGCAAAGGATAGAAAATGTTACTAATAAGTCGTTTTCATTTATGGCCATCATAGTAGATGATACGCTTATATACGCTTATTAAGTACGCTTACCACTTAAAGCGGGACATAAGCAGGACAGTGAGACATCCGTTGGTCTTTCTTCCGTGTTTGAATTTAATAGTTTAACTATCTTAAAAGCTGAAGTTCTAAACGCTATCAAATTATCAAAAAGTAACAAAGCCTCAGGACAAAATAATAAGTATGTAGAAATAAAAAAAAATATTTGGTAAAGAAATTTAGACGTTATTACCAAGCTTGTGGTTAATGGCTGCGACTGCACTCGGATATATTTTTACGGATATGATGTTGTGTTTAAAGATTCAGTCAATGATTCAGTTAACGACTTGATTTCTTGCCGCCTAAGGCCCAAACCAGACGGGCCACTCTGCAGCGCTACTCTGTGGATCCACAAAGCAGCTTCCGATGATTTACCGTGGGTTCTTATGTAAAGTGGACGTCGCACCCCAGACGAGCGGCTGTAGCGAGCCACAGTCGCCGAGTCTCACTGCTAGTGGAGTCCACTAGTGGCAAACGCCATTCAGACGGACCACTTTTGTAGCTGCCGCAGATGTTTACGAGAATTTATACGGGAGCACCTAAAATGAATTTCGATTCGGAACGGTTTTTGATTGAAGTGCAAAACAGACCGGATATATGTGATACAAGAACCCGAGGGCATATTTATAGGGCATTAAAATGAAAAGCGTGGGACGTCATCTTTAAATTATTTGTTTCTGATTTTAAAGAAGGTAGCCCTATCGAAAAGAATAAATCCCATGAGCAATGTTTTCTCTATTTATATTTACATTTTATTATACATTGGATGCATTTGAACTGAACAAAACAAATACTTACAATATTGTTTGTTTATTTATGTTAAATAGTGGGGTCCCATCCTTGGTCAAAAAAGGTTTTATTGTTTGTTGTTGATAACAAAACGATAAGATATCAGTTAAAAGGGGGTTGCTTGCTAACATGTTTTTCACTTTCACTCAGTTGTCAGGTTGTATCAAACTATTTTACGCCTGTACTGGTTGATTTTTTATGTGCTTCTTTCTGTGATATAGCTGTTTTTGGCTGGTTCTTTTTAATTCTATTTATGGAGTTTATTGGTATTTTTTCAAAAGCGTTGACCTTTTATAAAATATTTAAAACTATGAACATTACAAACACTGATTTTGACGAACACACTTTAAAAAAATATATTAGCCGGCAAGTTTTTAATCATTTGATTAAACTTACTGTTTTTCTCACCCATTACATTAAACGCCACACCCTTCTAAACGATCCACTTCGCAGCGTAGTCGCCGGCGCTAGAAAATCGCCTGTTTCAGCCACTCTGTGCATCCACAGAGTGGCCCGTATGGTTTGACCCTAATAAACTACAAATTTTCTAGATATAGTCGTCTTGTAGGTATCTTGAACTAAATATTTACTTTGATGCATTCGTTATTGGTATAACTGTATCTGCATTTATATGTCCTTTTGTCCCTTTCGCCATGCCCATAGTTTTGGCCACATCCTGTTTATTTTCATCAACAAAGTTTAAGTCTCTCATAATAATAGTAACATTTTTCTGGGTTTATTATCATTCCTGGGTAATATAACGTATTTGTTTATTTATAATATTTTGACTGTCCGTTTTGTTTAGCACACGCCTAAGGTAGGCTTTAAATATAGTGGCTACATACGATGTAAGTACCTTGGGGATATATCTAGGATACAGTGATTTGATGAATTATATTCGGAGGTCCATGATCATTAGGTTTGCATATGTCTCCGTTGTTGTTTTTCATGGAAAGTTACACTAGAAATATTCACAATGGTTTTTAATCTAGTATTTCCATTTGAATACCGATACCACATGTATTTTATGGCTTGCTTCGCCTTTGAGAATTTTTTAGGCTTATGACCTCCCACCAAATCCGTACTCTTCTACACGAATCTCTTGATTAGCAAGTGGAAGATCAATGTAATGCTCTAATGACTCGTTAAATTAATAGTATTTTTTTTGTATTCTACTATAGTTTGTCATGTCTGTATTTTTACTTTTGGTGTATCACATAATATGTAATTTTTTTTAGATTAAATTTATTTTTTTGTGACTTCACCCAAAATTTTAGGCAATAAAATGTTTCAGTTTCATATATAAGTTTTTGTGCTGAGTGTTGTGTCAGCATTTGTAGCTTTTATCATGACTTTTAGTAAATAATGGTTTAATCTGATTCTACAAAATGTTCGTACAATTAATAATACGTTTTAATATAAAAATATAATTTTCATTTAACAATACATATTACAAAGTTTAAAATTTATTATAACCCCCTAGCAGGTCGTTTCAATACTTTGGGACAGCATACGCCAGCATACCTGTAACAAAAATGAATATGATACTGCTATATTATATATATTAAGGTACCAAGGGTATTATAAGGATAATAACGCTTGAGGTCAATGGTGTATAATAGATCGAGGGCCTTTGGCCCGAGGTATATACGTTGACCGCTAGCGTTATTATTATAATACCCGTAGTGCCTTCAACGTTTAATGTCCGACTAAATTATTCTTTATATGCAAAAAATTTGAATGAATTTTGAATTAATTAGTTTTCAAATAAATACATTTACCAGAAATAATCGTAACGTAATTGTGGTAACCATAGTTTTACTTAGAGTTTTGTTTGTCAACTTGAGAGGATTTAACTCGTTATTTAAGTTTAATAGGCCCTAGGGCGTTATTTTTCAATAACACGCCCTTGGGCGTTATGTCGTACTTAATAGACTTCGAAATAATATCATTATTTGTCAAATAATACACCAGTCGGACCTTAAGTACTATAATATACTAGAGGTATAAAAACTTAGTAAAAGCGAAAAGTAATGCTTAACAATGTTTTAAAAATTCAAAAATACTCACTTTGATTCTACTGGACAAAAGTATTTGGTGTATGCTGCTAAATCGGTCAAATAAGGTAAAACTGTCGGACAGTCTTTGATTAATACACATTCACCTTCAACCCCTTGTGGGGTTTTTGGACAAACACCATGGGGATAATTAACAAGGTTGTTATCTCCCAGTTCAAAAACACCTGAAAAAGAGTATAGCTTATATTTAATTTATTTCTATTATTAAATAATTTAGGCAAATATTACGATAGTAAGCTGTTAGATCGTTGTGTCTGGAGGAGGAGGTACAACTACGAGGTATACCACAGATATTAACAAAAATTTGGTGGTAAAGACGTAGTATCTTTTATAAGAATAGGAAGACTAAGATGGGCAGGACATCTAGCAAGATCACAGCATAACAACCCTCCTAGAAGAATCCTTATGTCACAACCTGTGGGAAGTAGAAATAGGGGTAGGCCAAAACTTAGATGGAAGGATGGTGTAGATGAGGATGGGACAAAAATAGGCGCAGCAAACTGGCAACGGTTGGCAATGGATAGAACTGACTGGCGTAATAGACTTGTGAAGGTCGAGGCTCTTTCATAGGGCTGTAGCACCATAGATGATGATGTTATGAATTTACTAAACATATTGTCGGGTAGAGGCTATAAGAAAAAACGCTATGGAACAGAGGACGCCCACCAACCAGATGGACCAACGGTCTGAAGCATGTTATCGGTAACTGAATGGAAGCCACACAAAACAGAGACAGATGAAAAGAGCTGAGGGGACCTATGTCCAGCAATGGACGAGTACGGGTTGATGATGATTTTAGTTTATCAATAAATATGTTGTTTCTTAACTTTTCTCAAGCATATGAAACACTTGTGAAAAATCCATCAGAACCAAGCAGCTACAGACCTATCAATCTCTGGTATCACTTGTTTAACACGTTAAGCGCCATGGCGGTCCCTAGGGAAGCGTACTTGCATTAATTCTATGAAGTAGAGGCAAAAATACAAGTGGCACTCCGAATTCTGTGACAAGAACTCCCTAAAACAGAATCCAGATAAAAAATAGGTGCCTTTCACATCACAAACTAGGAAATATCGCTTGCTGAAGGTATCTTGAAGAAGAATAGCTTTGGAAAACACATCTATTCCAAAATATCTCGGAATGGCACTGGACAAAATTGTGAGTATAAACGTCATTGCAAAAAAAAACAAAGCAAAAATCACCGTTTAAGAACAACCTTAAAAAAGTCACAGGACCGCAGAAATAACAATACAAGCACTATGCTACTCTGCAGAAGAATGTTGAAGTTACTAAATACAGATGCTGCCCCTGCCTTTGTCAAGACAAATTAAATCTCAGAACATACCATACATATCCGGTGAAATTTATAACATAGAACACCTACTGCTAGACTATGTCCTGATAGATACATTCTCGAAGAATTGTGGCATACCAGAAACAATACCATCGACGCCGCCCATTACAAGGCAAGGGAACTTTAAAAATTGGACTTTAAATATAAGACCGCAATAAAACATTGAATCTCAACATCAAAACTGGAAGTGGTGCTATTTTAAATTTTTAACAAAAATATAGAAACAATTAATGACATTATTGTGTATAAAGTAAGTAGTAATGAAAAACTTACCATCAGGCAAAGTAATCGTTCTGTTGGAATTCATAGCTGATGCTAGCCAAGGTAAACTATCCTCAATTTTAGGTTTTACTGTAAAAAAGATATATAAGATAAAAGTAGTTCGTAGATCAAAAGTATGATTATATTAAGTATTATTTGAAATCAACACCAATTAGTATTGTCTAACAATTTATAAACAAATTTCGATTTTTCACCAAAACATTTACCTAGTAAAACAAACATTAATATAAGTATATTCTAAATGCCCGATTTTTCTTCCATCTCTATCACCGTCTCTCCCATACATTTGGTTGGTATTTTGAATTCCATTCTTCTTTAAGTTTACCTCTGATTTTTTACTTCTCTTCCTGATTAACCTATCTTTTCATATGTTGTTATTCCATTTATTCTTCAGCTGCGTATTCTTGCGTTCCCATGTTCCTTGTTTCATCTGGCTATAACTTGATTGAAATTGATTTCTTATAGCATTCATCTTTTATTTTAAATTATTATGTACTCCTGCTTTGTCTATTCCACAGCCCGAAATATTTTTATTTCAATATTTTTATATCAATCTGCTTTCATGCGCCTTTCTGCTTTTCTATTTTTAATTTAACTGTTGAAATTTTAGATATTAATATTTTCGGGTATTTCATTTGTTTCTCATTATGCGTTTTAATAAGTTAAAAATGATTGTTACTGTATTTTTTCTACCTTAAGGGGAAAGGCACAAAATGTCGCCTGTCAAAATTTTCAATATGTTTTAAATGTATTTATTTTTTTGGAATCCTAAGAAAACTAATAAGTATTTTTGAAAAATTTAAACGCAGAATGTAAGATTACGTTATTACCGAGGGCCGAAAGTCCTTTAGAATAAACAAAATGTCTCGTTTGAACAAAATATTTGCAATTAAAAATCATATTAAATTTTCTCTTTAATTTTCACCCCTGTAACTTAATAAAAACAACATTATAAAAGTTTTCAGGGACTTCCGGCCCTCAGTAATAATGTAATCTTTCGTTCTCCGTTTAAATTTTTCAAACATATTTATCAGTTTTCTCAATATTCGAAAAAAATTAATACATTGCACATTTTGACAGGCGACATTTTGCGTCTATGCCCTTAAGTGAAACAATAAGAGTGCATATTATAACTATTTTGGATCTTTTTAAATAGTCACAAGTAGTCCAGCAAATAATAGCCAATTCGAAACAAAAAAGAAAATGGAAATAGATCGAAACTAGATATGGGAAAACTTAAGAAAGCAAAAGAGGAATATAAGCAAAAAATAAGGGAAAGTATACCGGCCACTAGAGATTTGGAAAACAAAAATGTCGATGAAATAAATCAGCTATTAACCGATACATTAGCAAAGGCGGGAAAAGAGGTAGCACAAACAAGAATAAAAAAGGAAAACTATATATCCCAGGAAACAAAAAACCTCATGAGCAAAAGAAAAACATTAATAGAACAAGATAAGAGAAACACAGTAGATTACAAAGAGGTAAACAAAGCTATCAGAAGGAACATCAAGGAAAGTCAAAGGATAGTACAGGAACAAAAAATAGAAAAAACCATTGAACAAAATAAAAATATGAAGTGCTTAAAACCATAGCTTGGAAAAATACAGATTAATAGTATAAAGAACAAATAAGGCATAGAGACCAATAATATAGAAGAAATTATACAAATAACACAAGAATATTATAAAAACCTCTACAATACAAAACAGAAACCAACACAAGAAATCCTTCAGCAATTACAAATAAAAATAAAAAATGTCAATTCCGACTTACAACCAGAAATCAGTAAGAATGAGATAAAAAGAGCACTCAAGGAGATGAAGAATAATAAATCGCCAGGAAAAGACGGGATAACTGTAGAAATGCTAAAAAATGGTGGGAAAACAACTAGAGAAGTTTTGTACACACTTATGAATAAAATATTAATGACAAAACAAATACCCAACACTTGGAACGAAGCAGTAACATTGTTACTATTTAAGAAAGGAGATAAAAAGGATCTAAAGAATTACAGACCCATAACTTTACTAAATGTGATGTACAAACTATTAACCAAGATATTAACAAACAAATTAACAACTAAATTAGATGGATACCAGGCAAGAGAACAAGCCGGATTTAGAAAAAGCTTCAGTACAAGTGACCACCTTTTAACGATGAAGATATTAATCGAAAAAGCTAACGAATATCATATCCCGCTATACATGGCATTTATTGACTTCGAAAAAGCATTTGATAGTGTGGAACACTGGGCAGTAAAGAATTCCCTACAAAACAGCAGAATAGACTACAGATATACCGACTTAATTACAAATATATATGATAAGGCAACAACAACTATCAAGCTAATGAAACCAACGGAGCCTATTAAAATAAACCGAGGAGTAAGACAAGGAGATGCCATCTCGCCCAAGCTATTCAACCAAGCGCTAGAAGATGTGTTCAAACAACTGCACTGGGATGGTTTGGGTATAAACATAAACGGGCAATATCTGAATCACTTACGATATGCTGATGATATTGTATTAATAGCAGAAAGAAGTGAAGAATTACAAAGAATGATGGAAGAACTAGATAGAGAATCGACAAAGATAGGACTGAAGATGAATTACAGTAAAACAAAAACCATGACCAATCAACAAGAAGAACTAGTAATTACACTGGCACAAACAAGAATAGAACAAGTAAAAGAATATATATATCTAGGACAAATCACTAGATTAAATAAAGAAAATCAGACCGAAGAAATAAAGAGAAGAATAAGGTTGGCCTGGGCATCATTCGGAAAACTGTCTTATATTCTAAAGAACAGAAAATACCCGCAATACCTAAAAACAAAAGTCTTCAATCAATGTATACTCCCTGTTTTAATATATGGCTCTCAGACATGGACGTTTACAAAAGAGAATATGGAAAAAATAGCAAAGACAGAAAGAGCCATGGAAAGACAAATGCTGAACATTAAATTATCAGACAGGAAAAGAAACGAATGGATCCGTAACAAAACAAAAGTGAAAGACGTCTCTACCCAAGTAGCAAAGCTTAAATGGAAGTTCGCCGGACACACCCTACGGCAGAAGGATGAAAGATGGACTAAGATGGTAATACATTGGAGACCATGGAACCACAAACGAAAAAGGGGAAGGCCACATATGCGATGGTCAGATGACCTGAAGAAACACACTGGGTCAAAATGGATGCAAATTGCCCAAGATAGAGAGGCATGGAAGAAGGAAGAGGAGGCCTATATCCAAGGATGGATGTTTAGGGCTGATTAGATAGTCCAGCAAAAAACGTGAAATACGGCGACACCGTGTACGATACCGACATCGACGGTAAGCGGCAGACGGCAGTTGCAGTTGTCGCCGTGAAAGACGTCTCTACTTTGCACCGTGCCTGATTCTGACATCAAGGCACGATGCCGACATCGACGGCAGGCGGCAGACGGCAGACGGCAACTGCAGGGCGGCAGTTGCAGTTGTCACCACAACGACGTCATTACTTTGCACTATTAATTTGTATATTTATTAGCAACTGCTGTTCGGCAGAACGTCAGTTACTAAGAAATATAAAAATTAATAGTGCAAAGTAATGCCCTCGTCCTGGTGACAACTGCAACTGCCGCTTGCAGTTGCCGTCTGCCGTCGGCAGATGCCAGATGTCTTATTACCCTGCCAGGGTAATAAGACAAAAATATACCCTGTTCGTGACACTTCAGCAGCCAGGGTACTGAAGAGTTTTTTCGACAAGTAATACCTATAGGAACAAATTGTAACTATTTCCTCCGTAGGATCTGGCGGCCATTTTTATTTATAATCAATTAAATGTCAAAAAATGGCATTTTCCTTTTTTTTTCAAATCAACGGAAAACAGTGAAACTTTTATTTTTGATTTTTTTAGTGCACTTCCCGTCATAAAAAACTGGTACACTTTTTTTCCCAATGTAAACCTGTATTCAAACTTGACACAATGGTTCGTGAATCACTTCGTTGTTGCCATTACAGATAACGGAATTGCGCTAAATCTAAATAAAAAAATAACGTTGAAATATGTATAAAGTTTATAGATAGGTATTATTTTTATCATTAATAGCAAAAACCGTATCTAATAAATGTAATAAACAGAGAGAGGCTTAAGTTAATCTTGAAAAATCCACGTATAACAACTGAATAATTGAACGATTAAACATAATAAAAAGCAATAGGTCCAGTTTTCGATGACTTATTTAATTACTTAACATTAGTCAGATTTGACAAGATGGTCAAAGTAAATATTTAACGATGTCACGTCAGTGTGATAAAACGAGAATAATTTCTAAAATAGAAGACGGTTGGTCTGTCCGAAAACTGGCTCAAGAGATTAATAATATTTTCGTTGAACTGACAACGATGCCCTCGAAATTAGAATGACACATTTGACAAGACCAACTTACACAACTTGAAAAACACGATTTTGGGTTATAAGAGTTGTACCAGTTTTTTATGACGCGAAGTGTACAAATATCTTCGGAAAGATTATGGAAAGAGCTTTAAAATGACATATTGCAAAGTTTGATATACATACTCATTTATTGTTAATATAATTGCGAAAAAAGGTCGGAATTGCAAAAAAATTATTTTTGCAATAACTCTTGTAAAAATTAGTGTACAGCTTTGAAATTTTTGTTAAATGAGGGTTCTTTGGTGCTTTATATGTGATACAAATTTCAAAGCGATTCATTCAATTGTTTAAATTTCATTCAAATTGTTTATCCCAGAGAACATTTTTTTTGCAATAACATAAGTCAGATAAAAATGACGTTAGGACCATTCCACACGGGTCAAATGAAAGAGCATGAGCTATGTTTTCAACATGGTTTAAAAAAGTGAATAAAAAATGCATTTATTAGTAATAAATAATTATGCAAGAGTATCGTCAATTTTTCTTTATAAACTTTTTGAATATCTTTTTCCAAAAAAATTAACTTTTTTACCCTGTTTTAAGTGTACAAATACCGAGTAATGTTATTTATATCAGAATTGATAAAAAATTGTAATAAATATATATAATTTCTTATACAACAAAATAAAAAGTTTATAAGGAAAGATTTACGATACTTTTGCATGAATATTTATTACTAATAAATGCATTTTTTATTCACTTTTTTTAAACCAAGTTGAAAATATAGCTCATGCTCTTTCATTTGACACCTGTGGAATGGTTCTAACGTCATTTTTTCTGACTTATGTTATTGCAAAAAAATGCTCTCTGGGATAAACAATTTGAATAAAATTTAAACAATTAAATGAATCGCTTTGAAATTTTTATCACAAATTAAGCAGCAAAGAACCCGTATTTGACAAAAATTTCAGAGCTGTACACTAATTTTTACAAGAGTTATTGCGAAAATATTTTTTTTTGCAATTCAGATTTTTTCGCAATTATATTAACAATAAATGAGTATATCAAACTTTGTAATACGTCATTTTAAAGCTTTTTCCATGATCTCGAAGATATTTGTACTAAAAAACCATAAGTTTCCCTGTTTTCCATTGATTTGAAAAAAAATTAAAGAATGTCATTTTTTGACACTTTTTTGTTTATAAATAAAAATGGCCGTCAGATCCTAAGCAGGAAATAGTTACAATTTGCTCTTATAGGTATTACCTGTCGAAAAAACGCTTCAGTACCCTGGCTGTTCAAGTGTCATGGAAAAAACCTTATTATAATAGCTTATATATATACCCTGGACTAATAATAGCGACAACAGCAATGCACGATGGGAATTTATAATAGTATAATATTAAAAGTCGTATAAGTAGGATGTCAGACGCAATGAACAACGATGAATTAATGTTATATCTTTTAATGGAAGAAAAAGATGACGACGATCTTTTACTTCTACATTATAAAAGAAAAAGGAAGTCAACTAGGTCTTTATTTAAAAATAGATAATTTGAAGGATGCCTGCGTCGTAAATAACTGAATATTTTGCTACAAACTTAATTTGTTGCTCTGAAATTCAATTCTTTTCACTTTTCAGTTAATTTGGAAACAGCAAAAATACGTGTTGTGGCTCTGCGGTCGGCGACACTACTGGTTCTGGTGCAGTACTGCGGTCTGCGGTGGCGACTTTCTGCGTGCGGCGGCGACATTGCCGCTCTACTCGACATACAGCTCATAAGAATCCATATGAACCAGTAGGTCTGTCGCTGCGGTCTGCGTTCTGCGGTTTGCAGTTTGCGGTCGTGTTCAGAATCGTCCCTTCATGGTAACAACTGTAACTTCCGTTTGCAGTTGCCGTCTGCCGCCTGCCGTCGATGTCGGAATCGTACCTTAATTTTCAGGATCACCACCGAATTGTATGAACATTAGGATTTAGGTTCCCCTTACCCTCCACTTAAAACTTGGACTTCTGCCGTTGGTTGCTTTTAACTTGGGGTGAAATCACCCCTTCTTTGGGATTAAAAACATATGTTTAAAATAAGTCCGGGAATAAATAAATTGACTAATTCTAAGCAACTTTTGTTCTATAGGGTTCTTTTCAATATGTCAATACTTTTCGAGTTATTTGCGAGTGAAAATGTTTATTTTTTTCACAAAACAACACGCAAATACCCCAAAAAGTAAGTAATTTATCGAAAAAATTTAGCTTATAAAAATACAAAAAATACGAAAAAAAAGGGCTGGCGTAGCTCAGGCAGTAGTATGCTTGGCTCGCGTGCTGGTAGGCCGGGGTTTAAATCCCACCACCGGCAAGAACAACTAGACATTTTAAAAAAATGTCTATAGTCCCCAGCTCGAATAAAATGAGTACCTTGGGTAAAACCAGGGGTAATAATAGGCGGTTGAAGCGTCCCAGCAAACAGACCGACGTGTTAATTACGTGAATTTTGGGTACATTTGTCACCAATATACGTAAATTGCTTACGTGAATTTCACGTGAAAATTTGGTTGGAATGTCACATTGAAAATACTTCTTTAAATTACGTGAAAAACTCGTCTTCAATAGACGTGTTATTTACCTTAAATAGCAATAAAATGTTTCGGGAAATTCACGTTGCAAATACTTGTTGATTAACGTATTTTTTAGGGAATGTATATATTAGTATTCACGTGAAAGATACGTCCTCTCGGTTCACGTAAATAATTCGACCTTAATTAACTTATGAATCACGCAATTACTATCCTCATATGATATAAAAAAACAAGCATATAAAGTATTACCAATGTATTTATTTAGTAGAATTTAGAGACTTTAATGCCCGGTTGCACCAACAGATCCTAAGCTTAAGTCGAGAATATCATAAGAATTAATATGATGTAATTATAATATATTACAATAAGAATACCATAATATAATAATAGATATAGTTGATAATAAGGTAAGAATCTAAAATTATGGTGCAACGTAAGTGGTACTCAAGGAGGCCATATCGATGACTAGAGCTTAGGTAAGCTGGAGCTTAAGATCTGTTGGTGCAACCAGGCATAAAACATTTATCTTGTATAATTATTATTAGTTCAGAAAGCCACTGCGCATCCGCTAGGAAAAATATTCTAATTCGGATTTTTTCCACAATCTTACTCAAAAAGGACTCCTTTTAACAAATTTGAATGTTGCCAGGACCAAAAGGTGGTCAAAAATTTTTTAAACGTTTTTTTTTTGTTTTTTTCCTATAATTATTTTTTTTGCATGGAACAAAGTTTTTTTAGGTTTTTTGGATCATTCCAAACAGAAAAGGTCTGTAGTGATTTTTTTCTAAAAATGATAGTTTTTGACATATAAGCGATTAAAAATTGAAAAATTGCGAAATCGGCCATTTTTAACGCTCAAAAACTATGTGAAAAACTGAAAATTTGAATGTTGCCAAGGTAGGTTGATATTCTTTAAACATCGATTGATGAAATCCCGAAGAGTTTTTTGCAATATAATATTCAAAACTTCTTTGTTTTTAATTTCTAATCACGCGTGCGCGACACTATTTTCCACCGTTGCATGTGTATACAGTATGGTGCAAATGAAAGGAATAAATTCGTTATTTCGTAAACCGGCTACTTTAAGAAAAAAACCCGAAACAGGTCGATTTTTATTTTTAAGTTATGATATTGTGGCATGTATGGTATACTAGTGACGTCATCTGTCTGGGCGTGATGACGTAATCGATTATTTTTTTAAATCAGAATAGGGGTCGTGTGGTAGCTCATTTGAAAGGTTCTTCAATTCTCTATTCAGTAGTGTAAACATTTACATAATTATTTATACAGGGTGTCCAAAAAATTTTTATTAAATTAAATTATTTGATAAAAAAGAATTAGAAGGACACCCTGTATAAATAATTATATAAATGTTTATATTAATAAATAGAGAATTGAAGAACCTTTCAAATGAGCTAGCACACGACCCCTATTCTCTTTTAAAAAAATCATCGATTACGTCATCACGGCCAGATGGATGACGTCACTAGTATATCATGTATGCCATAATATCGTAACTTAAAAATACAAATCGACCTGTTTCGGGATTTTTCCTTAAAGTCGCCGATTTATGAAATAACGAATTTATTCCTTTTATTTGCACCATACTGTCGGTGGAAAATAGTGTCTCGCACGCTTGAATATCAATTAAAAAACAAAGGAGTTTTGAATATTGTATTGCAAAAAACTCTTCGGGATTTCATGAATCGATGTTTAAAGAATATCTACTTACTTTGGCAACATTCAAATTTTAATTTTTTCACATACTTTTTGAGGGTTAAAAATGGCCGATTTCGCAATTTTTCAATTTTTAATCGCTTATATGTCAAAAACTATCATTTTTAGAGAAAAGTCACGTAAGATCTTTTCTGTTTGGAATGATCCAAAAAACCTAAAAAGACTTTGTTCCATGCAAAAAAATAATTTAAAAAAAAAAACAAAAAAAAACGTTTAAAAAATTTTTGACCACCTTTTGGCCCTGGCAACATGCAAATTTGTTAAAAGGAGTCCTTTTTGAGTAAGATTGAGCAAAAAATCCGAATTAGAATATTTTTCCTAGCGGATGCGCAGTGGCTTTCTGGACTATATACAAGATAATGAACCAAAAATGGTACCGACCTAAATACACATTAAAAAATTTGCCAACAAAAACACAACACAGGTCACTTTTTATTTCGAGAAGGACACTTTCTTGTTTCTTCTACTTGCATCATCGGCACTTCAACCCTCGAGCAGAGAGGTAAACGTTAATACGAAAGACATTATAATAAATAAATCCGCCTAAAATAAAACGAGGGAAATAAAGCTCTTCACGTTTCACTTTTTGTTGTGAGAAATGTGAGAAGCTGATATTAGAGGTTATGATCATCGATTATAAAAATCGATTATTTTTAAATTACAGCTAAACTATTTTACTTACTTTAAATTAGTATTACTTACGTATTTTCTTTTTTTTTTTTTAATTTCTTCTACTATTAACTAATTGGTCTTACTAAAAATCTATTTCAATACCAGAATAATATAAAAAAATAATCCTATCGAAACGTATCTATTATTCGATAAATCGATTAATTTAGTTTTCGAACCAACTATGTTAGTCACGTGATAGTATTTAAAGGAGGAGAAAGGCTTGGTAGTACGTTATCACCGCGCGCGATTTGAAAATTAGACTCAATATTTTAGCTCCTGTGATATTTTTAAAGAAAAAAGTAGCAAAAATAGCTTCAAATCAAGGTTGGATTGAAATAGTTATGCTAAATCGATTTTAAAAACGAAATCATAAACTTTTTGTTTAAATATTATTTTTATTTACATTACTTTTACCTGAAATACATCTAATTTTTCGACGTCCATAAAATACAGTGAGTAAAATTCAAGCGATACCTATTTAACCAACACCGTTGTAAAATTTTGTTTTCCAAAATATTTCTCAAAATTTAACCAAATGAAGTTATTTCTGGTATTCGTGATTATTACGTGAAATAAACGTACCTTTGCGATGTAACCGACATTCACACCTATTATAAAAAACATGTACTATATTCGTCATTATGATTTTATATTATTCTAATGTCAAACATGTATAAAGGAAGCACCAATATATAGGCGAATGATTTGGCACTGAAATACGTTTTTTTCCCGTCATAAATCACCGAGTTACGTATTCGTTGAAATTTGCCGTAAATTTAACGTAATCATCACGTAACTGGGCTCAAACCTGTTTGCTGGGGAATCACTGGCTCTGTTACATTCCTTGTGTACCGTGGGCCCTAGATATAGCAGACTATCCTGCTATTATCCTAAAGCCACATCAGCGGTATAAAACGGGAGACTATTATTATTAAAATACGAAAAAAATTATGTATCCAAAAAGTCTAGAGACCCAGTAAACGCAACGTTGGGGTTTTGCGTCAACGCAAAGTTGACGTTCGTCAAATTCCAAATCAAATATTTCAACTGAAAGTGGAATAACTAAAATATGAAGCAGTTTCCAGGGAAAACTCATCATAGCTTTTTACAACATAAGTGTTCACAAGTGTTAAAAAAAGGTTTATTTTTATTTTTTATAAAAGTTTCTAGCATTGAAACTAAGTGAGTTACGCTCAAAATAATGTTGGCCCTCTTTTTTTGGTAACGGGTAAGTAGGACTTAGGTACACTCAAATTTTCAAACCTACTGTCGTGACGCTGAAAATTATTGTACCCCAAAACGGTCATTTAGGTTAGTCCATGTGGTGAGACCGCTCCCGTCTGGAAAAATTTCTGATTCGGTTTCTTTGTGGATTCCTATTCAAAAATCTGAAGGGTGCCTAGCTAAATTTTTGGACAGAAATTGTTTAAACAATTTTTTTAAACAAATACAAAAGATCACATTTTTTTGCTCTGAAATATATATTTTTGAGTTTTGAGGGTCATTCTGAACAAGAAAGGTATCTTGTAAATTTTCCCATAAATTGATAGTTTTCGAGTTATAGGCGATTTAATATCTGAAAAATGCGAAAATACGTATTTTCGAGGCTTAAAAACTCATATTGAAATTAGAATTTTTGAGATTACCAGATACTTAAATTGAAGACTAAATATTCAGCTTCAAGATTCTGAAGAGTAATCGCGTCTAACTTTAATTTATAACGTTGTTTTTTAATTGTTAAATATGCCTGTTTATCCGATTTTTTTGCCGGTGCGGCGCGCTCCGTTTCAAAAATCTCCTATTTTCCTTCGAAAAATATTCTTTTTCGATTCTTTGGGACATTCTAAATAAAATAAGTTTCTTGACATTTTTCTCAAAAGTTAATAGGTAGTTTTAAAGTTATAAGCGATTAAAAATCCGAAAATGCGCTTTTTGTCATTTTTCGGATTTTAAATCGCTTATAACTTAAAAACTATTAACTTTTGGGAAAAATGCCAAGAAACTTATTTTATTCAGAATATCACAAGGAAACTATAAACAATATTTTTCGGAGGAAAATATGAGATTTTTGAAATGAAGCGCGCCGCACCGGCAAAAAAATTGGATAAACATGCATATTTAACAATGAAAAAACAACGGTATAAATTAAAGTTAAACGCGATCACTCTTCGGAATCTTGAAGCAGAATGTTCAGTCTTCAATCTAAATATCTGGCAACTTCAAAAATACTAATTTAAATATGAGTTTTTAAGCCTCAAAAATGCGCATTTTCGCATTTTTCAGATTTTAGATCGCCTATAACTCCAAAACTATCAATTTCTGAGAAAAATTGCAGGATAACTTTCTTGTTTCGATTGACCCAAAAAATCTAAAAATATATGTTCTAGAGCAAAAAACATAATCTTTTGTATTTGTTTAAAAAAAATTTTTTAAACGATTTCTGCTCAAATATTCCGCCTGGCACCCTTCAGATTTGTTTAAAGGGTACATTTTTGAATAGGAATCCACAACGAAACCGAATCAGAAATTTTTTTCAGACATAAGCGGTCTCACCACATGGACTACGTGGCTAAAATATTTTTTTGATTAATTGATAATTTTCTTACCATCAGGACGAGTTGAGGTGGCAATTGGCGTAGGAACTGGAAATAAAATGAAACCATTATGGCAATGAAAAAATTATTAGTGCTACATAAAAATAAAAAAAAACTTTCTTATTTTTGAGATTAAAAAGAAAATAAGAGTCCGGCACTGATATCGAATAAGCACACATGCTTTTTGATCGATCCTGACAAATAATAAATTTAACTTACAAAAACCAATCATAGTATTCTTACACTACGTTAACATCAAGTATAATAGTGTTAGTTAAGTGTGTATAGAAAAACATTTTCTGTGAGTACATATTTTTCTATTAATAAGTATTTCATAACCAAAGAATTTTATAAAACCGTCAATAAACAACACCAGTCATTGATCGACACCAATTTTTTGTCTTTAAAGACAATTACCAAAACCCGAAGCGGAACAGGTCCGTACTTAGGAAAATCAAATGGTGTTGAGAAATGGAATTCGACGTCACTAATAATAGCGATGAATCATTATCGCAATCCACATCACAAAAAACCTTTATCTTACTCTGCTGCAGCTAGTAGACAAAAAGAGACAATCTATCCATCCAAGCTACAAGCAGTAGTTTTTAATTCTCTCAATGATGTTAAATTAGAAGAATACTTGTTAGCGGTAGGAGCTTTAGTTAGTCCAAAACACATTATTTTTTCATCAAGAATCACCAACAATCGTATCTGTATCTATTTCTCAACCAAACAAGTCGTAGATGAATTTTTTTCAAACAGTAGAGGTTTCATCACTGTAAACAATACACAAATTCAAGTCCGTAGACTAATTACTCCAAGTGAAAGACTCCTAATATCCAATGTTTCTCCCACTATCCCGCATAAGGTAATAGAAAACGAACTACTGCTCTTAGGGCTAAAACCAACTTCATCAATGTCATTTTTGCGAATAGGAACCAACAATCCTGAATACAAACATGTACTCAGTTTCCGTCGACATATTTACGTATCTCCACCCACAGGTCCAATTCCGGATACCATTTTAATAACTCATGAAGATACTACAAATCGAATTTTTTTGACATTAGACAACTTATGTTTCATTTGCAAACAACATGGCCACATTTCCAGTAGTTGCTCAGTAAATGTAAATCACTCAGAAACAGCTGTCCCAACTGCTACACTTTCAAACAGAAACGAACCTAGTACAGTAACTTCAACAGAAACGACTGCTATTACACCTTCAACAACATGCACTTCTACAATCATATCAAATAATTCAACGCCACTAACAAAAATATTATCTACAACCAACCTAACACCTCTTGATACATCAACTACAGATAATACAATGCCAGTGATATCCAAACCAAATATATCCACCTCATCAGCCCCCTCACCTCACATAGTCATAACTAACCAGCCTTCATCTTCCAGTCTAAGCAATAATTCTTGCTCGGTTAATGAAAATAAAGAGAATCCAGCACCAAAAGAATTTAGCGTATCTAACGAAGAAAATACATCTAAATCATCCTCCAAACGAACTGTATCTGAAGCAATATCACCCCCGATTGAGACATCAGCTAGTGACGATGTATTTTCAAAGCCAACTCAGAAACAAAAAAGAATAAAAACAAAAATATCAACAATACCATTAGAAACGCTAATGCAACCAATTAAAGAATTATTCAATTCCGAAAAGCAAATATTAACTTTTGAGGAAACAGTTGATTTATTTGAAAACGCTCATGGAACAAAAGATGTTATCAGCGTTATAAATAAATATACAGCAGACATTCTAGAATTTAAAAAACTCATAACCAAAATTCATTCATATACATCCGAACGCTCATTAAAATTGAAATGTACAAAGCTTAACAAAAAAATTACGAGACAGCTCACAAAAGACAACTACGAGGATGAAGAACCTGACACGGATACATCGACTGAATTATCCCAGGAGCTGAACATTCAATAATTATAACTATAACATTCAATTTATTACAATGGAATATAAATGGGTTTTATGCCCATTATGAAATGCTAAAACTTTTAATTAATGATATTACCCCCGCTATCATTTGTCTCCAAGAAACGAATTTCAAAGACCAATATTGCCACACATTTAAAAATTTTTCAACATTTTATAAAAATAGAAACAACCAGGAAAAAGCAAGTGGTGGAGTGGCCATTTATGTTAAAAATACTCTTGAAGCACAAACGATTCCACTAAAAACAGACATCGAAGCTGTAGCCGTCTCAGTTAAAGCTTCCCAATGCATTAATATATGTTGCATCTATACTCCCCCAAACACACTTATCACCTTAACCGACTTAAAAGCACTCATTTCACAAATACCTATGCCCAGACTAATAGTAGGAGATTTCAATAGTCACAACCCAATGTGGGGCTCAACAAATTTTAATATCAAAGGCAGACTAATCGAAGACTTGTTAACTGAAGAAAATTTAAACATTCTCAATGATGGAAGACCAACCAGATTTAATGTACATACTGGTACAACATCGGCAATCGATCTATCGATTTGTGACCCAACTCTTTCAACTGCTCTTAATTGGGATCCCCTACCCTTTTTGTATGGGAGCGACCATTACCCAATAAAAATGTCTGTATTTTCTGATGACAATATCTCTGAATACCAACCAGTCCGAAAATGGAACCTGAAAAACGCTAATTGGTACAAGTACGCTGATGCCATAGAAACAGGCATAGAATCACAAGAATCTAGTTTTGAAAACACTGATATAAATGAAACTCTTAACATTTTTACGAATATTATTACATACGCGGCAGAAACACATATAGGAAAAACTAAAATATTAAGGAAACACAGACCTCTACCATGGTGGAATACGGAATGTCAAAATGCAATCAAGCAATATAAAGCATCTTTTAATAAAATGAAAAAACATAGTAACACAACTAACATAACTGAATACAAAAAACAGAGAGCACATGCTCGATATATAACAAAAAATGCTCGAAAAACCAACTGGAGGAAATTTGTCTCAAATATAAACAGTACAACACCTTTATCTACAGTCTGGGCCAATATTCGTAAAATATCAGGAAAAAACAAATTTTACCAAGTGCCTTTTATTACTCACAATACTAATATAATAACAAAACCTAATGAAATAGCTGACGCTTTTGCTACATACTTCGAAAAAAACTCCAGCAATAGCAACTATTCCGAAGAGTTTATACAACACAAAATCATCACAGAAAAACAACAGCTCGATTGTGAAGATAGAGATAACAGTTCCTTCAATATCCCTTTAACCTTAGATGAACTTAACTTTGCCCTTAATACTACAAAAAACTCTGCTCCTGGACCCGATAATATACCTTTAGTATTCTTGGAAAAACTGCCAGACAATGCAAAGTGTACTCTTCTAAAAATTTTCAATCGAATATGGTTAAATAATGTCTTTCCAACCTCCTGGAGTGATTCAATAATTATACCTATTCTCAAACCTAACAATGCACGAACTAAAATTTCCTCATATAGACCCATCTCTCTCACCAATGTAATGTGCAAAGTCATGGAAAAAATAGTTAATAAAAGATTGCTATGGATATTAGAAGAAAATCACCTCCTGGTTAACGAGCAAAGTGGATTTCGACAAAATCGAACTACTACTGACAACCTCATTGATTTAGAATCTGAAATTCTTGAATCTTTCGCAAACAAACAGGAAACTATTGCAGTATTCATAGACATTACAAAAGCATTTGACACAGCATGGCGTTACGATATTATCAGATCATTACACACTTGGAATATTAGAGGTAATATCATTAATTTCATTTCAAATTTCCTTAAACAACGCAATTTTCAAGTAAGAGTCAATCACTGCACATCTTCAATAAGACTTCAAGCAAATGGCACCCCTCAGGGGTCTGTAATAAGCGCAACGTTATTTTTAATTGCCATTAATAATATTATAGCATCAAACTCCAGCTTAGTTCATGGCAGATTATATGCGGATGATCTGGTATTAGTATCTTCAGGAAAAAACATCTCATCAGTACAGCGTCACTTACAAACCTCACTTCATGAACTCGAAAACTGGTCGAAGAAAACAGGATTTCAGTTTTCACTCAGCAAATCGAAGTGTTTGTTATTTTCAAAGAAACGTGATCCGAATAAACCGCAACTAAAATTATGTAACCAAATCCTGAATTATGCCGATGATATTAGGTTTTTAGGGATGATTTTTGATACGAAACTCACATGGAAAAAACACATTCTACAAATAAAAAAAACATGCCAAAATGGAATTAATCTTATGAAAACTCTCTCTAATAAAAACTATGGAGCTGACTATAACTGCCTAATCCATATTTATAAAACCCTAATTAGATCTAAAATAGATTACGGTTCCATAGTATATGCATCTGCGAAAGAATCCTTATTACACCACCTTGACGTAATCCAAAATACGGCATTAAGAATAGCTACAGGAGCATTTCGGACCAGCCCAATAGAAAGTTTACGAGCAGAAACTGGAGAGCCATCACTTGAACATAGAAGGATGCACTTAACTCTCACATACGCATTTGCTGCTAATTCTAATCCAAACAATCCATCTAGAAATAACATATTCACTGATCGTTTTAAAAACCTATATACTGAAAATAGGAACATGAAACCGCCATTCTACGAAAGAGTTAGGCAAACCCTTAGGACTTTACAAATTCCGATACCAAATACCTATTCCAACTTCATAGAAATTCCTCCTCCTTGGACATTAAGCATTCCTCAATCCGATACATCCTTAAATATCTTTAGAAAGAACGATACTCCACACTCCTTAATAAAAAATACTTTCATCAACAAACTAACAAAATTTTCTAAGTCCTATCATATATATACAGACGCTTCTAAAACATCTACTGGAGTTGGGGCAGCTGTCATTACTCCAAATAGTACACTTGAGTATAAACTACCATCCTTAAGCTGTATACATACTGGCGAGCTATACGCCATCTATCAATCTCTCGTTCATATTAACTCCAGTAATATATCCAATGCTCTTATAATTACCGATTCCCTCAGTTCCATCCATACCATTAACCAACTGTACACGAAGCATCCAATTGCTCTCCTAATTAAAAAAGAACTAGGTACCATTCAAAACAACAACCATATTGTACAATTCCTATGGGTTCCTTCACACATTGGCCTCCAAGGAAATGAAGCGGCGGATCGGACAGCTCAACAAGCCAGGGACAGTGAAACCGCGAGTGAAGTGAGAGATGTAGTTCTTAATGATTTAAAATCATTTATTAAAGTGAAAGTCGAAAATCTGTGGCAAAACCAGTGGGACAGTTCAACTTCAAAACTTCGCGAACTGAAAACGTTTGTAAAACCGTGGAAATCTCAAATTCACAACAGAACTCACCATGTCATTGTTACTCGCCTTCGTCTAGGACATACCCGACTTACCCACGGACACATAATTGGTCACACTAATCCCACTTTATGTGAAAACTGTAATATCCCACTAAGTGTTAAGCATGTACTTGCAGAGTGTCCAAAATACCAGTTGCAGAGACAGAACAACCACATCCTCGGATCAACAAGTGAAATCTTAGGAGAAAATTGTAAAATTGAACACTTGGTAAAATTCCTTAAAGATATCAATGTATTTAACAAAATCTAACATATGTAAATAAATTACCTTATGTATATGTATATGTCGCTAATAACCTCCGAGGTTGATGCGACCATTTTGTAAAATAAAAAAAAAAAAAAAAAAGAAAATAAAAAATATTTAATTTTAAACTAATTGCTTACCACGAGCATGGTGAGAAGAATATGAAGGTGCAGGTCGTGGAGCTAAAACATAATAAATGCATGTTTTATTTATTTTATTTAAGGGAGCGGTATGGTTTAAAATTTTTGAAATTTTTGATGTTTTTTATTATTTTAAATGAAAGTATGTAACTTCAAGAATATTCTCTGAAAATTTTAGTTTGATCGGAGCAAAATTGCCGGAAATACATCATGTTGAATATCCCTACCTTCGATTCGCCACCAGCAGCTTGGCGCCACCACGCTTGAGTGTAATGAGAAACGGCCAATACCTGTTCCCATTCTTTTTTGTAAATTACTCCGCGATGCAAAACATATGCCGGTGGGCATCATTTACGATTTGACAAACATAAAAGGAATTGAAAATAAAATTGGTCCAAATTTTAAATGCGTTTTTCTCAAAACTGTTTTTTTTTCAAAGGCGGTGGATATTATAACAAAAACTACTTGACCGATCTACCTGAAATTTTGCATAGAGTTTCTTTAGATATTTTGTACTTACCATAATCCATGTGGAGACTGGGCGAAAACGAGGCAGACGCTAAATCTAAAAAGAATGCATTTAATGTCTTTCAGAAAACGAGTAAAATAAACTATCTTGTCTTAGTATGGTTTTGTTTAATCTAACTAGGATAAAAACGAGAATTTTGGTATCCAAGGGAAGATTAGTATCCAAGGAGTACTAAATTGCTATATTTGTTACTCTATCTAGCTGCATTTACCAGATCTGCACTGTTTTCAAAGCTAAAGAAAATTCTGTAGTCTGACTTAAGAAAAGCAAAATTTAATATCATCATCATCAATGGCGCTACAACGCTTCGTGAGCCTTTGCCACGTTTACTATTGCCTTCCATGTTTGTCGGTCCTGTGCCACTTATTCCCATTGTCGCACTCCCATTTTCTCTAGATCTTCTTTGACTGCATCTTTCCAACTTTTTCTAGGCCGCCCTATAGACCTTCTTCCATCTGGCTTTTCCCAGAACACATTGTTTATAAGGCGATTATAGTTACTGCGTATCACATGGCCTGCCCATCTAAGTATATTAGCCTTTATATATCTGACTAGATTTTTTTCTCCGAATAGAGACCCTAGCTCGTTATTGTATCTGCGCCTTCATTCGTTTGTCACGCTGTCTCTGCAAGGGCCATATATCATTCAAAAGATTTTACGTTCCCATACCAACAATTTATTTATTTCCCTTTTTGTTAGCATCCATGTTTCGCTTCCATACGCGGTCGTATTATGGTCTTATATATCTGGATTTTTGCACCTCGTGAAAGAAGTTATGACTTCATGAGATGCTTATCTGCTTCCTGCCATTATTCGCATTTCAACTTCTCGCTCTAATTTGTTGTCATTTGTGATTGTTGCTCCTAGATATTTAAATTCTTTAACCTCTTCGAAGTTATGATTGTTTATGGTAATATTTTGCCTTATTCGCCGTCGTTCTTGTTTTGAGACGACCATGTATTTTGTTTTGTCTTCATCTACTTTTAGACCGATGTTTAATGCAGCTTCTTCTAAGCTCGAGAAAATATCCTTAATTTCTAATGTTGATTGTGCTACTGCGTCTACGTCATCGGCAAAGGCCAGTATGATTTTTGCTCCCCGAGCACTTATGTCTGGTTTGATTTTTGGATAAATTTTTCGCATGACATATTCTAAGGCGAGGTTAAACAACAATGGGGACAACGGATCTCCCTGTCTCAGTCCAAAATTTACGCAGAAACCATTTGATATTTTTCCCGCTATTCTAATTTGTGCAAAGGAGTTACTTACACACATTTGTGTTACCGCAGCTAGTTTCTTGGGTACGCCGAGCTCGATCATTGCCTTCCATAATGCTGCACGATTAATTAAATCATAAGCCTGTTTGAAGTCTATAAAGATCTGGTAAACGTCCTGATTATATTTCCAATACTTTTCAAGCATTTTCTTATTGTAAATATTTGATCAATATTCGTTCTGCCAGGCCTGAAACTACACTTGTAGTCACCAACTATTTCTTGGGCGTATGGTACTAATCCTTTTAATAATATCGAAGCCAATATTTTATACGTAGTGTTGATTAGTGAGATTCCTCTGTAATTCATGCATGATTCTTTTTTTCCTTTCTTGTGTATTGGTGCAATAATACTACCACACCATTCTTTCGGCATTAGTTTTTGATGTCAGGCCTTTTCTATTAATTGATGGATTCTACTTATGAGTTCATGACCGCCTGTTTTAATTAGCTCGGCATCAATATTGTCCAGACCGTATTTATCGTTTTTAAGCTTTTTTATGGCATGCGTAATTTCTTCCATGCTTGGTGGGGGTATTTCTAATTCGGCCGTTTGATACTCATGTTCTCCGTTGTTTCCACCATTTTCATTGTTTTTATCAGTTAAATTTTGGATATTCAGAAGCTCTTCAAAAAATTCAGCCCATCTTTCTATTATTTTGTTTTCGGCAGCCAGCATTTCTCCATTTTTATCTCTCACGAAGTTGGTTGTCCTTATATACGAGTCTCTCTTATGCGTCTGCGTTCTCCTTCTACTTTTTCATTTTGTTGTTGTAGATATTGTCTCTTTTTTTGCCTAAGTGTTCTTCTAGCTGAGGCTCTCTCTCTGTGGAATCGTGTACGTTATTCTTCTGATGGGTTCGACAGATAATCAATTCTTTCACATTCCTCGTCGAACCATTTTTTCTTTTTTGTTTTTTTCGTTTTTCAGATAGAAAAATATAGTATGACTATGAGAATAAATCTTAAAGAGTAAATATAACGTGTAAATACACATTAAATGTACATTGTAACGAATAATTTGTAGTAGCAAAAAAAATAACTTAATTTAAATTTAGCCATAATAAATTAACAGTTATACTCACATGAATGACCAATCGCAGGTCTTCTTGCCATTTTGTTGTAGCCTCTTACTGATCCTAAAAATTTTATCAAGAATATTTAATATAGTTACATATTTTAGCTAAATAATTAGATTATCTACAAGTTTTATCATCATAATATTTATATCCAGTTTTTCTATAGCATAGGAGCTAGCCTATTAACCAAAAAAAAAGAAATTCTTTCAACAATTGAAAAAGCGAGGAAAACCATCGTAAACATAAAATATATTTTTTCTACGGCCGTGCTAAGCCACTTTTACGCACGCATTTCGTTTTCGAAAGTTGCACTTTCCCGCACGGCGTGCGTGAAAGTAAATTTTCCCGCACTGCGTGCGGGAAAGTAAAATACCTTGCAATATGGCATTATAATAAATGCAATAGACTAATATTTAGATATTATTTACTAATATATTTCAAATTTATCTTATTGTGTTCATGTTTTAATGAAATTAGCGCGATTATTTCATTCATAGGAGATTCTGACCAATAGAAAGCTACAGAAATCTGAATTAAATCGATAATTTTTGATAAGCTCCCGTCGTTAAGTATATTACGTCAGATGCCCTTCGTTGCTACGAAAAATACATTCAGTGACATTAATGAAAATTAATGTTTTAAAAATTATAAAAGTGATGACTCTCAATCGTCAAATATTTATAAAAACTGTGTGTTTAATGGTACTTACATAAATAAATTACAATAAAATTTTGGTTTTGAACAGTTTTATTCATGAAATAATCGCAACAAATTGCACTTGACCTCTGAAATTAATATAGAATTTTTGCTCTCGTGACACTTTGACATAATTTCACTAGCCTTCGGCTCGTTAAATTAAAACTGTCAAAGTGTCACTCGGGAGAAATTCAATAATTTCAGAGCTCTTGTTCAATTACTACTGATAATTCGATGAAATAAAATTATTTTGACATAATATTTAAAAGTCAGATCAGTAGACAGTTACAATGGTTTTGAATCGTCGTCATGGAAACCAATATCGTCGTCGTGGTAACCCATTATATTGAAAGTTTGGTTTTGACAAATTTGTCAAAGAATTAATTTGTGTATTTTCACTTCTAAATAAAAATTGATATAACTCTATTTTTTGTGGCTTTTTTCCAAACGTACGGGCCTAGAAAAAATATTGTTCCTAACTCATGCGGAAAGTCCGCTATCGCGTCGTTCGGGTCAACGGCAGTCTCGTGCGTGAAAGTATCACTTTTTCCATTAGCTAGCACGAGACTGCCGTTGACCCGAACGACGCGATAGCGGAGTTCGGGCAAGCAGTCGAGTGCGGGGAAAACACTTTCCGCATGAGTTAGAAACAATATTTTTCTAGGGCCGTACGTTTAGAAAAAAGCCACAAAAAATAGAGTTATATCAATTTTTATTTAGGAGTGAAAATACACAAATTAATTCTTTGACAAGGTTGTCAAAAACAAAGTTTCAATATAATGGGTTAACACGACGACGATATTGGTTTCCATGACGACGATTCAAAACCATTGTAATTGTCTACTGATGTGACTTAAATATTATGTCAAAATAATTTTATTTCATCGAATTATTGCGCTAATTTCGTTAAAACATGAACACAATAAGATAAATTTGAAATAAATTAGTAAATAATATCTAAATATTAGTTTATTGCATGTATTATAATATAACGTGTGATCCAAAATTATTGTCACCATAGATGGCTCTGAACGACAGAGATAGCTATACAGTGCATGTCTATTCTTAATTCAGATATACTTTCCAGTTTACGTCAACTTTGCAGTGTACGTCAACTTAACAAGAAAAGTTAGGTTATGTAGAGATGTTGGTGGTGGACATATCTTGTTTGATTTTATTTATTATTGTTACTTATAATTTTGTTAATTCCTTTTATTTTTGATTAAAGTTCCATGTTAAAGGTTTTGACTGACTTTTTGTGTTTTATAATGGTAATCAAAATTAATTGATAAACCAATGGTATAAATTCAAATTAAAACAAGACATACGTAATTTTTTGCACGGCTAGATTTGATCCCAATTATTGTGGATCGCTCGTTATTATAATGCCGTATTACAAGGTACTTTACTTTCCCGCACGCCGTGCTGGAAAGGTCAACTTTCGGAAACGAAATCCGTGCGGGAAAGTGGCTCTTTTAGCACGGCCGTAGAAAATAGTATATTGTGTAACAAGTGCAGAAAGGTACTAATTTCTCACGAGTTTGAAAAGTGAGAAACGAGTTTTCAAACGAGTGAGAAATTACCTTTCTGCACGTGTTTCACACTATACTTTTTCTACAAGCACAGTTTTTCCTAAAAATAAAAATCACAATTTCCAAACGACGATTAATTATAATAGGTACCTATGTGATAAATTTTAAACTGTATTTAATTAATACCTACTAATCAATTTAAATTCCTTATACCTAAATAAATTGCACAGAAATCAGTTAAAAAATTAATGCACTGCCTTAATTTGTTTAAATTTAAACAATTATTACACATTATTGGCATTATATTTATGCAGTCACGGATTTACACAAAACCTACTTCATTCGACGTCTCTTGCACAGGTTGCTAAATCCTTATTGGTTATTTGATAATTATAAAATGTTTAATAAGAATAAAATTGTAAAATAAAACAGTTGTAACATCCATAATTTAGTTTCTATGCTATAGTTAAATATAATAATTGTCTTATAGGTTATATATTTGTCTAAAGTTTAACCACGGATGTAAACAGAATATAACGTTACTCAGAATGCGGTAGTCCACGGATGTAAACAGAATATAACGTTACTCAGAATGAGGTAGTCAACTGTGCAGAAAAGAACTTTGCGGCACAGAAACGTCACTTTTCTGCACACTAATGTCAAATATCTTATACTGTGAGAAAATATCAAGTTTGCTAACAAAAAAACCGTGCAGAAAAGTGCACTTTGAATAGTGGTTGTAGAAAAATAACTATTTTACAAGTATCAAACTTGAGTTTGGAGCTTAAAATCCGAATGATCAGATGTTACGTTTTTTCTGTCTTTCTGTACTACTATGAAAGTTGGACAGTGGACACTGAAACCGAAAAATAATAGATTCCTTTGAGATGCATACATACAGACGGATACTAATAATTCCATTGGTACACAAAGTTACTAAGGATGAGATACTTTGTTGCATAAATAAACAAAAAGAATTACTAAGGATAATTAAAGAGAGAAAACACAATACTTGAGTTGTGTGTTGAGAGATAAAAGATATGAAATACTCCAAACCATATTGACAGGTAAATTACAGGGCAAAAGATCAGTAGGAAAAGGCCAGAACACGTGGCTGAAAGATCTGAGGAGATAGTTTGGCCACTCATCAGCAGAAATCTTTCGTGACGTGGTTCCCAAAGCTACAGTTGCCTTTTGGATAGCAAACCTTCGAAAGAAGACGGCGCAATAACAAGATGATATCAATAGAAAACAATCTAAAAATAGGGAAGAGTTGGCTAAAACAGGATAGTCTGGTAAAACGGGATACCGACGATAATTTAAAAATAAGCGGCGCCATCTAATGACCGGGAATGTTAATCACTACAGATACCGTCTATTTGAATGTAGCAGGAGGTTACTCTGATTAATTGTTGATCTGTGGCTGGTGCAAATGCTAGTTTGAAAAAGTAAGTTTTATCTAACTAGTTTCATCCGTAGTTACTTAAGAATTATTAAGTTTAAATCAAAAAAATAAATACCGGTGAGTATTTTTTATGTTTCTCTATGTAATAATGAGTGTGTTTTGCGATATTTGTGATTATGATAACTTTTGTTTTTGTTGAAAAATTTCAAAACATTATTCAGTGTTTTTTTGGGTAAAATGGGATATCGAGTGGTTGGGTAAAACTGGATACTATCCCGTTTTGTCCAACCAAAACGTAGATACTTTTTAATAAGCATATTAAATTTAATTTTCTTAGGGTTATTAAAAGATGGGAAAATATAAAAGAAAAAGTGATCGGCAGTCTTGGAATGAGGAAAGTATGCGCCAAGCAGTGGAAGAGGTTCTTGACGGAAGAATGGGTTATCTTAAAGCTTCTTAAGAATTTGGGGTACCTCGAACAACTATTGAAGCCAGAGTAAAAAAAATTAAAAATGGAACTCCCGAACGAGAAAATTCAGCAAAGAAAGGACTAGAGCATCACAAACCGGTTTTCACAGCGGAACAAGAGGAGCACATTTTGTTAATGGAATCACGACTATTTGGTTTTACTTTTAATGACTTTAGAAGTTTGGCTTTTTAGTTACCTCAACGCATGGATTAGATAATCCACATTACAGACAATAGAGACAAAAAAATGGCCGGTAAAGCTTGGTTATACAGCTTTCTAAAAAACATCCAACCGTTAAACTTCGTACCCCTGAGCCAACATCTCTAGCTAGAGCCATGGGTTTTAATAGGCTTGCCGTAAAAAATTATTTTTCCTTGCTTACTGGCGAGCTTTCAGAAAAAACGTTGACGAAACGGGTATAATGACTGTGCCAAAGAAAATACCGAAATGTATGTCATTGCGTGGAAAAAGGCAAGTATGGTGTATATCTTCAGCTGAACGTGGTGTTCTTGTTACTGTGGAAATTTGCATGAGTGCTTCTGGTGTATTTGTGCCGCCTACCTTCATTTTTCCCAGGTCCAGAGCAAAACCTGAGCTGCTAGATGATGCTCCACCTGGCAGTAAAGCTTTCTATAATTCGTCAGGATGGATGCAAAAAGAAATTTTTTCTAATTGGTTTAGTAATTTTATTGAGTTTTCAAAAGCCTCCAAAGAACATCTTGTTCCAAAGAATATCCTCCTCTTTTACTTTTGGACGGGCCTACGACCCAAACAAAAAATATTGACGTCATAGAGAAAGCTAGAGATATTGGTGTTGTAATGTTGTACTTCCCTCCGCATACCACGCATCGATTGCAGCCTCTAGACGTCAGTTTCATGTCACCACTCAGCACATATTATACTTCGGAAGTTCAAAAATGGATGCAGCAACATCCAAGTCGACCAATCACAGTCTCCCAAATAGGAAAACTTTCCGGAAACGCATATATGAAAGCTGCTAGCATCCAAACTGCTGTGAATGGGTTTAGGAAGACTGGCATTCAACCTTGCAATCAGGAAATTTTTGAAGACTGGATGTTTGAACCAGCTGAAACCACAGAAACACCGATGAACGATCCAATGATTGGTCCCGTTTTAGAAAATAATCGGCGCTCTCCACCTGGTACACCATCATTATCACAAAACCAAGTTGATGGTGATGCATAAAATGAGAATTCTCCAAATACATTGCCTTCAGATACTTTTACACCACAAAAATCTCCTAAGGTGCTTGAAAATAAGGAAAATTGTCATATTACTCCTCCTCCTCTTTCTTACAACAAGTTCTATGCTAATGCACCCTCTTGTTCGTACTCTGTCAATAAATTTCAACTTACTTCCAAAGAACTAGTTGGCCGCATATGAAATGCCTCCCGAAATAGGATTTCTTACCTGTCGCTAAAATGGTCACATACGAATTGCCTCCCAAGCTTTAAACAAATTACACGCTTCTAATCTTTATGTGAAGGTGAGACGTTGCCACATCTTCGTCCCTTTATGAATTTTTGGAAAAATTGGTATTTTGTTATTTAATTTATTGTATTTTCAACCATTATGTATTAAACATTATTGACACTAGGCGGTATTTATATATTTCAACTAACTTATACATATATAATTAGTTTTATAACCATTATAATATACAGTATGTCCCTGTAAGTTGTATCCATATGGAAAACTTTTTTATTATTGATTTTACGAAAAAAAGTTATTCTTGATAAAAAGCTCTGCATGGTCCAAAACCTAAAATTTAACTATCAAATATCAAATTTTTTGAATAATATACGAGGTATGTCAAAAAGTATGAAGTTAACTTAAGAGTAAAGTAGCTTTATTTTTCACAATATCGAAAATTTCTATTATGAAAAGTTGTTTGGAATTAAAAACTATGTTCTGGTATGCAATTACATCCTACTTTTTGGAAAAAATTTTTTTTTTGAAAAGTTATGGATAACTAACATTATTTTCAGTTGCTTCAATTCAGATAACTCTTTTATTAATAATTTTACGAAAAAAAGTGATTCTTATAAAAAGTTTTGCATGGTCTAAAACCTAAAATACAACCGTCTTATGTCAAATTTTATCAATTTTATACGAGGTATGTCAAAAAATATGAATTTCGCTCAAGAGTAAATACGTTTATTTTTCACAATATCGAAAATTGTTATTAAAAAAAGTTATTTAGAGTTAAAAACAAAGTTTCAGTATGTAATTACGTCCTTCTAATTGAAATATTCTGAACTATAAAGGTACTTTACTTTTGATCTAAATTTATCTTTTTTGAGATACCTCGTATAAAATTTATAAAATTTGATATAAGATGGTTGTATTTGAGCTTTTATACCATCCAGAACGTTTTATTAAGAAACACTTTTTTTCGTAAAATTAATAATAAAAGATATATCAGAATTGAAGTAACTGAACATAATGTTAATTATCCACAATTTTTCAAATTTTTTTTTTTTAAAGAAGGATGTAGTTGCATACTAGAATATAGTTTTTAATTCCAAACAACTTTTCATAATAGAAATTTTCGATATTGTGAAAAATAAAGCTAATTTACTCTTGAGTGAAATTTAACTTTTTGACATACCTGGTATAATATTTAAAAAAATTTGATATTTGATGGTTAAATTTTAGGTTTTGGACCATGCAGAGCTTTTTATGAAGAATAACTTTTTTTCGTAAAATCAATAATAAAAAGTTTTCCATATGGATACAACTTACAGGGACATACTGTATACATATAATGTATTTTATAAATATTTTTATATGTACAGTGTTCCCATACATCAAAGTTTGTCCGACTAGACACCGTGAATTTTCAGCTTGCTATTAATCAACTTTTTTTGGTACGCGCGATCCAGGTCTATTATAAAAATAGATGAAATACAGAAATAAAATTAAAAAATTAAAAATTTAAGAAATTATATAAAGTATCTACAAACTAAAAACATATTTGTTGTTTTTAGGTAAAATATGTATTATATCACCTTTATACTTTATTAAAAAATCTAAATTGTATAATTAGTATACTAATCAGTACATTCATTTGTCATTTTTAGCCTAAAATATTAAATAATTTGTATTTTATTGATTATACACTACAATGTACTGTATAATCAATATTATTATAATATGTCATATATCTGTATAATAAGCAAGTACAGTTACAAGTTATAAACTAATAATTAAAAATGCATATTATGCAATAAGGTTAACTAACCGGAGTTTAATCGAGAAAATACCGGCCCTAAGAATAACAGACTTCATAAATGGAATTATAATTATTACCTATAATTATAATAATAATTAAAATTGCATTTATTAAATCTGATATTGTTACGGTCGGTATTTTCTGTCCCGATAGACACCGGCCCTACCTAGCGTCACCAAATTAAAATTTGGTAACACGAATACTAATCCACAGCGGCTTCAGAGCCAACGTGCAGCCTATTTTACTGAATTAGGTAGATACTATTAACAAATATTTCTATTTTTAAAAAATATAAGTGGAATTATTTCATAGTACTCATAAAATATTTATTTACAAATTTTAACTGTTACCAATGGTAACAATGGTTACATGGATGCTTCGCCAGTGCATACCTCGTATAAAATTGATAAAATTTGATATAAGATGGATGTATTTTAGGTTTTAGATCATCCAAACCTTTTTATTAGAAATCACTTTTTTTCGTAAAATTAATAATAAATATATTGAAATAACTGAACAGAATTGAAATAAAATAACAGAATTGAAATAACTGAAAATAATGTTAGTATATCCATAATTTTTCAATTTTTTTTTTTCAATTAGAAGGATGTAAATGCATATTAGAATATAGTTTTTAATTCCAACCAACTTTTCATAATAGCAATTTTCAATATTGTGAAAAATAAAGCTAATTTACTCTAGAGTGAAATTCAAACTTTTTGACATACCTCGTATAACATTCATAAAATTTGATATCTGATGGTTTAATCGTGGGTTTTGGACCATGCAGAACTTTTTATAAAGAATAACTTTTTTTCGTAAAATTAATAATAAAAAAGTTTTCCATACGGATACAACTTACAGGGACATACTGTATAATTGATAAAAACCATTATTTTTTATTATTAATAATTTAACAAAAAATACAAAAACATAATAAGTATTTTATAGATTTATCAAAACTAACATCACAAAAAAACTTATTTGGAAAATATTACAAAATGTGTAGAAATATAAAATTGCAAAATATTTTTCCTAAATTTATATGATACTACTTTGACAAATTCTAATCTATTTATTTTACATTCTCTTAGTTCTAAAATTTTTTCATTCAGAAAATTTATTTTTGCTGTACTTTCAGCAACAATTTTTTTTGGTGTAAAATTGTATCAATAAAATTATTAATGTTAGGATGAGGGCAGTAGAAAGAAGCATTATACCTACTTGAAATGAAAACCTTCGCATGGGTTTGTGGTTCTTTGTAAGGAGGAAGACTGCTCAACCCTAAGATGTGGAGGAAATGTCGAATTTTCAGATATGTAATTATCAGCAAGATAATCACAAAACTGGGTGACTCTTTCATCGACTGGTTTAATTTCTGCCAAATCTATAGCAAAAAAATCACTAACATCTTCATGATGTAAGAATGAAAGACCAAAAATATAAATAAGAACATGCCTATTATCGGTTGAGTCAACACCTTTTTTCTGGTATTCTGGAGCTAATCCCAGTGCTTGACCTTTCTATACCATGCCTGACCCAAATGAAAACGACATACATGAAGATCTGCTTCAGGTAATGCCATACGAATACCATTATGAATAGAAATTTCAAAGTCTGAAGTTAATACTAGGGGATACAGGACAATTAATTTTAAAACATTCTTCTATGATATATTTAAAAGCGAGATAATATGAAGATGACTTTTTATCTTGAAGTAAACAAAAGACACGAGGAATATAATGTCCATTTTTCAACCCATGTATACTAAACAATTGAGTGAAAAAACGAGGACAGTATTCAAAAGTTCCGTCAACATACCAATTGGAAACAGTCGAAAGAAAACGAAGATTTGAAAAACATGTTAATATAACAATATGATTATCTTTGTCATTTTTAATTATAAAATTTTCATTTCTATTTGTAATAATAGAAGATGAATCGAGAGCTTTATGAAATTCAGATATATTTTTGGGAAGTTTAATTAAAGAATTTGTGGTTCTAGCATAATATAAATTTTGTCTCACCCTATTGATATCATTGATAGTAAATGTCTCTATATTTATCTTCTTAAGTTCTTTACAGATGAGCTTCATTGGTTTTTCGCTGAGATCTTCCACGACTGCTCTTTTTATTGAATTGCTTACGGCTTTTCTATTGTAAACTTCGGCAGACAACTTCTCGTGTTTATGATCTAATATTGATTCAATTATCGTATTTCTATATCCCCGTGTTTTCACAAATGGTGTGCAGGTTTTTTTAGTACATGTTCACCATTTTACTTTATCTTTGGCCAACATTTTTTGAAAACCGAATGTAAAACCATCAATTGATAAATAGTAAAGGTTTACCCTTTTGACTGACACTTATCGTTGATTCCATTATTTCGGATGTTATAACTTACAACACAATTTGATCTTGAAATCGACGAACTGACAAGCTTGAAATAGACAAACTGACTGATGCGGGAACTAACCTTTCAAGTATTTTTACAACATTTAGCCCATTAGCACAATTTACAAAAGACAATATAAACAAATAAAAAGATTAAGGTAAAAGTACCTATTCATGGAATCGTTAAGAAGTTAAGAATAAACAAACAAAAAGATTAAGGTAAAACTACCTATTTATGGAATTATAAAATGGTATTATAAATATGGAAGAGATTAGAATCGGAATTGGAATTACCCAGAAAAGCTGGATATTAGATTGTCGTTAAGTATTTATTGTCGGGAAATAAGCCACAATTTTACTAAAAAATGAAATTATTAACGTTTCGAAGCCCAAATCGGGTTTCGTTGTCAAAATACAAAATAGTATTAAAATAAATAAAAATGTTGTTGCTAAGTAAAAAAATTCTTCTAATAATTTATTTAATCTGACTCATTTATATTGGCAATTCAGACGTATATTATATATTTTAAAGTAGAAGACTTTAAAATGATATCGCCAATATTTATGAGTTGCGTTCCTGGGACGACTTTACTAAAAGATAGTTCATTCGATTACATGAAATCATCCCAACTCAAGAATATCCGTCGCAACAAATTCATAGCATGTGATCTGTCTTTAAAAAGACAACCAAATGCAACGATGACAGTAAAATTCTCGCGTTAGAGATTCCATAGTAAATCACGAGGGAAAACCAGGAAAAAACCTCGTGATACTATCCCGACATCGTAAGTATTTGGTCTTACATTTAATTTACCTTTAAAAAACTAATACCAAATTCTGACTTTAATATGTTTAAATTATAAATATTATTAATAATACATAGATATACAAAATATATTGTATTTTGACAACGAAACTCGATTTGGGCTTCGAAACGTTAATAAATTCATTTTTTAGTAAAATTGTGGCTTATTTCCCATAGAAAATACTTAATTATAAAAATGCCACAAGGAAATAGCTTCAGAACAACATTAGATTGTCGGGTAACAACTTTCTTTTCTAAAAAGAAATATGTATGTCGTACTGTGAATTATTTATGTAAAACAAATTTTATGTACACTGCATTAAGAATTAGAAAAATCAAAATAAATAGATACTACCTATTTAAATTATGATTTGGCAACATTGTGTCATTATGCAGAGATTAAATAGACAAAATATCAGCTTAAATGTTTAACGAAACGGAGGCATTTCGATTGTACCTGGGAGGTATTTCATGTATGAAAATATTTACCTGAAAAAGTGGAAGGCATTTCGATAACGCCGAACTAGTTGCCCTTCCTCACGCAGAAAGAAAAATTGACCCTAATGATAAAAGGAGACAAAAAACAGCTGTGTTAACCTCAACAGCTTATAAGGAAGAACTCGAGAGGTCTATAGGTAAAAGCCCCACCAAGAAACCAAAATTAAATTTGAAAGAAAAACAAAATTGGAAAGGCAAAGGAAAAAATAAGAAATATGTTCCAAAAGCAAGAAAAAAAAAGAGAAAGAAACAAAAGGGATAGCAGTTCAGATGATGAAGACGAAGACGAAGTTTGCATTTATTGCTCGGAACTGTATTCCAAATCAAAATCAGATGATGGTTGGGTAGGGTAACGTGTGAGCAATGTCGACTTTGGGCTCACGAAGCTTGCGCCGGGGTAGAGAATGATGGTGAGCCATACTCATACGATTTTTGTCGGTTTTAAACTATAAATTTATTTAAGAGGATCGGTACGTATTTTCGGCTGCAATGCTATTCAAATGGGGATTAATTTTTTTCGAATCCTGAGAAAACTAATAAGTATTTTTGAAAAATTTAAACGCAGAATGAAATATTACGTTATTAGCGAGGGCCGAAAGTCCCTGAGAACTTCTATAATGTTTATTTTAATAAGTTACAATGGTGAAAAACTAAGAGAAAATTTTAGTGTTATTTTTAATTTCAAATATCTCATTCAAAATAAACTTTTTATTTATCCTAAGGAACTTTCGGCTCTCGGTAATAATTTAGTCTTTCATTCTGCGTTTAAATTTTTCAAAAATATTTATTGGTTTTTTCAGGATTCGAAAAAAATAAACACAATGTCCATGGTAATATTTTCCAAATCTATCTTTGTCATAAAGCGCACTCAGTCGAACAGAATATCGTCAGGATAATGTCAGTCAGACACTGACAATCAGTGACAATTTTAAATATTTAACAGGATGTGCTTAAGCTATTTCCTGATGGCATTTTTATAATCAACTATTTATAATGGGAAGTAAGCCACAATTTTATCAAAAAAAGATTTTATTAACGTTTCGAAGCCCAAATCGAGTTTTGGGTTTTTGGATTTTTGAAAAGATTTTTGAAGCCCAAATCGGATTTTGGACAACGAAACCCGATGTGTGCTTCGAAACGTTAATAAAATCTTTTTTTGGTAAAATTGTGGCTTATTTCCCATTATAAATAGTTGATTATTTAACATGAATCGGGAATATTTTGAGTTGTTGATTAAATAATATTGATATATAGTGTATTTGATAAATAATTGATTTAAGACGTGAACTTTATAAAAAGTTATTTATTGTGTATTATTTATGGAAGATAAAAGCAAAGAATACATCAAGATATATATTTTGTGATCCAAGTATTTTGTTGCTAAAGATGTTCAAAATTGTAAGCGTTCCATAGTAACAATATATTATTAAAAAATCACTTTAACACTTTTCCTCTTTTTTTCGAGTGAGTATTAGTTTTTGTTGTAGGTACATATAAACTATTACAATCACTGAATACATAGTTAGTGAAAAAATTATCATATTTATTAACTGAATTAATAATTTGCAATTATACAAAAAATAACAGTTATCCAAGAACATTCAAAAGCCATCTCTTTAAGTTAGTTATGACATTGTCAAGTAGAATGACATTCTAGTAATATTATTTACATATCCATACCAGTGTGAATTTTACTACACGTAATTTGCCATGTAAAGACAGAAAATGTATTGATAGCCGTAAAATATTTGCGAATTATTTTCCCATAGCCTTAATATTAATATTATATGAATAATGTTTTCTTTTTCATATATAATATAAGTCAATATATTTAACTCCAATATTGTCTTTATTCACATTCAAAAACCATCCCGTTTTACCCGACCAGGTGGACAAAACGGGATACTTTGCCATTTTTTTAAAAGTTTATTTTTTCAATGTTATCGTCAAACTGTTTAGGCGTAACTATACTTAAATATAGGAAGTGATCAACGAAGAAGTTACAAGTTAAGAAGAAGTACATATCAATAGCATAGTCAAAGAGTTATGAGTCAAATAACGTTAGTTATCCTGTTTTGTCCAACTCTCCCCTACATAAGATATGCAAAAGTTTGCGATAACTATATTTTCTTTTCTTTTAACTGCTAAAGCAGATGGGTAAAACGTCAATCACTAACATCAGATTGTAGCCTATTTTAATTGACCATATGGTTTAAAAACATTACCGTAGATATTATATATACCGTAGATAACTAATTTTGCTTGCTTAGTTTTGCTAATTTAAATCTTTTAAAATATAATTTACCTCCAAAACGACCTCCTCTATTTTGTGAAGCTTCCTCAGTATCAACAGCATTAGTTGCATTGGGCTTTACAACAACTAGTGAAGTAACCTCAGTCACGAAAGAATACTTAAGTGCTAATTCTAAGGCCTTTTTGGTCAATTCGTCTTTATTTTCGGCTACTTCCCTTTTTTCAAGAGTTTGTTTAATGGTCAGATAAGCCCACAATCTCTCCAAAGATGTAACGGGTTCTTCGATTTTTGGTAATAATCTAATGGGTCCTCTTCTGCCTAAACCGTTTACTTCAGCAGTTAGCTTGTTTCCTAAAAAAATATTGGCATAAATAAATTATAATTAAAAACCAGATCTAAAATTATATATACAGGGTGTCCCAGACTAATTTAGCCACGATCTATCTCTTAACAGGAAACAGGAAACAGGAGTTACCGATGTAATTTCCCGAATTGCCACCCTGAAATGGAACTGGGCCGGACACGTCGCCCGAATCAGTGATGGGTGATGGACGAAGAGATTACTTGAGTGGAGGCCGAGATTAGACAAAAGAAGTAGAGGAAGACCACCTACTCGTTGGACTGACGATCTCAAGGAAATGTCTAGAGATTGGATGCAAAGTTCTCAAAATAGAGCACAATGGACAAAAATGAGGGAGGCCTATGTCCAGCAGTGGACGCAAAGGGCTGGATGATGATGATGATGATGATGATGATGATGATGATGATGATGATGATAATGATGATGATGATGACGATATCTCTTAAACGAATAGAGATTTTCGAATGGGACAAAAAGTGATATATTCTACTTGTAATACACTTTAATATGGCGTACAAAAAAATCATCCTCTAAATATTCATCCCTTAGTTACAACCCCTAACTTTTTTTTTAATAGCACCCTGTATATTTTTTTATAGTTTTGGATGTGGTCTTTTATCGCCTATTCAACACATTTTTTGAAAATAAAATCGGTTCTTAAATAACCAAGAAACTATCAGTTTATTTTAGTTAATTGTGTGTCCCAGACTAATTTATCCAGGCTGTATTTCTTAAACGAATAGAGGTTTTTTGAATGGGACAAAAACTGATCTATTCCATTTATAATACACTTTCAAATGGCGTAGAAAAAATTCATCCCCTAAATATTCATCCCTAACTTACAGGGTGCTATTTAAAAAATATATAGTTAGGGATTGTAACTAAGGGATGAATATTTAGGGGATATTTTTTCTCTACGCCATATTAAAGTGTATTACAAATGTAATAGATTAGTTTTTGTCCCATTCGAAAATCTCTATTCGTTTAATAAATATAGCCTGGATAAATTAGTCTGGGACACATAACTAAACTGATATTTTCTTGGTTATTTACGAACCGATTTTATTTTATATTTTACATCCAAAACTATAAAAAAATATACAGGGTGCTATTAAAAAAATTAAAGTTAGGGGTTGTAACTAAGGGATGAATATTTAGGGTATGGCTTTTTCCACGCCATATTAAAGTGTATTACAAGTAGAATAGACCACTTTTTGTCCCATTCGTTTAAGAGATATAGCGTCGCTAAATTAGTCTGTGACACCCTGTATAAGGCCGTCGACAAAAATGAAATTCAGATAGTTCATGCAATATTCCTCTTTGTTTTTGATGGTTAGTTACTCCCTTATACGAAATCCAAAGCAAATATAAATATAAGCTATCTTTGCCTCATTTGCTCACTCCGGACAATAAGCGCAACCAAGAGGCTACTTTAGAGCATTGTCTGAGGCTATTTAAGCGTAATAAAAAGGGGCTACTACATTGTTTTTAATAACCATCGACGAAACATGGCTCCACTGGTACCGACCAGAGATCAAGGAACAGTCGATACAGTGGACGTCGCTCAGCGAATGTGCTCCGAAGAGGGTAAAGACTGTCGAATCGAGCGGAATGGTGATGGCATTCCATTACCATTTTTTGGCATTTACAAGGTGTGATCTATATCAACTTCCTGGAAAAGGGCAAAATGGTCACAGGGCTTTATTATGCAGCATTATTGGGCCGATTCAATGCCGAATTATTGAAGAAAAAACAGCCCCAATTGGGGAAGAAAAAAGTACTCTTCCACCATGACAACGCACCAGCTCACATCTCCGCCATCGCCGTGGCCAAACTGCTCGAATGGATCTGTAAATTGTTATACTATCCACTCTATTTGCCAGATTTGGTCCTGTACGACTTCTTTTTGTTTCCAAACTGAAAAAGTCATTAGCCGTGCAGAAATTTAATTTTAAAATACTGGGCAAAAATAGTTTTCAAATTTTTAAATAAAACACCCTGTAACTCAGTAAGGAGCCATTTTTTATTTAAGCGGTTTTTTTTAATCTTAATATTTTGATGTCTTTTATCACCCATTAACTAATGTCCACTTAATTATGGGACACCCTGAAGAAGTTTCTGTAAGCTTACCTGTATACTTCCCAGCAATAGCAATCTCGTTTCCTCTAAAGTATATGGGATAGTGGATTCTAGTCAGTTCCTTGGCTTCCGTGTCATATTTAAAGTTGATGTTGGTCATTAGAGGTGATGATATTATTTTATAAAAGTCGTGCAACTGTAGAGCAGCATCGCTTGCATCATAAATGTGTCTGGAAAATCCAGAGTTCTCGAGTGAAAGCTTCCTTAAAAAGGCTTTGTCCGCTCCTTGTCCAAACGACAAAGAGAAAATGGGCACATTTATACCGTCGGAATTCAAATGTGTTACCTAAAAGGATTATTTATTTTAAAATGTGTTACAGAGATTTGTGTCCTAAAAAAACAAATCGATGTCAGAAAATGTATCTATTTTCAAATTTAGGAGTGTACTCTTATATTTAATTTCTTATTGCATATAAATAAATTAGCATATAGTCCAGAAAGCCACTGCGCATCCGCTAGGAAAATATTTCGATTCGGATTTTTTGCACAATCTTACTCAAACAGGAACCCGTGTTGAGCTGGCCCCCCCCCACTTGCAAAAATTAAAAAACAAATAGCCCTGATTTATGAGCTATTTATGAGCTCTCATATTCCGCAAGCTAAAAATTTTGAGCTCGTTCCACTGAGCAGGAATTTAATTAATTTTTAATTTAATTAATTTAATTAATTTTTAAGCAGTGGGGGGCTGAGTCAGCCCCCCCCCACTACTTAAAAATAGGAATATTGAATCGGTTTTTGCGGCAGAATTACGAGCTATTTATGAGCTCTTGAAATTATATACTTTCGATTTTTGAGCTCATCCCCTTCACCCCCAAACAACCCTTTAATTGATTTAACTTAAGAGAAAGATGCTGAGAAAACCTAAACTATATCGTATTACTGATATAATTCCTATAGCTTATATACTCTAAGAATAAACTATTAAATCAAGGGCATTTTGATTATTGAGCTACAACCCCTTCGCAAGAAAACCACCCTATCTTCCCGGCTTAAGAGAAAGTTGTACTTAAAATGCGTTAAACTAATTATTTGGCGACTACATATCATTTAATAATTTATAAGCTTCCAAATTACGCGCACTTAGATCAGTAAATTGCAATTTATTTTGTATAGTGCAGTCACTGAAGGTAGAAATCAACGATTACCTTCAATTTCGGTGAACCTTCATCGATTTTCACGAAAATTGGTCAGTGGTTAGAGGATACGTCAAGAAACAAAGGTGACATGGTACCACCTTGCGCCTTTACCCTGAGGGTGGATACCGCCCCTTCTCGGGGGTGAAAATTATTTTATAAAAAATAATTGTACAAATCAATAAAAGAACAAATTAAAAGCAAAATTTATTATATAAAGTTAATAAAATAAGTCAATACTTTTTAAGTTATTAAAGATCGAAGATTTTAATTATTTGTGAAAAAAATGCATGTTTTGAAAAGGTTTTTTGTAAATCACAGAAAAACTGTAAGTTTTTACAAAAAGGTTAATAGTAGTTTAATTCGTATAGCTTATACTCTAAGAATAAACTCTAAAATCACGCGCTTTTCGATTATTGAACTACAACCCCTTCGCAAGAAAACCATCCCATATTCCCGGCTTAAGAGAGGGTTGTACTTAAAATAATTTAAATTAATTATTTGTCGACTATATATTGTTTAATAATTTATGAGCTCGCAAAATATACGCATCTCAATTATTGAATTGCCATTTTCTTTCTATAGTGCAGTCACTGAAGATAAAAATCAACTATGACCTTCGATTTCGGTAAATCTCCATTCATTTTCACGAAAATTCGTGAGCGGATTTTGATACTATCAACTTTTTCTGGATCTTATTTTTGATGGGTATTTCTAAGTACTTTGACAAGTATTTAGTACCTAAGTGTTATAAAATGCATCTTTTTCCCGTTATTTAAGCTTGAACCCTTAGATTTGAACAGTCGCGGAAAAAAATATACATTTAATTACCAATAACTTACTTTAAATTAACACTAAAGGTTTTTCAAGTAAGCAATTTATTATATTTTTTATTAGCTTCAATTTTAGTGATGAAAACTTGTTTGTAAAAACTTACAGTTTTTGAGTCATTTATGAAAAATCGCTCTAAAGCATGCATTTTCTTTCCAAAAATTAAAATATTTGATCTTTAATAACTCAAAAAGTATTGATTTATTTTAATCACATTATATAACAAATTTTGCTTAAAATTTGTCCCTCTCTCGATTTGTGGGGTTATTTTTAATAAAGTAATTTTCACTCCCGAGAAGGGGTGACATATACCCCAGGCTAAAACCCCAAGTTGTTATTGTCAATTCGTGAAAATAAATGGAGATTTACCGAAATCGAAGGTAATAGTTGATTTTTACCTTCAGTGACTGCACTATAGAAAGAAAATGGCAATTCAATAATTGAGATGCGTATATTTTGCAAGCTAATAAATTATTAAACGATATGTAGTCGCCAAATAATCAATTTAAATTATTTTAAGAACAACTCTCTCTTAAGCCGGGAAAATGGGGTCGTTTTCTTGCGAAGGGGTTGTAGCTATATAATCGAAAGGTGCGTGATTTAAGAGTTTATTCTTAGAATATAAGCTATACGAATTAAACTACTATTAACTTTTTTGTAAAAACTTACAGTTTTTCAGTGATTTACAAAAAGCCTCTTCAAAACATGCATTTTTTTCACAAATATTTAAAATCTTTGATCTTTAATAACTTAAAAAGTATTGACTTATTTTATTAACTTTATATAATAAATTTTGCTTTTAATTTGTTCTTTTATTGATTTGTGCAGTTATTTTTTATAAAATAATTTTCACCCGCTAGAAGGGGCGGTATCCACCCTCAGAGTAAAGGTGCAAGGTGGTACCATGTCACCTTTGTTTCTTGACGTATCCTCTAACCACTGACCAATTTTCGTGAAAATCGATGAAGGTTCACCGAACTTGAAGGTAATCGTTGATTTTTACCTTCAGTGACTGCACTATACAAAATAAATTGCAATTTACTGATCTAAATGCGCGTAATTTGGAAGCTTATAAATTATTATATGATATGTAGTCGCCAAATAATTAGTTGAACGCATTTTAAGTACAACTCTCTCTTAAGCCGGGAAGATAGGGTGGTTTTCTTGCGAAGGGGTTGTAGCTCAATAATCAAAATGCCCTTGATTTAATAGTTTATTCTTAGAGTATATAAGCTATAGGAATTATATCCGCAATACGATATATTGTAAGTTTTCTCAGCATCTTTCTCTTAAGTTAAATCAATTAAAGGGTTGTTTGGGGGTGAAGGGGATGAGCTCAAAAATCGAAACTATATAATTTCAAGAGCTCATAAATAGCTCGTAATTCTGCCGCAAAAACCGATTCAATATTCCTATTTTTAAGTAGTGGGGGGGGCTGAGTCAGCCAATAGGGTATTAAATTCCTGCTCAGTGGAACGAGCTCAAAATTTTTAGTTTGCGGAATATGAGAGCTCATAAATAGCTCATAAATCAGGGCTATTTGTTTTTTAATTTTTGCAAGTGGGGGGGGGGGGCCAGCTCAACACGGGTCAAACAGGACCCCTTTTAACAAATTTGCATGTTGCCAGGACGAAAAGTGGGTCAACAATTTTTTAAAGGTTTTTTTTTTGTTTTTTTCCTAAAATTTCTTTTTTTTGCATGGAACAAAGTTTTCTTAGGTTTTTTGGATCATTCCAAACAGAAAAGGTCTTTAGTGACTTTTCTCTAAAGTTAATAGTGTTTGACATATATAAGCAAATAAAAATTGAAAAATTACGAGATCAGCCATTTTTAACCCTCAAAAACTATGAGAAAAACTGAAAATTTGAATGTTGCCAAGGTAGGTAGATATTCTTTAAACCTCGGTTGATGAAATCCCGAAGAGTTTTTTGCAATACAATATTCAAAACTCCTTTTTTTTTAATGCTATTAAAGCGTGAGCGACACTACTTTCCACCGTTGCATGTGTATACAGTATGCTGCAAATGAAAGGAATAAATTCGTTATTTCGTGAACCCGCAACTTTAAGGAAAAATACCGAAACAGGTCGATGTTTATTTTTAAGTTATGATATTGTGGCATATATGGTATACTAGTGACGTCATCCATTTGGGCGTGATGACGTAATCTATGATTTTTTTAAATGAGAATAGGGGTAGTGTGCTAGCTCATTTGAAAGGTTCTTCAATTCTCTATTCAGTAATATAAACATTTACATAATTATTTATAGAGGGTGTCCAAAAAAAGTTTTTAATTAAATTATTAAAAAAAAAGAAGAATGTATATAATGTATTTAATTCAAAATATATTTTACTGTTACTCGAAAACTAAAAAATGTTTATTTCACAAATAAACCTTGCTTTTCGATTAAATTCAATCTTCAAGCCAGCTCCCGCCAGCCACCTGCCTCTTGGAAGTTTGAACATTTAATTTAAGCGAAAAGCAACGTTTATTTTTGTACCTCGGAAGGATTAAGTCCATTTTTTTCAGTTTTGACATTTTCACATATTAATAATCAACTTTTATCACTTTATTTAGAGGAATAAAGCACTATGATCTAAACCATTTGCTAACGGAGATAGCGACCTTTAATACAATATCAAGTCCATTTTTACTCAGAGGGATAGAACACCATGTGGACTTGATGTTTTATCCCTCTACGCATGTGAATTGCCGCCACACATAGTGTTGCACACAGTTGCATTTCTTTATGATGACAAGAAGTAAATTATTAGTGATCTAATAGGTAGTACTTTTGCCATTTACGGTGTGTTTAAAGTTATTTACAGTACGTATTTGGGTACGCACCTGAATGTAGAGAAAATGTATGAACTGTATATAGAGGATTGTAATAACAATGATTTCAACCCTATGTTAAGAGCTAAAAAAGGCTCTACTATGATGTGTTCAACAAAAAATTTAAGTTGACTTTCAAACCACCAGAAATAGACACATGTGACACATGTGACTTTTTTCAAGCAAAACTAAAAAAAGACTCCAGATGAAAAAAAATCTGTTGACGAAAAACATAATAGATATCTGGATGAATCTAAATTAAGGTATGATTTGAAAAGCAAGGATACCAAAAAGGCTAACAATACCATTAAATTATTAACTGGAGATCTGCAAAAATGTTTGCCATCACCCCTTGTAACAAATTGCATAAGCTTCTATAAGATAAAACTGTGGGCATTAAATTACACCTTATATGATTCTTCTGATTCCTTAGTCCATTGCATTATGTGGGATGAATCCAAAGGAGCTCGTGGTGGAAATGAAATCGGATCTGGATTACTCAAATGGGCAGATACCGTCATTCCTGGCAGTGAAATAGAAGAAATTGTACTATGGTCAGACAATTATTGTTACGGTCAAAATAAAAATGTTAGCCTTATTATGTGTTTTTTTTACAAGTAAAAATTATCACCCAGAAGTTTCTACTAAAGGACCACACCCACATGGAGGCGGACACTGTCCATGCGCTGATAGAGCGAAAGAGAAAAAACTTAACAACATGTCTATTTTAATACCCTGGGATTGGCAGCAGTTAGTCAGACAAATCTTCGCTTTCAAAGCGAAGATTTAATAATAACTAATACATTCTTTAAATTACCCCCAAGGAGACTGTATACGTGGACGTCACCTCAACACACACAAGAAAAAGTAATCAGAAACCAAATAGATTACATAATGGTGACAAAAAGATACCGTAATGCCGTGAAATCTACTAAAACTTACCCTGGAACTGATATCGGTTCGGATCATAATCCAGTAGTATCTGTGTTAGAAGCTAGACCAAAGAAAATGAGAAAAACCATCATCCCAGCGTTAGACTTAAGTCAGCTTAAAAGTGAACACCGACGACAAACAGTGCGCGAAGAAATCAACACCGACCTCAGTGTAGCAGAAAACCGAATCCGCAGAACAGACAACATAGATGAAAAACTGAAGTATATAAACACTATAATAAGAACTACGGGAAAGAAACACCTAACCAAATCTCCAAAGAAACATAAGGTGTGGATGACACCAGACATACTAGAACTAATGGATGAAAGACGCAAATTGAAGAATAATTCAGAAAAATACAGAGAGGATGATAAGAACATAAAGCAAATAATAAAGAAGGCCAAAGAATCATGGATTAAAGAACAATGTGTAGAAATGGAAGACTATGAAAGAAAATATGACACATTCAATATACATAAAAAAGTAAAAGAACTTACAGGAACCCAAAGAAGACATCAAATAAGTTTGCTTAAGGACAAAGACGGAAATATTATTGTAGACTTAACAGAAAAAATTAATAGATGGGCTGAATACATAAGAGAATTGTTTGAGGACAACAGAAATAACATTGACAAGGTAAATGGTGAAACGGGACCTGAAATCCTAAAATGTGAAGTAGAAATGGCACTTAAAAATTCCAAAACTGGAAAGGCAAATGGACCCGATGAGGTTCCTACTGAATTACTAAAGCTCTTGAATGATGAATCAATAGGTATAATATTGCACTTATTTAACACAGTATACAATACTGGTATTATACCTCAAGAGTGGCTGCTGTCTACATTCGTTACACTGCCAAAGAAATCCAATGCAAAAGAATGTTCAGAACATCGAACAATATCTTTAATGAGCCATCTACTAAAGATATTTCTAAAAATCATCCACAACCGAGTTTATCAAAAGTTGGAGTCAGATATAAGTAATACACAGATGGGGTTCAGAAAAGGACTAGGTACTCGAGAAGCTCTCTTCGGTTTGAATGTTCTTACACAAAGATGCTTAGACGTTAATCAAGAAGTACATGCATGTTTTATCGATTTTGAAAAAGCGTTTGACAGAGTACGCCACGATAGGCTAAGAGACATTCTTGAAAGAAAAGACATAGATAATAAAGATCTGCGAATAATTCTCAACTTATATTGGAATCAGAAAGCTAACATCAAAATAGAAAACGAGATATCAAAAGCAATAGAAATACGTAAAGGAGTAAGGCAGGGATGCATTTTGTCACCACTGCTGTTTAATGTATATAGTGAAAGCATCTCTCAGGAAGCCCTTTTGCAAGCAAATGAAGGAATCGTAATCAATGGAGAGGTTGTAAATAATATTCGATACGCAGACGACACTGTACTAGTTGCAAGAACAGTAGAAGAATTACAACGATTACTTACAAACATAAATATTGCTTGCAACAATTATGGCATAAACATTAATATCAAAAAACCAAGTATATGGTCTTCAGTAAAATCATGACACAACCAGCACATATTAGTATAAACGGCATTCAAATTGAAAAAGTATCAAGTTATAAATACTTGGGAACTTTAATAAACGAAACTGGAGACCAAAACAATGAAACAAAAAGACGTATCGAAATTGCCAGGGCCACCTTCATAAAGATGAGAAAATTCTTCTGCAACAGAGATATAAGCATCCCTCTACGATTAAGAATGCTAAGTGGCTACGTATTTAACACGCTATTATACGGTGTAGAGGCCTGGACTCTCAAACAGAACAACATAAAAAATATTGAAAGTTTCGAGATGTGGTGCTACCGTCGAATGCTGAAGATAAGTTGGGTTGAAAGAATCACAAATCTTGAAGTAATACGAAGGATAGGAAGAGACCCAGAAATTTTATTAACGATAAAACGAAGAAAACTCGAGTATTTGGGTCACCTGATGAGAGGTCATAAATACGCATTACTTCAAAATATAATGCAAGGAAAAATAGAAGGAAAACGGAATCCAGGCCGTAGAAGAATGTCGTGGATGCGGAATTTGAGAGAGTGGTTTGGCTGCACCACTAATGAACTTTTTAGGTCAGCTGTAAACAAAATCAGGGTAGCCTTGATGATTTCCAATCTCCGATAGGAGTGGCACAAGAAGAAGAAGAAGTCAGACAAACATCAATGAAATATACCGTACATAATATGCAATTAGAAGATTTTAAAAATTTCAAGTCTTTGTACGATGTCAAAATATCTCAAAATCCTCCTATTATTAATAGAAAGAGAGATATCAATAAACAACAAGTTCTTCTGTCAAACTATGTTCAACTGCAAGTAAAACAAAACAGCATGGGAACTATATTTTTGAAAAGTAATTTTAATGATGAAAACCAGGAAATTGATCTTGTTAGAGAAAAATTTGCAACTGGTATCACAAACTCCAATACGTATATCACAACAAAAGTACAATGATCTATTGGCATTACTGCCATATGTACCTACGTTTTGCCATGATTTTTATAAAAACTTAAAGCACACTAGTGATAATACCAATAGTGACTATCCAGAAGGAGACTCACTTGAGGACGTCTGAGTGATTTGTACTTAAAATACCTTTTTTTTTTAAGTACATAGATGTATTATTTGTAGTTTTGTAAAGGTAAATTGTCTGGTTAAATAAATTTTGCAAATCAAATAGTATTGTAGTTGTTATTGAATACCCCATAGAGTACATACAGTACAATAACTTTGTTAGAGGAATACAACACCATGTCCATAAAAGGGTTAAAAAAGACACATTTTTTTTTAATTATAACAAATGTATTATGTAAACTACAATAGACAGAATGTTCTATTAAAATATTTTGTCAATATCTCAATAAATAGCTGCAGCAATAACACTTTTTTTGGAAAAAAGTTTAAAACTGCTCTCCTGTAAACTTACGAAAATGGACATAGTGTTGTATCCTTGCGAGGTACAGTTGTGAAATAAACTTTGTTTTCTGATTTGTGAAAGCAGTAAATTGTATTTTGATTAAGTAAATTACATGCATTCTTCTTTTTTTGTCAAATAATTCAATTTAATAAAAAAATTTTGGACACCCTGTATAATTAATTATGTAAATGTTTATATTACTGAATAGACAACTGAAGAACCTTTCAAATGAGCTAGCACACGACCCCTATTCTCATTTAAAAAAATCATCGATTACGTCATCACGCCCAGATGGATGACGTCACTAGAATACCATATATGCCACAATATCATAACTTAAAAATGAAAATCGACCTGTTTCGAGATTTTTCCTTAAAGTCGCCGGTTTACGAAATAATGAATTTATTTCTTTCATTTGCACCATACTGAATACACATACAACGGTGGAAAATAGTGTCGCGCACTCTTGATTAGCAATTAAAAAACAAAGCAGTTTTAAATATTGTATTGCAAAAAACTCTTCGGGATTGCATCAATCAATGTTTAAATAATATCAACCTACCTTGGTAATATTCAAATTTTCAGTTTTCACATAGTTTTTGAGGGTTAAAAATGGCCGATTTCGCAATTTTTCAATTTTTTATCTCTTATATGTCAAAAACTATCAACTTTAGAGAAAAATCACTTAAGACCTTTTCTGTTTGAAATGATCCAAAAAACCTAAAAAAAACTTTGTTCAATGCAAAAAATAATTTTAGGAAAAAAACAAAAAAAATACGTTTAAAAAATTTTTGACCCATTATTGGTTCTGGCAACATGCAAACTTGTTAAAAGGGGTACTTTTTGAGTAAGATTGTGTAAGAAATGCTAATCGGAATATTTTTCCTAGTGGATGCGCAGTGGCTTTCTGGACTAATAGACCGAGCGTACCGGCGGCGTATGATGACGACAAGGCCCCTTATCGGTGTTCCATTTGTGTCGCTCTAGCACACTGAAACTTCTCATTCTCTCTCTGTCCCCCACAAAAAAATACGCTGCTGTAATTATGTACTTGATATAAGACAGGGACACAACGAATAAAAAGATGGTATCGTCAGATGGTATATATGGTATAGTTGGTCAAGATATAGAAAAAGTTATAAACAAAATGTAGAATAAATTCCAGATACAGAATGCTAATACACAATATAATAGGTAAGAAAGCAACAATGACAGTACAGTATTGGAAGAAACCACAAAACCTATACCAATTAACATATGAGTGCGACAGTGAGATGTTATTTCTCCTAAACTATGTACATTGGCATTAGAAGATGTTTTCAAAACAATGGAATGGGCAAACATTGAAACGGAGAAGAACTAAACCTCCCAAGGTATGCAGACGATGTAGTAATAATGGCATCAAGTTTTGAAGAACTACAAACCATTCTAACCGAACTAGCAAGGAATCAGAACAAATAGGTCTAAAAATGAATTTTACCAAAACAAAAACAGTGACAAACACACAAGATAATAGAAACGCAATACTTAACGAAACCACAGTAGAAGCGGTTAATGATTATTGATTATATATTTGGAATCCATAACAAAATAAATAAGACAAACCACACAGCGGAAGTAAAAATAAGGGTCAGATTAGCCTTCGCAGGATTTGAGAAATTAAAATGGTCTCAAAGAATAAAAAAATACAACAATACTTAAAAACAAGGGTGTTTGACCAGTGCATACTCCCATTTCTCATATACGCACGCCGAATATGGACCTGTACCAAAGTAAACAGGGATAAAATAATGAAGACACAAAGAGCCATGGAGGAATGTTAGAAGTAACATTAAATGACAAAAAGCAAAACAACTGTATTAGAAAGGACCCCGCAGAAACCTTATCTGAAATGGCTCTCTGTCAAATGCTCTGAAACTTTGGGTTGTGGTAGTCCTTGATGTGTAGAACAAAAGACTCGATGGGCGCGTAGCTCCAAAAAATCATGGTTTTAAGATATACATAAGTCTCTGAAGTTATAGGTACAGTGAGGACGTTTGAGTTAGAATAAATTCATTTCCTTGAGAATGGGCGACTCTGGAGATAAATTACAAATCAGGTCGATTTTTATTTTTAAATTATAATTTTTTTGGCATATATATCATACTAGTGACGTCATCCATCTTGGCGTGATGGCGCAATCGATGATTTTTTTTTAATAAGAATAGGGGTCGTGTGGTAAGTCATTTGAAAGGTTATTAAATTCTCTATTCAATAATATAAACATTAACAATATTATTTATACAGGGTTCATTAAAAATTAACATATTTTAAATAACAATGTTTATTTGATAAATAAATATTGTTTTTTTACTTAAATTCAATATTAAAGCTGCCACCCACCTGCCTCTTAGCAGTTTGAACATTTAATTTAAGCGAAAGGGGTCGTGTCATAGCTCATTTGAAAGGTTATTTAACTCTTTATTCACTAATATAAACATTAACATAATTATTTTTACAGGGGCCCAAATTTTTTTTGAATTAAATTAATTGATACAAAAAGAAGAATGTAAATAATTTATTTGATTCAAAATACATTTTACTGCTCTCAGAAAACAGAAAAAATGTTAATTTGAAAAATAAACATTGCTTTTCGCTTAAATTAAATATTCAAACTGCTAAGAGGCAAGTGGATGGCAGCTTTAATATTGGATTTAAGCGAAAAACAATATTTATTTATCAAATAAACATTTTTCCTGTTTTCGGACAACAGTTAAATGTATTTCGAATTAAATAAATTATATACATTCTTCTTTTTGCCTCAATTAATTTAATTCAAAAATTTTTTTTGGGCACTCTGTATAAATAATTTTAATGTTTATATTATTGAATATAGAATTGAATAACCTTTCAAATGAGCTATCAAACGACCAGTATTCTTATTTAAAAAAATCGTCGATTTCGCCATCACGCCCAGATGGATGACGTCACTAGTATGATATATATTCCAAAAAATTATAATTTAAAAATAAAAATCTACCTGATTTGTAATTTATCTCCAGAGTCGCCCATTCTCGAGGAAATGAATTTATTTCAACTTTACCTATAACTTCAAAGGCTTATATCTTAAAACCATGATTTGTTGGAGCCATGCGCCCATTGAGTCTTTTATTCTACACATCAAGGACTACCAGAACCCAAAGTTTCAGAGCATTTGACAGAGAGCCATTTCCCATAAGGTTTCTGCGGGGTCCTTTAACAAAAGTAAAAGACGCAGGACAAGATATAGCCACGCTAAAATGGAGTTTCGCAGGTCAAAATGCCAGACAAACGGAATATGTGGAATACCACGATACAACAATGGAGACCATGGATAGGAAAGAAAGCAAGAGGACGACCCCAGATGAGATGGGGAGAATGACATTAGAAAGATAGCAGGAACATACTGGAAACAGACAGCACAAAACAGAACCAAATTGAGGAACCTCATATTCAAAATTGGACGAATTAAAGGGCGAAAGAAGAAGATCGTCAGATGGAGCTACTTCATGATCTATAATTCGCTTACCAAGTATATGCTCTATGGCATGGGACTGAAACCAGGAAAATGTGGGTCAGTTAATCTTATTAATATCAACTTCTTCTAGGTATTATACCTAATGATAGATATATGATGCATTATACTGCATTAAAATAAAACCATTGCCCATAAATCCACTCAACAATAGAACATGATCGACTAATATCCTTAATATTGTTACACTTCTTTCAAATACTTTATTCAACTCAAACAGGATTACAGTAACTATTACACAATGACAACTTTTAACTTCAAATACTGAAATACAACTGAACTCTAGAATGTCAAACACATAATGTTTATATAGTTTTCTGACGTTCTAGATGTCACCAGACATTTCTGGGTTATTCCATGACATCCAGAATATTCTCGTACGTGACTACTTCTTCTTTCACGTCGAGGGACTCTTTCTATGTAGGAACAATCTACGGAACTGTCATAACACTGCTCCCTCCTTTATAGTTATTCGCCTCGAATAACTGGTCTATCAGGGTCTGGTTGAAGCCAACAGGGTGGATCAGTTCCATGATATGGGGCTAATCTCTCAATGTGAACTACCTTGGGTTTACTTCTCGCTGAAAACTGGATGCGGTAGACCAGATCATTTATTTTCTTTAAGACGGTGTACGGGCCTTCCCAGTTTCGTTGAAGTTTCGGACAAAGTCCTTTCTTGCGTGTGGGATTGTATAGCCATACTGGATCACCTCTTTCGAAAGTTGTCCCTGTAGCTTGCACATCGAACCTGGACTTGGCTTTATCACTTTGAAGCTTCAAACTTTTACGAGCAAATTCGTGGACTTTTTCCAGTTTTTCTCTTAAGCTTTCTAGGTACGTCAGGGATGAAGGTTCTTCCTCACAGGTAGGCAATTTTCCGAAAATAAGATCTTGAGGAAGCTTCATTTCTCTTCCGGTGATCATCATTGATGGAGAATAACCGGTTGCTTCATGTTCAGAACTTCTGTAGGCTAACAGGAATAGAGGTATTAGGGTATCCCAATCTTTTTGATTATCAGCAACAAACATTGAGAGGTATTGACAAATAGTTCTATTATGTCTTTCGATCATTCCGTCTGATTGTGGGTGGAGAGGCGTAGTTCGAGTTTTCTTAATACCCAAGATTTTCATTAATTCTTGCCATAATTCGGATTCAAAATTTCGTCCCTGATCAGAATGCAACTCTAAAGGAACTCCATGTCTTGATACGACGTGTGTTATGAATGCTTCTGCTACAGTCGTCGCTTCTTGATTAGGAAGAGGTGCAATTTCAGGCCATTTTGAAAAATAATCCATTGCAACCATTAAGTACTTGTTACCTCTCTCTGTCGTTGGAAGTGGACCGAGAATATCAACTGCAAGTCGTTCAAAAGGCTCTCCGGAAAGATATTGTGCCATTTTACCACGACTTCTTGTTCTAGGGCCTTTCCTACCGTTACATAAGTCGCATTTCTTACACCATTCTTCTACATCTCGGCGACAATTGATCCAATAAAATCTGTCTCGAACCCTGGCCAGTGTTCTTTTTACCCCAAAATGTCCTCCAGACAGGCTGCTATGAAGTTCTTGCAACACACTTTTAATGTGTGATTTTGGCAGTACCACTTGTTGAACTATACGTACTCCATCGGGACTTTCCCACTTCCGATATAATAGACCATTCGAAAGATGCAAAGATTCCCATTGAGCCCAGTACGCCTTTATAATTCGACTATATTTAGATATTTCCTGCCAAAGAGGTCTTACTCCATTTCTAAGCCATTCTCGTATGACTCTTAAGTCATTATCTTTCTTTTGACTCTTCTTAATGTTTTCCAGGGAAGTCTGATCATTATCTTCTTCCTGTTCAACCGTGGTCATGCAGAGACTTACTTCTTCAGTTACGCTCTCTTTTTCTTCAAGTCTTTTACAGTACTGGCATTGTCGTTCTAAACAGGGTCGCCTAGAAAGAATATCGGCATTGTTATGGAGACGCCCTTTTCGATGTACTATGTCGAAGTTATACTGTTGGAGTCTCTCTATCCATCGAGCCACTTGTCCTTCTGGCTTTTTAAAATTCATTAGCCACTGCAAAGCGCTATGGTCTGTTCTGATTGTAAAATTTCTGTTATAAAGGAAGGTATGAAAGTGTTCTAGGGCTTTTATAATAGCTAGGAGCTCTTTTCTGGTAACGCAATAATTCTTTTCTACCTTTCCTATGGTTTTACTAAAATATGCAATAACTTTTTCTTCACCTTCCTGTTCTTGTGATAAAACAGCGCCAATACCATGCTGAGATGCGTCACAATCCAACAGAAATTTTCCATCTTCTCGTGGATAGGCTAGGATAGGTGCTGTTGTAAGTAGTTTTTTTAAATCTACGAAGGCATTTTGGCAATCCGGTGTCCAGTCAAATTCAATGTTGTTTTCGGTTAGTCGATAAAGAGGCTTAGCGATGCGGCCAAAATCTTTTATGAATTTTCGGTAATATGAACAGAGTCCAAGAAAACTTCTAATTTCTTTTTTATTTCCTGGTTTAGGCCAATCTTTAATAACTGAAATCTTCTCTGGATCAGTTTTAATTCCATCTGCTGAAACGATATGTCCTAGATAGTACGCTTCTCTTTGAAATAGTGAACATTTCTTATAATTAAGCTTTAAGTTGGCATTTCGCAGTCTTTCAAATACCTCGCTTAAGTTTTTCAGATGTTCATCAAAGGTTTTGGACATAATCATTATATCATCAAGATATACTAGACATGTTTTCCAAGTAAGTCCTCTTAAAACCATTTCCATCAGGCGTTCAAACGTAGCTGGAGCATTACAAAGACCAAATGGTAGAACCTGAAACCTGTAGAGACCACGGCCAGTTGAAAAAGCTGTTTTGTCTCGATCATCAGGATGTACTTCTACTTGCCAGTAGCCACTTTTTAAATCTAGAGTCGAAAACCATTTAGCACCTGATAAAGTGTTTAGTGTATCATCTATTCGTGGCAATGGATAACTGTCCTTTTGTGTAACATGGTTTAATCTTCTGTAGTCTACACAAAAACGAGTAGATCCGTCTTTCTTAGTTACTAAGACTACTGGTGAACACCAGGGGCCCGAAGCTTCTTCGATGATATCGGAATTTATCATGTCTTGTATTATGTTTTCAACTTCTTTTTGTCTAGCAAACGGTAATCTGCGTGGGGCTTGACGAATTGGTCTTGCATCTCCAGTATCGATTCTATGTTGAACTAGACTAGTACGCCCTGTAGATTTCTCGGATTCAAAAATGTCGTAGTTTTCATTAATAAATTCATTAGCTTTTTCTACTTCTTCAGTTGTTAAGTGATCAACATTTTTGATCAGTTCTTTCGCCAGGTTAGCGTCAACTTGGTAACTTAAAGCTGTATTCTTTTTCAAATACTTTTCGCACTTGATTATTTTTTCTATTGGCGTACAGAGTGCTATTTGTTGTTCTTTCTTCAACGTAAAAGGTTTTTTGGACAAATTAGCAACCCTTACTGGAATTATCTCATCTACATTCACGAGGCATCTGGCTATCAAGATTCCGTCATTAACAAGTTCCTCGCTTTCAACAACGCCGAAATGTAAACCTTCAGGTTTTTGACTCAGTCTCTCCAGGACTATACTTTCAGAATTTTCAGGAATTTCTGTATCTTCACTAACTATAACTCTTACTTGAGGTGTAGACTCTTCAAAATTTAGGACTATTTCTTCATTTTCAATAAACAAAATTTTATTTTGAAGATCTATGATAAATTTGTTTTGCATAATGTCCATTCCAAGAATGCATTCATCTTTAATATCGGCTACAAGAAATATGTGTTTTATCAAGGTGTTGCCAATCTTTATGGTCGCCGTTACTTCTCCATGAATTGGAATAGTTTGACCTGAAGCTGTTTCAAGAACTAAGTTTGTTTTACATGGCTGTAGTTTTCTGTTCAGAAGTTCTTTGCGAACAAAAGATCTTGTTGCACCGGTATCAACAAGAAAAGTGCATTTTTGATTGTCAACGTAGCCCTTAAGTAATAAGTTCTGTTCATTTTTGTTGAAAGTATAACTGCGAATTTGGGGGCTTTTATTAGATTCAGCCGACGCCCGCCCCTTAGTGTCGACTTTTATTCGTTTCCCTGGCTATTGTTTGAATATCTGTGGTCAGTTGTAGGAGATCGACTTCTTACATACCTATCTCTACTAATATTTCTAGTAGGACTATATGATGGGCTTCTGGATGTCGATCTAGGCGACCTTCTGACATCATTATTGTATTCTTCTTTTCTCGCTTGGGATCCACTTCTACAATTGACCTGCAAATGTCCAATTCTTCCGCAGTTAAAACATCTTCTGTTTTGATTTTGAGCTTTTTGTTGATTTTGTTGAAGATTTTGGAGTATGTTCAACATCTGGGACAAAATAGGTTGTTGATTATCTGTGGTAGGGACTTGTTCATCTTCTCGAAATCTTATTTCTTTTAATCTTGGGCGAGATCTTGAAATACTTTTAGCCGCTTCAAACTCCTGGGCTGAAACTAGTGCTCCATTTAGCGTTTTGTGGTGTTGTAATCGGAGAGCCTGTTGCATTTCGATATCATGTAGTCCGTCTATGAATGCCTGTATACCGATTTGTTCAAGAAAATCTTTAGGGGCCTGAGGGTATGCCAAATGTAGTAATCTTTTAATATCAGCTTCAAATTCTTGTAGGCTCTCGTTATGTTTTTGATACCGAACTTTAAGCTGACTTTGAAAAACCTGCTTCAGATGTTGTTGGCCATATCTTGTTTCTAAAGCTTGAACAAGTGAGTCATAACTAGGTGAATCCTGAGGAAGAAATTGAAGGACGGTTGCTGCCTGACCTCGAAGCGACACCACCAAGGAAGCTGCCATTTCTCTTTCAATCCAGCCATTTGCTTTAGCTGCAGCTTCAAATTGGAAACGATAAGTTTCCCACGCTGTTTGGCCATCAAACGTGGGTGGTTTTAAAATTTTGCTACTTCTAATTATGCCTGGATCAACGATGGAAGAGGAAAGGGCTGTTTGTTCGGATTCGACATTAGTAACTGAAACAATATGAGATAAAGAAGCTTGGGTATTAATTTTGTTTGCTAACTCTACTATTTGTTTTTCTAAACTATATTTCAAATCGTTTTGTTGCTGCTTTAAATCGTTTTGTTGCTGTTCTATTTTATTTTCTAAATGATTTTGTTGTTGGTCTATTTTGTTTTCTAAATAATTTTGTTGTTGTTCTATTTTATTATCTAAACAGTTTTGTTTTTCTTCTAATATATCTATTTTATTAGTAATTCGACTTACCTCTAACTGAAAATGCTCGTGAATTTGGGACAAACTATTCATAATTTCTACCTCTGCTTGTCTACGCCTCTCCTCCTCTTCTTTTCTAAGCTTTTTATCTTCCTCTTTCTCTTCTTGCCTACGTTTCTCTTCATTTTCTTTCTCTTCTTGCCTACGCTTCTCTTCATTTTCTTTCTCTTCTTGCCTACGTTTCTCTTCATTTTCTTTCTCTTCTTGCCTACGTTTCTCTTCATTTTCTTTCTCTTCTTGCCTACGTTTCTCTTCATTTTCTTTCATTTTTAAAAACCATGCTGGTGGTCCGGATGTATCCATTTCCTTCTCAACTTTAGATGATCTGGTATTTACCATAAACAATTCTCAATATCTTCTTCAATATCTCTTAAATCCCACCGCTGTCACCAATGTTACACTTCTTTCAAATACTTTATTCAACTCAAACAGGATTACAGTAACTATTACACAATGACAACTTTTAACTTCAAATACTGAAATACAACTGAACTCTAGAATGTCAAACACATAATGTTTATATAGTTTTCTGACGTTCTAGATGTCACCAGACATTTCTGGGTTATTCCATGACATCCAGAATATTCTCGTACCTGACTACTTCTTCTTTCACGTCGAGGGACTCTTTCTATGTAGGAACAATCTACGGAACTGTCGTAACAATATATTGCGATACCGCCAAGGATTCATAAATAATCTTTCCGTGTTGGAGTCTCGGTTTATTCATATCCATACCATTACTCAATCTTCTTCATAGCTTCGACCGGGATTGAAGCTGAACTCTTCGAGTCCAGTTGAGTGACAATAATGTGAGCTGAATCTGTATTTAATAGAAAAAGTAGAGTACTACAGTGCACCAATTTCCAATGTGCGTCCGCTGGCAAATTGCAGTCTTGCTACTTGGTGACGTGGAAGCAATTTTGATCTTGCTGATCCACAAGCCATCATAAGGAGAACTACTGTCTAAATACAACATTTCTACCTCGTACATTTTGCAGTCGATTCCTTGACTAAACTAATGTTAAACGACAACCTCGCAATTTTAACGTAAATAATGAAGGAGTCTTGCAATATATTCTACACTACACCCATATTCAACAAGATCAACTGCTTTTTCGCAATTTTCCATACTTAGAAGCATGGTAGTATTTTTTGTAATATCATAGGTCTTCCATAAATTAGATGACTGTCAAAAACTAAAACTTGGATCATGGTATAAAAGAGGAATTGCGCTGGAAAAGTCACCTTATAAGAATAAATAGTAATAGAACACCTAGCAGAACGGTTAGTGGGACTATGGCGGAACGTCGACCAGTAAGAAGACCAAGAAAGAGGTGGATAGGCGAAGTGGGAACCGATGCTAAAAAGAAATTGAGGGTGGATCACTGGACGAGAGCAGCCAAGGAAAGACATGCTTGGAGGCGAATGCTGGGGGAGGCCAGGATCCGACTTATACTATAGTGCCATTGAACACAGAGAGATAGGGAGAGAGAGACCATCGGAGTGGCGATCTTTCTTGGGTTCTACCATCCACTTTTATCTTCAACCACTAATTTCTCCATACATTCCTTTCTTCTGGCTATGTGTGCAAAATACCACAAAATATTCTGGTTGATGATTATGGTAAGTTTAGTGTTGGTGTCGAGTTAGATTAATTTTGAGATATTTGTGCGTTGTACTGTCTAGGGTACGAGTATCATTCTACGATATACCCACATATAAAGGCGCTTATACATCATGAGTACAACTAGCGCCCGAATCAGAAGCATTTTCTTGTTCTTGGTAATGACTGTATCTTTATAGATTTTAGTAAGTTTGACTGATACTGATCTGTACACTGTAAGAACAGTAAATTAACCCTGTATAATGACTAAAATGAACTCTGGCTTCATAGAAGAATCTTGAAAATAACTTGGACAAGCCGCACCACTAACAAAAATATTTTGAGGAGGATAGGTACAGATAGGGGGCTGCTAAAGATCATCGAAGTTTGAAAAGTCCCAGCTACCTGGAAGACATATTGAGAAACGAAAAGTACCGCCTCGCGAAACTACTCATCATCCAGGGTAGAAAGGAAGGAAAACGCGGTTCCGGTAGGCACCAGATTTCTGGGCTTAGAAATATCAGAGACTGGACCGGACTTGATTCAACATCTTTATGGCACTTTAAAGGCTATACATTCACGCAGTGGCGGAGCCTGGTGTAAAATATTGGGGGTGCACACATAATGTTAACATATAAAAAGACCTTGAGACCCTATTTCCGTAGGTAAAGGTTTTTGAGTGTCTTCAAATTGTAAAAATCAAAGGACCTTATTAAAAAATACAATAAATAATGTATTTTATTGACTTAAAATTATAATTTAGTTTTTAAATGTTACAAGCAAGTTTTGTAACGAAAGTCAGTCGCCTGTTATTTTTTAGATAAATTATTCACAAACAAATTCAGTAAAATTTGGAATTTCTTGAATCATCTTTTTTTATTGAAAACATTGCGAGTGCAGTTAATCGATCCTGGCCCATAGCTATTCTAAGGAAAGTTTTGATACGTTTCAATGCAGAGAGACATCGTTCTGTTTCTGCAGTTGTTAGTTGTCACTGGCATCGTAACAAGTACATAATTGGAGAAATCCAATCTGGAATTCCAACTGGATAGTTAAAATCGTATCTTCTATTTTATTCATTATGCTTCCTCTGCTCCAAATATGCGCTTCACACCTACACAATTTGTAAGTTTTTACACAAATCTCCATTTTAAATAATCATTTATAATCCCGACGTTTTCACTTTGGTACATTCTTAATTAACAAATTTGGTTTCGGCATTTTTAATTTTTCTTCTGAATATAATGAAGAAAATTTAATTGCTTTTAAATATTCCACGCTAACATTTACGTCCACAAATCTTTCCATTCTTAATAGTTCCGAAATTCGAACTTCACGAAAGCAAAATTTAAACATACGTGCACGTTGAAAACACCAAAGATCATACCATAAGATCACATCCAACTTGTGATCCTGTGGCCATCTAAACTTGTGGGCTATAGCGGGTAGCGGAGTGGGTGGTGAGTCGTATGAAAAGTCATTGGGATAGTAACCACTGTGAGAGCGGTGAACGCAGGGTTCTGTCTAAGGCCTCGCATCCGTGAACTTTCTCCTTTGAAATAGAATAAAAATAATTAAATGTTACCTATGACATACTTATAAACTCCTTGGATCTGTTATTTCGAATTTCAATTACTGTATAGTTAGATTAAAATGTTATTTAAAGAATGATAAATATTACATATATTATGAATGTTGGTGTGAAAATAATTTTGGGGGTTCACGTGCACATGTGCACTTATGGAGAAACCGCCACTGCATTCACGTCAAAATTAATGGTTTTGGCTTGAGTTTGCTCAAATAATTATTAAAAATTGGGCCTAATAAAATATAAAATACAACTCAAGCTTAGGCTAATATTCACCTGGTGTGCCTATTTTGTTCGTATGTTTATATTATACAGAGTGAGTTTTATGTTTGGAAACATTCAATTATCTCGGAAACGGCTTTCACGATTTTTATTGGTTTTGGTGAGTAAAGGTTTTCTGAGGCAGCCGATATTATAGTGGCAATTACATTGTTGTCAGATTTTCCGTTTTTCTGAAAATCTAATGAACTTTCTTATTTCAAACGGAACACCCTGTATATTTTTTGCGTTTTGAAGTCCTAAAGGAATACTGATTATTCTTCATGTTATATTCCCTGTACCTAAATGCCACAATTTCGGAGTAATTACTACATTTATTAAAAAAAAAATTAAACAAATTATAAGAATCAATTTTTTCGGCTGGGATAAATATTACTTTAGGTTCTTTGGATCATTGGGAACAAAAAAGATCTTTTGTAATTTTTCTATAGAATTAATCGTTTCTGAGTTATAAACAATTTAAAACTGAAAAAAATCGAATAGAGACGATTTTAAAGGTTCAAAAGCACAAATAAAAAATAAAATTTTTGGAAATTACGAAGTACATAAATTCAAGCGCAACCCTTTTTCTGGGAGCTTGCCATAAGAGTTTTTGGCACGTTCTATTCTAAAACATCGCTTTTTAATTTGTTAATAAAGCGCATATTATGAGAGGGCGAGCGTATTTACAACTAAAAGAAAATATTTTAATATAAAACAAGTTTAAATTACTTATCGGTATCTGATAAAATAAAGCTTGAACTTGAATTTGGGTACTACGCAGTTTCAAAACTAATAATTTTTAATAGTATTTTTGAATCTTGAAAATTGTCATTATTCGATTTTTTTCAGTTTTAAATTGTTTAGAACTCGGAAACGATTAATTTTATAGAAAAATTACAAAAGGTCTTTCTTGTTCCCATTTATCCAAAGAACCTAAAATAATATTTACCCGAGCCGAAAAAAATGATTTTTATAATTTGTTTAATTTTTTGAAGTTATACTTCTTTAGGCGTGATTTCATTGAGGGTGAAATTTTATTAATCTGCGCGCATGCGCACACAGGCAGTAGGGAGTTCGTTATTAGATGTTTTAATTTATGTATTTATCTGTCCAGAAAAGGTGTGGAAAGAATATATTAGTGTTCTTAAATATATTTTTCTACAAACGTGTTAAAAATGCAATTTATAACGTGTGATCCAAAATTATTGTCACTATAGGTGGCTTTGAACGACAGAGATAGCTAGACAGTGCATGTCTATTCTTAATTCAGATATACTTTCCAGTTTACGTCAACTTTGCAGTGTACGTCAAGTAAACAAGAAAAGTTAGGTTATGTAGTTTGTTTGATTTTATTTATTATTGTTGTTTATAATTTTGTTAATTCTTTTTATTTCTGATTAAAGTTCTGTGTTAGGCTTTGACTGATTTTTTTATGTTTTATAATGTTAATCAAAATTAATTGATAAACCAATGATATAAATTCAGATTAAAACAAGACATACGTAATTTTTTGCACGGCTAGCTTTGATCCCAATAATTGTGGATCGCTCGTTAGCATTCCATAGGAGCGTTAAAAATGATACTTTAAAGCAGCGGTGCTTTAAAAATTTTAAGGCACTGCAGTTAACAGTGAATTGTCAAATTGTGAAACGTCAAAATATTTATATTTCATTTATTAACATTAATAGATATTAATAATACAACTTGCGCAATTTGAAAAAGATGGTGTAAAAGGTTTTTTAAAATTTAATTTAAACTGTATTGCATTTTTAACACGTTTGTAGAAAAAAACTATTCAAATTTGTTAGAATATACAAAAAGAAAAGTAGATGTTAATCTGATTTACCTACGTATTGACAGTATAGGCAGTTTTGATGTAATGTCAAGAAAAATATAAAAATGGAATGTCAGTCAAGTTCAAGTAAAAGTTTTTGTAGGTATTGCCCTGTAATTGAGAATGAATAAATTATAATTGATGATATATAAGACGTTTGTAGAAAAAATATTGTATGATATAGGTACAGCTGGTTCCAAAAAAAAACTGATAAGACTCTTAAAGCGTATTTTGTAGAAAATTGAGCAGTGTACTTTCTTCTTCTTCTTCTTTTTGTTTTTGGTCTCGCTGCAAGGCAATTACCAGCACGATTTATAGGCGATCTTGATGTAGTCTGGCTCTAGCCATATCAAAATCGCTGACTATGTTCTTGTAAAAAGCTTTTGATGAGGTGTGATATAATGAATATGAGTTTAATTATATTTAATTTATTATATTTTGATGGATAAATACTTATTATTTACATACTCTCACTGTCACTGCCAAATCTTAAAATTTGTCAGATAACTTAAACCTCAAAAAATGGCTATTTGTTTGTTTATTTTATTATTTGTCTGTCATAATAAATATAATATAATGTCAGACCAATCATACACTGCTCAACATGATCAAATCTTACTAAGAGTCGTATCAGTTTTTTTTAGGAACCAGCTGTACCTGTTAAAAAGTACATTTTTAAGGCACTCATGTGAATTTGCAGAATGAGCGAAGCGAATCTTTCACAGGAAACTTTCACATACGTGCGTTAAAATTGTACTTTTAACAATTATATCATAAATAACTGTTATTATAATTTTTGTGTATTTGGACTTGTCTACCTCGGGAATAAGATAATAAGTAATATTTAAAGTACATATTTTATAATTCACTTCGTCTGTTTGTCACTATGTCTGAGAAATCTTGTAGCCCGGATAATCAAAAGGGTATAGCTCTGTGGAAGAGCGTTGGACTGGAGATCAAGAGGACCCCGGTTCGAAGCCTAGTGTTTTCTAATCTTTTTTTAATTTTTGGTATTGTTTTAATAAAAATGTTTGGAAAGTAGTAGTAAGTAAAAATTAATTTAATCTTTAAATAAAATACAAATAAACTATCCGAAAGTATATTTATTTCATTGAAATCATATTTAGAAGTATAACTTCTTACGTGCGTACAAAGTACACACACATTATTTTTTAAATAAATGTAAGGTATCTGAAGGTAATATCGCCAAGCTAAGGTTTAGAATTTATTTGTTGGATAGTGGGTCATACTAAAAAATATGTCACAACCTGAGCTATTCAATGAACTACTTGAAATTACGTAGAATCCACTAAAATAATAATTTGGCTATTTTTACACATTTACTGGACAATTTAAAAAAAAAGTCATCTTTGGCGATATTTCCAACCCCTGTTGGCAATATCGCCAACCTATTATTTCGAATGCAATAAGGTCTAACAATTGAACATTATACTTCAAAATGATATACAGGGTGTAACAAAAATATAGGTCATGAATTAAATCACATATTCTGAGACTAAAAATAGTTCGAATGAACCTAACTTACCTTAGTACAAATATGCACAGAAAAAAAGTTATAGCCCTTTGAAGTTACAAAATGAAAATCGATTTTTTCGAATATATCGAAAACTATTAGAGATTTTTTATTGAAAATGGATATGTGGCATTCTTATGACAGGTGCATCTTAAAGAAAAATTATAGTGAAATTTGTGCTCCCCATAAAAATTTTATGGGGGTTTTGTTCCCTTAAACCCCCCCCAAACTTTTCTGTACGTTCCAATTAAATTATTATTGTGATACCATTAGTTAAATTCAATATTTTTAAAACTTTTTTGGCTCTTAGTATTTTTTCTATAAGGCAGTTTTTATCGAGTTGCGGCTTCTTTTTTAATATGTTTACACAAAAATTTTATGGGGATTTTGTTCCTTTAAACCCCCCAAATGTTTGTGTACGCTCCAATTAAACTATCACTGCGATACCACGAGTTAAACAAAATGTTTTTAAAATTTTTTGCCTCTTTGTATTTTTTCGAGAAGGCACCTTTTATCGAGATATGGCTTCTTTTTTAATACGGTTCAAAATATACCTAAAAATGTAAATCATACATAAATTTTCATATTATTACCAAGTCTCCATAATCGTACTTAACCATATACAAATATGTGGTGGATTTGACAAATATTCAAAATATCTCGATAAAAACTGACTTTTCGAAAAAGTACTAAGAGCCAAAAAAGTTTTAGAAATATTGTGTTTAAGTAATGGTACTACAATAATAATTTAATTGGAGCGTACACAAAAGTTTGGGGGGGTTTAAAGGAACTAAACCCCCATAAAATTTTTATAGGGTGTTCAAATTTCACTATAATTTTTTCTTAAGATGCTACTGTCATAAGAATGCCATATGTCCATTTTCAATAAAAAAAAATCGTTAATAGTTTTCGATATATTGAAAAAAATCGATTTTCATTTTGTAAGTTCAAAGGGTTGTAACTTTTTTTATATGCACATTTGTACTAAAGTAAGTTAGGTTCAATCCAACTATTTTTGGCCCCAGAATATGTGATTAAATTTATGACCTGTATTTTCGTTACACCCTGTATTTGCTGAAAAATAACAATAAGTATTTAAGAACAATAACTGATGTTTCCATCTCACTTAACTCTATATCATCAGAATCACTGTTGCTTGTCGATGACTCTACGATAGAGCGCTTTTTAATTTTTCCAACCTTCGACGTATCTGGAGAAGGTTTCCAAGGCAACCAAAACTCCAAGAAGGGATGGTAACACCAAGGCGTTATTACCATCCATTGGACTTGGCGATATTACCGACATACACATAAATTGTTTGTAATTTGGTTTTCGAAGATAAGCCAAACTATATTAAAAATCTGAATGCATCGTTTTATTCCTTAGAAAACAAAGTACAAATCACTGAAATCAAATAATATTACTCATCAATAATGCCGCTCCAATCTAATAAACACAATATAATGTGTAAAATTATAAACGGTACTCCTTCTACACCGAACACTGATACTCAACTGTCATAAACACCGCTGGTGAATCTAAGGTCATCGCAAATATGATCACGTTACTTAGAATACTATGAGGAACATATCCATGTTGCCATTTATTATTTAGCAAACGTACTTTCTGAGAAATCACGAGCTGGCGATATTACCAAGCTGGCGTTATTACCTGCATATACCTTAGCAATAACTCCGAAATTGTGGTATTTAGATATAGGGAATATAACATGAAAAATAATCAGTATTTCTTTAGGACTTCAAAACGCAAAAAATATACAGAGTGTTCCATTTGAAATAAGAAAGTTCATTAGATTTCCAGAAAAATGGGAAATCTGACAACAATGTAATTGCCATTATAATATGGACCGCCTGAGAAAAACCTTACCCATCAAAATCTATAAAAATCGTGAAAGCTGTTTTCGAGATAATTGAGTGTTTACATACATAAAACTCACTTTGTATAATTAACAAGAATTTATAGATGTAGATTTATTTATCAAATTTAAAAACTCTTACTTGTTTGGTGATTTCATCTGTGGAATATAAACCAACATTCGGTTGTCCATCTGTTAAAAAGATCACAATAGGCTGTCTAGTATTATCAGTGCCTACTGATCTTTCCATTTCAGATTTGATAAGATATAGAGCAGTTTCTAACCCACCAATCATATAGGTACCTCCTGTTGCAGCCATATTAGAAATAAGTTTCTTTGCTTTAGCAATATTTGGTTGTGAAGCTGGAAGAGGTCCAGGCATGTCATTTTCCTGAAAAAAAAAATAAATTGTATTCCTTTTCTAAAATATATTGTCTATTACAAATTATATATAATTTCCAGAAGATCAGAATTAATGAAGATTAACCTACCTTAAGTTGTTCATAAGGATGAGTATAATTACTAAATTTAACATTTACGGACGTTTCTGCTTCAATATTCCATACAAAAGTTTCACTGTTAAACTCTACAATATTAAGCGTGTCTTCTGGTTTAATTTCATCTAAAATACTATTCATGGCATTCCTTAGTTGTTGTATTTTAATCCCACCCATACTCCCACTGGTATCCAAAATAAAGTAAACGTTTTTGGGTAGAGATTCTATATCTTTTGGTGCGAAGAAGTGAATAAAGTAGCCGTCTTTTAATAGGATCTAAAATATATAATTCATACATTTAAAAAATATTACAAATTCCATATATTCATCACTAATATGACGTAAGAAGTGCTTGGAAAGGGGCTAAAATTATAAATATTGCAAAGCCTGAAATCCAATAAAGAAAGTCTCCTCTTACAGATCGATATCACTGTTACCAATAATATTAACACTGCTTGAGAAGCTCTGGCTCCAGCCATTCTATTGGTATTTCGCCAGAGTTGTACATTAGGGTGCATCGAAAAAATAAAAGTTGGAAATGTTATATCTAATAGCGTGAAAAATTAGCTACTGTTATTTTTCAGCATATTAGTATTTTTAATTTTTTTTTAAACGAATTTTCTGCTCCCCCAACGACCTTGAATTTTATTAAATATCTGATTTGTATGGAAATTTCAATTTATTTTATTTGGAATAAAATATGTGCTAACTCGATCTAAAATCAATTAAAGAAAACTTAAAATGTTGTCAATTACAAATTTAAATGATATTTAAAGTTTTATTTGTTTTTTCAGTTTCCCCAGCCCCTTTGAAATGTCCCGCTTTGTAAGCCCGTGCGTGTAATTTTCGCTTATGTTTGATGCGATGCGTTTACTTTGTTATTGTAGTTGTTTGTAAATTAAAGATTTTTAAAATAGAGAAACCAGAACCATGGGGAATAAAATCAAGATGTGCTGTGGACCGCCCCATTTTTGGACAACCACCAAATATAACTGAAAATGTTCTACCGAAATACAAACAAGCGATGAAGTTTTGTGGTTGCAAGAGGATAAAAAACTCATCAACAAAGAGCCAGAATTTTCCGGATTGCCGAACAGGTTGGAATTAAATTGGAGGAAACATGGAAAAAAGCTTCAATTCCAATAATTTAACATACAAGAATTGTTCCGCTTTTAAAAGTCTATCATGACAAGTATATCAAACTTATGAAACCATTTAAAAACAGGCAAAACAGTGTATTTTACAAAAATAAAATTTAATGCTTTAAGGACTTTAAGTAAAACTACACGTTTCGATCTTGCAGCTTGCAAATGTGACACTCTGATTAATGGTCTTTGTAGCAAATCTCAAAAAGTGCCTCTGGATGATCGCAAATTTCTATGAAATCAAAGGGGCCCCAAAAAAATGGTGATAAGCTTGGTTGATAGGGAAAACAAAGACAAATATTTTCAGAGAGGACAACGGTAAAAGAAGAAAGGTACCGACGCAAAGACAGAACTTTAGCTCAAGTAAAAAAAGGTACCAAGTTTTATCGATCGTGGAAGAACACCTAACACTTGTGCATGATCCAGGGTGCAAATATTTCGGATATGTGTTTCCGCTGTTTGGTACATCAGAAACTATCAAATCCAGCTATTGCATGGGACGGAATAGACGTAAATATTGGCGTTAAGGGTGATGTAATACGACTGCGACTGTTAAAAGAACATCTTAAAAAACCGCTTCAGTGGTTTGTATGTCTGCGACATTCAAATGTCTGCATTTGCGTTAAATTCTACAAATTGATGTGATGTATGACAAATAACGTTTCTCAAAAACGTTATCTGGTAACATAACAGGTTCGTTTTAACGGGACCTATTTAACCTCTTGTTATAAAATAACGTGTAGTATAAAGAATAGATAAATATAAAAAATGGACAGTTAAGTCCAGAATTTTGTCAGATTGTAAACGTCAGGTTATTAAAATAATTAGATGATGCTATTAGAAGGTTTGTTAAAGTTATTTTTTAGAAATAGTGTATTCTTTTTTGAGGTTATGTTATTTGAACACAAAAACATTTTATTTATATAAATGAAGAAAACATACAGACTATAGATAGAGACCAGTTTGGGTAAATCCATTTAAATGTACGTTTTGTAGTTTATTTCAATCCTTGTTGAGCCATTTTATAACATAACAACACGACAAGCAAAAATTAAATAAAATTCACAATAAAAAGAACACCTCAGGGACCGAGGACCGGGATCAATTCAAATAACATCTTGGTTTTGTTGGTGCCAGTGCCAGATGTGCGAGTGCGATAAACAAGTTGCGTACTTCGCTGCACGCTGCATGTTTATGTCTGTCTTCCTCTAACTTATTCAATTTCTGTATATTGTTATTCTTGTCGCGCAAGACGATACTTTAACGTTTTGAAAATAACATGCTGGATAACGTGCACGTTAAAAACATGATACATCGACATCACATCTAATTTTTGGCAACACGTTATACAGGCTGATATAATCAAACGTTATGTTAACATGACGTGTACACGTTATTTATAACAGGTTTTTTACATCACAGGACTGAATGTCTATCAACGCTTTACCGATGCAAACTTTTAGGCTGTAGAAGTTTTTCAGCATACTGAGCTACTGCTAGCGTCATAGAATGGCATGTTGCCGACTCACGGTTTTGAATAAAGAGGCTAGAATGTAGAATGTAGAAAATAGGGCGGCCAATAGAGACTGATACACTGCGACCTTAATTGATCTATTGTGTTTCCCCTTTCTTTTAAAGCACTTCATCTAGCTTAGTCCTCTTAATGAGACTTAACAGCCTTGATAGTGGCCTTTTCATGTAGCCTGGTGCTTCCGGTTTTTCCTCACCGAGTTCTAGAAACCGCACTCGTGCGAGACCTTCGCAATGACACAGAATGTGTAGAGCGGTTTCCACTTCTTCCAGACAGAACCGAGAGGTGTCCTCTTCTGTCAGGCCTATGAGACTCAAGTGTCTATTGAGTCTACAGTGTCCAGTCAGCAGACCCACTATCATTCTGACAGTGCTTTGACTGCGCGAAAGTAAGTCTGTTGTAAATTTAGCCGAATGTCCTTTGATGAACTGTTTGGCAAATAAAGAGGCTAATGAAGACATTCAGTAACTTATTTAGAATTTGAAATGTTTGCGGATCCGCGCTGCTGCCAGCATGTAAAAAAAGCTCTGGATCAAGCTGGATTGCTGGATACTGGATCCAGCAATTGCAATCTCTAGTGGTAAATGTTACTGGAGGCCTACGTCAGCAGTGGACAAATAGAGGCTAATTGATGATGATAAAAATAATTGTTATTAATAATAACCATATATTATAATTTTAACTTTGTGCTTAGTATAGTTTGTCAAACGTAGAAAAGAGTTTGAAAATATTACAATCGCCATGCGGTGTTAGGGCGATTGTGAGATTATCAAACTTTTCCCTATGTTTTACAAACTGTATAATACTACTTACCTCTCCTCCGGATGGATCCCTTTCAATTTCATATTGAACGATAAATTGTCCAGTAAGTCCATCTGACTCCTTACCTGCCAATTCTTTTCCGTATACCTTTTGTTTTTCAACGTCTGGTTGGAATGTAACAATTGCGTTTGTGGGACTAATCTTTTCTATGTTTGCAGAAGGTGACAATTTGTTTTCATTTTTACTAACCTCGTTACCAGAACGTAGAGCAGGAGTTTTTACGAACACTAGTGGTCTGCTTTCACTGATGTTAACCTTGAAGCAAAAGAAAAACATATTTTATTTTCATATTAAATAAAAATACTGTTTACAAATGATGTAACACCTTGATAAAAATCTACGCCTATGATTAAAAATGAATAATATTCAAACACTAGGACATTACGGTTTTTCCATAATTATAATGAAACCCCAAAAGTTGGAATAAGGTCATGCTGACTTAGAATAAGGTTGTTATAGTTTATATTATAAGCATAAAGGTATAATACCTAGACTGCGCCCTGTAGTCTAAAACTGTTCTCCCAGACTTGGGGTCCCAGTGCGACATAGAAAATGTGTGTAAACAGGGTAGGCATCTCTTTCTAATCGGCAGGGTTTATCCACTCGTTCTATAGATCGAAAGTCACGTGTCGATAGACCCTGCCGATTAGCCGACTAGAAAGTGATACCCAGATACAAACATTTTTCTCTGTCAATGGAGAGAACACTTTTAGATTTCAGGGCGCACTCTATATATAGGGTGTCCCAAAATTAGTGGAACGGTCGAATATTTCGCTAAATAAACATCGGATCGAAAAACTGAAAAATACTTATTCAATAATTTTCAAAAATCTATCCAATGACACCAAACACCAACCCCCACTACGCCCCCTGGAGGTGGGGTGGGGGTTAACTTTAAAATCTCAAATGGAAACCCCCATGTTTTCTTGCAGATTTGGATTCGTTACGTAAAAGTAAGCAACTTTTATTCAAGACATTTTTTCGAACTGTGGATAGATGGCGCTATAATTGGGAAAATAATTTTTCCTGATACCATAGGTAAATTATAGAAACGGTCTAATATCTCGAGAAGTACACTTCCAAATGAGAAACGAAAAAACAGATTTTTAATATTTTTCGAAAACCTATCGATAAACACCAAACATGACCCTCCAACCCCCAACCCACCCCCTGGAGGTGAGGTGGGGAGTAACTTTAAAATCTTAAATAACCACCACTTTTTATTGCAGATTCGAATTCGTCATGAAAAATTAAGCAACATTTATTCGAAACATGTTTAAAATTGCTGATAGATGGCGCTAATAAATCGTATTTTTCCAATTAAAGCGCCATATATCATCAATTCCAAAAAATGTTTCGAATAAATGTTGCTTAATTTTTCATGATTAATCCGAGTCTGCAATACAAACTGGGGTTTGCTATTTAAGATTTTAAAGTTACCCCCCACCCCACCTCCAGGGGATGGGTTGGAGGGTCATGTTTTATGTTATTCGATAGGTTTTCGAAAAGTATTAAAAACCTCTTTTGTGGTTTCTCATTTGGAAGTGTATTTCTCAAGATATTAGACCGTTTCTATAATTTACCTATGGTATCAGGATAAATCGTTTTTCCCAATTATAGTGCCATCTATACACAGTTCGAAAAAATGTTTTGAATAAAACTTGCTTACTTTTACATAACGAATCGAAATCTGCAAGAAAAACTGGGGGTTTCCATTTGAGATTTTAAAGTTACCCCCCACCCCATTTTCAAGGGGTGTAGTGGGGGTTGGTGTTTGGTGTCATTGGATAGATTTTTGAAAATGATTGAACACGTATTCTTCAGTTTTTCGATCCGATGTTTAATTCGCGAAATATTCGACCGTTCCACTACTGTTGGGAAACCTTGTATGTATTATGAATGTCTATGATTATGAATTTCTATGATTGTGAATTAATCGAGTGTAGGTTATGTTACAAAATTACAATTCAATTTTGGTGAAAATATCTGTTCTGAACAAGACTCCAAAAGACGCACTGAATTTCAACTGAAAATACCAATTTTGTAACCATTTTTTATTCTTCTTTTATTTCACTCTCTTCTTGACGTCTTTATAGTATGAGGTCGTTAAAGCATCATTAAAATATTGAATGATACTTATACCGTATTTGTATTGTCATACATTAATAGGGGTCGAGTGCTAGCTCAGTTGAAAGGTTATTCAATTCCCTATTCAATAATATAAACATTAACATGATTAATTATAAAGGGTGTCCAAAAAACCTTTTGTTAATTAAATTAATTGACACAAAAAGAAGAATGTATGTAATTTACTTAATTCAAAATACATTCTACTGCTGTCAGAAATTAGACATAAATATTTATTGAACAAATAAATATTACCTTTCACTTAAATTCAATGTTCAAGGTGCCACCCATCTGCCTCTTGTTGTTTGATCATTGAATTTAAGCAAAAATCAATGTTTATTTGTTCAATAAACTTTTATTTCTGTATTCTAAAAGCAGTAAATGTATTTTAAATTAAATAAATTACCTACATTCTTCTTTTGTGTCAATTAATTTAATTCAAAATAATTTTTTTTGGATACCCTGTATAAATAATTATCTTAATGCTTATATTACTGAATAGAGAATTGAATTACCTTTCAAATGAGCTAGCACACGACCGCTATTCTCATTTAAAAAAATAGTCGATTACGTCATCAAGCCCAGATGGATGACGTCACTAGTATGTTATATGTCAAAAAATCATATTTTAAAAATAGAATAACTTTTGTATTTTACATTTTTTTTATTCTGTAAATAAAGCAGTTTACAGGGGAGTCAAAATATAGTGAATAACCCTGTACATTTGAGCGGTTGATCCGGTTTTTTCTTCATCCATCAAATGCAATAGTTTTTAATAAAATGCTTTACTAAACAAATAATCTAAATTAATTTTAGATTAACTATTTGTGCTCTTCTCAGTTGACTCACATAAGCAATTGCGCCATTAAGCAGATAACTTGTTAATGTAATCAATACAACCATCACATGCAGCTCTTGAAATGTTTGTTGTTCCAATACATAGACCTACTGGAAATAAAGTATATTAACAGACTTGCTGTACCTGTTTCTTTTCTTTTTTTTTTATATTTCACTTTTTTACGCTTAATTTCGTATCAAAATAAAACAAAGGTTATAGACCTGGATCCCGCGTAAGAAAAAAAAGTTGATTAATAGCAAGCTGAAAATTTGTTAATAGCTTAACGGTGTCTAGTCGGACAAACATTGATGCACGGGAACACTGGAACAGGGGAAGTTTTAACGGTGGAACATGATAAACGTGTCGTCCTGACAAGTTTATGATGGTGAAAAATAGCAAGTTGTTTTTAAGTTTATTCAATAGCCAACGTTATATAATATATGAAAAAATGTTTGTCCGACAAAAAGGTTGGGCATTTTAACGAGTCCGACACGTAGAACATGTCACATCACAGGAACTATGTTGGTGATGAATAGCAGTCTGATTTTTGCATGAGAGTTTAATGAAAGGTTAAAAAAGCAATTGGAAGTTCTGTCGGACAAAATTAATGGGAAATTTTCCTAGTCGGACATTCTAAACATGTAAGATATAGACAAAAATGTTGGTGATAAATAGCAAGCTAATTTTGATTTGTTTATGTACAAATTATATTTTGTAACGCAAAAAGTTATATGTCAGACAAAAATTTTGGGCAAATCGAAGGAAATAAATAAAAAACATTTCTTCAGAATGACTTAGTCACATATTTATAAAGCTATTTTAGTTATATATTATTACTTAAATTCACATATTTGCATGTGCATTAATATACATGCACACTCTAAAAACAGTGAGGTAAGTATCAATTCATGTATATATTGCAAAACAATAATTTTTTTGGGTGGAGTTTGTTCTAGATATTCTCAAAATGATAAAAAAAACGTCAAAGAACATGTGAAAGCAATCTCTTAGGGTTTTCTAATTAGGCGCATCAGAAAGTACGGAAAATTTCCTACAAAAAACGTTGTATATATTTTTTTCCATACTCAAATCTTAACCCTGTAAACGACATTGAAAAATGTGAAGGGTCTAAAGCTTCGGTGCTTATAAGAATAGACTTAAATATGACACTTTATGCTTAGAAGTATGTATTAGAAGGCTGCATTTGTCAGTATGACACTTTGTGCTATACAAAGTAGTATTTGAAAGTACATGGTCTCTGAGTTTCTGTTTGCCACGTGTGTTGGATTTTAAGTCGCCAAATCAAAAGTTAAACCATTCAACGGAACATTTTTGAGTAATTTTCGAACATTTTACAAAGTTAGTAAAATACTTGGTCATCAATTCAATGATATTCAGTTGCCAGATAATTGTGAAAATTCTATTGAATATCATTCTTCGTGCTATAATGCTTTGCTTGATTGAAAAAGGGTACCTAAATAAATTATTACTAAAATTGTATAACGTAATTTTTCTCAACTTTCTACAAATGAAATAATAATGTAATTAATATGTCACATGGCTAGAAATAATTTGGCTATTTATCACCAGCATTTTTGTCTATATCTTACCTCTTTAGAATGTCCGACTACGAAAACTTCCCATTAATTTTGTCGGACAGAACTTCCAATTGCTTTTTTAACCTTTCATTAAACTCTCATGCAAAAATCAGACTGCTATTCCTCACCAACATAATTCCTGTGATGTGACATGTTCTACGTGTCGGACTCGTTAAAATGCCTAACATTTTTGTCGGACAAACATTTTCTCATATATTACATAACGTTGGCTATCGAATAAACTTAAAAACAACTTGCTATTTTTCACAATCATAAACTTGTCAGGACGACACGTTTATCATGCTCCACAGTTAAAACTTCCCCTGTTCCAGTGTTCCCGTGCATCAAAGTTTGTCCGACTAGACACTATTAAGCTATTAACAAATTTTCAGCTTGCTATTAATCAACTTTTCTTTCTTACGCGGGATCCAGGTCTATTATGTTGTGACCAGATTTTGAGCAAACAAAGTCCAGTGTATTTTAGATCAATATCGATATCCACTCTGATATAAGATGGTTTATAATTCTTCTTCTTTAGGTGACGGAGGTTGGCAATCATCATGGCTTTCTGATAATAGATGCTGCTGCTCTGATTAGTTCGGTCGATGTTCATCCGTTTCATTCCCTCAAGTTACGCAACCATGAGATTCTTCTACTTCCTACATTTATTTTACCCTGGATTTTCCCCTGTATAATTAATTAAAGTATGTTGTATCTCTCATTACGCATAACATGTCCCAGGTATTTCAGCTTTAGTGTTTTGTGTTTTCATGTTTTTTTTTTTCGTGTTTGGTGTTTTTTTTATAATTCTAGGAACTCTGAATATACAGTTTTTATAATTTTGTGAAATACATACTTATATTTTTATAAAATCTGTGATTAATTATACTTTTGTTTTAATCATTGTTAACTTACCTTCACATTTAAATCTTTTACAAGCTGTCCCGGGTTAATATTTAATACCAGCTCGTACTGGTTATTTCTTCTTTCCAGTAATTCTTCATAGGTCAACAAAAAGGTAGCTTTGGCCTCGGGTTCTACATTTACAGATACTGTAAACCTGTGTGAATCCCTAGCACTGACAGCTACATGGGCTGCACTTTGGCCGCTAGATACTGCCTAAAACATAAAGCAAAATTGATAGTGAAATTTTACTAACCAAAATCGAAATAAGATGTCCTTTACTTAATTGGAATCAACTAATATCTAAAGCAAATAGATTGAGATTATTTTAATTTGTTAAATATACGAAATTTAGCTGCAGCTGAATTTAATAGCTGGAGCTAAATTTATTAACTGAAACGATGCAGAGACAGTATTAGTGTTTTGTTCAAAAAAGGTGACCGAAAGAACTTAGAAAACTACAGACCAATAACATTATTAAGTGTTGTATTTAAACTACTAACGATATCATGACAAATAGACGCACAACTAAGCTTGACGGATACCAAGCAATATAACAAGCGGGATTCAGAAAAGGTTTTAGCACTAGCGACCATCCGCTAACACTAAAAATATTGACTGAAAAGTCAAACGAATATCAAATCCCATTACACATTATAGACCTCCGAAAGGCGTTTGACGGCATAAAACATTGGGCCATTAAAAACTCACTACAGAGCGGTAGAATTCATTACAGGTACACGGACTTAATAACAAGCATAATTATCGGCGGTCATCATCTGTAAAACCTATCCGTGCGCAGATTGTGGGACTGATTATAAAAACCTCAATTTATATTTCACTACACATAAAAGAGGCCACTACCAGATGTGAAACCTACCTTACATTGCCACTAAAATCTTGTTGCATATCATCAAAAACAGATTAAAAACTTACCTAGACGGGTTTCGTAAAGGAAAGGAGACACAATTAGATTATGTAAGCTGAATAAACTTTTGGTCCAATTTAAAAGAGATGGAGGCACCGATAAAACTGATGACATCTATTAATGTTAAGTACATTTGGAGGAAACGATTAGAGGTACTGGAGAAAGAAAAACCAAATACGGACAATAATAGGATATCAAAGATAAGAGTAAAAATGTAAAACTTATTGTATGCGGATGACATAGCTCTTATAGCAGATTCCATGACCAAAATAAAAAAACTTATAAAAATATGCACAGAGATAATAGACATGCTAAAAATGGAAATTAACATTGAGAAAAGCAAAATAATGGTCATCGGCGAAAAGGAAGAAAATGAAAATATAAAATGCAAAAACATTTAATTGAAAAATAGTTACCGCATATGATTATACTCCTGGAAGTATAATCCTATGATCTTGGAAGTATAATTACCAGTGATGAAAAGTAGACCTCAAACTAACAGCAGAACAAAAAAAAAATCGAGCAAACTGTACTACGTAATAGCGTCAGTTCCCAGTTCTGAGAGAGAAAAAAATAATTATCCAAGAAACAAAAATGAAAGTATATAATACCTTTGTCATACAGAACACTGCATACGAGTGAAAATAGTGAAAATAGGACTTGCTGAAAAAACATAATAGTAAGATAAACGCAATGAAGATGAGACATCATTCTACGAGCTACAGTTGGAAAGACAAAATAGGATAGAATAAGAAATTTGACAAAAAGGGGGATAACCAAACAGGAACTCATAATAAACAAAAAAAAAAGAGAGAATTAAACTGGTATGGATATTTTATGGTCTCATTCTCTTGAGAATGAGACCCATTATACTAACGAGAAAATTTCATCAAACAAGAAATACAATAAAAAATAAAACAGGCAATCCGAGGAAAAATGGATACATCAAATTGTAGATGCGGGAAAGAAATGAAAATAAAAATGGAAGGGGTGGGTGAATATGTAGCACAATGAAACCAAAATCCGACACCTGAAAGGGTATAAGCAAGGGGAGAAAGAAAGAAAAAAATGCAATTGGGGCTATGCAAATATAAAAAATAATGGTGAACGTTCGTGTTTGTCCCGATTTCCAACAAATGTTCTGTTCTAAACTGTTGCAATTAGAAAGCAATTAACTGATCAAATTACGCCAGCAAAACCGTCTTGACGCTTCTAATAACATCGATTGAAACTCAAATTTCCTGAACACTAAACTTTATTCTTGGAAACTGTAACAAGCTTTTTTATTTTTTTATTAGTTCAACAATGGAATTTAATTAAAATTCGTTACACAAATAAAGACCCATTTTGTTCTCTAAGATACTAATAGATATTTGAGGGTAAAGTATGTGCTTTCCATTAAATCATGTGGGGTGTTTTTATCTTGCAAATTCAAAGAGGATTTATCCCTTGGAATCTTCTATTAGTGTTTCATAAGTTAAAAAATCTCGATACTTCTAGTTTGATGTGGATTGAGTTTTTATGAGAAATATTTGTTATACAGAGTGGCCCAAAAGTCTGGAAACGGCCAATTATCTTGTAAATTGCTAGTCATAATTGTACACAATTTGCACCTATTTCGGGATACGGAGATTCCATATTTGATATTTGCAATGTTACCGGATTTGCCGTTTCTCTTATATTATTAGTAACTTTGTTTTTTCAAATTCATCACCCTGTATATTCAGTCATTATCGGAATCTCCTATTTAATACGAGTTCAACCATATTTAACACTTACGATTTTATGTAGTCTGGAAGGTCTTAAATACATAAAACAGAAGTCTGGCAACGCCTAATTGTCTCAATAAATTTTTTAATACTAACTATTTTCAACTACAAAAACGTAACAATTGATAGATTACAACATTTTTTAACATAATGGTTACTTTATCAAGTTTTCAAAATGTGCTCCATTTGTGAGTTGACAGTACCCCAATCGATGGAAGAATGCGTCTACAACATTTCCCCATGATTGTCTAGAAATTATTCGAGATTCCTCGATAATTCGTTGCTTTAGCTCTGCAAGACTTGATGGTTTAGTTTTTTAAACTGAATTTTTCAAGTATCCCCAATCAAAATAATTTTTAGGATTGAAATCGGGTGAACGTGGAGGCCATTCAATTCTACTTCGTCTACCAATCCATCGTCCGGGAAATATGTCATCTATATAACGCCGAACATTTACACAAAAATGAGCTGGAACTCCATCTTGCTGAAACTATGTCTGATTAAAATTGGCCCCAAACAAGTTTGTCAGTGTAGGTACAATTTCATTTTTAAGTAACATTTCGTAACTATCTGACGTTATTAATATTAATATTAACTTCGATAAAAATGGCCCAATTAATTGTGTACCTACCTACTATACCTGACCATACATTTAATTTTTGTGGTCTTTGAGTATGGTTTTCACGCATCCAGTGTGGATTTACGTCGTTCCAGTACCTTAAAGTGTTACACTTCCGCACAGTGTAACGGTTCCTTCATCGGAAAAATATATTCTGTTAACGAAATTCTCATCATTTTCAATTTTATCCATCATTACTTCAGTAAACTGTAATCTACGATCGAAGTCATCTTCACGTAATTCTTGCAGTAAGTTAATTTTGTATGGTTTAAATTTATTTTTACGTAATACACGTAAGACTGAAGAACAACCTACATCATGTAGGTCGTAGGTACTTATGCACCCCTGCGTGAGGATGTATGTGGATCTTCAATAAAACTTTGCATTATATCTAAAGTTTTGTTGTCATTCATAACTCTTTTCGGTCTACCTGATCGGTATCCATCTTTTATTTTTCCAGATTCATCAAATCGCTTTACAGTTTTTTGTACCGTCACCTTAAGAATAGGAGAAAGGTGTGGGAAAGTATCATTGAACAAGTTGTCTACTTCACAATAAGCTGTCACAGAATCTTTTTCTGTCACCGTACCCTCTCATCATTAGAATAGTAATTCGTTCTTTTTCATTAAGAGCCATTTTGGAGAAGCAATTTGTCTTGCAAGAACTTTTCAAAACACAACAACTGTCAGTTTTAGTTAATAATGTAAATGTTGAACAAATGTCAAAATCACAGCATTCTACATTTAAATATTAAAATTTATTAAAATCTATATATTTTGCACTGTTTTATGTATTTAAGACATTCCAGACTACATAAAATCATAAGTGTTACATATGGTTGAACTCGTATTGAATAGGAGATTCCAATTATGACTGAATATACAGGGTGATGAATTTGAAAAACCAAAGTTACTAATAATATAAGAGAAACGGCAAATTTGGCAACATTGCAAATATCAAATATGGAAACTCCGTATCCCAAAATAGGTGTACCTCAAATTTTGTACAATTATGACTAGCAATTTACGAGATAATTGGCCGTTTCCAGACTTTTGGTCCACTCTGTATATGTTTTGAGTCATGATAAAGATATTGTATTTTGCATATTTATCACAAGGTTGACTGGATATTGAATTTGTTCGCACAGTGGATAAATGTATTTACTTATATGTATTGAATAGGCTTTTTATATTTGATAAACTAGAATTCATTAAAAATTATCACTTTAACACACACATCACTTCACAACAATAATTACAGGACCATATTTAATGAACAGCTAAAGAACTTTCTACTTACGGAGATATCCGAAAATCATGCGGATTTGTACCAGGAAAAGGATCGAACGAGCAGATATTGAGCATCAGACAGACAATAAAAAAGCGAGGGAACACTACATAACCAGTCCCAGCACTAGGGTATAAGGTGACCACCTGCAAAGCTAGCATAGGCGCTTTTCGGTTTTTAAACATTAATTTGTATATCATTAGCAGAAAAAAGCTCATTTTTAGCGAGCTCCAATCAGAGACGCCCGCCTGCAGTACATCTCTTGCAGGTCTGTTATCTCCGGCCCTGAATATAAAAATGATCTTATTTTTCCTAGATTAGGTACACAGAGCTTCCGATTCAGTAAAATGGGATCCACTCGGAAGTATAATGGGAAATGTGGGAGTACTTAACTACCTAGTTAATCTAGTAAGAAATCTACGATAAAAACTAAACATATATTCAAATGCGTTTAAAACAAAGAAAGGAACTAGACAGGGCTGCATACTATCACCGGTATCATTGAAAATATATTTTAAATATGTAATTACGAAGGTATCAGTCAAATGAAATGGAGGAATAGCTATAGGAGGCATAAAAATTAGTTACCTGCGACACAGAATAACTAACCATACAGAAGCCAAACTCAGGCCCAAAATGGTAACATAATTTTCATGCTCATGTGTCAATGTAACTGGTATAACCTCACTTTTAGACTGACAGTGACAGTTGTTTATAGTTAAATTTTATATTTATATATGTTTTATTTTATAGTTTATTTATATTTTATAGTTAAATTTTATATTTCAAAATTAATTAATAACTACTTGTCAAAATATCACATCATTTGAATTGGTCTATTCCTTAGAACATCAAGTTCCATTCTGTAACTAGGGCTCAAGGTCAAATATTTCGGTTCCCACACAATCAATGGAAACGACAGTCAGTTTCGCTTCTGTATGGTTAGTTATTCTGTGCCTGCGATATCCAGATTATATAATTATACTATCAGTAAATTAAGTCGAAATGATTACCATCACTGAACAACTTCCGGATAAGCAAATAATTCGAACTTGGGATCAACACCGGAGAAACAAAAAGAATGATCGTAAACAATGCAAAAACCAATCTACCGTACATACACCAAGTGATGAATTTCGAAGTAGTAGAGAGATTTGTGTTCCTGGATTCTATGATAGCCAACAACGGCAACAGATCCTCAGAAATCAAGCACAGTAACAGCTAAATTAATTAAAATATGGAAAGACGGACCAATAAGGGAAACTAAGCTTAGGTTGGTCCATACTAATATTTTTTTCCCATTGCTACATATACAGAGATGGGCTAAATTATGGAATATAAATTCATTTTCTTTAAAATGGACGACTTTGGAGAAAAATCCCGAAACAGGTCGATTTTTATTTTTAAATTACAATGCTTGGACATATTTCATACTAGTGACGTCATCCATCTGAGCGTGATGACGTAATCGATGATTTTTTTAAATGGGAATAGGGGTCGTGTGGAACCTCATTTGAAAGGATATTCAATTCTCTATTCAGTAATATAAACAATAATACCATTATTTATACAGGGTGACCAAAAAATAACTTTGAATTAAATTCATTCACGCAAAAAGAAGAATGTATGTAATTTATTTAACTCAAAATACATTGTACTGCTGTCAGTAAATAAAAAAATGTTTATTTCACAAATAAACATTTCTTTTCATTTAAATTAAATCACAAACAGCCACCCACCTACCTCTTGGCAGTTTAAACATTTCATTTAAGCGAAAAGCAATGTTTATTTGCCAAATAAACATTTTTTTCTATTTTCTGAGAGTAATAGAAAGTAATTTTGAGTTACATAAATTTCATACATTCTTCTTTTTTCGTCAATTAATTTAATTTAAAAAATATTTTTTTGGTCACCTTGCATAAATAATGATATTATTTTTTATACTACTGGATAGAGAATTGAACACCCTTTCAAATGAGGTGCCACACGACCCCGATTCCCATTAAAAAAAATCATAGATTACGTCATCACGCTCAGATGGATGACGTTACTAGTATGAAATATATGGCGAAAAATTGTAATTTAAAAATAAAAACCGACCTGTTTCGAGATTTTTCTCCTAAGTCGTCCATTTTAGAGAAAATGAATTTATTCCATAATTTAGCCCCTCTCTGTATACCTGAAACGTGGATTCTCAAAAAAATTGCTAGAAGTAAGATTAAAACTGCCGAAACGTCAGACTACAGAAAAATTTTACTCTTCTCCTGGACATAACACAGAACCTATCTGTCAATTCTGGAAGGGTTTCATATAAAAGACAGGCTATTAAAAATGTAAACAAAGCATACCTTTCGTCACGTAGCCAGAAGAAAGGAACTATGGCAATATTGATAATAGAAGGAAAGTCTGAAGACAAAGAGAAGGATCTTCAAGAAGTTGGGCAGACAAAATAAAGATCTGGTAGGAAAATCTCTACATGAAACCGACTATCTGGTACAGGATCGCAGCTAATGGGTCACAAGGGCTCAAGAAATGGGGAAGATGAAATGAAGAACTAAGATCAAGCAACCAAAACACTTTTCTAAAATTAGTATGGAGTTCTCACTTTTTTTAATAAAATCGGTTACCGACACATTTTATTCTTTGCCATATAATCTGTATGTTGTTCAATCCTGGATAAGTTAAATTTTCCATTTTTTTATTCAGTAGAAAACTAATAATAAATATAAATTTTAGAGAAAACTCTAACAAAAGAGCAAATTGTATTTCTTCTCGAACTATATAAAACAATTTAGCACAATAAAGTTTAATACAAACTGTAGAAAAATTAAGGTTATTAAAAGATAGTTGAGTTGTTCCGAAAATAAAAACTACAAACACTAAGCTAAAAGGAAACAGAGAAAAACTTAAAGCTACGGTCTATGAAACTGGCAGTAAAAATTAAAATAGCTTGGATGAGCAGTTTAATTAGGATACTTTAATTATAAGAATCGTAACATTTTTATTCAAATTAACATCTAAACTGCCATTTCTACGAAAATTTTATTATTTTTCTAATTGAGTTTAGATGGAGGCTAATATAGTGATGGTCGTTCCATTCTTTTAATGTGTATGTGTATAAACAGTGAAATTAAATATAATGTGAGGTACAAATTTGTTCAATAGTTAAACCAAAATTTACTGTAGCCCGAAGTAGGATCAATGGATTTTCATCTATTCCGGACACTTTTATAGGGGGTTTCTTTTGCTGTATTTCAGAAAAAAAAGGCAGATGGTGATAATTTAGGCGGTTTTGGAGGCTGCTTATATAAGTATCCACGTTATCAAATATAGGTATCGATCGGTTCTGATATGGGTGTCAAATATACGGATCGAATGAAAAAGATTCAGAAATAAACAAAGAAGACGTTATTCATGCAGTAAAAGCTCAGAATGAAATTTATTTCAGAACTGCATTATATTAGCTCCAAACAGCTACAATATAAATAGAGTACACATCTGAAGATACACAAATCAGACGAGGCGTGCAACAAGATTGCGTCTTTTTCACCGCTATTAATTCATTTGCATTTGGAGTCTACATTAACCCTAGAAGGATCAATGAGGGTTAAAATGTATCCACAACATTGCATTACATCCGATTTTCTAAATAACTTTCTTCCTAAAAATCTCAAATAATTAGTAGTTGTCGGCGTACTACTGCCATATTAGATGGCATAATTAGCATTTCTATAATTTAATTCATTTCCTCATACTACTTTTCTAAAAACTTGACAATGGACTATAAATAATCCCCTTGAATACCTTCAACACCATCACAAAATGGAAAGGGACGATATCATTCATATATAAAATTAGCAAAATAAAAAAGGTCAATAAGTGGGCAAAAATATCCATAGTTTGTTCAAAATGCAAGTGTTTATGCGGTAAGCACAGCAAGAAGTCAAAAATGTTTCTGTATCCTACGATGATGCCAATTCCACTGAAGCCGAAGACTCCGGATAAATTCCATTATCGTGTAGGGATAATCCAAAAGTGTTATTTTTAAATTAGTTTAAATAAAGAATCACGTTTTTGATTAATTTATGTGTGGACATTTATTGACCCTCCTTGGTCCTGCGAGGGTTCAGTAGAAGCATTAGACGAGTAAATTGGAATCAAGGTCAACTGCAATACAATATTTGGGATTAAATAATAAAAGTCAATGTAACCAAAAAGAAAAAAAAATCTATTAGGAATCGAACAAGCGAGGAAACCACTCATGAACATAAACATTTCTTCAAAACAATTGTGAAAGTTGGACAATTACACTGAAACATAAAAGGATGCCTTTGAGATGTATATTATATAGAGAAAATTACTGAGAATTCAAGTTGAAAGGTGAAAGATATGAATTACTTCAAATAAAATTAGAGGTACACGGCAAAAGATCAGTAGGGGGACTCTTTGTCATGGAGGAGTTGGGGTGTCTGCTCATCCGCATAATATATCTTTCGTTTAGTAGTTTCCAAAGATACAATGGCTATTTGGAAGATAAAATCTGTAGACTTTCGACAAAAGTTTATATATCCACCTAACCTAATTTTTCAGTAGAGCATTTTGAAAGTTTGAGAGGCCCTCTGAATTCTTGAAATTTTTAAAGCGAGTTGCTAATGTGATGGACATGTGTTAATATTTTAACATAAGAAATCAAGTTCTGCCCTACCTAATAGGTACCACAGCGGACAGATGATATATTGTCATTCTCATTTTTAAGGGTTTTACCTTCATCATAGACATACCAAACTCTACTAACGTGACATTAGTAAATAACATAATATCAAGCAAATAATCTCACTTTGGCAAAAATCGGACATATCAAGTTTTGCTATACAAGTTTTAATTTCGCCTTTAAATGAATGCGGAATTTCAGTGAAGTATATTTTTGCATTAAATTATTGTTTGAAAAATATTGAAAAACATGGGTTCAGAAATGGACAGCTAAACTTGTAATCAAATTCCAATTTTTACATAATGAAATGTTTGCAAATACTCATCCAGAATCACGCCACATACACGAAAACTTTTGATTCGGAAATCGAGTTCGTTTTGTTTAACGAAATTATTCAATTGTTCAGAATACTGCATTTGATCACTAAAATGAATTTAGTTTATATGAGAAATTTATAGTAAGTAAATGCTTGTACTATAAATTATATTATACTCTCTTTCTACAAACGCCGTAATAGTATATAGTCCAGGGCCCATCTGTTTTGAGATGGACGTTGAGAGGTGACTCAAATTTGTTTGCAGAGATTGCTTGAAAATAACTCAAATAATAATATTTGAGTTATCCTCTCTCTCAAAATGGTCCGAAACATTGTTTAAATAATCAAAATGTCAAAATATGAAGGAAAAATTCGATTTTTTTCATCGTTTTTTGATTATAACTTTAAAAGTATTCATTTCCGAGAAAAGATGTACTGACATAAAAGTTTCGTAATTAAATTTCCTACAATATAGAATTGGTTAAAAATTTAAAAAGTAGTCACCCTTGTTGCAAAATAGCAATAATAGCAAAAACCATTCAAAAACAAGTATTCGCATTCTACGTTTTTCAACCATATATGCTACAATTAGGACCTTTATATTTCACCCAGAAAAACTTTATAATACAGTAAAATAATACTGTAAATTTCATTAAGATCGATCCTATAGATTTTGCAAAATAAATTTTGCAATCCAGCTTTCGCAAAAAAAAATTCATTTCTTCAAAATGTTACAGGACTGAAAATAAAGTAGATAACAAGTATTTTTTTTTGCATATAGAAGTATACTGTACCTTTCATTTTCAATTTGCAAAATTAAAATCGATGAACCACCACGGCGTCAGGAATTTTTTTAAAATAAACTTTAATTATTGGTACTACGCGCAGGACAGCGGTGTTCGATTCACACAAGTTGATTTCCACCAAAATTTCTTCCAATCTTTATCTAATATATTATTTTCTTACTGTATATTTTGTTGTATTTTAATATTTTAATTCCACAAAAATCAAACTAATTTTATTATTGTTTGTGAAATATTGTTTAAACAATTGCATATGTTTAAAAATAATAAACTTTTATTCTCCAAGTTCAAATATATGAACAAAGAAAATTTTTGCTAAAAAAAGTGTTATTTCAAAGGATAGAGTATGGGTTTTTATTTTGCAATAAACAAATTTATTTATTCATATCGAAATGTAATAAAAATTAAAATGTATCAATCACTATCAAAGGTTATTGGAATGCCCAATCAGAACAAACTATCCGCTGTCCTGCGCGCAGCACCAATAATTAATGTTTATTTAAAAAAATCCTGACGCCGTGGTAGTTAATCGATTTTAATTTTGCAAATTGCAAATGAAAGGTACAGTACACTTCTATATGCAAAAAGAAATTCAACTTGCTATCTGCTTTATTTTTAGTACTATAACATTTTGAAATATTGAATTTTTTTTGCGAAAGCTGGATTGCAAAATTTATTTTGCAAAATCTATTAAACCGATCTTACTGAAATTTACAGTATTGTTTAACTGTATCATAATGTTTTTCTGGGTGAAATATGATGGTGTTAAGTGTAGCATAAATGGTTGAGAAACGTAAAATGCGAATACTTGTTTTTGTATGTTTTTTTTTCGCAATTATTGCTATTTTGCAACAAGGGTGACCATTTTTTTAAATGTTAACCAATTCTATATTGTAGGAAATTTAATTACGCAACTTTTATGTCAATACAACTTTTCTCGAAAATGAATATTTTAAAGTTATAATCAAAAAACCAAGAAAAAAATCGAATTTTCCTTCATTTTTTGACTTTAAATATTTAAACAATGTTCCGGACCTTTTTGAGAGGGAGGATAACTCAAGTATTATTATTTGAGTTATTTTCAAGCAATTTCTGCAAAAAAAATTTGAGTCACCTCTCAACGTCCAAATGTACTAATATTTTTACAGATGCGCCCTGGTCTAATAGTTTTTTTTATAAAAGTATCTTTAGAGGAATAACACTTACCTTGTCATAAATATTTTTAGCTTCTTCCTTTCCTTTGACGTACGCCTTGTAACTTTTTCCGCCTATTATCATTACGAACTCTGAAATAAATGCTTGTTCTGGAAGAATCACAGAAAAGACAGCTTCCCGAGCCGTAGTGTGTGCATTCTTGACTCTGCTTTCGATGACTGTCGTCGCGAAACGATTAGTAACGTTTGAGTTGACGTTCATCTCGTATATAATTGGCGGTTTCTCCTCGGCATCCCGTTTTTCCTAGAAATTTAAGAAGGAAAATAGATCACATAAGTACATGTATTCGTTTTATTCCTTGAGGTATTTGTAAAAAGTGAATTCAAATTGATAAAAATAAAATTTGAAGAGAATTTTACTATATTTGAGACTATTTTTATTCACGTTATTTATTTTCCTTGTTTTAATTTCCTCCACGTTTTATTCCTTGAGGTATTTGTAAAAAGTGAATTCAAATTGATAAAAATAAAATTTGGAGAGAATTTCACTATATTCGAGATTATTTTTATTCACGTTATTTATTTTCATATATAGTCAGATTTAATTATTTTCAGAAATCTAGTTTTCTTTGGAATATATTAAACATAAGTATGCATTTTTAATCCTGTATTACAAAATTAGACCAAATTAGCAACATAATACCAAAAACCGCATGTTGATGCCTTTGTTCTATCTCGGGATATCTTAAGAAATGTGTAAATTTTAAATATTACTGTCACCGGTAAACGAGGTTAAGGAAAAGTAGTGTGCGATGGAAAAAACAAATAAACATTTTCCCTGATGTAAACGTATATAGTTAATTAAAACAAGAATAAGTCAAACAAAACTATAAAATGTAACAAAGAAATAAAAGCAACTACTTACTTAGTCTTAGTGACTGCCTAAATGTTCAAATTTGTTGCCCATCATTTTCAATGCAAGCATTTACCTTTCAGGAGTAGATTGAATAGTAACAGATTTAACTGTTTTAGACTTTTATTTATGAGGACGGATTAAAGACCTTGTTTTTGACGCTAGGCCCACTACTCGAGAAAACATGATCTAGAACCTAGAGAATACGAAACGCCATTCAAAGCATTGCGAAAGCAGAAATTGAGGCTGCTGTTCAATCTACTCTTGAAAGAGTAAATGCTTGCATCGAAAATGATGGGCAATAATAATTTGAACATTTAGGTCGCCACTAAGTAGTTGCTTTTATTTGTTTGTTATATTTTATAGTGTTGTTTGTCTTATTGTTGTTTAAGTTTAAGGATATACGTTTACATCTGGAAAATATTTCTTTGTTTTTTCCATAGAACACTACTTTTCCTTAACTTCGTTTACCGGTGGTATTAACAGTTGTTTAAAATTTACACGTTTCTTAACATATCTCGAGATAGAAAAAGGGCATCGACATGTGATTTTCGGTATTATGTTTCTAATTTGGTCTAATTTTGTAATACAGGATTAAAAATGCATACTTGTATTTAATATTCTCCAAAAAAAACTAGACTTCCGAAAATAATTAAATATCGCCTACTAGCTGGCATATTACTTATTAGGCTGTTTCGAAAATAAGACTCTTACATCGACGTAAAAGAGCTGCTTTTAACATGACCAAGTATGCAAAATTTGCTTTAGCAGAACCGGACTTACAGCCATTTTTTCATAATAACGTTCTCACTCACCACCACCTCTTATTTGCAAAGGTAGACTTAATGTGAAATCAAGTATGCACAGAATTTTATAAAGAATACGATGATTGGATTTCCAGTGCCCTTTCATTAGGTAAATTTTGTAAAATTTTGATTTTTTAATTTTTGATATTCAATTACGCCCTCTAGCGGTGGACCTTTAATTATATAAATAATTTCCAGGCTTTTCCCGAGGGAACTTTTGTTATAAATATTTTTTCTCAAAGCTGTACTATATAAGCTGTTCCTGAGATATGGACGAGAGACATTCTTATTGGGACATCCGGTACAGTGAATAAAAGAATGGATACTAAACAGAAAAAAAAATGAGTAAGCATAATGGTGGAAACCCATGTGGCAGGAAGGGAAAGACCCGTGTCGTCAAAATAGCTAAAGATAAATCACCAATTGGCAGAAGAAGTATCGGACGACCGCGTATAAAATGATGTAACAACCTTCCATAGAAGTATTATTCCACCTATCAACAAGCCGAATTGCTTATAAAGGGAAAGAAGAAAACATTATTTTTAAGGCTTACGTAGCTGAATATATGTCTTCAAAATACTTGAATATCGAAACTTTTAGATTATTTCGTAGTTAAATATTATTTGCTATATAATAATTATTACTTAGTACTAGTTAAACTTGTGTATTACTTACTATTAAATGTCCCCTGTTTTCATTATCTGAGAATATTATGAAGCTCACATCTCCTGTAGCGCATTGTCCTAGTTTTATATTTAATAAAGCCAAAAGGCAAAAACATAAAATCTTATATTTCCTGAAAACATAAAAGATATTTATTACACTTTTATAAATTTTTAGCTGTAACTATCATCAATATTACTCGTATTTATGATACAATTATTGTACATCTGCATAATATACATAAAACTAAAGTTTATAGATTTAATGGAAAACAATATTAATAAAATATGTGAACACATAGTTCAGATAAATAAGGGAAAAAATATCCTGTTGGTGACACAACCCCCTCCAGGCCGAAACTAAATTTTTTGGGTAGTATAGACATCTATAATAATAACCTATATATTTCGTGCCGCCGATTTTGATGATATACATAGTTATAAACAAATGAAGATAAAAAACGGTAAATTTTTGTTTTTTTGTCTATTACCAGAAAGTTAAGCATTTTAAACAAATTTGAGAGTAAGAAACTTATAAACCGTATAAAAACCTTCAATATGGCGTTCGCTGAATATGTCTTTCTTTATTAGTTGCTTAGAAAATTGCAAAATAAATCATAAATTTTGAGTTTATATAAATATTCATAACTTATGTAACAATTAACATAGAACCTTTTTAATACACGGAATGCTGAGACTTCTAGTGCTTAAATCACAACCTAAATTTAAAAGTAATCGGTCAAATAGTTTTGAAGTTATTTAATTTGTTTTTCCCAAATTAATTTTTTTTGAAACACTTTAAGTCAGAAAATGATGAAGTTACAGTAATATGTACTTTGGATAGTTTATGAAAGAAAAAGATTTACACTATTAATTTATTAAAAAAAATGACAAAAAATAATTTTAATATGGCAAAATTATTTTGAAAAAACATGTGAATTAAAAAGGGGGGGGGGGCTAACTTCGTCCCTAATTGTCCTAGGACAATTGTTGAAAAATAATTTTTCTACGGGTAACGGTTAAAAAGTTATTTTAATTGTTTTTCAGTAAGCAAAAAATCGACATGTTTTTGCAAAATAATTTTACACTGTTTAAAATTGCTTTTTGTCATTTTTTTTTTAAATAAGTTAATAGTATAAATCTTCTTCTTTCATAAACTGTCCGAAATATTACTGTAACCTCATAATTTTCTGACTTATAGTGTTGCAAAAAAAATGAATTTGGGATAAACAAATTAAATAATTTTTAAACCATTTGACCAATTGCTTTGAAATTTAAAATACAATTTAAGCACAAGAAGTCTCAGCATTCCGTGTAATAAGAAGATTATAACTAAATTTTTACATAAGTTATGAACATTTTTTATAAAATGTTAAAATTTATGACATATTTTTGCAATTTTCTAAGCAACAAATAAGGATATATATATATTCAGCGAACGCCATATTGAAGTTTTAATATGATTTATGAGTTTATTATTCTCAAATTTGTTTAGAATGCTTCGTTTTTTAGTAATAGACGAAAAAAGCAAAAATTTACCGTTTTTGATTTTCATTTGTTTATAACTATGTATATCATCAAAATCGGCTGCAGGAAACATATTTATTAATATAGAAATGCAAGCCTCAACGTCCCAGGCTGACCGATGACCCGGAAGCCGACGCAGCATAACCGAACCAATAAATAGATGCAACATACATTTTTCAGCGTTCTTTTTAATTCGTATTTAATTGTATAACAATAGTTCCATAAGTTGTAAAAGTTGTGATTTCTCAAATAAAACCTTTTTTAAAAGTTACGTTTAAGTGTTCCCAACATTTTTATATAGATGTCCATACTACTCAAAAAATTTTGTTTCGGCCTGGAGGGGGATGTGTCACGAGAAAAATCTTATTTCTCTGGACTAACAACACAAAATAGCAGCTTTATTAAAAATTTGAGTGAAAACTACACCAGTAAAATATTGAAGATTTAAGGAGAGATTTAAAGTTTGTGACAGGATGTTGCGCCGGAATCATCATTTTCAACATAGATTCAAGGAAAAGGCGATTAGAGACGCCGGAATAGACAACAGAGGAATCAAAAATAATAAAGCATAAAAAATTATGACCTCAGAGAAAGATTACTAGAGCTAAAAACATCGGTCCCCATTCACTGTTAATAACTGTACCTTTGATGTGGTGGACTTATCTACATACTTGAGCTCCCTGATGACCAATCCAATGAAAAATGCATAACGGATGAAATTAAACGGAAAATAATCCTGGCAACCAAGTGCTATTTTGGACTACGTAAACACATGCAAAGTAAATAAATAAGGCAAAAAATAAAAATAACAATATACAAAGTACAAAAACTCAAAGAAGTACCACAAAATTTTATATTAAAAGGTCATACAAGGACGCGTTTCGGCTCAGCACAAGCCATCACTAGCTTAAAATACAGGAACACAAACAACAAAGGGTTGACCAGAAACAGGAAGGAGGAAGAAGCAACTAGTTTACAATATAAATATAATTCTACAAACTTCAGTATTAGGTGTTAACCTATTTTAGCATTGTGTCAGTCCTGACAGTCCACAATTCTTCCATCTTGTGGACTGATCAGGTGTCAGAACTGATCAGTGCACAAGATGGTTTCTCCCCATGTAGAAGTTTTACACAATTTTTACAGTCAAATTGTAACAAAAATGCTAAAATAGCTTAACACTTAATAATGAAGGTATAATGTAAACTAGTTGATTCTTTCTCCTTCCCGTTTCTGGACAGTCCTTTGTTGTTTGTGTTCCTGTATTTTAAGCTGATAATGGCTTATGCTGAGCCGAAACGCGTTCTTTTATGACCTTTTAATATACAACTTTGTGGCACTTCTTTGAGTTTTTGTACTTTGTTACATCGAGACCACATTTGAGAAAATGGATACTTCTCTTCATGTTAAACAATTAGGAGAGTGCAATTAGAACGAAAACATGCATTGTTTCGAAAAATTCAAACAAACTTATATACATGTTAAAGTAAAAGTTCTGCTCGCAGATTTGGCCGCTAATTGTTTATTAATTGTTTAAACAATAACAATTGTTTTGTATAAATAATTTTATAAATATCGATAAATTTATTATTTTACTTTGATCAAATATGTTTCCATTTTGTTTTTGATTATGCCGAATTTTAATATGGCATTGCAATTTGAAAATTCTTATACAGTGTGTCTGCGTAGCTAGGAACGACATGGAAAACTTTTTTATTATCAATTTTACGAAAAAAAGTTATTCTTAGTAAAATGCTCTGGATAGTCAAAAATTTAAAACTCAACCATCAGATATCAAATTTTATCAATTTTATACGAGTTATGTCAAAAATATGAATTTCGTTAAGGGGTAAAGTACCTTTATATTCCAGAATATCAAAAAATGCTATTATGAAGAGTTGTTTGAAATTAGAAACTATGTCTAAATATACAATTACATCATTCTAATCGAAAAAACTTTTTAATTTTTTCTCAAATTTCGGATACTCATCATCATTTTATTACAATTATGATAACTATTTTATTATCACTTTTAGGAAAAAAAGTTTTTCTTCATAAAATCCTCTCCCTGGTCTAAAATTTAAAATACAGTCATCAGATATCAAACTTTTTTAATTTTATACGAGGTATGTAAAAAATATAAATTTTTCTTAAGAATTAAGTGCCTTTATTATTCACAATATTTTAATTAGAAGGATGTAATTGAACACTAAAACAAATTTTTTAATTTCAAACAAATTTTCTTTATAACAATTTTCGATATTTTGAAATGTAAAGGTACTTTACTTTTGAGTGAAATTCATATTTTTTGACATACCTCGTATAACATTAATTAAATTTGATATTTGATGATTGCATCTTAGATTATATACGATGTAGAGTATTTTATAAAGAACATCTTTTTTTCGTAAAACTGATAATAAAAAAGTTATCAATAGGTTCCCGGCTATGCAGAAATACTGTATGAGCTAAAAAAATTTTTTTTGTTGAACATTTATTAATGGTGAAGCTTATTATTAAATTTATTTTAGGTAAGTTTTACAGAAAAAAGTTTTGATCACTTTGTATAAACATTTATTTAGCTGGTAATTTTCGGTTTTTGTATTAAATTTTTGTTATATTTCTTAATTTTCTTAAAAATAGTTTATTTCATTTCTAAAGTAAAATAATTTAGTGCATTTTAAAGACTACATCCGAAAAAAAGTTTTTCTTCATAAAATCCTCTCCCTGGTCTAAAATCTAAAATACAATCATCAGATATCAAACTTTTTTAATTTTATGCGAGGTATGTAAAAAATATGAATTTTTCTTAAGAATTAAGTGCCTTTATTATTCACAATATTTTAATTAGAAGGATGTAATTGAACACTAAAACAAATTTTTTAATTCCAAACAACTTTTCTTATTAACAATTTTCGATATTTTGAAATGTAAAGGTAATTTACTCTTGAGTGAAATTCATCTTTTTTGACATACCTCGTATAACATTAATTAAATTTGATATTTGATGATTGAATCTTAGATTATATACGATGTAGAGTATTTTATAAAGAACATCTTTTTTTCGTAAAACTGATAATAAAATAGTTATCAATAGGTTCCCGGCTATGCAGACATACTGTATAAGAAATAAAAATTTTTTTTTGTTGAACATTTATTATTGTTGAAGCTTATTATTAAATGTATTTTAGGTAAGTTTTACAGAAAAAAGTTTTGATCACTTTGTATAAACATTTTTTTAGCTGGTAATTTTCGGTTTTTTTTATTACATTTTTGTTATCTTCCTTAATTTTATTAAAAATAGTTTTCCGCAAATCGCCAGGAAATTTTGACATTCCTGTCAAAATTTCTTGAAGAAAAAGTCAGGACTTCCTTACTGTAAGGAAATGTCATTTCCTTACTGTAAGGAAATGATATTTCCGTACAGTTGTTAGTGTTCTACATAAATGATAGAAAAGTTTGACAATTCAACCTCAATACGTTTCCATAGTAACCCAAGTAATTTTATTAGGAATTTCAAAGCATCATTTATTTGGGAATAAAATTATCGCGTTTTTTTTAAATCAATCAATATCTGTCGAATTTTAAACGATTTGCGGAAAAATAGTATGTTTACCTCGTAGGAAAAGCCACATTCCTGGACTCTGTGTTGCTAAGTCTCGGCTTGCGCCTCGACTTAGCAATCTTCACAGTCGTCCAGGAATGTTAAGCTTTTCCTACCCGGTAAACAATGTACTATTATTTCATTTCTGAAGTAAAATAATTTAGTGCATTTTAAAGACTACATCCTAAGCTTTAAGAAAGCACTTATAAAACTGTAATAGATCTGTTCAAACTTGAGAAATACCTTCTTAAAATGGTGGTAATTCTATAAAACTACGAAGATTTCAAAAATTACAATTTTTGAGACGTCATATCATTGGAATTAAATTTTTGAGATTTTTTTTGAATGATTTTTTTAGTAAGATGCTTGAAAGGTAAGTTGTGCAAAATGGAGAGTTTTATAAGAAAAATTGTATTAGTTACACATTTTTAAATCATTTTTAAACAAAATTCATGTAAGGCTCATTTTCCACCCACACCGTACTTATGCCCATACATTTTATTTCTTTCTGTTATAACCATAAGATTGCATAATTATTCTTCTTTCATGTGTAATTTGTAGAATTTTATTCGATCAATTAGTTAAAGATTTACATTAAAATAACTCAATCGTGCACTTCGCCGTACGTTAGTTTACAGTGCCCCAATGTTTGTGAGAAGGGTGGCATTAGCGTTTTAAATAAAAAATTATAGAAGATACAGATTTAATTTTAGAAAATTCTTGATATAAGGCATTTTTTGTAAAATTTTGTGATTTCTTCAATGGTCAAGTCAGTTTTCTTCTAAGATTTATATTTTCGGAGTTATTTAAAGAAACATCTAATTTCGTAGTTCATTTGTTTAATAAAAAATGAAGCACACAATTCTCGAGCAGAACTTTTTGATATGTTGTTTATTAAACATTTCTTAATGAAATTGCAAAAAGTTCTATCTTGTTTGAGTTTTTTCAAAGTGAAAATCTATATGCAAAATATGAAAATATACAAAATCATTTTACTGCCAGTGCTGAACTATGGATTGGAAACATGGACGATGTCCAAGACAGATAAAAACCTCTTGGTCATATTTGAACGAAATATTCTCAGAGTAATATTTGGTGGCATCCTGGAAAACCGTATTTGGAGGAGAAGGCATAACTATGAGGTATACATATACATATTATATAAGACATACTAAGCTTAAGTTTTAAAATTTGAAGCAATTTTTTGTTTGTTATTAATATAAAATATGAATATTTTGTAAAACTAATGAATTTTTGTAATGAAATGATTGTCACATTATTAATTAGACTTTCCGTTGTGAAAACTAGTTATACATTTGATTATAACTGTTTCGAGAAACTCATTAGTAATTGATCAACAAACAGTTTTAGGCAACTTCCATTTCTTTTATCAACATATTTATTAGTTTATACGTCAATTAACTATGTTTTTTCATATTTGTGAAGTCTTCCTAATAATTTATAATCTATTAAATTCAAAAATTAGTTAAGATAAAATCGTTGCTACTAATATACAGGGTGATCAACTTCTGTGACAAAGTCCAATATATCTGTTATTATAAAATATATGAAAAAAAGTTGTTAATAAAAGTTATAGACACCTTTAATGTACACATTTTAAAATTAGTGAGAAATATACAGGGTCCTCCATAACACGGTGCCAAAATAAAGTTATGTTTTTTTAAATGGAACACCCTGTATTTTATTCAAAATCTGGTATCTCTACATTTTTCTGATTAAAAAGATATAACACTTGTCTAGGGTTATACTGAGTGTTTCAAAGTTATGAGCACTTTTATCAAAAAATCGTACTGATTTTATTGTCCTGTATGATTCTAACAGTATAATATAAACTTATTTTTTTACTGCTGTTGACTGTCACTATTAAAGTAGTTTTGCAACAACATACAATTTTTTTATCACTACACAAATTGTATACAGGGTAAGTCAAAATGCAAATAAAAGATTTTCTTCATATTTTTAAATGAAACACCCTGTATTTTATATTACAATCGAAAAGTTCTTTCATTATACTTGCATATCTTTTAAATATTCCCTATACCTAAAGTTATTAGTTTTCGAGATATTTTAGTTTTATTGTTGATAACTCATAGATACGTTTATTACAGTAAATTAATTACCCTTAATATTAGAAACCTCCAATGAGTTTGTTAATCATAATTAAAATTAGACTGCATTTCATTTTTTCTCCAAGTTTATGGTAAATTATATACAATAACGATAATTTTATATTTACTAACAAAATGATATTAATTTTCCGCGAAGAAATGGGAACTATAAATTGCTGCAAGTTCTTGTTTAAGGTGGCTTTGAAATAATTGACACAAGGACTGTCAGATGTAAGATTTTAATTATCTGTATTTATTTTTGTTATTGATTATAATTGTTTGCCATATTGTTATAATTGTTACCTAACAATGAATTTTAGTCGTGAAGAAATGACAGACATGATATGGATTTTCGGAGAGTGTTTCAAAAACTAATTAGTTGCCACAAGAATTTATAAGGAGCATAAGGACGGTGTCCATAGCATCAGCAACCAAATAAGAGAGCATTTGACAACTTATTAGACATGTTTAATCGTACTAGTTCTGTTTATGAAGCAAAGGAAAAAACAAAAATCATTATTACGGATGAAAATGAATTAAATGTTTTACTGCCTGTTACCGAAAATCCTCATACAAGTATTCAAAATATTACAAGAGAGCAAGATATAAGTTATGCATCTATCCAAAACATACTCAAGAAAAACAACATGCACCCATATCATATACAATTACATCAGGAACTTGTTGGGGATGATTTCGAACGAACAGTACAATTTTGTCAATGATCACAAAAACAAATAGTTATACAGAGAGATTTTTTTGAGTTTGTTATTTTTTTTAGCGACGGGGCAACATTCCACAAAAATGTTAGTGTAAACAGACACAATTTTCATTATTATTCCACAACCAATCCGTACTGTGCTCAGACACATAGTCAAACGAGATGGTCCTTAAATGTTTGGGGTGGAATCATAGGCGATTACGTTATAGGTCCTTTTTTCTTTGAGGAATCGGTAAATGGTGAGGTTTATTTAAATTTTCTAGTGAATCATTTACCTATTCTACTTGAAAATGTACCATTAAACATCCGCCAACATATGTGGTACCTTCACGACGGAGCCCCTGCTCACCACAACGCACTTGTCAACGGTGAACTCGATAAACTATTTCCTGAAAGATGGATAGGAAGAGATGGGCCAGTTCACTGGCCACCCAGATCACTAGAATTAAACGAAGTTGACTTCTTTTTTTGGGGTTATATTAAAGACGTAGTGTATAGGACACCTCCAATAATAGTTGACGATATGAAAATAAGGATTCAAAACGCCTTTCAAAGTGTCACACAACAAATGCTTACAAACATCCGTAGGTCTTTCGAAACTCGTCTCCAGGCTTGTGTAGACGTTATGGGAGGTCATTTTGAACACCTTTTATAACATAAGAAGTACGTTGAACATTTTTTATTTAATTTAGTTTTTTTAATAAATTTTAATAAATTAAAGTATTGTTATTAATAACTAAGTAATACATGTTGTTATCAACAATTAAACTAAAATATCTCGAAAACTAATAACTTTAGGTATAGGGAATATTTAGAAGATATGTAAGTATAGTTATAGAACTTTTCGATAATAATATAAAATACAGGGTGTTCCATTTAAAATTATGAAGAAAATCTTGTATTTACATTTTGACTTACCCTGTATACAATTTGTGTAGTTATAAAAAAATTGTACATTGTTGCAAAACTACTTTAATATTGACAGTCAAAAGCATTAAAAAAATAAGTTCATATTACACCAATAGAAACATACAGGGCGATCAAATCAGTATGTTTTTTTAATAAAAGTGCTTGTAACTTTGAAACACTCAGTATAACCCTAGACAAGTGTTATATCTCTAGAATCAGAAAAATGTAGAGAAACCAGATTTTGAATAAAATACAGGGTGTTCTATTTAAAAAAACATAACTTTGGTTTGGCACCGTGTTATGGGGGACCCTGTATATTTCTCACCAATTTTAAAATATGTACATTAAAGGTGTCTATAACTTTTATTAACAACTTTTTTTCATATATTGTATAACAACAGATATATTGGACTTTGTCACAGAAGTTGATCACCCTGTAGACATATCCAATATCCATATAGACATATCCATATAGACAAGGCGAAAACGGCGGGTTCGTTGGAACAAATATTCCCATCAGATTTTTTTGCATCATCACGTTTGCAATACACCCCAGAATAAGGTTCAAGAAGTCGCCCACGAGAAAAGTGGTCCAAATTTTTTTTAACAATTTTTTTTAATCAAATTGCAAAAACTATTATTCTTGGCCCGTATATTTTTTTTTTAGATTTTTTAGACCATTCTGGACAAAAAAGGTCTCTTGTAATTTTTCTCTTAAGTTGACGGTTTTCGAGTTATACGCAATTTAAAATTTGAAAAACGCGACAATGGCCATTTTTAATACTTAATAACTCGGTTAAAAATTATTATTATGAAAGTCAGAAAGTGACTAAATCAAAGTTTGAAGCCCCCCTACATGATCCTGGAGAAATTTGTGTAATTAATTTATGACGAAGCTGTTATTTTTAATTATTAACAATAAGCCGTAAGATCGTATTGACGCGGCTGTAAGTGTGAGTGCGAGTAAGATGCTCCATTGAACTGCGGGAATGGCATCTCTCTCGCACTCACCATAGACGGCCGCCTAATACGTGCTGGCGCTCATTATTATTACTTAAAAATAACAGCTTAGTACTAAAATAATGACAAAAATTTCTACAGGATCTTGTAGGTGGGGGGGCTTTAAGTTTTGATTTAGTCACTTTCCGACTTTCATAATAATAACTTTTAACCAATTTATTAAGCCTTGAAAATCGCCATTTTTTGTTTTTTCAATTTTAAATTGTGTATAACTTAAAACGATCAACTGTAGAGAAACATTTCAAGTAGACCTTTTTTTGTACAGAATTGTCCAAAAAACCTAACAAAAATTAGTACGGGCAAAAAACATTGATTTTTTGCAATTTGATTAAAAAAAAATTGTTCCACTTTTCACGTACGCGACTTCTCGAACCTTATTATGGGATGTCTCACGAATGTGATTATGCAAAAAAATCTCATGGGAATATTTTTTCTAACGAACCCGCCGTTTTCGCCTTTTCTAATATTTATTTGAGTATATCCATCTTCAGTTCAATTTTTTGTGCAAATTTTGTTTTTATCACATTATTTATTAAAACATTGCAGTAGGTGTTGATTTATTTATATCTTTATCGTAACAGACCTGAATATTTAAAGCCAAAAAGCTGATTCTTACTTTTTTCTTGGTTCTTTCCATTTTACGTGCTTTGCACACACCTTTAATCTAGTAACTTTAAATCTGTTTTCAATATTTTTGGTCGTGGTCTTATTGTTCTTTACGTTCGTTTTCTTATTTTGACTCTTGAATGGGTAATGGCACTTGCTTTATTTACTTAGCAATTTTCAACTTTTTGTTTTTTGTCTTTCATAAACTCATGATATAATACGTTGAGTTTCATTGGTTAATTTTAAAATTAACTTTGTCCATTATCGCCATTATCTTTCCTGTGAGTGTTTAAAGTTCAATTTTATGCATTCATATTATTATTAGCTCATCTAATTTATAAAAGACAAAAAGCGTGAGGTCCTTTCTAGTGCAAATACTAATGTGTTTCCTCTGCTATACGCTTAAATAGAATGTTTTAAAGCTGCAGAATTAACAAATTAATGGAATCAAACAATCAGATTTACCTTAAATCAATAAAAATATTTATGAAAAAAAATGATAATTTAAAAAAAATTTTATATTTTTTTCATATAATTATAAAAGTAGCCAATTAATCAGAGATAAAATAATCGGTAGACAAATATAAATAACATATCAGTAGTTTATTTGTCAAAAAGGTTATCTGTCCATTTCGTATAAAAATTACACATTTTTGGTAATAATTTTTAGAAAACATAACGACATCAATAAGATTTTTGAAATAATAGTTTCAAAGAAAGTTAATAATTATTATATAGTCTTAAGTAGTAAGTAGAGATAATACTGTTTTTATTCAAAGTATATTAGGCCCACGATCCCGCGTACAAAAAAAAAGTTGATTAATAGCAAGCTGAAAATTTGCTAATAGCTTAACGGTGGTTAGTTGGACAATCTTTGATGTACGGGAACACTGGAACAGGGGAAGTTTTAATTGTGGAAGAGGTTAAAAATTTGGAACATCAGACTACGAATACGTCCCATATATTTTGTCGGACAGTACTTCCAATTGATTTGTTGCCCTTTCATTAAACTCTCATGCAAAAATCAGGCTGCTCCTTATGACCAACATAATTCCTGTCATTTATCATGTTCTACGTGTCGGACTTATTAATTAAAATGCGCAGTTGGTGATAAATACCAGCCTGATTTTTGCGTGAGAGTTAAATGAAAGAGTAACAAATCAATTGAAAGTTCTGTCCGACAAAATACATGTGACGTTTTCGTAGTCTGACGTTTCAAATTTTTAACCTGTTCCACAAATAAAACTTCGCCTGTTCCAGTGTTCCAATAGATCAAAGTTTGTCTGACTAGACACCGTTAAACTATTAACAAATTTTCAGCTTGCTATTAGTCAACTTTTTTTGGTACGCGCGATCCAGGCCTATATGGAAAAAATTCTTACAAAGTGTGTTCCTTAGTAATATAACATCAGAAATGAGAATGTTGACAAGCGAACGAAGACAGAGAAGATGAGAATGCACAGAGTGAGAACAGCATGAGTAGCAAGTAATTCAAAACCAACCGGGAAGAGCGCACTAGAAAGACTTTATAAAAGTTTGTGGGATTCAAGATTCAAGTTGGCAAGTATCATGTAGATATTGGGTGAAGAACACGCCAAGGAGTCTAGTATAAGAAGAGGATTGCTAAAAAATTTTAGATTGATTCTAATTTTAAGGATTAGGCTTCTGGCAAGAACCTATTTATTTTTTGTTTTTAATAGAAAGATAGCCTAGAATATATATTAGGATTCACCGAATACTGGCAGAGACAGCCAGCATCATATTATTGAAACTAGAGAAACAAAATTGGTGTTTTTCGTTATTGAAACAAAAAAAGTTTACTACAAATTGTAGGAAAACGTTTAAATGAATCCATATAAATAGAGGTCATACAAATAAAAGAGAATCCACCTCTAGATGAATTAGTTATTGACTTACTTGGAAACAGAGGTAGCATGTTATGAAATAAAATATTTATTTAATTTTTTTTCCAGTCAGTCTTTAAAAAGTGATTCATATATTGATTTATATAATAATAAAACACCTTGCATAGATTAATAAACGGTAAACATATAATGCGTTATTTTTGTGATAAGGGAAGTGCCATTTAATTGCCGTTTGACGGTGGTATATTAATTATTATAAGTAAAACATTATTTATTCGCTGAAGTGATATTACTAATTGGGAAATTTAAATAATTTTGTTTTATAGCCGCTTCTTAGAAAAATTTAATGTTTTCACAGCCTGCGGTTGCATTATGTAAATAAAATCTCATTAGTTTTTCGAACCCATATTAACAGAGTCAGGTAAAATACCTTATGTGAAAAGTCATAGAGTTATACAGGGTGTCCCGAAAAGATTGGTCATAAATTATACCACAGATTCTGGGGTCAAAAATAGGTTGATTGAACCTGATTTACCTATACAGGGTGTTAGTAAATAAGTATGAAAAATTTTAAGGGCTAATTCTACATAAAAAATTAATATCAGTTTGATCTATAAACATATGACCGAAAATGCTTAGTTTCGGATATACGGGGTGTTGAAATTTTTATTTCAAACTGCCAATTTATTTATTGCTCTAAGACCAGTTGAGCTATGAAAATGAAATTTAGTGAGTTTTAGGAGGTAGTTATTACGGATTTTTTGACATACAATTTAGAATTTTGTATTTATCATTGGCGCGCCTACGGGCAATGGTCTGAATTTTTTAAAGAAAAAAATAGTACGCCACTGAGATATTTCGAATTAAAAATTATTTTTAAATTTCACCTCTAATTTGCGATAAAAAAGCTTTCTTGCCTTTTTTTCATATGATGCACCGTTTTTATGCAGAAAAATAAAACATCTTGGCGCGTATTTTTCATTTCTTAATACATCATCAAGAACTATCCAATATAATAATACTAAACTAGAACAATAACAGAAAATATTACTAATAAGATTTCAACTAGGTGCAAAGCTGTAAGAAATGTTTAAAATGATCTCCTTTACAGATAACAGAAGAATTTTATATTCATCATTGGCGCGCGTACGGGTAATGGTCTGAATTTTTTGAAGAAAAAAATTATACGCCACTGAGATATGTCAAACTAGAAATCATTTTTGAATTCTTCGTTCAATTTACGACAAAAAATCTTTCTTTCCTTTTTTTCATACGAGGTGCCGTTTTTATACAAAAAAATAAAACATCTTAACGCTTACCAAGTATTTGAGGTAGTTACTATATACATAGAAACTTAGTTCAAATACTTTGTAAACGTTAAGATGTTTAATTTTTTTTTTGCATAAAAACGGCGCCGCATATGAAGAAAAATGCAAGAAAGATTTTTTGTCGTCAATTGAACGAGAAATTCAAAAATGATTTTTAGTTTGACATATCTCAGTGGCGTACTTTTTTTTTCTTCAAAAAATTCAGACCATTACCCGTACGCGCGCCAATGATGAATATAGAATTCTTCTGGTACCTCTAAAGGAGATCATTTTAAACATTTCTTGCAGCTTTGCACCTAGTTGAAATGGTATTAGTAATATTTTCTGTTATTTTTCTAGTTTAGTATTATTATATTGGATAGTTCTTGATGATGTATTAAGAAATGAAAAATATGCGCCAAGATGTTTTATTTTTCTGCATAAAAACGGTGTATCATATGAAAAAAAAAACAAGAAAGCTTTTTTATCATAAATTAGTCGTGGAATTTAAAAATAATGTTTAATTTTAAATATCTCAGTGGCGTACTATTTTTTCTTTAAAAAATTCAGACCATTGCCCGTAGGCGCGCCAATGATGAATACAAAATTCTAAATTGTATGTCAAAAAATTCGTAATAACTACCTCCTAAAACTCACCAAATTTCATTTTCATAGCTCAACTGGTCTTGGAGCAATAAATAAATTGGCAGTTTGAAATAAAAATTTCAACACCCCGTATCTTCGAAACTAAGGATTTGCTGACATATGTTTATAGATCAAACTGATATTAATTTTTCATGTAGAATTAGCCCTTAAAATTTTTCATACTTATTTACTAACACCCTGTATAAAACAGTGCACACAAAAAAAGTTACAACCCTTTGAAGTTACAATATGAAAATCGATTTTTTTTCATATATCGAAAACTCTCAGAGATTTTTTATTAAAAATGGACATGTGGCAATTTTATGGCAGCATCATCTTTAAAAAAAATTAAAGTGAAATTTATGCACTCCATAAAAAATTTATGGGGGTTTTGTTCCCTTAAACTCCCCAAACTTTTGTGTACGTTCCAATTAAATTATTATTGTGACACAATTAGTTAAACACAATGTTTCTAAAACTTTTTTGCTTCTTAGTACTTTTTCGATAAGCCAATGTTTATCGAGATATTTTGAATATTTCTCGAATCCACCACATATTTGTATATGGTAAAGTACGATTATAGAGACCTGATAATAATCTGAAAATTTATTTATAATTTACATTTTTAGGTATATTTTGAAAAAGAAGCCACATCTCGATAAAAGGTGACTTATGAAAAAAAACTAAGAGGCAAAAGTTTTAAAAACAATGTGTTTAACTAATGGTACCACAATAATAGTTTAATTGGAACGTACCCATAAAATTTTTATGTAAATATACTGAAAAACAAGCCGCATCTCGATAAAAACTCGCTTATCGAAAAAATATTAAGAGTCAAAAAAGTTTTAAAAACGTTGTGTTTAACTAATGGTACCATAATAATGAATTAATTGGAACGTACACAAAAGTTTGGGAGGGTTTTAGGGGAACAAAATCCCCATAATTTTTTTATGGGGTGGACAAATTTCACTATAATTTTGTTTTAAGATGTTCCTGCCATAAGAATGATACATGTCCATTTTCAATAAAAAATCTGTAATAGTTTTCCATATATTGAAACAAAAAATCGATTTTCATTTTGTAACTTCAAAGGGCTGTAACTTTTTTATGAGTACATTTGTACTAAGGTAAATCAGATTTAATCGAACTATTTTTGACCCCAGAATGTGTGGTATAATTTGTGACCAATCTTTTCGGGACACCCTGTATAGAAAATAAACATACGCATATTAACCTTTACGCTGCTGAATGCTAAAAAATTTATGATGCTAACAATATCAAAATATTATCGCCTATGAATGTAAAAAAAGCTTAAAATAACAACTAAAAGGGAGGTTCCCTAGGTTGGCTGTATACCATATAGTTAAAAAAAAAACTCTAACAAGAAGTAAAACCACTTCTATGTAAATTGGTATATTTATTTAATTGGTTATTTAGTTAATTGGTATATAATAAATATACCAATTTACATAGAAGTGGTTTTACTTCTTGTTAGAGTTTCTTAAAATAACACTTTAAGAGGAAACAGTAGCGATCAACAGGTAGCGAAAACGCGTTCCAAGATTGCGGCTGTAATTTTGAATATTTTTTCGAGTTATTTGGCACACGTATTCGTAATATAATAAAGAATGGCGGTGCAGAGCCCAATTTGAAAAATATATTAATATGTGGAAATTACTCTGTAATTAAATACAATATTAAAAAAACGAGCCTGTACCGCCATTAAGAAGACCAAAAAAATACACTTTCTTCAAATAAACTTTTTTATCCGATGCCTAGATTTTGTGTCATTTTGGAACTACATACTAAAATTTTTATTTTATTAGTAGTTCCAAAATGACACAAAATCTAGGCATCGGATAAAAAAGTTTATTTGAAGAAAGTGTATTTTTTTGTTCTTCTTAATGGCGGTACAGGCTCGTTTTTTAATATTGTATTTAATTACAGAGTAATTTCCATATATTAATATATTTTTCAAATTGGGCTCTGTACCGCCATTCTTTATTATATTACGAATAGGTGTGCCAAATATCTCGAAAAAATATTCAAAATTACAGCCGCAATCTTGGAACGCGTTTTGGCTACCTGTTGATCGCTACTGTATCACCTTAAAAACGGGGTAAACCCTGTAGTTGGCAGTATACCTTCAATATAACAACGTGGAATGAAGTAAACACTTCTGTTGTATGTAGGCATATATGAATTTATTAAAAAATCCTTAAAATTTATCCACAAAGGAGTGGAAGTACAAAACGTTTTCGGTCAGACTGACCATCACCAGTGTAAACGTCCAGTGTACAAGTAATTGTAACTAGCCACTTCAATATGTACAAAAACCTCTAAAATACATTATTGTTACATTTTATATTAAAAAGTGGTCGACATTAAGTTGATGTCTTAAGATTTAAAGATCACATGTGAATGTATTTCATCTTTGCCCGAAAATTGCACAAGCAACGGAGTTGGTTCGTAACCTCTCACTTGAACACAAGTACTTACCTTGTGCAATTTTCGAGCAAGGATGAGATACATTCACAGGTGATCTTTAAATCTTAAGACATCGGCTTAAGATTTTTATACCTATTGAGGTTTTTATACCTATTGAAGTGGTTAGTTACAATTACTTGTACACTGGACGTTTACACTGATGATGGTCAGTCTGATAGGAAACGTTTTGTACTTCCACTCCTTTGTGGATAAATTTTAAGGATTTTTTAATAAATTCATATATGCCTACATAAAACAGAAATGTTTACTTCATTCCACGTTCTTAAAATAACAGGCCAAAATTTCAAATCTTTAACGTTTTTCTATTAGTCGTCTCTAGCCATCCTTACTACCCTATTTCTTGTCATTCGGCTTATTTGATCATTACATTCTACTCTTATGTTTCTTACCCGGTTAGTAATGTTCTGCACCTTGCATCTCCATCGTATATAATATACTTCTAGCTCTGTCCCATAGTGTGTTACCAACGATTTTTCAAAAGGTTTTCATCTCTGCTTTTTCAAGCATTATTTTTGTCCTCTATACGTCGTGTTCCTTATGTCATTATAAGTCTGATGACCGATTTGTAATTTCTACTTTTCATTTCCATTTCTCCATATTGCTTCATTCAGGCAATCTGCGGCTTTGTTTGGTCTATTCACTTGATCTTTTACTTCTGTTTCGAGATTTCCGTAGCTAACTAATGTGCTAGCATTTTACATTTTTCAACCATTTATGTTCCACTTAAGACCTTCATATTTCACTCGTAAAAACTATATGATATAATAAAACAATACCGTAAACTTAATAAAGATCGTTTAAAAAATTTCTGCAAAATAAATTTTGCAATACAGCTTTCCCAAAAAAATCCAAAATGTTGCAGGACTGAAAATAAAGCACACAGCAAGTTGATTTTTTTAACTACCAAGACGTCAGGAATTTTTTTAAATAAACGTTAATTTTTGAGGCTACGCGCAGGGCAGCGGATAGGTGTGCTCTGATTGGGCATTGCAATGACCTTTAATAATAATTGATAAATTTTAATTTTTAGTACATTTCGATATACATAAATAAATTTGTTTATTGCAAAATAAAATTATATACTCTGTCTTTTGAAATAACACTTTTTTAGCACAAACTTTCTTTGTGCATATAATATTTTAACTTGGAGAATAAAAGTTTATTATTTTTAAACATATGCAATTGTTTGAACAATATTTCACAAACAATAATCAAATTAGTTTGATTTTTATGGAATTAAAATATTAAAATACAACAAAATAGAGAGTAACAAAATAATATATTAGATAAAGATTGGAATAAATTTTGGTGGAAATCAACTTTAGTCCAGGAACCGAAGCTTTTCACCCCGCAATTTTTACAGAATGGATCGATTTGCTTGAAAATTTGAGAATAAGTAGTGGATGGTCCAAGGATCAAAATCTATATGATGCCGAAAGGCGCTTTTATTATGGGGGTGGTTGCCACCCCATCTCGGGGGTGGCAATTTTTTATTATATTTTGACAGCAAAAGTTGATAAAAACATTCATTCTAAGCAAAAAATGTTGTATACATTTTTTTGATAAAACTAATAGTTTTCGATTTATTCGCTATCGAAAATGTTAGTTTTATATGGGAAAAATCAATGTTGTTCTATAGTATACTCATTTACTATTCACTCAATTTTTGTCGTAGAAAAAAATTTTTCACACCAAGTTCTTAAGAATTGAATAACCTACAATTTCATATTTAAACAGTTTTTCTTATCTTTGATGCTAATGTTTCTATTCTGAAGAAAATTGCATTTTTTACAAAACTACACAAATTATTTCGCTTTTAACTTCAGTTTTTTAAAAACTAATCATTCTAAGCCAGTCAAACTTCTAGAATCTATTAATATACAAATAAAGAAGAATTAATAAGGCCAATGACTAAAAACACCGTTAACTTACATTATTATGCTTACAATTGGATTTCTCCTTTTTTTTTTTCTCAAAAAAAATATATTGATTTTTTAACCGTAACTTTTTTATTTTGTATCCTAGAAAGTTTGGTATAAAAGAATTTTGTAGGTTGTTACAAGATCTACAAACCTATTAATATTAAATTCTATTAAAATCCTTAGTCACAAAAAGAGGTGACTTTGAAAGGGTTGGTAAAGGTGGTTTTTGCATGCTATTACAAGTTTTAATTGTCAATAGCTCACTTAACTTTTATCATAGAAAAATTTTTTTCATACCAGAATCTTGGGAATTAAATTAGCTACAATTTAATATTAAAACATTTTTTCACATCTCTGATGCTAATCTTTTTATTCAGAAGAAAAGGCCATTTTTTCCAAACTACAAAAATTCGTTAATCGCTGTTAACTTCATATTTTTAAAAACGAATCATTCTAAGTCGGTCAAACTTCTCGAACGTATTAATAATACATAAATAAATAATACAAAATAAGGTCAATGCCTAGTTTTAATTAGGGTGGTGATTACGGGGTTGCTTCCGACCACTTTTGCGCTGAAAAAAATAGGGACTGACATTTTTTCCATTATAAGTCACTTAATTTTTGAGCTAGAGACTTCTTTTTTATTTCTAGAGATAGATATTTTTAAATTCTTTAAATTAGTTTTAACAAGTTATTCTCGAAAAATGCATATTTTTCCCGTCTTTTGACTTTGAAACTACAATATTTAGCATTTGACAAAGGAAAGCTAACATATAATAAAGTATATCTTGATTAATGTTGGTCTTAAAGAAAACTAAAAAACACGGTTTTATTTATTTTTTCAAATAGTACATTTTTGTTTAGTAAGGTTGTTTTGATAAAACGAAAACTTATGGAGTTATTAGTAGAAAACTGATTAAAAACATTGATTTTTCGATATAATACTAACACTTTCGATAGCGAATAAATCGAAAACTATTAATTTTATAAAAAAAATGTATAGAACGTTGTTTGCTTAGAATGAACGTTTTTACCAACTTTTGTGGTCAAAATATAATAAAAAATTTCCACCCCCAAAAGGGGGTGGCAACCACCCCCATGGTAAAAGCGCCTTTCGGCATCATATAGATTTTGATCCTTGGACTATCCACTACTTATTCTCAAATTTTCAAGCAAATCGATCCATTCTGTAAAAATTGCGAGGTTTTGTCCTATTTCAAGCTCCATTACTTGGACTACTTGTGTGAATCGAACACCGCTTTCCTGCGCGAAGCACCAAACATTAATGATTATTTAAAAAAAATCCTGACACCGTGGTTGGTAACCGATTTTAATTTTCCAAATTGCAAATAAAAGGTACAGTATTCTTCTATGTGTAAAAAAATGTCAACTTGCTATCCGCTTTATTTTCAGTCTGCAACAATTTGAAAAAATGATTTTTTTTTGCGAAATCTGGATTGCAAAATTTATTGTGCAAAATCTGTTCAACCGAATTAAATGAAATTTACGCTATTATTTTACTATATCATAAAGTTTTTCTGGGTGAAACATGAAGGTCCTAAGTGTAGCGTAAATGGTTGAAAAACGTAAAATGCGAATACTTGCTTTTTTATGTTTTTTTCGCAATTAATGCTATTTAGCAACAAGGGTGACAATTTTTAAAATTTTTAACTAATCCCATATTGTAGCGTAACTTTTCTCGGAAGTGAATATCGAATTTTTCCTTCATTTTTTGACATTTTGATTATTTAAACAATGTTCCGGGCCTTTTTGAGTGGGACGATAACTCAATTATTGCTATATGAGTTAATTCCAATGCAAAAAATATGAGTCACCTCTCAACGTCTATCTTATACGCCCTGAGCTTCGCTGGTGGCGCTCCTGGCGGATTACTAGTTCAACTTTCACCGGTAATTTTTAAATTTATTATTTAATTGTTATCGCTTAATATTTACAACGCAAAAATTAATTAAATTGTAGTCGATTTTTTTAAGATTTTGCTAATCATTTTAACGTTCTATTGATAAAATATGAATTTCTTACTTCGGATACTTTCACAATTATCGTGTAGATGGCGCTAAGATTAATTTATAATTACATATTACGGAACACTAAAAAACTTAAATTCAGTATTTAAAACGTAAGTATATTTATGGTAAAAATATATACCACAGCTTTGACCAACTAATATTTTTTATAATTAATGTTTTTACTTTTAATTTTAAATTAATCACTTTGACATTTATGTCAAATTTCCGGTAAAGGTTTACAGACTTGCCACTACTGGCGCTCGCGAATTTGTAAATATCCCCTCTACGTACGAGCTCACAGCGTATAACAGATGCGCCCTGGACTAATAGCTGGGAGCTGAATATTGATTAGGCTCAGATATGTAGCTAACATGTCAGAAAATTCATTCAAACTCAATTGACATAAAAAATATGTCATTAAGAAAGAAAACCTGAATAAGAACATTTAAAAATTTATAAAAGCGAAAGATTGGAAAAGCTTCGTACAGGATATAAAGAAATGGTAGAGAACGGTTAAGGTTTAGACCATAACTATGTAATAATACTATTTACTAACAATGCACGAGAAAAAAAACTATAATGAAATGGTACAATAATTCCAAACTAACTTTTTCACGGCAATAGAAAAACCCGTTAACGAAATATTGATAAAATATCAATGAATAATATAGTATTAACATAATACTGATTCTTAGCATAAATATACATTTTTAACAATTAATATTTGAATTATAACTACAAAAAACTCTCGGGTCGAACTTAACTAAAATATATACAGATGGGTCAAAAACGGAGCTAAATACAGGTTCGGCATTTTTTGTTTCAAACATAAATCATATTGAAAAGTACAGAATCTCAAATTATTGTTCTATTTTTACCGCCGAGTCCTTTGCTATTGAAAAGGCACTAAAATGAAGTGCAACTCAAACATGCACGAATGTGGCAATAATTTCAGATTCAAAATCAGCATTACAAGCTATTAGCGGTCACCCAATAAACCAATTCCGAAATGCCTTAATTTTGAACATTAAAAAATTAATTATGGATCTTAAACAAAATAATGTAACTGTTTCGTTTATTTGGACGAAAGGACATTGCGGAGTCAAAGGTAATGAAATTGCGGATATAGCCGCAAAAAGTAGTCACAGTTGCCACCATATTGACAAAGTATTTAATTTAAAAGATTTGAATAATGCTCTCAAACCTAATATCAGAAGGAAATGGGAAACTGATTACAAAAGAATTGCAAGTAAATCTACAAACCATTATTTTAGAATTCACCCTACACTTCCAAAAAACGTTCCTCATTTCACCTTTAATTATAATAGAGCACACATGACAGTATTGACTCGTTTAAAATTGAACCATGCTCGCTTTCCATCTCACTTATATAAAATTGGAATACTTAACTCCCCTGTCTGTAGTTGTGACAATATATCCATTGGTGATCTAAATCATATATTTCTAGAATGTTCTCTGAACTCTCAATCTTCTTCAATTCTGTATCAAGAACTAATTCATCACGAGTGTCCATTACCACTAAATATTACAGCTCTCCTTTCTTCCTCAGATAAAGCGGTACTAGATTCCATCATTAATTTCATCAGAAATTCAAAAATAGCGGTATAGTTTAGAAATAGACAATATGAAATCATTTAATGCAATTAAGAATTTACATGTTTTGTGGCAAATAGATTTTGTCTGATGCCAGGATCTCACACACACACACACACAACTACAAAAAATGGAAATTTAATTGTAAAAACCAAAAACCTGACTAAAAATATAACTCGACCGGTTTATTATTATCATTTTTTAAAATATACAACAGATTATAGAATACTTACATATTAATAACTAAATAAAAACTTGTCTTCGTCGTGTTCGTCGGTGACAAAAAAAGATACTCAAGAAAACAACTCAAACCACCAATATTTATACCATCAAGATATTTTTGTTTCTACAACTTCAGGTTATTCCAAAACACTTTTAACTGAGTACTGAGAATCCCGATACAAACTTTTGAGAGTGTATTTATGATTGTAAGATTCTATGGAAGTAGAGAGGTTATCTCATTGAAAATAAATAAATAAAAGCCGGGTTCAAATGACTGACTGTTATTATTTGATTAGCTTGGATTGTTTGAATTGTATTGTCGACAATTTTATTTTAAATGTACAGTACCGTAATGGATTTATTTACTAGTATTGATGGCACACCAAATATTGTTGAATTTATTTTTTCGCCATTAAGATCATCTGATATGATCGGGATGATTTGAGTCGTTATTTTATTTATCTTTTATAATTTGGTCAATCAAAAAATAGAATTAAAACATATATGTGGTCTACTTTAATTTTTATTTGCTTTATACTTCTTTCTTTGCTGTATGAACACTATCCCTTCGTTGGCTCAGTGTAGATGGTCTTTAAGTTGTGATGGAAACACCAAATAATAGTAGCAGAGTTTATTGATGAGACTTACACTATGGATGTTGACCCGGGGTACTTTGAGTAGAGACTTAAATGATGAGCGTTGAAGACAATCACTCGCGTTAATGAATTAATAGTAATTGAATTTCTAGACAAGAGATCTTAGTTTTATATAAGTTTAAATTGGGTCAATGTAAACACGGGCCCCGCGTGATTTTGTGTATCTAATTAAGGTAAATTGTTTATCTTATGTCAGCAACTTTTGGCTGATGTCCAAATTATATTATTGATAATTGACCAAATGTGTATGTAATTTAGTTAATTACGTGTGTGTGTTTAATAACAAATAAATGCATTCGATCTACTGGGTGATAAAATGATACTGTCCAATTTCGGATATGAATACTGAATATTTGATATTGGACACTGTATTTTATTGTTTTTTTTATATCTCCTATTTCTAGTATCAGTTTGAGTATTTGAGTATTTGAGGTATCGTGATTTTTTACGGAGAGTCTTTAACCGTCTGATCCAACTGTTGGACCAGACGGTTTAAGATTCTCCGTAAAAAATCAGGATACCTCAAATTGGTATTTTTACATTATATGACAGCTCTCATATCGGATCAGAAGACGTTGTCACTGGAGGAACAGCTAACAATAATCCTCAATCGTCCTCAGCTTATAAGACGAAGAAGAGAAGCCCAATTTACCCTTAAGTAAGGAGACCTATAGTCCAGAGAAATAAGGTTTTGGTCGGGACACTTGAGCAGCCAGGTTGCAAATGGAGTTTTGGATACTATATACCTAATACATTATAAATACAAAAATGCCCGTCACAGTTCGGACGAGAAAGTAAGTTATTAACAAATAAGTTTCAAAAATGGCAGTTTTTTCGTTTAAATCGCTACAGGTACAAATAGGGTAATTATATAATATATTCTTTAGAGTATTCTTGTTTTAGTAGATCAGCCAAGGTTTAAAATGGAGCTTTTGGTCCGATCATTTTTTGCTTCGGAAATTGCAATATTAAACTAAAATTTAAAAAATAAAAAATGTGCTATAACTTTTGTAAAAATGGACTTAAGACTTTCATATTGCACGAAAAGTTGAGTCAAACATTCCATAAATTGCAAAAAAAAATTAAGACGATTCGTCAATTAGTTAAAATTTTTTTCAATTTGCTTATCGCAAAGAGCTTTTTTTTGGCAATGTTATTGTTCAGAAAATAATAATGACATAGCAATTCCGTGGAAACCACATGCAAGAAGAATAGTTATGTTTTCAAAGTGTTGAAAAAAATCATTAAAAAATTGTTTTTATCACTCCGATAAAAGTTTAGCAAAATAGAGTAATTTTTGGCTTATAAATAATTTGAATAGCTTTGTTAATATTGACTATAGAGTAAATCTACTTTAGGATTTTAAAAGCTGGTATTTTTACACGAATTTTTCGAAAAAAACCTTTTTTTCTAGGTTAATTAGGCTCAAATTTAGACACTTTTATTATTTAATTCGCAGTTACTTCTATATACATCAAATTCTCCTGTAACAGTGTTAGTTACCATACTACTCCGAAATGGCTTGGCCGATTTTTATGAAATTTTACACGTATATTCTACAGGACGGAGAAGAGGTTTTAACCTATTTTTATACCCATAAGTTATAAGGGAGGCTGCCCTCCTGACATTTTTTTTTATTTTTGGGGACAAAATTATTTACCTTCATTTTATATGATGTAGAATTAAAAAAAACTTTTAACCTTTAATTTTCACTCTTTGATTAGCAACCCCTATTTGCTAATAGCCATCTATATATTTACATCTATAAAATTCTCCTGTCACAGTGTTAGTTTCCATACTCCTCCGAGACCGCTTGACCGATTTTTATGAAATTATATATGTATATTCGGTAGGTCTTAGAATCGGTCGTAATCTATTTTTCATACCACTGAGTAATAAGGGGAGTTCCCCTAACATTTTGTAATGTTAGGTGGGGATGTGTGTAAATAACGTACTCTATAAAACTACGAGTACATACAAATTAAAAAAATTATGATCAAAATCCATCAACAAGCTCCGGCGATATTAATCGCAGCATATGTTTGCAGAGTCAATTTCATTTTTTGAGTGCACGGATTTTATTATTTCCCCTCCACCGACCACGAATTAATTCCGTTCGGAGCCATTTTTAAAACTTTATTAACCACTCTGTTGAGTTTCAAAGTTTACTCCAACTTTTACACATAAACTATATATCGATGGTCTAGCGTACAAAGGTGCTAAGTGCCAATTATGGTCAAAACGTGTTATTTGGCACACCTAAACCGCCTAAGACATTATTATCTTGCAAACACATGTGGTAAGTAAAATATGTCCATATTTTTTTTCTAGTGCCATCTTTCAAAAGGAATAAGTACTACGCACCTGCAGGTTTCTACAACTTATGTGTCAAGTGCACTTAGAACATTTGTACTACTCATCGAAATTCGTGAAACCTTCAGAGTTAGTTACTTAACACATTTGTGCTACACCAAACACAATTAAAAGTGAGGTTAGGTTACGTCAAATTTGTCGGTAAACGTTAAGAAAAATAGTGGTCTTGATTGCTAGCAGTTTAATTAGTGATGATGAGTTCCAGAACCATTCGCATATTAAAAAATGCTCTTGAAAATCAATGTGGAACCCCAGAAGTAATGCAAGGTAAATAACATGCTTATTATGTATAGTCGGTTTTAGTGGTAATTCTAGTTGTTTTTTTCGTACGTGGTAGGCCGTAGTTGCCTGCCACCTCTTATAACAAAATAACCTAGTTACCTTTTGACCCACTTACCACGTGTGGGAGTCATATGTTGCCCTAGGGCCGTATCCTTAATAATTTTATCCATCCTTTGGATTTTTCGATGTGTTCATTTATATAAGACTTTTGTCTGTTTTTTGAAAGGCTTCGACCTTTGTATTTTTTGGTTGGCTCACCATGTTCTTGTAACACTGATGATGCTCTTGTTACAGAGCGAAAACGTTTTGTTTCTATGTTTGTAGCCATATAAGGGCTTTTTAAACTAATATACCTTTTACCAAGAGGGAAATTGTTTATTAAATTTCACTTGTAATTAATGGTATACAGCCAACTACAGGAAGTTCTTTCTTGTGGATTAATATAAATACTGTTTATCTCAAGAAAATTTTGAAGAAATAGAAGTCAATTGTAAGGGAAAGGCTGAAAGAAAAAGAACAAGCACGAACCTTGAACTAAACCAAAAGTATTTGACAAGACTACCAGTTTCACATAAAAAGAAAAAAGATTTGGAATATCTTTTAAATTCTAAAGTTATTCCCGATGAATACTCCCAGTTTATAAAGGACATTCCAGTGTCAACCAACAATATTACAAGTCGAAATGAAGAGTCTGACATTTCAGATTAGACAATTCTCTATAAATATCCGATAAAATTATTAGTTTAGGATTTTTTACTTTGCCTTTGATAGAGTATTATTTTTTGTATTTGTGTCAATAAAAATAATTATTTTTTTGAATGTGGTATTAACTTCCTTAAAAAAATTTTTTGGTACTACAAAGGTGTTAAGTAACAGCAACAATTATTATTATTATTATTATTTCGGGACCCGCTAACATTTTAAGGCTCTTTAGAAGTTACAAAAGGTCTTCAGATGTCACAAAATATGTGAGCAATTATTAATAGGTATATGATAAAAACTATAATTTTAATAAGATTTCAAAGCTTAATTTTCAATTATTGGAAAACCAACAAATTAGCACTTAGCATATTTGCACGCTAGGCCATCGATATCTTCAACTTCAAAATAGCTCAAGTTAGGTTGCTTAATTGTTATAAACAAAGTAGCCGTCAATTAAATAAAAAAGTGGCTAACTTTGACCGTAATTAACCTAGGCGAAAAGGTTTTCTTTAAAAATTCGTATAAAATACCAGCTTTTCAAATCCCAGTATAGTTTTAGCCTACAGTCAATACTAACAAAGTTATTCAAATTGTTTATAAGCCAAGAATGACTGTATTTTAGTAAAATATTTTCTGAGTGATAAAAATGTCTTTTTAATGATTTTTTTAAATGCGTTGAAAATATGACTATTGTTCTTTCATATTGTTTTCACAGAATTGCTATATCATTATTATTTTCTAAACAATAACATTGCGAAAAAAAAGCTCTTTGCGATAAACAAATTGAATAAAATTTAAACTAATTAAAGAATCGTCTTAAAATTTTTTGTGAATTGTGCGGACTGTTTTACTCAACTTTTCATGCAAAAGAAAGTCTTAAATTCATTTTCGCAAATGTTATAGCAAATTTTTTATTTTCGAAATTTTAGTTTTATTTTGCCATTTCCGAAGTAACAAATAATCAGACCAAAATTCAAAAACTATCATTTTAAACCGTGGCTCATCTACTAAAAGAAGAATATTATAAATAAGATATTTAAACACCCTTCTTTTACCTGTAGTGATTTAAACGAAAAAACTCCCATTTTGACCCTTATTTGTTAATAACTAAATTTCTCGTCCAAACGGTGTCGGCCGGTATACGCTCGACCGTTTTGCGCCCTTACCTGAAATCGGCCGGTTTGCGCTCTAACACTTTCTTAATCGAGATCTATAGCTAATTATTTTCTTATATCGACCGTTTTGCGCTCTCTTGTTATCTATGTAATCGACGTTTAATTTTATTCTACCATAACGATCAGGTAACGGTTAGGCTAGTAAAATTAGTTTTAAAAAGTCATAAAACTATAAAAAATGGATATAGTCTAGATCAGTGGTTTTCAATGTTTTTGAGCCATGTACCACCAAATGATTTTAAAATTATTCTTGGTACCACCTAACTGAAATACCTATTAGACAAGGCGAAAACGGCGGGTTCGAAGGGAAAAATATTCCCAAGAGATTTTTTTACATAATCACATTCGTGAGACATCCCACAATAAGGTTCAAGAAGTCGCCCATGTGAAAAGTGGGCCAATTTTTTTTAACAATTTTTTTTGAATCAAATTGCAAGAATCAATATTTTTGGCCTGAACAATTTTTTCTTTAATTTTTTGGACCATTCTGGACAAAAAAGGTCTCTTATAATTTTTCTCTAAAGTTGATCGTTTTCGACTTATAGGCAATTTAAAATTGAAAAAAACGAAAAATGGCGATTTTCAAGGCTTAATAACTCGGTTAAAAGTTATTATTATGAAAGTCAATATATGACTAAATCAAAGTTTAAAGCCCCCCCTACAAGATCCTGAAGAAATTTTTGTCATTATTTTATTACTAAGCTGTTATTTTTAAGTAATAATAATAAGCGCCATGCACGTGTGCGGGGCTGTAAATGCTGAGTGCGAGAGAGAAGCCATTCCAGCAGTCCAATTGTGCATCTTACTCGCACTCACATTTACAGCAGCGTCAATACGATCTAACCACTCATTGTTATTAATTAAAAATAACAGCTTAGTAGTAAATTAATGACACATATTTCTACAGGATCATATAGCGGCGACTTTAAACTTTAATTTAGTCACTTTCTGACTTTCAAAATAATAATTTTTGACCGAGTTATTAAGTCTTAAAAATGGCCATTTTCGCGTTTTTCAAATTTTAACTTGCTTATAACTCGAAAAATATCAGCTTTAGAGAAAAATTATAAGAGACCTTTTTTGTCCAGAATGGTCCAAAAAACTTAAAAAAATTAGTCCGGGCCAAAAATATTGATTTTTGCAATTTGATTAAAAAAAAATTGTTAAAAAAAAATTGGCACACTTTTCTCGTGGGCGACTTCTTGAACCTTATTCTGGGATGTCTCACGAATGTGATTATGCAAAAATATCTCATTGGAATATTTTTCCCAACGAACCCGCCGTTTCCGCCTTGTCTATATGGAGCTTAGTAAGCTAACTGCAAATATGCTGGATTTTGTCTGTGTTTTTGTGTTTTGTGTACCACCCCAAATAATGATATGTACCACCAGTGGTACATGTACCACAGATTGAGAACCCCTGGTCTAGATGATGTGCACAGCAACTGGAAGGTGCAAACACAAAAAAATCTTATGTATGTCTTTGTACTTACTTTATAATGCTAAAAAAATCACGGCTTTTAGATTTCAATGCCTATTTTTTTTATAATTCTCATTATAGAAACACATATATAGAAACATGGATAATTTTGTTTTAATTACCAAGGCATTTAATTAACAAGACTTTGGCTATACTTTTCATCTGATATATCCACCAATAAAAAATTTTATTATACAAAAAAGTAGAAAATATAACAAATCTAAAAAACTACAGTTCTATTAGTTTGTTTTCATAGATAAATCTATAAAATTTTCAGAAAAATTATCAGTAGTAATTGCACAAGAGCTCTGAAATTATTGAATTTTTCCCGAGTGACACTTTGACAGTTTTAATTTCACGAGCCGAAGGCGAGTGAAATTATGTCAAAGTGTCTCGAGAGAAAAAATTCTATATTAATTTCAGAGGTCGAGTGCAATTTGTTACGATTATTTCATGAATAAAACTGCTCAAAACCAAAATTTTATTGTAATTTATTTATGTAAGTAGCATTAAACACACAGTTTTTAAAAATATTTGACGATTGAAAGTCATCACTTTTATAATTTTTAAAACATTAATTGTCATTAATGTCACTGAATGTATTTTTTCGTAGCAACGAAGGGCATCTGACGTAATATACTTAACGACGGGAGATTATCAAAAATTATCGATTTAATTCAGATTTCTGTAGCTTTCTATTGGTCAGAATCTCCTATGAATGAAATAATCAGTAGGAATTGCACAATAGCTCTGAAATTATTGAATTTTTCCCGAGTGACACTTTGACAGTTTTAATTTCACGAGCCGAAGGCGAGTGAAATTATGTCAAAGTGTCCCGAGAGCAAAAATTCTATATTAATTTCAGAGGTCGAGTGCAATTTGTTGCGATTATTTCATGAATAAAACTGTTCAAAACCAAAATTTTATTGTAACTTATTTATGTAAGTACCATTAAACGCACAGTTTTTATAAATATTTGACGATTGAAAGCCATCACTTTTATAATTTTTAAAACATTAATTGTCATTAATGTCACTGAATGTATTTTTTCATAGCAACGAAGGGCATCTGACGTAATATGCTTAACCACGGGAGATTATCAAAAATTATCACCTTAATTTGCATCTCTGTAGCTTTCTATTGGTCAGAATATCCTATGAATGAAATAATCAAAGAAACGCTAGAGACTAAGATATATGTAGATTGTGATACAGCACTAACTACCACTTAGTAGAGATACAGAACCAGATTATAATATAAGTCTGCAGAATACACAAAAAGTTTAATTTTAGCATATTTTAACTCATTCGAAATTTGATTCATAGATACAAATTCTTTTTACGCGATTTGTAAACTAAAATCTCTGGATTGGAACGCGCACAAAAATGTCTCTGAATTTTTTGATAGGAGCACTGTATGTATATATCATTTAAAGCCGATTTATGTCATGACATACCAAACAAAATGAAGCCAAAACAATATTTGCACATATTATTATATATATACCATTTTTTGTGTGGCATGAAAGACCTAAGCTAACAGTCTAAAAAAAATTGAAAGCTTTATTTGTTCTACGTATTATACTCAGAAATCAGATCTCAAACAATATTTACATTTGTGTACTGACACGAAAAATATTAATTCTGGATATGTTTAAAGCTGAGACTTTCTCAGTTTAGTATACATATATTAGAATTGAAAATATTGGCAATATAATTATGTACTCTTATAGTGATCGTATTTTTTCTATGTATATATTATGGGATACAGTTCTGATCTTGGAAGAAGGTATGCCTTACACATTTTTAAAATACTATATTTTTTTCTGTATTTGTATAAGTCTACATCTGCTTTTTGTTGTTCCCTTATAAATACAGTGAAACAATGTTGTCCAGGCCTATCTACAGCAATTCAGTTCTATTTCTTTCTTATCCAAAGCAACATTAATTGTTGGTATCCTGTTTCGTTTCTATTTCTATAAAGAGATTATTGGCCAGTTGATCTCTGTGCAAGTCCTATACTGACATTTTCTCCTTTAAAGCTGATTTCGTCTAACCAGTTTCGTAAATTATCAATAACACCTCTCAGGTTTATAATAAATCACCTGCAGGTATCATAATTGCAGTAAATCCCAAATATAATACTAATTAATTGTTACGTTATTTGTTTAACAAAGAATTAAAAATACTCTGTTGAGATTAAAAAGATGAAGATATTCTGTAAAGGCTTGTCCGCAGATTTAACATAATGCCCGCAGATTTAACATTTATACCACCTCAGATAAATGTCATTTCAAGGTCAAATCAGTTTTGTGATCAGCGACCCCAAAAAAACCCTAACATACATTTTCAGAGCGATTGTGTCCATTTATCTTGATTTGACCTTGAAGTTACCTTGAGCTAGACGTGAGACAGGTCAGCGGACCGCTGATTCGTGATTAGCGACCCCAGAAAATCCCTCATATATCTTTTCAGAGCCATTGTCGATTTATATTGATTTGACCTTGAAATGACCTTTACCTGACGTGGCAGAGATCAGCAGACCCCGGATTCTTGATGAGCGACCCCAAAAACCGCATAATATAATTTTCAGAGCGATTGTGTCGATTTATCTTGATTTGACATTGAAATAACCTTGAGCTAGACGTGAGGGAGCTCAGCGGACCCCGGATTCGTGATCAGAGACCCCAAGAACCCCCTAGTATACTTTTTCAGAGCAACTGTCGATATATCTTGATTTGACCATGAAATGACCTTTACCTGACGTGATACCGATCAATGGACCCCGGATTTGTGATCAGCGACCCCAAAAACCCCTTGTCATATGGTTTCGTCAAATAGTCCACAATTTATTTTTTTTGTAAACCTGTGTTATCTATGTAAAAAAGGCGAACCGTTTAATAAACAAATTAATATAAACTTCTCAATTTTTATTTCAAGTGTTGAACATAAATATTGAAATAAAAAATGAACACAGCCTCATTATTAAAAGGTATTTCAAGAGATAATTTCATCGGTGCTCATACCGAACATTCGCTTTAATCCACAAAGCTCTCTAACTCTAGCTATTTAAACATTTATTTATTAGAGCTGTATAACCACTAGAAGTGAATATTTCTCACTTTAATATTTCCGGTGCTTTGCACAACTTTGAATAATGGCAATTAATGATCGTGAGGTACGTAGCCCGTGGAAATTCAGCAGCCGTCAGATTTATAACGAACCACAATTGCAATGTTATTATTGGTTATTTTCTGAGGCATGTAAATTGAATTGTGGTGTTGTGCGTTTTGCGTGATGTGGAAAATACGTTGTTTAAAAGGATTAAATGAATGGTGGAAAATTTGGCTAGAAGGAAAAATAAGGCGCAAATATGGTCATCAAAAAGCGCAGTAAATTTATTTTTTGTTCTTTATAAGACCCTCATAAAATTTATTTATACAACCTACTATGCATAGTGGTCTATATGAGTTGGATTCGTCTGAGTTCTTTCCATATTTGGATTATAAAACAAGCCTCGCCAACGTTAGCTTATCTAAGAATTTTTGCATATTCAAAAATTCATTGATTACTTTACATATCAATTCAGGTTTCCCTTTTACTAACAGCTTTGTTACCTCTGGCGTTATTTTATCAGAACCTGATGCACTTTTTGTCCAGATTTTCCGCTGCTTAGATGATCTCTTCAGTAGTAAACTCCTGCAGGTCGACTATTTTTTGTCTATCCATAGAAATGTGTTGTCGGGCTTCCTTGGAAACAAGTTGTTCCCTATTTTAATTTTAATTTTTGCCCAAAGGTGGTATGGGGTCTCAAACCTTGGACTTTTCATGGCAATCTTGTATGCTTCACCCCATATTTCTTATTCCAGTGCGGCTAGAGTTCTGTCAACATTTGCGTTTAGGCTTTTTAATTTATCTACTTAGTTCTTCTTTACGACTTTTTATATCTCCTTATGTTCTTCTTGGTTCCTGCTCTGTTGTGCTGTTCGCTTTGGTCTTAAACACTCATCTCGCTTATTTTGGATTTGACCATCCCACCACTAAGATACTGTATTTATATTGTGCTTGTTTGTAGTACTTCTTCTTTGTACATTTTATGATAATTTCTAGTAACTCATTGAATATATTTGGTGAAATATAGCATGCTATTTTGGTTATCTTATCAATTTTTAATGTGATAAGAAGGAAACCAAAAAGGATGCCCAGGAAAATTCGGGAAATGTTAAACACGACAAATAGCGGAAGAGGGCGTCACCGAAATAATTGGAGTGGTCAAATAGAGGACATAGGAAATGCACGAGGGAAAACGAAAGAAAAAATGAAACACCTAACCAGAAACAGAGGAGCGTGGAAAAAATGGGCGAAAGAAACAACGGACCATAATCCGCCGCCGTAATAGGCATAAGGAAAAAAGACAAGAAGATAAAGGGCATTTTTTATTGTTTTCTACCCACATTTTCTTATTATTTTTTTGAGGCACAAAATATTTTTAGGATACATCGATGGTATTATCACATATCCAGCCTTTATTCGTAGCTATTTTCTTATTAAGTTCTGGGACAATCAAGAGGTCTGCTCTGATTTCTAAAGGATTTGCGTAATTTTTTAACGAACCACAATTTCAATGTTATTATTGGTTACTTTCTGAGGTATGTAAATTTAATTGTGGTATCGTGCGTTTTGCGTGATATGGAAAATACTTTGTTAAAGATTATATAAATGGCAGGAAATTTAGCTAGTTGGAAAAATTAGAAGCTTAGTAAGGTCATCAAAGAATAAGTAAATTAATTTTCTTCTTCCTCGTCTTTTTCCTCTTTATAAGCATTTCTGATTAAAAATAGAATACTAAATATACTAAGAGCACAACGGAAACTATTAGAGAGCTTTTAAAGACACATTTTCCTGGCTCTCAACAAATACTTGAAGATGATCTTCAAAGTATCCAGATAGCAGAGGCTTCAAAGAGTCCCAACAGATCCGGTTGGCAGCTAGCGGAAAACTTCTTTGCAAGTTTTGCTATTCATAGCTAGACTTGCGCTAGGCAACATTCCCTAAAAAGAGGAGGTGCAAAAAAGTGGTATTTATACCAAAGATAAGGAAACATAATTCTACGGACGAACCGAAGTTTTATCGTCCCAAATGCCTCATCTCCTTTTTCCTAAAAATAATGGAGAAACTAATAGATTATCACAAAAGAAGCGAAACTCTAGGAAACCGCCTCACAAACATCAATTTGCATACCAGATAAGCAGGTCCACTAGAAGTCCTCTGAACTCCCTGGTCAGAAGTATTTAAAATACAACAGTGCAAAAACAATAGCTCTTTGCGATTTCATTGACATAGAGGGAGCTTAGGAACATTATATAATGCTCTATGTAAATCCAGAAAAAGAGCACTAGTAAAGAGAGCATTGAAGCTGCCAAAAGTGCAGCGGCAAGTTTGGCTGCAAATGACAGGGTTAATGTCAACATGCCCCATTGCAGCTCTAGAGGCGACGCTGAACATTCCTCCCTTGCAGTTCTGCATATGAAGGCGCGGCAGTAACCATCGTCTAAAAGCTGCGACAGATACAGATAATGAAACCTGGAAATCTCGGAGGCCACCTAAAAATCTTGGAAGAAAATCCATCGGATTTTAAGGACAGAGCGGCAGATCCCATGTCAGTCAAATTCAACTTGTAACAATCTTTGAAGTCATAAAATACTATCAAATGGGCGAAGGGATTGAATCGAATCTGGAAAAACGTACAGCCGCATGCTATACGGATGGATCTAAGATAGATAAAATGGTAGGAGTGTCCAGTCGGGCCCCAATTTCAGGCTATCCAAATATCTAGTAAACAAGCCTACTATCTTTAAGTAGAAATACATGCTACAGACAATAGTGCCCAAGAATATCTAAACCAAGACACTCATAAAGCAAAAGTCTTTATTTTATCAGGCAACCAAGCTGCCCTAAAGCTCTAAATTAATTTACTTGTGATTCAAAGTTGGTTTGGGCCTGTAAACAATCCCTTAAGAAGCTGGTGGAACACAACAAATTAAATTTTATGTGGGAGCCGATCACAAGGAAATTGCAGGAAATGAGAAAGCTGATAGCCTCTCAAAAGATAGGCTAATACCCCATTCTAAGGTTTAGAACCCTTCTGTGGAGTATCTAAAAACCGCGTTAGAATCTGATCTAATCACTAGAAGTGAATATTTCTCACTTTAATATTTCTGGAGCTTTGCACAACTTTGAATAATGGTAATTAATGGTCGTGAGGTACGTAGCCTGTGGAAATTCAGCAGCCGTCAGATTTATAACGAACCACAATTGCAATGTTATTATTGGTTATTTTCTGAGGCATGTAAATTGAATTGTGGTGTTGTGCGTTTTGCGTGATGTGGAAAATGCGTTGTTTAAAAGGATTAAACGAATGGTGGAAAATTTGGCTAGAAGGAAAAATAAGACGCAAATATGGTCATCAAAAAACGCAGTAAATTTATTTTTTTTTTTTTTTTGGAGCCCCTCATAAAATGTATTTATATGTACAACCTACTATGCATAGTGGTCTATATAAGTTTTTTTTTTCTTTTTTGGAAAATGGCTTTGGCAGAGCCAATTAGCTAGACTTGTTTGTGATTGATTGCAGATTCATAGCCATAAATTTCTTATAAACATAAGTACATTCTATAATATTATTTTTATAGATACATTGGTACATTGTTCAGCTTTTTTTATTTTGTTTTTTTTAATTATTTTCTGTTTTTTTAATATATATTTTAATTTGTGCGAAACACTTTTTTTTACTTCTTTTTTTTTCTATTCTTTTTTTTATTTTTGTTTCTATTTTTTTTTCTTTTTTTTATTTATTATTTCTTTGTTATTATTTTATTATGTGTTTTTTTATATATATTTTTTTTAAATTTTTTCAAACGAGATTAACAAAGTATGCCTATTATATTACGTTTACAACTTGTATTGACATAATTTAACATGTTTATAAACAAGATGAAGACTTTCCATATCATTTGTAAATATTAAAGTATTAAGGTTTATTGGAAAAAAATATTTTAAATCTTTTAATTCCTTATAAAGGTCGTTTATGTTATTTATGTTTAAATGACATTCTAATATGACATGTGTTAGATCCCCGATTTTGCCACAAGTACAATTGGGAGTATCTGACAAGCCGATTCTATGCATGTAATATGGCGTAAGAGCATGATTGGCTCTCAGCCGATTAATGGTCTTTATAAAATGTCTGTTATATTCTGTGTAAAACCATCTTTTTGAGAATATCCTAGGGTTACAATGAGCAAAATTTGAGCCAGTATTACATTCTCTGTAATGCAATTGCCAAATATTTTTAAGTTTTTTTCTGCTAAATGTATCAATATCTGAAGCTGGAATTAAATTTTTGTTTATTTTTTCTCCGATCACATAAGCTGATTTAGCAATATTGTCAACTATTTCATTGCCTTTTATTCCCGAATGACCCTTAATCCAAGCAATTGTTACATTTACTCCTAATTGTGTAATTTCAAACAGAGTTTTAAGTATATTCAATTCAATGTGGTTTATGCGTTTGACTGTTTGAATGTTACTTAATCTGTCCACCACGCTTTTACTGTCAGTAAATATAACATAATTGCTAGTTGGATTCAGTAGTACATACTGAACAGCAAACATTACTGCTATCATTTCTGCTGTGTATATTGAGCATTCAATAGGTAGGCTATATTGATGATGGTAATTTTTATTTTCGTGGAATACTGCACAGCTCGTTCCATTTTCGTCTTTTGACCCATCGGTAAATATGTACTGAAAATTTGACCAGTTTTCTCTAATAAGTATATCAAACAAATTTGGCGGTAAATTTGAGTTTAAATAACATGTTTTAACCTTGTTAGAAAATAATGTTTTTGTCATTGCACTGTAGTAAGGCGGAACTTGGCTTTTATAGATAACTTCACTGTACTTTACCGTACTTAGATAACTTTCTACCAAAGGTATAGATTTTTTAGTTCTCCAGTACCTATGAGTGAGGTCTAAAACTGATAGCTCATGTAGATCTTGAAGGTATTTATATTTTTTGGACAGAATTCGAGTTGTAAATTTATCACTGAGAAATTGGCAGCGTAAATGCAATGGAGGTTCCACTGCTTCATTTTCCATTATTTGGACTGGAGTGGATTTTAAATAACCTAGGCATAATCTTAAGCATTTATTTTTTTGAATTTCAAGTTTATTTAGAAGTGTATTGGTCGCTGATCCAAATAAATGACAGCTATAGTCGAGAATGGGTTCTGATCATGTTACGGTAAAACATCAAAGCAATATTTGGGTCTGCTCCCCAACTTGTTTTACAGAAAGCTCTTAAAATATTTATTGAGTTTTCTGATTTTTTAACAATATGACGAATGTGATCTTTCCAAGACAATTTCCTGTCTAGATAAGTTGGATTCGTCTGAGTTCTTTCCGGATTTTTATTATAATAGGAGTCTCGTCAACGTTAGTTTATCTGAGAATTCTTACATATTTAAAAGTTCATTGAATACTCTACGTATCAATTCAGGTTTCGCTTTTACTACCAGCTTTATTGCCTCTGGCGTTACTATATCAGAATCTGGTGCACTATCTGTCCAGATTTTCCGCTTCTTGGATGATCTCTTCAGTAGTAAACTCTACAGGTCGACTACTTTTTGTCTATCCATAGTAATGTGTTTTAGGGCTTCGTTGGAAACAAGTTTTTCTTCTTTTTGCCCAAAGGTGATATGGGGTCTCAAACCTTGGATTTTTCATGGCAATCTTGTATGCTTCACCCCATATTTCTTATTCCAGTGCGGCTGGAGTTCTGTCAACATATGCGTCTAGCCCTTTTAATTTGTCTACTTAGTTATTTTTTACGATTTTTTATATTTCCTTATGTTCTTCTTAGTTCCTACTCCGTTGTGCTATTCGCTTTGGTCTTAAACACTCATCTCTCTTATTTTGGATTTGGCCGTTCCAGCATTAAGGTACTGTATTTATGTTGTGCTTGTTTGTAGTACTGCTTCTGTGTGCATTTTATGATAGTTTCTAGTAACTCATTGAAGATATTTGGGAAAATATTGCATGCTATTTTGGTTATCTTATCAATTTTTATTGTGATAAGAAGGAAACCAGGAAGGATGCCCAGGAAAATTCGGGAAATAGGAAACACGACAAAAAGAAGAAGAGGGCGTCACCTCTGAACGTTTCTGAAGACAACGGTACCTGCTTTATGCTTTAATTCTTATTCTGATAAAGGTTATGAATTTTTCAAAGGAAAAGGTGCGGATTTGTGCATTGCAAAGTTTAATCGCAAAAGTTGAGTGACGATATTTAAAATTTAGCCTTTTAATCACGTTTATGTTAAAATAGAGAGTAAAAAGAAGTTTTCTGGAAACTTTTTGGATCACAATGTTTTATAGAAAAAAAAAATAGTGCAACTTTTATTATCGGCATTAGAAATCCCCAATATAACGGTTATTTTTCGAGATACTGACCATGGGTGGTGAATGGCTAATCTTGGTCTAAGATTATGTTTTTGACGGTGCTGAAAACGAAAATCAAATTTATTTTAAATTTTAGGTGGGGGAATATTTTCAAAATCGCAATTTTACCATAAAAATAAAAAAAGTGAAATCACGTTTTTTTGCGTTTAACTCACTACAACTCTGGTCGATTTTAATATTTTTGTCTAAGGTTTGTAAACTATATTATTATGTTGCTCACTTTTTTGAAGACAACGGTATCTGTTTTGAGATTTTAGTCTTATTCTAGTAAAAGTTATGAATTTTTTAAAGTACAAGGTGCAGATTCGTGAATGGCAAAGTTTAATCGCAAAAGTCAAGAGGCAAAATTTAAAATTTATCTTATTAATCACGTTCGTGTTAAAACATAGAGTACAAAGAAGTTTTCTGGAAAGTTTTAGTTACAAATGTTTAAAAAAAATGATGCAACTTTTAATAAATATAGACGTTATACATCCCTAAAATAACGCTTATTTTTCGAGATACTGACCATAGGAGGTGAATGGCTAATTTTGGGCTTATTTTATGTTTTTGATGGTGCTGAAAATGAAAAAGGTTTATTTTGAATTTTATGTGACGGAACATTGTCAAAATCGCAATTTTAACCTAAAAATGAAAAAAAAATGTAAAGTCACGAATTTTTACGTTTAACTCGCTACAACTCTGTTCCGTTTTACTATTTTTCTCTAAAATGTCTACGGAATATATTTCTTACCTTTGTGAAGACTATGAAAGTAGCTATATTCGTTCTGTCTTTTTTTTATAAAAGTTATGAATTTTTAAAAATAAAAGGTGAAGATTCGTGAATTGCAGAGTTTAATCGCAAAAATTAAGTGACAAAATTTAAAATTTACCTATTTGATTACGTTTATGTTAAACCATAGAGTTCAAAAAACTTTTATGGGGAATTTTAGGTCTAGATGTGTTATAGAAAACATATGGTGCAACTTTTAATTTTAAGAAAAACGTAGTTTAACTTTTTTTTATTTTTAGAGCAAAATTGCGATTTTGACAATTTTCTCGCATCTAAAATTAAAAAGAAACTTAATTTTCGTTTTTAGCACCATCAAAAACATAAAGTAAGACTAAAATTAGCCATTCACCACCAATGATCAGTATCTCGAAAAATTAGCGTTATTTTGGGGATTTATAATGTAGATGTTAAACGTCGCACCATTTGTTTTCTATTAAACATTTTGATCCAAAACTTTCCCGAAAACTTCTTTGTACTCATGTTCTGTTTTTTGAATTTGATTTAATATCTATATTTCAAATTTTGTCTGTCAAACTTTGAGATTAAACTTTGCAATTCACAAATCTGCACCTTGTACTTTAAAAGACTCATAACTTTTACTAGAATAAGACTAAAAGCTTAAAGTAGAAACCATCGTCTTTAAAAAAAGTGAGCGATATATAGTGTACAAACTTAAGAAAAAATATTAAAACGGACCAGAGTTGTAGCGAGCTAAACGCAAAAAAACATGATTTAATTTTTCTTTATTTTTAGGGTACAATTGCAATTTTGACAATATTCCTCCACCTACAATTTAAAATAAATTTCATTTTCGTTTTTATCACGGTCTAATCTAAGACCAAAATTAGCCACTCTCCACCCTTGGTCAGTATCTAGAAAAATAAGCGTTTTATTGGGGGTTTCTAATGGCGACATTAAAAGTTGCACTATTTTTTTTATATAAAACATTTTGATCTAAAACTTACCAGAAAACTTCTTTGTACTCTCTACTTTAACATACATGTGATTAAGAAGCTAGATTTTAAACTTCGTCACACAACTATTGCGATTTAACTTTACAATGCACAAATCCGTACATTTTCCTTTGAAAAATTCATAACCTTTATCATAATAAAATGAAAGCTTGAAACAGGTACCGTTGTCTTCAGCAATGTTAGAGCTATATACTGTAAACATTTCAGAAACAAATATTAAAATCGAACAGAGTTGTAGCGAGGTAAACGCAAAAAACGTGATTTAGTTTTTTTTTATTTTTAGGGTAAAATTGCGATTTTTACAATGAACCCCCACATAAAATTCAAACTAAACTTCATTTTCGTTTTCAGCACCCTCGAAAATATAAAGTATGAATAAAATTAGCCATTCACCCCTCCGTGGTCAGTATCTCGAAAAGTAAGCACTTTTTTGAGGGTCTCCCGCTCGTGGATAATATGACATAGAAATTAAAACAACAAAACAGTTTATAATTTTATATTGGGTCCTATAAATATAGACAAGTCGAAAACGGCGGGTTCTTTCGAGAAAATATTCCCATGAGATTTTTTTGCATAATCATGTCGTGAGACATTCCAGAATAAGATTCAAGAAGTCGCCCACGCGAAAAGTGGTCCAAATGTTTTTTAATCAAATTGCAATAATCAATATTCTCGGCCCGGACAATTTTTTTTTTAGATTTTTTGGACCATTCTGGGTAAAAAAAGGTATCTTATAATTTTTCTATAAAGTTGATCGTTTTCGAGGTAAAAGCATTTTAAAATTGAAAAAAACGAGAATTGGCGATTTTCAAGGCTTAATTACTCGGTTAAAAGTTATTACTATAAAAGTCAGAAAGCGACTAAATCAAAGTTTAAATCCCCCTACAAGATCCTGAAGAAATTTTTGTCAATATTTGATTACTACGTTGTTATTTTTAAGTTACAATAATGAGCGCCATGCACGTATTAGGCGGCCGTCCATGATGAGTGCGAAATAGATGCCAACCAGGCAGTCCAACGGCGCATCTCACTCGCACTCACATTTACAGCCGCGTCAATATGATCTTATCGCTCATTATTAATAATTAAAAATAACAGCTTAGTAATAAATTAATGACACAAATTTCTTCAAGATCATGTAGGGGAGGGCTTTAAATTTGATTTTGTCACTTTCTGACTTTCTAAATAATAATTTTTAACCGAGTTATTAAGTCTTAAAAATGGCCATTTTCGCGTTTTCAAATTGTAAATTGCTTATAACTCGAACACGTTCAACTTTAGAGAAAAATTACAAGAGACCTTTTTTGTCTAGAACGGTCAGAAAAATCTAAAAAAAATGTCCGGGCCAAAAATATTGATTTTTGCAATTTTATTAAAAAAAATGTTAAAAAAAATTTGGACCACTTTTCGCGTGGGCGACTTCTTTAATCTTATTCTGGGGTGTCTCACGAATGTGATTATGCAAAAAAATCTCATGGGAATATTTTTTCCAACGATCCCGCCATTTTCGCCTTGTCTAATAACGAAAACGTTTTATTATAAAAAGTTCTTTTTTATAAAAGTGTAATTATATTACATCATATTGCTAAGTCAAAGGTGATGAAGTATTTGGGCACTTTGGAATGCAATACTTGATATAACTCTTGGTCGTTATATAGGATCGTATAGATAAGTCGAATCATGTTTTACTTTCGTAGATATAACTTCTTTGAATACTTTTAGCTCCGCTTATGAACTTGCAAAAGCCATTATAGTCTTGATCGATTTTTAGCTTATGTACGTCTCAATACGCATTTTGTGAAGCCTTTTGTGAAAATTGAATTGACGTTGGTTCCCTATTCTATGTAGTAAAAGATTTGGAGTTTTTCATTCTTTCGGAGTAGTTTGAAGAGGAAATAATACCTCGACTGACATTTTCTCTGTTATTTGCTTAATAAAATTGGGTTTTTGTAAATTTGGTATATTAGAATACGTAAAAGCAATAGGATGAAATGTATTCAAGCGTTTCTATCCTTATTTTCGGGTATAATGGTGCAATAAATATTCGGAGGGATAGGTTTTATTGATTTTCTATGTTTAGTATATACATTGATTCTAAAGGATATTAAATATTTTTATTTATATTCTGAATTAAGATATCTTAATCATGAAATAATCAATCAGCTATTAAATAAATATCAAATGTATACTGCTATTTACACAGATGCATCAAAAGATCCTTATGGCACAGGTGCGGCGTTTATTGTCCCACTGCAAGTACAGCGTAGATTTAAATTGAGTAGAAAAACATGCATTTTTACAGCAGAAGCGTTTGCTGGTTTGAAAGCTATAGAATTTATAATGGAAAATAACATTTCATACTCCATAATTTTTTCTGATTCACTTTCGGTTTTAAATAGTTTACAATCACATTTACAAATCAACTCCGCATATAGTCATCCTTACATAGCCAAAATAAAAACTTTGCTCTCTCAAATGCAAAAAACTAGAAAATTTATTTTTGTGTGGGTGAAATCACACTCAGGTATCACATTCAATGAACAAGTTGATAAAGCGGCTAAAGAAAGCATACAGTTGGGACAAAGAATACAGCACCCAACAGTTGGGTGCTGTATTGTTTGGTTGGGAGAAGATGTTATACCCTTATTAACATTAGATGAGAGAATAAGTAAACAATACAAACATTTTATTTTGACAAAAGGCACAAGATATACATTGCTAGAACCCGATATTCGAAAAAATTACTGGTTTAAAAATTACGATTATCCGAGAAGTTCCGTAACAACCATATCTCGGATGAAATTTGGACATGCTTGCTATCCGGCACATTTATACAAAATAAAAATAATTGATAACAATCTTTGTGATATTTGCAATGAAACGGCGGACTTGGATCATATATTTTTTAATTGTAGGAAGTACACACATCAGTCGGACATTCTTACAAAAAATTTAAGAAATTTAAACGTTTACGGTCCCTATAATATTATGTATCTTTTGGCACTGAGTGATAAACGTATTTTTGATTTTATTTTGTTTTTCCTATATGACTGTAAAATTAAGTTATAGAATGACTAGATTAGGCTTGTAACCTTAAATGTCTTTACTTTTGATTGTCTACATGCCTGCCTTACCGTGTGGGGTGGGTATGTAGGTAATCAATAATAATTGAGAAAAAAGAAAAACACTTGAATGAGAAAAGTGTGACCTTTGTCCTTATCGCAAAATTTTTATTAAGATTAATTTAGCAAAAATTCACTTTGAAAATAAAATGTTTATTAGATCTATTCTTAACAAAAAGGTCGGTCAGACTTAGACAACCTTAACTTAGATTACTAATTAGATAGTTTAGATAAGATATAATATTATATTTATATTATATTATGTTTATGTATGTACTATTTACTTTGTTTCTTGCCACATGGTCTAATCCTAAAGCCAATAAAAAAAATATTTTTATTTATTCTTGCTAGCCAATATGTAAACTTAGATTGAAAGAATATTCATTGGTATTTCCAATGTGCTTTCATCTTCTATTTTGCCTCAATTTCTGCGTAGAAGAAAACCTCTTTGTTATTAATATAGACTTTCAATATGTCCATGACGACTATATATTTAAATATCACCAGAAAATAGACACAGCAATGAAACGGATTTTATCCTGGTGAAAATATGTTAGAGGAGTGTTCTTAAGGATGTTAAAACTTATCCAGCAAATGGTTGTAATAGTGCAATACAGAAGCTACGCGACCTTAAACGAGCAACAAAATCCATATTGCAAAATGCCGCAAAAACATTAAAAGTGATAGACAAGTAACAAGGAAGCAATGGATAAAGGACTACATATACAGTGATGAGCACGCTAATAACCGGAAAAATAACACAAAAGATGGAAAACGTATTAGGTTGTGAGATAAAAAGAAATGAAACTATACGAGCTGGGAAATTTAGCGATATTAACCTTTAAGTTTACATTCTATTTATTGTTTCCCACCTTTACACGTATCAAACGAGTTTGGCAACTGTCACACTGACAGTGACAATTGTAGTTGACATACTCCTCTGATACGTCTAAAGGTGGGAAACAATAAATATAATGTAAATTAATAGGTTAATATCGCTAAATTTCCCAGCTCGACTAGTTTAATTTCTTTTTATCTCACGACTTAATACGTTTTCCATCTTTTGTGCTCTTCTGCCGGTTATTAGTACGCTCATTACTGTAGACTAAAATATAGGAGAGGAAGTGTTTAAAATTAAATAGTTGAGTAATGACTAGGCTAAGGCAAATATGAAAATTGTATATTTTGCATATTATGCATAAAAAATGCAAACATTTCAAAGTTTTTTGAAATTTGAAATGTAACTTGAAATTTTGGTTGTATATACCCATTTTTACATTCATGTAACAAAGAGCTTGGAAATCCCAATACATATTTAATTTTGTTTTATCCTATCTTGGTATTCAAATTTTTGGTATCGGAATGTAGACCAAACTATTAAAAAAGATAGCGGCCTATAGTGTCACGTTTTTTCCTTGAATATAAGGGTTCCAAAATTTGCAAGTTATACAGAGGGTAAAAAATTTTATTTTGAGGGTCAATTTTACTATTGTAAAATTAAAGGCCTGAATACGTGTCTTTGTAATTTGTGAATAATTATTGTGCTTTGAAAATGCCGAAAATAAACTGTGTTTCAACTTGGATAAAACCTTTTTTCAAAGAGCTATGTGTGGATATAGATAAAGTTTATTGCTCATTTTGTGGCAATGTGTACTCAGATAGAAACCATAAGTTTTTGTTAGAAAATTTTGAACACCATTTGGAAATTTATTGTTACCACAATTCTAAATAATATTATTTGTTTGTTAAAATATTTAAATATTTAATTAAATAAACTTGGTTTGTAAAATACATACATACATGTCAATTAATAAAACATGTGACTATATTATTTCATAATATATAAATATTTTTGTAAATAAAAATTATTGCCAAATTTTTTTTTATTACATGCATATTTTCTAGGTAAACATGCATATTTTTACATAAAATACTGCATATTTTTGCGCATATTTTATACCTTTTTATTTGCATATTTGCCTAGTAATGAAAATTAGAAAGGGGCATGTAAGCGCTGAACGTTCAAATAAAATTTGCAAAAGGTATAGAGTATAGAACAAACCACTTTGCTATTAAAAATACTAATGTACTCTAATTACTTCTAAAGAGGACAAAAATATTATAATAATAGTCTCCCGTTTTATACCGCTTTTATGGACAAACATATATTATTGCACAAGTGAAAAGAATATTGTGAAATGTTGATGATAGAGAAGAGTACATACGGTCCACAATAATAAAATGATAAGTTTTGAGAAATAAAATGACGTAGCTTCTCCATAGTGAATTTGAAGCTGTAACTAACTATAAGTCAAAAAATTCATAAAACCCCTGGTCCAGGTAATAATTGAAATAATTTGGGCTCTTGATGAAATTTGGGCTCTTGATGCAAATGTGTCGATGAGTATGAGAGAAAGGTAAATGGCCTGCAAATTGGACAAAATCACTATCAAACAATTGTATGTAGTAAATAAAATTAATTATTAAAATACAGTACTGCAAGCAAAATACAATTATTTAAATTTACTTTTATATGATAATTGCTTATCATATCAATATTGCAGAACAACATATACTTTTTTTCTTCAATGAAAGTAGGTATGAAATATACGTCAATTTGACAATTTCAATTGACAATATGATTTATTTAGGAAACTTGCAAGATTTCTCCGCTATTCGCGCACGATTGTTTCTCGTGTCCCTTCCAAGTACTTGCACACCTTGAATATGAAATTTTTAAGTTCCGCGGAATAGACACATCTTAAAGATTTCCAGGCGTCGCAAAGAGCTAATTGTCATGGTCCAGGCTTCCACGCCGTGTAGTAGGGTATTGTGTATGTAGCATTTTATCATGAGATATCGTAAAGTTATATCAAGATCTCAGTTGGTGAAAAATTGTAAATAAAAAAAAGAATTTTTAGATCTGCGTTTCTGACCTGTTCTATTCTACATTTTACTTCCTGTTCTGAGCCTAAGATCTCATGTATTCATCATCCTAGATACGTTTCTTGAAGTTTTCGCCCCCAGATGTGGCCACAAGGAACAAATTTTAAACGTAAGGCAGATTATATGAAAATCCCGAAAAAAAAAACATTACGATATATTATGTGCTTCGTAGACTAGAGAAAAGCCATATATCTAATCACCTGATGTAAAATATCAAATATGCCAGGTTTTATACTAAATGGGAATCCCGCATCAACCTCTATTGTTAATAGTGCAGTCGCTGAAGGTTTTTACCTCCGATTTCGTTGAACCTGCATCGATTTTCATGAAAATTGGCAAGCAGTTAGAGGATACCTCAAGGAACAAAGGTGACATGATGCCAACTTCCGCTTTTAGGCTGGGGGTGGATGCCACCCCTTTTCTGGGGTGAAAATTATTTTATTAAAAATAATACCATAAATCGATAGAGGGACAAATTCTAAGCAACATTTGTTATATTAAGTTATTAACATAAGTCACTACTTTTTGAGTTATTAAAGATCAAAAATTTTATTTTTTCGTAAAAAAAGCATGTTTTAATGCTGTTTTTCACGTATAACTCAAAAACTATTAGCTTTTACAAAAAAGTTATTTTTACCAAAACTGAAGACAATAAAAAAATGAATCCATTATTCACTCAAAGTACTAAACTAATGTTAATTCAAAGTGAGTTATAGGTAATTGAATGTATATTTTTTTCGATGAGTACTCAAATCCAATTATTCAAGCTTAAATGAGGGGAAAACGATGCATTTTATAAAATATACCTGTTAAACGCTTATCAAAGTACCTCAGAATACCCAACAAATGAGCTCCAGAAGAAGTTAATAGCATCAAAATTAAGCAAGTTTTGATGAAACTAAAAGAAACCTTTCGAATTTTTTAGGAAAAAGTGAAAAATAAAACATACGCTATTTCCACAAAAATTAAAATTGATAGTAATTCTTACAAAAATTTCTTAGTATTAGCATAATTAATGATTTTAGCAATTTTCACCGGTTTAGAATGCATATTTTTGAAAAAAAGATATAATCTAAAAAAAAAGAATTTTTAAAATTATCGTCATTTTCATTTTCTTTTGATAATAACTATAAAAACACTCAATATACGTAAAAAATGGTAAATACCCAAATTTTAGTTTTTTCTATATCAAATATTATACCTTTTACCATTTCTGTAGGGTGAAAAATAACCGAGATAGAAACGTTTAAATCTTAAATTTTGCTGCGAGAAACATGTAAGCGTGGCCATTTAATCTTTGATTTTTAAAAAAGTAAGGAGTTTGAAAGACTAAATTTAACGCTTTTTAATAGCGTTTAAAATTACCTTTCAAACCGTTTTTATGTGAACCTGATTTCTTAAAAATCAACGGAGTTATTGAAAAAAAAGGTAACATTTTTTGGAAGTTTAAAAAATTTTTGGAGCATAAATTTTAATGCTATTAACTTCTTCAGTATCTCATTTGATAGATATTTTTAAGTACTGTCACAAATGTTTAATAAGTTTATGTTATAAAATGCACCATTTTCCCGTAATTTAAGCCTGAATACTTAGATTTGGGTACCCGCCGAAAAAAATTTGCATTCAATTACCTATAACTCACTTTTAGTTAATATTAAAAGTTTTTTCAGTAAGGAGTTTATTTAATTTTTTATTGGCTTTAATTTTGGTAATAACTTTTTTGTAAAACTTATACTTTTTGAGTTATCTATGCAAAATCGGCTAAAAACATGCATTTTTCTTAAAAAAAATTAAAATTTTTGATCTTTAATAACTCAAAAAGTTTTGATTTATTTTAATAAGTTTATATAACAAATTTTGCTTATAATTTTTCCCCCTATCTAATTACGGGGTTATTTTTAATAAAATAATTTTCAAGCCGAGAAGGGGTGGCATCCAACCCCAGGGTAAAAGCGCAAGTTGGCACCATGTCACCTTTGTTTCTTGAGACATCCTCTAACCACTCACCGATTTTCATGCAAATCGATGGAGGTTGAACGAAATCGGAGGTAATAGCTCATATCCACCTTCAGTGACTCCACTATAGTTAAAAGCCTATATAGTAACAAGTATACCATAGTAAGAGTAAAATGGGAAATTTACTGAAGTTTCAGGGTCACTGAGAACGTGGGAGAAGGCTGCATAATAAGCTTATGTTTAATCAACACATATGGTGAAAGGATACAGACAACTAGTTCATGAGCATATTAGCTGTAGGTTTTTCAAGATCTATGAGCTAATTGTAAGATGAAAAAATGAAAGAGAATTTACTTGCTGAACTCATTTATCCAGATGATCCGAAAAATTCAAAAAGTATAAAAATGTAAAAATATATAGTGTTCCTTTAAAAAAGGTAGGTTTGATCCATCCTGTCAATATGGATAGCCTTGTATATTTGAAAATATTTTTAAAGTACGGTCCTATCTATACCATAACTTTTACCTTAATCATTTTTTTCAGACTTCTTACGACCAGTGGGTACACCTCACACTAAAGTCTCACTCTGCATGCATACTCTTTGATTAGACATTTTACTTATCAACTAATCTACAGTATCCACATTTAAATCCCATTACAAAGGTACGACAATGATTTTAATAATTAATTGTTTTTTTCTTGAATGGGAATTGGAGGACCAAATTTGTATGCAGAAAAGATAAACCTTTCGAAAATTTAGGATGACAGCCCGTAATTGTGGCGAAACACGAATTTATCCCAAAATAAAAATGCTACACACGTTCGGCATCGGCTCGAGTATACGCAAGCAATATAATTCAAAATCTTTTCTTTGGAGATTTTATTATAAGCCAATGGCGTACAATCAACTTCGTTACATAAATTATAGCCCAGTCGGGATAGCATTTGGCCTTGCATTAGGAGCTGCCCCAAATTTTATTTTTCTAATCTTTAGGAAGGGTCAATATTAGTATAAATTTAAAATCTCGACTGAATTCCGCCGTTGCGTTAGCCGCCATCTTGATTTTTAACGGGAACCGTTTTTGCACAATATCTCCGCAATTTTCAATTTTTTGACAAAAAATGAAGAAACTGAAATTGTTAAAAATACGATTTTCTATAGTTTCATTTATTATAATTTTTTTCGTGCGGTCGATATTTTCCGAGTTATGAGGGAAAAATAGTGACAGTTGTAGCATAATTATTGAATTATTGAATTATCTCGTTTATTATTAGTTTTACAACAAATATATACCTATACAAAAATGAAGATAATTAAATTTTGTACAATTCTGATGTCGTACATTTTTTTGATAAAATCAATATTTAAGGTAGTACGTAGGTGGTAAATGTGCGAGCGTAAGACCTGATTGATTTTGTAGCAATGGTTTTTGTTCAATATCTCCGCCATTTTCAACTTTTCGACAAAAAGTGTAAGAATTGAAATTATTGCAATTACGATTTACTACAATTTTCGAGAGAACCAGTGGCGGGTCTACAGGGGGGGATGGGAAAATTCCCCCAACAGGGTACAAAATTAAAAAAAAATTTTTGAAACATCACGATATATTAGCTGACATAAAACTTAAAATATCGACAGACAAATTCAACCAATCAAACCAGCTAGTTAATAAAATTAAGTGAACTTAATGCATATAATGTCTTTTTATGTCTTTTATATACTTAGTTTGGTTGATGTTTCATTGGAAGTTTCAAAAATTGTATAAAATATAATTCTCTTTATTTTTGTTTATGTACAATTATGTCGTAAAATTATTAATAAATGAGACAATTCAATAATTATGCTTCCCCTCCGCTTCCATTATTTTCCCTCCTTTTCGGAGAATATTGATCGTATAAAAAATTGTGCCAAAGAAATTGTAGGAAATTGCATTTCCAACAATTTTCTTTCCCACCATTTATGTTGAAAAGTTGAAAATGGCGGAGATATTAAGCAACAACAGTTCTCATTTAAAATCAATATGGCGGCTAATGCAACCGCGGAATTCAGTCGAGATTTTAAATTTACACTACTATTGATCTCTGCTAAAGGATAGAATTATAAAATTTGGGGCAGCTCGGAAACAAAATTCAATTCAATAATTATGCTTCCCCCACCACTTTTATTATTTTCCCATGTAACTCGGAAAATATCAACCGTATGAAAAAAATTGTTAAAAAGAAATTGTAGGAAATTTTATGTTGAACAATTTTAGTTGAAAATGGAGTGGATATTGAACAAAAATAATTGCTATAAAATCAATCCGGTCTTACGCTCGCGCTATTACCGCATACGTACTACCTTAAATATTAATTTTAGCAAAAAATGAAAGAGATCAAAATTGTGTAGAATTTAATTCTCTTCATTTTTGTATAGATGCATATTTGTTGTAGAACTAATAATAAACGAGATAATTCAATAATTCAATAATTATGCTCCAACTCTCACTATTTTCACCTCATAACTCGGAAAATATCGATCGCACCAAAAAAATTGTAATTAATAAAATTATAGAAAATGAATTTTCAACAATTTCAGTTTCTACACTTTTTGTCAAAAATTTAAAAAGGGCGGAGATATTGAGCAAAAACGGTTCTCGTTTAAAATCAAGATGGCGGCTAACGCAACGGTGGAATTCAGTCGAGATTTTAAATTTATACTAGTATTGACCCTCCCTAAAGATTAGAAAAATAAAATTTGGGGCAGCTCCTAATGCAAGGTTAGGCCTGTTATTCGTCTAACCCGACTGGACTATTAACCAAATTTTGAACTCTTTTTTGTTGTATTAGATATTACTAGAGGCTGTAGACAACAGACAATAGACAATAGACACCGATAGGTGCCGGACCTTAACGGCGATGGACGAGGTATTTAAGTAAAGAGAGACTGTTTGAAACCGATCATTTTATTGAGGAAACTATAGAAAGTGGAGAAAAATACAATGAGTTAAGGGAAGGAGCGAAAATCGAAAGACTCGTTGGAGAAAATGGATGTGACACATAGCAGTAAGATCGCGTGAAACCTTGTCAAGAAGCGAAACTGCGATTAAAAACCTGTTACAACCTATAGTCAAGTCGCATCAGACCGAACCGCCCATCAACTTCCAAGAGACCAGCACCAATACAAAAAAAATCAATGTCGAAGGCGAAATCCGGAATACCTACTGATACAAAAAACACGTTTCAGAGAAGATTACTAAGAATAAAATATTAAAAAGCGATAACATCAAGGAAAGCTGGAAAAAACTTGAAAAGAGCATAATTATACAGCAACAGGAACACTTGGAGGGAGGAAAATAACGAACACTGACATATCAAAAAAAATCTATGGTTTAGAGAGGAAGTGAAGACACAATATGAAGAAAAGAAAAAAGTCTTTTTACAATACCCAATACAACAGACACAATAGTCAACCAACATTCATACAACTATTATAAATTAATCCGAAATGAAACAAATACATTGGTCAGGCGGATAAAAAGGCAAAACTGGGAGAGCTTCTCAAAATAGGAACAACACGACTTTTACGAAACACAAAGAAAAATACGCAGAATGATTACATGATACAGAAAATAGATGAACGAACTAATAAAAACAAGACAAATTAAGAAGAAAACATGGGCAGACTACTTTCGATATATATTAACTAAAAGTGAGGATCGTGAACACCAGAAATTGTAAAGGAAGAATTAAGAAAATTAAAAAATAGAGAATCCTCAGTATACGTAGGACACAACACCTAACGAACTCCTAATCTATGGAGGTCCAGATCTGACCAATCAACTCTTCAAATAAATTCAAAAAGTAGTAGAACAAAAGAGAATACCACAAGAATGGCGATCAAGAATCCTAACACCTCCCTTAAAAAGGGAAAAAAATTGGACCCGGAGAACCACAGAGAAATTGATTTATTAGACGAAACACTAAAATTAACATCTATAGTGATAACATATAAACTACATAAAATTATAACACTAGCAGAAGAAAATCAATGTTTTCGACTTTAGGGCATGCACGCAATCTATATTTATATTAAGAAATGAGAAGGAGATATCAATAGAATATATCAAATTGACATATTTATTTGCAAAAAAAATAAAAATATATACCAATTTTATTCAGTTGCAAGGCGAAGGCAAAACTGTCCTATTTTTCAATTAGAACAGGGAGCGCAAACCAGCACTCTGAATTGACGATTTTCGACTCTTATTGGAGTCATCATCGGAGAGGCGTAGGCCTGCTGCTCCATACTCGAAGTGAGCAACAACGAGAGTTTATCCCCACATTGCAACTGACGTTAATGCAGTAGGTGACTGGCGTCATCTGGCCACTGAAAGGCAAAGATTTCAACCTAATATAAACATTAATAATATTGAAAAATATTAAAAATATTAATATTATAATAAAAGATTTTTAATTCAAAATTTAGTGGTCCATTTCCCTGGTAACACCTCCATGGCTTCTAAAAATTGCAAAGTCAAATGGATGCTGCAGTGAAGACAAGCGAGAATTCTAAAAAGTTGCAATTCACAACCCCGTCTACAGCTTGGTAAAGTTCCAACGGAAAAATGGACCTAGTTACTTCATAGGAGTAATACTAATAAAAATAAAAATGTATACCATTTTTATGCATATCCCATAGTTTGGGTGGTCCATATTTTATTAATTCAGGATTAATTCCTCCAGCTCCGGGTGCTTTCCGGGATTTCATATTTTTAATAGCTTCTTCCACTTTGGTTTTATCTAGTTGTATTTCGTGTTCACTCTGTATATCATTCTCTTTTTCTTGTATTCTTGTTATGTATTGTGGTCGTTTTTCTACCCATAATTCCTTAAAATGTTGTTCCCATTCGGCATCAGATAAACTCTTAATTGTGTGTCCACCTTTATGTGATGTTCTGACATTCTTTATCATCTTCCATGCTTCTGAACTCCTAGTTCCTCCTAATTGTTGATCTATGTATTCACAGTTTTTGATCCAGGTTGCGTTTTTTCTTTTAATCACTTCTCTTTTTACTTCTCTATTTAGGTCCCTGTATTGTTGTTGAATCTCAACGTTTTTCTGATTTTGTAGACGTTGTAGGTGAAGTTGTTTTTTCTTCTCTATTTTCTCTTCGATATCTTTATCCCACCATTCTGGTTTCTTTCCCTTTTCTAAGTTTCCTAGTGCTTCTTGTGCTGCTTGTTTTATGCATGCTTTTATGTGATTATATTCTTCTTCGGTTGTTCCAATAATTTTTCAATTAAAAATCTTTTATTAATATTTTTCACATTTTTCACATTATTAATGGTTATATTAGGTTGAAAACTTCTGACATATTTGTGTTTGGTGGACATTAAGAAGGCATCTTAAAGAGCCAAATTAAATAACGTTTTCTACTTATTGTATGCAAGCGAGATAGCTCTAGGGAAAAACAAAACGATCGGATATATCTACGAAGATAATACAACAAGAGTAAAAGTAAAAGAAGAACAAACTGCCTTAATTGAAGCTGGCAGTGGGATAAGAGAGAGGGATTCCTTGAGCCCTTTATTGTTCCACTTGATCATGGATACACAGACGGCACAGAATACTAATCTATCAAAATGAAGATGATTTACAGTGTATACTGCACAACTTAATATGACCGCCAGAAAATTAACATATTAATTTCCTCAAAAAAGAAAATGTGCATGATCACAAGAGCAAATTAAACATGTAAATTGGAGCTTAAGGATCAAATATAGAATAGTTGATGAATTTAAATATCTCGGCATCACACGATCTAGCTACGGAAAGCCCGAAACAGAAGTGGACTATCAAGCGAATAAAGCAAATAGAGCCTCGGGATCCCTAAATAGAAGGAAATTAAAATAAAAAAATATCGGGAAAGAAATAAAAGGCAGGATTTACAAAATAGTCATCAGACCAATAATAATGACATATTATACTGCAGGAACATAACCTGACACAAATGGAACAAAAAGAAATGCTATAAACAGATATAAAAACAAAGAAAAATGGATGGCAAGACACTGCGGGACAGCTAGATGCACAGATATATGACGAGCATATAAAGTGAAGAACATCAAGGAATGGATGAGAATGAAATGAGTAGAATGGAACCATCATACGAACCAAATGGCAAAAAATAGTTCTTCAATAAGAAGAGGATTAGTGGGACACGAACTGACGCACGAAACCGACAGAACAGCTACTCACCGGAAGAAAATTGAACAACAGACAAAGTCATATGTATATGTATACTAAAAGCAGAAAAAGGCGGATCATTACCAAAACAATGCGAGTTTTAACAGGTCAATAAGCATTGACGTTCATTGAAGTGCATTTTTGTTTTCAAAGATTAATAAAAATACAGTCAGTAAATTATTAGTTGTTAGAGAAATTATTGACAAAACAAGAAGTAGAGTATCCTTCCATAAAAAATAGTTCATTTAATTTGGCTATCTTAAGGGGAACGGAGCAAAATGCAACATTTTGACACATGTCAAAATTTTCAATGTGTTTTAAATGTATTATTTTTTTTTTGAATTCTGAGCAAACTAATAAATATTTTTGAAAAATTTAAACGCAGAATGAAAGATAACTTTATTAGCGAGGGCCGAAAGTCCCTGACAACTTCTATAATGATTATTTTATTAAGTTACAGGGCTGAAAATATAAGAAAAAATTTAGTGTAATTTTTAATTGCAATTATTTCAATCAAAAGAATTTTTCACTTTCGGTTCTCGGTAATACAGTAGTCTTTCATTCTGCGTTTAAATTAAAAAAACCTATTAGTTTTCTCAGGATTCGAAAAAAATAAATACATTTAAAACACATTGAAAATTTGGACATGCGTCAAAATTTTACATTTTGCTCCGTTCCCCTTAAACAAATTGAGGCGCTCAGGAGCAACAGTCGCCTAACCCACAAATTAAGCATTTTTAGATTAATATGTATATTAATAAAAGAAGCAACATCTTCCTATTATCAAGGGTCTGTACAACCTATCTCCATATTTGGCTAATTGGCCCTACATAATTTGTAGCGCCATCCCATAAGTAGGTACAATGTAACTACGAATGGAAATATTGCATTTATCTCAAAACTTCGTTTTTTGGGGTTAGGCCACTGTTGCTCTGAGCGCCTCAATTACTCGTTGAGTTATAACGTTTGATCCAAAATTATTGTCATCACAGGTGGCTATGAACGACAGAGATAGCTATACAGTACATGTCTATTATTAATTCAGATATACTTTCCAGTTTACGTCAACTTTGACAGATATTTGTCAGTGTACGGACGTTAGCTCTTAGATTGTTAATTATGCGAGAAATGAATGTAGTTTTAAAGACCGAAAAATAATGTTTACTTAGTAAACATTGCAATATTTGAAGTGCAATGTGGCTTTCGCAATGTGGCTTTCCCTTAGACTGTCGAAGGTAATTTACTATCTTTTCTTATTAGCTTATCAGTGGAATTGCCTCCGATTGCTAAAGACTTAAAACATTTAGCAAATTGTTGGTATTTTATATGCCGCGCCAATGGATGGAAAACATATGGGTAGTGAACTGGATCAAAGACAGAAATCGATTAGAAACAGATGGCCCGTAAGCTCTGCTTGACTTTCCTAGGTCACATATAAATTGCTGCTCTTCTTCATTCTGAGATCGCAGGCGCTCATTTACTCAACTCACACGTTAAGGGACGAGATTTATCTTAGAAATATATTTTCGTGAAAAGTTTAAACCGAATCACTTGCGGGTGGCAGTCTATATGTTAAGGGGTGGATAAATTGTTTTAAATATTTCTGCTGCACATGTTTGTCCACACAAAAATAAACATACATGGATAAATGAGGGATTCGATCGTTATTGGATGGAAATTCATTTTATTTTAACCATAAAACACTGAAAACATTTGTTTCTACACTGAAAATACAAGTCTGCGCATTAAGTAAACATGTAGCTACGATGGGTCACACTCCAAAGTATGACCAAGCAAAGATATTGACAAGGGAATGAAATCACAAAAAAGATTCTTTTTAGAAAATGTGTTTCATTATGACCACAAAGAACACCTTCAACAAAAGACCAGACATTGAGAATTTAAATGTTATATACAGTAACTTACTATCACAGAAAGGAACACCATATATATAAAGACAAATAAATATTACACAAAAAATTGGAGAGTCTTTCTAAGTTCAAATGAAACAAATTGTAGTTGTCTTCCTTTTCTTGTATTGAGTCCTAGTTTTCATAATAAGTAAAGAAAAAATGTTTCAATAAATACTAAAAAATAGTAAACCGCACATCTGAAAATCCTTTGCTAATGGGAGATAAAAGTTGCATAAGCAAGGGCAGATATTATATAATATATAAAAAAGTCAAAATACTGTTTTGTTTCCTGTCTTTTGGTACGATTTCTCTTCTTCTGTTCTCTTATTAACCTAGAATACATTAAATAAAAATAGAAGAGATATTGACTAACATACATAAAATCGATAGAAATAAACAAATAATATAAAGTTCTTTAACATGTACCTACTTATTATATTGTATAGCTATGAAAAGAAAAGAGAACAAGTAAATTATCAAACGTAATTATCAATAAATTAATAGTAACCTCACAAGGGCAAGTCGCTGTAATAGATAACATTAATAACAACTTTAGGCTAGTAGACCAGGATACCGCGTACCAAAAAAAGTTGATTAATAGCAAGCTGAAAATTTGTTAATAGCTCAACGGTATCTAGTCGGACTAACTTTGATGTACTCGAACACTGGAACAGGGAAAGTTTTAATTGTGGAACGGTTTAAAAATATGGAACGTCAGATTACAAAAACGTCCCATGTATTTTATCGGACAGAACCTCCAATCGATTTGTTACCCTTTCGTTAAACTCTCATGCAAAGTCAGACTGCTATTACTAACCAACATGATTTCTGTCATTTGACATGTTCTTCGTGTTCCACTCATTAAAATGCCCAGTTGGTGATAAACACCAATCTGATTTTTGCATGAGAATTGAAAGAAACGGTAACAAATTAATTGGAAGTTCTGTCTGACAAAATACATGGAACGTTTTCGTAGTCTGATGTTCCAAATTTTTCACCTGTTCCACAATTAAAACTTCCCCTGTTCCAGTGTTCCCATACATCAAAGTTTATCCGACTAGACACCGTTAAGCTATTAACAAATTTTCAGCTTGCTATTAATCAACTTTTTTTGGTACGCCGGATCAAGGTCTATACAATGTAGTCATTGATTTGTTTTAGAAGTATATATGTATGTGCATACAGGATGAGGCAGATAAAAGTCCTATTAGAAATATCTCGAGAACTAAAGGCAACAGGATTAAAAAATCGGAATAAAGGGATTTTGAAGAGTGATCTATTCAATGAAAATATTTTCATGTATTTGCTACTTCCGGTTATACCAGTTGCTTGTAACTTCGTTTTTTTTTAATGGAATACCCTGTATATTTTTACATTTTTGGATTCTACTCGATGTCTTCTTTCTTAAAATATTAGGGTTTGTAACATTATACAGGGTATTTTAAAAGATAGTTACGTTCTTTTTCTTAATTTCGTAGCAACATTCACACCCTTTAGAATTATATTAGTTTGACATCTAAAACTCTATTTATGTTCAAATGGTTTTTAATATAGTCTATTATTGTTATTAATTGTTAGTATAGCTAATTTTTTAATTTTAGTATACAGGGTTGGTCGATGATGGTCTCCAAAAGGAAATATGGCGCTTTATAAGAGGACAAAGAACGGCGGTAAAGGAACTAATAGAACCAAAACACATAGAAAAGGATACATGGATTGACTACCTAAAAAAGCTCTATGCAGAGGAAGAACAAATGATGCTAGAACCGGAAACACCAGAAATTACCACAAATGAAGATGTTAATATAAGTGCACAGGAAGTACGAAAAACACTGGAAAAGCTGAAGAACAGAAAAGCTGCAGGTAAGGATGGAATACCAAACGAATTACTGAAATATTGTGGAGCAGCAATGACAGAACAATTAACAACATTAATTAACAAAATCATAAAACCGTCCGACCGGAAGAGTGGAGAACGAGCGAACTAATTCTACTATTTAAAAAAGGAGATAAAAAGCAGCCAGAAAACTACAGAGGTATCAACTTGTTAAATACTACCCTAAAACTTACAACTAAAATCTTACAAGACATAATGAATCAGAGGATAAATTTAGCAGATGAACAACAGGGTTTTCGTACTGGAAGATCGCTTACAGATGCAATATCCGTCATAAACCAAATTACTGAGGAATCACTAGAGTATAATAGACCAGCATTTCTATGTCGGATTCACTTAAAGAAAGCATTTGACAGAGTAAGACTCAAAGATGTAATCCATCTTCTGTATAATAGAGAAGTCCCTCTAGATATCATAAAAACTATTGACAACATCTACCAAGACAACAAAATGGATGTCAGAATAGATGGACAAATTACAGAACCTATAGATATAGGCAACGGAATAAGACAGGGAGACTCATTGAGTCCTATGCTTTTCAATTTAATCATGGATGAAATCATCAAAAACGTCAACAAAGGAAGAGGTTATAGAATGGGAAACAAAGAAGTAAAAATATTCTGCTACGCAAACGACGCAATATTGATAGCCAAAGATGAAGATAGTGTGCAAAGATTTAAGCAAAGTGTGCAAAGTCCACAGATTTAAAATAAGAGCAAAAGAATTCAATATTATGACAATTTCATCTCAGAAAACAATAGTAATCAGTAAAGAACCAATCAGATGCAAAATAGAAATTGATGGTATCAGTATTGAACAAGTAATGGAAGTAAAATACCTTGGAATTACATTGCCAAGTTACGAAGATCTAGACAAAGAAGTGAGAAATCAAGTACAAAAAGCAAATAGACTGGCAGGATGCCTTAATAATACTATATGGCGAAACCGACCTATTAACACTGAGATGAAGTCAAGAATTTATAGAGCCAGTGTAAGACCAATAATGACATATGCATCAGAAACAAGACCCGATACAGCCACAACACAAAGACTACTGGAAACGGCAGAGATGAGAGTACTGAGAAGAATTACAGGAAATACACTTAGAGATCGAAAGAGGAGCGAAGATATTAGAAGACAATTTAACGTACAGTGTATAAACGAATGGACACTAAATAGAAAAAGAGATTGGAACAACCACATAACCAGAATGGGGGAGACACGTGTGGTCAAAATAGCACGAGATAGATCACCAATCCGCCAATGAACAAGCAGAATTGCTTATAAAGAGGAAGAAGAAGAAGAAGAAGAAGAAGAAGAAGTCGAAACTCGCAATGAGTATTTTCTGAGTTTTCTTAAATGGAGCGCCCTGTATTTTAGTATTGTAAGTCAATGGTATTTTATGGTACTCTTATGGCATTCTTAAGCATTCCCTATACCTAACTGCTTTAAATTGTGAGTTATTAGGTTGGCCGTGAAAATATTCAATCACAAATAATTTTTTTGGAAATGAATACATATTAATCTAGACTGATACTTAACCTTTAACTACCCGGGCATCAAGTTATATCATAACTACACGCGTGGCGTACTTTATACGCCACAAGAAAATACACTTAAAAACAGCGGCTTTGTTTATTTTTGAAAAAATACACTTAACTGTTTGTTATAAACCTTATTCAGCATCAGTGAATACTTGGAGTTCCTTCTCAGTAAGCCAATTGGGATTTATAACTGGAATCATGGAATAACTGGATTCCATGATAAATAAAATTACTAATAAAAAATTTTTTGAAATGTGGTTTTTTACAGGAGAAAAAGTATTGATTATAAAGAAAAATATATTTTGTGCCACAATGACTAAAAAACAATTGAAATATGTACTTATATTACTACTTATATTAATATAATCGTGGCTTATATTGTCCACCACCGGAAACAACAAATAATAAACTGTAAATTACGATCTTCCCAGAACGCCGATTATAACAAAACTAAAACCAAATTGTAAAGCACATTCCACTGATAGGTTAGAGAGATAAATATGGTCAAAAATTAAATTTTTAAATATATTTTCAGTAGAATTCTTATATCTGGCGCACAAAATACGCCAGAGCGTGTAGTGAAAGGTTAAAATTAGCAATAAAGTTAAATAAATTAGCAATAAGGTCTAAATAATTACGTAATTAAAATTGTTAGTTCAATTAACAATTAAGCACAAATAAAAGAAGTCAGGTATAGGGAATGCTTAAGAAATAAAAAAATATCATAAAATATCATTTCATTACAATATTAAAATATAGGGTGTCCCATTTAAGAAAACGCAGAGAATACTCTTTCCGAGTTTCGACCAACCCTGTATACTAAAATTAAAAAATTAACTACACTAACAATTCTTAACAATAGTAGATTATATTAAAAACCATTTAAACATAAACAGAGTTTTTGTTGTCAAGCTGCTACAATTCTACAGGGTGTGAAGTGAATGTTGTTACGAAATTTAGAAAAAAAACGTAATTATCTTTTAAACTACTCTGTATAATATTACAAAACCTCATATTTAAAAAAGAAGACATCGAGGAGAATCCAAAAATGTAAAAATATACAGGATGTCCCATTTAAAAAAACGAAGTTATAAGCAACTTCTGGTATGACCGGAAGTAGCAAATAAGTGAACATATTTTCATTAAATAGATCACTCTTCAAAACCCCTTCACTCCAATTTTCATAATTCTGTAGCCTTTAGTTCTCGATATATTTCTAATTAGCCAGTTATCTGCCTCACCCTATATATACCCATATAATATTATAAATATATTATATACTATTTAATCAAACACTTAACTACGGGTCCCTTGTCTCAACAGTTTAGGGTCTTAATAAATATTAACAGGAGCTAAAATCCTTAGAGGGACAAATTACGGTATTAAAATTCTTGAGACAGTTTTATCGGTACCAATCTACCCTTCCATCAAGCTAACAAGATTAACAGATTAATACCAATTTATTTATAGACGCATTCTCGAACTCTGACTTTACTCAAACAAGGGATCGCTATTTGAAATAAATACTTCATGAAGACATTGATTCGAATAAGCGACAAGTATGCTTTTAAGTGTTTTTGTGACTCGAAAGCATTCTATTGTTTTTAGCGTCCATTAAGTTTTCGTAAAAAATTTTAAGGATTGTACGAAACAAAAAATAAACGACCCAATCGAATCCATAGTAAGAAGTTAAAGGAGTTGAGTCTGTGCCTCTTTAGATACAATACTTTTGATACATAAAAAAACGTAAGTCATGTTGCATTTTGTCAAAATGTAAATCATTAAATTATGATGTAGAAATATTTAATTTGACACAAAACATACTTTAATTTAAAAATTGTATTTTGGTTAAGTTTTGAGTCTTCTAGGAAGTCTATTTCAGAACAGTCAGAAAGTACACTTCTCAACAATTGAAGTGAATTATGAAGTGAATTATGAAAATGTGTATTTTATTTTTTGTTCATAAGGTCAAACAGAAAAATGGAGTGATATAAATAAAGATTTATTATTACTTCGTATTTTCATACAGATGAACCGAAAGAAAGAAATTCGTTAAGAAAAAAAGAATGTGTGTGTACTTTGTACGCACGTAAGAAGTTATACTTCTATTATATTATTTAAACGAAATTAATATACTTTTTATTTATATTTTGTTTAAATATTAAACTAATTTATACTTACTACTTCTCAAACATTTTTATTAGAACAGTGCCAAAAATTAAAATAATAAAAGAATAAAACACACACAAACACATTAAACAAGCCACAAATGATGTCTGAACATTAATTGTCGAAAATTTTTTTAACTAAATACGTATTTTCTGAAAATACAATTATATAATAAATATACTTACAATCATAAAATGTATTAAAAAAAAAACAAAAAAGAAAGTTTCTATTGGGACTCGAACCAGCGCTGATAAGCGCGGTTGGTATTGGAATTCATTCGCCTTCAATGCTTAGCCACGGACACTATGTGTCATTATTTACGAAGATCGACTAACTAAACGGATTAAACTTGTGATAGTTATTTTGATATTTTGAAAATTGATCAAATTATTTTAATTTTGAATTGAAATGATTTAGAATTGAAAAAATACAACAAAACGTAGAGTAAGAAAACAATATATTAGGTGAATATTGATAGAAATTTTGATGGTAATCAAATTATATAAATAAAAGTATTATATACTATGTATTTTGGCAGATCAAATAGGTAGGTTTATACCCATGATACATTAACAATTATTACGTACCTGTTGCTTTTAAAAATTATTTAAAAGTCACTACAATATTATAAACTTTTTTGTTTCTGTCCTCACAACAATAAAACTAATATATTATACATTTGTTTACCTTTACCTTTACCTCCAAACCACAGCTGTCCTACAGCTGCCATATCGGATAATTTTTGACATGTCATTTGAACATCCAATCAGAACAAAGTTATAATGCGCATGCGCCGGGCTGATAGGTTTTAACATATAAAAATTCACCCTCTGTCGCCGGTAAAGAAGTATAACTTAAAAAAAAAAATAGAAAATAAACAAAATTTGTACAATTAGCAACCTAAAATTTTTATTCCTGTTCAAATTCTAATATCCCGAAAAGAAAAATTAATAGTGTGTGGGTCCACCTCTGTGCCGCCTTAGCGCTCTAACTCTATTTGGAAGACCTCTTATTAAATTATTGATGAACTGCTGCGGTATACGTTCCCAAATCGCGCGTAATGTATTGGCCAACTTATCTAAGGTTTGGGGCGGTTGAAGGAGCCTGTTTTGTTACCTAGACATTTCGGCCCAAACATGTTCAATGCAATTCATATCAGGTGAACACGGTGGCCACTCCAATCTTGTAATGCCATGAGCTTCTATACACTCGTTGACAATTCTCGCACGGTGAGGGCGAGAATTATCATCAATCAGAACAAATTGTTTGCCTATTGCACCAAAAAATGAAAGAACTCTTGGTACTATGACTCTGTCTCGATATCGTGTAGCAGTCATTGTCTCATTAATTAAGACGACTAAGTCCGTGCGACCGTCAAAACCTATGCCTTCCCACACGCAAACGGATCCACCTCCAAAAAGAGTGGTTGGGACTCTCAGATTTTCATTGTAACGCTGTTCTCCTTACCTCCACACCAATATTCGGCCATCATTCGTATACAAACGAAATCCGGACTCGTCAGTAAAGAGACAATTCCTCCAATTTTCGAAATTTCACTGATAGTGTTCCATCGCCCAGCGATATCTGCATGCATGCTACTCCCTAGTTAGTCGTGGATGGGTAGCGCGCCGTCTAGCCCTTAAATTGGATGAATGTAACCATCTTCTGACAGTTTGACTGGAAATCGCTCGTCCAGTAGCATCCCTGAAGATACTGTTAATTCTGGAAGCTGTGAATGTTGGGTTTCTTCTTGCCATCAGAACTACAAAACGGTCTTGCAGAAGAGTTGTAGATCGTTCTCTTCCTCCTCCATGCCTGTATGTTGCAGATCCAGTTGCTACATACCGATTCCATGCACGACTTATCACACTTTGCGACACATTTAGTCTCATAGCAACCTCTTGTGGAGTTATTCCTTGTTGGATCCAACGAACTAATTGCTCGAGCTGCACTAGTTCTAAACTTCTTTGCGGCATAATATTTTTTTGATAAATAGTTTTCTTGACTTATTGACAACTGGTAAAGCCAATACAAACACTTTTATACGAATGATATATTCATGTTTGGAACAACATTTCTCTCTTTGTACGATATAAGGGCCGATAAGAATAGGGAGAAAAAACCACATGCAAAAAATATTGGCAATAAAGATAGCATATATAATATAGAGTATAGTACAGGCAATTATTTTAAAAATAGTTTTATATGTTAATTTTAGGAATTTTAAAATTAACCACTTCAATTGTTGAGTAGTGTATATGAAAAGTTTCCATTTTCTCCGATTTTTTTTAACTACAAGATATATTGATATGAGATTTTTTTATGTTTAACCCTTAGCCGGGCAACACATTTTACTTACGTAACCGGGCAACTCGGGTCCGTTGGGCCCACCACTGTTCTTGAATGTACTATTCATGTTTACCCATATATTTCTAATATTCTTTTTTGATTTTTTTATTAAAGTTAAATTTAAATTGTCTAGATTAAGTATGCTACTATAGTATGCGGTCTACCTCGAGGGTGCGATCTACCTGAAGGATTTGCAAAAAAAAAAATGAAATGCAAGAAAACTTTTGTAGAAAAAATATTTATTCACAAGTAATAAACATTTGCAAGGTTATGTTTTTTTCCTGATAAATAGTATTTCTGAAAGTTTTTGTTGACTTGATTACACACATCGCGTATTGCTGCCAATTTGTCGTTCCTTCTTCGTTCAGACCTCGTGTCCTTATCATCAAATCGAACAAATCTTAGAAAATTCTTGAATCGTTTTAACCCCATGGTAGCTTTAAATATTATAGTATGTCCATAAAATTTACTCCAAAGTATATCTACATTATGGATGTTGGCACTCAGGTGCCCTGCATTTAGAGTAGTCCGATAAAGGCATATAGCTCTGTAGAGTCGCAATAATTCCAGTTCTCTATCCCCAGAACTTTTCCGGTTTCTTTATTTGTACACTATACTATTTAGTTCACAATTTTTTCGTCCACAAACAAACAAAAGAAATTAACAGGATCATCTACAATTTGACCAGGGGCTCACATTACTTTGTGCACTTTGCGTTTTATTATGTCGCAGGATCGCATACGTCCTGTCGGTTGTGGTTGACTCTTTCAGTTAATTCTATCCTTAGTTTCAAAAAATACACACTTTGAAATCTGGGAGCTTGTAACTACACATTCTTCTTCATCATCACTCAATACTACTTGCTAATCATCCTCTCGACTTGCTTCCGAAAGATGATCTTCAATTTCAGAATCAGTTTCAATGCCACCTACTTCCGGAGATCCTTCATCATCGGAATCTTATATATTTTTTTTTTTTTTTTTTTTTTTATTATTAATGGCTTTGACAGAGCCAATTAGCCAGACTATTTGTGTTTTTTTGTATGGTATTACAATAACAATTTTAAGTTAATATCTAAGCCTACTTATTATCTAAATTTACAGAGTGTTATACTATCTTAATGGATACATTTTTCAATTTTGTGTGATATTTTTACAATTTTATAATTTTATTATCTAAGCCTATTTAAAATTTAAATTTACAGGACGTTACATATTCGTAAAGACATTGTAACGTCTGCTTATTTTTTGGAAAAAGAATTTCGTTTAAATTGACAGGTAAAGGACAATTTAGATCAACTAACTTTTCATACATTACTTTAATATTTTGTCTGTACAGTCCACACTCCAATATGAGGTGCTGTAGATCTCCCATTCCACCACAGGTGCAATATGGGTTATCACTGATACCTATGCTGTGTTTGTATGCTGGGGTTAGTGCGTGATTTGACCTCATTCTGTTTATTGTTTTTATAAATAGCCTATTTGATTCTTGTTTAAACCATCTCTCATTGGGAATTAGTGGCTGGCAATTTCTAAAATTTATTCCCGTTGTACTTTGGTTATATACACGTTGCCAATTTTGTTTGCAATGGTTTTTACTGATATTATCTATATCGGTTACTGGTAGAAGTATGTTGCTTATGTTTTGTTTGGTTAAAGCTGCAGATTTAGCTAATTTGTCGACTTCTTCATTTCCTAATATTCCAGAATGTCCTTTCACCCAACAAATAATAATTGAACTGCCCGAGGAAGTAAAATCATAATATAGACTCTTAATTTCTATCTCAATGTGGTTTAGATTTTTTGTCGATTGGATAGAAGTGAGTTTGTCCACAATACTTCTACAATCGGTGAAAATGATATAATTGTCCATACCAACAGAGGCTATATATTTTAACGCAAGTAATAAAGCTGATAATTCGGCAGTATATATTGAAGCTTCATTAGGCAATCGGCATGATTCTTTGTATTCAGAATTCCAGTGATATATTGCACATCCGGTTTTATTTTGAATTTTGGAGCCGTCAGTAAAAATATATTGAAACATAGGCCACCTGTCTTTAATTATTTTGTTGATAATATTGCCTGGAAGGTTTGAATCCATGTAGTTTGTTTGTATTACCTTGGAAAAGAGAGTTTCAGGAGGTTTAGTGTAAATTAAAGGTATTTTATTTTTGTACATTTGGTTTTCATTCATTGTCAACTTCCTGTAGCTTTCAACGTATATGGGGGTTTTTTTAGTACACCAATATTTATGGCTTAAATCTAATATATTCAAGTTACGAATAGTACTTAAGTAGCTGACGTTTTTTGAAATAGCTCTAGCTACAAACTTATCTGTACAAAACTGTCTACGTAGAGTAAGTGGTGGTTCCTTAGCTTCAATCTCAATAATAGTAATAGGAGTAGATTTTAAGTAACCGAGACAGAGTCTCAAACATTTATTCCTTTGGATTTCAACTTTATTAAGATATCCTGTTGACGCAGACCCATATAAATGACAACTACATATAGTCGAAAATTGGTCGAATCATTGAGCGATAGAATAGCAATGCAATATTCGGGTCAGCTCCCCAACCGGTTCTACAAAAAGCTCTAAGGATATTCATAGAATTTTCTGATTTCTTTATAATAGAATAAATTTGATCCTTCCATAACAATTTACGATCCAAATACGTCCCAAGATATTTAACACAATTTTTTATCGGAAATTCTATTCTACCTAATTTGAAGGTGCCTTGAGGAATTTGGCGTTTTTTGGAGAAAAAACAAATTTCAGTCTTTGTGGTTGATATGGATAAGCCTAGAGAATGGTAATCATTTTTTACACAATCTAATGTAAATTCAAGTTGACGTCTACAAATGTCTAGGGAAGAATGGGAGGTGTACAACACAACATCATCTGCAAATTGTAAAATATTAGAGTGTGGAGGTACTATATGTTCTAAATCTATATTGTACAATGGAAAGAGAAGTGGACTTAAAATACTACCCTGTGGTATACCTATACTCGTTAACCTTGGTGGTAAAAGGTTCTCGTTTATTTTTAAGTAAGTCCATCTATTCTTGTACAAGGATACAATGAAATTTGAAATTTTAAGTGGCATTCCAAGATCTACTAATTTTTTATAAAGAATATCTAAATTTATGTTATCAAACGCTGAAGTTACATCTATAAATGCTGCAGCTGTCGACGCCTGATTTGTAAAATTGACCTGTAAAGAAGAGACTAGGGAAGTGAGAGCATCTTGTGTAGACCTGGATTTTAGGAAGCCGTACTGAGATTTGGGAAGGATATCTTCGGACTCAAGCCAGTATTCAAGCCGATTTTTGATTAATCTCTCTAGAGTTTTTAGTATACAGGAACTTAAAGATATAGGTCTGTAAGATTCAACTTTGTTATCTGGCTTTCCTGGCTTTTTTATAGGTAATACAATATAGTCCTTCCATGCTTTGGGAATTAAATTTTTGTTTTGCCATATAGTGTTAAAAATTTGTAGTAATAATAGTTTATATTCTGTAGGTAGAAAATATAGCATAGAATATGATATACAGTCCATCCCTGGAGATGAACTATTATTTTGCTTGAGTCCATGATTTAATTCCCATAATTCAAATGGTTTCTCTAGATTGAAGATTTCTCTGGGTACGGTAACTGTAGCTTCATTTATCTGACTTGGAACCCAAGGAGGTGAAATCTTGAAATGGAACTCTTCTATCCATGCAGCTTCGGTGTTTATCGGAAGTTGATTGGACTGCTTTCGGTTTTTGTAGCGATTTACTTTCTTCCAGACGTCGCTGATTGGAGTGTTGGAGTTTAAGCTTTCGCAGTAATTTATCCAAGTTTGTTTTTTTCTAATTTTAAAAGTTTTCTTTGCTAAGGCATCTAATTTTTTGTATTCAATTAGATTGTGAAGATTAGGATTTGTTTTATAATGTCTATATGCCGTTTTGCGGTTATTTGCAGCTGATTCGCAGTTATTATCCCACCATGGTTTTGGTATCTTGTTTGTAGGATATTTGTTATTGTTGTATGATTTTGGAATTGAAATGGTTGCGCATCGGTTTATTTCGGTAACTAATTCTTCATAAGTTTGTGGTTGTTTTCCCGAATAAAAGTTCGATGAATACAAATTCCAATCTGCTTTATGTAAATTCCATCTTTTGTGTGTATTGTCACCAGGTTGTATTGCTTGTTCCGAGTTTTCCGAGGCTATGATCAAGGGTAGATGATCAGAACCATGTGGATCTTGAATAACAGACCAAGTTAATTTAGATAAAATGTCCTGGGTACATATTGTTATATCGATTGCTGATGGGCTGGAAGTTAGTGCAAGAGTTGGAGAACCATCATTTAAGTATAATAGATTACATTGTTCTATCGCCTCTAATAAAACTTTACCGTGAGTATCATTATTTTCGCAACCCCATGCCATGTTGTGAGCGTTGAAGTCCCCTCCAATGATGAATGGAGAAGGAATGTTTTGAAAAAAATTGACCCATTCTTCAACCGTTACTCTAATACCTGGTTCTTTATATACGGATATTATATGTATTGGTTTCTTGATACACGAAATTTTAACAGCCATGCAAGTATAAGTAAAATTATAATTATCCAATAAATTTATCTCTTCTGTAATTATTTTATTTTTAATTAAAATTGCTGTGCCTCCGTACCCATCAGGGCGATCAGACCTAAAGCAATTATATCCTGAGAAGTTATAAAATTTTTCTGGTTTAAACCATGTTTCTGATAACATGGCCACATATACATTTTTTTGAATAAGTAAGGCTTCTAAATTTGGTTTATTAGAAACTGCTGAGCGACAGTTCCATTGTAAAAAGTTTAAGGGGTTAGTTGTGTCTGACATGATGTTTGAGATAGTAAGTCTTCTTGTGAGATCGCTGCCGTACTTAAGTATCTATTAATTTGTTGTATAATCTCTGTTTTTGATTTGTCTAAATTTTCAGTGAGTTTTAATGAACTAATTATATTAAGAACCAATTCTAAAATTACATTATTTAATTGTGATGGTACTCCTTGTGTTTTCAAGTTTGTTGTATGTGTATGCTCTGTATATTTAGACGTATTATAAATACCACCTTTTTGTCTAGGAATATTTTCTTGAGAAAGTATTTCTTTTCTAGCTGATTCCAAAGTATTGGGAGAACTTGGCCGGTGTCGCTTAAAATTTATTTTTTCTGGGTTATTACTGCTGAAGAACATTTGTGAGGAGAATTTCTTTGCGGATGAAGCTGATTGATTTGGAATTACTTGATAAGATTGCTCATTCTGATTAGAATTGGTTGGCAAGGAAGAACTACTATTTCTGGCAGCAATATTGGCATATGAAACTTTCGGAATTTGTTTACATGCATCAAAGAAATTTAGATTTAATGATGACATCGTATTCTTAATTTGTTTCTGTCTAGAAAATTCAGGACATGAACTTAGGTGTGTAGTCAAATGATTACCTTGACAGCTGAAACAAGTTGGAGTATATTCATTTATTGTACAATCTTTTGTATTATGGAAATCATGACATTTGTTGCACCTGGGACGTGCTTTACAATTAAATCCAAGGTGTCCAAAACGAAGACAAGAGAAACATAATAGAACTTTTTGAACATAGGGTTCAACGTCTTTGATCACTTTATTAATTGTGATATATTTAGGAAGAGTTTGTGCTTTAAAATTAACAATACATGATTTTGTTGGAACTTTGTCTATTATTGTTTTATCTTCGATATGTTTCTCTACCTTTCTATTTATTCTTCTAACCGAAACTACTTCGAACTTACAGTGCATATCGTATTGTTTAATTTTATTTTTTATATATTCTTCTGAAAATTCTATATCTATGTCCCTAATTATACCCTGTCTATGGAGTATAAACTTCGGAACGTAAACATCTAAATTGTTGTTTGTAAACAATGAGCAAGTTTTTTGATTGATTAAAAAATTGGCTGATTGATAATCTTTAAATTTAATTCTAATTCTATTCTTGCCTATTGAATCAATACTAGTAATTTTGTTATCTAAATTCGAAAAATTAGAGAGTATATTGTCGCCAATTTTGATAGCATTAATCTGACCTTTAAAGTTTGGAGTATTATTTTCTATATATATATGGAAAGGTCCTACGTCACTGCTCTGATATAGAAAATGTTCTCTTATATTGTCTGTAGAAATATCAGATTTATTACTTACAGTTTCTCCTTTATTTTTTGATTTACCGTCCCATGTGTTATTTATATTGATGTTACTTTTCTCTATATTATCATCTTGATCCATACTGTTAATATCTGGAGGTTTATCTGGAGGTCTCCCTGCATAGTCCATATTAAATTTTAAAGTTTTTAATAACTGAACACTTTGTCACTTCCAATTATTGACGTCTCCAAACGGAAACCCCAAATGGGGTAAAATAAATTCAAATACAATTAACTTCTAGGTTTTTCTTGGTCACGGGGAATAAAAAACTATTAAGGATGTAATATATCGAGTTTTACAAGCCCAAAATATATTATTTTACTATTTAAATAGTAATTTTCAGGAGCTGTTTTTTATATGACTGTAATTGACGTCTATAATCTTATATATTATTAGCAATATCTTGCAGTTCTGCAGCTGATAGTGGTTTTTGGGACATTTTATTCGCACTATCTACCTTCACTGCAATTCAATATAATTTTATTAGCTTAGTTCTCGACACTAACATCGATATCAAACGACTGACAGCAGATGCATTATTTATTTCAAAATATGTATAGGTACCTACCTAACAATATTATTGCATTTCAACAATGATTATCAGTTTTTAAAATTCATTTAGAATAGATACAACACCTATAGCAAGCATCTCTTTGATGCGAACATCAAAGAGATTTCACATTATTTGTTACACGTTTAGACTTTATTATTGGATTTCCGGAATCATAAAAGTCGTTTAGATAATCCACAACATTACCTAACTGCCAAATTAACTTCTGTAACAAAGATTTAGATTTTAGGTATAAATAAAAATAGGGTCCGACGGGCCTGTGTTGCCCCTTTACGTGACAAAATTCTTTCGACGCAATAATTACAAAAATTATAATGAATATATTGAATAGCTCATGACTATGTTGAAGGTGACATACTTCTAAACAAATTCAGTGATGAATAAAATACAATAAATTTTTTTTTATCGGTTTATGATATATTAATGGCGTCTCGGGCCCGTTGGGCCCACCTTGTCCGAATAAGGGTAGTTATAAACTTACGTGCATAGAAATCAGCCCACTTAAAAATTCGGTCATTTTTGATGTCTTATATTTCCTAAACCTGTTGGCCGATTTAAGTGATTTTTTGAACATATTATAGCCTGATTAATTAACAATACCACTATAATAATATTGTTCCTAAACAGGTAAATGTTCATTGTATACCGGGTGTACCAATCAATCTGTGTTTTTTTCTCAAAGTTCGAATCACCCTTTGGAATATTCTACCATTTATAAAATACTGAAATTAAATCCTAACTATATCCTCAGGTTAACTTAATATTTTGTTTTTTGATTCATTCGTTTATATTGGATAATAAAAAAGTTAGGTACTTTAACAACTAGACATGCTCTTCATCAATACACGGTGTTTCTAAATAAGTGTGACAAACTTTAAGGGATAATTCTGCATCAAAAAATAATGACAGTTGGCTTTATCATTGTATGCTCGCAAATATTTCGTTTACGTGATACGGGATGTTGAATATTTTCTTACAAACTGACGATTTATTTTATTGCTTTAAAACCGGTTGAGATATGCAAATGAAATTTGGTGGGTTTATGGGACAATGGGAAAAGAAAATATTTTAAAAGTGTGTATCTATCTATCTTTAGAGCTATGGTAAAAATTTAAAAAGACCACTATAAAGGGTTTCCATCTTTATTAAAAAAATTTATAAAATGCTTCTTCAGAATTTAAACTGAGATTATGGTTGCAACAACTGTAAAAACGTCTAACAAACGGCACATTATGTCTTCACAAAAAACACATTTAAAAATTTGATTATTGAAAAATCATATTAAAAAATTGAGTCGAGGCAACAGACAGAATTTTGTAAGTATAAAATAATAAATATGAACGAACAATTGGATAGTTCATAAACTCTTCTGTACAAGGTAAACACGTACCCCTTTTAATGAAATATGTTAAGTGGTGTGTAGCGTAGACAAAATCTAAGCTAGGTAGCGGACGTCGCGATTCTCGATGGGGACGTGTAGACTTCGGCAACCAGGAGAAGTGGCATATTAGGCCGATGCCACATTATGCATTTTGACCGGATGCCTTTCCGTCGCATCCGGTGAAAACGCATAGTGTGACAGATCGCTCCGGTTGCGTTGGAAACGGATGCGTTTTGAGTCATCGGTACGCGCTTACAAACTGCACCAGACTAAACGCATAGTGTGACAGGTCGGTCCGGTTGCGTTGGAAACGGATACGTTTTCACCGCATCCGGTCAAAACGCATAATGTGGCATCGGCCTTAGACGCTATGTTGGAACCAGGGGCGGCTAGTGATAGTAGAAGGTGGTGAGGCACACTATACCTGAGGAATTTTACTATGATGATTAGATTTTCTTTAATGACCGGAAGGTCGATTTTGTGACGTCATAACTCTAGGACGAAACTAGGACAAATAATCCCGGACAAAAAATCGCCACAAATTATCCCTGGACAAAAAATTGTGGAGATTATTTGTCCGGGATTTTTTGTGGGGATTTTTTGTCCGGGGATTATTTGTCCGGGGATTTTTGTGGTGATTTTTTGTCCGGGATTATTTGTCCGAGGATTATTTGCCGAACCCTCGCTAGGGCGTCTACAGAACCGTAGGCCGTATTTATTTTATTGAATGCTTGCAAACGACATTAAAATATTAAATAACAATTTTATTCGCAAAAGAATAGCAACGAAAGCTCTAAGCCTCCAACAGGTTCACATTCATAGGAGCTGTTTTTTAGCTAAAAATAATTACTATAATACCACATATCAAAAAAATATGAATCAGATGTTTCGCCCTTCCTTGGTCTCATCAGCGTTGTACAGCCATATTAAGAAAACTTTACATTACATACTACATGACAACAAACGGACAACTGATTCTGATAATATTAATCAGTTGCCAAAATGAAATTATTGTACGCAAACAATATACCCATAAACACGTGATCATTTCATTTTAGAACCAATCTTATATTGTAAATGTATTGAATATAGTGGTAGGGGAGCCCAAGCGGGGATTTTTGCAGTTACTCGAGCGCGTCAGATTATCATATGGAGAGAAACCTGGTACCCTGCAGATGTACCTCTATACCATATATTGGCTTTTAACACAGGGGAGTTCGTTAAGGGGGGCCCGATAAACAAAATCTATCCTTAAAAAAACTAGAAATTGTCAGATTAAGATAAGGTAAGTTGAGTACATGCGAAAGAGTGTATATTTCAAAAATCTGACGATTTGAGCCGGGCGTAAGGAAATGGAGGAGTACCAAAGTTTCACAAGAAAAAAGCGAATATTTCTCGAAATGGATGACAGATCGATAAACTAAAAAGTACGTGCTCAATATTTTTTAAAAATCTATCGAATGATACGGGGACTACTTCCCACGGAGAGGGGGGGGTAAATTTAATATTTTAAATACGAATCCCGCGATATTTCGCGAAACGAACATCAGATCGAAAAAACTGCAAAATATACTTATTTAATATTTTTGAAAAATCTATCGAATGGCACCAAACACGACCCCCCCACGGAGGTGGAGTGGGGGTTACTTTAAAATCTTTAATAAGAGCCCCCATTTTTTAATGCAGATTTTGATTCCTTATGAAAAAATAAGATACTTTTATTCGAAACATTTTTTCGAATTATGCACAGATGGCATTATAATCGGAAAAAACGATTGTTGAAAATGGAAAATTAAATTAAAAAATGGCAAGCGCCCACTAAAATGGAAAACATTACTTAACTGTTTTTGGTTTTAGGACCTACTCTTCACAACCCAATAGGTCCCCAAAGCGCTCGAGTGACTGCACATTTAGCATACTTTGCTCCCCTACCATAGGGAAATACAAACAAGCAAGTAAGCAAATTACTGTTACATTATAAAATTGATTTTTATGTTAAGTAAACTAAGGGTTAAACTTCATTTTTTGGTATTTTATTTTATGTTTTTTTATAAAAAGCGTGCTTATAAGAAAATAAATCATTATAAAAGAAAGCATGGTTTCTAAATTTTTTATTTATTTATTTAACGGGCATTGATAAATGCCACACAGCCAGTACCTATGACATTTGATAAAATCTTCTAAACATAATCTAAACTTCTAAACTAATATAAAACTATATCTAAAACTACTTTACAAAACTACAATACAAGCATCCATAGCAAATAAGGGAAGCAAGGTCAAGTACCTAACTTCATAACTAAAGAAACACATGTTTGAAGCATGTCTTAAGATTGGATGAATTTCGTTCCCAGAATCGGTGGCACATTTTTCAAATTTTGCCGCTTTTACCGTCTCATTTTAAGAAATGGTAGTATGCTAGACAAGGAGGTTTATGAAGCATGCCTCGTCTGTAATGATTTGAGAAAGTTGGAATGAGATGCATGATGCATATGTAATACTGGCACGTGGAAGACGGATACAAAGATAAATAGTCAGGGCCGTACCGATTTTAATTTTTTTCATAAAAATAAAGTTATTTAGGAAATTTCAAAAAGCTAAATTATATTTAAAAAACTGATTAGGAAATAACGAAATAACGTAAATAGTCGATTGATATACTGGTGAGGCACTGCCTTACCTGCCTCATAGGACAAGCCGCCACTGGTTGGAACTACGTTCATAACAAGCTCTTCTTAACTATTTCACTTTCTGTTTGAACCTTATGTTCGAACCAATTGTACCTAACGGAAGTTGCTTTGGGTGGTTTTACGAAAGTTTTTAGAAAGTGTGCACTTACCGAGCGTACAACGTACAGCGTAGACAAATGCGTATTATTAGACTATAGGAACTTTATTAGCTCCGCGCATGACTGACGCGACACCTAGCGTAGTCGCCTGACATTTTTGGCGACCACAATTTGACGTTAAGCATATGATACACATATTTGACGTTAATATGTAATATTTATTTACCATTTTAGATCAAATTTGTTATACAAACAATAAGTGTGTTCGCGGAGACAGTCAGGGACTAGTCCACGACAAGTGGAGTCACTTTAAAATAATATAAATAATAACGTTGATAGATAAATATACAAAATATATTTACTATTAATTAATATTATTAATTAATTATTAATATACTGGTATAGACTTGGATCCCGCGTACAAAAAAAAATGATTAATAGCAAGCTGAAACTTTGTTAATAGCTTAACATGTCTAGTCAGACAAACTTTGATGTATGGGAACACTGGAACAGGGGAAGCTTTAATTGTGGAAAATTTAGAACGTCAGACTACGAAAACGTTACATGTATTTTGTCGGACAGCACTTCCAATTGATTTGTAGCCATTTCATTAAACTGTCATGCAAAAATCAGAATGGTGTTTATCACCAACTGGGCATTTTAATGAGTGGAACACGAAAAATATGTCAAATGAGAGGAATCACGTTGGTTAGTAATAGCAGTCTGATTTTTGCATGAGAGTTTAATGAAATGGCAACAAATCAATTGAATGTTCTGTCCGACAAAATACATGGGACGTTTTCGTAATCTGACGTTCCAAACTTTTTAACTGTTCCACAATTAAAACTTCCCCTGTTCCAATGTTGCCGTACATTAAAGTTTGTCCGACTAGACACCGTTAAGCTATTAACAAATTTTCAGCTTGCTATTAATCAATTTTTTTACTACGCGGGATCCAGGCCTAGTATATTATTATACGATAATACATTAAATAAACAAGTAATTGGACTTCGTAAGTCCTAGGTTTTCACCCAAAGTAATCGAAAGTAGAACTGGAAGACGATATTTGAATTTTACGTGTAACTTTGCGTGGATTTATATACGAATTTACTAATTTTGAGTCATTTTTACTAAACTTTGACATTTGTCACCTCATTTGTAATTCTACCCGGTATAATGGCGGAGGAGTTATATTGGCGGTTGTACGGACCGACAGAAAGATTGCCTAGGTCAAATATCTCACCTTTAGTACCATCCTTGGATTATAAGCTTTCAATTGACACTTCATTTATCATTCTAGCTGGTATAATGATGGAGGAGTTATATTCTCGGTCGGACGGACCGACGGACAGACCACCTAGGTCAAATATCTCACCTTTAGTACCATCCTTGGATTATCAGCATTCATTTGACACCTCATTTGTCATTATAGCTGGTATAATGACGGAAGAGTTATATTCGCGGTCGTACGGACCGACAGAAAGACAGCCTAGGTCAAATATCTCACCTTTAGTACCATCCTTGGATTATAAGCTTTCATTTGACACCTCATTTGTCATTCTACCTGGTATAATGATGGAGGAGTTATATTCGAGGTCGGACAGACCGACGGACAGACCGCCGAGGTCAAATATCTCACTTTTAGTACCATCCTTGGATTATCAGCTTTCATTTGACACCTCATTTGTCATTCTACCTGGTATAATGACGGAGGAGTTATATTCCCGGTCGTACGGACCGACGGAAAGACAGCCTGGGTCAAATATCTCACCTTTAGTACCGTCCTTGGATTATCAGCTTTCATTTGACACCTCATTTGTCATTCTACCTGGTATAATGACGGAGAAGTTATATTCGCGGTCGTACGGACCGACGGAAAGACAGCCTAGGTTAAATATCTCACCTTTAGTACCATCCTTGGATTATAAGCTTTTATTTGACACCTCATTTATCATTCAAGCTGGTATAATAATGGAGGAGTTATATTCGCGGTCGGAGGGACCGACGCACAGACCGCCTAAGTCAAATATATCACCTTTAGTACCATCCTTGGATTATAAGCTTTCATTTGACACCTCATTTGTCATTCTGCCTGGTATAATGACGGAGGAGTTATATTCGCGGTCGTACGGACCGACGGAAAGACATCCTAGGTCTCTCACCTTTAGTACCATCCTTGGATTATAAGCTTTCATTTGACACCTCATTTGTCACTCTACCTGGTATAATGATGGAGGAGTTATATTCGCGGTCGGACAGACCGACGGACAGACTGCCAAGGTCAAATATCTCACCTTTAGTACCATCCTTGGATTATCAGCTTTCAGTTGACACCTCATTTGTCATTCTAGCTGGTATATTGACGGAGGAGTTGTGATTACAGACAGACGGACGGACAGACGGACGTGGATAATACAAAGTTTTCACATTTTTTCAAAATTGGGTGAAAACAATAGAATATGGAATTAAAGTGCGCATGGGTTGTCGTGGACGTAAGGATTCTACATATTATCATGCACTCATCGTTTCATGCACGATGCACGTAGCGTTTAGTTTCCGAAAAATATTGATTTTAATGGTTTTAAATATGAAAAATTCATACTCTCCGGAACGTATGGTATCAGACACCTCCTTGTAATATCAGGTTTTTCGGAGACTAAGCTACGTGTAGGAAACGATGAGTGCATGATAATATGTAGAATCCTTAGAACTCACTGACAGTGGCCGTGAACGAACATAATGATACTAACATTACAAAAATTCGCCAAAATTTTCATATTTCGCCGATACAGACGCTGCGGTCACGCACGGAGCGAATACTGTCGTATCAGATTTTCTATACAAAAGTGCCGGTTAAAATTTAACATTTTAAAAAACTTTTATTCTTTTATGTAAAAGTGATTCTTTGACCGAAATCAGTTATGATCAAGCCAATTTACAAAGAGGAATGTAAAAATATGAGAAATTTTAAAGAGCTAAAATATAGTAAAACAATATTATATCATGTTAATCATAACATGGTGAATAGTAAGAAAAATAAAACAAAATATTTATACAAATACTGAATATTTGTTCAAACATATGTTTTATATAAAACACTTTTACTTTACCTTTACGGTGTTTTATTTATATAATTATTCATCATCATTCTCTTTGCCTTATCCCTACGCGGGGTCGGCTTTCCTAATTGCATTTCTTCACACAATTATATCTTGGGTCATATCAATGGTAATCCCATTTACCAACACGTCCTGCCTTATCGTCTCTCCCCAGGTCTTCTTTGGTCTTCCTCTTCTACTCCTTCCAGGAATCTGCACTTCAGCTAATCTTCGTATTGGGTGATTACCGTCTCGACGTTGAACATGACCAAACCATCTACACCTATGCTCTCTCAATTTGGCATCAATTACTGCCACACCTAGACTTTCCCTAATATACTCATTTCTAATTTTATCCTTCTTTGTCACTCCACTCATCCGTCTAAGCATTCTCATTTCCGCCACATGCATTCGTTGTTCCTCTTTCTTTTTTCACTGCCCAACATTCAGTTCCGTACATCATAGCCGGTCTTATGGCTGTTTTATAGAATTTTCCCTTCAGCTTCATTGGAATTTTTCTGGCACACAACACCCCACTCGCTTCTTTCCACTTCATCCATCCAGCCCTAATTCTACTGCATGCATCTCCATCTATTTCTCCATTACTCTGTAATACCGATCCTAGGTACTTAAAACTGTTGCTTTTTACCATCATTTCACCATCCAAAGATACCATTTTATTTGTAGTAACTCCATCTTTAAATGAACATTCCAAATACTCTATTTTTGTCCTACTAAGTTTTAAACCTTTTTCCTCCAGAGCTTGTCTCCACTGTTCCAGTTTTTGTTCTAAGTCTCTTTCACTATTTCCTATTAACACTTCATCATCAGCATACATTAGGCACCGGAATGCTACCCTGTAGTTTCGCTGTTATCCGGTCCAAAACTAATGAGAATAAATAAGGACTAAGCACCGAGCCTTGGTGCAATCCTACTTTCACCTGAAATTTATCAATCTGCCCCACACCTGTCCTAACACTAGTCGTTACTCCCTCATACATATCTCCCACAATCTTTACATATTCGTCAGGGACTCCTTTCTTATTGAGTGCCCACCACAGAATCTCTCGAACTCTATCATATGCTTTCTCAAGATCAATGAATACCATATGAGTGTTGGTCTCTCTATTTCTGTATTTTTCTATCAGTTGCCATACAATGAATATTGCATGTGTTGTTGATGTGCCCTGCATAAAGCCAAATTGATTAATCGGTTTTTTCGGTTTTTCACGTATCCGTTTATCAATTATGTACTATGTTTTATATAATTACTGTGTGGTCAAAATTCAGTAATAAGTAATTTATCTTGAATTCATATTACGAATCTACTAATTCCTACCAATAAAACTCATTACCTAATGATGGATCATTATTTCCTACATATTAATATCCTTATGCCAACAAACAGGGCACGCACAAAGACTATACCGTGCTTTATACTAATTCGCTTACATAGCACAAAGGGCGTCCTCATATTGAGCCCTTTTACGATTGCCTTCATGTGTACGTGATCATAATATTGTTGTTAATTCCTTTTTGAAAATACTCTTTATTACTTTATAGATATTTTCAAGATGCAGGTCAGGATGTAGGTTGTTACTTCGTATATAGAAATGGACCATCTAAGTCTAAAGTGTTTCTTAATACTCTGTTCTGCATTATGTCGATATTACCTTTGTTTTGGAAAAGGCCCAGAGTTCGAATTCATACACCCATATTGACCTTAGTATTTGTGTATAGATTAAAATTTTACTACTAGTAGTTAATACTAAAATTAAGATGATCACGTTAGGTGGAAAGAATCTCAAATCAAAAGTTAGAGATAAGGGAAAGGAATTTTAATAAAATAAACACATATATTGCAGGACTACAAAGCACGAAAAATTGCAACATAACATTTTTATTTCAGCTTCCTCTATCTTGTTTTCCTGAATCATCTTTATACTCTATTATCTTTCCTTTCAGCCCTTCTCCGAATTTTTGATCACAGAGTAGGGATGGGAAAAACCTACCGGTTATAGCCTAAACCCGGTTTTTTTACTTTGCAATAACCGGTTTTTGCCGGTTGTTTTTTTGTCACGGTTTTAACCCGTTTATTCTTTTTAATGTAATAACTGGTGAAAAACAGGATAAATTACCTTACATAATAAAACCTAAATATATACGGGATAATAACAAAATAAAGAATTTCCAGAAAAAATACTGTTTGTTTAAATTTATCAATAATTAGCTTGATTTTTTTAATGTTTATATTCGTTAATTACTCTCACGTTCACTAAAATAAATATGTTTAAGAAATGTAATAAGCTGAACTGGCTATTTTGATGAACTTGAGAATAAGCAGGTCATGTTTGCTGAATTGGGGATCCCATTAAAAACAGATATTAAAAGATATTGGTATCAATATCAATCACCTGTGTGCTGTGCAGAGGTGCAGTCATAGTTGTATTATTTATAATACATGCTATACCTACACAACCGAGCCAGTGAAATCGCTTAAAAAAATGAAAAAAATAAAATAGTTTGGTGTATCTTGTATAAAATGTGATTTTTTCAGATATACAACAAATTTGCAAAACATAGGACAATAATACATCCAGTTGAAAATTTTAACAATGATTCATTATTTGTTTTTACTAGTTTTACTATTTTTGATGTTACATTTTTGTTTTTATAATTCATATAAATGTATACATATTATAGTCTTATTTACTTCATATTTATAACATTTATAGTCTTATAAATAAGTGACTAATTTCACTACTTTTGTATTTTTCAATTATTTCTTATTATTAGGACCCGAAACTTTCATTGGGTTAGTTTATTATTATATAAAGGGTGTAACAAAAAGGTAGGTGATAAATTAAATCATATATTCTGGGACCAAAAATAGATCGATTTAACCTAATTTACCTCAGTACAAATGTGCACTTTAAAAAGTTACAGCTCTTTGAATTTACCAAATGAAAATTGATTTTTTCCAATATATCGAAAATTGTGAGATTTTATATTGAAAATAGACATTATGGAAATTATAAAACTTACATTACAAATGAACATTATAAAACCGTTTTTTGGAATAACCGGCTTTTTACCGGTTATAACCGCCAGGTTAAGCCGTAAGTTAAAAAACCGGTTTAACCGAAAACCCGTGTTTTGTCAACAACCGCCATCCCTATCACAGAGTACCCCGCTCATTCGCTTCCAGTTAAACCAACCAGCCATATCATGTAGACAATTTCTCGATCTAGAGTCCCAGATCTAGAGCCAAAGTATTTAAGTTCTCCTACTCATCCTAATTTTTTCCTGCCCCGAAGCACAATCCGGTTTCTATGATATGGTTTTAAAGTCTATCAGTATGGTTCTAACCTGGCTGTAGGCCTCCTCGTCTTTTATTCGGGCTTGGGACCTACAACAGTTCTGTCGAGCTACTCGATCCACCCAACAAAACTGCAGACAGAGTTGTCCAGTTATTACATTTTCGAGCTATGGAGACCCAAACAAAGAAGTGAGAAATCAAGTAAAAAAGCAAATATACTGGTTATAAAGCCAGTGTAAGAACAAAAATGACATCTGCATAAGAAACAAAGATCTGAGAATTATCAGAAACGTTTATTACAATCAAACGGCCAAAATCAAAATAGAAGACCAGTTGACTGATAAAATTGCAATAAAGCGAGTAGTACGACAGGGCTGTATTTTATCTCCACTGCTACTCAATATTTACTCTTAAAAGGTATTTAAGGAATCTTTAGACGGTTGTGCGCAGGGAGTATTAATAAATGGTGAATGGTTGAATAACATGCATAGACATGGTGTCATATGCAGATGAATAGTTTATTCCGATAATCTGAAAGATTTGCAGATATTACAGGTATTAACAAATCGTATAACAGAAGTCAGCAACAGATACGGATTTGCTCTAAACATAAAGAAGACCAAATTTATGACAATAAGTAAAAAACCAATACTAAACGCTCAATTTACAATCAACCAACTGAATATCGAAAGAGTTGAGCAATATACATATCTGGGCACGAATTTAAATAGCCAATGGGACCACTCAACAGAAATTAAACAGCGAATAATAAAAGCGAAAGCAGCATTTTCAACAGTCGAGACATATCATTAAAAACAAAATGCCGTCTGTTGAAATGCTACATATTCACAGTTCTGCTCTATGGAATGGAAGCGTGGGCACTAACTGTTACATCTATGAATCGGCTCGAAGCTTTCGAAATATGGTGTTATAGGCGCATCTTACCTATATCCTGGGTTGACCGAATTACTAATCTGGAAGTCCTGCGTAGAATGGGGAAAGAGTGTGAAATTCTCATAACCATCAAAACAAAACAAAAATAGAATATCCAGGACATGCAATGAGAAATCAAGAACGTTACGGTCTTCTCCAACTGATTCTCCAAGGGAAGGTAAATGGTAGAAAAGGACCGGGAAGAAGACGTATTTCCTGGCTTCAAAATTTACGAAAATGGTATAACACGACTACCACTGAACTGTTCCGAGCTGCGGTAAACAAAGTCAAGATAGCCAAGATGATCGCAAACATTCGGAACGGATAGGCACTTTAAGAAGAAGAAAAGCATAAGAACAAGACCCGATATAGCCTTAATACAAAGACTACGGAAAGGAACGTGCTGGAAATGGCAGAGATGAGAGTACCGAGAAAACATAGAGGAAATACGCTGAGAAATCGAAAGAGGAACGAATGGACAGTAACGACAAAAAAAACTGAATAACCACATAAGCAGAAACGTTGGGACACGTGTATCCAAAATAACAATAGATAAATCATAAGTCGATGAAAGAAGTATCGACTGATCGCGTAACAGATGGAGTGACAAATTTCTATAGAGATCCACCCGCCACTGAACAAGCAGAATTGCTTATAAAGAGAAAGAAACAGATACAGTCCAAGCAACTCTATGTTGCCAACATTGCTGTTGTTCCCAACCCCATATACTCCTCCAATTACTCACTCTTCAATAGCCCTTCTTCATCATCCGACTTGTCCCCCAACATTTCTTTGCATTTCTCTACTAACACGATAACACGAAAGCAAAGGGCATTGACTAAGGAACCTCTTCCACTACTTGCTCTGCCAGTAAATCCATAACACGATTAAACAAGTAGGGACTCAGTGAGGAGCCTTGATGCAAACCAATGGTCATTTGAAAACTATCGTTCAATCCGACAAAAGTCCTTATTTTGGTATACGCTCCATCATACATTTCCTTAACGACCCTAAAGTACTTCTCAGAAACCCATTTATCTTTCATACATCTTCATAGCTCTTGCGATCTGCGTCATACGTCTTTTTAAGATCTATAAATACTAACTTCCGTTGTTCCCTCCCAAATTTTCATCGTGTGCGACCTTAACTTTATCTCTCTATGGTTTTTATGGTCTTCAATTTGTCCTTTACCTTTATAAAATAGTACCATCATACACTCTCCCCTAACAACACAAAACATTCCAGGAATGTATTGTCAAAGTTCTATTAATGTTTGAATGTCCTGGACATTCAAGGAACATTCGGTGAACATCTGATTAAATTATTGGTGGAATGTTACCACAAGACATTCTATGAACATACGACCAATGTCCTATATTTTAAGAGAGGCCATTTACTATTCAATTTGCGTTCATTTTCAAATTTGCCGCGCGTGTATATAGGGTCGCATGGTCATCACATTTCATGATAACCTAAAAATTTCTGATTGGATGGAAAATGGAAATTATTGGCTTTTTTGCTCTTCTGTCTGTTAGTTTTGCTCTGGCTGGATCTCTTTTGTTTAAACAACTATGTAAGTATTATAAAATCCGTTTTCAATTTTCTTTATTCTTTATGAAACGAATTATTTATGCATATTATTAAGTACCTGTAAATAGTAACTATTTCTATTGTTTTTTAATTGTAAAAAATAGAAAAATTACCATCCATTTTAATTTTTTTTTAGAATCAGCTGAAAGTGGTCTACAAAAAAAAAAACAGGACGGAAACATATAGGCTTGTGACTATGAAAGGCAAAAGAAAGATATAAAAAGTGTATGGGATAGTTGGAAGAAACTCCACATTGTCGATGCATAATAAGTTATTACTTTATAAACAAAATATTAAGACCTGTATGGACTTATGGATGCCCACTATGGGGGTGTACTAGACCAAGTAATATAAAAATTATACAAAGGTTCCAGAAAAAAATACTGAGAAATATTGTAGATGCTCCTTGGTATGTGACAAACAGTGATCTCCATAAGGACCTAGAAATAGAACCTGGATATAATCATCAAGAAGATGGCAGGAAATCACGAGCAACAACTTCATAAGTACGAGAATATTGAGGAAATCCAGCTCCTCGATACTACTGGACAAACTAGAAGATTGAAGAGGACAAAGCCTTTTGGACTAGTTTGAATGATAGGTGATAGTGAAAAGCAGAGGATAGAGCTTGTGTGCCTGTATATGTTAGAATAGTGCACGATCTTGTTAGATTAGATAAGAGACGCTATGGGGTAAGCTCTTCATTTTAAGGAACAGTAGTAATTTAGGTTAAATTAAAATTGCTCATTGGTCAGTTATGACTAGATTGTAATTGTAACGTACAATTCAATACAATGAATCATAATCGTAGTGATGATTATGGAAAAAAATATATGACAAACTTTTGTGCAATAAAAATGTTTATATTTATCAATGATGTATTATTTGGTATGGCCACATAACATATACTTCTGGTATATGGTCGGTGATGTGACAATACCTCCTATCTGCTTTTTCATGAATTTTGTAGGAGATGAAAAACCATTTTTAGGGTCATCTCCTGTTTTCACATGTAAATTTTGACATGTTTTTTAGTAAATAGATAGTTGACTTTACTACAAAACATGTCAAAAAATATGGGCCCGGATTACGAACACTCGATACGAATCGTATCCACCATATTTTCTCATAAGGCGCTACGGTAAAACATGAAGGATACGATGCATATCGAGTGTAGGTAATCCGGTCCATGATATGAAAACAGGTGACTGTAAAAAAAGTTTTTAGTCTCTCTTACAAAACTCATGAAAAAACAAATCGGAGGTATTATGTCACATCAGCGACTATATCCAGGGAATGTCTAAAAAATATACTGTGAACGTCCAAAGAACATTCGTAGACATTAATGGAATGTTCCAACAAGACGTTCAAGGAATGTTTAAAATGCTGACACATGACTTTCCTCGGACATTCAGGGGACGTTCTTGTGCTTTTGAGGACATTCCAGGAATGTTTTCAATGTACTGTGTGTACATTCTGGGAACATACATAGAATGTTTGGTGTTATTAGGCTCTCTACATGCACGGAGCATCCTTTCTTCTTCTTCTTCTTATTTTTTCTCAGGAAATTTACAGATTTTTAAAACGCAAATATTTAAGTAAATGGCGTATAAAAATTTTTATCCATAAAGGTAACAAAAGGTAACAAAATAATATTGAAAAAAAAATGAAGGGTTTTTGTAATAAACGGAGAGAGTTTAAATAATCCAAGGGAAAATTAATTTAGTTTGTTCAGGAAATACTTCGAACATGTGAACTTTTGCATTGTTCTAGTGTCTCTTCGTGTTTCTATAACAGATAATAAATCTGACCTCCTCTCCTATGCCCTCCTAATTTACAGCTAGGAAGGAGAACGAGACACATGAAAAGAAAAATCGATGTTCGCGTTATCTTTCTTTACTTTTCGCTAAAATGTCGCTCTACCAAAAAATGTCAGTAAATTTCAGAAAATGATTAAACACGTGCTTCACTCACGTGATGCTTGAATACACTTTAGTATGCCGCTCGCCATATTAATTTAATATATCTTTTCAGGGTCGCTCTGCGAGAGAAATTTTTGGTAAGTTTTTAGTTACTTTTCTTTGCTTTTATCTTATATGAAATAATTTTGAAACAACAGTAATATGGTTATTTCTATCAATACCGTCTGTTTTTAGAATAAGCTTATTTTAAGAGTAAAATTAATATTAAAAAATAACACACGAGAAAAAATTAATGCTAATCCTCCTATGAAATTGATCTGGGTAGGACACGTGGCACGGCAAAATAACGAAAAGTGGACGAGAGACATTATACAATCACCGGCACAAAATTCCGCCACTCAAAATTTTTGATTAAGTTTGACAATTTATAACTTTATTATTTGTACTCCGATTTTCAAGATTTTTGCATCAGCTTGTAGGTACATGTTTTCATGTCGTTCGTTGTCATTCCGGTAACAATTTTTTTTTCCTTAAATGGCATTATACGGGGTTGAATGGAAGCGTTGTATTTTCTCCTAACTTTCAAAAAATCTGTGGAAAAATTGGAGGGCTGATTTTGTTAAATATTTTTTTGTATTATCCTGGTAGTATCCCTAAGATTTTGTTTTCTGAATTATCCGAATATCTGTTTTCTTTTAAAAGCTGTAAATACAAACACTGCTTTGAAGGTTTACTTAATTAAAAATATCAAACGCACTAAAATTAACAACAAAAAACAAAATTAACAACAAAACAAAAGAATTCAATAGAGGGTATGTCCACCTCTCGCAGTGACGACTGTTCGAAATTTGTTTGACATCGAATAAAAATTGTGTTATCCTTGCCTGGGAATAGCTCGATATTCCTCTACCAGGTCCATAACTGTACCAAATTCTCTGGAGGCCTAAAAGACCGTGAAGAGCTATTTTTTTTAATTCATCTCATAAATGCTCAATAGGATTGAGATCTGGACTGCATGCAGGCCATGCCAATCTTATCAATCTAACCTATGTTTATGAGTCAAACAGTGTTTTTATTTACAAAAAATTGTACAGCTCTTACAAGAAAAGAGATATTCAGATAATTCAAAAAGCAAAATCTTAAGAATATATCCAGGATAATACAAAAGGAGTAAGTAACATCCCTCAATCAGTATATAACAATCAGACCTCCAATTTTTCCACAGAATTTTTTAAAGTTAGGAGAAAATACAACGCTTCCATTCACTCCGTATAATGCCAATTAAGCAACAATTTTTTGTTACCGAAATAATAGCCATGAAACCAATTCTATCCATACACTGAGAGACAATCAAGGTCATATGATAATCGACGATAAAGAACTAACAGAAAAATGGAAAGGGTATTTCAGGGACCTTCTAAACACCATACAGGAAGAACAGCACAAAGAAGAGATCTATATCACAGCGGACATGCCTGTCGAAAATCCCTCTTTTGCAGAAACCCAAAAGGCGTTAAATAAGCTGAAAAATCACAACGGACGAGATACCAGCAGAACTTCTGAAATATGGTGGAGACGCACTACATCGCCAAATCCACCACTTAATAACACAAATATGGTTAGAAGAAAGGGTACCAGCAAAATGGAACGAAAACATCATAGTGCCCATCTACAAAAAGGGAACAAAACGAAATGCGCGAATTATAGAGGAATTTCACTCCTAAACACGGCATATAAAATCCTCTCAAACATCATCCTTAGTAGACTAACCCCCTATGCTGAAAATGTCCTAGGAGAATATTAAGCCGGTTTTAAGGCAAACATATCCACAATAGATTAACTATTCACACTGAGACAGCTTCTAGAAAAGGGATGGGAGTATAACAGACCCATACACAATCTCTTCATAGACTTTCGACAGGCATATGATAGCGTAGAAAGAAGCCAAGTATGGAATGCCACGGCGCAGTTCTCAATACCAAAGAAACTCATTCGGATGACTGAAGTATGTATGGAGGGTGGAATATCAAAAGTACGTGTAAATAATAAACTGTCTGACAGCTTTGAAATCAACAGTGGACTCAAACAGGGTGATGCGTTATCTTCACTGCTTTTAACCTTGTATTAGAGAAAGCCCTCTGGTCGGCCGAAATAAGGACAGAACTGCTATCGGTTCTAGGTCCCAAGTTATTAATAGCTTACGCAGATGACATTGATCTCGTTGGAGACTCCATCCTATCAACAAAAGCCATTTTCAATAAGGTGGAAGGAGCAACAAGCGAAGTAGGGCTGAGGATTAATGAAGAGAGCACGAAATATATGTGTAGAAATAGAACGACACGAAGAGACAGGATAGGACAAAATGTGACGGTCAATACCTTCAATTTCGAAAGAGTACAACGTTTTAAGTATCTGGGGGCCGTAATCACAGGTGACAACGATGTTACTGAAGAAATAAAAGACAGAATCCAATCAAAAAATCGCTGTCTATTCTAACTGGATAAGCTTATAAAATCAAAAATCTTACAAGAAGTTCCAAGATCAAAATTTATAAATCCATCGTCAGACCAGTACTAACATGGATACGAAACGTGGACCATGACCAAATCAAACGAAGAAAAGCTCAGACGTTTTGAACAAAAAATACTTAGAAAAATGTTCGGACCTCACCACGACATTAACACAAACCAGTATAGGATCAGAACCAACATCGAATTAAAAGCACTTTACAATGACACCGATATTGTCCAAGAAATGAAATCACAGCGACTAAGATGAGCAGGCCACGTGCACAGAATTCATAACGAAAGACTTGTAAAACTGGTATGGGAGGAGATTCCTACAGGCAAAAGACCACTTGGACGCCCCAGAATGCGATGGAGAGATAACGTCCAAGCAGATCTCCGGAAAATGAACATTCCATTTGACCCTAGGTTGATGGAAGACCGAACAAATTGGAAGAAAGTTGTACAGTCGGCCAGGACCCACCCAGGGTTGTAGCGCTACGTGATGATGATAATGATGATGAAATAATAGGAAACGACACCACAACATATACCTATAAATTGATGCAAGAATCTTGAAAATCGGGGTACAAAATAATAAAGTTCTAAATTGTCAAACTTAATTACAAATTTTGGGTAGCGGAATTTTGTACCGGTGAGTGTACATTGGTGACCACGCGAGCACATGGTAGTAGAGGAAGACCACAAAACGATCGCTAGGCGACATCAAAGCACAAATGGGGAAAACGCACCAAATAGCACAAAATAGAGAATAATGGAGAACTCTTGGAGATACTTTTGTCCAGGATTCGGACACAAACAGGCTGAAGAAGAAGAATAATAATAATAATCCTCCTATGTACCATCTATCGAGGTTATTGTTTAGTATGACAAAGTCTTGTCTATTTGGACTTACTGCATGAGAGTGTTTCCTTTAGTCCTAGTTTAGTCGTAATATTCAGTTCGCAATATTCTTCTGTACAGTCACATTTCAAATGCGTTTAACTTGTTGATATCGTCTTTTTGATTGTCCACGTTTCGTAGCCATATAAAAGCTGGGACCAATATATACCATTTTAGTGTTCTCAGTCTTATCGGTATAGCGTAGTAGAAAAATTGGGCTGGAACATTAAAGGTAATCCTAATATACTTTGGAGGCAGATATGTTCTTCATTCGTTGAGCTCTTGTCATGGCGTTGTGACGCTCTAAATATTATTACCTTTAAAAATGAATAACCATTTTAAATTTCGTTACAACACGAAACTACAGCCGCATCATATTCTAGTTCAATCAGAGAGTGCTGCAAGCACCTCTACCGATTTCGAAATATCAACATTCAGCAAATATCGTTTAGTATTACACATAGATACTTTTCAATCAACAATTCAACAATAGGATAATATTATCCTGTTTTAACTTTGTATTTGACACTTACATTAGCCTTACCACTTACATGTCAATAGCCATCTTTTTCTTCAAGTGCCATCTTCGTTCCGAAGGTTGGCGATCATCAGGGCTATACGTATTTTCGAAACTGCTGACCGAAACAATTCGTTGTTGCTACAGCTATACCATTTCCGTAGATTCTTTAGCCAGGAGTTTCGTCTTCTTCCTATGGACCTTTTTCCTACTATCTTCCCCTGTATCATTATTCGAAGCAGTTCATATCTTTCGCCTCTTGTAATGTGTCCCAAGTATTGCAGTTTTCATTTTTTTATCGTAAATATGACTTCCTTTTCTTTATTCATTCTTCTCAAGGCCTCGACATTTGTGACTCTCTCCGTCTATGATATTCTCAAGATTCTGCGATACATCCATAGTTCAAATGCCTCTAATTTTTTGGTATCAATCTTTTTCAGCGTCCATGACTCCATTACGTAGAACAGCACAGAAAGTGCGTAACATCTCATCAGGCGAAGTTTCATTTCAAGGCTCAAATCTCTTCCATAGAACACTCTCTTCATTTTAGTGAATATGGATCTGGCTTTTTCTATTCTTATTTTTATTTCTGCTGAGATATCGTTGTCTTCATTTATTAAAGTGCCTAAATATTTTTATTTGCTAACTCGATCGATAATTTCATTGTGTAAATATAAATTTTGGACATTTCGTGTTGATTTCGATATTACCATAAATTTAGTTTTCTTTATGTTCAAAGAGAGTCCATATTCTTCGCTGCATCACTTCATCCAGTTAACTCTAACACTCCCAAACATAGAATCACTTAACACATAGAATTATTGCACAAATACACAGAAGAATCAGGATTTGATGTACAGTCCCTCCTCAGTACGTCCAAACTGATATCTTTCCAACTAAAGCTGGCTGTTACCTACAACCATCATGGGCAAAGGACATTCAGACCTCAATATTTGTTGATTGTGATATAACATTACCTCAATAACAACAACTGGTGGTTATACACACCTTTTCAACAAAAGACATGACACACATCTTATGGAAAATATAATGTCACTAAAATTCAATAAAATTTACATGAATAGATTCGTATAGAGATTACGATAATTTCATATTATTGCGACAACTCTAAATTTTGATTAATCCGGGAGTAGTCGCGCTTACTTCTGTAACGTCGATAGTCGCGTGTGAGATTTTATCTCAAAATACGAATTTAAAACAAATTTTTATTTTGTACTATTTTTATCTACTTTTTATATTGAAATATATATTTCTAACAATTTTATTAAAAAAACCTGTGTTAACGGCCACCTGCCAACATCGGCCGCCTGTCCTAGCGGCCAGTTTAAAAATTTCCCAAACCAATTATATGTAGACTACAAAAACTGGCAATACCGTCCACCTTTCTATATCGGCCAATAGTTCTTTCATTTTTAGTGGCCGTTACTGACAAATTTTACTGTACAGTAAAACCTGTGTTAACGGCCACCTGCCAACATTGGCCACCTGTCCTAACGGCCAGTTTAAAAATTTCCCAAACCAATTTTATGTAGACTACAAAAATTGGCAATAGCGGCCACCTTTCTATATCGGCCAATAGTTCTTTCATTTTTAGTGGCCGTTACTGACAGGTTTCACTGTATTACGAAAAAGGATGAAATGTGAGATTCTACCTAACGGCGCCACTACTAGCGGGTTAAAGCTAATTGGCTCTCCCCAAAGCCATAAATTCTAAATAAAATTGAGATTCTATCTCACCGCGCGACTACTTGCGGGTTAATAACAGCGCAAAATGTAATTAAAGTTTATCGAAATCACATCTTTGAAGTCCATAAAAATGTTATTCATAAATTTATTCATATTAGTCTTAAAAAAGTAAAAAGTACATTCATATTAGTTTTAGGTGCTATTCAAAACAACTTAAACCAAACATGAGCTAAGCCGATTAGAGGAAGTATTATACTTTGGTACGACTGACCTACAAAAGATTTATGGAGTACCAAATTATAAAATTTTTTTCTCTGTCTAACTTACGTACGTGCCCATTTGATTTTAGATTTATTTAGATTAATTTACGCCACTATTAAGCAAAATTCAGAGTTGGTGCAATGATATCAAATGGTCCTAATTTCGACACTCATATATTCAAGTAAATATTATTGAATTTGTGCGACATTATATTTTCCATGTGTGCGGTTCCTTTCTCTTAATTTTTGATAACGATTTCCGGAGTGGTAATCGAAAGTAAATTATTTTTAGGTAAAAATGTTCTTGTCATCATTACAACCAAACTGTAGCTAATCCCATATAAATATAAAATTTAACTTAAACATCCCACAAAACAATTTTAGAGGTCCGACCGCGAACTTAGTTGATATAGCATCGATTAAAATTTGCTCCTAGTAAAACTAACTTCTTAGTGGTTTATGATCAAGAAACGTTAAATATTTTTACGAAAATAGTGTATTTAAATAACTAAGTTTCGTCACACAAAAAGAAACTGTGAGTACATTAGCAATTTAATACAAATTAATAATACGTAACCAATAATTCAGTTAAAACAAATTCAATAATCCTGTTTTCTGGTTTTTCAACAACTTCGATAAGTCGAACTAATTAGTAAATACAGGACCGGCTTAACAAATTTCTATCAAATGAAGAAAAGAAAATTTAAGATAATTTTGAAAATATTAACATGCGTACTACATCATCAGCATCGACATATTCCAATGCAGTAAGCAATTTCAATTTTTCTTTAAAAGAACAAGCCGTTATCCTTTCAGATATCCAAGATATTAAAATACAGTAATAGATAGTAGCCATAGGATCTCTACTCACGCCAAAAAATGTTGTATTTACTTCTCGAATACCCAACAACCGAGTGTGTACTTACTTAAACAGTACAAGCATAGTATGTAGATACTTTACTAAACAACCACGAAACCGTAATCATCCAAGACAAGGAAATAGAAATTCGAAGACTTATTACGCCAGCAAAGAGACTAGTAATAACAAACGTATACCCCAGCATCCCTAACTATGTTATTGAAGATAAACTTAAACAACTGGAACTAACTGCGGTATCCAAATTAACATTTTTGAAAGTTGGCATGCCCGAATCTGAGTATAGCCATGTATTAAGCTTTAGGCGTCAAATATTTGTCTCTCCAATAATTACCAAACCAATTCCAAACTCACTCTTAATAACCTATGACAACACTCCTTACAGAATTTTCCTATCCCTAGATGGCTTAAATTGCTCCTTATGTAATACTACTGGCCACACTGATAAAAACTGCATATCAACATCTACCGGAACAGAATCAACTAAAGAAAAAATACATCTCTCGGAACTCAAATCCATGGAAGTCATTCAATATAATACAGCAACAAACATTTCAGAAGATACAACCAACCGCTTTAACCCTACTTCTGCAGATATCCCAACAACAAATGATTCGCTTACAACGCACAACGCACCTTCAACAACTTCAGTAAACAGCAGTAATACTAATACAGCCAATCAAGCCAAAAGGCAAATGTCAACATCTCCTGAAATCTCAGAAAATAAAAGTTTAAATGAAACTTTTATAGCTCCAAAGGAATCCAAACCCAGAAAAAAGAAAAAGACTTTAGATGTTGAAGCCGCATTAAAGTCAATTGAAGACATTTTAACGACAGAATCTCCTTCATATACGCTAAATTTCACTGAATTATGTGACTTCGTTATAAATGCAATGGGATCAAAAGATCCTGAAACCATAGCCAAAAACTATACAGAAGACTTTGACGGCTTATACACCTTATTAAAAATGGTTCACTCAAAATTAAATGGTCGCAGCATGAAAAATAAAATTACAAGAATTATAAGGAAAATAAACCCAACATATGATGAATCTTCTTTCACTGAAAAAGTGACTTAGATCCATCTCAATAGCGCAATTAGTTCATTCTTCAATGGAACTTGAATGGCTTTTATAGCCACATTGAAAAACATTAAAATGCTAATCAATGAACTGTCACCACTAATATTGTGTCTACAAGAAACTCGCCTTTTCAACAATCAAGTAAAACAAAAAAAAATTACACCTTATACAAAAAACCGAGCAGTACAACAAATATCCAGTGGCGGAGTTGGAATTTTTCAATAACACAGCAATTCCTGTGATGGAAAACATACCATTTTCAGACAAAAAACATTAATAAAAACCCTCCTTCACAAAACCTGGCAGAAAAGAGGAGCCAAACAGAAGCAAAACTAAAAATTATCAAACCTGATGTTGCTTCTGCTTTACTACCACTCCCAGCTCAAAGACATGACCAAGTAGTCCTCAACAGATTGCGGCTAGGTCTTACAAAATTCACACATTGATACATAATTTCCAAGGATCCTCAGCCGATATGCCACAACTGCCAAATACCAACTTCAGTAGGTACAACATATAATAATAGACTGTCCAGTGTATTCAACAAGATCCACAGCGAAAATGCATCCCAACCTGAAAGAAGCTTTGTTGTTTATTTGGGTTTATATGACTGCGGACACTAGATCCATTCGTCAATTTTACTATTTTTTATTTTATTAGTCATTTTTTCGTATCTTAGCCTAAAAGTAATACTAATATTAATGTCTAATAAACAATTCTACTAATAAATAATTATTTTTGTAAGATGAAGTTTTCAATCCTAATAGCATTATTAATAATATTTAAAAACATTAAAAATATTACTAAAATATTTTTAAATTGAAAACTTATTGGTCCATTTTCTTGGTAACACCTCCAAGGCTTCTAAAATTTGCAAGCCATATGGATGCTGAAGCGAAGAAAACCAGAGGGAATTCAAAAACTTAAAATTCACCACCCCGTCTGTTCAGCTGGTAATTTCCAACAGAAAATGGACCTAGTTACTCAAAGGAGTAAAGACTAATATAAAAATAAAATAATGAAAAAATGAAATTTTTATTTTATTTTTAATTATTTTTGTATTTATTTTTTTTTATATAATTTTTTATAATATTTTTTTTATTTTTTTTCTAAATTATGTTCTTAGAGTTCCACAGCAAAAACTGCAACATTCTTTTTTATCCCTCTATTTCATTCGAAAGCTTTTTACTATTAGTTATTACTATTATTTACTCTTTATTCGAAAACAGCTTTAACAGAAGACATTAGTGAAACAATAAACTATCTTAAAAATTGTAAACTTTATAACAAACTGTAAAATTTCACAACATGTATTTTTCAAAATTTCTATATAAATATGTCATGTATAAAAACTATGTCTAAAATAAAATAAACCACCCCGCTAATAACATTAGAGGTTGATGCGGTTAAAAAAAAAACAATTTTAGAACCCACTTATTAAAATAATATTTATTAGCTAACCAATAATATCCAAGGTATGATAATATACGAGAAGACAGTGAATATTAATTTTCCAAGAAATTTGCACGAAAATGAATTTGTCAGCCCCCAATATACCATTGTTTCCATTATAGTATGTCAGCTTAATAGTTGGGTTACCAATAGTGAATTAATAATGCATCCAGTTACAGCCTCATTCAGAATACGCTTGTAATGCTTCTTGTAGAGAAGATTATACCGGCGTCAGATTGCTAGCAGCGTGTGCCAAATTTTATGCTTTATAAACCCTTACAAATACCGCAGTTGAGACATAAATTTCAACGAACACCAAATTGAAGTATAGTTCCTGAATAATGTGGAATCTTTATTGCAATGCATTAGAAATTGTAACAAAGCATTTGAGTCCAATTCAAGCTACAAAAACATTTATTTTATATTATCTTTTAAAAAAAAGTTTTAAACGGTAATATCTTTCTAGGTAAATTTTCTTTGGCGAAAAAGATAATGTGAATTAAAACTTTAATTTTTGACACTCTTCTTTTGGTAGGGGAGCCCAAGCGGGGATTTTTGCAGTTACTCGGGCGCGTCAGAAAATCACATGGGGAGAAACTTTGTGCCCTGTAAATGTACCCCTATCATATATGGGCTCTTAATATAGGGGTGTGCGTTGGGGCAATACTTAAAAGGATCTATCCTTAAAAAACTCAAAAAAACGTCAGACTAAGACAAGATAAGATAAGAGCATCAAGAACAGTGTATATTTGAAAAATGTGACCATTTGAGCAAGGCGTAAGGAAATGAGCGAGTCACAAAGTTTTACAAGAAAAGCGAATATTTCGCGAAATTAACATCAAATCGAAAAATACAGGTTCTATATTTTTCAAATATCTATCGACTGATACCAAACACGACCCCCCACGGAGGTGGATGGGGGTTACTTGAAAATCTTAAATAGGAACCCCAATTTTTTATTCTTCTTCTTCTACGGCACTACAGCCCAAATTGAGCCTTGGCCTCCTTTATTTTTTGCCTCCACCCTTGCTTGCCTGTGGCTGCTCTCCTCCATACACGGACTGCTAAAAGGGCTTGTGCGTGTGCGTCGCTGTTTACTGTGTCTTCCCAGCGCTTTCTTGGCTTTCCAACCGGTCTCTTTTCCTGCATTCTAGCATTCAGTGCTCTTTTTGGTAGCCCATCGTCTCCCATTCTTATCACATGTCCGGCCCATTGCATCTGTATTGACATATCTGCATATGCATCTGTATTCTAATGAAGTCTGACAGGGGTGCTTCCTTATAAAGTTGATAAAGTTCGTCGTTGTATCGACTTCTGAAGATTCCGTTTTCCCTCACAGGTCCTAGTGTTTTCCTCTGTACTTTCTTTTCGAATGTGTCGAGTTTCTTTTTGGATGTTTCTTTCAGGATGTTTCTTAGTTGCCATAGCATGTTATTGGTCGAATTAAAGTTTTATAGATTCTCATCTTTGTATTTTGGTGGACACTTTTAGACCGCAATATATGGGAGAGGGCAAAATAAGCTCTGTTTGCCTGCGTTATTCTCTTCCGTATTTCTCAATCTTCTGATCCGTCGGCATATATTTCTACTCTCAGGTATGTTAACTTTCCAACCGTTTCAATGCCATCTTCATGTATAATGTTTTGTGGGACTATATTTCTTCTCGTCTGAGTCATTATTTTTGTTTTTTCTCTGTCAATTTCCAGACCTAGCATTTTTGTTTGTGTTTTTAACTCTGCGTATGTTTCCTGAGCTCCTGTAGATTTTCTACTCATAATATTAATATCATAGGCATAAGCGGGCAGTTGAACCGTTCGGTTGCTCAGTAGGTTTCCTCGTCCAGTTTGCATTTGCCTAACCGCATACTCCAGTGCCAGGTTAAACAATGTTGGAGCCAGTCCATCTCCCTGCTTTAGTCCCTGCGAAATTTAAAAAAGTCTGCCCGGTGGTTTTGTATTCGTACACATGCCTGAGTTTTATCCATTGAGGCTTTAATGAGTCTTATTAGCTTGTGGGGTATTGCCAATTCAGCCAATATATAGTATAGTTTGTTCCTTTTGACTGAGTCGTATGCCTGTTTGAAGTCTACAAACACGTTGTGAACATCAATATCGTGTTACCATGATTTGCTCAAGATCTGTTTAACTGTAAATATTTGATTCAGTGTCGATTTTCCCCGTCGGAAGCCCGTCTGATACTCTCCAATATTATTTTCTGCTAGTGGTTGGAGCCGCTGCTTTATAATACACGTCCCCTTTTTTATTGCAGATTCCTTGCGTAAAAGTAACTAACTTTTATTTCGAATAATTATGGATAGATGGCGCTCTAAACGGAAAGAACGATTTTTGGAAATGGAAAATTTAATTAAAAAATGGAAAATCCCCACTAAAAGGAAAATCTTACCTTAATTTCTTTTGATTCTAGGACCTATACTATCTATCTATAGCCTATTTTGCCCATTCTTGAATGTAGGTTTCCGCTTTTTCTGTCCAGGATTCCCTGCCCCGGGGTTATACTCATCCATTTGGAACCAGCATGTTTTTTGATGTCGTCGATCCATTTTATTTGAGGTCTTCCTCTTTGTCTTCGGTAATCCCAGGGTCTCCAGTGTAGTATTTGGATATTCCATCTGCCGTCTTTTTGCCTTGCATTGTGCCCAGCGAATTTCAATTTCGGTTCTGCAATTTTTTTCATTTACATATTTGACCTTAGTAATTTTTCTTATCCATTCGTTTTTTTCTTATCCTTCAGATTTGCTTGTAGCATATTTATTTTCTTGGATCGTTGTGTTTTTAATACCTTGTCCATGTTATTTCTTGTCAGTGTTAATGTTTGCAGTCTATATGTCAAAACAGGCAGTACACATTGGTTGTAGACTTTTGTTTTTAGGTATTGTGGGTAATATCTCTTATTTTTGAGAATGTAGCTGAGCTTTGCAAACGCTACACACGCCACTCTGATTCTACTGATCACCTCCGATGTTTGGTTCTCCTTGCTATGTACAGTTTCTATTAGTATTAGTCATTGTTTTTGTTTTCTGGTAGTTCATTTTTAAACCTGTATTTTTAGCTTTTGTATCTAGCACTTTGTTCAGCACTTTTTGAAGCTCATTTTTGTCTTCAGCTATCACGACAATCTCAGCAATGCTAGCTAATTGCTGATAGTTCCTAGTTTTTCCCTTTTCAACTTTTAAACACGTCTCTTAGCGCTTGATTGAACAGTTTTGGCGAGATGGTATCGCCCTGTCTGATACCTCCCTTAATTGGTATTGGTTCTGTGTTCTGTGTTCTGTTGTAATTTTATTATAGTTTTAGCTTTCCCGTATAAGTACGTTGCTCATCAATCAATATATCTTTGGTCAATCCTGCTTTTGTGCAATGAGGTTTTTATTGCCCAGTGCTCAGCGCTATCAAAGGCCTTCTCAAAATAAACGGAGGCCACAAAAAAGGGGTATAATATACTCGTTTGATTTCTCTATCAACAGTCTCATCGTAAGTAGGTTTTTTCTTTGTTTTTTGTTGTTTTCACAAAACAGGAATATGTAGAAAAGACTGAGGGAGACCTATATCCAGCAGTGGATAGAACCGGGTTAAAGATGATGGTGATTATGACGTAAGTAGGTGGTCATTAGTACTAAATGCCTTTATGGAGCCTGCTTGCTCTTTTGCCTGATATCCGTCCAATTTTGATGTTAGTCTGTTTGCGACTAGTTTTGTTAGCAGTTTGTAGGTTGTTTTGGAAAGTGTTATGGGTCGATAATTTTTCAGATCGGCTTTATCACCCTTCTTGTGAAGTAGGATCGTAACTTATTCTTCGCAATCTTGACGGACTTGCTTTTCTTTCATTATTTTGTTTAGTAGTATATGCAGTATGTTAACTTCTTCTCTTCCGTATTTCACCATTTCTGTTAAGGTGTTAGGACTTATACTACAACCCCATTAAAGATGCACTAGAAATAAACATACCAAAATAAGTTAAATGTTATAGAAGCACTCCCAAATCATGATTTATGTTCAAATGAACTTAATTGTCGACTTTGTCGACGATTGAATTAATGTCAATCTTTGACATACAAAGTGATATTTATACGACGTTTCATGTCAAAAGTCAAATTTCGGATATTATGTCACGTTTTTTGTCAAACGACAACGTCGCATAAACGACACGTTTTATGTCAAACGTCTAATGTCGGATATTATGTCACAGAGTAAATTACTATTGGCTGTTTAAAAAGCTTTAATTGGCAACTTAAAATTAAAAATTTAATTATAAGTTGCCAGAAATTTACAAGTTTTCTACAAAATAACAAATATATATTCAAACTAAGCTTGTCAAGCGTCAAGCCAGCCAAAACACCTCAACTGAACCAAATGTTTAACCTGTATTTGACAGGTTTCAATAGAAACTCTGCGCCTTTAGTACACTGTGCCATTATTTACACAGTTTTAGCCAGAACTGTACCGAAAATAATGTTTATCAATACACGCCAGCAGCAAAATGAACAAACATAACTTCCACCTAAACTTATTAACAACTATATGAACATATGAAGCTTGACATAAAAATAACCTTTATCTTACGTTTTATGTCAAAATTCAAATGTCACAAATTATGTCACGTCATATGTCAAACTTCAAACGTCGCATAAACGTGACGTTTTATGTCAAGCGTCAAATGTCGTTTATGACTTCACGTTTTACGTCAAACTTTAAACGTAGCATAAACGTCACATTATGTCAGCATTTTAGCAACTATGAGCTTAAGCATTTTTTGACACACTGACATGTTTGATTTTCACGTCGTTGTTCTAGTTACTCTCTCTCCTTTCTAACGAGTACGTCAGGATCCGTCAAGCCGTTTTACCTCATCACAAAACCGCCAAAAAGAAGTAACGTCAAAATGACCCGTTTTTTACGTTAAAATGCCCCATTTTTCTCCTGAACCTGGGGGAAAATATAATTGTGAGGCAGCGACCACATAGCCCAATTACTATTGGCTGTTTAAAAGAGTTATTTAATTATAAGTTGCTAGGAATTTACACGTTTTCTGCAAAATAGCAAATATCTATTCAAACTAAGGTTGCCAAGCGTCAAGCCAGCAAAAGCACTTCAACTGAACCAAATATTTAACTTGTAATTGACAGGTTTCAATAGAAACTCGTACAGCATGGCATTATTTACACAGTTTCAGCCAGAACTGTACCGAAAATAACGTTTATCAATACACTCCAGCAGCAAAATGAGCAAACATAAACTTCCACCTAAACTAATTAACAACTTTAACTTTGGCGTCATGACTAAGATATTCGTGTTGGCCGGGATTTCAATTTTAATGCCACAAATTTTACACATCATAAATTTTAAATCCTTTGGTATAACATTCACGTGACTAACTAAAATTTTGGACATATTTGCTGAAAGTTTTCATTAGCTAAATAATATCGTCGGCGGCTGTGTTTTTGGCTTGTTTGGTTATGAATATTTCTAATAGACCATACGAAGGATATTTTATGTAGACTATATCAATAGTTTGTTACAAAAACAAACAAGAGGTAGGTATTTAAGTTTGTGTAGTTTAAGACAAGCGAGAAAGAAGCAATAAATTTACTGATCCGTTTTAAAATGTTCTACACCGTTCGTCACAATTGCCTCTGTAATCTTTCTGTTCACTGGTTTTCTTCCAAGTCTCAGCTGAATTTCGACTTAATTCTATTTATAAGACTGTATTTGGTCAATATGGCTTTTGGTGTTGTATGTAGGTATTAGGTTTAAGATCGTCGTATCTTAATTGAGAAAGAAAACAGTTAGTCTTGGCAAGGACAAATAATATTTGAAATTAATAGTAGGGGAGCAAAGTCTGCTAAATGTGCAGTTACTCGAGCGTTATGGGGACCTATTGGGTTGTGAAGAGTAGGTCCTAAAACCAAAAAAAAGTTTTCCATTTTAGTGGGCGCTTGCCATCTTTGAAGGTATACTTCTTTAGTCACGATGGTAAATTTTTATTTTGCTGGGCGCATGCGCACACCGACAGTATGGTATGAAACGTTATGAGGGATCTGATTGGGTGTTAAAATCATCTGTCAATAATTGTTCAAATGGAGATTCTGGATAAACAAAATGTTGTGTATATTAGTTTTTATTGTTGTGAGGACAGTGACAAAAAGAAAGTTCTTAATTGTAGTGACTTTTTAAATAGTTTATAAAAGCAACAGGTACGTACCTTATTGTAAATATTTCAGTATTGTAATAAAAAATTACAATTTAGGTAAATACCTATTTGGAAAATGTACCTACCTAGCTAGTAGGTAATGCCAACAAAAATCTCCATCTGCATATTGCATTTTTAGTCTATATTTTGTCGTATTTTAATTCCACACGAATCAAACTTATTTGATTAAACTAACAGAATAAGCAACTGTCAAAATTTTTTTAAAACGTTTAGTTGCTAGGTATATCTTTCCACTTCATTCACATGTCTCGGTAGTTAAATTCTGCGTGGGGTGAGTTCAAAATAATCTAAACCTGATAGACGCAGGTTCAATTCCCAATGCAAATTTTTAATTTTTTTATACATTTTATGATTGCAAATATATTTATTATATTTTTTTTTTCAGAAAATACGTATTTAGTTAATATTTTCTCAACAATTGTTCAGAAAAAATTTCTTTGGTTTCATTTTTCAATGTGTTTGCGTGTGTTTTATTCTTTTATTTTTTTAATTTTTCGAATTGTTTTAATAAAAATTTTTGGAAAGTAGTAAGTATTAAAATTAGTTTAATATTTAAATAAAATATAAATAAACTGTTATATTGATTTCGTTGAAATCATATAATGGAAGTATAACTTCTTACGTGCATACAAAGTACACACACATTCGTTTTTAATTTAATTTTCCATTTCCAACAATCGTTTTTTCCGATTATAACGCCATCTATCCATAATTCGAAAAAATGTTTCGAATAAAACTTACTTATTTTACGTAAGGAATCCAAATCTGCAATCAAAAATGGGGGCTCTTATTTAAGATTTTCAAGTAACCCCCCACCCCAACACCGTGGGGGGTCGTGTTTGGCGCCATTCGATAGATTTTTAAAAATATTGAATAAGTGTATTTTACAGTTTTTCGATTTGATGTTCATTTCGCGAAATATCGCGGGATTCGTATTTAAAATATTAAATTTACCCTCCACCCCTCTCCGTGGGAAATCGTGTTTGGTATCATTCGATAGATTTTAAAAAAATATTAAGCACATATTTTTTAGTTTTCCGATCTGTCATTCATTTCGTGAAATATTCGCTTTTTTATTGTGAAACTTTTGGACTCACACATTTCCTTACACCCGGCCCAAATCGTCAGATTTTTGAAATATTGCATGTAGGTACTTAACTTACCTTATCTTAATCTGACATTTTCGAGTTTTTTTAAGGATAGATTTTTTTTTCGGGCCCCCCTTAACGAACTCCCCTGTGTTAAGAGCCAATATATGGTAGATGTACATCTGCAGGGTACCAGGTTTCTCCCCATATGATAATCTGACGCGCTCGAGTAACTGCAAAAATCCCCGCTTGGGCTCCCCTACCATAACAAATAATATTTATTTTACATTAAAACAATGCTTGCTGTTTGCATTGTTGGACGTATATTTATAGTGTAGTTGTCGGCTTCATATATAATAGCTTGGATGTAGGCAAATCTAGATGCTTGTGATCTATGTGTCTTTAGGTAACCGTTGTGTTTTGAAAAATAGCGGCATTTATTTTATTGTGTTTTTTATCCCATGTGTTATTATCGTCGATGATGTGCTGGAGAAAGGGCTTCAGGAAGCTTCCTCCCCCGAGAAGGGGGATCAAAATATAAAATAAGGCCAAAAAATGAGAATGAGAAACCTTGTATTAGCGACATCATACGTTTTGTGATGTCCTTTGATCTGAACCCCCCCAAAAATAAACTACACATTCAAAAAATTTGAAAAAAATTGAGAAGGTATATGTGATCACTAGAAGTATTTTGACAAATTTTGAGCAAACTTCATGTTTTCGTTTTCGAAAAAACTCAAAAAAACTCCTTTTTTTCAAGTATAAAGCGGGAAAACTAAACATACAATTTTGTTAATTTTCTTACAGCATAAAGATATAATCCTAGGAAATACTTATGAATTTTTTTAAAATTTTTGAATATACAGTTTTGCCACAGTAGGAAAAAATAGTATGTTTCGGCTTATAATAAAGCTACCGGTAAGAAATTGGATAACATTTCAATAACAACATATATAAAACTGTAACAATGGAAAATATTTCCAATAAAATGTTGAATATTTTTTCCTAAACATATGAAAAATCTCGTTAAGGCCGGCCATTGGTAATGTTACAAGTATAGGCGATCCCATCACCTTTATAAAGTACACCACTCATAATCTAGAGCATATATGTATACCGAAAAATGCTTAACCTACTAACAATATATCTCGCTAATTACAGCCATATTTTTGCTACCCTACCTGTTGTGTATTGTTTATACAAAAATGTGAAAGTTTTGCTTTTTTCTCAATAAATATAAGAGCGTTTATATCTAAATTACTCAAGTATTTAAATGAATTTCATGATAAAAGTCCGTTTAGCACTAGCCTATATGTAACGGAAGGATGTAACGTTAAAAAAATGTGAATTAATAAAGTACTTTTTGCGTGGTGTACTTTTAAAATAAATTTCTGGAATTAATAGAAATTGGCATGTGAAACGTAAATCTTGTACATATAATACACAAAAAGTATAGGAATCTGTAAGAATCTAAGCTCTGTTAATGTAGCAATTATGTATAAGATGGCGCTACGAAAAAAATTAAATAAACATCAAAAATTCAGGAGCGTAATGGCCCGTTTGAAACTTTCCTTATTAAATTTCGGTACTTGACAAATATGAGTTTATTAGGGGGTCCGGACAAATAATCCCCGGACAAATAATCCCGGACAAAAAATCCCCACAAATTATCCCCGGACAAAAAATCCCCACAAATAATCCTCACAAATAATCCCCACAAATAATCCCCGGACAAATAATCCCCACAAAAAATCCCGGACAGATAATCCCCACAATTTTTTTTTGACAAAATATCCCCGCAAAAAATCCCGGACAAAAAATCCCCAAGAAATATTTTTGCCCAATAAAGTTGTCAAATGAATGCTTATAATCCAAGGATGGTACTAAAGATGAGAAATTTAGACTGTCTGTCCGTCGGTACGTCCGACCGCGCATATAACTACTCCGTCATTATGCCAGGTAGAATGACACATGAGGGGTCGAATGAACGGTTATAATCCAACAATGGTACTACAGATGAGCAATTTGGTCCGTCGGTCTGCTAGACCACGAATATAACTCCTCCATCACTGTACCAGGTAGAATGACAAATGAGGTGTCGAATGAAAGCTTATAATCCAAGGATGGTACTAAAGATGAGAAATTAGACCAAGGATGTCTGTTCATCGGTCCGTCCGACCGCGAATATAACTACTCCGTCATTATGCCAGGTAGATTGACAAATGGGGTGTCGAATGAACGGTTATATTCCAACGATGGTACTAAAGATGAGCAATTTGGTCCATCGGTCTGCCTGACCGCGAATATAAGTCTTCCGTCACTGTACCAGGTAGAATGACAAATAAGGTGTCGAATGAAAGCTTATAACCAAGGATGGTACTAAGGTTGAGAAATTTGACCAAGGCTGTCTGTCCATCGGTCCGTCCGACCGCGAATGTAACTACTCCGTCAATATGCCAGGTAGATTGACAAATGGGGTGTCGAATGAACGGTTATAACCCAACGATGGTACTAAAGATGAGCAATTTGGTCCATCTGTCTGCTTGACCGCGAATATAACTCCCCCGTCACTGTACCAGGTAGAATGACAAATAAGGTGTCCAGTGAAAGCTTATAACCAAGGATGGTACTAAAGATGAGAAATTTGACCAAGGCTGTCTGTTCATCTGTACGTCCCACCGCGAATGTAACGACTCCGTCATTATGCCAGGTAGATTGACAAATGGGGTGTCGAATGAACGGTTATATTCCAACGAATTTGGTCCGTCTGTCTGCCTGACCGCAAATATAACTCCTCCGTCACTGTACCAGGAGAATGACCAATAAGGTGTCCAGTGAAAGCTTATAACCAAGGATGGTACTAAAGATGAGAAATTTGACCAAGGCTGTCTGTTCATCTGTACGTCCCACCGCGAATGTAACGACTCCGTCATTATGCCAGGATTAATGACAAATGGGGTGTCGAATGAACGATTATAATTCAACAATGGTACTAAAGATGAGCAATTTGGTCCGTCGGTCTGCTTGACCGCGGATATAACTCCCCCGTCACTGTACCAGGTAGAATGACAAATGAGGTGTCGAATGCAAGCTTATAATCCAAAGATGGTACTAAAGATGAGAAATTAGACCAAGGATGTCTGTCCATCGGTCCGTCCGACCGCGAATGTAACTACTCCGTCATTATGCCAGGTAGATTGACAAATGGGGTGTCGAATGAACGGTTATATTCCAACGAATTTGGTCCGTCTGTCTGCCTGACCGCAAATATAACTCCTCCGTCACTGTACCAGGTAGAATGACCAATAAGGTGTCCAGTGAAAGCTTATAACCAAGGATGGTACTAAAGATGAGAAATTTGACCAAGGCTGTCTGTTCATCTGTACGTCCCACCGCGAATGTAACGACTCCGTCATTATGCCAGGATTAATGACAAATGGGGTGTCGAATGAACGATTATAATTCAACAATGGTACTAAAGATGAGCAATTTGGTCCGTCAGTCTGCTTGACCGCGGATATAACTCCCCCGTCACTGTACCAGGTAGAATGACAAATGAGGTGTCGAATGAAAGCTTATAATCCAAAGATGGTACTAAAGATGAGAAATTAGACCAAGGCTGTCTGTCCATCGGTCCGTCCGACCGAGAATGTAACTACTCCGTCATTATGCCAGGTAGATTGACAAATGGGGTGTCGACTGAACGGTTATATTCCAACGATGGTACTAAAGATGAGCAATTTGGTCCGTTGGTCTGCCTGACCGCGAATATAAGTCTTCCGTCACTGTACCAGGTCGAATGACAAATAAGGTGTCGAATGAAAGCTTATAACCAAGGATGGTACTAAGGTTGAGAAATTTGACCAAGGCTGTCTGTCCATCGGTCCGTCCGACCGCGAATGTAACTACTCCGTCAATATGCCAGGTAGAATGACAAATGAGGTGTCGAATGAATGGTTATAATCCAACGATGGTACTAAAGATGAGAAATTTGATCCGTCGGTGTGCCTGACCGCGAATATAACTCCTCCGTCACTGTACCAGGTAGAATGACAAATGAGGTGTCAAATGAAAGCTTATAATCCAAGGATGGTACTAAAGATGAGAAATTAGACCAAGGCTGTCTGTCCATCGGTCCGTCCGACCGCGAATGTAACTACTCCGTCATTATGCCAGGCAGAATGACAGATGAGGTGACGAGTGTACAGTGAACGGTTATAATCCAACCATGGTACTAAAGATTCACTCACGCATTTCGTTTCCGAAAGTTGCACTTTCACGCACGACGTGCGGGAAAGTAAAATACCTTGTAATATTGCATTATAATATATTATAATACATGCAATAAACTAATATTGAAAGTTTGTTTTTAACAACCTTGTCAAATAATTGATTTGTGTATTTTCACTTCTAAATAAAAATCGATATAACTCTATTTTTTGTGGCTTTTTCCAAACGTACGGCCCTAGAATAAATATTATTCCTAACTCGTGCGGAAAGTGTGTTCCTCGCACTCGAATGCCTGCCCGAACTCCGCTATCGCGTCGTTCGGGTCAACGGCAGTCTCGTGCGTGAAATTATCACTTTCCGCACTAGTTAGGAAAATAACTATTTTATGATGTCGATATTTTCCAAGTTATGGGGGGAAATAGTGACAGTTAGAGGTTAGAGTTAGAGCATAACTATTGAATTGTCTCGTTAATTATGAGTTTTACGACAAAAATGTAGGTACCTATAATACAAAAATAGAACTTAGTAGATAGAATTAACTTTTACATAATTTTGAATTTTGATCTCTTTCATTTTTTTTTACGAATATTTAAAATTGTTTCAAATATGATTTCCTACAATTATTTCTTTTTGACAATTTTTTTCGTGCGGTTGATATTTTCCGAGTTAGCGGGAATATATTAAAAAGGGGTGGGGGAGCATAATTATTGAATTGAATCTTGTTTCCGAGCTGCCCCAAATTTTATAATTCTAACCTTTAGGGGAGGTCAATAGTGGTGTAAATTTAAAATTGCGACTGAATTCCGCTGAAGGGTTAGCCGTCATATTGATTTTAAAGGAGAACCGTTGATGCTAAATACCTCCACCATTTTCAACTTTTTTGCTCTACTGCTCATTATTTATAATAGTTCCCAGGTAGCAAGACTGTTTAACGCGCTCTATCTGAATCTGCGTTCCATTAGTGTGCAGATGGGTTATAGGTATAGATAGGGCTATTATAGCAATCGCTATTAAACCGGTTTTTGGTACGAAAATAGTGATTAGCAATTAAATTTAAGCATGAATTGTAATTTCGATTACCAAATATCGAATTCCAATTGTGAGTTCTTTCAAAAATCGTGCATGCAGCACTCTGCTTTGAATAACCCTGTTTAAAACATCCTATTTGTGATGATAATTGCTTGTCCTGAAAACGATAATCTTGATTGTAATACAAAAAAACCTATTCATTTTTGTAATTTCAAAAGTATTTGGTCATCATTATCATCAATGGCGTTATAACTCTTCGAGACTCTGCCACATTTTTTATTATTTAAAATCAATACAGCTGCCCACGATGTGATATTTGATACCGTTCACGTTATCAACACCAGTAATAAAAATTTAATGTGTTTCTCGGTCGATGATCGAAATGCCACATCAGCGACTTGTTAATTATTGTGTTTTGACTGGAATAAGAATGTGAATTTTAACCGAATTTTTAACGTGCATACAAATTGCACATACAATTTTTTTTGTTTATGCTTATTTTTTATTATAATAAATATGTTGATTTTCACCCATTCGTGAGCAAAAATTTGGTTGTTTTGACTTCTGAGTAATACCAAAAAGTCAAAAATCGTTATAACTGAAAAAACTCGACAGATTTATGCTCGATAAACTCATAATACTCATAAAGCTAATAAAATATTTTTGATCTTTTCGTTTCACATGATTCACTGAGCGTTGGCTTATTTTTTAATATTTTTCCTTATTTTTTTTTTAATTCATTGAATTATAGCGTTGATTGAGATATTAGAGGCCGTCCAATATATCAATCAACGATAATAGTGAATATGCTTATTTAATTTAAAAATAAAATAATTCTATCCTCTTCTTCTTGCTGTGCCTGTCCGTGACGAATGTTGGCGATCTCCATGGCATGGCAATCTTTATTTTATCTGCAGCAATGCAGGAAAGCTTCACATATGTTGAGTTGAACCAGGTTCTGAGGTTCTTTAACCAGGATGTTCTTCTTCTTCCTGGACCTCGCTTTCCAAATATTTTTCCTTGGAGAATGGCTTGTAGGAGGGCATATCTGGATTCATTTCGCATAATGTGTCCAAAGTATTCCAACTTTTGAGATTTGATGGTCTCGGTTTTTCCCCATTCTTCTGTAAGGACCTCCTCATTTGTGACCCGATCAGTCAATGGGATTTTAAGAATTCTATTATAAGTTCAAAAAAAATTCAAAAAAATATGCTTTAAATATTTATTTCAAACTCTAAGCTCACCCCACCTTAAGGATAGCTATGACACGAATTTGATAGGCAAGCCATGCAAGTCGTTTTTGTCTATGTATGAAATTTAATAAAAAAATGTCTCATCCGGAAAGCAGATGGGTGCAGGTCGACCTATATTCGGATCTTAGACTATAACGTATATATAGTTTCGTAGAGTTTTGCTATCAGTCGTTGATGATTTGCTGATGAACGCTACTCGTGTTATTTCTTTCCGTTCATGTTCACAAGAGCATGTGTTAACAAGTAATTGGACTTCGTAAGTCCTAGGTTTTCATCCAAAGTAATCGAAAGTAGAACTGGAAGTCGATATTTTAACTCTTCGTGTAACTTTGCGTCGATTCATATACGATTTTACTAATTTTGGATCATATTCATTTACATTCATACCATACTTTGAGTCACTTTAAAACAGATACTTGCGGTTGCAACTCTAAAACTGAAGTCCGATGTTAAATTACTCATCTTTAATACCATCCTTGTGTTATAATCTTTTATTCGAAACCTCATTATTTGTCATTATATCTGTATTAATACGGAGGAGTTGTATGTAGGAGGACAGACGGAAAGACACTCATGAAACCGGAAGTATATATTTGTTCTCGCCTTGCGAAGGCTCGTCGAATAATATATCACTTTTACTATTCCGGTGACTTTAAAACAGTATTTCCGGTCCCATTTGTAAAACCGGAAGTACTTGGTCAAATTTCTCACCTTTAGTACCATCCTTGGATTATAAGCTTTCATTCGACACCTCATTTGTCATTCAACCTGGTATAGTGACGGAAGAGTTATATTCGCGGTCGGACGGACCGACGGACAGACAGCCTTGGTCAAATTGCTCATCTTTAGTACCATCCTTGGATTATAAGCTTTCATTCGACACCTCATTTGTCATTCTACCTGGTACAGTAACGGAGGAGTTATATTCGCGATCAGGCAGACCGACGGACCAAATTGCTCATCTTTAGTACCATCGTTAGATTATAATCGTTCATTCGAAACCTCATTTGTCATTTTCCCTGGCATGATGACGGAGAGAAGTTACATTTGCGGTCGGACGGACAGATGGACAGGCAGCCTTGGTCAAATTTCTTATCTTTAGTACCATCCTTGGTTATAAGCTTTCATTCGACACCTTATTGGTCATTCTACCTGGTACAGTGACGGAGGAGTTATATTCGCGGTCAGGCAGACCGACGGACCAAATTGCTCAACTTTAGTACCATCGTTGGATTATAATCGTTCATTTGAAACCTCATTTGTCATTTTCCCTGGCATAATGACGGAGAAGTTACATTCGCGGTCGGACGGACAAATGGACCGACAGCCTTGGTCAAATTTTTCATCTTTAGTACCATCCTCGGTTATAAGCTTTCATTCGAAACCTTATTTGTCATTCTACCTGGTACAGTGACGGAGGAGTTATATTCGCGGTCAGGCAGACCGACGGACCAAATTGCTTATCTTTAGTACCATCGTTGGATTATAACCATTCATTCGACACCTCATTTGTCATTCTACCTGGCATAATGACGGAGTAGTTACATTCGCGGTCGGACGGACAGATGGACAGACAGCCTTGGTCAAATTTATCAGCTTTAGTACCATCCTTGGATTATAGGCTTTCATTCGACACCTCATTCGCTATTCTACCTGGTACAGTGACGGAGGAGTTATATTCGCGGTCAGGCAGACCGACGGACCAAATTGCTCATCTTTAGTACCATCCTTGGTTATAAGCTTTCATTAAATGTTCTAAACATTAATTACATTTTCATTCTAAATTAGACAATTAGACAAATTTGAGTGATATAATTGTTCTTCCCTGGTATAATTTTATAATATTGGGACATGAGAAGTAGGTAACAAACTATGATGAACCAATATGCGAAATAGATTTTTCCAATACTTTTGGTTTAGATTTTACCACGAGATACGAGCACAGTATTTATCCGAGTAAAATTTTCAGCGAGAACCCGTCCTTAAACCTCCTAGAAAATGAAAAGTTCGCACCTCATATATAAAACGATTTCGAGTCATCTTAGCGAGACCGCACCTGCATACCTCTCTGTACTGAAACTAAACTATCAGCTGACTATAAAGTCTGGAGTCCGCGCTTGGCTTAGATATATATTGCGTTATTTCTCCGATAGAGGCAGCATCTCTCGGGAAAGAATCTTTTCTCTCTGTTGCACTGCGACTTGGGGACCTCTCTTTCATACAACGGCCGGCCTTAAACAAGAATTATATCTTGAATTGCCGCTAAGAATTTGTGCCGCCATGACATTGCGCCATCTACACCATCGGTAATATAGGTGCGTTCGCGGGTACAGTTGACAAATTGTCGCCGACAATTTCTAACCTCATTTAATATAAATAATATCGTTAATAGATACATAAACAAGGTATATTTACTTTTAATTAATATTAATAACTAATTATTAAATTATAATATTAAAATATACCTTGTATATTTATCTATTAACGATATTAATTATATCATTTTAAAGTGCGCATGCGTTTTGCTGCTAATTTGTCGCCGACTAGTCCTCGACAGGCTCCCGCGAACGCACCTATTTATGTTCGATAGATAGCAGTGCCTTCTGCTTCAATCGCGTCACACACTAACAGCGTTGCCATATCAATTACTTTGTACAACAAAATGTTTTAATGTTAGTAGGTAATATAAGCCTACTACTATAACGTCTATTTATAACGCATCAACGTGACCTTCTGAAATTAATTTAACTACTTTTGTTGAAATATTTTCAGTCCCCTTGGCCGTATTAGATTTTGATATATTTAGGGCCGGTATTTTCTGTTTCGATTAAACCCGAGTTGGCAATTGGCATTTTAATGTTTTTAAGTACCATAAAGTTGTCTTTTTTCTTTGTATTTCTTCACGTATATCTGAAGCTTTGTATTTGACTATATTTTAAATTGGAATTGGAGCATAGTCTTCATTTGTCAAATAGTGTTTCTAATAACTACCATCCATGGTATTTCTCTTTTGTCGCACTTTTATGTTTATTAAAGATTTTAATTGAAATTATTACTTTATTTTTAAAATTTTCATTGTTCATTACTTTTTGCATTTGTGGTGAGCTAAATTTAGGAGAAAACAATTGGACGATATGTAAATAGATATGAAGTAAGCGTAAATAACCACTTCTAAAATTAATTGAGGAGAGGTTAAAAATATTTTCACCTTCACATTAAAAATAAAAAAAGGATCAATATACAAGGAATAATAGGTAACAATCAATTTTAAAAATCTTACATCTATATTGATTTATTCTCTGTACAAAAACAACAGAAATAAATAAATATTAGCGAAGACAAAAGAAAAAATGTGTTGTCACTTAATAATAGGTATGTTAAATAAACGTATTGATTAGTCTGATGGAAGTAGAACTTAGAATTTATATATGGAGCTAATCTGGATCGGTATAAATTAAATGAGAAAGAAAAAAATCTAATAAACAGTTTCTTTAAGAGCAGGAAGAGAAAGAGTATGGAATATTAGAAAATGAAAACGGCGCGGCAGAATAATCATCGATAAAAAAGTAAAAAGAGGAAACGCGATAACGATATCTGGAACAATTGTTTTATCTGATAAGAAACGAAGAAGAGCCAGAAATTGCTATCAAAATAAAAATTATAGTAAATAAAGCAGTGTGGATTGTTTCTGTGTTTAAAAAAGGTTATGGGTTTTTATGAGCTTCTCCGGACGGGTCAGTAGGTGACAATAATATTGTGGAAGTTAAGTGACTGTATTCATCCCGAGAATATTCATCTCTAGAGGCAGCCGAATCCATAAAAACATGTAGCTTGTTAAGTAAATGTCCCTAAAGAAAACAATAACTTCTTCTTTAGCCTGTTTGCATCCACTCCTGGACAAAGGCCTCCCATGAGTTCTTCACTCTTCTCTGTTTTGTGCTATTTGGTACCAGTTTCTCCCCACTTTTGCTTTGGAGTCATCTAGCCATCGTTTTTGTGGTCTTCCTCTGCTACGACTATGCTCGCGTGGTCTCCAATCTAAAATGTTTCTCGTCCACCTTTAGTTGTTTTGTCGTGGCACGTGTCCTATCAGTGGCGGATCCAGGGGGGCGATGGGGGCGATCGGCCCCAACTCTCAACCCAAGTGATTTATTTTTGAAGTTATACTTCTTTAGGCGCGATTTCATTGAGGGTGAAATTTTATTAATCTGCGCGTATGCGCACACAGGCAGTATGGAGTTCGTTACTAAATGTTTTAATTTATGTATTTATCAGTCCAGAAAAGGTGTGGAAAGAATATATTAGTGTTTTTAAATATATTTTTCTACAAACGTGTTAAAAATACAATTTATAGCACTCCATAGGAGCGTTAAAAATGCTACTTTAAAGCACCGGTGCTTTTAAAATTTTAAGGCACTGCAGTTAAAAGTGAATTGTCAAATTGTGAAACGTCAAAATATTTATATTTCATTATTAACATTAATAGATATTAATAATACAACTTGCGCAATTTGAAAAAGGTGGGTGGTTTAAAAGGCTTTTTAAAATTTAATTTAAACTGTATTGCATTTTTAACACGTTTGTAGAAAAAAACTATTAAAATTTGTTAGAATATACAAAAATAAAAGTAGATGTTATTCTGATTTACGTATTGACAGTATAGGCAGTTTTGATGTAATGTCAAGAAAAATATAAAAATGGAATGTCAGTCAAGTTCAAGTAAAAGTTTTTGTAGGTATTGTCCTGTAATTGAGAATGAATAAATTATAATTGTTCATATATAAGACGTTTGTAGAAAAAATATTGTATGATATAGGTACGTGTTAAAAAGTACATTTTTAAGGCACTCATGTGAATTGCAGAATGAGCGAAGCGAATCTTTCACACGAAACTTTCACATACGTGCCTTAAAATTGTACTTTTAACATTTATATCATAAATAACTATTATTACAATTTTTGTGTATTTGGACTTGTCTACCTCGGGAATAAGATAATAAGTAATATGTCTGTTTGTCACTATGTCTGAGAAATCTTGTAGCCTGGATAATTAAAAGGGTATAGCTCAGCGGTAGAGCGTTCGACTGGAGATCAAGAGGACCCCTGTTCGAATCCTGGTGTTTTCTAATCTTTTTTTAATTTTTGGTATTGTTTTAATAAAACTGTTTGGAAAGTAGTAAGTAAAAATTAATTTAATCTTTAAATAAAATACAAATAAACTGTCCGAAAGTATATTTATTTCATTGAAATCATATTTAGAAGTATAACTTCTTACGTGCGTACAAAGTACACACACATTTTTTTTTATTATAATATAAAGATTATAAAAACATTCATTTATTTTTTCAAATGGATAATTATACATGTTTTAAAATTACAATATTATATGAATTATGAATTACATATAAATATATTTTATTAGTATGGGACTTGGCCAAAACGGGCCAGTGACGCCAGTGTATTTTGAAATGAGTAATTTATAATCCTTATAAATTAAGAAATAAAAATAATCACAATAAGCATATTTAAAAAAAATATATGTAATCCTATATTCTGTGAACGCATACTATCTCCACGTATAATTATAAAATTGTTTGCAGATAACTGATTGCAGTGTATTTTGGTTATCGATGCAAATAACATCTCTAATACTGATTCGTGCAGATCTTAGTTTGTATGTACATTGTTAGCGTGATTAATAGTATTTTGAGTTTATTCTTCTTTTTTTGTATCAATATAGTTTGTGATTTACGAAGAGTTATAAGATGTCAAAGAAACGATAAACGAAAGGAATCAGAAGCTTCTACCGAGAACTTAAAAAGTAAAAAATTGAAATGTCGCAATATAATTGATTATTTTTTTTAAATCAACGTAATTTGGGTGATAATATTAATAGTAATGATGATAATAAATATGTACAAGGTACATCTTATCAGATAGATCATACTATGAGACCTACTGATCTTGGATCAAATTTAAGTTCTGAGAGAATTCAAAACAAGTCATGCGATTTTTCAGTGTGCCCGATACAAATCAACGATGATGCAGTAAATACCAATTCTACTTTCGAGAGGTTTATGGAAAAATGTATGTCTAAAAAGGGTCGTTTTCACGCTACGTCTTATTGTACGTTTTGTGTGTCATGCAAAACGTACGACCAAACATACGTTTTGTCAAGTGTATAGATACATATTAACGTTTTTCAAACAATGTGTTCAATCTTCGCAACAAAACAATTTTGCCAAGGATTTTAACTGCCTCCAAGGTAGTTTGACCTCCATCTCTAATCATCTCTTTTGTTATTCCGTCGTCTCTATATTTTCCATTTTTCATTTGATTTAGCATTTATAACTTCCTCGTTAGTAATAAACGATACCATAATAATAACGTTAGTAATAAACTATACCATTTATACTACAGCCAACGATCAAATGTGTAATTTGGAACAGAAGTGTCAGAAGAAATGGAGATAAGGAGAGGGGCCAGGCAAGGTTACATACTGTCGCCGTTATTGTTTAGTGCTTATTCTGAAGAAATCACACAAGAAGCTTTGGTAAACGAGACAGTCGGCATAAAAGTGAATGGAAATTTAATTAATAACATTAGGCATGCCGACGATACAGTCATAATATCAGACAACTTGGAAGACTTAGAAATAATAATGAACAAAATATTAAGATATATGTAGTGGAGAATACGGACTCTCTCTTAACATCAAAAAACCCAAATTTATGAAAAATAGCAAGAACAACAATACAAATGAAATATTAACTATAGACGGCCAGCAGTCTGAGAGAGTAAAAAAATATACTTACTTGTGAACGATAATCACAGAAAATAACGATTAGACTGCAGAAATAAGAGAGAGAATTGAAAAAGCACGTGCCAACTTCGTGAAAATAAAAAAGATTTTATGCAACAAAGATCTGATACTGGCCCTCAGAATAAGGCTAATTAAATGTTATGTACACAGTGTGCTTTGCTATGGAGCTGAATCATGGACATTAAATCGAAATGCAATAAATCGACGGCTCTCTTAGCAAGACAGAGACGAACTAGTTTTGGTGTGAAATAGTTTTCAGTATTTTTTTCTGTTAACAGTCATTTTTAATATCTTTATTATAACCTTTTGGGTCTTATTCTGCGGTATCTCATGAAACTGATTACGCAAAAAGATCTCATGGGAATATTTTTCCCAAGAAACGCGAGGTTTTCGCCTTGCTTAAACATATTTTGCTGAATTTAAAATCAAAATCCTATTATTACATCTACAGATGCATATGAAATATGCATCTACATCCATGGTCGTCGTCCACATGTTTACAAAAAACATATTGTTTCCATAAACTATAAACGCTAAAACAAAAGCAATTTCCCTATTCTGCTTTGCAAAATTCATATAGTGTCACACTTGATTATACATTTGACGCACTGTTCGTCAACGTGTTAAAATTTTTATGTGTATAAACAAAATTTGTGCAATGCAATACATTTTTACTTTGTCGACAGTGAATGGAAGAGGTCGTAAAATTTTATTACCATCTGTGTGAGATAAGATGAATGCCTGACTAACTGGAATATTTAGTTACCGAGAAACATAATATGTAATTAGTCTATGTTGTGAGGCCGCTTCCGTCTGAAAAAGAATCTGATTTGGTTTCTTTGCGGATTCCTATTCAAAAATGTCCCCTTTAAATAAATCAGAAGGGTGCCGGCGAAATTTTTGGGCAGAAATTGTTTAAAAAATGTTTCTAAACAAATTCACAATATTACCATTTTTTGTCCAGGAAAATATTTTTTCTTGTTTTTTGGGTCATTCTGAGCAAGAAATATATGTCATTTTTCTCAAAAGTTGATAGTTTTCGAGTTAGAGGTGAATTAAAATCTGAAAAATGCGAAAATACACATTTTCGAGGCGTAAAAACTCATATTTAAATTATTATATTTAAGGTTGGCAAGTCCTTAAAGTAAAGTTTAAACATTCATTTTTGAAATTCTGAGTAGTAATCGGGTCTAACTTCAATTTAGACGGTTGTTTTTTAATTGTTAATTATGCGCGTCCATCCGATTTTAATGCCAATGCGGCAGGCTCTATTTCAACCATCTCCTATTTTGCCCTGTAATTTTTTAGGTTTTTTGTCTCCTTCTAAACAAAAAAGATATCTTCTCATTTTTCTGAGAAGTTAACAGTTTTCGAGTTACAAGGGATTTAAAATCTGAAAATTGCGAGAATACACATCGTTTGCTGAGAACATTAGTGACGTAACTTCAAAAACGTAGTTTGTAGCGCCGTAACTGTATCATGTATGGATATTGCACGGAGAATATAATATTATGTTTTAATGTAATACCGCCACATGTTGCGAGTTCTAGGGGTATTTTACAGAAACGTTTGCACAATATTCCGAAGTATGGGAGAGTTGTAGAAGGAAGTAATAGGACAATGAATTTATGTTTTTATTTAACTATAAACAAATTAAGGAGAAGAGCATGCAAAATATTTTTATGAATACCCTTAATATTGGAAATCGATTTCTTCGAACAAGTTGGGCTGAGTCAAAAGATTATAACATCGTTCAGAAAGATAATAGAGGAAATCATCAAAAACTCACGATAGACGAGAAACTTAAGGAAACCGTCGTAAGAAAACACATAAATAGCTTTGAGCGCGTAGAGTCTCACTATTTAAGAGCTCAAACTCGTAGAGAATTCCTTGATGGATCATTAACCTTAGCTCAGATGTATAGATACTACAAAGAGTAACGAGAAGAAAAGCAGTTGCCATCTGTCAAAACATGTACATATGAAACATTTTCTAACACAGAATGTAATATCTCTTTTTTTAAACCGACGAAAGATCAGCGCGCAACTTATGAGGTGTATAAACAACGCAATCAAGAAGAAAAATACAAAGGCCAAGAACAATACACACGTCACATTCGTAGTAAAGAAAGAAGCCGAGAAGAAAAAGCAAAAGATATTACAAAGCCTACATAAAAAATAATAAACTCATAGTAGCTTGCTTCGATTTGCAAGCAGTATTACCTACGCATTGCGGAGATATTTCTCTCCATTTTTTTATAAGTCCTGCCTCAATTGCTTTAATTTTACGATTTTCGAAGTAGCATCGCAAACGGTTCCTGCTTTTTTGGCACGAAGCCACTGCTATGCGAGGAGCAAATTAAATTGCAACATGCCTCTCTAGCTATTGGAATGAAATGGACGCTGAAGACTTTTTTGACTTCAAGTACCTTTCAAAAATTTTTGGACAAAAATTCACCAAAAATTCGGATAACGAGAAAGTAATATGGAATAATATACAAATTCTTAAAGTAGAAACGTGTTTTCCTACAAAAGTTTTTAACAAAACTAACTTTGACTATACAACCTATAAAACTATTGACCTTTCTACTCGACGTTTTTCTGATAATAATAATATTTTAGAGCAATATAACTTAAAACCAGCCTACGAAAAGCCTCCTACTGTAGAAGAGAAAACAAAAGAGCATTTACTGGAACTATGCAAAAAAATCTTATTGCAAATGTACACCAATCATTTTATTTCAATTTGTTGAGTTAATTTCTTGTAAGTGATTTTTAATAATATACAATTATAATTATTAGATTTATCTAGTAAACTACCATTTATAACTTTGTCTGTTTTTTCATTGTTAATCTGTATAACCATAACAGTAGCAGTTATGGTTAATGAGTTATTTAAAAAGATAATGCAATACGAATACCGCCATATCTTACAAATATTTATAACGGTTAAATATTACTTGTTTTTGAAAAAAGATATCCATTCGTGTGCTATTGAATTACTAATATTCTAATATTCAATTACTTGTCTTAAAATATTTATTTTGTAGAAGAAGAAACCCGCAGTTGTATCGGTATTGAATGGGATGTGCGATATATTAAGATAAATGATCTTTTAAGCTTCGAAAATGCGTATTATCGCATTTTTCAGATTTTAAATCGTCCCTAACTCGAAAACTATCAACTTTTGAGAAAAATGACAAGATACCTTTCTTTCCAATTTCTGGCCAAAAATTTCGCCCTCAGATTTCCTTCCGCAAAGAAACCGAAACATAATTTTCTTTCAGACGGGAGCGGCCTCATAACATGGACTAAATGTTTCTTGCTATTAACATTGTTATTAGGCGTTGATAAAATTACTGTTTAAACAATTTGGCATCATAGCCAATTGAGCCGATGGGTGTAACGATAAAAAAGTGTTCAGGTTTCTACATATTACTGAGTCATCATGTAGAAATCTACAATTAAGTTGAAAATGTTACCACAATGGCATGCTACAGTAGAGCCATCTCTAGGATCAGAAAGAAATTAATTGAGGGTTCATATCAACCTTAAGATTATTAAAATAAATTAGTACGTCGCATAAAAATAATCGTAGTGCATTTGCAGGAAATCTTTTAATATGAAGCATTTAAGCGTAAAGCTAAATTGACTGGGTTATTGAGAAACTAACCCCCACCATCCGAAACCAAGTCAGTAACTGTTTGTTTTTTACAGGTGGTTGAAGATACCTGTTGTCTAATAATTTAGATGGGCTACTTGTAGGACGACAACATTCTATGTTTTTAACTGGTTCGCCCGACCCAACATATTTTGCAGTAACATGATAGCCATCAATGTTCACTGAACTCCATGCTTCAGCTAACACGTTTCCTGCAAACTCGAAAGTTGATCTTTTTAAATGTTTATCATTATTGCAAAGCCACGTTCATTCAAATGAGACCCAAAATAATCTTCTTCTCGTGGCACTACAACCCGGGTTGGGTCTTAGCTGACTACACAACTCGCTTCCATCTCGCTTTTAGACTCGATCGTTGGATCAGTGGGTAGGCCCATTGTTTTAAATCTGACTATATTATTGTTTTAGTTGAGAAAGAGAAAATTCATATATGGGAAAATTATATCCAGGAGCTCTTTCATGACGAAAGACCCATTAGTGAAGTTTATACAGACGACCAGCTGACTGGCCGCCCTTCAATCACTAAAGAGGATTTAGAAAAGGCAATATTATATTCAAAAAACAATAAGGCACCTGGACCAGATAAAATCCCTTCAGAAATACTCAAACTACTGAATGAAAGGGAAATTTCAGCACTAGATAAAATATTTAATTTAATTTATGAAACTGGTTGCTACCCTCAACAGTGGTTGCTCTCTACATGTATTCCTCTACCCAAAAAAGTCAATGCAAAAGATGTGAGGATCACAGACTCATTAGCATGATGAGTCACACTTTAAAAATATTCTTGAAAATATTACATCAAAGACTATACAAAAAATGTGAATGGGACATCAGTGATTCTCAGTTTGGGTTTAGGCAAGGTTTAGGAACAATAGAAGCAATAGTAGCACACAGCTGTTGGTTCAAAATTGTTATGATTAGAGGAAGGACGTATTCCTGTGCTTTTTAGATTACGATAAAGCGTTTGATCGTGTTTAACACCACAAGTTAATGCAGATCCTCAGGAAGCTTGATATAGACCAAAAAGACATAAGATGGGGTGTTCGGCAGGGATGTGTGCTTTCCCCTCTTTTATTTAACATTTATTCGGAATCCATATTTCAAGAGTTTTTGGAAGATGCAGAGATGGGAATCAAAGTGAATGGAGTATTGATCAACAACATACGATATGCTGATGATGTTGTCTTAGTTTGTGACAACATACCAGATCTTCAACAACCTGTCACTATAATTGGAGAATACAATAAGCGAATGGGATTAGAGATTAATACAAAAAAGACCAAATTAATGATCATCCCCAGAAACTTTGATGCATTTGAAAACTCCACCATAACACTGAATACTAAGTCCACTGAAAGAGTGAGCAAATTTAAATACCTGGGAACGTGGCTTTTTGAAGACTGGACATCGGACAGGGAAGTAAAATGTCGCATTGAGCAAGCTCGACAAGCTTTCGTAAAATTCAGGAAGGTACTGACCTGCTCAGGGTTCGACCTTACACTGAGACTAAGGTTTACTAAATTCTACATGTGGTCGATGCTGCTATAAGGCATAGAGGGCTGGACACTCAAAATGAGGGATATAAACAGATTAGAAGCCTTCGAAATGTGGCTTTATCGCCGTATCCTAAAGATAACACGGACGGAGAAAGTCACAAATATACATGTCCTTAAAAGAATCAACCAAGAACGCCAGCTTTTCAAAAACATCAAGAAAAGAAAAACGGCATATTTGGGTCACATCATGCGAAACGAAAAATATCAGTTTCTTCAACTTATAATCCAGGGTAAAATTGAAGGCAAGAGAGGAATAGGACGCAAGAAAATGTCCTGGCTCCAAAACATAAGGCAATGGACAGGGATTAACGACATACAATCTCTGATACGCATTTCAAGAAACAGAGAGTTAATGGAAAATGTGATCGCTACCATCCATTAGTGAATTTGCATTTGAAGAAGAAGAAGATATATTGTCTCTCCATCGTATTCGTAGGTGTCCTAAGGGCTTTCCTCCTATAGGGGATTCCTGTCAACAAGGAAATCTATGGACATGGCTAGCCCATCAGATGTTGAAATTTAATTTCTTGGACTATGTCGCTCTCCCTATACATCTGCTTGACCTCAGCGTTTGTTCTCATTCAAAACATCACTTTTTCTTTCAATCCCAAAATAATCATGAGGCAATATCAAACCAGACACTTCACGAGTAAAAGAAGTCATTTTGTGCTGTACTCTCTTATTCGCATTTCTACCACATGCATTGGTAGTGAAAAACATTGCATGGAGATCATGTCGCTTAAAGTCATACGAGTATACCGTACGCATACCTACCCAAGTAGCACCGAACGGGTTTATTAAGTCTTTTAAGGATGCTTTAAAACTGATGAATAAAACTCAAATTAAAACCAATTGGTCTTTAAGTAAACCTTAAGGTTGCAATAAAACCGCTTTTAGCATAAAAGGCCCCACACTGAAAGAGGTCAATAAAACCAAAAATAAAAACCTTCTTAAAACTTTTTTCCTTAATCAACTGTTTTTAAAGCTACAGAGAAAGCGCTTTTAAAACCATGTTAAAGGACACTTTAAGTGCAGACAGTTTTATAGTGGACTTAAAAAGGTTTCTTAAATGGAGACTTTTAAAGACAATTTACCATATCAAATGATTCTTTAAACCCATATACACCATATAGGCCAACAAATTTTTACATGTGTTATGATAGGTAGATATTAGGGATGGCGATTTTTGACAAAACACCGGTTTTCGGTTATACCGGTTTTTTTTGCTTGCTGTTTAACTTGGCGGTTATAACCGGCCCAAAAAACCAGTTTTTCCAAAAACCGTTTTCGGTTTTTTTAATCCAATAGGTTACAATGTTACATTTACAATGCACTTTAGTTTGCGATACTCCACTCGACTCGATACTCGATATCAATATGATCAAAATTAGTATTATCGAAAGAACATCAATATCAATATAAATAAAACACAATTTTTAATAAAGCCATTTTTTTCTATTAATTATTATTTTTATTTATTATTTTATTATTACTATACATTTATTGATTATTACTAAATATATTATAGCGTAAGATTAAATATACATATTGCAATAATATACATATACAATTTAACCCAACCATTTCAACTTTCAAAAATTTCCCAGACTCTTTCAAATGGAATTTAAAAAAAAATATCAACACAAATATTTTACTAAAAAATAAATTGGATAATGCAATTTTTCTTTTATTTTTACTACCTACCATCAAAAAAATGTATCATGTATTTCTTTTAACACGTTTGTATATTTTTGTATAATATGTTTTAGGTAACATTTTAACTCATTTAATAATTCCTGTATGGGTGTATCGTTTTCAAAACGTAGGAAAATCCTTGGAGATTCGTATTCGTAATCGGTAATTCGATATTCATAGTCAGAACATTATTTTTGGTAATCAGAAATAGTCATTCACCCACTTTCAATGTCAAGAGTCAAGTGTGAAAAATAGATGGTGTTTGCGTCGTCTTCAACCAGATCACTCCTTATGTAAATATTATGATTAAAAATAGGTACCTTTTCAACGAAGTATTATAATAAAACTTAATTGTTTCTGGCTGATGTGAGTTTGCACTTTCAGTTTGCTTTATAAAATAAAATTTGAATTATGGTTTGTTTGGAATAATTACTTGAGAATAATAATTATGATTGGGATCCAAAATAATACCTAACCTAATCCTAATCACCGTAAAAACCTAATAACCGGTTTTTACTTTAAAAAGAAAAAACCGCTTATAACCGGGACAAAAAAACAACCGGTAAAACCGGTTATTGTGAAGTAAAAAACCGGTTTTCGGTTAAAACCGGTAGGTTTTTCCCATCCTTAGTAAATATGTATTTGTAAACATAAAATAATAAAAAGTAATTGCTTATTTCGGACAATCAAGGTAGAAAAACACTTGCGCACCCAACTTTATTGATAATGTTAACAAAAATAGGTCTAAATACCTCACGCGCCCTAAAATTCCTGACTTTTGGCGATTAAGAAATAATAATAATAAAACAATTTAAATCCGAAAAATAATAATTTGAAAGAAAAATAATTTTATCTAAAATTTTAATGTTAAAATAAATCGAATTTATATCTTTAAGTCGCTTATTTATAATTTTTATGTAAGCCTTATATTGTTATCTACCATGTCTTTCAGCAACTCCAGAAAGCAATATGGCAGAAAACCAAATAAAACTATTTAGAATATCGACAGAGATTTGTTAAGATCAAATGGTTTTATTTTATAACTTTCCAGGAGCATATATCCTACATAAAAGCAAGCTTGCCTTGGAATTAAAACCGTTTAGTTTTAATGCTGCTATCAATAATGCCACTCGGTTTTAATGCGAATCTAACGTTAAAATCGAGGCATCGTAGTGTCGTGTGTGTTGTATTCTTTAAAAAATAAGCCGTAATGACCAGTTTGTTTATATTTTAAGTACTTGCGACTATTTCTTCCATACTAACTGTACTTCTACTTTTTACAACACACTACACCACTGTTTCGCTCTAAAACAAATGGCCGACCATTTTGGACATGAAAAAAGAGGGGATGAGTTTAGTTTTATTGTTTCTAAAAAGAAGCATAGTTTATTCTTTAAGATAATCAAATTGATTCAGTTAAGAACGTTTGGTTTTAATATAGCCTAATAATTTCTTTTAAGAAAGCAACTTTAAAGAAAACTAAAAAAAATAGTTTTAAAGCATATGATTTACTGATTAAGTCTTTTGAGATTAAGTAGTTTTATTAATAGGTTTTACTAGTCATGTTAGGAGAATATTTAAAACTGCAATAAAACTAAAAGGTCACAAACTAGAATCTAATAAAACCAAATAAACTGGAAGTTCTTCATTAAACTGATTGGTTTTAAAGTGAACTGAGAATAAACCATTTTAAAACTACAATAAGACATATTGTCTATTAGGATTAATTAGTCTTATTTGATACTCTTATTAGATACTTTAAAACTAGTGACAAATGCTTAACAGTTTTAGAATTCTGACAGTATATCTACAAGGTAACTTTAAAACCATTATCTTCTTATTTACCACAATAATACCTTTACAAACCTTAAATAAAACTAAAATGTTTTTATTGTGCTACTTGGGTAGTGTGCATATCCTATTACTTTTTGATAACACCTATTTTCTTCTGGCACTACATTAACCATCATGATACCACTGGTTTTACAAATCCATGATCAGTTTTACCCAATGCTTAAACTCTTTAAGTTCGAGAAGCGTCTCAAAATCCTGAGCATGAGTATAAGCAGTAGATGACATAGACAATAAACTAAATACTAACTATTAATCACTGACATGCGGTATGTCATACCTTGTCGAAAATATATTTTTTTGTAAAACGTGTTTTATAAAATATTTCTAGAACACCATCTGCGTAACTTCAAGTGGTATGGAATTTCACCTGCTCCCAACTGTTGCAGCTTTAGTATGGTTTCGTCTTTTTGAGCTACAGTGACCTAAAGTTATTTTGCGGTATTACGTACCGCATGTCAGTGTTTACGCTTTTATAGTTTAAATCAGTCCAGCATATTGTTTCGCTATTAGTATGGTAGCAAGTCCATCAAGTGGTTCTACCTTTAAATGTTTATAAAGGATTTTGTAAAAAACCCCACCTTTTTTTAAATATCACGCATGCGTTAATAATAAAAAAAAATAAAATTTATTTTATTTGGAGCAGTATTTTATTCTATAACAGTGTGAAGAATCATTCCGTAGTTGATGTAGAAAACAAACACAGTGATATTAAACAAATTCATATTGAAAATATAAGTAGGAGGATAGGCAGTGGTATGGCATACCGCATGTCAGAGTTTACGTCCTGAAACATATACGGTAGTAGTTAAGGGTTAAAAATAACTGTCATCTTGGAACAATAGGGAACTTGCACATTTTTTTATTGCATAATAATGTTCAGTTTTGTTTAAAAATGAGGTTTCTAAAATTTTACGCTTCAAAAACTCGTAATAACTTAGAAATACAAATTTAAAGTCTTCTGCGGTATAAAATAGTTCAAACGACCCGTGACGTCACATAGTTTTATTATATAGTTATGATTATGGTTATATTTAGGTATAATCTTCTTCTTCTTCTTTAGTTTATTGGCCTCGTCTTACTTGGTTATTTGGCCAGCTCATCGTCGCGGAATAAGGGAAAATTGTTTATTTTAATGACATTTATCGTATGTCATTGTAATATTATATACCAGTTTGTTGAGATTGGAGTTTGATACATTTTTTTAAGGAAAGGAAAAAAGGTTTACTATGGAAAATAAAACCATTTTGTAAAAGTACAAATTTTCTATGAATAGTTCAAACGATCAAAAACACTTGTGACGTCAAATAACTGTAATTTTTGTAATCAATTATTATAAATGGGAAATAAGCCACAATTTAACTAAAAAATTATTTTATTAACGTTTCGACGCCCAAGTCAGATGTCGTTCTCAAAATATAAAATATTACTAAATTAAACAAAAATGTTTTTGCTTAGTAAAAAATTCTTAGAATAATTTATTTAATCTGACTCATTTTTATCGGCAATTCAGACAAATTATTTTATTATACATATACATTTTAAAGTCGAAGACTTTAAAATTATATTGCCCATATTTATGAGATCCGTTCCTGGGACGACTTTACTGAAAGATAGGTTCATTCGATTACATGAAATCAACCCCAACCCAAGAATATCCATCACAAAATAATCGTACCATGTGATCTGTCTGTAAAAAGACAACCAAATGCAACGGTGACAGTAAAATTCTCGTATTAGAGATTCCATAGTAAATCACGAGGGAAAACCAGGAAAAAATCTCGTGATACCATCCCGACATCGTAAGTATTTGGTCTTACATTTAGTTTACTCTCAAAACTAATACCAAATTCTGACTTTAATATATTATACATAATATTAATAATTCATAGATATATAAATAATCCAACCATGATGAATCCAACCAATAATGGTTGGATGATGATGATGATGATGATATAAAAAATACTAAAATATGTACTAACTCGTATGTTGATTGACTTAAATTGAGAGTAAACTAAATGTAAGACCAAATACTTACGATGTCGGAATAGGACATCACGACGTTTTTTCCTGGTTTTCCCCTCGTGATTTACTATGGAATCTCTAACAGTAGAATTTTACTGTCACCGTTGCATTTGGTTGTCTTTTTAAAGACCGATCACAGGCTATGATTTTTTTGTGACGGATATCCTTGGGTTGGGGTTGATTTCATGTAATCGAATGAACTATCTTTCAGTAAAGACGTCCCAGGGATGCATCTCATAAATATTGGCAATATCATTTTAAAGTCTTCTACTTTAAAATGTATAATATATGTCTGAATTGCCGGTATAAATGAGTCAGATTAAATAAATTATTAAAAGAATTTTTTACAAAGCAACAACATTTTTGTTTAATTTAGTAATATTTTGTATTTTGACAACGACATCCGATTTGGGCGTCGAAACATTAATAAAATCATTTTTTTAGTTAAATTGTGGCTTATTTCTCATTTACAATTAGACCAGGCAGTATCGTCGCCCCCTCTAGCGAAATTATTCCGATTCGATTTTTTTGCACAAACTTACTCAAAAAGAGGTCCTTATAACATATCCACAGGGTGCCGGGCGGTGCAGTGGTCGAAAAATTGTTTAAACAAATTTCTAAACAAATTCACAAAAATAATTTTTTCATTTCCAGCAAAATTTTTAGATAAATTGGCTTATTCTGAGCAAAAAAGGTCTCTTGTCATTTTTTTCGAAAATTGACTGTTGTCGAGTTATATGCGATTAAAAATTTGAAAAATGCGAAAATGGCCATTTTCAAGGCTTAACAACTCGATTAAACATTATTATTATGAAATTCAAAAATCACCAAATCAAGTTTCAAATCCCTTCTTCAAGATTCTGAAGAGATTTTTGTCGTTGTTTTATTAGAAAGCTGTTATTTTTAATTATTAACAATTAGCGCTAGATTTATCGTCGCCCCCGTTAGTGAAATTATTCCGATTCCATTTTTTTGCAGAAACTTACTCAAAACGAGGTCCTTATAACATATCCACAGGTTGCCTGGCGGTGACGTGGTCGAAAAATTGTTTAAACAATTTTTGTTAAACAAATTCACAAAAATAATTTTTTCACTTCGACCAAATTTTTTTTAGATAATTTGGAAAATTCTGGGCAAAAAAGTCTGTTGTGATTTTTTTCTAAAATTGATTGTTGTCGAATTATACGCGATTTATAATTGGAAAAATGCGAAAATGGCCATATAACTCGACAACAATCAATTTTAGAGAAAAATCACAAGAGACCTTTTTTGCTCAGAATAACCCAAATTATCTGAAAAAATTCGTTCGCAATAAAAAAATATATTTGTGAATTTGTTTAAAAATAATTGTTCAAACAATTTTTCGACCACGGCACCGCCCGGCACCCTGTCGATCTGTTATAAGGACCTCGTTTTGAGTAAGTTTCTGCAAAAAAATGGAATCGGAATAATTTCACTAACGGGGGCGACGGATACATCCTGGACTATAGCGGCAATTGTTAATAATTAAAAATAACAGCTTTGTAATAAAATAATGACAAAGATCTCTTCAGCATCTTGAAGAAGGGGTTTGAAACTTGATTTGGTCACTTTTTGAACTTCATAATAATAATGTTTACTCGAGTGATTAAGACTTGAAAATGGACATTTTCGCATTTTTTAAATTTTTAATCGCATATTACTCGACAATAATCAATTTTAGAAAAAAATGACAAGAGACCTTTTTTGCTCAGAATAAGCCAATTTAAAAAAAAAAATTGTTCGAAATGAAAAAATTATTTTTGTGAATTTGTTAAAAAAAAGTTTGTGCAAAAAAATCGAATCGGAATAATTTCGCTAGCGGGGGCGACGATACTGCCCGGTCTAAATAGTTGATTAGAAAATCTTTAAAGTTGTAATTTAAATGCTGTCCTTGAATTAAACATTTTTTGGAAAAATGTTTATTTATCCTAATCCTCATATTAAAACTGACTTTACATAGATTTTATATTATAAAATGATGTCCCCATCTAAAGGAAACTTATAAACTCAAAACGCAAGAACGCGTCTTCTTTTATGTCTATTGTGAGAAGGTTCTGAATAAAAAAATTTAAAAGAAATCGGAAAGTCTATTTCCAGATGGTCGATCCTTTTACTGAATAACCAGTTCTTTGTCGATTCTTTTTTACTTGAACTGGAAATGCTTCGTAAAGTGTATTTGTCCGTGGCAATCTAATTTTGAAACTTACCCACTTAAAAAGCGAACTCGTCTATGTAGTTGGATTAAAAGTTAGCTATGTGACCTTTAATTATTCGTTTACAGACAAAAGATTAAATTTTTCTATATTTACATAAAATAAATGGATGTATTTTTATTTGCTTGTATTTACTTCCAAAGAGGTGCCAAATACAGGGACCTAGAAAGAGAGCAGTAACAACACGAAGATACTAATACCACTGTCCAACAATGAATATAATTTTGGATTTTCAAAATTAGAGTATCCATTTGGAAGCATAATAATTTAAGTTATCAGTGTTTTTAGTCATTGGCCTTATTCATTCTTCTTTATTTATGTAATATTAATAGATTTTAGAAGCTTGACTGGCTTAGAATGATTAATTTTTAGAAAATTGGAGTTACCCCCATACCCAAAGAATAGCTTCTCTCAACTTTTGTAACGATTACAAAAATCAGAAATGCTAAATATTGTAATGACTATCGGACAATTGCATTAATGAGCCACACATTGAAAACCTTCCTTAAAATCATACATAACAGAATCCACGTGAAATTAGAACAAGAAATAAGTGATTCACAGATGGGCTTTAGAAAGGGTCTAGGAACTAGAAAAGCATTATTCGGAGTCAATGTTCTGACACAACGATGTCTGGATATGAATCAGGACATATATGCTTCCTTCATAGATGATAAAAAAGCTTTTGACAGAGTTCAACATGAAAAGCTTTTAAGTATTCTAAAACCAAATCATAGATAGTAGAGATCTTCCAATTTTATCGAATCTGCATCAAAATCAGAAAGCAAGAGAGAGGAGAACTGGCAGGAGAAGTAAGTATACTTAGAAGAGTTCGACAAGGGTGCATGCTTTCACCACTATTATTCAACGTCTACAGTGAAGTGATATTTCAAGAAGCTTTATTGGATATTGTGGAAGGTATTTTGGTCAACGGAAATAGCATTAATAATATTAGATATGCGGACAATACGGTCATATTTGCAAGTGACATGGAAGATTTACAGTACATAATACAACATGTATACATGCATGTGAAAGGTACGGACTGCAAATGAATCTCAAGAAAACGAAATCAATGATATTCTCAAAAAACCACAAAATGTAGATAACCTGATCATCATTAATACAACGATCGAAAGAGTAACAACATATAAATATTTAGGAACGTGGCTAACCGAAGATGGAGATCAAACAAAATAAATAAGATCTAGAATAGAACTGGCAAGGAACACGTTCACAAATTTGAAGAACTTACTTTGCAACCGTAACCTTAATCTAGAGATCCGCACAAGAATGCTAAGTTGTTTCGTTTTTTTTACTTTACTATACGGCATAGAAGCGTGGACAATAAAACAGTCAGGAATCAAAAAATTAAACTCCTTTGAGATGTGGTGCTACAGGAGAATCCACAGAATATCGTGGACTGAAAAAGTAACTAATATAGAGGTGTTACAAAGAATGAAGAAATAATGTGAAGTCATAAAAACTGTTAAAATTAAAAAGAGTCAATATCTGGGTCATATAATGAGGGGCGAGAAGTACGTATTACTTAGGTTAATTATGCAAGGGAAAATATAAAGGGAAGAGAAACCCAGGACGACGCAAAATATCCTGGCTAAGAAATTTGAGAAAGTGGTTCGGTTGCAGCTCATTAGATTTATTCACAAGTGCGGCCAATATAATTAAAATTGCGATGATGATTTCCAACCTCCGATAGGAGAAGGAACCTGAAGAAGAAGAAGGAGTTAAAACGAATAAGGAATTTTTGTAGTTTGGTAAAAAATGCCATTTTCTTCAGAATAGAAAGATTAGCATCAGAGATACGAAAAAATGTTAAAATATGAAATTGTAGGTTATTTAATCTCCAAGAACTTGTTTGGAAAAAATTTTTTCTACGGCAAAAAATCGAAAATTATTAATTTTATCAAAAAAATGTATAGAACTTTTTTGCTTAAAATGAATATTTTTATCAACTTTTGAGGCCAAAATATAACAAAAATATCCACCCCCGAGATGAGGTGGCAACCATCCCCATGCTAAAAGCGCCTTTCGGCATCATATAGATTTGGTCCTTGGATATCCACTACTTATTATCAAATTTTCAATCAAATCGATCCATTCTGCAAAAATTGCGAGGTGACAAGCTTCGGTTCCTGGACTAATATATTTGAAATTAGAATACTAATGTTATTAAAGCTGATGGTATTGTAATTCCAAATATATTAGTCCAGGAAACGAAGCTTGTCACCTCGCAATTTTTACAGAATGGATCGATTTGATTGAAAATTTGAGAATAAGTAGTGGATATCAAAGGATCAAAATCTATATGATGCCGAAAGGCGCTTTTACCATGAGGATGGTTGCCACCTCATCTCGGGGTGGATATTTTTTGTTATATTTTGGCCTCAAAAGTTGATGAAAATATTCATTTTAAGCAAAAAATGTTCTATACATTTTTTTGATAAAATTAATAGTTTTCGATTTATTTTCTATCGAAAGGGTTAGTTTTATATCGACAAAATCAATGTTTTTGGATATTATACTCATTTACGATTCACTCAATTTTTGCAGAAAATTTTTTTTCAAATTAAGTTCTTGGAAATTAAATAACCTACAATTTCATATTGTAACATTTTTTCGTATCTCTGATGCTAATCTTCCTATTCTGAAGAAAATGGCATTTTTTACCAAACTACAAAAATTCCTTATTCGTTTTAACTCCAGTTTTCTAGAAACTAATAATTCTTAGCCAGTCAAGCTCTGGAAATCTATTAATATTACATAAATAAAGAAGAATAAATAAGGCCAATCACTAAAAACACTGCTAACTTAGATTATTATGCTTCCAAATGGATTTCTCCCTTTTTTCTCAAAAAATATATTGATTTTTTAACCGTAACGATTTTTTATCCTAGAAATTTTGGTAAAAAGAATTTTGTAGGTTTTTACTAGATCTATAAAACTATTAATATTAAATCCTTTTAATATCGTCAGTCGCAAAAAGAGGTGACTTTGAAAGGGTTGGTAAAGGTGGTTCTTGCTTACAAATTTTAATTATCAATAGCTCTCTCAATTTTTACCGTAGAAAAAATTTTCGCAAACCAATAGGTCGGGATCCCGCGTATGAAAAAAAAGTTGATTAATAGCAAGCTGAAAATTTGTTAATAGCTTAAGGGTGTCTAGTCGGACAAACTTTGATATATGGGAACACTGGAACGGGGGCAGTTTTAATTGTGGAACAGGTTAAAAATTTGGAACGATCAGACCACGGAAACGGCACATGTATTTTGTCCGACAGAACAGACTTAAACTCTCCGAACAGAGATTAAACTCTCATGCAAACATCAGACTGCTATTTATCACCAAATGGGCGGTTTAATGAGTGGAGCATGTAGAATATGTCAAATGACAGGAATTATGACAGGTGATAAATATCAGTCTGATTTTTGCATGAGAGTTTAATCTCTGTTCGGAGAGTTTAAGTCTGTTCTGTCGGACAAAATAAATGTGCCGTTTTCGTGGTGTGACCGTTCCAAATTTTTAACCTGTTCCACAATTAAAACTGCCCATTTTCCAGTGTTTCCATATATCAAAGTTTATCCGACTAGACACCCTAAAGCTATTATCAAATTTTCAGCTTGCTATTAATCAACTTTTTTTTCATACGCGGGATCCAGACCTACAAGTTCTTGGGAATTAAGTAAGCTAAAACTTTATATTAAAATATTTTTTCGTATCTTTGATGCTAATCTTTCTATTTTGAAGAAATGGGCATTTTTCTACCAAACTACAAAAATTCGTTATTCGCTTTTAACTCCATTTTTTTTAAAACTAAGCATTCTAAGCCGGTCAAACTTTTAAAACCTATTAATAATACATAAATAAAGACGATTAAATAAGGTCATTGAATAATTTTAATTAAGGTGGTGAGTAGGGGGATGTTTCCGATCATTTTTTCGCTGAAAAAAAGCGACTGACCTTCTTTTTATTGTAAGTCACTTAATTTTTGAGCTAGAGATTATTTTTTTATTTCGGGAGATAGATATTTTAAATACTTTAAATTAGTTCGAACAAGTTATTCTCGAAAAATGCATGTTTTCCCGTCTTTGAATTTGAAACTACAATATTTAGCATTTGACGAAGAAGAGTTAACATATAATAAAGTATAGCTCGATTACTATTGGTATTAAAGAAAACAAAAAAAAAACGGTTTAGTTTATTTGTTCAAAAGGTAAATTTTTTTTAGCAAAGTTGTTTTGATAAAACAAAATCTTTTTGCGTTATTAGCAGAAAACTGATCAAAAACATTTGTTTTTTCAATATAAAACTAACACTTTCGATAGCGAATAAATCGAAAACTATTAATTTTATCAAAAAAATGTATAGAACGTTTTTGCTTAGAATGAATGTTTTTTCCAATTTTTGCTGTCAAAATAAAATAAAAAATTTCCACCCCCGAGATGGGGTGGCAACCACCCCCATGGTAAAAGCGCCTTTCAGCCTCATATAGATTGTGATCCTTGGACTATCCACTACTTATCTCAAATTTTCAAACAAATCGATCCATACTGTAAAAATTGCTAGGTTTTGTCCTATTTTAAGCTATATTACTTGGACTATATAGCTTGATTTGCTCTATCACGTTAATTTTTTTAGAAAACACATAAATTTAACATGTTCTATCGAAAATCGAATTGTGGTGCTATCGTCGAATCTTAAAGATATCGTGGGTTTCCACACTTCCAATGAAGATGTTCTTTAAATGATGAATTCAGAACGTTTGCTCATAAACATCATAAAGAGGAGACAAACAGAATAAATTAATACATATATGTGCCTTCTGATGAGAGATTAGTAAGTTTCGAAACCGGTAGAGATGCTTGCTGTACTCTCTGATTGGACTAGAATATGGTGCGGCTGTATTTTCATTTTGCAGCGAAATTGAAAATGGTTATTCATTTTTGAAAAACAGAGTACTTGGGCCATATAATTAGAGGACCTAAATAGCATGTACTTCGCCTTATTATACAAGAAAAAGTGAAGAGAAAGAGATGGATTAGTCCAATTGTGGTGCTCTCGACGAATCCTAAAGATATCGTGGGTTTCGCACACTTCCAATGTTCCCTGAATGATGAATTCAGAACGTCTGCTCATAAACATCATTCTTCTTCTTCTTTTGACGTCTTCTGAAGAAGGTTGGTGATCACTTTTTTAAACGCTTCTTGGGCCATATAATTAGAGGACCTAAATAGCATGTACTTCGCCTTATTATACAAGAAAAAGTGAAGAGAAAGAGATGGATTAGTCCAATTGTGGTGCTCTCGACGAATCCTAAAGATATCGTGGGTTTCGCACACTTCCAATGTTCCCTGAATGATGAATTCAGAACGTCTGCTCATAAACATCATTCTTCTTCTTCTTTTGACGTCTTCTGAAGAAGGTTGGTGATCACTTTTTTAAACGCTTCTCTGTCTTTTGCAACGTGAAATATTTGTTTAACGCTGAGGTTAGTCCAATCTCTGATATTCCTCAGCCAATTCTCTGATATTCCTTTCTTGCATGATGACGTGTAGTAGGGAGTATTTATCGTTTCGAAGAATGTGGCCCGGAACTCGATTTTTGACCCTTCGCTTCGTTATCGATCATTCGCTATCTGAACACTAAGTAGATACGAAGCGAATACGTTCGATAACGAAGCGAAGGGTCAAAAATCGAGGTCCAGGTACGCTGTTTTTCTTATTTTAATTGTGTTCATAAGCTTTCTACCATGTCCAATTCGTCTTATCACTTCTTCGTTTGAGACTTTTGCAGTCCAAGGAATTTTCAGAATGCGCCTATATAGCCACATTTCGATTGCCACCAATTTTTTTACGGATTGTGCTTTTAGAGTCCAAGCTTCTACCCCATATAGCAGTTGGGACCAAACATAACTTTCAACGAACCTCAATTGATACTCAATGGCCATACTCAATTTATTATTTGAGGCGCTCAAGCAACAGTGGCCTAACCCACAAATTGAGCATTTTTAGATTAATATATCAATAAAAGCTTATTCTTATTTATGTGCCGTCTTCTAACGAAGGTTGGCGACCATCAAACGATAGGTTTCTCTGTTTTGTGCCGCATGTATTATGTTCGCAGCTTCTGGTATTTGAAACCATTCTCTCAAGTTTCTCAGGGAAGTTTCCTTTTTTCTACCCAAACCTCTTCTACCTTCAATCTTGCCTTACACGGTAAGCTGTAGTAGACTGTACTTATCATTACGGAACACATGGCCCAGGTATGATGCTTTCCTCCTTTTAACAGTTGTTAACAATTCCACCTCTTTACCAATTCGTCTCAATACCTCTGTGTTGGTCACTCTGTCTGTCCAAGGTATTCTCAGTATGCGTCGATACAGCCACATTTCTAGACCCGCTAACTTCTTTATAGTTGCTGCTGTTAACGTCCGCCCTTCTACTCCGTAAAGTAGCGTAGAGAGTACGTAGCATTTAGTGGCGCGCCATCGGAGGTTAACGCTTAGTTTGCGGTTGCTTAAGAGGTTTCTCATTTTTATGAATTTGGATCTTGCTATTTCAATTCGAATCCTAATCTCTACGTCTGGGTCCCACTTATCATTTACTGTATATCCCAGGTATTTAAATCGGTGTACTCTTTCAATACGTTCGGCTTTAATATTCAGGTCGATATGTTGAATGTTCTTTTTACTGATCACCATAAATTTAGTTTTCTTTCTATTGATCTTCAGTCCAAATCGGTTGCCAGTTGTATTTACTCTATTTAGCATCATCTATAAATCTTCGATGTTATCGGCCAGTATAACAGTATCATAGAAATATTTGTTCCGTGTACAGGTTAAAAAGCAGTGGCGAAAGAATACAGCCCTGTTTAACCCCTCTAGAAATGGTTATGTTTTCACTCACCATATGTCCATTTTTTATGTGGGCTGTTTGATTCCAATATAGATTTTTTATAATCTGGATGTCCTTAGTGTCAAGTCCTGAAAGATGTAATAGTTCTATGAGTTTGTCATATTTGATAGTATCGAATGCTTTCTCATAGTCGATAAAACAGGCGTAAACATCTTTCTGTTGATCCAGGCATTTTTGAATCAAGACTTTTATTGCAAATAGGGGCTCTCGAGTTGCAAAACCGCATCTAAAACCGAACTGTGTTTTACTTATGCTGTGTTCTAATTTTGCTCGTATTCTGAAATGGATAATACGCAAGAATATTTTAAAAGTGTGACTAGGGGGCACAAATGTAGATTTCAACCAGTCCGATGGAATTTGACCAGTATCATATATCTTATTAAACAGTTCCATCAATAAAAGCAGCAACATTAAATCTTCGAATTAACAAGGGTCTACACAACCTAACTCTATATTTTGATAAATGGCGTTACATAATTTGCAGCACCATCCCTTAAGCCTAATGTAAATACGAATGCAAAGTTTGCATTTACCTCAAAACTTCGTTTCTGGGGTTAGGTCACTGTTGCTCTGACCGCTTCATTTTTGTAAACATTGACTTGTATTTTACAAATCCTTCTCCGGCTATTTTTATTCTGACTTTTTCTTCTCATCTTTATCTAACTGTGAGTTTATAAATGCTCCGAGGTATTTATATTTGTCGACCCTCGCTAGCGGTTTACTCTCTAATGTCAGATTTATGTTGTCAACAGGGTATTTGAGATCACCATGTACTATTTGGTTTTATTTACATTCAGTGTAAGTCCCATAATTTTGCTTTCTCTATTAATGATTTCTAAAAGAATTTGTAAATAGTCTATATTCTCTGCCATGATTGCGGTATCGTCTGCAAATCTTATGTTATTAATGATGCTCCAATCCTTACACATTTAGTTCATTCCCATAGTACCTCCTGAAATATTAGTTGGGAGTATTGGGATAGAATTGCGGCGACAGCGCGCATCTCTGTTTGACTCCTCTTTGAATTTCCACTTGGTTTGTCTCACTATCTTCCATACCTATATTCACTATCTTCCATATACAACCGCGGTTTGATTGTAGTATAGATTTTTGAATAAATTAATATTCTGGGGATATAGTAGTATGATATAATTGATCCAAATAATGCCATAACCCAGACATCCAAAGTGAAAGTTATCCTCCAACACCAAATTTTTCTATATGGTCCACATAATGTTCAGAAAAAAGTCACACCATTTTGAGCGTCGGGTTTCGGGGGTAGAGGTGGGGGAAATCGGTAAATTCGTAGTTTTTTATATTTTCCGTCAATATTTCTAAAACTATGCGGTTTAGCATGAACAACCTTCTACACAAAAATGTTCTACATTAAATTTTCAATAAAAAAGGTCCTATGCATAATCCTTCTAAAATGAACGGTTCCAAAGTTACGGAGGTAGTATAATATAATTGGTCCAAAAAAGGCCTAACCCAGACATCTAAAGTAAAAGTTTTCCTTTAACGCCAAATTGTTCTATATGGTCCACCTATTGTTCAGTAAAAAGTTACACCATTTTGAGCGTCCGGTTTTGGGAGGAGATGGGGGAGAAATCGGTAAATCAATAGTTTTTTTTTTTTATTTTTCGTCAATATTTCTAAAACTATGCTTTAGCGTAAACAATGGTCTATACAAAAATGTTCTATATGAAATTTAAAACAAAAAAGGTCCTATACATAATTGTTATAAAATCAACAGTTCCAGAGTTACGAAGGGTGAAAAGTGGAGGTTTTCGATACTTTTTATATTATCTGGGCAATTGATGATGATTTTGTGTGATGAAGTTGACGTTTCTTTAAGGGCTTATCACTAACATATCATCGGCCACTGAAATAGCAAATTTTATTTACAAAACACAATCCTGTTAAAGAAAATTTCTACAAATTGCCCAAAGAATATAAAAAGTATCGAAAACCTCCACTTTTACCCTCCGTAACTCTGGAACCGTTGATTTTATAACAATTATGTATAGGACCTTTTCGTTTGAAATTTCACGTAGAACATTTTTGTATAGAACATTGCTTACACTAAAGCATAGTTTTAGAAATATTGACAAAAAACTTAAAAAAACTACTAATTTACCGACTTTTCCCCTATCCCCCCCCCCAAACCGGACGCTCAAAATGGTGTAACTTTTTACTGAACAACATGTGGACCATATAGAACAATTTGATGTTGGAGGAAAACTTTTACTTTAGATGTCTGGGTTAGGCCTTTTTTGGACCAAATATATTATATTACCTCCGTAACTTTTGAACCCTTCAGTTTAGAAGGATTATGCATAGGACATTTTTTATTTCAAATTTAACCCTTAAACGCCCAACCTTTTTTAGGTTCCATGTACGCCCAAGGGTGGGTAAAAAATGTTCACCTCGAAAATAGCTAATATATTTATTGAGAGTTGTTGAAAATGGATTAAACTTAAGAATCTTATGCTTAGTAAACACAGCATCTTCTAAAATATTAATATAAACAATTTACAAACCTTACAACAAAATTACAATGTACATCAAAATTAACATACCAGTAAAAGCCAGTAATTCAGATTTGTCGATTTTCTCCATATTCTTTCTTTCAGCCTCCTCATTGGCGGATAATTATGTAGATTATGTAATTATACATCGATAATTATATGGATTATCTTCCTACCAACGAGAAATTATATAGAAACCTTTAGTAACAAGTTTTGCCAAGGGTGTACTTTTTATGCCCATCCATATTTAACTCAAGATGCTGCTTTTATTTTTAAAAATATTGGTAAAACCAAATTAACATTCGATAATGGGCTGTCTTTTTAACAATAAATAATTTTTAAAAAAAATTTAAACACGTAATAAATATGTTACAAGGGAATACGCATTAGGTGGACATTTTTTACCCACCCTTGGGCGTTTAAGGGTTAATGTAGAACATTTTTGTAAAGAAGGTTGTTCATTCTAAACCTCATAGTTTTAGAAATATTGACGAAAAACGTAAAAAACTACGAATTTACCGATTTCTCCCCCCTCTCCCCCCAAACCCGACGCTCAAAATGGTGTGACTTTTTTCTGAACATTATGTGGACCATATAGAACAATTTGGTGTTGAAGATAACTTTCACTTTGGATGTCTGGGTTTGGGTCTAGTTATACCATACTATAGGTGTATGTGTCTCAATTCCTGTATGAGTTTATCACGTTGAACTTTTTTCAAACGCTTTTTGTAAATCTACATAATATATAATATATTATGAAAACGTTTTTACTATATTCGTTTTTATACGTTTTATGCGTTTTTATTACTATAGTAATAGTACCGTCATTACGCACAATGCCACTCTCTTATTCCCATTCTACCTATAAATCCAAACTGTGTGTTGTCGAATTATTGTTCTTCACATTTTTTATATAGGGCGTTTGGTAAAGAATGGGCCATAGCTTAACCCTAGACGTCTGAGGTTAAAATAGCTCGATTTAAGCTAACTTACCTTACTACAAAAGTTGATAATAACCTAAATACAGGGTATCAAAGTTAAACTTTTATTTTATTTATTTTTGAATATTTCCTGACAGGCATGGGACAACCACACGAAATTTGGTAAGTGGTGCTGGTATTGTACAATCTACTAAATTATGTTAAAACAAACGCTTATGGCTACTACCAGAGGCGTACGACGGGGAACATGAATGGTTAACCCTTCTTAAATTCTACGCCACTGGCGGAATTGCTATATTAGTGCAATTTTTTAATTCTCCAATATTTTCTATGTAAAAACGTACTCTTTATTCGTAACGATAAAGCCATTAGTTTTCGAGATATTTGAAGCTAAAACGAAGGAGCATAATACATTAATCAAAATAAGTGTGCCTTTTCAGTTTTAACTTCAAATACCTCGAAAACTAATGATTTTATCGTTACGAATGAAGACTATATTATTTGCATAGAAAGTATTGGAGAATCTAAAATGGCAGTTTCATCAGTGGCGTAGAATTTGGGAAGGGCCAACCATTCGCTTTCCCCTGTCGTACACCTCTGGTATTAACCACAAACGATTATTTAACATAATTTAGTAGGGTGTATAGTACCTACACTTTCTGCCAAGTACCATAAGGATATATCAATTAGTTTTATAGTACCGGGCACACATAGTTCTTAAAGTTTTAAATAAAGAATAAATGATTTAAAAAAAAAGAATACTTTAAAATATTTTGACATATCCGTGTGATACTTGGCAGAAAGTGTAGGCGCTGTACACCCCACTAAATTATGTGAAATATTCGTTTCTGGCCACTACCAGAGGCGTACAACAGGGGAAAGTGAATGGTTGGCCCTTCCCAAATTCTACGTCACTGACGAAACTGATATTTTAGCATAATTTTTAGATTCTCCAATACTTTCTATGCAAATAATGTACTCTTCATTCGTAACGATAAAGTCATTAGTTTTTGAGATATTTTAGGTTAAAAATGAAAAGGCACACTTATTTTGATTAATGTATTATGCTCCTTCGTTTTTAGCTTAAAATATCTCGAATACTAATGGCTTTATTGTTACGAATGAAGAGTATGTTTTTTACATAGAAAGTATTGGAGAATAAAAAAATTGCATTAAATAGCAATTCCGCCAGTGGCGTAGAATTTGGGAAGGATCAACCATTCACGTTCACCCGTCGTACGCCTCTGGTAGTAGCCAAAAACGTTTGTTTAACATAATTTATTAGATTGTACAATGCCAGCACCACTTACCAAATTTCGTTTTGTTGTCCCATGTCTGTCAGGAAATATTCAAAAATAAATATAAAATAAGTTTAACTTTGATACCCTGCATTTCGGTTATTATCAACTTTTGTACTAAGGTAAGTTAGCTTAAATCGACCTATTTTAAGCTCAGGAGTCTAAGATTAAGCTATGGCTCATTATTTACCAAACACCCTGTACGCTGTTGAATAACTTTGAGTAGTATTTTTAAAGTGACTATTATTCATAAGACAATTAATGGATACTCATCTCAGGATTTATGGTTATTTTTCTTGGGTAAGGGTAAAAAGATAAATTTGAACCATTCATCAAGGAGTTGACCGTCGTAGTATACACATAGAAAAAAAAAAGAGAAGAAAAACAGAATAATGCGACCATATTTAGAGGGCCTAAATGCCATGTACTTCGCCTTACAATAAAAGTAGAAGTGGAGAAAAAGAGATGGACTGGTCGACAGAAACTTTCATGGCTGCGTAATATTAGACAATGGTGTGGTTCCACAGTAGAAGAATTATTTCGCACAGCATCCGATAGAGAAAGATTTCAGGAACTTATAAACATGACGACGGCCAACGTAACGTCCAAATACGGACACGGCACGTGTCTAAGAAAAAATGCTAAGAATCTCTTGGACTGACAGAATAACCAATGAAGAAGTAATAAGAAGAATAGAGAACAGCAGGGAGATATTGGATTCCGTCAAAATAAGAAACCTACAATATCTAGGTCAAATAACACGTGGTGACAGATATGAATTCCTAAAATTAATAATGATTGGAAAGATACAAGCAAGGCGCATCATAAGTAGGAGAAAAATATCCTGGCTAAAAAACCTCAAAGAATGTTAGGATGCAGCTTACATAAACTCTTAGATTAGAAATGATGATTTCCAACCTTCGTTGCCAACCTGAATTGAAAGATACTGTATGGTCCTCTTCTTGATGTGACTGTCCACGACGAATATCGGCGATCATCATGACAATATTTAAGGGCGCCCACAGGATATTTCCTCAGGGGGGGCAAAGGGTATTTAAACAAAAAATACAAGAAAAATTGTTTTGCTGTTTAAAACGCAACACGGTTAGTGTCAGTAAAATGTTACTTAAATAATAATTGAATTCTTCTGGTGTCCATCGCAAATAAATCAATTACTTTCTGCATGAAGTTTTCTTTATTTTCTTTTATTTTTCTTCTGTGTACAGATAACAGGCATAGCCCACTTAGACGATTGTTCGACATCGTATTCCTTATCCAGGTCTTCACACGCTTGAGAGTGCTGTAAAAAAGTATCGAGGTTGTTATATTGTAATGTAAGTTTTAGAAGAACTGAAACACATGGATAAGAATACAACGTAATAAAATTATAGTTAGTTACCTGAATGATCGCTCGATGGTGCAAGTTGTTGGTGGCAGACAAAGAGCTATTTGGATGGCTTTTGCTACTGACGGCAAAAAGCAGGCATGCTCATGCTCAAGAACCTCTATCAAGTTCAGTTTTTCCAAGGCTTTGGCATCTATCTCCGTGTTTTTCCAAAGGTCGAACCACAGAATTGATTGCTCCTTAAAGTTGTCTAACAATTCACAATATGTGCTGTCTATGTTGTTAATAGACTTTTCAAAATCTTCCTTAGAAAGATCTTTCATGATTTTAGGGTGCAGATTGAAAATTTCAAATGATGGTTTGTTTCTATCTGAAAACCTATCTTTCAACGATTGAACCAAAGAATCCAAATAAGGCAAGAAAATGGACTTTCTATAGTATTCGTTGATAGTCTGGGTAGAGTGATTTGATCTGTGAACCTGTCTCGCAGCAACACGAGGATATGTGAGCTCGATTTCAAGCTTGTTTGCTGTTGTTTCAACATTTGCCATAATGTTATCAAACTCTTTTTCTCCATTTTGTCGGTCTGAACTGAATAGCTCAGTAACCTTCTGAATGTGTTTTGATATCTTCAAAATATCTACACTGACACCTTGTAACATTTGCGTAACGATTTCTAACTTGGCAGAGTATTTGGCAATCACATGTAGACATATCACAAATGCTGTATTTGTAACTGCGCAATGAAGCTGGAAAGCTTTCTGCCTTGTGTCACGGTTACCTTCAGTCGATAGAGTCTGAAGTGCTTCAGCGATGCTAACAAACTGCTCACTAAACTTTCGAATTTCTTTATATTTTTCGGTCCATCTGGTTTCACATAGTTTTTGAAGAGTTCCCACTATTGCCCTTCTTTGGCCATTCTGCCGAAAAAATGTTATAACTTCTTTAACTGTGCCAGTTGTATTCCTGATTTATGGTATGTCATTTAAATCATTGACTACTAAATTTAGCCGATGACTGGCGCAATGAAAATATAGAGCTTTTGGGTATTTCTCAGTTATTTTTTTATGTACTCCAGTTATTTCCCCAGCCATTGTACTACAACCATCATATCCTTGGCCAACTGCATTTTCCAAGTTCAAGCCCCAATTTGTTAATGTTAAAGTAATAGCATTTGCTATATGTTCAGCATCTAAACTTTTTAATGGGGTGAAACCAAGGAAGTCTTCTCTGATGCAATTTTCACTTTTATACAGGAATAACTTATTTTCTTAAAGTAGGAAGGGTACTAATAAAAAATGTTATTACTTCAAGCACAATTTTTGAAATAAATATTGTAATTGTACTTCATAGACGCAAATGATGTTATTTTAATTCATAAAAAAGTATTTTTTACCTTTACACACAATAGATAACTACCTCGTAAAAATAAGCCTATTTTATTTAAGGTCAAGTGAGAAATAAAGTATATTATATAATACTTACACGTTGCACAAAAAACACTTTTAACACGTTAATATAAGTTCTATGAATAACAGTATATAAATTGTGAGCACTACCGTACTACTAGACGTATCAGATCGGCCGTTCAGCCCACCTATTTCATTTCTCAACTGGATAAGCCTAGACCGGACATCATCAGTGCATGCGGCATGCGCACCGAAAACGATGCGGTTCCATCCAAACATATGCGTCTCAGTCAGAAGGGATAAGGGATTGAGAAAAAATACATTTAAACTGGCATATCTCGTGAGCGATTATGATTAATATGGAATTTATTTTATAATATAAAGTAAGAGAGAGCTAAATATTTTTTACACGCTTTCGCCAAATTCTCAGGGGGGGCGATGGCCCCACCTGGCCCCTCCCTGGGGGCGCCCTTGACAATATTTGTCTTATCTGCAGCAGCGAGGAAACGCTACATATATGCTGTAATGAACCAGGCTCTGAAGTTCTTTAACCAGGATGTTTATCTTCTTCCTGGAAGTCGCGTTTCAAATATTTTTCCTTGCAAGATGGCTTGTAGGAGGGCATATCTGGGTTCATTTCGCATAATTTGCACGAATTGTTGTTAGTTTCTAGACTTGCTGGTGGTCAGTACCTCTCAGTTCTTCTTTATTCTCCCGAGGACCTCGTAATTTGTGATTCAATCAGTCCACGAGATTTTAGCCGATTTATTCTCCGATACAGCCACACCTCAAACGCTTTCAATCTTTTGCACATATCTTCGTTCAAGATTCACGATTCAACACTTTCAAAAAGGACAGAGAAGACGTAGTAGCAGCGCATCATTCTATCTTTTATACCAAGAGAGACGGTATTGCTCTTGAAGAAGACGCTCATTGGGTTGGATCTAGCTTTTTCCCTGTGCGCTCTTATCTTCCGGTTGTTGGTCCATTCTTCATTTATTATTATGCCGAGGTAGTTGTAGTGTGGCATTATTTCTACTGGGATTTGAATGACGTAGAGTAGACATGCTGTTTCCTGTTGCTTGCTAATTATCATGGGTTTTTTCTACTTCACGTTTTAGTCTAGGGCGCATCTGTTTTGAGATAAACGTTAAGGGGTGACTCATATTTTTTTTGCAGAATTTGCTTGGAAATAACTCATATAATAATAATTGAGTTATCCTCCCACTCAAAAAGGTCCGGAACATTTTTTAAATAATCAAAATGTCAAAAAATGAAGGAAAATCGATTCTTTTCTTTGTTTTTTTGATTATAACTTTAAAAGTACTCAATTTCGAGAAAAGTTGTACTCACATAAAAGTTGCGTAATTAAATTTCCTGCAACATAGGATTAGTTAAAAATTTAAAAAATTGTCACCCTTGTTGCAAAATAGCAATAATTGCGAAAAAAACCATTAAAAAATTATGCGCATTTTACGTTTGTCAACCATTTATGTTAAACTTAGAACCTTCATATTTTACCCAGAAAAACAATATAATATAATAAAACAATACTGTAAATTTCATTAAGATCGGTTTAATTGATTTTGCAAAATAAATTTTTTCAATCCAGCTTTCGCAAAAAATTCATTTTTTTTTCAAAATGCTGCAAGACTGAAAATAAAGCAGAGAGCAAGTTGAAATTTTTTTGAATATAGAAGAACACTTTACCTCTCATCTGCAATTTTCAAAAATAAAATCGATTAACTACCACGGCGTCAGGATTTTTTTTTAAATAAACATTAATTTTTGGTGCTACGCACAGGACAGCGGTGTTCGATTCAGACAAGTTGATTTCCACCAAAATTTCTTTCAATGTTTATCTAATATATTATTTTCTTACTCTATATTTTGTTGTATTTCAATATTTTAATTCCATAAAAATCAAACTAGTTTGATTATGGTTTGTGAAATATTGTTTAATATAAACAATTGCATATTTGTTTAAAAATAATAAACTTTTTTCTCTAAGTTAAAATATATGAACAAAGAAAATTTTTGCTAAAAAAGTGTTATTTGAAAGGACGGAATATGCGTTTCTATTTTGCAATAAACAAATTTATTTATTTATTTATATCGAAATGTACTAAAAATTAAAATTTATCAATCATTTTCAAGGGTCATTGGCCCAATCAGAGCAAACGTATCCGCTGTCCTGCGCGTAGCACCAAAAATTAATGTTTATTTAAAGAAAATCCTGACGCCGTTGTAGTAAAACCGATTTTAATTTTGAAAATTGCAAATGAAAGGTACAGTATTCTTCTATTTGTAAAAAAAAATCAACTTGCTGTCTGCTTTATTTTAAGTCCTGCAACATTTTGAAAAATATTTTTTTTTGCTAAACTTGGATTTCAGAATTTATTTTGCAAAATCTATTAAACCGATCTTAACGAAATTTACAGTATTGTTTTATTTTATCATTAAGTTTTTTTGGGTGAAATATGAATATCCTAAGTGCAGCATAAATGGTTAAAAGACATAAAATGCGAATAGTTTTTTTTATGGTTTTTACGCAATTACTGCTATTTTGCAAAAAGGGTGACAATTTTTAAAATTTTTAACTAATCCTATATTGTAGGAAATTTAATTACACAACTTTTATGTCAGTACGATTTTTCTCGTAAATGCATACTTTTGAAATTATAATCAAAGAACAAAGAAAAAAGTCGAATTTTTCCTTAATTTTTTGACATTTTGATTATTTAAACAATGTTCTGGACTTTTTGAGTGGGAGGATAACTCAAATATTATCATATGAGTTATTTTCAAGCAATTTCTTCAAAAAAATATGAGTCACCTCTCAACATCCAAAATGTACTAATATTTTTACAGATGCGCCCTGGTCTATTTGTATTGAGTACAGTTTATGTTGACTGTAATACGTGATTTTGTTCATAATAACTTATAGGTCTACTAGGTTATCCTAGCAAATACTATGCTATACTAAACTGTATGCTATATATGCTATATTCTATAATACTATATAAGAGACAAGATGGAAAGCGACCATACTTAAGAAATAAGTTGATAATTTCAGGGATATGTTATGCACTAATGATGATAACCTTCCGTGTTCTTCCGTGCACCTAAACCTGAATGAAAATCAGAACGAAGTTTATTCACCAACCTTACAGGAAACAATTAAAGCTATTAAAAAAATGAAATACAACATAGCACCAGGAACTGATAAAATCTCAGCAGAAATCTGCAAGTATGGGGGTGAGAATATAGCCAAGCAAATGGAGAGTATCAACAATTTAGCTTTAATGAATTATTACAGCTAAAGTAAAAGAAATTTATTTTCAAATCCATTCGAAAAATAAAATTAGCTTTTCTATAACATTCGCCATATTATATTTGTTTACCTCGAGTTAGGCCAAATATATACGAAAAGTTATATTATATATTATATTTTCATGACATGTTTCACGATATACGAGCAAGTTGTAGGTAATGCGCCACGTGTCGTAAGATTTATATTTCTTTGTTTTCTAAACATATTTGTTTAACTTGCAAATGCCAACACGATGATTTATGTCAAAATGCAGAAACGGGTAATAAGACATAAAATACATAAGACATAAAATACATACGGGCGGCGGCTGAGTTTATTGTAAAATCAAACCTATTAGAGGACTTGTTTAATTAAAAAATAACTAGACGAATATTAAAACTATTTATTTCTTTATTGTTTCTCAGCAGATTTTTTTCATAATTTGTTTGGCTCTTCACTACGTGCTAGTAAATATTATGTTTAGATTATGTTTATGTATGTATAATGGCGGTTAAACTTCTAGCGGAGTGATTGCCGCCCTCTTTGGGCTCTTCATTCGATTCATTTGTCTCGGGGAATCAGTCTGCATTAACATTTTGGTTTTAAAACTGGTTGTGTAACTTGGTGTCTTCTACAATAGTTCTCCACTGTTTCCTGTTTTTGCTTAGGTTTTCCATTCTCTAACTTACATCTTCTTCATTTCTGCAATTATCTAATTATTACCAATTTATAAATTTCCGTATAAAACTTTGATAAAAAAAACAAGAATCATAATTCCTAAATATACAGAATCAAATCATTTAAATAATATTTTAGTAAAATCTATACTGAGCGACATTGTGGATTATACAGTAACTTACACAGATGGTTCTAAAAATCAAACAGGAGTAAAGTCGACTTTACACTACATGATTTATCATGTGATTTGTCATATGATTTTCCCATGACGAGCCGCATGACAATGCTTATGACAAAACGAGCCGTATAAACAATGCAAAATCATATGACAAATCACACAGTGTAAACATGTAAATTTCACTCCATGACCAAATTATATGACAAATCACATGATAAATCATGTAATCTAAAGTCGACTTAAGATGTGCTATGTATGTGCAAAATACTCATCAACATAATAATTATAAATTATCTAGTATTAGTAGTATTTTTACAGCTGAGATTATAGCCATCGAAACAGCTCTAGAATGGATCAAAGAGAATAATATTGAAAAAGCTGTGATAATAACAGACTCCAGATCTGCAATATATGCAATTGAAAACACTGATTTTAGTTGTAATATAAAAAATACTATGTAATATAAAAAATAATTTGTCTAAAGTGGAAGTAGTATTTATATGGGCAAAAGGGCATGCCGGTATACTGGGTAATGAGAAAGTGGATGAGTTGGCCAAAGATGCAATAAAAAATGGTGAGATCCTAACTCAGATCTTATCGACAGATGCAATAAATGACGTCAAAGATAAAATAAATAAAATATGGAAAAAACAATGGAAAAATATTTCAAGCATATCAAAAAATTTATATTTTTCTTTACATCAAGAACTTTCTCCGCCACCTGAATACATATTTAAGTATAACCTGCCAAAGCAAGATATTTCTACTATCGTCAGGTTAAAAACTCGACACGGAAAATATTAGACACATCTGCACTTTTTTTCTGTTTTTATGATAATGTTTCGATTAGAGATTTGAACCATATTTTCTTTGAATGCAGAATTAACGAGAGATATATAAATAAATTATATTACAATTTACGACAGACACAAGTTCATTTTTCAATTAGTATAGATTATCTACTAAGTTGTCATAAAATGAAAATATTTAAATTACTCATAAACTACTTGAAAGAAACAAATATAGTCATTTAATTGAAATAGGTAAAAATATAACAAAACTAATAAATTGAGGTAAAAATAAAATAAAAATCTGTGGCTAACGGACCCGCATCCAAGCCATTTTTTCACACACACACACACACGCACAATCTAATTCTCCCTTCTCGCTTTGGTCTTCTTCGTGATAGGCCTGAAACTAGTCAGCATTTGGTAATGTTCTTGATAACTGCTTCCGTATATCTCGTTTCTAGATGTCCCATCCATCTGAGTCTCAGTGTCTTGATAAATCTAACGATGTCTTCTCATTTGAAAAGTTCTATTACTTCGTAATTCATTAGTTTTCTAGATTCATTATTACCTGTTTAGTGGGCCTGTTATTCTCCCAATGATTTTTCTCTCTATAGGCTCCTCAATCTTTTTCCATCTTTGTGTGTCAGGCACTGTGATTATTGGTCATATGGATCTGTAAATTTTCAGTAGTCTTATATTTTTCGTAGATATTCTTCTCTACCTCGTTTTATAAGCTCGTTTCAAATTTCTTCTAGTCATACTGTTCTCTTTGGCTTTAGCTTTCTAATCACACGTAACGTATCCTTATTTGACGGATTTTAGATCTCGTTTTTATTATCAAGGTATGTTTCTTCTGTTCATTCTTCAGTTCTTTCTATAGACTTAAATAACTTTTATTAATATTTCTTCCATATTTTGGCATCAATCTAAACTGTTGTGTTTTTGGTTTTGTGATTTTATATATTTATATAGCTTTACATGATTCTTGCTATTTACTTCCAAATATTTAGTCCTGTCGCCAGGGGGGGTACAACGGCCTCCTTAATTCAGATGGACTTACCCAAGTTTTTTTTATATATTTTGACCCGCAGAATACGAATTTTTTGGGTAACAGTTGATCCGGATGTCGATAAGATTGTTATAGACAAAGAACTTGAGGAATTACATAACAGCGATTTCTCGCAAAACAAAACATCTTTTTGTATTTTTTGGGTCATTTTAAGCAAAAAATATTCCTACAAGTTTTTTCGTAGAATGCATAGTTTTCGAGATAACCGCGGTTGAACTTTCAAAAAATCGAAAAATTGTAAATTTTAAACCCGAATAACTTTTGATTAAAAAATAAAGTAGCAATTGTGCTTACCGCATTTGAAAGTTTAAGTCAAATTATATCGGTTTTGATTATTTGCATTGCTAAAAATTTATTATTTTATTGTTAAACAAAGCTGTAAACTGTAGTAAACACCTAGTATGTGAGTGATGTTTTCTATGATTTCTTATTTAAAATCGAACGAGTAGGTAGAGTAGCTACAAGTGCAAGCGAGGCAATTTCTACGTAGCATGCGTTAAAACGCATGTATTCGGCACGGGAAACCTATGTGTTTATAGATTAGTTTAACAATAAAAAAATTAATTTTTAGCAATGCAAATAATCAAAACCGATATAATTTGACTTAAACTTTCAAATGCGGTAAGCAGAATTGCTACTTTATTTTTTAATCAAAAGTTATTCGGGTTCAAAAATTGCAATTTTTCGATTTTTTGAAAGTTCAACCGCGGTTATCTCGAAAACTATGCATTCTACGAAAAAACTTGTAGGAATATTTTTTGCTTAAAATGACCCAAAAAATACAAAAATATGTTTTGTTTTGCGAGAAATCACTGTTATGTAATTCCTCAAGTTCTTTGTCTATAACAATTTTATCGACATCCGGATCAACTGTTACCCAAAAAATTCGTATTGTACGGGTCAAAATATATAAAAAAAACTTGGGTAAGTCCATCTGAATTAAGGAGGCCGTTGTACCCCCCCTGGCGACAGGACTAATTGTATAAATTCAATAATCCATCCCTTTTTTTATTGTCCAATTCTCCTTCTGTACCTGTCTTCAACCATTTCTATCTGGCTAGTTTTTTTCCTGGTTGCTGTTTCTCAGTCCTCATCGTACCGTTCTTTTTTCCTTTTGGTTTCGTTATATCCTCTTACTTTTTCTACTGCTATCGAAATTTGATCTTTTATTTCTCTCCACGTTTCTTTTTATACTGTGGGGGTTGAGACCTTGAAATTGGCTTTAAACTCTTTAGAATAATCTTTATGAATAATATCTGACTCTAGTTTCCTTACATTCCATTTTTTCTGTTTGTGTATTTAATAGGGCGTCCTGAAAAATCGCTTTTTGTTTTTGTTTAATACAAGACCTCTTGAAATTGGGGTAATTGCTCGTAAATTATCATAATAATTTTAAAAAAATTATAACAATATATCTTTAGGGTTCTACCGAACTTTAAAGTTTTGAAAAATTGTCATTTTTATGGTAATATTTCACTATGCTTAATTTCGCATCTTGAACTAAATATAAAATATTATTTAATGAAAGAGCTCTTAAAATTTATGTAATTGCCAATAGATTATCACAGTATTTTTAAAAATAAAATAAAAATATATCTTAAGGGTTCTACCGATCTTCAAAATTTGGAAAAATTGTCATTTTTGTAATAATATTTTTTCGGCTCCTGAACTAAAATAAATTGAGATTGTACTGTACTATTGTATAATACTGCGTCGTACATATTATATGTTCCGTTAAAGTTTAGAGAAAGATGTTGCAGGTATTGTTGTAAATAGCATTTACTTTGATGGACGAAAGAACTAGACCCTGATAAATGAGAAAATAGGGAATCGTTACCATCGCAAAGCGATTTTGGAAGAACACATCTCATTGTTATTAGCAACCGGATCAATTTTTTGGGACATACAACGCCTAGTCGTAGCACTGCAAATTTAATTTTTACTTCTATTACAACTTTTTTTGAGGGTCAAAGTTTGAATTTAGATGATGTAATTTGCGTTGGATATGATGGAACTGCAACTAATATTGGCTGAAAGGGTGGTGTGATTCAATATTTAGAGGAGTATTTGGAGAAACCGTTACAATGGTGCGTTTGTTTGCTTCATGCCAATGAGTTACCGTTTCGTCACTTGTTCCTGACCATAGATGGGTTCTACTTCAGGTCCTAGAGAATACGCCGGACCTATTGGAAAACAGTTAGTTGCTTACGAAAATAAACCCACCGTGTCTTTTTCTGCTGTGAATGGTAGTTTGCCTGACTTGCCAAAAAATGTGGTCAATGAATTAAGTACAGATCAAAAATATCTATATGAAATATGTCAAGCAGTATTAACCGGTTTCTGTACTCCTGAATTGGCAAACCGTCAACCTGAAAAAATGGCGCACTCCAGATGGCTTACTACTGCTAATCGTCTACTCAGACTTTATGTAAGTACGCTTAATCCATCTAAAAATTTACAATTGCTTGTAAACTATCTTGTTAATATATATGCTCCGATGTGGTTCAGAATTAAGCAAAAAGCGTCTTTTAAGGATGGAGCAAATAATATTTTTCAACTAATTATACACTCTTGATTTCTACCCGAAAATCTAAGATCTGTTGTGGATACTGTTATCGAAAGAAATGCCTTTTTTGCTCTTCCAGAAAACTTACTTGTGAGTATGTTGTTTGATGATAGAGATCATATTAGGGAGCTGGCATGGCGAAGAATAAAAAAAGCTAGAGACACTGAAAGTAGCGATAAACGCAGAATATTTTAAACACCAAAAATTAACTTCTCTGCTAAAGATTACACCGATATTATTATGTGGCACGAATGTCAGGTTACAACACCGCCGGTTCTTCGGCATATTTCTACTGAGGGCCTTCACATCATGGTAAAAGATAAAATATTGGATGTTTTTGACTTTCCCTGCCACACACAATATGTGGAAAGATAGGTTAAACTGATTACAGATGCCTCGCAAAATGTAACTTATTCTACTTCTAGAGATAGCTTTATCAGAACCAGGCTGCAGTCTCGGGCAGAAATGTCAAATTTTGGACACAAAAATAAGTTCAAATTTTAAGTTTTTGTCATCAAATATAGGATCTATTTTGTTTGCTAAATTGTTTTGAACCTTTTTCAGTAATTTTAATAATAATATATCTTTTAATTTTAATTTGTGTATTATTTGAAGTATATGATTTAGGTCTGTACAAACGAAAAATTTACAAACTTTTAAAGTCTAGTAGATCCCTGAAGGTGACATGCAATCGTATTTATTTTACATTTTCATATTCTCTGGAAAATTACGCAAATTTGGGTACCTCTTGCGATAGTGTAGCTCAAAAACAAATTTTTTATGCAAAGACGGGACACCCTAGTATTTAATTGTTCTTTTTTTATTTTTATTTCCATATTTCCTGTCAATTATATGTTTATGTGAGTAATATTCCCAATAGCGACATACACCACTGAAGTGTTTAGTTGAAAAAGAATATTACGAATTCCGTCGACCGACCAGAGGACAAATAATTCAAGTTTAATTGAGCTGAAGGGCAGCAAACGGCTCTCCTTCTTCTCTTCAATGTGCCCTCTCCTCAATGGAGGATTGCTACTACAATTGGAAACTCTTCTCTGTCTTCAGCTGTTCTTATTAGCTTTTCAAAATTTAACCCTGTCCATTGTCGGATGTTTCTGAGTCACGATAGTTCCTTCCTTCCTAGTCCCCTCTTTTCCTCGATCTTTCCTTTCACTGTAAGTTGAGCGGCTCTCCACCAAAGTACATCTCCAACAATGAAAGTAAGTTGGAAATGTTATGGGATCAGACACAAATATGTTTAAATTAGCTCTAGAATATTTTATGAAATAGGAATATTGACATAGCCAATCTTCTGACAACTCATCACTACAGAGCGTACCTACTATACCGATGACATTAGCATCGTGTCGATAGATACAGGGATTAACAAAAATTCAGCTCATAAATGAAATTACATATTCTGGGACCAAAAATAGTTTGATTGAACCTAACTTACCTTAGTACAAATGTGCACATAAAAAAAGTTACAGCCCTTTGAAGTTACAAAATGACAATCGATTTTTTCCTATATATCGAAAACTATTATAGATTTTTTATTAAAATCAGACATGTGGTATTATTATGGTAGGAAAATCTTAAAAAATAATTATAGTGAAATTTGTGCACCCCATAAAAATTTTATGGGGGGTTTGTTCCCTTAAATCCCCCAAACTTTTGTGTACGTTTCAATTAAATTATTATTGTGGTACTATTAGTTAACCACAATTTTTTTAAAACGTTTTTGCCTGTTAGTACTTTTTTGATAAGCCAGTGTTTATCGAGATATTTTGAATATTTGTCGAATCCACCACATATGTGTATAAATATAGTTAAGTACGACTATAGAGACCTCTTAATAATCTGAAAAATTATTTATAATTTTCATTTTTAAGTATATTTTGAAACATACTATAAAAGTAGCCACATCTCGATAAAATGTGACTTATCGAAAAAATAATAAGAGGCAAAAAAGTTTTAAATACCTTGTGTTTAACTAATTATACCACAATAATAGTTTAACTGGAAGGTACACAAACATTTGGGGGGTTTAAAGGAACAAAATCGCCATAACAATTTTATGTAAACTAAAAAGGGGTAGTTCCCTAGGTTGGCTGGATACCATATAGTTAAAAAACTGTAACATGAAGTAAAAACCACTTTTATTTAATTGGTATATTTATTAAAAATTTTAAAAGTCCCAATGGATTGAAAAAATGTGTCCAATTCAGAACGTTTTTGGACCTATCAGTCCATCATTAGTGAATTCAAATACTTGCTAAATAGCCCCAGAACCAAACAATGATTGAAATTATAATTCAATCTACATTATGTTGTAGTGATATTGAACAGGCTAAACGCCAATGTTAAAAGATATAACCTCCGGGAACTTGGTGAAACTCTACCAAAAAACTCAATCAACCATCTTAGGCCAACGTTGACTACCAAGCCAACGTTGACTACCAATTTTATGTAAAAATATCAAAAAAGAAGCCGCATCTCGATAAAAACTGGCAATTATTCCCAAATTTTGGTACACTATCTCGATCATGAGCGTCACAAAAAAAAATAATAAAAAACGGGACTTTGACCCCTTATATCTACCTTCCTCCCACACTCTGGCTTCCGGCTACTTATTTATGTCATGGTCTACTTATACCCAAATTTTGATGCACTATCTCAATCACGAACGTCGCAAAAAACCCCTTATATTTTTTATATTCACCCCTACCCCCACCCCTTTGTCGGCCACGCAGCATTGCGCCCCTAGATATTTTACTTAGTTACGTCATGACCTAATTATTCCCAAATTTTGGTGCACTATCTCGATCATGAGCGTCATAAAAAAAATAATAACAACCGCGTCTTTGACCCCTTATACCTATCCTCGGGTTTCCTCGACCCCCCACTCTGGTTTCCGGTCGTTGGTGAAAGTCATGTACACAACTAATTCAACATATCCCCGTATAGTTTTTACATATTACTTATCACGCACAAAATCCGCTCCCAGCTCTTAAACTATTAGTATTACTCCTATAGAGTAACTAGGCCCATTTTTCGTTGGAATTTTACCAAGCTGCAGACGGGGGGTTGTGAATTGCGTAGTGTAGAATTCCTTCCCTTTTGTCTTCACTGCAGCATCCATCTGGCTTGCATATTGTAGAAGCCTTGGAGGTATCACCAGCGAAATCGACCAATAAGTTTTCAATTTAAAAAACGTTTAGTAATAGTTTTAATATTTTTCAATATTGTTAATGTCGCTATTAGGATTGAAAACTTTACCTTTCAATTGCCAGATGACGCTAGTCACCTAATCCATTCAGATCAGTTGCAGTGTGGGGGATAAACTCTCGTTGTTGGTCACTTAGAGTATGGAGTAGCAGGCCTACGTTCTCTCCGATGAGACTTTAACAAGAGTCGAAAATCGTCGATTCAGAGTGCTGGACTGCGCTCCGTATTCTAAGTGAAAAATAAGATTGTTTTGCCTTCGCATTGCAACTGAATATAAATGGTATACATTTTTAAATGAAAATTACATACCCAGACGATTCGTATTAGCGGTGCCAGTAGAAAATAGAAGCAGAGCTAGCCCAAGACTTAGATGAAGAGACTGGCGGTATGGTAGACTTGGGAAGGTCAAGGGTCAACTAGGGCTGTAGCACTACTAATGATAATGATGATTAGAAATATTATTAATTTTGGTTTATATTAACCAATAAACTATATATTTCATAATACAACTAACTCAGTTACACTAAAAATGACAAGTGGATATTGTCTGCGACATGAAATACGAGAAAAACTACTCTTGTTATCACAGACTAACATAAAAATACCGCAAACGATCGCTTGTAAATCTTTCCTTTGAAATAATATATGGTTACTTTTTGTGGAAGCCAATATTAGCGTAAGCTTAGAAAATAGCTCAACCTTGTGTAAATTGATATATATCTAATCGATAAATACTCCCTCATTGAAATTTACTTGATTTTTTATTTATAAACCAAAAACATTCTGACACCGGTTGTAGACCTTGAACCAGGAATATTAGTCTGATTCTAGAAATGATATTTCAATAAAACCACCACTCACAAATTATCGTGTTTAACTAGATATACCTATGTGATATATTATTAACTCTTTGGATTAGTACTGGCAGTAATGGTACACAAAACCTAATTGTTAAAGAACTATTTATTATTTACTGAATCATTTAGTATTTCGATTTCCGAGGTAAATGAACTTGTTTTATTTACATCGGAAAATGTATTTTCCAATATTAATATTTCTTATCAACGAAAACTTTGTTTTCGTTTATAAATTCGCAAAGTCCTTTCGTTCGTTCGTTCAAAATTCTCCTAAAAAGCCACATCTCAAAAGCTTCCAGCTTTCCCATTAAGTCCATTAAACATTAACAGCCCAGGCTTCGACTCCATAAAAATAATATAGTGGATATGTTACCGGCCAATCCCGATTTCAGGACAAATTAATTTGGCCTAGGCCAAACTAGTTTGTCCTAAGCGCGTTAGAATAAACTAAACTTACGTGCATAGAAATCGACCCACTTAAAAATTTGGTCAATTTTGATGAATCGTATTTCCTAAACCTGCTGGCCGATTTAAGTGATTTCTTGAACATGTTATAGCCTGATTATTTAACAATACCACTGTAATAATATAGTTGCTAAACAGGTAAATTTTCATTGTATACCGGGTGTACCAATCAAACTGTGTTTTTTTCTCAAAGTTCGCATCACCCTATGGAATATTCTAGCATATTTAAAATACTGAAATTAGAACCCAACTATAGCCTCAGATTTTCTTAATAACCTGTTTTTTGATTCATTCGTTTATGTTGGATAATAAATAAAAAAGTTAGGTACTTTAACAACTAGACATATTTTTCATCAATACACGGTGTCTCTAAATGAGTGCGACAAACTTTAAGGGGTAATTCTTCATAAAAAAATAATGACAGTTGGCTTGATAGACGTTTGTCCGCAAATGTTTCGTTTCCGAGATACGGGATATTGAATTTTTTCTTACAAACTGACGATTTATTTATTGCTTTAAAACCAGTTGAGATATGCAAATAAAATTTGGTAGGTTTTAAGAGATAATTATTGCGGATTCTTTGACATAAAATGAAGAATTTAATATTCACCATTGGCGAGCATACGGGTAATATGACCGATCATATTACCCGCATGTACGCCCATGGTGAATATTAAATTCTTAATTTTATGTCAAAGAATCCGCAATAACTATCCCTTAAAACCTACCAAATTTCATTTGCATATTTCAACTGGTTTCAAAGCGTCAGTTTTTAAGAAAATATTAAACATCCCGTATCTCGGAAACAAAACATTTGCGGACATACGTTTATAAAGCCATCTTTCATTATTTTTTCATACAGAAATACCCCTTAAAGTTTGTCGCACTTATTTAGAAATACCGTGTATTGATGAAGAACATGTCTAGCTGTTAAAGTACCTAACTTTTTTATTATCCAACATAAACGAATGAATCAAAAAGCAGAATGTTGACAAAACTTGAGGCTATAGTTTGGTTTTAATTTCAGTATTTTATAAATGCTAGAATTACAGGGTGATGCGAACTTTGAGAAAAAAACACAGTTTGATTTGTACACCCGGTATACAATGAAAATTTACCTGTTTAGCAACAATATTATTACAGTGGTATTGTTAAAGGATCAGGCTGTAATATGCTTTAAAAAAAATAACTTACATCGGCCAACAGGTTTAGAAAGTATGAGACATCAAAAATGACCAAATTTTTAAGTGGGCCGATTTCTATGCACGTAAGCTTAGTATGGCCTAGGCCAAACTATCGTGCGTAGGCCAAACTAGTTTGTCCTAGGCCAAACTAGTTTATCCTGATATAAATAGACACACTTGAGGCCAAACTACATAGTTTATCCTGATATAATAAAGACTCACACTTCAGGATAAACTAGTACGGCCTAGTCTAAACCAATTTAGCCGAGTCGAAAGTGATTTAGCGAACATGCAAGGACTTTTACATTCGGGGAATTCCCAAGTCACGTCCCAACAGGGATGGCAAAAAAAATTATACATCGATATTGTATCATATATGATACATCGAATAAATATATTGATACATGCTATAAATCAATATATTCTTGTATAACTAAATAACATAAAAAATAATATCTAAATAAAAGGATGAGGTTTTCTCCAAAAATTAAAAGAAAAGATACACTTACAATAATATCGAGTACGTAATAATATTTTTTTCACCAATTTTGAAAACATGTGGAAACGTTGAATTATCCACGTCCATCTGTCCGTCCGTCCATCCGTCCGTCTGTCTGTCTGTCCGTCCGACCGCGAATATAACTCAATATTATTGTTTGTTTGTTACGAATAGTTATAATTTTAATAAAAATGATTATATTTTCCAAGAACTAAGTGTTTTATTAAATTTATTATTGATATTTAGCCGTTCCAGTTCGCTGAATTACTTTCTTCTCCTTAGCTTTTTCCCATTATCAGTTTGCCGTTTTGGTCTTCCATAGCACTCTATCCTCCCAGTAGCCATCTCGGAGGTCTCTATCTATCATAGCATTTCCTATGTGAGTTTTCCATCTCACAGCAGCTTTTCCTCTCGCTCTTCCTCCCCGCGGGTCCCAGTCCAGTAATCTTTTTGACGTAGTTCTGATGTCTTTCATAATACATGTATTTTGGGCTGCTGAATCCGAATAGGAGGTCTGCGGACAAAATCTCGTGACGGAACATTGAGTAAATCGCGAAAAAAGCGAAAAATTTCTGCCTTTTCTCGCTTTTTTGCTTAAATCTCGAAAACTATTAATTTCTAGGAAATAGTCTGTTAACAGAAATTAAAGTACTTAAACTTCTCTACAAATATCATTATTTATTTTTTTTTTCAGACGAACCGTTAGATCTAAAGTGCAAGTTGAAAATTGCCAATCTTTAACGGTCTCTGCAAAACCTGCTTTTTACATTTCAAAGCGGTATTTTTACTAGAATGCTATAATTTTATAAATTTCTCCTAGTTTTCTGCACAAATAATTAAAAAGAAAAAAAAGGGTCGAAACTGTACATATTCAGTAGATTCGGTAGGGAGTAATAAGCCAGAAGCAGGCTTTTGCAGGACTTTAAGGAATTTCAGTTTCACCTGATTAAACAATGCAGGAGTAGTATCACAATCACTCATCGCATTTAGCAATAAGATATGATCCATTAGTATTTTTTCAGCAGCCAGATGAGGGTTGTACAAGCTTTGCGAAACATTTCGTGTTCCTGGTTTCAGAAAAAATATATTTTTTGTGTTGGGACTACACAGGCCAATCCAAATGACCAGGAGGTCGATATTCCCCCACCATTATCACATGTTCATTTGACGGTGCAATCTCAAGAGCTGTTGTGATAATTAGAATATCAGCATCCTCCACAGGATGGAGGATGTAAATTTATCAAATGACAGCATACTAATAAAAAATAAAGTTTTGGAATGTACAAAGGGGGTTTTGCAGGGACCGTTAAAATTGGCAATTTTCAACTTGAACTCTAGATCGAACGATTCGTCTAAAAAAAGTCTTCTTCTTCAAGTGCAATCTCCTCGACGGAGGTCGGCAATCATCATAGCTATTCAGACTTTGGAGACAAATGCTCTGAAAAGTTCGTTTGATGTGCATCCATACCATTCTCTCAGGTTGCGTAGCCACGATATTCTGCGTCTCCCTATGCTCCTTTTTCCTTGAATCTTTCCCTGCATATTGAGTGGGAGCAAGTTGTATCTCTCTCTATGTTTAATATGTCAGAGATACAGTCGAACCCGCTTATTGGAATAGCCTTTGTACCAGGCAAAAATATTCTTATAACCGGGATATTCTAATAACCGATCATTGGTGGCTAGTCGAAATAAGTGTACCGAATATAAGTAATAATATTATTTACATACTATGCCAATGTGTAGTTTTACATACTATGCCAATATGTATATCATATATGTACACCTACATAATCAGTATATGTAAATGGTTTTAGGTCTTTTTACGTCAATAATACAGTAGTGTAACTACTACTTATCTATGTATGTGTTAAATACCAAATTACATTATATTATATATGTGAATGAATACAGTAGCAGTAGGTAATTAATATAAAATGTATGCAATATGTAGATATGTAAATATTTTCTTATTAAAATGCATATAACAAAATTACTTATTTTTTCTTGAGAAATTATCGGTAATTATGCTTTTTGTTGTTAATCCGTGCTGTCATCCTTAATCCATTGGTTGAATGGAACTTTTATTGGCGGCAAGAAATGGATGAATTGAATTTTACAAAGCCATAAGCCTCTCTGGGTGAATTCTAAATAAACTGCTTCTAACAATTTTATAGCAGGCAACAGTGCCTTTGTGTAGACAAATAAAAATTACTTTATGACCCATGCATTTGTCGGCTAAAAATCGAATTGGTACTCGTAACAAAGTAATAAATATTTATTACCCTAATAATATCTAATCCATAATCCTTGACGACTGACCATAATAACCAAACATAATTTAAATTTTTAGTAAAATTGTAAAAAAAAAATAGTCGTTGACCTGCAAAATATGCTAATAAGCGGTATTATCTAATTAGAACCTATTCCAATAAAAGGATAAATTTATTAAGGAGTAAATGGAAACGTTTCGGGAACTCGAATTTATATTCCATAAACCGGGATATTCCTATAACAGGGATTCTAATAAGCGGGTTCGACTGTATTCCAATTTGCTGGTTTTGATTGTGTTCAAGACTTCCATTTCTTTATTCATCTTTCTCAGAACCTCTTTGTTTGTGACGTGTTCTGTCCATGATATTTTTAGAATTCTCTATACCCACATCTCGAATGATTCCAGTTTTTTCATTGATGCCGCATTTAAGGTCCAAGCTTCCATTCCGTAAAACAGAGTCGAGAGAACGTAGCCCCTAGCCAACCTTACTCTTAGCTCCAACCTTAGATCTCTTGTGCAGAGCACTTTTCTCATTTTGTTAAAATTCGCTCTAGTCTTTTCGGGCTAGCGTAGAAAAAAGTAAATAGTGATATTTGTAGAGAATTATAAGTACTTTAATTTCTGTTGACAGACTCTTTCCTAGAAATTAATGATTACGAGATTTAAGCAAAAAAGCGGAAAAAAGCAGATATTTTTCGCTTTTTTCAAGATTTACTCAATGTTCCGTCTCGAAATTTTGTCCGCAAACCTCATATTCGGATTCAGCAGTCTAAAATACATACATAATGAAAGAAATCAGAACTACCCCAAAACTTTCCTTGTCAAAGCACAATTTGATTGAATTAAAGCGCACTTAAATAATTCAGTAAATATGTCAAAACAAGTTTAATTTACATTGTATTCATAATGAAGTACATATTTATATAAATCTTGTTTGAAACAATAAAAGTATACGAAATTGCATAAATGTTTACGCGCCGATTTACCAAATACGATAGAGTTTAGAGCTACTTAAATACACTGACCTCAAGCGATACAATTTGACAATGGATTGGCATTACTAAAACAGACAAATAGATCAAAGCCCGAGCCTCAACTCACTCAAATTTGCAAATACGAGGAAGGAACTGTAGGTGTCCTTTTGTACTGCATGTGTGCGTCTACCGGAAGGTTATATATTGGCCACCGGTTTTCAATTTGCGATATTAATAAATCCCCATTAATTGAAACTGCCTTTGATGACATTATTAAAATATCAAACACAACACCTTTCCAACTCTCAAACGCCACTGATTGGCTACAGTAGGCGATGCTTCATTTTGATCTATGTACCAATAACCACAGGCGACAGTAGCGTCACTTCTAATTAGAATTATATTGCTCATAGCATGCACAGACGTTTCAGTTGTTTTTGAATATAGTCAAAGCAATAAAGCACTGAACCTCCGAAAAAAAGGACAAGACGGATAATTCTTTTTGCATTCGATTCGTAAATGCGCCAGGAAAGATTGTGAACCCGAACCATGATATAATATTGAAAAACTGCATACAAAAATTGCATTCTTAAAGTGCGTCTCAAACAGACAATAAAAAACGAGTTCTCAAAAAATTCAGAACTCGTCAATTATCGGCGGAAATGAGTTCAATTTTGTTACTCGGATGTTTTTGGGGTCGCTGAAAACGAATAAGACGTCAAAAGTGATCTCCCGATTACCTGGTGCCCAGGGTACCTACTCTGTGCCTCGTCTTGTGGAGTTTTCGGCAAATTCATTACAAATTAGGCAAAAATCATTACTCGGGGTTTTTGGGGCCGCTAACGACGAATATGACATCGGAAGTAATTTCTAGAGTACCAGATGCACAGGGTACCTTCTGTTTACCTCATCTTGTGGAGTTTTCGGCAAAAAATTTATTAAAAAATTAGTCAAAAATAATTACTCGGGTGTTTTTGGGGTCGGTAACGACGAATATGACATCGGAAGCGATTCTTTGGAATACCTGGTGTCCAGGATACCTACTTCTTATGGAGTTTTCAGCAAAATAACATCGGATGTGCTCTACGGAGTACTTGGTACCCAGAGTACCTATTGTTTACCTCGTTTTCTGGAGTTTTTGGCAAATTAATTTGGCAAAATAGTTAAAATTCATTACTTAGGGGTTCTTGGTGTCTATGACGACGAATATGACATCGTAAGTAATCTCCGGTGTACCTGGTGCCCAGGATACCTACTGTTTATCTCGTAACTAATGATGTTTGACTAATTTTTTAAATGAATTTGCCGAAAACTCCAGAAAACGAAGAAAACAGTAGGTACTCTCGGTACCAGGTACTCCGTAGATCACTTCCGATGTCATATTCGTCATCAGCGACCCAAAAACCCCCCGAGTAATGATTTTTGGCTAATTTTTTAATGAATTTGCCAAAAATATTTAAGAAATAGGTACCCTGGGCACCAGGTATTCCGGAGATCGCTTCCGATGTTATATTCGTCGTTAGCGACCCCCCGAATAAATCATTTTTGACTAATTTTTTATAATAAATTTTTTGCCGAAAACTCCACAAGAAAACTAAACAGTAGGTACCCTGGGCACCAAGTACTCCGAAAATCACTTCCGACGTAATATTCGTCGTTAGCGGCCCCAAAAACCCCCCAAAAAGCCCCCATTCAATAAAAATTTTATTGAATTTTAATGACGAGGTAAACAGTAGGTACCCTTGGCAACAGGTACTCGGGAGATCACTTTTGACGTTATATTCGTTTTCAGCGTCCCCAAGAACCCCCGAGTAACAAAATTGAACTCATTTCCACCGATAATTGACGAGTTCTGAATTTTTATTTATTTGAGATGCACTTTAAGAATGCATTTTTTGTATGCAGTTTTTCAATATTATATCATGGCTCCGGTTCACAAAGTTTCCTGTCGCATTCACGAATCGAATGCAACAAGAATTATTAAGACCTGCCTTGTCGTTTTTGTTTTCGGAAGTAAGGCCGATTTTAGTGCTTTATTGCTACGTCTAATCAGAAAATACGTTTAAGAGGATCGGTACGTATTTTCGGCTGCAATGCTATTCAAATGGGGATTCATTTTTTTTTCGAATCCTGAGACAACTAATAAGTATTTTTGAAAAATTTAAACGCAGAATGAAAGATTACGTTATTAGCGAGGGCCGAAAGTCTCTGAGAACTTCTATAATGTTTATTTTTGATAAGTTACAGGGGTGAAAAACTAAGAGAAAATTTAGTGTAATTTTTAATTTCAAATATATCATTCAAAATAAACTTTTCATTTATTCTAAGGGACTTTCGGCCCTCGGTAATAATTTAGTCTTTCATTCTGCGTTTCAATTTTTCAAAAATATTTATTGGTTTTTTCAGGATTCGAAAAAAATGAACACAATGCCGTGGTAATATTTTCCAAATCTATCTTTGTCTTACAACGCACTCAGCCGAATATAATATTGTCAGCATATATTGTCAGTCAGACACTGACAATCAGTGACAATTTTAAATATTTGACATTGCATCGGGAATATGTTGAGTTATTGATTAAATATTATTGATATATAGAGTATTTGATAAATAATTGATTTAAGACGTGAACTTAATAAAAAGTTATTTATTGTGTATTATTTGTGGAAGATCCAAGCAGAGAATACATCAGGATAATATATTATGTGATCCAAGTATTTTGTTGTTAAATATGTTCAAAATTGTAAGCGTTCCATAACAATATATTATTCAAAAATCACTTTCACACTTTTCCTCTTTTCTCGATTGAGTATTAGTCTTTGTTGTACAAATAAATTATAACAATCACTGAATACATAGTTAGTGAAAAAATTATCACATTTATTAACTGAATTAATAATTTGCAATTATAAAAATAACAGTTATCCAAGAACATTCAAAACCCATCTCTTTAAATTATTGATGACATTTTCAAGTAGAATGACATTCTAGTAATGTTTACATAAATATCCATACCAATGTGAATTTTACTACACGTAATTTGCCGTGTAAAGACAGAAAAAGTAGGGATACACGTAAAATATTTGCGAATTATGTACCCATAGCCTTAAACTGTTGTTACAAAACAAGAATAATCAGTTGGACGTCTATTTTAACAAAAATGAAAACCGCTAATCGCGGTAAAAATGAGTGGAGTACACAAAAATCCAGCTAGAGAAGAGCTGATATAAATATTACGTAACGAAAAAATTTATTTTTATTTACAATAAAAATCTAGTTCTATTTTGAAAATTTTTTCCATAATACTTGCTAAATTTGAACTAAATCCCGTCACAAAAGAATAGGTACTTTTTATTAAGTTTGCAGTTGTGGCTCGTTTGGGGCGCGTTTTACTGCAAATTTAGCCAACATTATGGAAGAATATTTCAAAATGAAACGATAATTTTATTTGTCATGAAAATGAAAATATATTTTTGCGCCACTTAGTATTCATATCACATCTTTTGTAGTTGGAACGTTGTGTACGCCACTCAATTTTTACCGCGTTTAGCAATTTTTTATTCTTGTATCAGGAGTTTTCCAAAGTTTTTGAAGTTATACTTTTTTAGGCGCGATTGAGAGTTAATTTTTATTATTCTGTGCCCATGCGCACACATATAGTATGGCGATAGTTGCTAAATCTTTCAAGTTATGTAAAAATATATCAGGGGAAAAAAGGTGTGACAAGTATATATATGAGTGTTTTTAATAAATATATTTATTTTAAATTTTGTGTCTTCGGATTTGTCTTCCTCGGGAGTAAGATAGGTATTATTAAAATATTTATATTTATTATACTTCTCTTCGTCTGTTTGTTACCGTGACTTGTCATTATGTCCGAGATTACAATAACAAAGAGCTCGTAGCGTGATTTGTATAGCATTCGGCTACAGATCGAGAGGTTTTGGGTTCAAATCCGGATCGTTCCTATTCTTTTTTTTTATTTTTGGAAAGTGATAAGCATTGAAATTAGTTTATTATTTAAATAAAATAAAAATAAACTGTTTAAAGTATATTTATTTCATTGACATGAAATCATAAAATAGAAGAATAACTTCTTACGTGCGTACAAAGTACACACATATTCTTTTTTTTGAAGTTATACTTCTTTACTCGCGATATGAGGGTGAATTTTTATATGTTAAAACCTACGATCCGGGCGCATGCGCATTATAACGTTGTTCTGATTGGATGTTCAAATGACATGTCAAAAATTATCCAATATGGCAGCTGTAGCGCAGCTGTGGTTTGGACGGTTGACGGTTTGGTTATGTATGGTTGTTGCGTTTTAAAATTTGTGGGAAGAGAAACAACAAAGGTTAGTTAATAGTTATACTGCCTTTTTAAATAGTTTTCATATTATATTTTTGAAGTTATACTTCAAAATGTTTTAATGTATGTATGTATCGGTCCAGAGAAGGTGTGGAAAGAATATATTAGTGTTTTTAAATATATTTTTCTACAAACGTGTTAAAAATGCAATTTTTAGGACTCCATAGGAGCGTTAAAAATGCTACTTTAAGGCACTAGTGCTTTAAAATTTTTAAGGCACTGCAGTTAAAAGTGAATTGTCAAATTGTGAAACGTCAAAATATTTATATTTCATTTATTAACATTAATATTAATAATACAACTTGCGCAATTTGAAAAAGGTGGTTTAAAAGGTTTTTTATTAAAATTTTGTGTCTTTGGATTTGTCTTCCTTGGGCGTAAAATAATAAAACATCTATTTTTATATTTCACTTGTCACCGTGATGTATAATTATGTATATCTGGAAGGTAAGTAGCATGCGGCTTGATGGCCTTGTTGGTAGAGCATTGGACCAGAGATCAAAAAATCGCGAGATTGCGGGTTCATATCCCGGACGATTCATACTTTTTTCTTTTTTTTTAAATATTTGGCATTGTTAATTTTTGTTCATTTTTGGTAATTATTGTTAATTTTTTGTATTGTAACTGTTAAGTAGGTATATTTATTTCGTTGAAATTATATTATAATAGAAGTATAACTTCTTACGTGCGTACAAAGTACACACACACATTCTTTTTTTTATTAGGAGAGCTTCACTATACGATACAATATCGATACGTTTTAAGTATCGAGTAGTGTATTGGTTATGCCAATGAAGTATCGTATCGTGTATCGATTTCGGCAAAACCTTCTTCTTACTACTTACAAAACTATCTTCTTACGTGCGTACGAAGTACACACACATTCTTTTTTTATATAAATTTAATGTGTGAATTTGAATGTAATGTTTATATTCATAAAAATAAAATAAACCATTATCGTTGAAAAGCTTCTAGTGGTTACGACGCTAATAATAAACTAATGAGGTAAGGTCAATTTTTTTTTCAATATTTTTCAATCGTGTGGACACTAGATTTTTTCTATTCGGAATGAATTGAAAAAATATGGGATGGCTGGCAAATGAACTCGGATTTCCCGATCACAAGTTTGGCATAACCATTAGATCATTTCGGCGATAATGGTAAGTTGATTTAAATTTTTGGTCTCGATAACTTCTTTTCATTTTAAACAATTTTGATCAATAAACGCGCATTTAAAAGGTATTAGACATGTAGTTTCTAATGCATCTAAGGACAAATAATATGATACCTGAAGGCATTATAGATATAATGAGCTTGAAAAACCGCTTTGTCCCATACAAAATGGTTTTGATCACACTTATGAGGCATACAAATTAAAAAATCAAATGGACGTGAGTGCATGGACAACGTGAGATATGTCTGGGTTCTTCTACAAACGCTTAGTTATTGGTCGAATTTCTACACAGAAATTTTGAGTAATTGTCGAAAAACCAAAATTTTAAATTTTTTAATTTTTCGGCTATACTAGATCGTATGTAGGTCTAATCCTGACCACTTAGGCACCGTTTGAAAGCTGAACTCAAGCGCTACCTATTAGGTGTGTTTGCGGGTTTCCTATCTCTCTTTGAACCTGAAACATTTACACCCAAAAATATGCCCTGTTGTGCCTACTCAGTTCTATAGCTGGCTTGTGGGTACACAGATTTCAAAAACAATCCGGTACTGAATTGGCCCCGACCGGACCCCTCCTGAAACACAGAAACAAAAAAATCAGAACAGTGTATCTTTTTCACATATTGACACACCCAGCCACAAACATTTTCCTATTTTTAAAAAGAATTGAGTCAAATTTCTGAGCTCGGTAACTTTTCAAAAACACTTTTCCAAATTAAACCTGAGTTGGATGGGTATTGGCGAATAGTATCAGAAGATGGAAAGGTCGGAATTAAATTTTTATTTAGAAATTATTGCGGACGAGCCCGAAAACCCGTCTCCAAATGGGGAAGGCCGTCAAACCCACACCCTTGGACCAAAACTTCGCATATATATTATAATAATATATTGTGGCATGTAGGGAGTGTGGGCCACCAGCGAGAACTTCTGTTCTCTGGGACAAAAAGTATCAAATCCCCCTTTCATTGTTTTTCTACAAGTGATTAGAGCATTCAAATATGAATATTACAATTAAATTAATTGAAATATATTGCTAAACTTATTAAATATTATCTGCTCTATTTGCTGATTTACTGAGATGGACTATTTGCTGAGTTTTCAATTAAGCTATTAAAACATTACCATATTAACTGCAAACTAGAGTTAATTTCTCAATGATTTGGCGATAAATAGTTTGAATATTAATATGATTTTCTATTCCCAAATGGTTTTAAAGACCTCATAGGTGCACTGCTATGAATAAAAAGTTGTTTGTTACGATACATTGGCGATGTATTGGCATTTATAAAAAAATTGAAAAAAAAATCCTATTGGATAATATTTTGTAGGTCAAATATTTTGCATGTCTTCTTAATTTTATACAAATGCTTTCTTACTGCAAATTCTATACCATCATTTATTCTTGAACGTTCACTGCCGAAAATTGATCTGCTCCTCTTGTTTCTAACCCCATCTATTATGCGCAGCTGTGATCCCATTTTTATTAATTTTCCTCGTCAGTCCATCGTTCTGGTGGTCGCGCAACCAACGCTTAGCTGGTCTTATGTGGTCTCCAATTCAATAGCATATTTGTCCATCGACTGCCTGTCTATTTGGCAGGTTCGTGCTTATCATCATTTTAGTCTGGATATGCGATAAATAAGGTCAGGATTAAAATAAACTTTGAGAAAACTAAACTTATAGACAAATTTCGTATAATGAACTGAAATATAAGTAGGTACTAATATTTTCTTTACATACATCTTTGCATCTTTATTAAGAAATAACCAGAAAAGAGCTTTAGAACAATATTAAAAATTACAGAATGACTTAAAAGGAAAACTAAAGATGTATTCTAATATGTAATCTGGACGTAATCTTAAATAACCTAATAATTAACAAGGCAGACAAAGGCAATTGTGTGGTTATTCTAGACCACACTCTCTATATTGACAAAGTCACTACTCTCCTTTCTGATAACAATTTCGTGTCACCCTCAGAAGATCCTTCCAAAAAAGTTATTAACAAACTCAAAAATAACCTCAAACTATTTACAGAATTTTTTTCTGCACAACTTGCACTTTACTATAAAATACCCAGAAATCCTTTACCACCAAAACTGTATGGTTTTTACCTAAAATACATAAAGAGGGGATCCCCATTCGTCCAGTTGTTAGCTTCATAAACACTCCTGTTTCAATTCTTTCAAAATTCATACTCAATCTTATTAACAACATGACGAACTTCACCCCTCGTTTCTCAGTCAAAAGCACAAGTTATCTTGTCAACAATATTCAACAAATCCGACTTCGCCCAAACATTACCATGCTTTCATTTGATGTTAGCAATCTTTTTACTTCGGTCCCAAAACAAGAAACTATTAATCTGGTACACTATCTTCTAAGAGTAAGTTCCATTACCACTTCTACCAATAATTCAATTATTCAATTATTAGAATTTTGTCTAGCTCAAGAATTCTTTATGTTCAACAGTAAATATTACAGACAGCATGATGGTTTAGCCATGGGTAGTAGCCTATCTCCTCTCCTAGCTGACATTTTCATGGACCATTTGGAATCCGTACATATTATAAAACATCCTGAAATTCTCCATTGGTATCGTTATGTTGATGATTGTTTATTGATAATCTCAGGTAATTCGATCACATCTGATTTATTAATTTCTAGAATTTATAGAATCCACCCCAATATTAAATTGACCATGGAATTAGAGTCATCCCAATCAATTTATTCTTGACCTCACTATTACCAGATTATATGACCACTTCGATTTCAGTATCTTAAGGAAACCGACACAGACTGACCCTGTCATACCACTATCATCTAACCACCCAATGTCACACAAATTGGCCGCCTTTCACAGTTACATACACCGCCTTGAAACCATTCCCTTATCACAATCCAATTACAATAAAGAATTAAATATGATTCTACCAAACCTACTTATGCTTCTATACCCTTCCACCAAAATAGGCTATCTGGGGATATTTCAAGTATTATCAAAAGATCAGTAGACAACATTTAAATTTCTTTTAAAGTATCCAATAACTTAGGACAATCTCTATCCAATTCCAAAAATAGTATCAATTACATGAATCGTAGTGGTGCTTATAGACTACAATGTTCTGACTGTGATGCTACTTACATAGGAAGAACTTGTAGATCACTTGCTTCTCGCTCTCTTGAACACACCAAAAGAGAGAACACCTCTACTTTTTCTCAACACCTTAAACATAAAAATCATACTTTGAATATCCAAGATAATGTCTCTCTACTTCACAACATCCCACAGAAAGACTTCTTAAAATTAGACCTGTACGAGGACCTAGAAATAATCAAAGAAAAACAAAAAAGTCCGAATTGTGTCAACCGCCATGTTTTGTTCAATCCTGACTTCCAACCATTCCATCGACAACTTTTTTCTTAACACATTTACAATATTACTTTTCACCCCCCCTCTACTGCTCGTTCACATGTTCACATTCACACTTATAATTTATCTGGTACAATCCACAATAATCTTCTTTTCATCTTCACCCATCAAACCACTTTCATCTATCCATAACATACATATAAATTACTGATATCATCATCCACACACATCCCCATTATATAAATTTTTATCTAGATACAACCCACCACCACATTTGTACATATTACTGTTCTCACCCTGTCTATTCAATCTGTCTGGGTCCCGTTCATGTTCCATTCTCATTAATTTCCTCATGGACATTTCATACCCATCTCCTCTTCCCCCACTACGGTCATCTTCATCTTATGACGGTTTTTAGACCCTTAGGGATCCGGGCAGAATACGGGGTCTTTAGGAATTAGTCGCCTAAGTTTGAGCTTGTGCTTTCTTAACCAGCCAGTGGTCGCTATATGAGATTTTCTCTCACGGTTTCAGAAAATTGAGCACAACTTTTTTTCTGGGAAATTATACGCGCTGTAGTTCCTTCTAGTCTCCTAACTATCATCCCTCGACAATCTAATAGACTCGTCCGCTCAAGTGGTGACTCAGTTTACTAAGTATCACCATATTGTTGAGTCAGCGCGCTTCATGTGAGAGATTCTCTCATCAAGCGACCACCGGCGTCACCAACTGTGTATAAAAATTAATTTTATTTTTCCCCTTAAAACCTAAAATAGTATCCTTTTATCATGTAATAAAAGGCCCAGTGGATGTGGTCGCTGATATGAAAATCCTATATTCTGTTTCACGGGTTAGTTGTAGATGGTCAATTACCATATATTTTTCAATGTTAAATATGGGCGGCATCAATAGTCACATTTTATATAAAGATAATAATAATAAAACAGAAAAACGTCGTGTCTTTTTAAAGAAAATGGCTTTATCGTTAATGAAACCTCATCTTTTTTGTAAAATATTGTAAAGAAAGGCAAAAGTTCGATATGTGAGAGAAAATCTCACGAGCGACCACTCGCGTAATAACCTACCTAGCACCAATGCCGGGTTAATCGTACATCCCCCTAGATTATTTAAGACATTTTTACACCTCAGTTACCCCCATTGTGACCTCTTTTTAAGCTTACACAAATTCCAACAGCTAACAATAAGTTAAATAAATTCGATAACTTTAAATCAACACAAAATTGCTTTTTTAAATCGTAGGTCTTTTGATAATAAGATTTGATTACTGACTTTAGTTTTCGAATACAAACATTTGTGTAATGTGGTTGGCCTAACCACCTCCACTGACAATATACGTGAATACATTTTTAACTACAACATCTAGTTTTTTGTATTTTAAATGATTATTTTTCACAATGGGGTGAGTGTTGTTACATCATTTCTTAGTTTAACTAGCTGTACACCATAGTTTTTAAATATGACAGGTTAATTTTTCAGCTCCCTGTGGAACGGTCACTACTGTCATGGAGGAGTTCAGGAGTCTCCATCCATTTCATTGTCACTTGCTGCCATACTGTCACCATGTGAACAAGTAAAACCATAGCTCAGATGTTACCTGGGGCGTATTAATAAATATTTTAAAGATCCATACTTAAGATAGCATTTTTAACCGATGTTTCCTTGACGGATTACTTGTAAAGGGCTTTGACCCAAATATTTTTGTAATAATATATACAGTTTTTCTTAATCGTAGTCAAAATTTCAAAATCTTTGCATTATTTTACCAGGTTATATTCATTTTAGGTAAGCACTGATGATGATTGGTCAACCAATCGAAAACTAGTTCAGTGATGAAGCTCTTTTTAGAGATTTTAAATATATACCTTTTATAGAGGATTTTATTGTTTTTTTTTAAGATGTATATTTCTTCAGATAATAATAAACGAGGGTGATTGGTAAAAGAAATTTCCCTGTGCCGCTGAGAAGAAGTGCAACGTGCTGGGAGAAATCTGGCAACACTACCTTACACATCAACTGTCCCTCTTACTGGTGTCACCACTGTCGTCTAGCTGCATTGCTCAGTGTCGGCCTAAGAGCCTTTGAAGATGGAGATCTAAGTCACTGTTACCACCAATGTAAAATTCATGCTATGATAAGTTTTTTAAATGTAAAATAGGTTTTACCTATTGAAATTCATCGTCAGTTAATCAAAGTGTATGGTTAAAAGTACATATCTGTTCAAGATGCTCGAAACACACAGAAATTCACGATGAAAATGGTAGCGGACCAAAATAATTGGACCATAAAGAACTCAGAGAAAACCTTTTAGCGATATCGCCGAAGTATCCAGGCAGCAGTTTTATTAATATGTTCTACACAGTTTTCTGCCATTTAGTTTAGTACTTGTCTTATTCTCTGTCGTATGCATCTTTATATTTCTTCGGTAGCAAGTTTTCAGTTGCTTTTTCCTATTTTTTGCGATTTTCCTAGGTAACTTTAAAACTATCCTGCATTTTCACTTTTGAAGTTTGACAGCAACAGACGTTTATTTATGTGTGACATAATTACCCTGAAGACGATAAATTACCCTCTACTATGATAAATTTTCTGAACTTTTAAAAATGTTTAGATTCCAAATATTATAACAAACTAGTATGACATCGGTAGGTATAAGTTTGTCTGCACCGTGGTTATTAATAATTATTAAATGCTTTTCTTTACTCCAATCAATAGTCTGCATCACTTTTTAGACGTTAATTTGACTGACTTTTCTTCAATGCAAATGAATGAAAATTTGCAGACATATGCATTCGCGGGAACAATATACGAATAGTCAATAAAAAATTTTTTATATTTATTAATTATTTAAATAAAAAAAAAGGTTTTAATGGAAAATGCTTAAATTCTCTTGTTTTTTACAATGTAGAAACTCAAAGCTTTTACGGATTGTAGCTAATGATATGAACTATACTGTTATATTTCTATTTGATATAAAAATTAAAATTTGATAATTATAAACAAAATTCACTTTAATATAAAATATTTTTAATTTTCTCATCCTCGGGCATATAAATTTAGAACAACCTGTATACAACAAATTGTTATATTTAATTTTAAGAAGTGATTAGAATAAGCGTACGAAACTCGGAACAATGTGCTTAGATAAACAAAGTGAATGACGCGTACCATTATCGTTCTTCTCGGAAGGTCGATCATTAGCCTATGCTAAATAAAACTCAGTGAAATAGATGATAGTTCATTATCGTTTTTCGCGGAAGGTTTCGATCATTAGCCTATGCTAAATAAGACTCATTTGAAAGAGAGAATAGGTCATTAAAATTTGTAAATAGTTAGAAAGTATTTTAGAATGGGAATTAAATATTTTCTTTTGAAATCCATTAAGCATATTTAGAAAGATTAAAAATTGGTTTTGAGGAATATTACGAATGAGAGTTGGTGGTGGCAGATTGATTTGTGAATCTGGAAGGGATATTTAGAAAGTAGGGGAATGGATGAGAAAGTGAGATCAGAATGTTTTGAGCTGTCGAGAAGTGAAGTCGAGTAGTAGACGGTAGTGTAGGGAGAGTGAGAAAGCCGGTAGTTCCGTGAGTGTGGAGTATCTATCGTGGAACGAGAAGTAGGCCAGGTCGAGAGTAAAAGAACCTCCTTGAGCCAAGAGTGTCCCGGTAGCTGATAGCAGTTTCGAAAAAGGTAGAACACAGCATCACGACCGAAGCAGGAACGAGAGCTATTCGAGCTAGTTTTTTAAAGGAGTACATTACTGGAAGCCAGGACGAGGTTTGATCGCAGCCAAGGATAGCAGGAACGGGTTTTGTGTGAGGACATTTTCAGTTCACCAGGAAAAGGTCAGTCTCATTTGTTTGGACATGAATGTATGGGTTTTTCGTATTAAATTCCACATAAAAATTGAATAACATAATCAATAATATCAGAAAAGCTTCATTAAACTTAAATAGAGTTGTTGCTAATAACTCCTAATAGTTAAATGTTAATAAAAACTTTCAATTGAAAACCAAAAGGAAATAAGATTCCCATTTGTAAATGTTATGTTTAAGAATAATAAGAAATAGCAAATATTAAGCATTGATTGCCTTTTAAATAAAATAAAAAATATTTTGATTATAATTGTAACCCATATGTGTATTTTTTTTACTCTTTTCTTTTCTATCCCGATTAGGAACCATTAAGAAATATTTGAAGCCACGAAAGTAAGTAATTAATTTATAATTCGCCCTGAGATTGAAAACATATTGATATGTGATCTGGTTAATTAATTAGATTAGTATTAATACATTGATTAAATTAAGTGACATATAAGAATATTATCTCATATCAATAATCAAGATCACATCAACTGTCGTCCAACGTGGAAAGCATTGTAAAGTATTTCTAGTGGCAAATTTGAAGGATAGAAAGAGTAAAGCCGGTATTTGAAAATTTATATGCCTGTGGTAAAAAGTGAGATACTTACATTTGATAACATAAAATTTTAGATCTCTTTAGGTACAAATTTTACATAACTGATTTAATATTTATTTTACGATATTTACATTTGATATATTTATTGACAATTTATAATATTTGGGTGAGAAAAAGTCGTCTTGGTAACATACTAGTAAAATTTCATATTTGGCGGGGACAGTACTTCTTGAAAACAAATGTCTGTGACAAGAAGCCAAAGCAAAGACAACAAAAAACAAAAAGAACATTCAAATCAAGAGAATAATTCAGACCAAGAAGATATTTTAGACAAGACAATCATGGCATCAGAACAGCAAGAATTATCAGGAATAGATAAATTATTACAAATGATGCAACTCCAGTCACAAAGAATGGAACAGAAAATGGATGAAACACAACAAAAACTGGATGACAATCAAAGAGAAACAAAACAAACAATGGAGAAAAATCAGGAAGAAACATCAAAGAAAATGGATAAAGTGGATCAAAAAATGGAGGAAACACAACGAAAAATGGATGAAACACAACAAAAATTGGATCAAAAAATGGATGAAACAAAAAGAATAATGCAAGAAAATCAGAAGGAAACAAAACAAGCCATAGAAGAGAACAACAAGAAAATGGAGGAACGCATAGAAAAGTATGAAATGAAAATTCAAGATAAAATAAAGGAGTTAACGAATGGCCAGAAAAAGGAACTAGAAAATTTGGAAAATAAGTTGGAAAATGCTATTCAAGTAGACAGAGAAGAAGTGGAAAAAAGAATCACAGAAATAGAAAAACAAGTCACCGAAAACCGGACGCAACAAAATGTCGGAGAAAGAAGAGAAATGGTTATACATAGCACAGATGACGTGAAGATAAGGTTTGGCGGGGATGTAAGAAGATTACACCCAGTGCCGTTCATAAATAGCCTGAAAAAGAAAATACAGCACATCGGAAATTTCGAAACAGCAAAAGAAACTATCAGAAACCATCTCAAAAATGAAGCAAGCCTATGGTTCGATTGCAAAGAAGAAGAATTTGACAGTTGGCAACAATTTGAACAAAAATTTTTGAATTATTTCTGGGGAAAAGTCCAACAATTGGAAATTAACAAGGAATTGCAAAATGGGAAATACAATGATAGGATGGGTATATCAGAAAGGACATATGCATTACAAATTTACTATAACGCAAAACATTTACAATATAATTACTCATCGGAACAATTAGTCGAACTGATTGCAAGACATTTCGAAGAAACGCTGGAAGACCATATCACATTGCAAAACTACAAAGACATAGATAGTTTATGCCAATTCCTACAAATAAGAGAATTACGTGTAAGAGAAACAAAATCAAGAAGGTCGCGAGAAGATTACAGGCCCCGAGAAACACAGGATTACAGAGATAGAAATCAAAATAAGAGGGACTATACAAGACGAGATTTTAATCCCAGAAGGGAAAACGAAAATAGAGACAACGGAAGAGGAAATTATGAACAAAGAAATAGGCAATGGAATGAGGACAGAAATCGAGAATACCAGAATAGAAACACCACACGCTCAAATCAAGAAAACAGAAATAATGGTAGACAAAATGAACAGGGATATCAAGAAAACCGAAACAGATCCGACAGACCAAGAGAAAATAGAAGAGAAGTAAATAATACCCAGACAGATGGATATGACGGAGAGAGACATTATGACGAAAATATAAACAACGATGAGCAACCGGCGTTTTTTCACGACGGCGCTCACTAAAAACCAAAAATCAAACAGGAATCTTTTGTAACCCCAAGGAGTTTATTAAATTGGCAAGAAACAACGAAAAGAAAAATGGAGTTAATTTAAAATTTGTGGATGGATTTATCAACGAGAAACCAATTAAAATTATGATAGACACTGGATCTGAAATAACATTGGTCAACAGAAAACTAATAGAAGAAGTTAACTTAACAAATTTAATTTACAAAATACCTAGGGTAAATTTAGTGGGCGCAAACAAACGGACATTGGCAACTATAAATGAAGGCATACGAGTAATGGTACGACTGGGTAAGAAGATGTATGCACTACAATGTGTAATAATGCCAAACATGTCACATGACATGATAGTAGGAGTTGACGAATTGGCAGAAAAACATGTAGTGATAGATTTTAAAAATAATACGATGAATCTAACAGAAGAAAAAGAAGAAGAACAGGACAAGGAACAGGAGAAACAAAATACGGACGAATCAGGTAAAGAACAAACAGTGGAAATGAATTTGGCAACGAAGCAAGGACAAAGAAGAAAAGGGAGAAAAAGTCAGAAAAAGACAAAAGAAAATGAAACCTGTGGTTCCTCAAAAGAAGAGTTGAGCCCAGAAGAAGAAAATTTGAGAGTATCAGAAACAAAGGAAACCTGGGATTCCTCAAAAGAAGAGACGAGCTCAGGAGAAGAAGAAATAAAGCAAAAAAATGAAAGCGAAAAAGATATGATCGAAACAGTGGCATTTGAAGGGGAGGCATATGAAAACGAGGATGCAGAATACACGATAAAAGTATGTGAAAAATCTGAGGAAAAAGACAGAAGATTAATATGGGAAAAAGGGAAAGACAACATAATAGCCGACACTCTAACACAGGATGAGGACACTGAAAATAAGGAAACAATTACTCTACAGGTGGGACTAATTAGAGTAATACAAGAAGAAGGGGTATAAGACGTAGATTAAAGTAAGGAAATATACAGGGAGGTGGTTTTGCCTCGAGAAAATTTATTTAAAAATGCAGATAAATTTTATCGAATACAAGGCGGGGATTTGTTATATTTCTATTTGATATAAAAATTAAAATTTGATAATTATAAACAAAATTCACTTTAATATAAAATATTTTTAATTTTCTCAACCTCGGGCATATAAATTTAGAACAACCTGTATACAACAAATTGTTATATTTAATTTTAAGAAGTGATTAGAATAAGCGTACGAAACTCGGAACAATGTGCTTAGATAAACAAAGTGAATGACGCGTACCATTTTCGTTCTTCTCGGAAGGTCGATCATTAGCCTATGCTAAATAAAACTCAGTGACATAGATGATAGTTCATTATCGTTTTTCGCGGAAGGTTTCGATCATTAGCCTATGCTAAATAAGACTCATTTGAAAGAGAGAATAGGTCATTAAAATTTGTAAATAGTTAGAAAGTATTTTAGAATGGGAATTAAATATTTTCTTTTGAAATCCATTAAGCATATTTAGAAAGATTAAAAATTGGTTTTGAGGAATATTACGAATGAGAGTTGGTGGTGGAAGATTGATTTGTGAATCTGGAAGGGATATTTAGAAAGTAGGGGAATGGATGAGAAAGTGAGATCAGAATGTTTTGAGCTGTCGAGAAGTGAAGTCGAGTAGTAGACGGTAGTGTAGGGAGAGTGAGAAAGCCGGTAGTTCCGTGAGTGTGGAGTATCTATCGTGGAACGAGAAGTAGGCCAGGTCGAGAGTAAAAGAACCTCCTTGAGCCAAGAGTGTCCCGGTAGCTGATAGCAGTTTCGAAAAAGGTAGAACACAGCATCACGACCGAAGCAGGAACGAGAGCTATTCGAGCTAGTTTTTTAAAGGAGTACATTACTGGAAGCCAGGACGAGGTTTGATCGCAGCCAAGGATAGCAGGAACGGGTTTTGTGTGAGGACATTTTCAGTTCACCAGGAAAAGGTCAGTCTCATTTGTTTGGACATGAATGTATGGGTTTTTCGTATTAAATTCCACATAAAAATTGAATAACATAATCAATAATATCAGAAAAGCTTCATTAAACTTAAATAGAGTTGTTGCTAATAACTCCTAATAGTTAAATGTTAATAAAAACTTTCAATTGAAAACCAAAAGGAAATAAGATTCCCATTTGTAAATGTTATGTTTAAGAATAATAAGAAATAGCAAATATTAAGCATTGATTGCCTTTTAAATAAAATAAAAAATATTTTGATTATAATTGTAACCCATATGTGTATTTTTTTTACTCTTTTCTTTTCTATCCCGATTAGGAACCATTAAGAAATATTTGAAGCCACGAAAGTAAGTAATTAATTTATAGTTCGCCCTGAGATTGAAAACATATTGATATGTGATCTGGTTAATTAATTAGATTAGTATTAATACATTGATTAAATTAAGTGACATATAAGAATATTATCTCATATCAATAATCAAGATCACATCAATATATAATTTCACTTTTTAAGTTAATTGTTTACGTTATGCTTCACAAATAAACAATAAAGTTTCAAATTTTGAACGCTCATATATTTGTTTATATATAAATCGTCGTTTATTCGTGTCAAATTTCAATACGATACGAAACAAAACTTCAACCAAAACTCGAATTAAAAAAATTCGTGTTTTTATCGTATTCTTAGAAAAACCACCGGTAGAGACGTTTTGTGCTACAATTAACATTAGAATTCGTTTTGTCGTAATAATTAATTAAACGCTTTTCTTTAGTTCAATCGTTTGGGTCAAATATTTCGACGTTAATTTGACTTTTGCCTTTTCTTTAATTCAAATGACTAAAAATTTGCAGACATATGCATTCGCAAACACAATACACGAATAATAAATAAAAAAAGAATGTGTGTGTACTTTGTACGCACGTAAGAATTTATACTTCTATTATACAATTTATATAATTTCAACGAAATAAATATACTTAACAGTTACAATACAAAAAATTAACAGTAATTACCAAAAATTAACCAAAACTTAACAATGCCAAAAAAAATAATGAATCGTCCGGGATTTGAACCCGGATATACATAATTACACATCACGATGACAAGTGAAATATAAAAATAGATATTTTATTATTTTACGTCCAAGGAAGACAAATCCAAAGACACAAATATTATAATAAATAATACATTTACTAAAAAACACTAATATAATATTTTAATGGCTTATTTGCGCTGATACATAATTTGAAAGATTAGCAACTAAACGCCATACTGTCTGTGTGCGCATGCGCGCAGTATTATGAAATTTTACTCTCAATCGTGCCTAAAGAAGTATAACTTCAAAAATTTTTTGTTCATTAATTGTTTAAAAAAAAACGATTTTAACGGAAAATGCTTAAATTCTCTTGTTGTTTACAATGAAGAAACTTGAAACTTTTACAGATTGTAGCTAATTATATTATGAACCATACATAATTTCACTTTTTACGTTAATTGTTTACGTTATGCTTCATAAATAAACAATAAAGTTTCAAATTTTTTGCCGATTTCTACTACTTTTCTTGTTTGTACATCATATGTTTTATACATATTTTAATAAACATGACGATATATTTTAATGTTTGAAAAGTTAAGACTAAACAGTTAAAAATAAAAAAATATGAAAAAAACTTTTTAAAGAACGCTTTTCTTTAGTGACTAAAATTAAACATAATATTGTAAAAAAATCAACCAAAAAGCAAAAAATAAAAAAGAAATTGAAAAAATCTAACACATTCGTTAAAGAAAAGCATGGTGCGAAAACCGTTTATTCGATGAAGAAGCGCCACGCTTTTCTTTGACGAATGTGGTAGATTTTTCATTTTTTATTTTTTGCTTTCTAGTTGATTTTTTGATAATATTATGTTTAATTTTAGTCACTCGTAACTAAAAAAGCGTTTCTTACAAATATTTTTTCAAATTTTTTTTATGTATACCCTCCGGCGACTTACAAATACTCGGGTCAGAGGTACTCATCTTTGTCAGATAGTCGCCCTCAAAAACAAACTACTTTACGATCTACTTTATGCCCTTGGTGCATAAATAACTATTACCCCTTGTAAATTGCTTTAAATCTGTCTTGATTTTCCCCATTTTGTATATGATACTGAAATTTTGACGAAAAATGTTACCACAAACCTATTTTTAAACGACCAATTTTCTTAATTATCATTTTATGCCGCTACCACGCTAAACGAGAAACCCACCCCCAAATTTACGAAAATGATACGCCCCTAACTTTTCAAATGCTGTTAATTACACGAGTTTGCTAGTTTTCGACGTTCACCTACTTCTACACTTAGACTGTACAAAGCAACACGCTCGAAATAAATGGTTAATCTCTTCCTGCTGGGGATTAATTAATTTTGAAAGTTTGCAAAAAAACTTTTAACTAGACCATAGCAGAGAAATAATTCTAACACCTCGATTGCTTTTGATCGCACATTTTTTGGCTTTTTCAATTAAGGAAAGGAATTCGCTGATTTAATTGAATTAAATGTGACACCTAGAAAGTTTTACTTTTGTATTTCCCGATATAATTTATGATTTAACCCGGCAGCAGTTGCGCCGTTAGAAAACATCTGACATGTTATGCTTTTCCGTGATAACTTGGTGAAAAATTTTGCAACATAACTTTCCATTCGTAAGTACCTCAAGAAAGATTGTAGTAATGCGTGGGAATTTTTTTATTTTTTTTTATTTTTTTTAGTTTTTTTATTTTTTTGTGGAATTTATGGCTTCGGTGAGAACCAATTAGCTTCAAAATTGTTACAAATAGATATTTTTAACATGACAAGTATATAAAAATATTATAAAATATAAATTTGTTTTAAATTCGTATTTAAATTCGTATTGTAGTACATTCTTTCACGGTTTTTGTCTAAATTTTAAAGAACCGCTTGGATTGACATGAAATTTGGCATACGCATAGCTTACATGTCAAAGATAAATAGTGATATTGTGCTGATATGTGCTTTTGCCCTGGAGGTGACCATCACCCCCTCTTGAGGGTGAAAAAATATTTGTCCAAAATAAGTCCGGAAATGGGTAAACTGACTAATTTTAAGTAACTTTTGTTCTATAGAGCTTTTTCTCCAAGTCAACACTTTTCGAGTTATTTGCGAGTGAATATGTTAATTTTTCAACAAAATAACCACATTTTTAGACGGTTTTTCGCAAAGAACTCAAAAAGTAAGTATTTTGTCGAAAAAAAGGTTCTTAGCAAAAATATGGCATGTAAAAAAGTAAAAAAATGGTGTACGCGTTAGGTCTCTGGACCTCGTAGATCCAGAGTTATAGCCAATGAAAAATAGATTCATATTTACCAAATTTCAAATAGAATATTTCGAAGTGAAATATCCAAAAATTTAACACTTTTTGGGGAAAACTCATTATAACTTTTTTAAAGTGTGTAAAAAAAGCTTTATTTTTGTTTCCATAAAAAGTTTCCTGCATTAAATTTAAGCAAGTTACGCTCAAAATAAAGTTGGTCCCTTTTGTTTTGGCAAAAAAAAAATCTGGAAGACAACCCCCTAATTAGCAACTTAAATGAAATTAATCGTTACCGCTCCACAAATTATTTTACTTATGTTGTGTTTATATGATCTGTAAGCTTCATCGATTCAAAATGCTTATTTTTGAAAAAATTTGGTTGTAAAGTAAAATTTTTAAAAATTTTAACTTTGAAAAATTTGCTTTTTTTCAAAATAACTTAAAAATTGTTAGAGATTCCAAAAACCCCGAAAAAAAAGTCAGCATTGCTTTTCTGAATATCATGTATTTTTTTGTTTTTCTGTTAGACGGAAATTAATTAAGATTTGGTGTTTCTAAATTTGCATACATTCGTGATCAGTGACTGATTCAACTCCTTTTAACTACAGCCCTTTCGAAAATAAGAACTTAGAACCGATGAAAGTTACAGATCATAGAAACAATACATACACGAGTCAAGAAACTTGTGAGGTCGTAACGATTAAGTTCATTTGAGAAACTAATTAGGGGGTGATTTCCCCGATTTTTTTAACAAAAAAAGGGACTAACTTTATTTTGAGCGTAACTTGTTTATTTTTGATGCTAGAAATTTTTTTTTTAAACAAAAATGAAGCTTTTTTAAACACTTTAAATAAGTTGTAATGAGTTTTCCCCGAAATGTGCTTCATTTTTGGTTATTTCACGTTAAAGTATTACATTTGGAATTTGACGAATATGAACCTATTTTTCATTAGCTATAACTCTGCTTCTACTAGGTAAACAGACGTAATATATACATCATTTTTTTAAATTTTTTACAGGCTATATTTTTACTACGAACGTTTTTTCGACAAAATACTTACTATTTGAGTTATTTGCGAAAAACCTTCTAAAAGCGTGGTTATTTTGTTGAAAAAATTAACATATTCACTGGCAAATAACTCGAAAAATATCTACTTAGTGAAAAAACTCTATAGGACAAAAGTTACTTAAATTTAGTCAGTTTATCCATTTCCGGACTTACTTTGGACGAATATTTTTTCACTCCCAGCAGGGGGTGAAAACCACCCCAGGGCAAAAGCACATATAGGCACAATATCACTTTGTTTCTTTGACTTATTAGCTATGTGTATGTCAAATTTCATGTCGATCCAAGCGGTTCTTTAAAATCTAGAGGTTTTGCAATATTTTACCGTTAAAGAACGTACTATTGTGAGATTTTTTCTCTACGCGCGACTGCTTACGTGACAGAAGTGAGCGCGGCTGCTCTCGGGTTAAGGAAGGAAATTAATCTTAAAATAATTGAGTGCCTCAAGGGCTGCCTAGCTAAGTATAAAGATATGTAGCAAGATACATCCATTTCTGGCGTCCTATTTCTTCCACGCAATGATGGATTGCAATTATTTCCACCTGGAAAATTAAGACATATTTAGGTAAAGTTGCCGAGAAATATATCCCTTACCTTTTCCCTACTACACTCAGCCCTACACTCTCCGATGTTTTTGAGTCAAAACTGTAGTTTTCGTTTGTATCATTACACCTTCCTTCCTTTCTTTCCTACCTGGTATATTAAGTTTAAACTTATTTTCAAATAAAAGCTATATTTCGTTGTTGTTGCACCGATGGGTTGTCCCATTACAATATCTGTTTTTAGCTCCTCGATTAGTTTTCTTTTTTCAGCATTGGCTTATATGTTACTGACTGTGTAATAATCTGCACATCACTGATCTTGCTTCGATACGTATAAAAATATGAATTGTTGGTTGATCCAGCAGAACTTTCAACGCCTCTGTAGAAGTTGTTTTTATGGCCTCCGGTAGAGGCAGGCATGCTAGACTTAGCAACCTTATTGCTACCACTTGCTGCGTCTTGGTCTAATAACCCGGGTCTAGGACGTTTCATCGCCGCCAGTTCATCGCCGCCGTTTCGATGCCGCCAGTTCATCGCCGGCTGATTCATCGCCGGCCGTTTCGATGCCGCCGGTTCATCGCCAGTCAGTTAATCGCTAACTGATATATTTCCGAATTTTCGACCAATTTTAGACAGTTACATTTATTATTTATTTTTAGTATTAATTAGGAATTCTAGGAAATGCGAGATATGACCATTCCCGTGGCCATACTTAATCTTTTAATAGACTTTTAAACTTTTATAATATAAAATATAATTTAACACTACAAATTTAATACTGTTTAGTATCAAATTTAGGGGAAGTAGAAATAGAGCAGTAAATTAATATAATAATATTTTTTATCTATTTATTTGTCATAAGTTTTGAACTGAATTTAACGTCGTGTCGTGTCATCTCCCATAATACAAGATCAACTGACTAACTGGCGATGAAACGGCCGACGATGAAACGGCCGGCGATGAAATGGACTGGCGATGAACCGGCGGCATCGAAACGGCGGCGATGAACCGGCGGCGATGAAACGTCCCATTCCGTAATAACCCTAGTGTATAACCAAGAGCCATTTTGGGGTCAAGTCACAATTCTTACCTCACATCTTTCTACATCAAATCTGTATTCCATGTAAGCCTATGATCAAATTATATCGCTCTAGCTATTTTGTTTCTTAGGTAAATTAATTCTCTGTCCTCCCAATAGGCATTTGCTGTAAGATGGCGTAAAATGCTTCCGCTGCAGTCATTTTAATGTTGACTTTTTGTGAAACTAAAGTTATGTTAACTTAGATCACTTGTTCCACAGCAGGGGAGGCAACTATACTAAATTTGCAGTTACTCGATGGGGACCTATTGGGTTGTGAAGATTAGGTCCTAAAACCAAAAAAGTTAAGTTAAGTTTTCTATTTTAGTGGAGAATTTCCTTGTTTTAATTTAATGTTTTATTTGCAATTAATGGTTTTTTCCGATTATAGCGCCATCTATCCATAATTCGAAAACATCTCTCAATTAAAAGTTACGTATTTTTATGTAAGGAATTCAAATCTGCAATAAAAATGGGGGCTCCTATTTATGATTTTAAAGTAAACCAGATTTTAAACCAGTAAGATTTTAAATTTTAAATATAGATAACCACCTCACCTCCGTGGGTGGTCGCGTTTGATGTCGTTTGATAGATTTTTGAAAAATAGTGCGCATGTATTTTTAAGCTTCTTTTGATCAGATGTCCATTTTGCTAAATATCGCGGGGTTCGCATTTAATATTTAATATTTTAAAGTTACCCCCCACCCCTCACCGTGGAGGGTCGTGTTCGATAGATTTTTGAGAAATACATATTGAACAAGAATAAAAAACCGCTAAACGCCGTAAAAATATGAGTGGCGCATACAATATTCCAGCTACAAAAGATCTGATATGAATATTACGTGGCGCGAAAATGTATTTTAATTTTGATGCAAAATAAAATTCTAGTTTTATTTTAAAAAAATTTTCCATAACATTTGCTAAATTTGAAGTACAACGCGACACAAAAAGTAACTTTGAAACAGTTTGAATTTTGAAACTCTTTTGTGGCGCGTTTACTTCAAATTTAGCAAATATTATGGAAAAATCTTTTAAAATAAAACTAGAATTTTGTTTTACATCAAAATGAAAATACATTTTCCGCCACGTAATATTCATATCAGATGTTTAGTAGCTGGAATATTGAATGCGCCACTCATTTTTACGGCGTTTAGCGGTTTGTTATTCTTGTATCAGGAGTTTTTCAAAGTTATTTTTAAATTAAATGTATAAAGTTGAATGCAATGTTTCTCGATTACACCTTAAGCTTTATAAATGGTCGCCTTTGTCGCATTATCTCCCAAATGATCGAATGTCCATCGAATGTACACTAGATTGTTTTTCTATTCGAAATGGATTGAAAAAAAATATTGGGATGGCCGGTAAATGAACTCGGATTGCCCGTTGTCAGATCAAATTTAGCGCCGTTATCACTACAACTACATAAACCATTTCGGGAATAATCGTTAGTTGGATTAAATTTTGGGAGCTTAATAACTTCTAAACGGCTTAACCGATTTTGATCACTAGACATGAGTTTGAAACTTATTGACAAGTAGTATCTGATGCATCTAAGGTCAAGTATGATAACTGAAGCTATTACAGAAATTAGTTAGCTTGAAAAACCGTTTTTCCCATAGGAAATAGATTTGATCATACTTATGAAGCCTATAACCTAAAAATTCGAATTTTTCTGGATATGAGGTATACACCGTTAGGTTCGTCTAGAATCCTTCTACAAACGCTCAGTTATTGTCGCAATTCGTACGTACAAATTTTGATTAATTGTCGAAAACCCAAAATTTTCAAAGTCTGGTTTTTCAGTTTTTCGGCTATACTGAGCCGTGTGTATGTCTCATCCTTACGGCTTAAACACCATTTGAAAGCTTAACTCAACACTATTGATTTGGTGTATTTGCGGTTCTCCTGTCTCTTCTTGAACCAAAGATATATAACCCCAAAAAATATGCCGTTTTGCACCTATCAAGTCCTATTTATAGCTTGCTTATGAGTGGTCAAAAGTTACAAACGACACCGGTTCTGAATCGGCCCTCACCCCCTCTTTAAACAGAGAAAAAAAATTCAAATCGGTGTAACTTTTCCACACACATACATACATACATACATATCCACAAACATTTTCCCCTTTTTAAATAAAAATTGAGTCATAACTCTGATCTCGGTAACTTTTGAATGGTATAACCAATTTTCAAAATTAGATATGCGTTGGAGAAGTAATGACTAGTGCTATCGGAAGCCCCAAAGGTCGGACTTAAATTTCCGAAATTTTTGGGAGTTTTGGGGACGAGAACGAAAAACAATCCCTAAATAGGAAGGGCCGTAAAATCCACAACCTTGGACCAAAATGGATGGTTGACATATGGATGGGTGAGTCTTGTCCTGAACTTTAAGATGGGAGTTGGCCCAATTTTAAATTCAGTCAGATTTAGAAAATCGAAAATTTCGTGTATATATAGTGTCGCGTGTAGGGGGGTTGTGCGCCACTGGCGAGAACTGCCGTTCTCTGGTATCATGTATTATTTGTCACTTTTTCGATCTGACGTTCATTTCGCGAAATAATAATAATATAATAATAATAGAGTTTTTTGTAGTAATTAGTAAATAATAATAAACCCAAGTTCTCACTTAAGTTGTTAGTCACATATGGACTACAACTTGTGCGTGAGACTCATCTGTCTTCAAATTTGGGCTCCTTTTCTCATTAATTCAGTTAACGTTAAATTTTGTTTATCGGCCCTACGAAATATTCGCTTTTTTTGTGAAACTTTGTGACTCGCCCATTTTCTTATAGAACGGCAGCCCAAGCGGGGATTTTTAAAGTTACTCGAGCGCGTCAGATTATCACATCGGCAGAAACCTTGTACTCTCTAAATGTACCTCTACTATATATTGGCTCTTAATACAGAGGAGTTTGTTAAGGGGTGTCCGAAAAAAGAATCTATCCTTAGAAAAATTCGAAATCGTCAGATTAAGATAAAAACATGCAAAACAGTGTATATTTAAAAAAATCTGACGATTTTCACAAGTTTCACAAAAAAAGCGAATATTTCGCGAAATGAACATCAGATTGAAAAATTAAAAAATAATTCGTGTTCAATATTTTTCAAAAATCTATCGAATGATACCGAACACGACCCTTCACGGAGAAGGGTGGGGGTAAATTTAAAATTTTAAATACGAACCCCGCGATATTTCGCGAAATGAATATCATATCGGAAAACTACAAAATACACGTATTCAATTATTTAAAAAAAATCTATCGAATGGCACCAAATACGACACTCACGGAGGTGGGTTGGGGGTTACTTTAAAATCTTAAAGAGGATCCCCCAATTTTTATTGCAGATATGGATTGATTACGTAAAAATAAGCAACGTTTATTCGAGGCATTTTTTCGAATTATGGATAGAAGGCGCTATAATCGGAAAAAACGATTGTTGGAAATGGAAAATTAAATTAAAAAAGGAAAGTCCCCCACTTTATGGAAAACTAAACATAACTTTTTTTGGTTTTCGGACCTACTCTTTACAACCTAGTAGGTCGCGATAACGCTCTAGTAACTGCAAATTTAGCATACTTTCCTCCCCTATTATTAAGCACCACCCAAATCGTCAGATTTCTGAAATATGCACCGTTCTCCATGTACTCAACTTACCTTATCTTAATGTGACGATTTTGAGTTTTTCTAAGGACAGATTTTTTTCTAACCCCTCTTAACGAACTCCCCTGTATTAATCGTCCATATAATATGGTAGGGGTACATTAACAGGGCCCAAGGTTTCTCCCAATGTAATTTTCAGACGCACTCGGGTAATTGCAAAAATCCACCGCAAAAAATGAATAAAACAAACATATCTTTTCCCAACAACCCCTCAATTATTGTTTTTAAAACATAATCCATCAGTTCTAACAACCTTAAATAATAATCAAATAAAAATGCCTTCGCTCTATTTGGCATCATTGCTTTACATGACGTTAACATTATGCGGCCAAACTCCAATTCATTAAAATCTAATCACATGTTAACTGTCTGTCAAAACCAAAATTAATGATCCCCTGAGGGATCTTTTAATCATCCGCTTCTGGCATAAAATGAAATATCTAACGTTGTTCGCGGCATACACTGTGTAGAAATGTTTAGAAACATTTTTCGGAGCTGTTATTGGCAACTCGCTGATTCCGTTTACCTAATTCAGTCAAAATTATTAATTTATTTTTTAATTAAATACAAAGATTACCGGATTATCTGAATATAAAATAAAGGCGCCGGTGTGGTATTACAGAATATTAATCAAAATAGGGGGAAACAACGACCACATATACCGCTGATGGGCTGCAATAAAGGCACAACTCCAAACCACTGGAATATGTTTTATGAATAAATACCAAATGGACTAGGAATAGTTGTAAACGTGTAAACATTTAACATTTTTTCCAGCATCAATACTGGCACAACTCATAATTCAATATTAGGCCGTAAGATGGCAGAAGTATCACTATTGTATTATGTGATTAGTACCAAGTATTGGCTGTATCACTGACAATACTCATTTTATAGGCTATTCATTATGTTTAAAATAAGAGAGCTAAAAGTAACTACAACATAAATGGGATTTTATTATCTCATATGGTCAATGGACCTCTAAGTTTGAAAAACCCGCGGAGTGCTACCATTTAGATGGGTGCGTTTTTGAGAAAGGGGTGAATTAGTCCCTAGGCACAGGGTGAAGTAGGGTGAGTTCTATGCACTTTTATTAAAAAAGTGTCTACAGGAAAATTGTTCCACGTTAAATTTACTATCAAAATATCACATTTTAAAGTCAAAAATATTTTTTTTTACAAAAATATACTCAAAAGAATAACGAGAAAAAAATACAAAAGAAAGCAATTTTGTTTTTTGCCCATAACTTTTTTGAACAGGGATATACGTATAGGCATTGCTTCAGCGAAAAATAATTACCATCCTTTCTCATTAAAATGGCGTATGGTAGAGGTCTCTAGGATTTACAGTTTCCGAAATAGGATTTTTCAAAATTCGCCACTTACAGCATTTTTGGGCCATTTTCCCCATTATTGCGCAAACATTGTTCTGTAACTTTTTCTACACATTTCTAGGTATATGCAATGGTACACTTTGTAGAAAGAGAAGTCAATTACCTTTAAAATGGTCTACTGTGTAAGGTTGTACGACTATTATGCTGTAAGTGATGCTTTTTCAAATTTTTATACTTTTATGATTTTTGATATTTTTTATGATTATTTTTAGAATTTTTCATTATGACTTTTTTCTTGCACATTAAGGTATATACATTGTACAATAAAAAAGCATATCTTCTCTACTTTAAAATGGTGTATTGCAAAAAATTCTAGGACTATTTTTAAACAAGATATCCTTATGATATCCAAAAGTATCGGTAATTTGAGAAGAATTTAAAAAAATTTCATTTTTACCAATTAGAAGCATATAATGGCATATTATAACATAATTTTTAATTCCAAATTTTTCGATATTTTGAAATATAAAGCTACTTTACTCTTGAGCGGAATTCCTATTTTTTAACATACCTCGCACACTATTGACAAAATTTTATATCTAATGATTGCATCTTAGGTTTTAGATTATGCAGAGCATTTTATAAAGAATAAATTTTTTTCATAAAGTTAATAATAAAAAAGTTTTCCATATGGTTCCAGCTTAGTGGGACCTATTGCATGTATATGTGACATTTTGAAAAAGCATAGCTTGTTTAAAAATAGTCCTAGAATTTTTTACAATACACAGTTTTAACGCAAATAAAATAAGTTTTCTTTTTTATTGCACGATGTATACATATGGATACCTAAATATACAATAAAAAAGTTATAATGAGAAATTTAAAAATAATCCTAAAATATATCAAAAATCATTAAAAGTATACAACTTTCAAAAACCATACCTTGCTTAAAAATAGTCACACAGCCTTCTACGATAGACCCTTTTAAAGATAATTAACCTTTCTTTTTACTGAATGTAACATTCTATATACCTAGAGCTGCGTAGAAAAAATTTGCAGAACAATGTTTGCGAAGTAACAAGGAAAATGTCCTAAAATCGCTTTGAGTGGCGAACTTTGAAAAATCATAATTTGGAAATTATAAATAATAGGGACTTATACCAAACGTCAGGTGAAAGAAAAATGATGGAAGTTTTTTTTTATGTGAAGCAATGCCTATACCTATATCCCCATTGGAAAAAATTTTGGGACACAAAACAAAATTGCTTTTTTTCGTGTTTTTTTTTTCTTGCTTTTCTTTTGAATATAATTTTGTAAAAAAAAACTATTTTTAACTTTAAAATATGATATTTCTATAGTAAATTTAACCTGAAACAATTTTCCTGTAGACATGTTTGCACTAAATGTGCATAGAACTCACCCTAATTCGCATTGTGTCTAGTTACTAATTCATCCTTTTCTCAAAAACGCACCCCTTTAAATGGTAGCACTCCGCAGTTTTTTTATAGTGAGAGGTCCTTTGACTATATGAAACAATAAAATCCCGTTAACGTTGTTAGTTCCTTTCTAAAATACATAATTAATAACCTATTATATCATAAAATTATATCATAAAAATGTTATTTTTATTACACTAATAATTAAGAGAAGAATAATTAAGGCTAAGACAGTTCCGTATCAACATATTACTTAAACTAACCATGCCACAAGAAAACAGTTTCAAAACTGAGCAATATTTTATTATGAGTTTTTTTTTTATTATGACAGCTTCACTACATATACGATACAATATTGACACGTTTTAAGTATCGAGTATTGTATTGGTTATGCCAATGAAGTATCGTACTGTGTATCGATATCGGCAATACTTTCTTATGAAAATATCGTATTTATATTGATTTCGATATGATATCGATACAATACTCAATAAAATATCGGCATAAAAAGAAATAAATTAATAAAAAAAAACAATTCTTTGTTCATTTCTCACTATCTTTACAAAAAAATATACAATACGATAAATTACACGGTAACCTCACAAAAAATATTATTCTTTAAAGAGCTCTTTATCCATCTGTTCACACAAAAATGAGATCTTTGATATTCTTATCGCTTAAAGAGATTCGTTAGTACCAGCGCTGCTTCAGAAAAAAGCCGATCGACTGGTACAGACGTCCCTTGGGCACACAAAATATCTTGGTCACACATAAAAGGTCTTGGAGATTGCAAGTAGTTTTCAATTTCCTTTTTAAAAACATGGGATATCATCTGACGATCTTAAAAATACATAATATATCGAAATTGATTAACTTATTGGCTTCATCGTCTTTCTCTCTCGCACTAATGGAGATCATACGCGCTTGTGTGTCTTATAACCCTTATAATACCTCAAGTGTATAGTAGGCCTTATGCAGCACTCCCGTGGCGTTTTATTTTTTTTCTCGATATCGATATTCACAATAATATCGAGGCAGGCGTATCGACAATACAAGATTATATTGATTTCGGATAATGAGTATCGTATCGACATTAATATTGCTAAGGTATATATTGTATCGGTATATTATTGATGTTCGATACGATGTCAATACAATATTAATAGTTTTTGTCGAATATCGTGAAGCTCTAAATGAGGTTTAGCGTTCACAATCCTTATTAATTTTTCTTTTGAATCCAATGCTTGAGAGAGCAATAGGATATGAGAAGAAATAGGAGAAAAGGAATGGAATTCTAATTTAATCTAAACGCCTTAGCCTTACAATATCTAAATTGTGTTGTATCCAAATTTAAAGTTTACATATAGGAGAGTGTAATTAGAACGAAAATATGCATTGTTTCGGAAAAATTCAAACAAGCTTATATTTTTCTAAAACTTTTTTTGTTAGTTTATATACATGTTAAAGTAAAAAGTTCCTACTCGCAGATTTGGTCGCTAATTGTTTATTATTTGTTTAACATAAACAATTTTTTTGTATAAATAATTTTAAAAATATCGATAAATTCATTATTTTACTTTGATCAAATATGTTTCTATTTTGTTTTTGATTATGCTGAATCCGAATATGGAAAACTTTTTTATTATTAACTTTACGAAAAAAAGTTATTCTTAATAAAATGCTCTGGATAGTCAAAAATCTAAAACTCAACCATCAGATATAAAATTTTATCAATTTTATACGAGTTATGTCAAAAATATGAATTTCGATAAAGAGTAAAGTACCTTTATATACCAGAATATCAAAAAATACTATTATGAGAAGTTGTTTGAAATTAGAAACTATGTCTAAATATACAATTACATCATTCTAATCGAAAAAAAATCAATTTTTTCTCAAATTACGGATATTTATCATCATTTTATTACAATTATGATAACTATTTTATTATCACTTTTACGAAAAAAAGTTATTCTTTATAAAATGATCTCCCTGGTCTAAAATCTAAGATACAATCATCAGATATCAACGATATTTTTTAATTTTATACGAAGTATGTAAAATATGAATTTTTCTGAGTTAAGTGCCCTTATTATTCACAATATTTTAATTAGAAGGATGTAATTGAACACTAAAACAAATTTTTTAATTCCAAACCACTTTTCTTAATAACAATTTTCGATATTGTGAAATTTAAAAGTACTTTATTCTTGAGTGAAATTCATATTATTTGACATACCTCGTATAACACTTATTAAATTTGATATTTGATGATTGCATCTTATAATATAGGATGCAGAGTATTTTATAAATAATAACTTTTTTTCTTAAAACTGATAATAAAAAAGTTATCAATAGGTTCCAAGTTAAGCAGACATACTGTACAAGAGCTAAAAAAATTTTTTGCTTAACATTTATTATTGTTGAAGCTTATTATTAAATGTATTTTAGGTGAGTTTTACAGAAAAAAGTTTTGATCACTTTGTATAAAAATTTTTTTTGCTGGTAATTTTCGGTTTTCGTATTACATTTTTGTTATCTTTCTTAATTTTCTTAAAAAGAAATAGTTTATTTCGTTTCTAAAGTAAAATAATTCATTAACGTTTCGAAGCCCAAATCGGGTTTCGTTGTCAAAATACAAAATACTATTGTGAATTTATTAACGTTTCGAAGCCCAAATCGGGTTTCGTTGTCAAAATACAAAATAATAAAATAATTCAGTGCATTTTAAATATTATATCCTAAGCTTTAAAAAAGCACTTATAAAACTTTAATAGATCTGTTGAAACTTGAGTAATACCGTCTTAAATTGGTGGTAATTCTATAAAACTACGAAGATTTCAAAAATTACAATTTTTGAGACGTCATATCATTTGAATTAAATTTTTGAGTTTTTTTTTTAATGAAACATCATTTATTAAGATGCTTTAAAAGTAAGTTATGCAAAATTGAGAGTTTTATAAGAAAAATTGTATTAGTTACACATTTTTAAACAAAATTCATGTAAGGCTCAGTTTCCGCCCACACGGTACTTATGGCCGTACATTTTAGTTCTTTCTATTTTAACTATAATATAGCTCAATTATTCTTCTTTCATGTTCAATTTGTAAAATTTCATTTGATTCATTAGTTAAAGAATTACTTTAAATAACTCAACCGTGCACTTCGCCGTACGTTAGTTTACAGTGCGCCAATGTTTGTGAGAAGGGTGACTTTAGCGTTACAAATAAAAAATTATGGAAGATACATATTTAATTTTAGAAAATTCTTTATAAGGTTTTTTTGTAAAATTTTCTGAATTTTTCAATGGTCAAGTTAGTTTTTTTCTAAAATTTATATTTTGAGTTATTTAAAAAACATCTAATTTCGTAGTTCATTTGTTTAATAAAAAATGAAGCACCCACTTCTCGAGTAGAAATTTTTGATATGTTGGTTATTAAACATTTCTTAATGAAATTACTAAAAGTTCTATCTGGTTTGATTTTTTCCGACGTGAAAATCTATATGCAATCCCCTAATAATATAGTCAGCATATTACCAGATTGTATTTGATGTTACATGTTATGATAAGTTACTTACATTTTTATAGTTAATATTTGATATTTAGCATTTTTTTTAATTATAAGTACCACCTACAGAATAATATTGGACTTTTATTAAATATTTGAACTGGGAAAAATATCTGCTTTACGTAAATATAATCAGTCAAATAAGTAATAAATCATTGAATGGTACGATTATCAATATTTTTTTCATAAAATAAACAGGTTTTTAGTGTAATTTGCTTCTTGGTTTACTTTGGAAAGATTTTGTGATCAATAACGCCTACATTCCATATTCTCACTAAAACCAGTTAGGGAAATCAAATTTACCAGATCTATTTCGGTTGAATAAATAAATAAACAAACCCCGGCCTCCAACTAAACAAATAGATCTAGCCGGACTAAACATACAACCGAAAATGTTTAAATGATAAATGTTGTAGTTTAATCTTCTTGTCCAATTACATTTGGTAGATTAAATCGCTTACACGAAATATTAAAAAATGTTCAGAATAAACTTAGAAAAAAGAGAAGTGCTATTAATTGTGTAACACGGGAGCAAAGTGCCTTTTCCTCCCTTTAATGATTACTGCCCTCCGCTACGCGTCGGGCAGTAAACTTCATTCTCGGGAGGAAAGGTAGCACTTTCCTCCCTTGTTATACAAATAGCTATTAAAATAAATTTAAAATGAAATTACAAAATACAAATTCTCTATTTTCGACGAAGAAAAAGTGTCGTAGAATGCGCTGAAAATTTAACTAAATATTTCATATTTTGTCCCGCAATAAACCTTTTATTACATGACATTAAAAAAAAATTTGGTTAAAATCGGTTAACAACTTCAAATTTTATAGAGGTGTTTCCAATCTAAATGGGTCACACTGTATGAAATAAAAAAAGAATGTGTGTGTATTTTGTACGTACGTAAGAAGTTATACTTCTATTATTATGATTTCAACGAAATTCATATACTTTAAACAGTTTATTTATATTTTATTTAAATATTAAACTAATTTTAATACTTATTACTTTTCAAAATTTTTTATTAAAACAATAACAAAAATTAAAAACGTAAAAGAATAAAACACACACAAACACATTGAAAAATGCCACAAAAATGATTTCTGAACAATAATTGTTGAAAAGGTATTAACTAAATACGTATTTTCTGAAAAAAAAAATTATATTATAATATACTTACAATCATAATATGTATAAAAAAAAATAAAAAAAATAAAAGTTTGTATTGGGGACTGAACCGGCGCATATTGGCGCGGTTAGTTTTGAAATTCAAGCATCTTTAGATTTTGGCTACGGAGACATATGCATCATGTTGGAAGATAGACCAACTGAACGTTTTAAACTTTTGACAGTTCTGAATTTAACCAAATTAGTTTGAGTTTTGTGGAATTTAAATATTAAAATACAACAAAACATAGAGTAAGAAAACAATATTAGATGACTATTGATAGAAATTTTGTTGGTAATCAAAATATGTAAATCAAAGCATTACATACTAGGTAGGTTTATTTTACATTTTCCAAGTAGGTGAGTACCTCTGTAATTTTTTATTACGATACTGAAACATTTACAATTACCTACTTACCTGTTGCTTTTAAAAACTATTTAAAAAGTCACTACAATTATAATCTTGCTTTTTCCCCTTACAACAATAAAAACTAATATACACAACATTTGTTTACCCATAACCGACATATTGAACAAATATTGACAGGTCATTGTAATTATCCAATCAGAGCACGTTTAACGTTTCAGCTGCGCCCAGGACCAAGACTTTTGATGAATTTGCGCACATATAAATTTACTCCCAACGCGCCTAAAGAAGTATAACTTCAAAAATGATTTATCTTAAGGCTATGGGTACATAATTCGCAAATATTTTACGGCTATCCCTACTTTTTCTGTCTTTACACGGCAAATTACGTGTAGTAAAATTCTCACTGGTATGGAAACTGCAGATGTAAACATTAGGTTGACAGTGACATTGTCATTAGAAAGGTAGAGATGGCTATTTAGGTTTCGTTCAGTTTTTGAATGTTCTTGGATAACCTTTACTTGTATAAATGATCGGATTATTTTTTCACTAATTATGTATTCAGTGGTTACCATTATTTATATACTATACAAATAGTCGAAAAAGAAAAAAAGTTGTAAAGTTATTTTAATAAGTCCTGTTACCATGGAAAGCTTAGATAAGGTTTGAACATGTGAAGGACTGCGTTGTATAAATGTAGTATTATTCAATTAATTTATAAAGCCTTTATTTATTTCTTTATTTGCGCAAATCAAAATATGGGACGTTGTTACAAGAGATGTGTTACTGAAAAGCGAAGAAATAGACGGTTAGCTCAATTGAATAAGTACTTTTTTACATAAATCAAATTAATTACTTTTGTATTTTTCAAATTAATTTTAAATTTATAGTGAAAATATGATCTATAAAATCTATCGGTAAATCTATCGGTATTTTCGCATTACATTTTATTCTCGTTTAAAGGAGTAAACTATTTATTACTACACAACAGAAGTACCTACTACTGACCAGAAGTATCTACTACAAAGCGTAGCGCCAGCCGTGTCTGCATTACACCAATCGTGATGGAATTAGTTTTCCATGTGCTTGTCATTTGTGAATTCACATTTTTACGTACAAATTATTAGAATTGTACATGAGTAAAAATGAGTGACTCAGGTCCGAAGCGACAAAATAGTTACGCAAGGATAAAAATGAACAATTGTTATTTTTGTTAACATTCTTCACAATTATTAAATTTTATTTGATAAAAGAATGACCCCAAAAATTAAGAATCTGCTTCTTAGTTTGTATATTTTTATATGACACACATTCATAAATGCTGCCATATTGTAACAAAAAAATACCTACGCCGAAGACGTCCACCCACCAACTTCACTTAAACTGAAGCAAAATACTACTAAACAAGCACTACTTCAAAAGCGTAGTACATTCTTCTATGTAGGCTGATAAATAGTAACAAATACTACGGAGAAAAGCAAATGCTTTTTGAGTGTAGTGAAATCTTCAAAAATGTAGTACGTACTTGAAGCATTAGCATTTACTACATTTTATGCCACCATGGGCACTTTACTTTATAGCTAAACTCGTACCTATTTACGGTTATCGGAACAAACTCTTATAAAATAATACTTCCTTTTATTTTAACTTTAATGACTTGAACTACTTGGATTTTCCATAAATAATATATAAACAATAAATAACTTTATTATCATCATAAAAGCATTAAAAAGCAGTAGCAGAATGAACTGCTATATCAAAATAGCGGGTCGGACACATCTCTACTTGTCACTGTCTTGAGTCTTGTCATAGCATTATATTCGAATGAGTGCGTTGTATGACAAAGATAGCGAATGTTCGATTTCCACGGACATGGTGTCAATTTTTTTCGAATCCTGAAAAAACTAATCAATATTTTTAAAAAATTTAAACACAAAATGAAAGACTAAATTATTATCGAGGGCCGAAAGTCCCTTAGAATATATAAGAAGTTTTTTTCGAATGAGATATTTGAAATTAAAAATCACACTACATTTTCTCTTAGTTTTTTACCCCTGTAACTTATTAAAATAAACATTATAGAAGTTCTCAGGGACTTTCGGCCCTCGCTAATAACGCAATCTTTCATTCTGCGTTTAAATTTTTTAAAAATACTTATTAGTTTTCTCAGGATTCGAAAAAAATGAATCCCCATTTGAATAGCATTGCAGCCGAATATACCTACCGATCCTCTTAAGTTTTATAAAGGACTTGAAAATATTATAAGGCGATATTCAAAAGTCAAGCTGCAATCTTGGAACACGTTTTCCGCACGCTGATTAGTCCACAGGATATCGTCCTTTTTGGAATATGATTAAAAAATCTTAAAAATGGTCTTAACTGCTTTGTTTGAGCGAGTTTACCATTTTCTGAAAAATTTCAGAGTGCAGGTTAGACGCGTTTTCGCGTCCCGCGTCATTAACGCGATGTCGTATTTGTCGGAATAAACTAACGAAACGCGGCTATAAATTTGCCGGACAAGGGATCGACAATCTTTATTAATTAAATATAAGTACTTTAAATTGCAAATTAAGAGTTTTGTAATTACAAAATCGTAGAGTCCAACACCCGCAAGATGTCACTCTAGCGCGGTAATTTTGTTATTACAAAACTCTTAAATTGTAATTAAAATACTTATATTTAATTAATAAAGATTGTCGATCTCTTGTCCTATAATTTACAGCCGCGTTTCGTTAGTTTATTCCGACAACGTAAACATGTTAAAGACGCGGGACGCAGAAATAGTCCTGTCGCCAGGGGGTACAACGGCCTCCTTAATTCAGATGGATTTACCCAAGTTTTTTATGTATTTTGACCCGTAGAACACGAATTTTTTGGGTAACAGTTGATCCGGCTGTCGATAAGATTGTTATAAACAAAGAACTTGAGTAATTACATAACAGCGATTTTTTGCAAAACAAAACATTTTTTTTTGTATTTTTTGGGTGATTCTCAACACAAAATGATCCTACAAGTTTTTTCGTAGGATGCATAGTTTTCAAGATAAACGCGGGTGAACTTTCAAAAAGTCGAACAAATGAAATATTTGATCCCGAATAACTTTTGATTAAAAAATAAAATAGCAATTCTGCTTACTGCATTTGAAAGTTCAAGTCAAATTCTTTCGGTTTTGATTATTTGCATTGCTAAAAATTAAGTTTTTATTTGTTAAACAAGGCCATAAACACATAGTGTTTCCCATGCCCAATGCATGCGTTTTAATGTACGTAGAAATGGTCTGTATGCGCGCCTACTAGTTCGAATCCAAATGAGAAATGCATTTTAAACATCATTCAATCGCTATGTGTTTATAGCTTTGTTTAACAATAAAAAAATTAATTTTTAGCAATGAAAGTAATCAAAACCGATAGAATTTGACTTGAGCTTTCAAATGCGGGAAGCAGAATTGCTATTTTATTTTTCAGTCAAAAGTTATTCGGGTTCAACAATTGCAATTTTTCGATTTTTTGAAAGTTTAACCGCGTTTATGTTGAAAACTATGCATCCTACGAAAAAACTTGTACAAACATTTTTTTATTAGAATGACCCAAAAAATACAAAAAATTGTTTCGTTTTGCAAAAAATTGCAGTGATGTGATTCCTCAAGTTCTTTGTTTATAACAATTTTATCGACATCCGGATCGACTGTTACCCAAAAAATTCGTGTTCTACGGGTCAAAATACATAAGAAAAACTGGGGTAAGTCCATCTGAATTAAGGAGGCCGTTGTAGCCCCACTGGCGACAGGGCTAAAATGCATCCAACCTGCACTCTAAATTTTTTTATAAAGTGTTAGACTCGCTCAAACAAAGCAGTTAAGATCATTTTTAAGATTTTTGTAATCATCTTCCAAAAAGGACGATGCACTGTGGACTAGATGTTGGCTTTTAAATGCTGAAAGTTTCGCATTTAATAGATCTAAGAGAATGCACTGCGTGCCATTTATGTCAATGTCTTTGTCAATATAAACGTTGTTTATAAACAGATTATATTCTTTTTCTTTTTGTTTTTGTCCCTTCCACGACGTGGTGATACGCCAGCTCAATTTGGTTGTGACCACGAAGAAGTCTAGATTGTGTTTGTATTTAAATTTTTATTAAAAAATGGTAAATTATAATATTATGGCATTCCGTGAATATGGCTAAGATATCAACAGGTTTTAATTGTATTCTGAAGATTTCTTTAATTACACTTTTATCGCTTTACAGTAGGTACGTGTAGACACGTACCATATCATAATAATTATTTTGAATATTTGGCATTATACAATAAAGAAAGTATACGAAAATTTTACTTAAAACCCCTCAATAAAGCTCTTCCTATTTCATACCAAAATATTCAGAACATAAAAATTTAACGTACTCCATACGCATAAAGTGAACTGTAAAAATATACATAGTAGTCGTGTTTGTTCCTAAAAAATGTTTCATTGCTATCCGCTATAAAACGTCGTTATATCCGTGGCTTCGCCGGTGATAGTCTAAGAGCTAGAGGCGAGAAATCATCGTCATAAGTAATATGGAGTTTGGCATGTGAAATGTGTCTATTGTATGTTGATAATTATGACCCCTTTCAGGCTGACACCTCAGTGGATACAGGGAGTAGCAATAAGGGATGAAAGGGGAAAGTTAACGCAGTCATTAAAGGTTTTCACCTTCTATTTTGTTAAACCTCCATCGATTTAAATGAAAATTGGTGAGTAGTTAGAGCATACCTCAAGAAATAAAACTGATATGGTGAAAACGTGCGCTTTTACCCTGGGGGTGGATGCCACCCCTTTTCAGAGGTGAAAACTATTATATTAAAAATAACCCCACTAATCGATAGAGGGACAAATTTTAAGCAAAATTTATTACCTCTAATTATTAAAATAAATCAATACTTTTTGAGTTATTAAATAACAAAGATTTGAATTTTTGGTGAAATAAATGCATGATGTAAATAATTCAAAAACTGCAAGTTTTATCAAAATAGTTATGATGACCAAAATTGAAGATGATAAAAAATAAAAGAGATTTCTTATTCGGAAAACCTTTGAGAATTAATAAAAAGTGAGTTATAGGTGATGGAATGTATATTTTTTTTTTCGGCTAGTACCCAAATCTATGTATTCAAGCTCAAATAACGGGAAAACGGTGCATTTTATAAAATATATTTACTGAACACTTGTCAAAGTACTTAGAAATATGTATCAAATGAGCTCCCGGAAAAGTTGATACCATTAAACATTATGCTATACCCTATTCGACGAACATACGCCTGTTTTGGATTAATTCGACAACGAATATTTTACTATGCAAAATAAGAAGAACGAAAGTAAATTGCAAATTACATTGTTGTTTATTGGAATAATTATTAGCGCCATTTACTTTCGTACTTCTTATGTTGTACAGTAAAATATTCGTTGTCGAAGTAATCCAAAACAGGCGTATGTTCGTGGAATGGCCCATACAAACATTTTTCAAAGTTTAGGCTCCAAAAATTTGGAGCTTAATTATTATATTATTTATATAAGTTTTTAAAATTGTTTTAAGGCATATATATAAAATATAGCAAAAATGTATTTGAATATTATGTCAAATGTGCCCATTATTGGACACCCTCAATTTCTGTACATATTCAGTTTATACAGGGGCGGTTCTAGACCAAAAAAAGTGGGGGACAAGGGAACACAACCGGTGAATAAACAAGATAACGTGCCTTTTTAACGAAAATTATAGTAAAAACTGAAGGGGGGGGGGCAGCTGAAGTGAAAAATAAATAGTATTTTCAATGAATATTTTGATTTCGTTTATAAATTCGCAAAGTCCGTTCGTTCGTTCCTACGTTGCCACCTCTGCAATATCTGGAGCTTATGTACCGATGTCAATGTAGTTTTGTCTCCTGAATCCAAATCTGAAAACGACATTTCGATATCTCAAACCATCTTCGAGATAACCGACCTCAAAAACAAGTTGCATCTCGGGACAGCAATTTATGATTTTTTAGCAATTTTAGATAGCGAGGTAATTCTACAATGGAGACACTGTACGTAAAAATGTTAATGAAAATTTCATATTATTTCAAAAATATATTACTTCATATAAACTGTAAAAGAATTGAAATATCAAATAAATAAATATTCCTTATTAATTTTAATGTAAGTAATGCTAAATGGCAGGTTACAAATTTTTGGTGATGTCTACGCAATGATTTATGTATTATGTATATTATATTGTATAATATACAGTATGTCTACTTAAGTTGGACACACATATTACGGGACACTTTTTTATTTTTAATTTTACGAAATAAAGTTATAATTCATAAAAAGTTCTGCATCGCCTAAAACCTACGATTCAATCATCAGATAGCAAATTTTATCTATATTATAGGAGGTATTTTAAAAAATATGAATTTCGCTCAAGATTAAAGTACCTTTTTTCACATTGTTGTGAATTATTGTTACTACGAAAAATTGTTTGTAATTAAAAACTGTGTTCTAATATATGCAATAGTTGTTATTATAATTAAATAATTAATAATTATTATAATAATGTAACTAGTATCTACATTCTTCTAATAAAAAGAAAATATTTAATTTTTTTCTTAAATTAGAGATACCTACCAATCATCATTTTTATTTATAACTCTTTTATTATTAATTTTACGAACAAAAATTATTGTTCATACAAAGATCTGCTCGGTCTAAAATCCAAGATGCAATCATAAACATAAGATTATATAAAATTGTATCGATTTTAGTCGATGTGTAAAAAATATGAATTTCGCTCAAGAAATTCGCTCAATAAAGTGCCTTTATGGCTCACAATATTTAAATAGTAGGATATAATTGCACATTAAACATAATTTTTAATTCTAAACAACTTTTCATAATAGCAATTTTCCATATTAGGAATTTAAATACATAAAAAACAAAGTTTTCGTTATAATAATGCTCGCATTTTTAACTTATTATATTTAAATTGTAATAAAACGAACTTGAAAATAAATTATAATCCTAATTTCATTCCTGAAATTCCTTTAAAAATTTTTCTGTTAACAAATTTCAAAATAAATATATAAATACCGTATGTTTTAATTTTCACGTTTTCCTAAAAACTCGAAAGGGTTCTCTTATTTTCATCATCGCTTTCTTAGCTTTGATGTTATAAACTTCATCTGGAACTCATTTGATAGGTATTCTTGAGTACTTTGACAAGTGTTCAGTAAATATATTTTACAAAATGCACCGTTTTCCCGTTATTTGAGCTTAAATACTTAGATGTGGGTACTAGCCAAAAAAAATATACATTCCATCACCTATAACTCACTTTTTATTCATTCTCAAAGGTTTTTCGAACAATAAATCTCTTTTATTTTTTATTATCTTCAATTTTGTTAATCTTAACTATTTTGATAAAACTTACAGTTTTTGAATTATTCACGAAAAACCGCTTTACCGCATTTATTTCACGAAAAATTCAAATCTTTGATCTTTAATAACTCAAAAAGTATTGATTTATTTTAATAAATAGAAGTAACAAATTTTGCTTAAAATTTGTCCCTCTATCGATGAGTGGGGTTATTTTTAATAAAATAGTTTTCACCCCCGAGAAGGGGTGGCATCCACCCCCAGCGTAAAAGCGCACGTTGGCACTATATTAGTTTTATTTCTTGAGGTATGCTCTAACTACTCACCAATTTTCATGCAAATCGATGGAGGTTTAACAAAATAGAAGGTGAAAACATTTAATGACTGCACCAACTTTCCCTTTCATCCCTTATTGCTACTCCCTGTATCCACTGAGGTGTCAGCCTGAAAGGGGTCATAATTATCAACATACAATAGACACATTTCACATGCCAAACTCCATATTACTTATGACGATGATTTCTCGCCTCTAGCTCTCTGTCTATGATGTCAAAAGATCAATATTTCGTGTTGTTTTGAGAGGAGAGAGGTCCTGATAAAAAATTACTGTAGGCGCTTCTGTATGCAAATTTCGTTGTTATCCTGTGCTAAATCCTGAGAGTTATTTGAAAAAATGTGATTTAATCCTGGGAACAAAGCTGAATGACTCTCTGCCCAGAGGCTTGGTTTTTATGATATTATTTTTGGAGACGTTTTTTTCAGGAAATTTATTTTACGAGTCGCTTCCTTCAAATTTCTTTGTCGACATATTGTGGCTGTCATGACAGTTTTTGATATTAAATATACCAAATAAAATTAGAGTTAAAAGATATAAGAATTATACAGTAAAAAAAAAATAGAGTATGCTCAAAAAGAAATTTATATAATTTCTACTTATTTTTTAGTTTTATTGGGAATTAACTACAATTTCAATTTAAAATATGTTTATTTGGACGTTGCGAGTATACTTCGGTAATCATTCTAAAGATACAAATTAAACCTTAATTAATAGTTTAAGGGCCGGTTGTTCGAACACTTATCAAGAAGTTGATTATAATTAAGTCCCTATAAAAACCATCAAATAACAACACCCCTCATTCGTATGTCAATAAGTTGATTGTAATCAATTATGTTAATTATCATTATGAAAATTTATTTAACATAATTGATTGATTAATGAATTATTAATTATTAAATAACATAATTTAACATAATTGATTAATAAATCTCATAATTGTAATCAATTATGTTTTCAGCAACCCAAACAAAGTTGACATTGACAGTTGGTGACAATAATTAAATATTTGATAATGATCAGTTGATTCCATTTTTGATTAGCGTTCGAACAACCGGCCCTTAGTATAATATTATTTTTTGACGAAGTAGTTTTCAATCCTAATAGTAAATTATTAATATTGAAAATATTAAAAATATTACTAAAATATTACTAGAAAACTACTTCGTCTTTCAATGCCAGATAGCGCTAGCCACCTACTACTATCATCACTTCAGTTGCAATGGGTAGGAAAACCTCTCGATACGAATCAGTTAAAATATGGAGAACAGTGACTACGTTCCTTCCGATGAAGGCTCCAATAAGAGCAGAAAATCGCGATTCAAGGGACTGGACTGCACTCCGTATTCTAATTGAAAAGTAGGATTATTTTGCCTTCGCATTGTAACTGAATAAAAATGGTATACATTTTTATTTTATAGTCGTATTACTCCGTAGAGTGACTAGGTGCATTTTTCCGTTGGCACTTTACCAGCTGCAGACGGGGGATGTGAATTGCATAGTGTAGAATTCCTTCCCTCTCGTCTTCACTGCAGCATCCATTTGACTTGCAAATTGTAAAAGTCTTGGAGGTGTCACCAGGAAATTGTACCAATAAGTTTTCAATTTAAAAATCTTTTAGTAATACTTTTAATATTTTCAATATTAATAATTTACTATTAGGATTGAAAACTACTTCGTCTTTCAATGCCAGATGGCGCTAGCCACCTACTATCATCACTTCAGTTGCAATGGGTGGGAAAACCTCTCGATACGAATCAGTTAAAATATGGAGAACAGTGCCTACGTTCCTTCCGATGAAGGCTCCAATAAGAGCCGAAAATCGCGATTCAAGGGGCTGGACTGTACTCCGTATTCTAATTGACAAGTAGGATTGTCTTGCCTTCGAATTGTAACTGAATAAAAATGTTATACATTTTTATTTTATAGTCGTATTACTCTGTAGAGTAACTAGGTGCATTTTTCCGTTGGAACTTTACCAGCTGCAGACGGGGGATGTGAATTGCATAGTGTAGAATTCCTTCCCTCTCGTCTTCACTGCAGCATCCATTTGACTTGCAAATTGTAGAAGTCTTGGAGGTGTCACCAGGAAAGTATACCAATAATTTTTCAATTTAAAAATCTTTTAGTAATATTTTTAATATTTTCAATATTAATAATTTACTATTAGGATTGAAAACTACTTCGTCTTTCAATGCCAGATGGCGCTAGCCACCTACTATCATCAATTCAGTTGCAATGGGTGGGAAAACCTCTCGATACAAATCAGTTAAAATATGGAGAACAGTGCCTACGTTCCTTCCGATGAAGGCTCCAATAAGAGCCGAAAATCGCGATTCAAGGGACTGGACTGCACTCCGTATTCTAATTGAAAAGTAGGATTGTTTTGCCTTCGCATTGTAACTGAATAAAAATAGTATACATTTTTATTTTATTATTTTTTGATTTATCAAAAACTAATCAGTTACTAATCAAAGACATAAACAAGATCAATATGCGTATCTTGAAATATGTACGAAAATAGATATAGACAGAAGCAGAATCGTACTAGATTTTGAGCTATTAAATAGTAAATTTTTTCTTTGAAGGCGCATTTAAATCAAAGCGAACCCGAACGAGCGAACGAAGGAACGAATTCGTAGGTGTTCGCTTGGTCATCCGTTCGCTACAAAGAAGGACCATTTTTACATTGAAGCGAACGTTCGCATTCGTTGATGATCGGGAGTGCATATTATTGCCGCAGGTGTATTTAAGATGGGCAAGTCACAGAATGTGTTTAAGTTTATTGTCGTGTTTCTTGTTGGGTAAATTTTAATACAATAATAGCTTACAAAATTCAATGTGTGTTCTGTAAGGAAAAAAATATGTCATATTCATAAATATAAGTATAACTTTTAATACGACTTCAATAATTTCATTTTGTCCTGTCTCTATTCTATAATTACTTAATTTAAAAAATTTGATTTTAATAATTAAAATAATCTCGCACAGCGTGCGTTAAAGTAAATTTAATTTAAAGTAAAATACCTTGCAATACCAATACATACAAAAAACTAATATTTAGATATAATTTACTAATTTATTTCAAATTTATCTTATTGTATTCATGAAATTATCGCGATAATTCGATGAAATAAAATTATTTTGACATAATATTTAAAAGTCAGATCAATAGACAATTACAATGGTTTTGAATTGTCGTCTTGGAAACCAATATCGTCGTCGTGGTAACCCATTATATTGAAAGTTTGGTTTTGACAACCTTGTCAAAGAATTAATTTGTGTATTTTCACTTCTAAATAAAAATTGATATAGTCGGTTCGCTAAACTCAGACACACTGGCTAGTCATTTTAGTTGATGATTTTCTTGTTTTTTTGCCAATTTTGCCAAAATTACTAACTATTTAGTAATTATTAACTATTTAGTAATTATTTTTTTTGCCAATTTTACCAAATTGGCAAAATTACTTACTAAAATCACTAGCAAGTTTTGTCTGAGTTTATCGAACCGACTATAACTCTATTTTTTGTGGCTTTTCTCCAAACGTACAGCCCTAGAAAAAATGTAGTTCCTAACTCATGCGGAAAGTGTCTTCCCCGCGCTCGACTGCTTGCCCGAACTCCGCTATCGCGTCGTTCGGGTCAACGGCAGTCGCGTGCGTGAAAGTATCACTTTCCTTACTAGTTAGAAATATAACTATTCCTGACTCAAAAATAATTTGTCCAGGTATTTTTTATTATTTTGTTGAAAATTTTGATGATAAGTTTTATTTATTAAGGCTATGGGTACATAATTCGCAAATATTTTACATGTATCCCTACTTTTTCTGTCTTTACACGGCAAATTACGTGTAGTAAAATTCACACTGGTGTGGATATGTAAACATTACTAGAATGTCATTCTACTTGAAAATGTCATAATTAATTTAAAGAGATGGCTTTTGAATGTTCTTGGATAACTGTTATTTTTATAATTGCAAATTATTAATTCAGTTAATAAATGTGATAATTTTTTCACTAACTATGTTTTCAGTGATTGTAATAATTTATTTGTACAACAAAAACTAATAATCAAACGAGAAAAGAGGAAAAGTGTTTAAGTGATTTTTTAATAATATGTTGTTATTTTGGAACGCTTACAATTTTGAACATCTCTAACAACAAAATACTTGGATCACAGGATATATCTGATGTATTCTCTGCTTGGATGTTTCACAAATAATACACAATAAATAACTTTTTATTAAGTTCACGTCTTAAATCAATTATTTATCAAATACACTATATATCAATAATATTTAATCAATTTCTCAAAATATTCCCGATGCAATGTCAAATATTTAAAATTGTCACTGATTGTCAGTGTCTGACTGACAATATATGCTGACAATATTATATTCGGTTGAGTGCGTTGTAAGACAAAGACAGATTTGGAAAATATTACCACGGCATTGTGTTCATTTTTTTCAAATCCTGAAAAAACCAATAAATATTTTTGAAAAATTTAAACGCAGAATGAAAGACTAAATTATTACCGAGGGCCGAAAGTCCCTTAGAATAAATAAAAAGTTTATTTTGAATGAGATATTTGAATTTAAAAATTACAATAAATTTTCTCTTAGTTTTTTCACCCCTGTAACTTATTAAAATAAACATTGTAGAAGTTCTCAGGGACTTTCGGCCCTCGCTAATAACGTAATCTTTCATTCTGCGTTTAAATTTTTCCAAAATACTTATTAGTTTTCTCAGGATTTGAAAAAAATGAATCCCCATTTGAATAGCATTGCAGCCGAAAATACGTTCCGATCCTCTTAGGGCCGGTTGTTCGAACGCTAATCAACAATGATCACTATCAAATATTTAATTACTGTCACCAAAACTGTCAATGTCAACTTTTATTGGGTTGCTGAAAACATAATTGATTAAAATTATGAGATTAGTTAATCAATTAACATAACAATTATTAACATAATTGATTAAGTAATTTCATATTATGTTTTCAGCAACCCAAACAAAGTTGACATTGACAGTTGGTGAAAGTAATTAAATATTTGATAATGATCATTGTTGATTAGCTTTCGAACAACCGGCCCGTAATGTTTTATTTAAATCTGGCATTATCAACTAAAGTTTGAGATAAATAAAATGTCCAAAAATGTCTAGCAATTATAAATTCATATTTATTCTTCTTCTTACGATGCCGTGCATTTCTGCGTAGACGTCCACCATACATTGTCTTTATAAAATATTACTGTTTTTAGCAGTATTGCAAAAGCCTTTCCTAGCCGTAAATTCTTGTCCACTTGCGGTGGCTATTAGGCAGCCATGACATCTTTTTCCCAGACCCCCTCTTACCCTCTATCTTTCCGTCGAGTATCAGTTGCTGAAAAGTGTATCGTTCTCCTCGTAATATGTGCCCCAAGTATGCAGTCTTCTTACTTCCTTATCATGTAAACCCGCTCTTCTTAGTACTTAATCATTTTTGACTCTGTCCGTCCATGATATTCTAAGCATTCGATGTAGGCACCACATTTCAAACACTTCAAATTTGTTAATTGAATTTGTCTTTAACGTCCATGCTTCTATTCCGCACAAGAGCATAGGTCAAACGTAACACTTTTTAGCATATATATTACTGACAAATTATTTGTATTCATATTTCTAAAAATTAAAAATTAATGACAAAAAAAATTTAGTATCTTTTTAAAATAATTTTGAATTCCATGTATTTAGGTAGGTACCTGTAATGTGGTTAGAACTAATGAACGCAATCTGTATCAGCAGCCAGGTAGCAGGTATTATACGCTGTTTGAGGAAGCGTAGAGAACAATATATTAAAAAGAAACAGCTTTCTTAAAATTATTTTTCCTTGAAAAAGTTGCTTGCTCTTGGTATTATGAATATATTATGTTCAAATAATAAATTGTAAAATTGGTGTATCAAAATAAATTTGCTTTTAATTAATTTTAGCAATTAATTTGATTTGCTTACCTCATTAGTCTTTCTTGGTTGAAATTTATCCAATAAAAACATTAGCCTTTTAAAAGCAAACCACTTCGAACCCTCTTTTTGTCTTTCTCGTCTAAATTATGCCAGAAGTTAATTCATTTTTTTTTTTTGTTCAGAGACATCACAACCCATTCCTATAGAAATATTAAAACAAGCATCAGTTTTTCTGTTTATTATTTTATATAGCTTCGACTTCAGGTTTCATAGGCATTCTTCATTTCTATATAACTCAATTAATTGAAGTATCTTTTTATTGGTCCATTCCATATTGCAAAATTATGTTTTCACGACTACACAATAAACAACCCTCTCAAACTAATGTTTGAAAATAAATTAAATCAGTACTTCTAAACGAATTCGTTCGCTACCATCTTCCACTTTGAACAACGATTTCCTTTAATGATTCGCTAACTTACCGACATCGGTTGGAACATGTGCGAATGCGAACGAATTCGTTCGGTCGTACTCGATTCGCTGTACAAATACAATAAAGTTAACGAACGAATTCGTTCGTTTGTCCGTGTTCGCTTTGATTTGAATGCGCCTTAAGTGACCTGTTCCTTCCGAACGTTGGCTGTTAGCATGCCAATACTGATCTTGTGAACAGACGATATGAGTATCGTCTCCTGCCTGCCCCTCTCTTACTGTCTATTTTCCCCTGGATAATCAATTGCAGTAGATGATACTTATCGTGGTTTATTATTTAGCTCACGATTTCTTTCTCTGTTCCGATTCTGTGAATTACTTCTAAGAATGCGTCGGTACCCCACATTTCGAATGCTTCTACTTTTTTCGTGAGCGTCTCTGTCAGCGTCCAGGCCTCTACACCATATAGTAAGATCGGAAAAATGTAGCATTTAACTAGACGTAGTTTTATGGAAAGAGAAAAAACCTTGCTGATGAGGAGCTTTTTCATATTGTTAAATAATGCTCTAGCTCGTTCTGTTCTCGCCTTAATTTCTCTGCCTTGTTCCCATTTTTCATTTACTTTGGTACCAAGGTATACATAAAATTCTACATGTTCAATTAGTATGTTGTGTATCCGTAACTGTCGAGCAGGTTGTTGCTTTTTGCTCATCAGTATCTATTTTGACTTCTAGAAGTTTAGGCTCAGGCCGCATTAGTCACTAACTGAATTAACCCTTTCTATTGCCTGTGGTAATTGATATATGCTACTGGCAAGGATCACCGTGTCATCGGCACTTCTTATATTGTTCGTTCACTCACCGTTTATTTTTATGCTCTCATTTGCATTTCCATGCATTTTTTTAATATTACCTCGGAATAAATATTGAATAAAAGTGGGGATAGTAGGAGGATGGTAGTAAGGATAGTGGAAATAGTAAATAAAAACATTTAAATCTCGGATTCTAGACAAAATGCCTATTTTTCCTATTTTGATTCTTCTACATTTTTTTGCACATTTTGGTTTTTTTTGTAAATTTTTCCAATTGTATGCTACTACCCATGATATTATTCATGGTACTATATCAAATATTGTGTCAATAATAAAATATCAATGGTTTGTTTGTAATTGATTTCTAGGAAAATGAAACTGACCAAGATTGTTTGTCTTTAGTGAATACTACTGTAGTGAATATTCGATTCACTAAAAATCAAAGAGACTCAAAATTTTTTAAAGGAAAATAAACCCGATCTGACTGTTCGTCTGTAGTAAATAAATACTTACTACTGTAGTAAATATTCGATTCGCTAAAAGTCAAAAAGACTCAAAATTTTTCAAACAAAGATCGAAGAAAACAAGCAAGCACATAGTAAAAAAAATAATCATCATCATCAATTATTATAAGTAATAAATATAAGTAATATATACTACTCTTAAAGAAAATAGAAAAACACCCAAGAGAGTATTAAAAATTGGTACATGGAATGTTGGAGTATGTATGATCCAGGCAAAATGCATAACATAATACAAGAAATGCAAATAATAAATTTCGACATTCTAGGCATTAGTGAGGCATGGTGGCCAAATTCTGGCAGATTTACGACAAAATATGGCATAGCATGTTACTCCGGAAACAGTAGTACTCAACACAGACACGGCGTAGCAGTTTTCGTATCTAAGTCTATGATGCAGTCGGTCATTAATTTTACTCCAGTATCAGATCGGCTCTTATTTCTCAAGAGCTCTTATCGGCTCAAATCAAAAAAGAAATCAGAATAGCAAAGGAAGATTTTTATAAAAGAAAATGCGAAGAAATATAATAATTGCAGGAAAAACATGATATTTTTAATGTACATAAAAAAGTGAAAGAACTTGCAGGTACACAAAAACATAAGCAGCCAAATATCCTGTATAATGTCAACGGAAACATAATAACAGAACTAGAAGAACAGTTGAAGACATGGAAAAACTATGTTGAAGAACTCTTTGCAGATGATAGACAACAATCTGAACTAAGTAACATACAAGGAGACGAAGGTCCAGAAATAACGGACGAGGAAGTAATGTACGCACTAAAAAGAATGAAAATCAGTAAAGCCCCAGGTCCAGATGAAATACCAACGGAAATCCTTACACTGATGGAAGAAAACTCGATCAACATTTTCGTTGAACTTTTCAATAGCATTTATACATCAGGGAAAATACCACAAGAATGGATTTTATCCACCTTTGTTATTATACCAAAAAAGATGAATGCCAAACAATGTAGTGATTACCGTACAATCAGTTTGATGAGCCATGTACTGAAAATATTCCTGATTATTTCATTCATAGGAGATTCTGACCAATAGAAAGCTACAGAAATCTGAATTAAATCGATAATTTTTGATAATCTCTCGTCGTTAAATATATTACGTTAGATGCCCTTCGTTGCTACGAAAAAATACATTCAGTGACATTAATGACAATTAATGTTTTAAAAATTATAAAAGTGATGACTTTCAATGGTCAAATATTTATAAAAACTGTGTGTTTAATGGTACTAACATAAATAAATTACAATAAAATTTTGGTTTTGAACAGTTTTATTCGTGAAATAATCGCAACAAACTGCACTCGACCTCTGAAAATAATATAGAATTTTTGCTCTCGTGACACTTTGACATAATTTCACTCGCCTTCGGCTCGTGAAATTAAAACTGTCAAAATGTCACTCGGGAAAAATTCAATAATTTCAGAGCTCTTGTGCAATTACTACTGAAAATTATACACACTAGAGTACACAGAAAACTGGAAATGGACATCAATGATACCCAGTTTGGATTCCGAGATGGACTCGGAACAAGAGAGGCGTTGTTTGCACTGAACGTAATGTCTCAAAGATGTCTTGACATAAATCAAGATGTGTTCATGTGTTTCATAGATTATAACAAGGCCTTTGATAATGTGCGGCATGATCATCTAATCAGACTCCTGGCAGAAAAGAATTTAGATAAACGAGACATCCGACTAATGGCAAATATGTACTACAATCAGAAAGCAGTAGTGAGAGTCGATAATAATACCACTCAAGAAATTGAAATAAAGCGAGGTGTGGGACAAGGGTGTATACTGTCACCAACCCTGTTTAATCTCTATTCCGAAGACGTAGTGAATAGAACACTCTCTGAGCAATCCATAGGTATTAAATTAAATGGTGTTAGATTAAACAATCTGAGATTTGCCGACGACACCGTTCTGATCGCAGAAACACTTAAAGCGCTACTGACATTGGTGAGTAAGATAGCAGACTGCAGCGAATAATATGGACTATCTTTGAACATAAAAAAACTAAATTTATGGTAATATCGAAATCAACAATAAAATTTCCAAAATTTATATTTACACAATGAAATTGTCGATCGAGTTAGCAAATACAAATATTTAGGCACTTTAATAAATAAAGACAACGATAGCTCAGCAGAAATCAAAATAAGAATAGAAAAAGCCACATCCATATTCACTAAAATGAAGAGAGTGTTCTGTGGAAGAGATTTGAGCCTTGAAATGAAACTTCGCCTGATGAGATGTTACGTACTTTCTGTGCTGTTCTACGGAATGGAGTCATGGACGCTGAAAAAGGTTGATACCAAAAAATTAGAGGCATTTGAACTGTGGATGTATCGCAGAATCTTAAGAATATCATGGACGGAGAGAGTCACAAACGTCGAGGCCTTGAGAAGAATGAATAAAGAAAAGGAAGTCATATTTACGATCAAAAAACGAAAACTGCAATACTTGGGACACATTACAAGAGGCGAAAGATATGAACTGCTTCGAATAATTATGCAGGGGAAGATAGCAGGAAAAAGGTCCATAGGAAGAAGACGAAACTCTTGGCTAAAGAATCTACGGGAATGGTATAGCTTTAGCAACAACGAATTGTTTCGGTCAGCAGTTTCGAAAATACGTATAGCCCTGATGATCACCATCCTTCGGAACGAAGATGGCACTTATAGAAGAAGATCAATTATTAGCTTATATATGTCCATTGCTGACCGTAGGTCTCACATACAATTTTCTCCCTATCACTTTCTTGAGCTTCTTGCATCCAATTTATGGTGATTACTTTTATATCATCCGTTCATCTAGTCGAGTCGGTAGTCGTCCCCTGCTTCGATATTTCTGTCTGGCCTATCTTTGTAGCCATTCCAGAATCTTTCTGGTTCATTTATCATCCGTCAATCTTGCGATATGTCCGGTACAAGCCCATTTAGCCATGGCTGTCCTTTGAAATTTGTGTGAACAGCCGTAGCTTAACGGCATTATCACTGGCCTCATACGCCAGAGCAAGCGGGTTCGAGCCCTGTCATCGACAATCAATTTTTCATTTCTAAAAATGATACGAGCCGTTTCACCGTGCCTCGGAGAGCACGTTAAGCCGTCGGTCCCCCTGGGCTAGTGTACATCGACACTAGTTACTTGAAACAGGGTTAAAAATGTAAATGGCGCCGGAACAATCCGACAGGATCTCCCCGGCAAAAATGCCATACGATATATTATTATTATTATTCTTTGAAATTCGTTGGTGACTCCTGATCGTTTTCTTATTTCTAGGTTTGGTACTTTACCTCCGATGGATCGTTCCATAACGTAGTGGGTAACTTTGATTTTATTTATTGGACATTTTGCCAGAATTGGTGTTTTGTACCATATGTAAGAACCGGTAAAACACATTGGTTTAAAACTTTCTCCTTAGACAAACTGGAGTATTAGACTTGAAAATGTTCAATTTACCAAAGGCAGCCCATTCCATCCTTCTTTGTATATCAGTTATCTTTTAGTATCTCGGCTCTCGGCCTAAGTGAATATCACGCTCTAGACTCTAGATATTTATCTATATTTTGTCTGTGATGTGTTATAAGACCAATTGTTTTTGACGGTTCATAGACCATGTATAGCATTTTTGTTGCTTTATTAACTCTAACAGAGATAAAAACGATGTCATCGGTAAATCTTAGGTGTTTCAGATCCTTTCCATTTATATTAATTCCCATATTATCCTCTTGTTTCATTCGCTTGAACACACAGTATGGTGTATATGTTTGGAATAAATTCGATATTTCGCAAACCAGCGACTTTAAGGTGATAGAGTAGCGATCAACAGGTAGCCAAAACGCGTTCCAAGATTACGGCTGTAATTTCGAATATTTTTTCGAGATATTTGGCACACGTATTCGTAATATAATAAATAATGGCGGTACAGAGCCCAATTTGAAAAATATATTAATATGTGGAAATTACTCTGTATTGAAATACAATATTAAAACAAAGAGCCTGTACCGCCATTAAGGAGAACCAAAAAATACACTTTCTTCAAATAAACTTTTTTATCCGATGCCTAGATTTTGTGTCATTTTGGAACTACTAATGAAATAAAAAATTTTAGTAGTTTCAAAATGACACAAAATCTAGGTATCGGATAAAAAAGTTTATTTGAAGAAAATGTATTTTTTTGTTCTTCTTAATGGCGGTACAGGCTCGTTTTTTTAATATTGTATTTAATTACAGACTAATTTCCACATACTAATATATTTTTCAAATTGGGCTCTGTACCGCCATTCTTTATTATATTACGAATACGTGTGCCAAATATCTCGAAAAAATATTCAAAATTACAGCCGTAATCTTGGAACGCGTTTTGGCTACCTGTTGATCGCTACTGTTTCCTCTTAAGGAAAAATACTGCGACAGGTCGATTTTTATTTTTGAATTATGATTTTTTGACATATATATCATACTAGTGACGTCATTCATCTGGGCGTGATGACGTAATCGATGATTCTTTTAATGAGAATAGGGGTCGTATGCTAGCTCATTTGAAAGGTTATTATTAAAGGCTGGCTTATTATTAAATAATGAATTTATTCCAAACATTTGCACCATATTGTATATTCGAGTACAGCTGTAAACAATTTCGAGGAGATAGTATCATCCTGTTTAATTCCACAATTATATTCGTAAGTTTTTAGTGTCTTCAAGAAATCGAATAAATGCTTTAAAAGTTTGGCAGATGCTCTTAATCAAGGCATATATTGTTAGTTAATGCTGCAGTCAGTTCTCTCTCTTGGATCATCTCTCCTAGTGGAGTACTGGGCCATCTACGCTTCTTGGCCGATAGTGTAAGACGGCTGGTGGTCAGCTCAGCGCGTCTTCTTGTGTTTATTCTCTGGTTAACCTGCGTACCAGTTCCTTCCATTCTCCTCTGTTTCTTGCTTTGTTTTTCACTTCCGCCCAACTTAAGTCGATTCTGTTGTGTTCTCTGGTTACTGTTTTCTTCCAAGTATTATCTGGTCGTCACCTCTTTCTTGTCCCCTCAGGTTGATATTCGAGTGCTTGTCTTGTGATGTTACTTGGATCTTTTCTTAACGTATGGCCAATCCATTTCCATTTCTTCTGCCTTGTTGTTGTTATTAAACTGGTTTGTTTCGTTCGTTTCCCTAATTCTTATTTTATTAGACCAGTAAATTTGTAGAATCTTTCTTAAGGACCTATTTACAAAAGTCTGTAGCCTCTTTCTTGTGCTTTCGTCGTGCTTCCAAGTTTCTGCTCCGTAGAGTAATAGGCTTTTTACACAAGTATTGAATATATTGATTTTTTTTTTAATTTAACAGATTTTATTTAACGCATTGAAGGCGAATTGTGCCTTCGTTATTCTTGCTTGTATGTCTTTCATGCATCCTCCTTTTCTTTCCATGATTGATCCCAAATAAGTGACTTTCTCTACTTCTTCAATTTCTTTGTCTTTTATTTTTATTTTATTAATTTGGGGTTATCTTTTTTTAAGAATTTTGTCTTCCCTTTATTTATCCGGAGACCAATCATGTCAGAGTACTGTGTTAGCTTATCGATTTTTGTTTGCATGTGAGTTCTGTGTTCTGTTAACAGGCAGACGTCGTCAGCAAATTCAAGGTCTTCAAGCTGATTAAAGAGGTTCCATCTAATGCCTGTCCGATCATCCATTACTTTCCTCATAATCCAGTCTAACAAGATAAGGAACAAAGTAGGAGATAAGATATAATCTTGTTTAACACCTCTTTCAATAGCTATTTCTTCTGTGATAGCTCCCTCGTGTTCTAGTCTAGCTTTATACCCATCATAAAACAGTTTGATCAGGTTACTAATAATTTTTGTTGATAGACCATACTCTCTTAAGATTTTCCACATTTGTTCCCTATTGACTCGGTCGAAATCCTTTTTAAATTCGATAAAACTTAAATTTATGTCTTTAGTTGCAGTAAGTTAACGCTCCAAAAATTAAAAAAAAATATGTAGTAAGAGAATATTTTATAAAATATTCGACAAATAAAAAATATAAAACATAGAGTATAAGAATATGTTATGTAATGATTATCCACGAACTAATTCGAGCTGATCTCCTTGGATCTAATATTGGCTTGCTTGACATACGAGGAGGATATCAAGATCAAAGTTGAAATACCACTTAATTAATATCCTCCATAATAATATTAGACGTTAAGGAAGAGCTGTTGCATGAGCTATTTAATTAAATGTCTTAACCGTGCCAAAGGATTTGAGGAAACTCACGATAATATAATGTGAGTTTTCCTTATCGGATATAAAATTATTAAAGATGTTTAGTTTGTTGCGTATTTTTTGTCACTTTTTGTGAAAATATTTTATCAGCAATAAAATTATAATTTTTGAATCTTAGGTTTGGAATTCTGGAACCTAGGACGCTATAAAACTAGGCAATAACGTCTACTTGATAAAACTAGCAACAATTGTGGCATAAACATCAATATCAAAAAAACCAAGTATATGGTCTTCAGTAAAAACATGACACAACTAGCACATATTAGTATAAACGGCATTCAAATTGAAAAAGTTCAAAGTTACAAATACTTGGGAACTTTAATGAACGAAACTGGAAACCAAAAGAATGAAATAAAAGACGTATCGAAATTGCCAGGACCACCTTCATAAAGATAAGAAAATTCTTCTGCAACAGAGATATAAGCATCCCTCTACGATTAAGAATGCTAAGAGGCTACTTATTTAACACATTCATGGTCATGACTGCATATAAAGTCATTTACTCTATAAGACAATGTGTAGAAAATGACAGCGTGTCCGTGAATATGTGTTAACACGCTATTATACGGTGTAGAGGCCTGGACTTTCAAACAAAACAACATAAAAAATATTGAAAGTTTCGAGATGTGGTGCTACCGTCGAATGCTGAAGATAAGTTGGTTTGAAAGAGTCACAAACCTTGAAGTATTACGAAGGATAAGAAAAGACCCAGAAATTTTGTCAACGATAAAACGAAGAAAACTCGAATATCTGGGTCACCTGATGAGAGGACGTAAATAGGCATTACTTCAAAATATGATCCATTGAATAGTAACTGAAATAGAAAAAGCACTGGAAGGGGACAAAATTTGTTCGGCAGTATTCCTGGATATCGCAAAAGCATTTGACAAAGTATGGCACGACGGTCTGTTAATGCTAAAGAAAATATTTACTATGCAACTCGTTGAAATATTGAAGTCATACCTACACCAGCGAACATTTAGAGTTAAAATGGAAAACGAGTACTCTGAGTTAAAGCAAATAAATGCAGGGGTTCCACAAGGTAGCGTTCTTGGACCAATGCTATACCTTTTGTACAAATCTGACATTTCGGAGAGGGAAAACATCCAACTGGCCACATTTGCTGATGATACAGCAGTCATGACAATAGGAGCAACTATAGAGGAATCTACGATTAACTTACAAAATGCAATTAATGGCATAGAAGGCTGGTCCAAAAAATGGCGTATAAAGTTTAATGAACAGAAATGAGTTCATATTTTTATTAAATTTTGACACTAATGACATTTATGAAATTTTGTCACTTCTGTCATTTTATAGGTTAATTAAGTATATTGGCGATTTTTTGTGTTTTCTGCATTATTCCTTTAATTTTTAAATTTTTAGTCTACTTTTATATAAAAACAGTTGTTTTTAGAACTCTTTAGCGATGTGTTAGTATAATATAATATGTATGGATTCATCGAAAAGTGATATGATCAACGAAAAAAGAAGATGAATTTGGTGACTTTTCCAGTAACTTTCTTGGGTGTGGATCTGTCTTTTCAGTTTACTCCTCTTGGTTAAAAAATCAACTATAGTAGCCCAGTAAATGAACGGAAAATACGGCGATAGGTACCGTGTAATTTTTAGGGGCAACTCCGAATTGCATGAAAATTTGATTTAGGTTCTACTTACCCTCCACTTCAAAGTTGAAATTGTGCCGTTGGTTGCTTTTACTTGGGGGGTGACAGTCACCCCTTCTCGGGGGTGAAAAAACATACGTTTAAGATGAGACCGGAAATGAATAAATTTACTGATTTTAAGCATTTTTTGTTCTATAAAGTTTTTTATGTAAGTTAATACTTTTCGTGTTATTTGCGATTGAAAATGTGTATTTTCCAACAAAAAAACTACGTTTTTTGACGGTTTTTCGCAAATAACTCAAAAATTAAATACTTAACCGGAAAAAATATTCCTAGGAAAAGTGTAGCTTATAAAAAACCGAAAAAAATGGTGTATCAACAAAGTCTATCAAACAAGTAAAAACAAAGTTGCAGCTCGTGAAAAATACGTTCTTATTCGTCCAATTCTAAATCGAATATTTCAAGGTAAAATCACCGAAAAATTAAGCACTTTTCGGGAAAAACCCATTTAAACTTTTTTAAAGTGTTTATAAAATGCTTTATTTTAATTGTTTACAAAAGTTCCTAGCATTAAAAATAAGCGAGTTACGCTCAAAATAAAGTGGGCCCTCTTTTTTTTGGTAAATAAATCATGAAAATCTCCCCGTGTTTAGCTCCTCACATGAAATTAGTCGCTACCGTTTTACAAACAATTTACTTACTTATCTATTTTTTATATGACCTGTCAGTCTCGCCGGTTTAAAGTGCTTATTTTTGAAAGGGTTATAGTTGAAAAAGCTTGAACGGATCACTAATCACGAGTGTATGAAAATTTTGAACAGCCATATCTTAACCAATTCTTGTCTCACGGAAAAACAAAATAAAACTATGATATTTATAATAGCAAAATCTACATTTTTTTTACTCTTTAAGATTTTTCTTATCACTAATACTTTCTAAGTTATTTTGAAAAAAGAAAATTTTTCAAAAATTTTTAGAAAATTTTTTTTTTGCTATAAATCCAAATTTTTTCAAAAATATGCACTTTAAACCAATCAAACTTACAGATCATATAAACAATATACATACAGTTAAAATAAATGGTAAAGCGGTAACGATTAATTTTATTTACGGTGACAAATCGAGGCAGGTTTTCACGATTTTTTTTTACCAAATAAAAGGGGCAAACTTTTTTTCAGTGTAACTCGGTTATTTTTAAGCTAGAAACTTTTGTAAAAAACAAATTTAAAGCTTTTTTTCGATACTTTAAAAAATGTTATTAAGCTTTTCCCGAAAAGTGCTTAATTTTTCGGTGATTTCGCGTTGAATTATTTGGTTTGGAATTAGACGAATACGAACGTATTTATCCTGAGCCACAACTTTCCTTTTACTCAATTTATAGACTTTACTGATACACCATTTTTTTAGTTTTTTTATAATCTACAGTTTTTATAGGAAAATTTTTTTCGATAAAATATTTACTTTTTGAGTTATTTGCGAAAAACGGTCTGAAAACGTAGTTTTTTGTCGAAAAATCAACATTTTCAATCGCGAATAACTCGAAAAGTATTGACTTACGTAAAAAACTTTATAGATCAAAAGTTGCTTATAATCTATCGGTTTATCCATTTCCGGGCTCATTTTAGACACGCGTTTTTCACCCCGCGGGAAGGGGTGCCTGTCACCCCCCAGGTAGAAGCAACCAACGGCACAAATTCAACTTTGAAGTGGAGGGTAAGTAGAACTTAAATCCAAATTTTCGTGCAATTCGGAGTTGCCCCTGAAATTTACACTCCAAAACGGTCATTTATTGGGCTATAGTAACAGAAATGGACTTCTAGAGAAGAGCAGAGACAAATCAAGAAGAGATCTGATACCAAATGAGAGAATACGAGAAATGGTTTACACATACAATAATTGATGACATAAAAACAAAACAACTAATATGGTACGGCCATGTACACAGAGAATGCTAGATGACAGGATCCCTAAACAGATTCTGGCGTGGACACCACAAGGGAGAAGGAAAAGGGGAAGGCCGAGAAGAAGCTGGAGGGAGGGAATTAAAAAAGAACTAGAGGAAAAAGAAATCCCTCCAGGTCTATGGGTAAACACAGAAGAATGGCGGTTAGGAGTCGGAGAACGCTGGAAACCGATAGTAGTAGTATAAAATGAATGTAAATTAAAATCAGTAAAATAGCGGGAGAGATCTATCAACCACGATTTCATTAAAAAAGAATTAAAAACGCAATTACAAATAAGAGAGCAAGATCAAAATCGAAGAAAGACGAAATTGAAAAAGAATTACAGAGAGAAAATGTAGTCAAATACATAAAATCGCTTCGTTTAGAATAGATAGGACATTATGACGTCCACAACAAAATATGTTGAGCAAGACCTAGAAGAAGATGTTTGGATGATGTAGAAGGAGATTTATAAAAGCAATGAATATAAAAGACTGGAAAGTTCAGTGCAAGGACAGGAAGATATGGAAAAGAGTCACGAGAAGAGCAAAGACACACAGCAAGCTATAAATGACTGAAAAGTAATTCACCTCACCCAAGAATAGGATTTTTAATGCTTATTGAATGAATCAAACAATCTACTAATAACACATGTCGGTTTAAAACGTTCTTCGCCCTTTTCCAACTTCCAATCGCTACAACATCCGGTTGTTCTATAGGTCCTCTTTTATGTCTCTTTTTCTCAGCTCTTTATTAATTCCTTCGCTCCAACTTCTTCTTCTTCTTAACTCAGGCGAGACTCTTTAGTCTCTGGCACTTAGTCATAAGACTTTTGTGCCAAACCCTGTTCTTCTCCTTAAACTTTATTAAGTCCTCTGGCCTCAACGAAGGCCAACAGTTCTCTTATTGGTAGTATTAGGATCTCTTCTGGTTCAAACCTCATTTGACCAGTGAAGTCCTGCCTTACATCACCTAGCACACTGCAATGGCATAGTATGTGTATGGCAGTTTCTTCTTCCATTTCGCACTTTCTGCACCATGGTTCATTCACCTTACCTAGTTTGTATAGGTGATTTCTTAAACGGCAATATACAGTCACCATTTCAGTGACCGTTTTGATCTCTTGTTTATTGAGGTTCATCAAACTGTTCGAGAGTTTTTAATCAATATTGTTGATTATTTTTTTAGTCTGGATTTGCCCTTGAGCGGTTCTCCATTTATTTTTATGATTCTTTATCAGCCATTTCTGAACCTCGTTTTTCATAGCATCTTTACTGATGCCATAGAAAGGTTCTGGGCCTTCAAAAGTTTCTCTCGAGCCTTGTTTCGCTAACATATCTGCTCGTTCGTTCCCATGCACCCCTTCATGACACCGGCACCCATATTAAAGATACTTTATTGTCTTTTGCCAGTTTTGATTTGGTGAGAGGGTTCTGTACAGCCAGAATAGCCGATTGACTATCTGAGTAAATGTTGATTCTCTTAGCTTTAGGGTCTTCATCAATGATTTCATCAATGCAGGCCACCAAAGCAAAAACTTCAGCCTGGAACACCGTTGTATGTTGACCTAGGCTGTATGAGTTATTATAGTTACATGTTTGCCCAACGACTCCTAATCCAGTACCATGGGCAGTTTTAGATCCATCAGTGAACCATATTAAGTCCACATTAATATTTTGGACCTTTTGTTCTCTAGATGCTATAGTTGTGTTTGTGTTAATCTTCTCAGTAAAGATTAGTTCTGGTATCGTCATATCTGAGTTCATCATAAAGATGGATTCCTCAAGTATAGTCCCAGTAATATTTGGGTGGCTATTCAATACATAATTTGGCCTCCAAGTATTGTTTGCTTTGAGTCTCAGAATGGTCATAAAGGCTACCGCCGAAATATATAATTCCAGCGGAGGGAGACTTGTGATAGCCTCTAATGATGCCATTCCTGTACTATTCAAGGCTCCTGTTATATTTAGAAGCACTTGTCTTTGTAGGATGGTGAGAGTGGTCATACAAGATTGCAAAGCCGTCTTTCTCCACCAGAGTACTGACCCATAAGTGACTGTCGGTCGTATCACTGATGTGTACAACCAACATATATCATCTTTGGTTTCAATCAGAATAGTTGCTTAGCCCTATTGTTTATATTGATAATATGAGTATTCCAATTGGGTTTCGAATCCAGGGTTACCCCTAGATACTTAACCTCATTGGTTCTTTGCAGTACCTCTCCAAATAATTTCAGCTCACTCAGTCCAGTATGCTTCCTCTTATTTGTAAAGGCTACCAGTTTAGTTTTAGAAGGGTTCACAGAGAGGTTCTCTTTCAGACACCAGTTCTCTATGTAGTGAAGGGTATATCTCATCTGATAGGCAACAGTGCTGGGAAATTTTCCCCTAGTTACTATTACGATATCATTTGCGAAACCCTGGACCCAGATTCCTTGGACGCTTAGCCCATGAATCAGATCATCGACAACTATGTTTCATAATGACGGTGACAATACACCGCCTTTAGGGCATCCCTTAGTTGCCCTCAGATTTATGGTATCTTCATACGTATCGTATCTGTGGATATTATTCTGCTCTGAAGCATCTGAATAATCCACTTGCATGTTGTGTTGTTGATTTTCTTCCTCACCAGTGCGCTTTGTATAGACTCGATTACGGTATTATCAAATGCACCTTCTATATCTAAAAATGCAGCAAGGGCGACTTCTTTCTGATGTAGACTCTTTTCGAGTTCCGACACTAGATTGTGCAGGGCGGCTTCACCTGATTTCCCTGCCTGATACGTCCATTGCCGTTGGTGCAGTGGATTTTCATTTAAATTGTTTTTCTTGATGTGTTCATTCAAGATTTTTTCCATGGTTTTTAACATGAATGAGGTCAGATTTAGAGGCCTGTAGGATTTTGCTAAGGTGTAATTTATTTTTCCTGGTTTGGGAATAAACGCCACCCTTGCCCTTCTCCAAGCTTTGGGAATGTATCCCAGAGCATGGCTAGCTCTAAATATTGTGATCAGGGAACCCATGATTTTTTCCAGACCCTCCTGGAGAAACTTAGGAAATATACCATCCGGTCCAGCAGTTTTATAAGGTTCAAAAGTTTCAATAGCCCATCTGACCTTGTGACAACCAAAGATCTTGCCAGAGGTCAGCCAGTCCCTTTTAGTGGGGCTATTGCTTGCTTGATGATTGTTATTACCAGTCAATTGCGTCGACCCTGCAAAGTGAACGCTTAAAAGCAGATGCTCTACAGCCTCTTTATCTGTGTCCGTATACTTCGCATTGGGCAATTTCATTGACTTGGGTTTGTTAATGTTATCTCTTTTTAGGATTCTGTTAACCCTGGCGCTTTCAGGTACATTTTCAATGTTTTCACAGAATTCTCTCTAGGATCTTTCCTTAGCGGATTGGATTTTCTTATTATAGGTTTTCAGTTTAGCCTTGTATGCTTTCCAATCACCTGATTTCTTCGCCCTATTGAAGAGCCGTCTTGTTTCTCTTTTGAGATCAGACAGCTCCTTATTCCACCAAGTTACTTGCCTGGGAGGGCGACTTTATTTTAACGGGAAGTTTTCCTCATATGAGACGACTATTGCATGCTGCAACCAGTCTACTGCCATCTCAACCTCAACGTTGTTTTTTGCCCTTTTAGAATAATTCCGTACCCTTGTTCCAAGATCCCTCTTAAAGGATTCCCAATCGGTCACCTTGGGGTCTCTGTAGAACCTTGGTTCCGGTTTGACTGAGTTTATCTCAAAGCATATGTATGCATGATCCGGTAAGGATAACGCATCCAACACATGCCAGTCAGATATTATGTTCCCAATCCCCATAATCTCCATAATCGCTCCAACTTTTTCTCGGTCTACCTCGTTTTCTCTTTTCTTCTGGTTGCCATTTTAGTATTTCGTTTGGTATTCGTTGTTCATCCATTCCTTGTATATGTCCGAAGCAGGTAAGTTGTTTTGTTGTTAGGTCATCCGTGATTGTTCGTTTGATTCCCATTATCTCTCTAATGCGTTAGTTGGTAATCCTGTCTCTTCACATATGAAACACTCTAAGTAAAATAATAATCGCGTTTTCTATATTAAATCTGCTACCTTTTTCGCATTTAAATTCTGAATTTTAAAAGTAATTCTAAGCATACGATTAATATTCGCAGATTACACAAAATCCAGCAGAATGACTTGACATCTGCAAATAAACGAATTATCTTTCCTTTTCAAACAATCAAGGGGTAACTAAAATTTTGGGGTGAATATATTAATTTCAAAATCTATTATCGTCAAGTGCCAACGTAAACTAAATTTGGAACATAAATTTGAATACAATAGTTATTCTCCTATTTCAATTTAAATCTCAGTTCCAGATTTTGAATTAGGAACTGTCTTATACAGAGTCTCATTTGGTATTCTAATTTTCGTGTGTTTTCTAAAAGTATTCACCAAATTGTTTTCGCTGGGTTATCAAATATTCCAAACAGAATTATGTTGGCTCGATGAACAGGTGGTTTGTTTTATTTGTCAAGTTTTAAATTGTTCAGAATCATTCTGGTAAATTGAAATAAAGGATAAAATTAATTAACACACGTGGCATACATTATAATAAGCGCATGAATTATATGTGATTTAGTTGAGCAGAATATTATTTAAATATATTACACAACACCAGTTTTAAATCTCACACAATATTTGACATGTAAGAAGAATGAGGTTTTTTAAGCAGAAGGCTGCAGATTATTTTTACAAAGATATTTAATACAACTTTGTTAAGCAATATAAGTACGAGCCCAACCAAAACAGCAGTCACACAGCAAAACATTGATGGGGTTCGTCAGCTAATTAAGGATGACCCGTCGTGTAACATACTGTGAGGTAGTGGCATTGGACATTTCAAAGACCTCGATCCAAAACATTATTCATGAAGAACTGGGTCACAGTATGAAGAGGGACAGTAGAACCACTCTCCGAAAAATTGGAAGTAGAATCTGTAGTCGCGCATAGCGACCGCGCAATGTTGTTAGTCGCTTTTGCCCCACTCTCGCATTGCTAGTCGCATAGAAACGTACGGATTTTAACAGGGAAAACCCGCATCCACCACTGGTGAATTACCAATTGCGTACTGCCGGTATTACTTCTTGAGATCAAAGCGCCGACAGAGGAGTGGTTTTACTGTGGAACCTCTATATACTGTGACTGGGTATTACGAAGTTAAAAACGAAGTTACGAAGAGTAAAAAGCGCTTCGCGTCAATTAGTGTCGAAAATATTGGAGCGGTTCAACAAAGGAAGCTCAATAAACGTTTATAGTGTTGCTAGTAGCGACAAATCTTGGATTTACACCTAGGAACCGGAAAATAAACGCCAATTCGCTGTGTGGATGTTTCACAATGGAGAAAAACCAACAAAATTGATCCATTCTCGAAGTGTGTCAAAGAAAGTGGTCGCAACTTTTATGTCAAAATCTGGTAATGTGGCAACAATTGCTTTAGAGGATCGAAGAACGGTTACTTCTGATTGGTATATCACCTTTTGTTTACCAGAAGTTATCACGAAACTCCGACAAAGCAACACACAACGAGCAATCATCCTACATCAGGACATGCAAGTGCTCACACTGTTCAAAGAGTTTTTGGAGCTTCAAAACATCAAATTGTTAAACCATCTACCGCATAGCCCCGACCTAAGTCCCAACGACTCCTTTACGTTTCCAAAAGCTCTGTTCGCGCTGGACATCCTGAATGTGCCCAGAGGGAGAACGCCTGCCCATTACAAAATTGAGCGTTCGCGGAGGTCGAATTTTTCCCTCTGAACACTCTCCGGATTTTTATTTCGGAGTTCGCGCACTACCGAAAAAAGATCCTGAACGTGTCCGCGATACCCTCTCGGCGTTCAAGGATTTTGTTTCGGATTTTAAGTTCGCACAGGCGCACAAAATATTTGAGAAGAATTTCTTGACATTCTGACCATTATATTATTCTGTTCTTACTCTGTCCACTTCTTAACCTAAAATATTATTTTGTTAAACAACTTGTAGATGTAGATTGTGCTTTTTAAAGTTTTGAAATTATGTATAGTGTTGTAAATATCGTTCAAATATTCTTCAAACAAATTTTAATATTTTTTATATTAAAGCTTTTTAGTTGTTTTTCAGTGTTTTCCATTAAGTATGTTTATAAATAAGTAGGTACCTTTTCTAGTATTATTATGTTATTACTTTTCATTCGATATTCGATATAATTATCTATTACGGTAGAATTACAATAAATTGTATTCTGTTTTTACTTAACTTCTTTTATCTAGATGAGCTTATAATAAGTACCTACATATTCTTGTGGTTTATTTTTAAGTTTAATTTATGAGTTAAATTAGTCTCTTATTGAATATAATGAAACATAAACAACACAGCAAAGTTATTGTGAAACTATTTCTTGTGTCTTGTTATATTTCATTATTTTTGTGGTGTAATAATCCACAACACAATGACACGACCTATCAAATTCAATACATATATCAAAATAGGAAATTATTGCTTTACGAAATTATTCCTTCCTTCAGATAATGTTCAACCCCCAGGAAGTTAAAGGTAATTTTTATATCTAAATAACAAGCTGCAATTTCCAAGTAACTCAACAATCTTTTACTCTCTACAAAAATTTAAGCCGGCTTTCGGCATGGAAATACCAAATTATATTGTCGAAATAATAAAGACGCTAATCAAATTGCTAATTTCTAAGAAAGGCATTGAGTAGAAAGTTAAATAGTCCAGTCGGGTTAGACGAATAACAGGCCTAACCTTGCATTAGGAGCTGCCCCAAATTTTATTTTTCTAATCTTTAGGGAGGGTCAATATTAGTATAAATTTAAAATCTCGACTGAATTTCACCGTTGCGTTAGCCGCCATCTTGATTTTAAACGAGAACTGTTTTTGCTCAATATCTCCGCCATTTTCAATTTTTTGACAAAAAGTGTAGAAACTGAAATTGTTGAAATAGCGATTTTCTATAATTTCATTTATTATAATTTTTTTCGTGCGGTCGATATTTTCCGAGTTATGAGGGGAAAATAGTGAGAGTTGGAGCATAATTATTGAATTATCTCGTTTATTATTGGTTTTACAACAATTATGTACCTATACAAAAATGAAGAGAATTAAATTCTACACAATTTTGATCTCTTTCATTTTTTTTGCTAAAATTAATATTTAAGGTAGTACGTATGCGGTAATGGCGCGAGCGTAAGACCGGATTGATTTTATAGCAATTGTTTTTGTTCAATATCTACGCCATTTTCAACTAAAATTGTTCAAAATAAAATTTCCTACAATTTATTTTTAACAATTTTTTTCATGCAGTTGATATTTTCCGAGTTACATGGAAAAATAGTAAAAAGTGGTGGGGGAAGCATAATTGGACGGCGTTATGCAGAAAGCTACCAACCCTCAATAGTGGCAAACTGAGATAATCAAGTTTAAAGTTTTTATTGATTTAAGAAATCTGTAGGATATGTTGCTACTACTTTGTAACTTTTTTTTGACTGTGAATAAATATTTTGGTATTTTCTACATGTTTAAATATTTTAATCGTAAATTAAAAAGAGAAATGGCAAATTTTTGTGGATTGGTAGGTTTCTGCATTTTGCAAAGTGGGAAATTAATACCAACAATATTAAATTAAAACAACAGTAAAGTAAGAAAAAATAATTTTTTTTACAGAAAAGTTAAGGATATGAATATTTAACGTATTAATTTAATACATTTTAATATTAATCTGCTTCATCCACTTCAAAATCTAAATCCTCAACATCTTCAGTTACATTGGCACCCTGCAAATTTTGATAAAAAGTCAATGCATCAGTAGGAATAAGGTGTATCATTTCCTTTAAATTTTGTAATTTCGCCTCAGCGATAGGTGTTCCGTTAGGCCACAGTGGTATTAAATCGCTAAAAATTTCTTCGTTAGCAGTTCTACCCCGAGAAGATTTTTTGATGAAATATTTTGATACGGTTGTGAAAAATCGTGTTGTATCATTAGCCGAAATGGGTCGGACTTTTCTATTTTGATTGACCTAATCTTCAACCAATTAATTTTTTCTATATCTTCGGTCACTTTGCGATTAGTAATTTTTTTCTCAATGTTTATTACGCCTAAAAAATCTTCGACGTGCAGTTGGGTTACTACCAATGGTCTCTGCTTTCTACAAGAACGCATTACCTCGATATAGTCATTTGGGGTATATAATATTTGCTGTCGTTTAAGAGCCGACCCAATATCACTGGAATCAGTGTCGTTGGGCAAAAAACTATGACCAGAACAGAGATATTTTACGGTAATGCTTTCTAGGTTTGTGCGTGTCCCATGCAAAATTGATTTAAGCATAAGTATTAACTTAATATTTCGATTTTGCCCACCGCAAGAATCACACCAAAGCGTAAGAGGTTTTCTGGAGTTAATTTAGTTCTTGTGTATCCTCCATTTTCTTTAGAACTGTGTATTCCTGCATTATACACCCACAACTGACGCTTATAAAATACGATGCCTGTAGGTATTCTGGGAAGCGGTAGGGTTTTTTCCAAGTCAAAACTTAAACACTCTTGATCTGTTTGTTCAGTCGCTATCTTGAAATCACCTCTTCTCATTTTCTGTGCGTCCTCTGCAACTTGAAAATGCTTCGTATGTTCCTGCTTGAACTCTTTTTTTTTTCTTCATCCTGTTCATTATCTATTTTCATTTTAAAAGTATCGCAAACATTCCAGGTGTCTTTTTTTAATGGCTTTATTTTCAAATTAAATTTCGTGTAGAATATGTTCTTGTATGACATTAAGCTTACGGGATTGGTTTTTTCCTGCTTGTACATCTAGACAATCTAGACCACTACTAAAACACATTAAACAAGCCGGTAATCCAGTAAACCACACGCAAAACAATACATAAAATTATTAGGTTAGGTTATTATAACTGTAGAGTTGTAGAACCCAATATTTGCAGAAAGCTACCAACCCACTTGGATGCAAGTGGCGCTTTATTAAAATGCTACCAAGTGGGTTGGTAGGTTTCTGCAAATTAGAATATCAGATAAATTTAATATGTGGCTTAGCATTTTTATAGTTTTATAGGTTATATATTAATCTAGAGGTGGTAGGTTTTTACAGAATGGAGAACTCGTATTTTGTTGTCCAAATATGCATCCAACCCAATATTTGATATATTGAGGGTTGGTAGCTTTCTGCATAACGCCGTCCAATTATTGAATTGAATATTGTTTCCGAGCTGCCCCAAATTTTATAATTCTATCCTTTAGGAGAGATCAATAGTAGTGTAAATTTAAAATCTCGACTGAATTCCGCGGTTGCATTAGCCGCCATATTGATTTTAATTGAGAACTGTTGTTGCTTAATATCTCCGCCATTTTCAACTTTTCAACATAAATGGTGGGAAAGAAAATTGTTGGAAATGCAATTTCCTACAATGTTTTTGGCACAATTTTTTTATACGATCAATATTCTCCGAGTTAAGGGGGGAAATAATGGAAGCGGAGGGGAAGCATAATTATTGAATTGTCTCATTTATTATTAACTTTACGACATAATTGTACATAAACAAAGACAAAGAGAATTATATTTTATACAATTTTTGAAACTTCCAATGAAACATCAACCAAACTAAGTATATAAAAGACATAAAAAGGCATTATATGCATTAAGTTCACTTAATTTTATTAACTAGCGGGTTTGATTGGTTGAATTTGTCTGACGATATTTTAAGTTTTATGTCAGCTAATATATCGTGATGTTTCAACAATTTTTTTTTAATTTTGGACCCTGTTGGGGGAATTTTCCCATTTCCCTCCCTTGTAGACCCGCCACTGGTTCTCTCGAAAAATTGTAGTAAATCGTAATTGCAACAATTTCAGTTCTTACACTTTTTGTCGAAAAGTTGAAAATGGCGGAGATATTGAACAAAAACAATTGCTACAAAATCAATCAGGTCTTACGCTCACACTTTTACCACATTCGTATTACCTTAAATATTGATTTTATCAAAAAAATGTACATCAAAATTGTACAGAATTTAATTCTCTTCATTTTTGTATAGGTATATATTTTTTGTATAGCTAATAATAAACGAGATAATTCAATAATTAAATAATTATGCTACAACTGTCACAATTTTCCCTTCATAACTCGGAAAATATCGACCGCACGAAAAAAATTATAATAAATGAAACTATAGAAAATCGCATTTTCAATAATTCCAGTTTCTACACTTTTTGTCAAAAAATTGAAAATGGCGGAGATATTGAGCAAAAACTGTTCTCGTTTAAAATCAAGATGGCGGCTAACGCAACGGCGGAATTCAGTCGAGATTTTAAATTTATACTAATATTGACCCTCCCTAAAGATTAGAAAAATAAAATTTCGGGCAGCTCCTAATGCAAGGTCAAATGCTATCCCGACTGGGCTAAAACCTTTGCCTTTGCCTGCTGCTGTTTTCCTCTTTCTCTTTGTTGACATACAAATTTGTTGCATTTGCATTTTTTGTTGACATTGGTTTCGAAATAAGAAAGGGACAAGAAAAGGCTTTCTTCTCTAATCTTAATGTATGCAACCCGTCATTATATTACGAATCTGAAAAATTGTTCGTGGAGCGAAAAATCCTGAACATGTCCAGGATAAGATAACGTTGACGCCTGCGCCTTGGAAACTAATCCCGAACTTACTCTGAATACGTTCGGGTTATACAGCGTGAATACTACTAAAGATCAAGAATTCAATGCGTGGGCAGCGATTCCAGTCGTCAGAAGACGCCATCAATGCCTTGAAACAGAGATTTTGCACGTGGCAACTGAAGACTGGAATAACTGTTTTACTAATGGATTTAAACGTACGGGTGTATCGATATTGGTGAGACATATTTTGAAAATCAATAAAGTACTTCAGGTCTATATATTTTTTGTCTTTATGGCTATATGCAAAACTAAAAAGGCAACCTAATACCTAGAACGCTATTAAAAGACTACTTGATACATGTTTATAACAGAAAAGTTAAAATTGGCAAATTATATTTTTGTGATTTAATTTCAAAATTTCTAACAAAGCTTCGATTTTACGTGTCCTTTATTTTGGCGCACACGGTTCTTAACACCTTGTTAAAGTAAACAGTGTTTCGCTTTTTGATTTGTCAACTATGTTTGCGGTAATAATGGTAGTAATATGCCTATATTGAAAATATCTTCTAATATACTGGGTTTTATGGTCAATTTACTCCAAGTAAGAAATCGTCCTGTAGGTAAAAAATAAATACATAAATTTTCATTTTTTGCGTAGCTTCAACTCAAAATCTTTTAAGGTCTCATATTGTTCTTTTATCCCATGAACCTTTCTGAAAATGATAATAAATCTGATCTTTTCGCCAAATCCCCCTAATCTGCAGCAGCAGAACTGGAGAAATTGTAAGAAAAATCGATTTTCTCGTTATGTGCTTTCATGCTTTTGCAAAAAGCCACTTTATTGTTAGGTTCCAATGTAAAAGTCAAATTATGACGCAATAGTATAAAGAAATTTGTGACAATAGGGATTTGTATTTTATTTCATCTTGCTTGAATAATTTATTGCTGTTCCAAAAAATTAACGCAGCGTTTCGCCTTCTTTTGTTTTTACTCGCTGTTACAATACAGGAATTTTCTCTCAAAATTCATGGCTTGTCATCTTTAATGTTATTTATTAGCATCCGAACATAATTTTTCAATCCTTGGAGTCAGTGGCGTGCGGTGACTTTTTCGAAAGGGGAAGCGATTCAATAAGGATATAAAAATATTTTCTTAAGGGTCGAGGGTCGAGCCACTTCTCACCTGATAACACTCTGATGCGTAGGGGCTCTCTATCAGCAAAGTACTTAATTATGTGAGACGTCTTGGGTACAAGGACTCACACACTAAATCCGTGACGCGTGAGGCACTCTATTCCCGCTATTTATAGTGACTAGTGACCTATCATTTATCTGTATTGCTAGCTCGGGCCTTGAGTCCTCGCGCCGGGAATGGTTTTCTAAAGAAGAATCCTATTAAAAAAAAAATTATACTCCGAGGCATTTTCCACAACACACAACTTTCACTAAAATGACACTTATTTATACTCGAGGTCTATTCTCCTATTAACTTCTGATAAATTGTTGAATGCAGTCTTTTTCAATGGATAATAGAGCTAAATTTCAAAGTCTGTCTTCGCTTGTTGAATTTCTTTTAAACTCTTAATTTGAAACTTTTAATGCATCTTAATACTGCAAAACTTCGTTCAACTGATGCACTTGTGGCTAGGATAGTTAGCAGTACTAATTCACACAACTTGACCACTTCACACAGTGACTTGTTTAAACCAGTAGTTATAAAGAAATCCCAGATTTCTGGGTATTTCTTTATAATTAATGTCAGTTGTTTCATAAATGACACTTAACCGAGAATGCAAAGCTGGGATATCAAAAAAGTTTCATTATTTATTCGTAGTGAAATAAATTCCTCTGTGGGAAATTTTGATGAATTATAATTAGAAATATTAGGATTATATATAATTCTACAAATTTTAAATCGTTAAAATTTTGAAAGCTAGAATTCATTTGTTGTAGAATATTAACAAAAGGTCTCTTTGTTTCCTCTGTTTTCTCTGTCTCTCTGTCTCCGAAATTATCAATCTTCATTATTTTTCTTTCATATTCAAATCCCATATGTTCAGTTTTATCCCAAATATGTTTAAACTGCTCTCGTTTTTTAATTATCGTATTAATAGAGTCATCAATTTGTCTTATACAAAATGCAATACAATTTGATTTCTGTAAAATGTCAAATAAAAGATCAGTAAAAGGAAAAATCTCTGCAAAAAATTTAAATTGAAATATTCTTTAAGCGAATGTATGTAATACCTAAGCACCCCTTAGCAGCAGTAATAGTCGGAGCATCTCACTTTCGGGAAGGCGATAGGACGATCGCTTCCAGGGTACCAAAATTCGCGCGACTAGTGGGTGCTGTCATTGAACCCTGGCCAATTTTTAAACGGGACAACTGCGTGACAAGCGGCGATTTTGAGATGCGCTTCTGTCAGGAGTGGACCGAATAAGTTGAATTGTGTGCATATTGAGTTCGTTCGTACGCGATTAATTTTTAATATTTTTCAATGCCTATTGCCTAGGTAATATGTAGATTACTTGGATTAGGGAAAAATTTTTGATTATTAAATATTAATTAATAATATATTTTCTTATATCGACGTATAAGTAGGGAAGCGGTGCTTCCCCCAAAAACAAAAGTGATGAGAATATGCCAATAAACTAATACTAATACTCAGAAAATTAAATAACACTCAGGCCTAGTGACTTGGCAATAAAAACTAGGCAAAAACTAAGTTTTATTCCAAAAGTTTTATTGCCTGATTCTTATAGTATTTTTTACACTGAATCCAAAAATGATTGATGAAATTTTTATGAGTGCAAAAATTGGCTGATTTGTTATTCTTTGTTTGCGATACTTTGTATATTTTATTTTTTGGAGGTCTTATGCAGTGATGAGTGCACGAAGAACCGGCAAAATAACGCAAAAGACGGAAAACATAATACGATGTGAAATAAATAGAGATGAAACTAGCAGCACATGAAAATAGTCAAGCTGAAGACGAGAAAATCGAGCACGTTCTACGCATCTGCCCATGTATGTAGAGGATAGGGCTCAACACATTTGAGTATTATTAACTGTAGTATAATAACAATAATTGTAGATACAGTGCGCTGGAATAAGTGTTACCCCCCCCCCCTCTTACTAACTTATTTATTTTTAGCACAACAGCAAAACGCTCGGGTAGGTCGATTTTTAAAATAATCATAGTATATTATAGCATCAATGTTTCGAACTTTACGCGGTCCCTCTTCAGCTGAAAATGATAACTTTGATTTTTTTAAATGGGAAAGTACATCATGTGACACCTCATTTAAAAGCTTTTGAAAGACGGATTACAAACATGTATAATACTTTAATCCTTTTTGAGACAGTAGGCGCAAAATTTTGGTCGAATTATTTTGAAATATATCCATTGTGTTCGAATCCTGAGAAAGCTAATAAGTATTTTTGAAAAATTTAAACGCAGAATGGAATATTACAGTATTATTAAAGGTAAAAAGTCCCTGAGAACTTCTATTATGATTATTTATAAAGTCACAGAAGTGAAAAAAAAAACAGAAAATTTAGTCGGATTTTTAATTTCAAATAATATGTTATCATTCAAAAGAAACTTTTGTTTATTATAAAGGTTATTTCAGCCCTCGGTAGTCTTTTATTCTGCGTTTAAATTTTTCAAAAATATTTATTAGTTTTCTCAGGGTTAGAAAAAAATTAATGCGTTTAAAAACAATTTGATCGAAATTTTGCGCCTGTGCTCTAAAAAAGGATTAAAGTATTATACATTTTTGTAATCAGTATTTCAAACTCTTTTAAATGAGCTATCACATTATGTACTTTCCGATTTAAAAAAATCAAAGTTTTGCCTGTCACCTGAAGAGGGATCACGTAAAGTTCGAAACATTGATGTTATAATATACTTTGATTATTTTAAAAATCGACCTGTCCGAGCGTTTTGCTTATGTGCTGGAAATAAATAAGTTATTAAGGGGGGTAACACTTATTCCAGCGGACTGTCTATGTCAACTAAAGCAATAATACTTTTTTCTGATAGACCTCTTTAAACTAATTGGTGGTTAAACGCCCACTTATGTTGAACCTAACCTAATACGTATTTTGAGGTATAGGCTTGGTCATCTTTTGGTAAAATAGTAGTAATATTCAAATCCAGGATATCACTCAACCTAAAGAAAAAAACATTTGTCCGGTGTATAGTACCAATCATGAAATTCGGTTGCAAAACTTGCACACTAAAGAAACAGATAGATAATAGCGAAACTCCAAGTCACTCACAGGTCAATGAAGCGATGAATGCTAGGCATAACAAATAAAGATCGCAAAATAATAGAATGAATTAGAGAGAACACCGAAGTCGCTAATTTAATCCACAGAATTAAGTCTTTAAAATGGTAGTGGGAAGGACATTCAGCGAGAATAATTAACTATAAATAAACTAGAATTACACTGTCGTATCCAAGAGGCGTCCAGAGATCAAGGCGACGTCTAAACTTAAGATGCAATTATGACATAAGGAAACGAGCAGTTACAACATTAGATAAATCATGGGCAGATATGAAGAAGATTATTTAAGGGAGTACTACTATCATTGTTTGATTTGCGAGTATAGATATAATGCTATGTAGAAATGCGATAAGTGATTGTCCCCATTTGGGATTTTGTCCTCTTCAGGGTTTGTAGTGAATGTAAAATGTTGGCAGCAAAAGCAAACAGTCCGAAAAACACACTGAGGCAAGTGTCGTATCCTGATGTTTTTTGGATCCTGGGTTATGCCGGACGGTGGTGTCCAGAAGGCTAAGAAGTCAACAGAGAAGAAAGTTTGATGGATTGTTGTTGGTTCCATAGACATTTATGTGTACTGTCCGTGCTTTGCTCTCGACCAGTCTCCCTAGAAACCATTGTACAACGACAGGCTAACCTGCGTCCCTCGTCGGCGGTCAGGAGGTGGCTTTGAGCGCGGCGTGGACAGTGTGCGTTCGAGTGGAGAAAATAGTTGCGGCTATTTTCTTGGAACGAACAGGTATAATTGTGCAATGAAGTTGGGAAACCGCAAAAAACCAACTTCTCCCTGTTCGGGTTTAAGGGAGGCTGCACCGTAATCGTTATGTTCGGAAAGTTTTCCGCGGTTAGTACAACTAAACATAAAGCTAAGATTAATATTGTTACAAAATTGACTTTTCTATGATCTTTTAGGCACTAACGTTTAGTTTTAGTTGACTTTATTTATTTTTAATAACTTACTTCTTAACAAATGAAAAACACTGAATTTATGTCTTTTATTTTACAAACTACGATATCTAATTTATTTATTACACTAAATCTAATAATTTGTCTAATTACAAATTCAAAAATATACCGCGCCCGTTACATATCAAAGTACACCGACGTTTTCAAATTCACAACTGACTTGCTAATTACAAAAACCTATTATTTATACAATATTCAATGCTCTAGACATAAATAACATCTTGAATAGTATTTACAAGAAACAAGAAATAATTTACTCCAAAGGTCGAGAAGGAATAGAACATCATAAATCATAAAAAGTTTACTTGGTAAAGAACTCGGGTCTGTTAGGCCGGGAGCTGAAAATAGTCTGTGACATAAGTATGTCACAATATTATTACAAGAATGAATATTAAACTTACCAGGCTTCCGGGTTAAACCGCGTAGATTGTCACTGCCGAGCTTTCGACATAGTGTCTGATGTTTTCGCCCGGAGTCTTAGTCTCAACCTGAGTCCCCAGACTCCCCAGTCCCCCACTCTTCCCTACTCAGTGCACTATGTGTGCATAGGAGTGTAGTGAGTAGTGAAGAGTGTAGTGTCTAGGGATTTAGGAGACTGAGACCCCAGAAGCCCTAATTCAGCTATCAGAGAGGATTTTGAAAGCTCGAAAGTGAAAATCGACGTGGTTTAACTTGGAAGTTTGGTGAGTTTAATATTCATTTTTGTAACAAGTAATTGGACTTCGTAAGTCCTAGGTTTTCACCCAAAGTAATCGAAATTAGAACTGGAAGTCCATATTTGAACTCTTCAATACGCTTCGATTGATGTGTCACATGGACCATTTCTGCGACGATAATGGCACTTCTGGTTAGAACTTTTTATCCGGAAATAATATTGAAACTAAAATTTTAAATTTTTCTCATCTTGCTAAGGCACGTCGAATGATATATCACTTATACTATTTCGGCAACCTTAAAAGAGTACTTACGGTTGCAACTCTAAAAAAGGAGATCTGATGTCAAATTTCTTATCTTTAAACCATCCTTGGGTTATAGGCTTACATTCGACACCTCATTTGTCATTCGATCTGTATGAATAACGGAGGAGTTGTATTCGCCGACAGACAGAGAGGCAGTCATGAAACCGGAAGTATATATTTATTCTCGTCTTGCGAAGGCGCGTGGAATAATATATCTCTTTTACTATTTCGGTGATTTTAACACAGTAAAAGTAATTCATAATGTCGTGGACCTGACGTAATCATTTAGTGACGTCGATCTACGAACGAAACAATGATATCGGACATTGCTAAAAACACGTAGTTCTCTTCAGTGCGTTATCGTAGCGAGACAGAGACGAACTAGATTTTGCGTTAGTGAAATAGCTTTAATATATTTTTTTTGTGATTATTAATTGATAACTTTGTATTTAACTTATTTCGTCCTAAAACATAATACCAGCAGAAGTGGTTCTAATTTATTTAAACAATAATTGTTTTTACACAAATCAATTTCATCTGCCCGGACAAATTTTTTTCGGTTTTTTGAATCATTCTGAATAAAAAAGGTTTATTGTAATTTTTCTCTAAAGTTGATCGTTTTCAACTTATAAACAATTTAAAAATGAAAAAAACAAAAAATTATGATTTTTAAGGCTCAAAAACACACAATCAAATAACGTTTACACGTATCCAGTAACTGGCGCCAGTCTCACTGGAATGCCAGTGGCATGAAAAATAAAGGCAAGTTTACATGTATCCAGTAACTGGCCCCAGTCGCACTGGAACGACAGTGCTGGCATGATAGTTGCATTATGTAAACGATTTTTTGCTCCAGTCCAGCGCTGTCTGCCAGCGCTGTGTCGAATAGAAAGCAGCAGCGGGATTACGAACACTCGATGCGAGATCGCAAAACGAACCGTAGGCAAACTCGATGCGAATACGCATCGAAGCCAAAAAGTGATTACGAACTGGGTTCGAGTAGACTGTCAGAAAATCATCGGCAATTTTCGTATTTTTGAACCTACGGGATAATATTTCGAACAAATGGAATGATGTGCACGTTATATGTCAAGGAATTTCTCTCATTAACCTCAATCATTATTACAATAGAATATAAAATAAAGTTTTTATTACATATTTAATTGTTATAAACGTTTATTTTATATTCTAAGGATGATACAGTGAACGTGTACCTAGATATATAAATATATGATTTTCGAACTTGAGTAGAATTTGAGATTAATTATGATTTTTTACCGTTAAAGATTAAATGGCCAGGGAAAGATGGGAGACGTTATACAAAAATATTACTAAAGGTCGTAATGGTCACTGCTAACTACCTATTCACTTCATCGAATTCTGTCTCAGAGCTTTCCTTCACATATTTTTAAAATAGGAAAGTATGTATTAGAGAACTTCTGTCCGTGTAATGAGTGTAATAACACCTCACTGGGAGATTTAAACAATATATTTTTTTAATGTTCAAAACATGAGAATTATTATCAAAACCGTGTATAATCTAAATATCGTTTGGTTAACGATTTACATTATTTTTAAATTGAAAAAATCAAAGTATGAAATAAGTAGGTTATGTCATTATGTATTCACTTTTCTTAATTTTTATACTTGGACCGGCAAGAGAGAAAGCGTTATAGGAGCAGCGATCTATCAGAGAGAGATAGATAGTTCGAGTTGGCAACTCGACAGGGTCGTAGGTATCGAGCAGTGCCTTCGAGTTGACTCGCATCGACAACGTAGGGAAAGAGGTTTTGTAATCACTCCCTACGGTAAACATGGCGGATACGATGCGTATCGAGTGTACGTAATCCGGGCCCTGGTCTATTTTCCATGCCAGTGGCCCTCGTCCGCGTCCCCTTTAACCCCGTGCCAGTGGTTGTAGACACGTGTAAACACAGCGTTCCAGTCGCTGGCGCTGTCGTACTGTACTTATTTACTGTATTCTAAATTCACCAAACCGTGTTCTATCAGTTTCTGATACTTTAGTTTGGGCTTATTTGATTTTAAAACATTGTTTTTAGCTGTTTGAGGCCCTTATCACAACCTAAAAAGTGTATTAATACAAAACTGTTCAATAAATTAGGACCACTTTTTGTATGGGCGACCTCTTGAACATTATTCTGCGGTATTTTATGAAAGCGATTATTATGCAAAAAATTTCATGGGAATATTTTTCCGAAGGAATTCGAGGTTTTTGTCTCCTATAAACATATTTTGCTGAATTTAAAACCAAAATCCTATTATTTTTCGATCATACATTGATTTGTTACTTATTTATTTGTCCTCTAGATATTTTTCAGGTTCTTAAAAGGTTTACTTATAATCCAAATTAGTGCAATGTAAATATTTTACATTTTTACACAGCAATTTTTATCGGCAGTGAAGACAGGAAGTCGTAAATTTTTATTACATCTTTCAATGTGAGATAAAATAAAAATGCGATGACTAACTAATTTGTTTAAAATTAGAGAAACATAATATGTCATGTTTATTGGAAATACTCGACTTCATTTAGCACGTGCAAATCCTACCCTGTTGCCTAATTTTCTATGAAATTAAAATGGTGAATGTTTTTAGGTTCCATTTATTTTTTCGGGCATGCGTATTTACGAGGTTTTGAACTAATAATACTTATGGTTGCTTTTCTAAAACCAGTCATAGGTCAAATTTCTCACCTTTAGTACCATTCTTTAATTATAAGCTTTCATTCGACACCTTATTTGTCATTCTACCTGGTATAATGACGGAGGAGTTATATTCGCGGTCGAACGGACAGACGGACCAACAGACTAGGTCAAATTTATCACCTTTAGTTTATATCCTTGGATTATAAGCTTTCATTTGACACCTCATATTTGTCATTCTACCTGGTATAATGACGGAGGAGTTATAATCGCGGTCGAACGGACAGACGGACCGACAGCCTAGGTCAAATTTCTCACCTTTAGTACCATCATTGGATTATCAGCTTTCATTTGACACCTCATTTGTCATTCTACGTGGTATAATGACGGAGGAGTTGTGATCACAGACAGACAGACAGACGGACGTGGATAATTCAAAGTTTTCACATTTTTTCAAAATGGGTTGGAAACAATAATATTAATCTTAACTTTATGTGAATAAAATTTTAACTTAGAAGCTGTTAAATATCTATACAAAAAATTTTAAATAAAAAATCCCTTATCAATGGTATAAAATTTATTAAAACCCTTTGAAGCGCTACATCAATTACAAAACGTTTTTGATATATAAAATATCATCATCAGTGTTTAGACCTGGTTGATCACCTGCTGAGCCAAGAAAAAAAATCCCAGGGTATAAATGGTTAAATGGTATAATTTTTTTTTTTGAATTAACATTGTTGCTTAAAATTCCAAACAATAGATAAAATTTATAAAGATAAAGCCCTTAGGCGCCGTATAACTAACCAGTCACGTGGGCTGCTAAACAGGTGAATTTGTTGCTCTATGAGGAATGTTGGATGGCAACTCCAGAGTTGCCTGTTTAGCAACCCACTTGATGGGGGAGTTATACAGTGCCTAAAGACCTTATCTTTATCCAACGTTTGGAATTTTAAGCAACAATGTTAATGTAACAAATTTCTGTACCATTTAAAGGGGTTACACTCTGGTATATATAAGGGATGGTGATGCGCAATACATAGCCTCTCCTATTCAAATGTCAACCTCACCTGCCCGTGAGATGATCTTGATTATGATCATCCTGTACATCCTGCTAGATAACAAACGAGGTGCTGACGTCCGAGTGATTGCCGGTATAAGCAATCCCCCACTTACTGACCAACAGCTTCGGGTGGAAGAGTCGGTAAGTGGAAGGGCACCTTCTTGTCCTAGAAATGAGCAATCATTTCTAAAGGCGGACGAACCAGGCATGGTCAACGGCGTGGAGATGCATAAGGCAACGGGAAAAAAATGCATTAAAGGCTCGTAGAGCATCCCTAGTTAATCATCATGACTAACAACATAACCAAACTCTCTACTGATCATGAAACTCGGAAAACAAGATCCGGCAGAGGAGGAAACTTACAAGACTGCAAGGCCTCCCCGGTCGTCAGCAAGCGAAAACTTTGCAAAGTAGCGACTTGGAATGTTAGAAGTCTACATCAAGCTGGAAAAGTATATAATGCCGTTAAAGAAATGGAAAGGCTGAATATAGACATTTAGGAATCAGCGATGTCCAATGGCCTGACTCAGGAAAGATGAAAATCAACAATAAAAAAAATATACTATTCAGGAAGTCAAGACGGTTCACACAGATATGGTGTCGGGATAATACTAAACAAACATATTGGTAAAGCTGTAGTAAATTTCATTCCATACTCCAACAGAATTGTCCTTTTACAATTAAATCAGAATAAACCCAAATTACACATCATAAAGTTTATGCTCCGACTGCGGACAAACCAGAGAGCGATATTGAAACTTTCTACAAAGACCTAGACAACATTTTAAAATCCATTAAAACGCAGGATATTACAATTATAATGGGAGATTTTAACGCAAAGTTTGGATACGAAACAGTAGAAGAATGTACAGGAGGATATGGTCTGGGCAACAGAAACGAAAGAGGTGACAGGCTTATCGAATTTTGCCAAAATAATAATTTTGTCATAACTAATACATTGTTCAAAATGCCAAAGAGAAGACTATATACCTGGAAGTCACCAGCAGATCAAGAAGGAAGGATTGTAAGAAATCAAATAGATTATGTATTGATTAGACAAAGATACAAGAACGCAATTATATCTTCAAAAACCTATCCAGGTGCCGACATAGGATCCGATCACAACCCAGTAGTGACCAAAATTAGGCTCAAAATGAAAATAATATAACGCAGAACAACAGATGTAAAAATCGATACAAGTAAACTAAGAAACCCACTCATAAAACAACGCCTGACAGATGAAATTAATAACCGTTTAATGAATGTTAAAGAAAAATCCAGCAAAATACTGAAGCAGAGACAAAATGGTTATTAATAAAGACAGAAATAGATAAATGTCACAAAGAAATTCTTACACCAACCAGATATAAAAAGAAACAATGGATGACGGAGGAAATCTTAGATTTAATGGAAGAAAGACAGCATAAAAACAAAGATAATCAGATGTACAAACATGTGGATAAACAAATAAAATCCAAAATTAAGCAGGCTAAAGAACAATGGTTAAAAGAACAATGCGCAGAAATAGAAGAACACCAGAAAAGACATGATAATTTTAACACACATAAAAAAATTAAGGAATTAACTCAGAACAACAGAAAAAGAAAACCGGGAGTACTAAAAGATACAGATGGGAAACTTATGTTGAGTACTAACGAAAAATAAAAGGGATGGACAGAATACATAAATGGATTGTTCAAAGACAATAGAACATAGCAGATGGAAGTCGAAGTAGAAGATGATACCGTTTCGAAGATATTAAAAGAATAAATTAAATCGGCATTAAAAAACAGCAAAAATGGTAAAGCAGTAGGTCCAGACCAAATCCCAGTAGAAATCTTAAAATGCATAAATGATGAAACCTTAGACATTATCGTAGACTTGTTTAACACAGTGTACAAAAGAGGAAACATACCAAAACAATGGTTACTCTCAACTTTTTGTGCTATCCCTAAAAATACAAACGCTAAAGACTGCAGTGAATACAGAACAATATCATTAATAAGTCACATTCTCAAATTATTTTTGAAAATAATACATGGTCGTATAAATAAAAAACTAGAAGAAGGAATAGATGAGTCAGTTTGTGTTCAGAAACGGACTAGGAACCAGAGAGGCGTTATTTGCTTTTAATGTGTTAGCTCAAAGATGCAACCCTTAAAAATATTTTAATAAATTTTATACCTTTTATAAAGGATTTCTCAATTAAATTTTTTTGTGATTGATGGTATACAGTCAGCTACAGGAAGATTTTTTCCTTGTGGGGTAGGTATCTATGTACAGTTGCGGTCATTAAATAGTTTACAGGATTACGTATTTAGGAGCCGATTTTTTTTAATTTTTACCCCGTGTAAACGCACCTTTTACGTCAAAGTGACGTTACCAGTGGTGTACCTAGAATATAATATAGGTGTATAATAGAAATTAAAAAATCAAAATAATACATTTTACAAAATTTAACAAAATGAAAAGTATAGAAAGAAGTCTTTTTGAATAAACTTGATTATGGTATTAATAACGAAAATAAGAAAACCAGACTATTTTAAAACCAGACTAAGAAAGTCTGGTTTTAAAATACCCTTTTATTTTAAATCTATTTTATATTAAATATTGATAAACACATCTTTGTTTGATTTTCCATATGCACATATGGCTCACGTTTAAATCTGCAGCAACTTGCCTTAGTGACCAACCTTCTTCGAGTTTGGCAACTGCTCTTGCTTTTTGCGCATCACTCAAATGCGTTCGAATCATTTTGGAGGAGTTTGATATCGTTTTATTTTATTTTTCAACATTTCTGAAATTTTTGACAAGCATTGACTTTTTCAAATTTTTTGACTTTGACATTTATCAAATCCGTAAGACACTGCTATTCTTGCAGTATTACAATGTAAAAATTAAAGTGTAAACTATTCAGTGACCGTAACTGTACATAAAACTGATCGAAAATCACTATTGCTAATGTTATAATATATACGTAACTTTCTGGGTCTTGGCCTGTTCCAGGATTCTTCTCCACTCTGATCTGTTTCGTGCTTTTTTTCTCCAGTTTTTTATTTTTAAGGTTTTTATATCATTTTTTATTTGTTCTAAATATCTCAGCTTCGGTCTTCCTCTTGTTCTTTTTCCTACTGGCATCTGTTTGAATATTTTGTTTGGTATTTCGCCTTCTTCCATTCTTTCTACATGTCCCATCCAACGCAGCCGTCCTATTTTAATGAATGTTATGATATCTGGATCCTGGTATATTTCGTATAGTTCAAAGTTGTACCTTCTTCGCCAAATTCCATTTTCTTTTGTGCCCTTATATATGTGTCGCAAGATTTTTCTTTCAAAGGTGGCTAGCAATGTTTCCTCTCTTTTAGTGAGCGTCCAGGTTTCTGAGCCGTATGTGAGTACCGGTCTTATTAGGGTTTTGTATATTTGGCATTTTGTTTTCCTTGCGACGTTGTCTGATCTTAGTTGCCGAATTAAGCCACGGTAACTTTTATTTGCAATAAATATTCGCCTCTTCACTTCCTCTGCTACGTTATTATCAGATGTGACTAGGGATCCCAAGTATGTAAAGTTTTTTACCCCCTCAATGTTGTATTCTCCTATTGTATACACGTAATTACCATATGAAATAAACTGTTTCAAATATGCTCTAAATCGAACAAAACACGCTTGATTTGCATTGTTTCCGTTTATATTAAAATAACATTATCTTTATGCTTCCTATTATCAAATGTTTTCGTTATTGAATATTTAGATAAAAAGCAGGAATTTAATTATGCTGAAATCATTAGGGCGGAAATTCAAGTAAGGAAAATATTAAAAACACAGCTGTACACAAACAGGGACTTCACGTTCGTAACTTACTTTTTTAATTAACAAGCATATAAATAAAAACTTCCAAATCAATATTTCGTATTTGAATATTTCCGAACATTTCTCCATAACTTCAATTTCATTGTCTACTACTGTAATTTGGATTATTATTACGAACTCTGGAACACAAACGTGGAAATACTATTCTGCCCTGCTTAGGAAGAAAGCCTTAACTCCAATTAACTTGAAACGGAGATATTCAATAAAACGTGAAATATACTTTTTCACAACCTTTTTTCTCTAAAATGTACGTTTAAAGGCCTTAATAATTTAATAAAAATAAATAAAAAACAAGTTTTGTTAAAAAAAATTGTTTTTGGCTTTTTTTGGGCATAAAAATGGCACTTAAGGCCTTGTTACCTCCAAACAGTAGTGCAAACCGTAACATAAAAACCTTAACTCCCATGGTGGCTCATTATGTATTTTACTTTAAAACTAAAAAAACATTTAGGGTTTAAAAAAGGTAAACACCAGGAGTTTTTGCAAAATTTATTCATAGAATGTTACTCAAAATATACTTAGAGACGGACTATTTAAGAAAGAACACATTTTACTATTTTTAATTGAAATCTAAAACAACATTTAATAGTCTTGTTTGAAAATGTTTGTTATAATATAATGCTCTCTTAAAAAGTTAAATAGTGCTTATTTGCTAATTGAAATATACACAAACGTATTTCAACAAAAAAATCATAATATTTAGCTTGAGTTAGAGTGAAACTATTGTAATTAGGCCTATAAAATTCGAGGTATGCTATATTAAAAATACAGGCTTATAAGTTATTAGAATAAAACAACTTTAGCAAGGATTTGTGTCAACATTAAAAATGAATAAAATTTTGAGACCTGTATCTATATAATATAACAATGCGTTCATAAAAAAGTTTAAGCCAAAACAAAAAAAATATGTTTTACAGTTAGGAACACACACACTCTTTTCTCAACTAGGGATGTCGTCTGAAACACACAAGTCTGGAACATCACTTTCAGGCAAGTCCAACCAAAAACGTTTCCTATTTTCAGGCATCAAGGGAAGTAGTTTTGTAATAATATCTTGTTTCTTCGCCGAGCAGATGCCTCGAGGTGTAGTTCGGAAAATAAGGGGGCTCTTCGCCTTTTCAGCTCCCTTTTTGGTCATAAAGTCTAGTTCCTGAAGGGGGCAATATTCATCGTAGCAAAGTCTGTACAACAATGTATCTTTGCCACGTTCGGCTTTGATGTACACTAAATCATTCAGGTAGGGTCGATTCACAAATTTATTCAGCTTGTAGTTAGAGACACAAGAAGGCCATACTGCAAAATCTTCATGCTGCATTGATTTGACCACTGTTTTCCCAGAACAAGTTGCTCCAACAGCATTCTCAAAGTCTGAAAAGTCATATACTTTGCCATGGCGACTGAGAGACAACTCTACTTGATGGTGAAAAGAATCGGCCGACATAAATGTGTGCCCTGGTTCAAAAAAGTACAGTTCAATGGTTTGAGTGGCTGACTCCGAAGAGTTAATAATGTGAACAAGGTAGGTCATCAGGCACCAATTCTTGTTTTGTGCGGAGCAGTTGTCAAGCCAGAGTGTTATGAGGGGAACATCTCTGAAATATTTGAAAAATGTATCAAAGGAACTAATTATGTTCGTCCACATATGGCCTCATGCCATATTACTGCAATTGGCCTACCATTTTTGCAGTTAGTGCCAAGGGGCACAAAACTTTCATTAAATGCAACTATGCGTTTAGTAAAAACGGTAGTTTTGAAACCTTCCATCCTAGGCAACATAATAACTTTTTGCAAGTCACATGAATAATATATGTGGTCTTTATCTATATTAGTGTTTGCATGGGTTTTGTAGAGGTTTCTTGCATCATTACTTCTTGCAATATGATCAGACCACTCGTTGCAAGTACTACATTCGGAGTTTAAATTTTCTTTGCTGTGGTCAGTGTTATGGTTAATAAAGACTTCACAAGTTTCACATTCTTCGTTTCCCAATTTGGTAAACGATATATTCATTTCTTTTAAAATAGCCCTATACAAATCATAGGAGCATTTCAAGTTCGGATGTCTGGCCACAAAGTTTTGATGCATGTTATTTATGGTGATATCACTAGGGAGGTAGCGCCTCAGTGGAGCGTGTTCTCTGCGGTAGTGTGCAATGGATGGGTTGTATGACTCTATATCGCACCTTTAATAAAAAAAAGAAATAACTCAAAAAACACAGTTTGTGGGAATTTGCAGTCAAAGTTTTAAGTTTTGCACAGTACAGGTTAAAAATTAATTTCACAAAAATCATACGGGTTAGAGGGATTCTAAAGGTTGGTGTGGAGAGTTTAATTAGTAAGCTCTTAGATTTTAGTAAATGCTAATCCTCTCGTCTATTGTTAAGGGTGCAAATGTGTTGTTCTTTTGATAGTTTAGAGTTATTTCACCTTATGATTGAACATATATTCTGCGCCGATGAAATAATTCTACATGATGCTCTTTTATTGCTAAATGAACTGTCATGTAAAATAAACAATTAGGTTTGTTGCAGTTTTGATGTAAAAACTTTGAGTTGACACTGAATTAATCCTAGTTGTTTCTATATTTTCTTAAACACAAAATGAATTTTCGTTTTCTTTGTAATAAAATACTGATTATTCGTTTATTTATCTTTATTAACAAAATTGCCTGATTACAAAATTAAGCTAAAACATAAGTAACACTATAATAATACAATGAAAAGATGTTAACACATTTTAAAAATAAACCGAAAATATAAAATAGATTGTTTCAAGAAACTTGTGTGGCTACTCTCAAATATGGCACAACGTTTATCTTAGAACTATGAATTAAAAAAACGATTAAATTATTGAATTATAAAATCGGGAGTAAAAAGAAGGAATCAATCCTTTAGATAGTAATGCTTGCAAATCTTTCCGTTTGTTTGTACTCAATTTTTGTTTTTCTGTATAGGCGGGTTGAGTGCTATTTCCGTTATTGATCCTATTTTTTTTTCGTTTGTTCCTTACATCTACCTGTTTATAAGTCTCATCCTTGTATGATGTCTTATAAAAAATATGTAGGATTATCTTTGTTCACTTGTATTGCTTTGATTTCGTTTCAGTTAACATTTTCTCCCTCAGTATTAATCGTAAAGTTATACCCCAATTCTTCTTGCAAACCTTTTAAATCATAAAATGATTGGTAATTTAGGTAATTGGTAGTTTAGCATTCCTTGCTAAAGTTACGTATTGGTCTGGAGTGTAAATAGATCCAGATTTCAAGCTCTTTTTAACTCCTTTTTCAATAAGACTGTGCACACCATCGGCTTCGTTCTGACTGTGGCCCCTTATTAAAAATGTATGTGTAATTCTCTTAATTTTTAACGTGTGCACAGCGAATAAATACAGCGACGTTATATACTTATTCTTGTTTTGGTCCACAGCAATTGTCTGAATAGAATATGACTTTTTTTTCACCATCGCCCTCTTCACTTATATTTTTTAAATAGGCCCATATGCAAGAACCGATTTCTATGGAGCCTCGTTTTGCATCACATTTAGATCAAAAATAACAGTGTACATTTTTATATGCCTGCTTAGATTCTTTCTGTCAGTTCCGACACCGTTATATTGTAACAGTTCAGTTTTGGTTTATAATAAAATGAAGAAGACTGACCTGTATGACATTGCAGGTTACATTGTGACTACTCTTACATTTTGGCTGACTTTGTTTAGGTCATTTAATTTCTCAGCCATACTCCAGTTTTTTTTTTTCTTCTAAATTTGATTTATATTTTTGCTCCAGGTCTTTATTTTCATTAACATTGGAATTGTTGTAGGTATTACACAGATCGCATTTATCTTTTTTTTGGTTGGAAGAAACCGATATTAAATTCAGTAGTAAATATTTTATAATAGGTAATATATGTACCAATTTCTTTATTGTTCCGCTCTTGTTCTAATTTAAAATCATTGTATAAATCTTTAATGGTTTTGCTGCCTTCTATGTATTCTCTTGAAGTAGAAACGCGTAGGCAGTGAGATTCGACCCTTGGTACAGAATTAATATGCCCCTTGATGTCGGTTATCAGTTCGGGATCATTTTTTCTGTTCGGGATCATTTTTTCAATGTTTTTCTCTTAAATCATCCAGTGCAAAACCATTTGCATCAATCTTAGTCTGTATTGTAAAAATCATGCGGTCAGAAATATCTAAAGTTGATTTAAAAAATGTTTTGCACACTCTAATTTTGACATCATTTATAAAAAAATGGAAAGCCTGGTTGCAGCGCCTAGGATTCTCAGCGTTTGTGTACCTGTACTTAGGTTGAATATCATCCATACAAGAATTTATGTATGCTCTTTGCTTTAGCAAACTGCCCAATTCCTAGAACTTGCAAAAAATACCATATCTGTTTGCTGTATTGATATTATCGGAGCACTTAAGTCTGCACTTTTCGGTACATGGCTCTTTCAGACAACGAGCGGGGATAGTTTTTTTTTGTATTTTTTCACATATATACGTAAGTTTACTATTATTACGTAAGATATTATTACTGTTTGATAGAAACAAGTAAAAGCTGTAGTTTATAATAAAAAAATGTGTATTTATACATATATTAAAGTAATACAAATTGAAACTTACTTCTTCCGTAGTTTCACATTTATTATTAACGGGTTTTTCATTGATGAAATTATTATCCAATGAGGAATTTTTCGCTAATAACCCAAGTATTTTTGTGCTCTAGACTAGAAGACGCCACTCTAAAACAAGAGTGTAAATATTATACCGGTTAGTTAGACAAGAAGCTGATAGTCAACAAGAATCTAATTAAATTGGATTATCAAAAAATAAGTACATAAGTATCAATACAAACATCAAACCATTGCATAATAAAAGTATTACTATTACAATAATTATTGTTGATTTTATAATAAAATGAAACAAGTCAAAAACGTGAAGGTTTCTAACTACCTATCTAATAAAATAATAGTAGAATATTGAAATAATACTTATTGTACTTTAGTAATTTTTAAAATTTTTAATTAGAAACTGCATAAAGTTGAAATAATACGGCACATAATAAGAAATAATTTCTACTAAAATGAACTAACTCATAAATGAACTAACAAATCTTCAACTAGTTTTCTAATAAAGTGAAATAAATCTGAAAGAATACACTTTTCTAAAAAGCGATAGCAAATAATATACTTACTCGTTAGTAAAACACAGAATTGTTTCGTATTGTATCACTTTCCGGATATCTTACCTCCAAACACAGCCGGAGTATAACTGAATTCCACCACTTTACCGGTACCGGTTTGTGCAAAGGCGTTAGTAAAAAAAGAGCGGGAAAATCATTTATTTTTCTCATTTTCATCATTTTAACCTGGCTGTTAAACGGAACAGGTTCTTCTCGTCTAGTTATTTCACTTTATGATTAAATCTCGAAAACTATGAATTTTGAGTTATTTCGCTTTTTTATTAAAGGTGCGATATGTGCTTTTACAACTTCTCGGTCAATTTTTGTTGGCGGAGTACATTTCCCTCGACCATCAGGAGCAATATTTTTTGGATCTTTGTTAACACACAAGACATTGTGAAGAACTGTGTCGTTGTTTTTAGAGTAGCCTAAAGGAGTCAAAAAAAATGTCTTACACACCTGGACATTTTCTTCATTTTGGTTTGTTAGATAATACTTGAATGAAAACTTTCTTGACGAACTTTCACTGCCTCTTCGCCTCTTAACCACATGCCTAGTTGTCGAAATCAACATAAAGTTTCTTCTCTCTAGCCAACTTTTTGCGCAATACACAGAATTGATTTGTTTTGTTCTTACTTCTGGAATATTTTCAATGCATTTCAGTCTACAAGCTTGGCAAGGAGGATACAAGTCATGTTTTTTAATATATTTATCTTTTTTCTGTTCATGTTTTTCTTGTTTGCTTAAAACTGACTTTTTTCTAATTCTTGGTGTCCCTTTTTTAGTTACCTCTCGGGTATCTTCCGGTTGTATATTTTCAGCAGGTTGGTCTTCGCTTTCTGGCAATAAGTTAATAGGCTGAACAATCCCTACGCCTAGGCCATCCTGAACGTCGAGGTCATGGGAACCTGAATTATTGTCGAAATTAGTAAGTTGAACTGGTGAAAGCTGTGTTAAAACATAACTGTTGTCGTGCTCCTCACTATTATTACAATCAAAGTTAACAACAGGAGTAGTTGTTGAAGTTGACATAATAGCTGCTAGCGGCAACGGATCGTCAGGATCATCTTCGTTTCGATTTTTTACATCCTCCACTAAACTCAAAATATAACTTGATCTTGAACTACACATGTCCAATGTCACGTTGTAAATTAATTTATGTCACAAGTTACAAAAAAAAAGCGTAAAACTTTCATACAACCCACGACACCATAACAAAACACTCTTCTTGAATAATTGAGGTTAGTAACTAAGTAATCAATGTCAAAATAATATACCTAATAATGGAGGGAAACAGCTGAGCATAAAAGAAACACCTGTTAGTTTTAGTGAAAAACAGCATCAAAAGCCACTTGTAAAGAAACTCATCAGAGAAAAGAAAACCTTAACTCCACTGGCAAGTGGATATAAGGCTTTCTTTTATCTGATGTAAGTTAAGGTGTGGTTCCAATTTCTCTTGCAATAATAGAAATTTGAAGTAAAAAAGCCTTAAGTCAAAAACGACTGTAACTTGAGGCTTTCTTTATTCAAAAGTTGCAGTTGAGGCTTTGTTCACTAGAATGGCAGACAATTTAGGACATAAGGCATATTTCATTAGCGTTTTTCTCATTAAAGAAGTGGAGCTACCGCTTTCTAACCTCAAAAAAAGGTAGAAAACCACCTATAAAACCCTAATATGACCTTATCTCAATTTTTTTTGGACTTAAGGTCTTTTTTCCTAGTAGGGCAGTATTATAATTCCACAAAGTTATATTAACTTTATAACTTCTTCTTCTTCTTCGTCTAGCCATTCACGTCCACATCTGAACATAAGCCTCTTCAAGTCTTTCTTTCCATTGCTTTTTGTTGTACGCTACTTGTAGCCAATTTTTCCCAGCAGTCCGTTTCAGATCATCTGTCCATCTCATAGGAGGTCTGCCTCTGGGTCTTTTGTGTTGGTATCGTCTCCAGGTTAGAATTGTTCTGTGCCATTTGTTTAGATCGCTCCTAGCTACATGTTCAGCGTATTCCCGTTTTAATTTTAATGATTTTTGTACCACATCGGGGACTTTGGTCTTATTCATGTGTTTGTTTTCCTTTCCTTAAGTGATATGCCAAGCATTGCTCTTTCCATCGCATGTTGAGTGACTCTGAGTATGTTCATATTCTTTTTGTGATTGTCCATGTTTGTGACCCATATGCTAAAAAAGGAATAATGCATGCATCAAAAATTTTAGATCTAAGATGTAGTTGAATCTGCTGATTTCTGAGTATGTATATAGGGTGAGGCAGATAAAGGGCCTATTAGAAATATCTCGAGAACTAAAGGTAACTGAATTATGAAAATTGGAATAATGGGGTTTTGAAGACTGATCTATTTAATGAAAATATTTTCATCTACTGGGCACTTCCGTTTATACCGGAAGTTGCTTATAACTTCGTTTTTTTTAAGGGACACCCTGTATATTTTGACATTTTTGGATTCTCCCTGATTTCTTCTTTCTTGAAATATAATGTTTTGTAACATTATATAGGGTAGGCTAAAAGATAATTACATTTTTGCGTTTTTCAAATTTTAAATTGCTTATAACTCGTAAACCATTAACTTTAGGGAAAAATTACAAGAGACATTTTTTCTCCAGAATGGTCTAAAAAAGCTAAAAAAATTGATCCAGACCAAAAATAATAATTATTGCAACTCGATTAAAAAAATGTTTTAAAAAATTTGGACCACTTTTCTCGTGGTCGACTTCTTGAACCTTATTCAGGGGTGTATTACAAATGTAATTATGCAAAAAAAATCACATGGGAATATTTTTTCCAACGAACCCGCCGTTTTCGCCTTGTCTATTAAATGTTTTCTATAAACGTTAATCAAGATTAGCTTTGGTACATACAGAGTGAGTTTTATATATGGAATGCCACAATTATCGCGCAAACAGCTTGCACGATTTTTACAGAGTTTAGTTAGTGGCGGTATTTTAATGCGGCCGATATTATAGTGGTATTTACATTGTTGTCAGACCTTCGGTTTTTCTGTAAATCTAATTCACTTTTCTATTTCAAATAGGACACCCTGTATGTTTTTTGCTCTTTGAATTCCTTAAAAAATACTGATTATTTTACATGTAATATTCCCTATACCTAAATGCCTTACTTTTAGAGGTATTCCTACATTTATTAAAAACCCCTATATTATATTATTGGGTTCTTTCCATTATTGGGAACAAAAAAGGTATTTTGTAATTTTTCACTAAAGTTGATCGTTTTAGAATTATAAACAGTTTAAAACTGAAAAAATGAAAGATTACGCTTTCAAAGCTCAAAACCACAGGTAAAAAAATATAATTTTTGAAATTTCGTGATATCTAAATTCAATTTCAAACCTTCTTTTATTAGCTTGCCATAATAATTTTTGGCATATTTTATTCTAAAACATTGTTTTTTAATTGTTAATGAAGCGCTTATGAAAGTATGGGCGATCGGGCTGCATTAACAATTAAAAAACAATGTGTTATAATAAAATAAGCTTAAATTACTTATCGGGAACTGATAAAATAAGGTTTGATCTTAAATTTAGACACTTCGTAATTTCAAAAGTAATATTTTTACTTGTGTTTTAAGCCTTGAAAATCGTATTTTTTTTTTAGTTTAAATAATTTTTTATAACTCGAAAATGGTCAACTTCAAATAATAGTTATAAAAGACCTTTTTTGTTCCCAATGATCTAAATAATAGCAATTATAATATAATATATTATAATAACGTATGCCCTGAGGAAAAAAATTGATTTTATAAATTGTTTTAATTTTTTTAATGTAGCAAAACTCCGAAATTACGGCACTTAAGTACAGGGAATATTAAAAAAAAAATCAATATATCTTAAGTACTTCAAAAAGTAAAAAACTATAGAATGTGTTTCAAATAATAAAGTTTATTATATTGCCAGAAAAACAGAAGATCTGACAGCAATGTAAATACCACTATAATATCGGTCGCATTAGAAGACTCTTACTCACCAAAATCTATGAAAATCGTGCAAGCCGTTTTCGAGATAATTGGAGCATTCGATATACAGGGTGTCCCGAAAAGATTGGTCATAAATTATACCACAGATTCTGGGGTCAAAAATATGTTGATTAAACCTAACTTACCTTAGTACAAATGTGCACATAAAAAAGTTATAGCCCTTTGAAGTTACAAAACGAAATTCTTATGGCAGGAACAATTATGGCAGGACCCCATAACAATTTTATGGGGGTTTTGTTCCCTTAATCCCCCCTAAACTTTTGTGTATGTTGGTATTAAATTATTGTTAAAATATTATTAGTTAAACAAAGTGTTTTTAAAAGTTTTTTGCCTCTTAATACTTTCTCGAAAAGCCAGTTTTTATCGAGATATTTTGAATATTTTTCAAATCCACCACCTATTTGTATTCGCGGTGTATAAGTACGTGGAAGGGAATTGAGAATGATCGTGCGGGAATAGCGGAGAAATATTGTAACTTTCTTAAATAATTCATAATATTGTCAATAGAAATTGTCAAATTGACGTACATTTCATATCTACTGTCATTGAAGAAGAAAGATTATATTTTGTTGCTCCACAATATTGATATGATATGCAATTATTATACTATACAGGGTAGCGAGAAAGTAGGGAAACACGGTAATTTCTCGGAAACCGCTCGAACTATTTTTATAAGTTTTGGTCGGTAGGGGTTTCCTAATGCGGCCAATATTATGGTGGTAATTACATTGTTGTCAAACCTTCCGTTTTTCTGAAAATGTAATGAACTTTCTTATTTTAAATGGAACACCCTGTATATTTTTTCCATTTTGAAGTTCTTAACAAATACTGATTATTTTTCATGTTATGTTTCCTATACCTAAATGTCATAATTTGGAGTTATTGCTACATTTATTAAAAAAAACAAATTTACAATTAATAAAAATCAATTTTTTCGGCCCAAGTAGACATTATTTTAAGTTCTTTGGATCATTGGGAACAAAAAAGGTCTTTTTTAATTTTCCTCAAGAGTTAATCGTTTCCGAGTTATAAACAACTTAAAACTGAAAAAAATTGAAAAATGACGATTTTCAAGGTTCAGAAACACAAGCAAAGAAATAATTTTTTAAATTACGAAGTACCTAAATTCAAGCTCAAACCTTTTTCTATCAGATCCCTATAAGTAGTTTTGGCATGTTTTATTCTAAAACATTGCTTTTTAATTGTTAATAAAGCTCATATGAGAGGACGAGCTATCGCGCATCATTAACAACTAAAAAATAATGTTTTAGAATGAAATAAGACCAAATCACGTCTCGGCATCTGATAAAATAATGTTTGAACTTGAATTTAGGCAATTCATAGTTTCAAAAATAATATTTTTTACTTATGTTTTTGAACCCATAAAATCGTCATTTTTCGATTTTTTTCAGTTTTAAATTGTTTATAACTCGGAAAGGATTAACTTTTCATCAAGAAAATTATAAAAGACCTTTTTTGTTCCCAATAATTCAAAGAACCTAAAATAATATCTACCCGTAGCAATAACTCCGGAATTATGGCATTCAGGTACAGGGAACATAACAAAAAATAATCAGTATTTCTTAAGGACTTCAAAACGCAAAAAATATACAGGGTGTTCCATTTAAAATAAGAAAGTTCATTAGATTTCCAAAAAACGGAAGATTTGACAACAATGTAATTACCACTATAATATCGGCCGTATTAGAATACCCTTACCCACCAAAATTTATAACAATAGCACAGTATAAAGGGGGACAGTAGAACCACTCTCCGAAAAATTGGAAGTAAAATCTGTAGTCGCGCATGGCGAACGCGCACTGTTCTTAGTCGCTTTTGCCCCACTCTCGCATTGCTAGTCGCATAGAAACGTACGGATTATAACAGGGAAAACCCACATCCACCACTGGTGAATTACCAATTGCGTACTGCCGGTATTACTTCTTGAGATCAAAGCGCCGACAGAGGAGTGGTTTTACTGTGGAACCTCTATATACTGTGACAATAGTTCAAGCGGTTTCCGAGAAATTACCGTGTTTCAATAGTTTCCCACTACCCTGTATAAAGGTAAATTTAATTAATTGTGTTTTGCTTGCAGTACTGCATTTTAATAACTAATTTTATTTACTACATACAATTGTTTACGTTTTAATAACATAACCTGAATCTTATAATCGTAGAAATAGGTGTCGCTTTGCCGAACTTGCACTGTCCCAATATGGTTAAGTACGATTATAATAGGGCCTGGTAATAATATGAAATATCTATAATAATTTACATTTTTATAATATGAAAATATACTGAGAAGCAAAAAAGTCTTAAAAACACTGTGTTTAACGAATGGTACCTCAAAAAAAAAGTTTAATTGGAACGTACACAAACATTTGAGGGGTTTAAAGGAACGAAACCCCCATCCAATTTTTATGTCAACATAATAAAAAGAAGCCGCATCTCGATAAAAATGGGTTTATCGAAAATAGACTAAGAGGCAAAAAAGTTTTAAAAATATTGTGTCTAATTATTGGTACCACAATAATAATTTAATTGGAACGTAAACAAAAGTTTGGGAGGGGTTTAAGGGAACAAAACCCCATAAAATTTTTATGGAGTGCACAAATTTCACTATAATTTTTTGTTAATATGCTCCTGCTATAAGAATGCCACACACCTACTTTCAATAAAAAATCTAATAGTTTTCGAAATATTAAAAAAAATTAATTTTCATTTTGTAAGTTTAAAGGGCTATTACTTATAACTTTTTTTATGTGCACATTTGTACGAAGGTAAGTTAGGTTCAATCAACATATTTGTGACCCCAGAATCTATGATATAATAATTTATGACCAATCTTTTCGGGACACCCTGTATAAAACTGAATCTGTATCATAGTAAATGAAATTTGCTTAAAACATTTTAGTTAATAATTATTTATTAACATTAACGTGATATATAACATGATATTACTTTGTTTCAGATCAATATGGAGTGCTCCAATTCGCTGCATAAAGAAGATCTTCAAATCAAATCACCATAATAGCTAGAGGCTTGATCCAAGATGTGTTAAACCGTACGAGCCCAACCAATGAAAACACAATGATAGTTAATGCTATGGCTTCATATTCAGCAACAATATCCACGAATCTGCCTAGCATATTACAGAACACTACCATTCAAAACAAAACTAACATAACCACACTCGAAAACCACCACCCCGATTGGCTGGATTTGGTTCTCCTTTTCGTCAAAGGAGGTATATTCTTCATAATAATAATAAGTGCTGTACTGGGCAACGCTTTAGTGATAATTAGTGTTCATAGGCATCGCAAGCTCAGGGTTATCACTAACTATTACGTAGTAAGCCTTGCCATGGCAGATATGTTAGTAGCATTATGCGCTATGACTTTTAATGCAAGCGTTGAATTAACCAACGGTAGATGGTTATTTGGATACTTTATGTGTGATGTATATAACAGCCTAGATGTTTACTTTTCTACAGCCAGTATACTTCACCTCTGCTGCATAAGCGTTGATAGATATTACGCTATAGTAAGGCCTTTAGAGTACCCAATTACTATGACGCACAAAACTGTTTCCTTCATGCTAGCCAACGTTTGGGTGCTGCCGGCTCTTATGAGCTTCACACCCATATTCCTCGGGTGGTACACTACAGACGAACATCAAGAATTTCGGTCGACTCATCCTAATGTATGTATCTTTATAACTAATAAATATTACGCGGTAATAAGTAGTTCTATAAGCTTTTGGATTCCTGGAATAGTCATGGTAACCATGTACTGCAGGATATATAAAGAAGCTGTTAGGCAAAGGAAAGCGCTAACAAGAACTTCTTCCAATATTATTTTAAACTCCATACATCAGCATAGAACGTCGTATAGGGATCGGTATGGGGATCACTACTTACATCCTTCCGACGGAGAGTTGACGACAGTGGGACAGGTTAATGGACGAAGAAGTACGAGTTCGGGCTCTGCCGCTTCATACGGAACCACCATTACTGAATTCAACACCGCCATGAACACCAGGGATAGCAAAGCCGCTACAGAACTGAACGTAAACGGTAAGTTTTTCTTTTACAATAATTTACACAAACTTTTTGAAGTTATACTTCTTTACGGGCGTAATGACGGTGAAATTTTATATGGTAAAACCTAGCGACCGGGCGCATGCGCATTATAACTTTGTTCTGATTGGATGTTCAAATGACATGACAAAAATTATCCAATATGGCAGCTGTGGCACAGCTGTGGGACTGTGGTTTGGTTATAATGTATGCTTGTTGCGTTTTAAAATTTGTAGGAAGAGAAACAACAAACAAAAAGTTAGTTAATGGTTATACTGCCTTTTTAAATAGTTTTAATATTATATTTTTGGACTTATTTACATAGAAGAGATGATTGTTGCATGCCAATGTGAAAGCTCATCAAACTGTGACTAGTATGGTATGAGTGCCGCAGATCTCGCTTATTCAAAGCTAAAGAATCTTTCACTGGTAAGTGTTTTATAAATAGTTGATCAAATTTTGTTATGATATTTGAACATAGCCACTTTGCACGACGCAAGTGATTGCGAAATTTATTAGTCGTTATACGGGCTCCGATACCTACCTTGAACCTACCAAAATATATAAGTAGTATGTAATATTTTATTTACATAATTTGATTACCATCAAAATTTCTATCAATATTCACCTAACATATTGTTTTCTTACTCTATGTTTTGTTGTATTTTTTCAATTCTAAATCACTTCAATTCAAAATCAAAATAATTTGATTTACATAAGTTAAAAATGTCAAAAGGTTAATCTGTTTAGTTAGACGATCTTCGCACATAATGACAAGCTGTCTCTGTGGCGAAGTTTTAATGCGAGTGAATCCCAATACAACGCAAATACCAGCCGCGTGGTAAGTTGGTTCGAATCCCAATAGAAACTTTTATTTTTTTATTTTTTTTTATACATTTTATGATTGTAAGTATATTTATTATATAATTTTATTTTCAGAAAATACGTATTTAGTTAAAAAAATTTCCGGCAATTAATGTTCAGAAATCATTTGTGGCATTTTTAATGTGTTTGTGTGTGTTTTATTTTTTTATTATTTTAATTTTTGGCACTGTTTTAATAAAAATGTTTGAGAAGTAGTAAGTAAAAATTAATTTAATATTTAAATAAAATATAAATAAAAAGTATATTAATTTCGTTTATAATCATATAATCATATAATAGAAGTATAACTTCTTACGTGCGTACAAAGTACACACACATTCTTTTTTTTTTAATGTAAGTCAGATCAAAAATGTCTAAGGAACACAAAAGTTTTTCTGATAATATACATCAATAATTTTACTTGTATTTTAAAAAGTGATATACCATTACAATTTCTGATAAGTCAGCAATTAATTCATCGTAATTTTAGTGTAATATAGTTTCTCCAAGATGTAAGAAACAAAAGTTAAAATGTGCACTGATTTAATGGAAATTTCTAAAAATCTAATAATTGTTGTACATTAATTGAAATTGGAGACCAGCTTGTTTGGCAAAGGGTACAACAATATGTTCGAGAATAATATCGCGGTAGTCTGTTGCATTTAGAAACCGTTTCAGACAAAGAGTGATGCCATTCCATACCATTATACTGCCGAACTGCTGTCTATGAACCTCCTGTACGATGTCCAGTCGTTCGGCGTTGCCAGATCGTCTTCAAATTCTTGTCCGTCTTGTCTCTGGTACAAATCCAAATAGGGGCTGATCTGTGAACGCATTAGAAACTCACTCAAGTCTAACTCAATTTGCGTATTCTTGTTTCCACTGTAGTCGATAAGCGCGATTTCCTCTGATTAATACATGCACTCTCACACCGCTTCAAGTAATTAACCTTTACGATTATTAGGTCGATGGTTTCATACGCATCACTCGTATGGTGGCCAAAAATACAACAAACAACAGCTAACGCTAAGCTGCAAAAAGTGCAGCGGCTAGGTTGTCTGGGAATCACAGGGGAAATGACAACATGCCCCACGGCAGTCTTAGAGGTGATGCTGAACCTTCCTCCCCTGCAGTTCTGCATTAAAGCTGCGACAGACACAAATAATGAAACCTGGCGATCTAGTGGGCCATCTTAAAATCTTGGAAGAAATTCCTTTGAATTCTAAGGATAAGCCGACAGGCGTCATGTCAGTCAAATTCGACTTCGAAACACCATTTTAAGTGGTCATAAAAACCACCAAATGGATGAAACAGTTGAACCGAAACTGCAGGAAGGTTCACTCGTATGGTAAACAGATGGATTGAAGATAGGTGAAAGGACAGGAGTGGGAGTTATTGGCCGAATTTCAGGCTATCCAAATCTCTTGGAAACGCCCCAACTATCTTTCAGACAGAAATACAGGCCATACAGATTAGTGCCCAAGAATGTCTCAGCCGAGACACTCGTAGGGCAAAAGTCTTTATTTTATCAGAGAGCCAAGCTGCCTTAAAGGCTCTAAAGTTTTTACTTATGTGTCAAAATTGGTTTGGGAATGTAAACAATCCCTTAAGAAGCTGGCGGAACGCAACAAAATAACTTTGATGTGGGTGCCAGGTCATAAGGGAATTGCAGGAAATGACGAAGCTGATAGGCTGGCAAAAGAAGGGGCCAGTACCCCATTTCAATGTTCAGAACCCTTCTGTGGACTACCAAAAAGCCACATCAGAGAGGACCTCTGGACCTGGGAACTTAATCAACTACAACTATTCTGGTACACCAGGACAAAGGCAAGCAAAAAGGCTCATAAAAGTGTCGTCTAGAGCAACAAACCGCTTTCTCGAAATGAGTAAAAAAGATATAAAAATGGTCACTGGCCCTCTCACTGGTCACTGCCCTCTGAGATATCACCTCAAAAAAATGAGAAAATCAGATAATGAGAACTGTCGTTTCTGTGACAACAAAAAAGAAACGGCAGAACACATTCTATGCAATTGCGTAGCGCTGTTCTGCAAACGACTAAAATTCCTAGAAGAGGTCACCCTAACGCCCTCTGACATAATCGGCGGGCTGAAAAGTTCGTAGGCTGACACATAGATGGCTCTAGTGGTATTAAGTCTATATGATTTTTAGTCAGCCGTAACATTCAAAAGATCCGTTTATAAATTTGTCAGCTGTCGAACCATTAGTTTATGAGATATAGCATTTTAAGTGAAGCCACTTATGTTACTTTAAAAAATATGGATAAAAAGGAATTTCGTACCTTAACATTTGATTGCTTTTTGGCGAAGAAAAATACTGTTGAAGCCAAATTTTGGATTGATAAACAATATTCACACTCTGTACAAGGAAAATTAATCGTTGAGGTATGGTTTGCTTAGTATAAACGAGGCGAAATGAACACCGCGGACGATGCATGCAGTGAACGCCTCAAAGAGGCTGTTACCGATTAAAACATCAAAAAAGTCCACAAAATAATTTTGGATGACCATAAAGTGAAGTTGTTCGAGAAAGCTGAGGCTGTAAAGATATGAAAAGAACGTGTTGGATATAATAATATGCATGAAGATTTGCGTATGCGAAAGCTCTGTGCAAAGAGGGTGCCGCGAGAGCTCACAATCGATCAAAAACAACAACGAATTGGTGTTTCTGAGAAGTATTTGAAGCTATTCATTCGTCATAAAACCGAATTTTTGCGTCGATAAATTACAATGGATGAAACATGGCTCCATCATTTCACACCGGAGTATAATTGACAGTCTGCCGGGTCAACTGCACGTGATGAACCGACTCCAAAGCGTGGAAAGACGTAACAGTCGGCTGGCAAGATTATGGCATCAATATTTTGGGATGCGCATGGTATAATATTCATCGAGTGTTTTGAAAAGGAAAAAAACATTAACAGCGACTATTAAGTTGCGCTATTGCTATTGGGGCAATTGGGATTCGAATTGCCTCCGCAGCCACCGTATCCACCAGATATGGCTCCAGGCGACTACTACCTGTTAGCTGACCTCAATAGAATGCTCGCTGGATAGAAATTTAGCACCAATGAGAAGTTAATCGCCGAAACTGCGGCTTCTTTGAGGCTAAAGACAAATTGTATTATAAAAATGGTATTGAAAAGTTGTATGATCGCCATAATCTTTGTAGAGTCCTCGAAGGAAACTATTTTGAATAATAAAATTAAATTTTATCAAGAAAAAATTCTTTCTATATCAGCCTACGAATTTTTGAGCCCGCCTGTTAGAAAACAAGTCGCCTAGGCTGATAATCAATTTCATCAGAAGTATTGGCATCCTAGAGTTTAACTAGTTTAAGGTATGCACAGTAGTATATTGTGCAACAAGTGCAGAAAGGTACTAATTTCTCACGAGTTTGAATAGTTGCGGTACGAGCTTAAGAGAGTGCCGCAATTCAAACGAGTGAGAAATTACCTTTCTGCACGTGTTTCACACTATACTTTTTCTACAAGCACAGTTTTTCCTAAAAATAAAAATCACAATTTCCAAACGACGATTAATTATAATAGGTACCTATGTGATAAATTTTAAACTGTATTTAATAATTAATACCTACTAATCAATTTAAATTCCTTATACCTAAATAAATTGCACAGAAATCAGTTAAAAAATTAATGTACTGCCTTAATTTGTTTAAATTTAAACAATTATTACACATTATTGACATTATATTTATGCAGTCACGGATTTACACAAAACCTACTTCATTCGACGTCTCTTGCACAGGTTGCTAAATCCTTATTGGTTATTTGATAGTTATAAAATGTTTAATAAGAATAAAATTGTAAAATAAAACAGTTGTAACATCCATAATTTAGTTTCTATGCTATAGTTAAATATAATAATTGTCTTATAGGTTATATATTTGTCTAAAGTTTAACCACGGATGTAAACAGAATATAACGTTACTCGGAACGCGGTAGTCCACGGATGTAAACAGAATATAACGTTACTCGGAATGAGGTAGTCAACTGTGCAGAAAAGAACTTTGCGGCACAGAAACGTCACTTTGCGGCACAGAAACGTCATTTTTCTGCACACTAATGTCAAATATCTTATACTGTGAGAAAATATCAAGTTTGCTAACATAAAACCGTTCAGAAAAGTGCACTTTGAATAGTGGTTGTAGAAAAAAGATCTTTATAGGTCGAAGTGCTGAGGGGCTCCATAGCCGTAACGACCTCACATATTCTAATCTAATCTAACCCCACTTTATGCAGTCTATTTCTAATGGTTTGGCCACTTGCAAACATCTGATGGGTGGCTTGCAGCCTCATTTGTAATTGTGATGCAGTTATAGCAAATACTATAGACTGTAATACATACAGTTCTTGATATTTCCCATTATTTTGAGGAAGCAAAAAAATAGCGCCATCTAGCTGTATGAATAGGATAACCAGAGCAATCTAACCTTACATACGACATATGACAGAATCTCGAAACAAATGACTGTGAACGAAAAGCCCTATTGGCAGTTGCAAACAAAAAAAATCCACATAAATATTTAAAATCATGTACCAATAAAGAATTATTACTTTTTATCGTATAGACAAACACGCATAGGTATTGAAGTTTTGTTAAATTGAAAATGAAGTAAAAAACAGACGTCATCGCAATCATTTATTGTTTAATAATAATTTAATTATTGTTTAATTGATTTAATTGAAGTTAAACAAGAAATGATTGAGAGTAACGTCTGTTTTTTGGCCAAACTTGATCGTGCTGTTCAAGTTGGTGGATCGACAAAACAACACAAAAAATTAAAAACATGAATTTATTTTTGTATTTGCAGCTAACATTTATTTAAAGCTATCACCTAAATTATTTAATAATATATTTTTGTTCGGTGTCCGTTGTCCCCGAATAATAGAATATTCGAGGTAAAAACACAGGCCTACAGTGTTTTTGGTGCCGAAGTGTTTAGAGCTGATTTTAAGTATATTTGGGGTGCTGATTCCGAATATGGCATTAGTTTTGCGCTATCAGCTCTAGTTTTCAAGATAACGTAGGTCATGCCAGCTTTTATGCATTAAAATACGAATATGCTGATATGGATATACTTAATTAAAATAAAAACCACACAATTAAAAACTACGTATATTTTAAGCCATTTCATCATCATCATCGAGCCCTTTGCGTCCACTGCTGGACGTAGGCCTCCCTCATTTTTGTCCATTGTGCTCCATTTTAAGCATTTTGCATCAAATTTCTTGACATTTTCTTGAGATCGTCAGTCCAACGAGTAGGGGTCTTGCTCTACTTCTTTTGTCTAATTTCGGCATCCACTCAAGTAATCTCTTCGTCCACCTCCAATCACTGATTCGGGCGACGTGCCCGGCCCAGTTCCATTTCAGGGTGGCAATTCGGGAAATTACATCGGTAACTCATGTTCTTAGTCTAAGTCTTAATTTCCAACTCGGTCACGAAGCGATATACTCAGCATTGACCTTTCCATTTTCCTCTGAGCTATTTGCAGCATTTTAGAAATTGTAGCTATCAATGTCAAAGTTTCGGCACCATAAGTCACCACAGGCAACACACATTGGTCACATATTTTACGTTTTAAAGAAATTGGTATATCGCTTTTAAAGATGTCTTTGAGTTTTCCATAGGCTGCCCATGCCATGTTTATTCTTGTTCGTAGTTCGCATGTTGGGTTGTCTCTTGTGCTCTTTATTTCGTGTCCAAGGTATATGTATTTTTCCACTAGTTGTTTTAGAGATGTTTATTTTAAGACCTACACTGGCACACACTAACTGAAGTTCATGTAGCATTGCAGATATCTGCTTGAGGTTGTCAGTGAACAAAACTATGTCGTCTGCGAATTAAGCCATTTAACTACAATAAAACCCTTTGTACAATAAAACAGATGTACAATTAGTTTTGAGAAAAAAACTAACAAAATAGAAAAAAAAACTTTACTTGACGTATCGAAAGCTTCGCTTGCGTGATTTCCTGGAATGAACATTTAAACAGTCTCTCTTCAAACCCCAGCGAAAACTTGCCATAATATGGGTGTCCCATCTTCCTTGGTAGCGGTCCTCAATGGTTTTTATCTCTTGGAGAAGTCTCTCACCTTGCTCCTCACTTGTGTCATCTAAGTTTTCAGCGAAACGGTCCAGGTGGCTGTGAAGATAGTTGACTTTGATGCTCATATTCCATCCAAGTTATTCAGCAAACGGTTTACCAGCCAGCATAGTTTTCACTTTTGTGATTTCCCAGAAAATTTTTCATAATATCCACAAATGAAAGCCGAGCTTTTTTCTCTACCTCATTCATTGACCCCACAAAAGCCGGATCCTCTGTAAGAAGTCTGATTTGTGGTCCATGAAAGATTCCGGCTTTAAGTTTTTCCATACTTATCTGGGTAAGCTTCCTTCCTATGTAGGCGAAGCATGGTACATGGGCTATGAGCCATTATTTGGTGGAGTCTGAATGGGTTTACAAGTGGTAAATGTATCATTTTAAAAGTTTAAAAGTACTCTCCAAGCTGTTTTATTTCCTTATAAAATAGTAATGTAACGACATTAAAGTATAATTTCTTGCATAAATAAGGCATAATACAGTGAGAACAACAAATACATACTGAGGAATAAGTTTAATTAACAATGTACATTCCTTTGAATAGATATTCTTCATTATCTCAAATATTAAGACTCTAATTTCGGATTTTGTCATATCCAAAAAACTAGAGCTGATACAATAAAACGAAATCCATATTTCGATTTAGCGCCCCTAATATAGTAAAAATCAGCTTAAAGATTCACGGCACCAAAACAATTTTTTTTTCTGTAGGCCTGTGTAATAGATTATTGTTTCGTCTGTTGTCCCCGAACAATGGAATATTCTAGGTAAATAATAGATTATTGTGTCGGTTATTCTCAGTATATCTATCCGCATATATTGTGTTCAATGTTTCCTTATTTTCCGAGTATGTATATGCGTCTTACACTCCATATAGCAATTTTGTGGTTTTTGTATATATATAACAGGCAGAGATATTTCGCTGATTTACGACCTCAAAAACCCTGCTTTACTTGTTCTTTATTCCCTTGCCAAATCTTGCTGTCCATGAACCGTGACTAGTAACTTGTTATTCACAAAAACAGTAAATTATCAGTAATGAAATACAATGTATAAAAGAAAAGCAAATTCAATATACAGTGTGAAGAGTTTAGACAGTTACAGAGTTATTTTTCTAAAACTATTTTTGTCTGGTATTTTACATAATTTTGTAATTATTTAAAATTTTTACCGACTATTTTTTTTTAATATTTTGTAAATTTTTTTATTTCGGCAAGTATTGCAAATATAACTGCAAATATTCTGCAGTTTTTACCATGAATCTACTAAAAATGATTAAGAAAAAAAAGTTTTAAGTTACATGGCAATCTATTTTATACACCGCTGACAACACGAAGAAATCGAAACATTTTACGAACATCTGCAAAGTGTATTAAAATTAAGAAAATAGCGTGAAGTATTCTCCTTTTCATGAACATTTTTCAGTGCGTCACAAATTATAGAAAAAAAGGTAAGTCCGTGATAATACACATTTATGACATTTATTCTAACGTGACATTTTAGTTAAATCTGACAGTTGTCAAATTTTATTTTCAATTTGGAATAAAACCAAATCAATTGTGTCTATTGCATTTATAAAATGGTATTTTCTTTCATTTGTATAGTCTTATAAATTGTACAGATTATATTGATAATATTATTATTTTATTTAATAAATAATTCTTTTTTGATTATGGCGCCATCTATCGACAACTAGAATAATCACCGAACTAGAATAATTACCGAAGTATTCCCAGACGTGCCTTTTTTTCTGTCACATACAATTTAATGCGTTAGAGAGAAATCGAAAAACTGTGACGCACTGAAAGATGATCATGAGAAAAAGAATAGCAGTAATTATGAGCGACTGTACCAAAATCGGGAAGGAAGGAAGGAAGAATACGAGTACATTGGGAAGGTGAGATTGGATGAGAGAAACCAGAGAAAAAAGAGACTATTGCAATTTTGTATAGAAAAACAAATTGTGGTGAGCAACATTTTATTCAAGCTGCCAAAGAGAAGCTTACAGTATGGTGCAAATGAAAGGAATAAATTCGTTATTTCGTAAACCGGCGACTTTAAGGAAAAATCCCAAAATTGGTCGATTTTTATTTTTAAATTATGATTTTTTAGCATATATGACATACTAGTGACGTCATCCATCTGGGCGTGATGACGTAATCGTTGATTTTTTTAAATGAAAATAGGGATCGCGTACTAGCTCATTTCAGAGGTTCTTCAATTCTCTATTCAGAAATATAAATATTTATATAACTATTTATACAGGGTGCCCAAAAAAATTATTAAATTAAATTATATTAAAGAATGTATGAAATTTATTTAATTTAAAATATATTTTTACTGCTGTCATCAGAAAAAAATGTTTATTTCACAAATAAACATTGCTTTTCGCTTACATTAAATATTCAAAATTCCAAGAGGCAGGTGGCTGACTTTAACATCGATTTTAATCGAATAGCAATGTTTATTTGTAAAATAAACATTTTTTCTGTTTTCGGGTAACAGTTAAATGTATTTTAAATTAAATAAATTACATAAATTCTTCTTTTTTTTGACAAATAATTTAATTAAAATTTTCTTAGACACCGTGTATAAATAATTATGTAAATGTTTATATGACTGAATAGAGAATCGAATAACCATTCAAATTAGCTAGCACAAGACCATTATTCCTATTTACAAAAATCGTCGATTACGTCATCACGCCCAGATGGATGGCGTCACTAGTATGTCATATATGCCAAAATATCATAATTTAAAAATAAAAATTGACCTGTTTCGGCCGGGTTAAAGTCGCCGGTTTATGAAATAACGAATTTATTCCTTTCATTTGCACCATACTGTATAGTAATATATAGTATAAAATATAATATATTTTACACGGAAAGCAGCAGGTAACAAGGAAGGCCAAATAATCCGAAATAAAATTATTTACATTCTCGTCTGTAAGAAGGTTAGAAATGGGATATATTGGGATACAAAAATAAAGTAAAGATTGCGATATTGCATCCGATAATAATACTGCGGTCAAGGACATGAAAATAAGACGAAGAATAAAATGGCGACAACGTAATTACACCAACGCTGATATTAAAAAATTACAAAAACCAGAAACTGCCCGAATTACAAATAGCTAATTATTCAAAAGTTTCGCGATCTAAAAGAAATAGAAAATATAATAACAGAGCCGCAGATTATGCATTGGTCAAAAATTACAAAAAATGATTAATATTCAAAACGAAACTTTAAGTAGTATTAAGTACAAGTGATTACCAGAGAAAACAAAAATTAATAACTGTGGCGATTCTGACACTGACGCGCGGATGCACGTAGGAAACATAAAAACAATAATTATGTAGAATTCAAAAGAATGTACGAAGTTATTAGAAACAAAATTAAGAAAGTAAAGGAAAGAAGGATAAGCAAAAATACAACGAAATTTAAGAACTATATAGTAAATACAACAGCTTAAATGTTCTCAAGATAATTAAGGAAATTGTTGGTCTTGGATTTGGATTCTTGACATGTTTCTTCGAAACAAGAAACAGTCCATATAATTAAAACAGTACAATAATCCTGAACTTATTTATTGGAAGAAAAACTTATAATATATTAATTGGAATTACTATGTACCTACATACGTTAGCTCTTCAATGAGAATATATTAAGGAATTACGTCTTAACACTTTCAGAAGATGCACCTGCAATAACATCTGCTGAGGTAAACCAAGCCATAAAAATGACAAACGTTAGACAAGTAGCAGTGTCAGAGGCAATTAATTAAATTATTTAGAATACTGCTCTACAAATCTACTTGTGTTTTGGTGGAGCTCTGCAATTATACAGGGTGTAACAAAAATACAGGTCATTAAATAAATCACGTATTCTGGGACCAAAAATAGTTCGAATGAACCTAACTTACCTTAGTACAAATATGCACATAAAAAAAGTTACAGCCCTTTGAAATTACAAAATGAAAATCGATTTTTTCGAATATATCGAAAACTATTAGAGATTTTTGATTGAAAATGGACATGTGGCATTCTTATGGCAGGAGCATCTTAAAAAAAAATTATAGTGAAATTAGTGCACCCCATAAAAATTTTATGCGGGTTTGTTCCCTTAAACCCCCCCAAACTTTTGTGTGCGTCTCAATTAAATTATCATTGTGGTACTATTAGTTAAATTCAATATTCTTAAAACTTTTTTGGGTCTTAGTATTTTGTCGATAAGGCAGTTTTTATCGAGTTGAGGCTTATTTTTTAAAATGTTTACATAAACATTGTATGGGGGCTTTGTTGTTTTAAACCCCCCGAATGTTTGTGTACGTTCCAATTAAAATATTACTGCGGTACCATTAGTTAAATACAGTGTTTTTAAAATTTTTTGCCTCTGTATTTTTTCGAGAAGGTACCTTTTATCGAGATGTGGCTTCTTTTTAATATGGTTCAAAATATACCTAAAAATTTAAATCTTAAATAAATTTTCATATTATTACAAAGTCTCCATAATCGTATTTAATCATATAAAAATATGTGGTGGATTTGACAAATATTTAAAATATCTCAATAAAAACTGTCTTTTTGGAAAAATATTAAGAGGCAAAAAAAGTTTTAAAAACATTGTGTTTAACTAATGGTACTAAAATAATATTTAATTGGTACGTACACAGAAGTTTGGGGGGGGGGGGATTTAAAGGAATAAAACCCGCATAAAATTTTTATGGGGTGTCCAAATTTCACTATAATTTTTTCTTAAGATGCTACTGCCATTAAAATGCCACATGTCCATTTTCAATAAAAAATCTCCAATAGTTTTCGATATATTGGAAAAAATCGATTTTCATTTTGTAACTTCAAAGGGCTGTAACTTTTTTTATGTGCACATTTGTACTAAGGTAAGTCAGGTTCAATCGAACTATTTTTAGTCCCAGAATATGTGATTAAATTTACGACCTGTATTTTTGTTACACCCTGTATATTGTACAGACCGGGAATAATTCCAAAATATTGGCTTATCTCCACCTCTGTCATCATTCCAAAGAAGTCCAACCAACTGTGATGATTACCTACATACAAGCCTAATGAGTCATATGTATTACAGGTCTCTCTACGAATTACATACAGTGATGAGCGCGCTAATAACCGGCTTAATAACGCAAAAGATGGAAAACATAATGAGTTGTGAAATAAAAAGAGATGAAAATTATAGAGGAGGGAAATTATCGGTATTAACCTATAAAACTTTACCACTGACGATAATTTCCCACCTTTATACGTTAACTAAGAGCTAGTTGACAAAATGTTGACAGCACCTTTTTCATTTAGTTAAAATTGTTGACAGCATTTTTCTACGACTCTAAGAATTAGAATTATCCCCTTAAAAAGATGATGAAAAGTGAGTCTATAGACGCGTCCTCCAAATCTCCCGAACGGATTGCTAGAAAGTGGGGATATACTGAATCTTGAACTTGAGATTACATTTTCTTCTTCTTGTAGTGCCTATCCGTTTCGGATGTTGGCGACCATCATGGCAATCTGTAATTTGCACACTGCTGCTCTGAAAAGATTTGTAGTGGTTGTGTTGAACCACGTACGTAGATTTTTCAGCCACGAAATTCTTCGCCTTCCTGGTCCTCGCTTTCCCTCTACTTTCCCTGTAAGACCAGTTGCAGCAGTCCATATCTTTCACCGTTCCTCATGATATGACCGAGGTTTTCAATTTTGGCTGTTTTTAATTTGATTAACAGCTCTTTTTCTTTTTGCATTCTCAGCAAAACACCCTCATTAATAATGTGGTCTGTATAAGATATCTTCAGGATTCGACGATAAAGCCATATCTCAAAAGTCTCAATTTTCTTGCAGGGGGCGTCTGTGAGAGTCCACGACTCAACTCCGTACAACAGTATAGGAAAGATATAACATCGTAGTAATCTGACTTTTATGGGTATCGACAAATCATGACATTTGAACCACTTTGACATTTTTTGAAATGCATAAAAAAATTTTATTTCAGAAATAAATATTGCTGTTCGATTAAATTCAATATTCCAGCCAGCTTCCACGAGCCACCTGTCTCTTGGAAGTTTGAATATTCAATTTAAGCGAAAAGCAATGTTTATTTTTGATATAAAATTTTTTTTCTGATTTCTGACAACAGTAAAATGTATTTTAAATTAAATAAATTACATACATTCTTCTTTTTTTTTGTAACTTCCTCTGTGGTTCCGTGGTAAGTGCGCCTACATTTGGATCGAAAATTCCGAAATGTCGTGAGTTCGAATCTCACCGAGGTCAGAGATTTTTCGTTTATTATAAATTAATAAATGAAAATAGTTTCTGTCCTTGTGGGATCGGTACTCACCGGAGGTACCGCAGACGTTCGGATACAATTAGCGTCTCTTTGCAAAGACAATGACGTCGACTTTGCAAAGTAACAAGACACTTACTCAACACACACACTACACATTACTTCCCTGAGTTAGTGATAAGTTAAAGTCTAAAAAAATCATTATGAAATTGACTGGCCAGTTGGTTGTGAAAACCAGTGCCAATAAAACACAAAACACACACACTGTTTTTTTGTCAAATAATATAAATTAAAAAAAATTTTTTGGACACCCTGTATAAATAAGTATGTAAATGTTTATATTACTGAATAGAGAATTAAATATCCTTTCAAATGAGCTAGCACACTACCCCTATTCTCATTTAAAAAAATCATCGATTACGTCATCACGCCCAGATGGATGACGTCATTTGTATGATATATGCCAGAATTGATTCCTTTCATTTGCACCATACTGTATAACAAACAAGTAAACAATATCCTTTCAGATCATTATTGTTTATTTCAAAACGCATTTTCCAGTAAATAAGGCATTTTACGTCTTTGACTTTCGTTTTAAGTCTGTTTTCTTTGTGTGTACACATATACATAATGGGCTGCTAGCTTTACTTTCCACCCTACATGTTTTAAAGATCAAAACGGGCTGAAAAGGTAATTTTGCTAATACAAGAGTTGAAATTTTTTTCCAAAAGGTCTTTGCTTTTAGTAAATGTAGATGCTTCAGCGGCATTTATTAGTATGTTACGCTCTGATAAAATCGATATCAGGCGTGTATTTAAAATAGGTAAATGGGTTGTATTTATTTGTGTTCTGCTCCCTAACGTATTTAATTTTTTAAAATTTAATCTATAAGTCGTAAACTTAAACGTATATGATATTATACATAATTTTGTTCTTGTTTTATTCTTATTCGTAGTGATTCTCCAGTTGTTACCAATCCATGGGGTAGGTATTTATTTTATAACTTACTTATAAAACTTTGAATTATCCACGTCCGTCTGTTTGTCTGTCTGTCTCTCTGTCTGTCTGTCTGTCTGTCTGACTGTGAACACAACTCCTCCGTCATTATACGTGGTAGAATGACAAATGAGGTGTCAAATGAAAGCTTATAATCCAAGGATGGTACTAAAGGTGAGAAATTTCCCACGAATATAACTTCTCCGTCATTATACCAGGTAGAATGACAAATGAGGTATCAACGAAAGATTATAATCCAATGATGGTACTAAAGGTGAGAAATTTGACCTAGGCTATCTGTCCGTCTGTCCGTCCGACCCGAACCTAACTCCTCCGTCATTATACCAGGTTGAATGACATATTATGAGGTGTCAAATGAAAGCTTATAATCCGAGGATGATATTAAAGGTGAGAAATTTGACCTAGGCTGTCTGTTCGTCTGTCCGTCTGACCGCGAATATAACTCCTCGGTCATTATACCAGGTAGAATGACAAATGAGGTGTCAAATGAAAGCTTATATTTCAAGGATAGTACTAAAGGTAAAATTTTGGCCTAGGACTTTCGGTTTTAGAAATGCGACCAGAAGTACTGTTTTAAAGTCAGCGGAATAGTACAAGTAATATATTATTCGACGCGCTTTCGCAAGACGAGAACAAATATATTATACTTCCGGTTTCATGACTGTCTGTCCGTCTGTTTGTTCATCCGCGAATATAACTCATCCGTTATTAATACAGATATAATGACAAAAGAGTTGTCGAATGAAAGCTTATAATCCAAGGATGGTACTAAAGATGAGAAATTTGACATCGGACTTCCGGTTTGAGAGTTGTGACTAAACCGTTGTAACCATAAGTATTGTTTTAAACTCACCGAAATAGTATAAGCGATATATCATTCGTCGTGCCTTAGCAAGATGAGAACAAATGTAAAATTTTGGTTTTTATATCAATTCCGGTTAAAAAGTTCTAATCAGAAGTGCCACTATAGTCGCAGAAATAGTACATCTAACACATCAATCGAAGCATATTGAAAAGTTGAGTTTAAATCTTTAGTTCCGGTTTTGAAGTCGTTTCTGTTTAAACAATGATGACCCAAAGTTTAGTAAAAATGACTCAAAATTAGTAAAATCGTAAAGTATATCAAGCGACGCAAAGTTAAACAAAGAGTTCAAATATCGACTTCCAGTTCTATTTTCGATTAATTTTGGTGAAAACCTAGGACTTATGAAGTCCAATTACTTGTTTCTAATTTACCTAAGCAAGCGCCACACATAAAACTAAAACATAAATTACAATATTAAGTCTATAGATATAAAAATATTAAGTATCAATGTTAAAAAAAGAAGTAGTATAGTACGTAAAATGAAAAATTACTTATGAACAAAGATATAAAACAGGTTTGATTTTGTTGTCACCATCTCACAAACAAAAATTTGCTAATGCAATTGCATGTCATAATTATACAGGCTGTGCCGAAAAGATTGGTCATAAAAAATTATACCACAGATTCTGGGGTCAAAAATATATTGATTGAACCTCACTTACCTATATACAATAGTGCACAGAAAAAAAGTTACAGCCCTTTGAAGTTACAAAATGAAAATCGATTTTTTTTCATATATCGAAAACTCTCAGAGATTTTTTATTGAAAATGGACATGTAGCATTTTTATTACAGCAACATCTTAAAAAAAAAATTAAAGTGAAATTTGGGCACCCCATAAAAATTTGATGGGGTTTTGTTCCTTAAACCCCCCCAAACTTTTGTGTACGTTCCAATTGAATAATTATTGTGGCACCATTAGTTAAACACATTGTTTCTAAAACTTTTTTGTCTCTTTGTACTTTTTCGATAAGTCAGTGTTTATCGACATATTTTGAATATTTGTCGAATCCACCACATATTTGTATATGGTTAGGTACACGGTTATAGAGACCTGTTAATAAATCTGTAAACTTATTTATAATTTACATTTTTAGGTATATTTTGAAAAAGAAGCTACATGTCGATAAAAGGTGACTTATAAAAAAAAAGACTAAGAGGCAAAAAAATTAAAAACACTGTGTTTAACTAATGGTACCACAATAATAGTTTAATTCGAACGTACACAAACATTTGGGGGGTTTAAATGAACAAAACCCCCATACAATTTTTACGTTAATATGTTGAAAAAGAAGCCTCATCTCGATAAAAACTGGCTTATCGAAAAAATACTAGGAGACAAAAAAGTTTTAAAAACGTTGTGTTTAACTAACGGTACCACAATAATGAACTAATTGGAACGAACACAAAAGTTTGGGTGGGTTTAAAAGAACAAAATCCCCATAAATTTTTATGGAGTGGACAAATTTCACTATAATTTTGTTTTAAGATGTTCCTGCTATAAGAATGATACATGTCCATTTTCAATAAAAAATCTCTAATAGTTTTCGATATATTGAAAAAAATCAATTTCCATTTTATAACTTCAAAGGGCTGTAACTTTTTTTATGAGCACATTTGTACTAAGGTAACTTAGATTCAATCGAACTATTTTTGACCCCAGAATGTGTGGTATAATTTATGACCAGTCTTTTCGAGACACCCTGTATAAACTGTTCTTATAATAATGGTACTGTCTCATTATTTTCTGAAACATAAAAAAAATGTGTTTAAATGATCGCTCGTGGGTAATCTTTTATTTTAGATGCTATATCTATGTTTCACAAATGTGGTCTAGAGGTAATAATGTACTCTCTTCAAGATGGACCACAAAATTTATTAAAAACAATCATTTATAAGGTCAATAAATTTTGTGGTTCTTCTTGGGCGGAGTATATTATTAAGTATTAAAGTAATTATTATGGATACGATAGGGATAAAATAAATTTTTTTAGAAATATTGAAGGATTCTAAGATCTCATAAGTGAAATTTATTGGTAAAAGTAGTTTAAAGATATACACTGGAACCAAAAAACATTCAAAAAATCTAAAATATTGCTATTTTGTATACTCTATTCTCGAACATACACCGAACTTAAAAATAAATTCATTTATTAATTTTTAAACTTTGGTTGTGCGACAGAGGGAGACAGAGATGTTTCTAAAAAGTTTAACCGAGATGTTTTGGCTGGTAGCTACATAATGAAGAAACTTTTAACTGAACCGATGTTTTGTATTTGATCCTTTAAGTACAGTTTCTTTTTTCACCAGTAATGGCTAATTCATGTTTCTATAAAAATTAAAATTGTAGTCGAACTTATGAAACTGAGAAAGCTCTTCCTTTGAGAAAGTTTTTAGTTTTAAAAGTTTTAGCACTCCTTCGGACGGGTTAAGCGTATCGGTGAATAATTTGAAAATTATACATAGTTAATCTTTTCTTTAACGAATTTAAATATTGTTATTTCATACAGAGTTTGGATAAAGTGTGTTAAGTCAAGTAAATATCTATGAAACTAAAAGAAAAACGCTGCTTATGGAACTTGGCATGCAAGTAAAATACCTTAAAATTGCAGTGTAGCTTTTTTTAATTTTTAGCCACAACATAGTGATGTTTGTTACTGTTGTTTTAAATTCATCAAGTCTCATATTGTTGGCTGTAAGAAACAATAGGTACACATTGGTACTTTCGGTTGCACTGATAGTTTTTTTGACATCTTTAAAGATTTCCGTTACGATTCAGTTACCATCAACCGTTCAAGATATGGGGTAGCTGAATTTCATTACGTATCCAACTCATGACTCATGTGAGGGTTAAATCGTGCCCGGTGCTTAATCGTGTATTATTTATAACATTCGTGTTATTTAAAACAATTTTTTTCAATGTTTCCATGACTATATCATTTTAAAGAGTATTTACCTACATATTTTCAATTTTGGTGGCTTAGTATGTGAACATCCTGTTAGTATAACATAAACTTTTTCTGATCTGTATTAAGATCAAAACGTTCTGCGTATGTGATGTAGCACTTTAAGGGAATTTTAATAAATTATATATACCTTTTATAAAGGATTTTAATTAAACATTTGATTTAGTAATTAATACTAGCCCCAACATAAAATTTACTTTAAAACAGAGTAGAACAAATCAATTAATTTTCAGTTATATCCACAACAAATAAAAAGAGTCAACAAGAATTTGCTGTATTGCATAAACCGTCACATACATAAATATACCAAATAATTTGTAATCAATCACTTTATTCATTTAAACAGAGTAGGTTGATATATAGCCCCGTGTCAGTAGATAGCAGTAATTACAATATTAAACTGAACCTCATTAATCAAATTACATTAAATAGTGGATATAAATTAAAGCAAAAACACAAATTACCTCATTAAATGCTATTAGTTAGCGATTAATTCCACTTTATATAATTAACACATAAGACAATAAATACAACGGTCTGTTTGATTTACATACACCTACTGATAGGAGAGCAAACTAAAAAAATATTAACACTGTTTAAAACTTACAATTCTTTCGATAAAAGAAAACATAAAAATTCAGTAATGTAGGCTAATCAAATAAACCATACAAGAAAGAGATTAAATTACCACTGAAATCTTACAGTTGATAAAAGAGAGAAGATTACAAGAAGATAACAAATAATAGAATATAATAGAAATATGCTTTATTGTCATGGAAAAGCGTACAATACAAAACAATAATAATACAATTTACTAAAATTGCATAAATCGTCAATTTAATTAAAAAAATAATAATAATGAAGTAAAATAGAAACAAAATTGCAAAATTTAAAAAATTAAAATAAATTTCAAATTGCATAGTCTACCTAGTAACTAATAAGTTTAAAATTAAGCTGCTGCATATGACATAGTTATTGATTAAGAAATTCTTCTACTGAATAATGTGGTCTTTCAGATAGGTAGGCTTTTGTCATTTTACGGAATTTGGGGAAAGATGCTGCAGATTTAAGTTGTAGAGGGAGATGGTTGTAAAGTTTTTTTGCGGAATATAATATAGATTTCTTTACTAACTCAGATGACGGGGTCGGTAAATAGACGTCAAAGGTAGAATTTCGCGTGAAATAGTCATGATTGAGTCTTGCTGGAAAGACATGTAGTTGTTTACGAATTAAGCAAACAGTTTCTAAAATATACAAGGAAGGAAGAGTTAAAATCCCGTGATCTTTGAAGTAGCTTCTGCAATGTGTTATTCTTCTGAGGCCAAACAGATATCGTATTGCTCTTTTTTGTAATTTTAAAATAACATCGAATTAATCAAAAATAACCCCAAAAAGGAAGACAATATCGAAGATGCGACTCGAACAAAGAAAAATAGGTTATTTTGGAAGATGCTAAATTGATTTCCTTCGAAACAGATCTTATAGCATAGCAAGCTGAAGATAGTTTCTTTCTTAACAAATCGACATGAAGTGAACATTTAACGTTGCTGTCTAAAAAAATACCAAGAAATTTTACAGAATCAACGATACTGAGCTGGCTGTTATTAAGAGGTAAAGGTTGAAGAGCTGCTTTATGAGATAATAATTCTGTTTTATCTACGTTTTATCTGTTATAGAAGAACATACTTAATAGAAACGCCAAAATCATTAAAAGACAACTGAAAAAAGTAAAAAAAAAATTGGTAAATAAACATAGAAACAAAAGACAACACGATAGTTTTAATCTACGTGAGAAGATCAAAGAAATATCACAAATTACATACAACCAAATTATAACAGATAAACAAGAAGACGCAGAAGTATGAAAAACTTACTATTAGAATGTTTTACTGATGATTGCAGTTCAATAGAACAAATTAATCGCGAATTAAGACGGGCCTGACTTACTAAACGAAGAATCAATTAAAGCTTTGGAAGAAACTGAAAATGGAAAAGCAGCTGGTCCAGATAATTTAAGTGTTAAAATCTAAAACTATTGTAAGAGGAAAATAGTAATCTTATACTTACGTTGTTTAAGAATACGAAAGTGGAAAAATACCCAAGCAATTTTTCCAATCTACATTTGTCACGCAATTTTAAAAATCCAACTCAAAAAGATTTAACAAGTATCGTTTGACAAACAATAAGTGTCATTCATTATAAGCATTTCTACAAACCCAACTCTATCCCAAGGCGAAAGATAGATCAAAACATATAGCCCAATAAATGACCGTTTTGGAGTGTAATTTTCAGGGGCAACTGCGAATTGCATGAAAATTTGGATTCAGGTTCTACTCACCATCCACTTCAAAGTTGAATTTGTTCCGTTGGTTGCCTTTACTTGGGGGTGACAGTCACCCCTTCTCGGGGGGTAAAAAACGCGTGTTTAAAATAAGCCCGGAAATGGATAAATTGACAGACTATAAGCAACTTTCTTTCTATAAAGTTTTTTATGTAAGTCAATACTTTTTGAGTTATTCGCGATTAAAAATGTTGATTTTTCGACAAAAAAACTACGTTTTCAGACGGTTTTTCGCATATAACTCAAAAAGTAAATCTTTTATCAAAAAAGTATTCTTAGAAAAAGGGTTGCTTATAAAAAAATTTAAAAAATGGTGTACCACTAAAGTCTATAAATTAAGTAAAAGCTAAGTTATAGCTCATGAAAAATACATTCTTTATCATCTAATTCTATATCGAATAATTCAACGTGAAATCACCGAAAAATTAAGCACTTTTCGGGAAAAGCTTAATAACATTTTTAAAGTATTTAAAAACAGCTTTATATTTGTTTTTTACGAAAGTTTTTAGCATAAAAAATAAACGAGTTACATTGAAAAACATGTTGGCCCCCTTTTTTTGTAAAAAAACGTGAAAATCTCCCTCTGTTTAGCAGCCTAATTAAAATGAATCGTTACCGCGTTACCATTTACTTTAACTGTATGTGTATTGTTTATATGATCTGTGAGTTTGAGTGGTTTGAAGTGCTTATTTTAAAAAAAAATTGGTTTTATAGTAAACAAAAATTTTGAAAAATTTCCTATTTTCAAAATAACTTAAAAAGTATTAGTGATAAGAAAAATCTTAAAGAGTAAAAAATGTAGGTTCTGCTATTATAAATACGCTAGTTTCATATTGTTTTTCCGTAAAACATGAATTGGTTAAGATATGGCTGTTCAAAATTTGCATACACTCGTGATTAGTGACCCGTTCAAGTCTTTTCAACTACACCCCTTTCAAAAATAAGCACTTTCCGGTGAAACTGACAGATCATATAATAAATAGATAAGTAAATTATTTGTAAAGCAATAACGATTAATTTCGTTTCGCCAACCACAGGGAGATTTTCCTGATTCTTTTTACCAAAAGAAAGAGGCCAACTTTATTTTGAGCGTAACTCGCTTATTTTTAATGCTAGAAACTTTTATAAACAATATTGATAAAGCTTTTGTTAAACAGTTTAAAAACGTTTAAATGGGTTTTTCCCGAAAAATGCTTAATTTTTCGGTGATTTTACCTTGAAATATTCGATTTGGAATAAGACGAATTAGAACGTATTTTTCATGAGCTACAACTGTGTTTTTACTCGATTGATAGACTTTAATAATACACCATTTTTTTCGGTTTTTTAAAAGCTGTAGTTTTGCTAAAGACATTTTTTTCGATAAAATATTTACTTTTTGAATTATTTGTGGAAAACCGTCTGAAAAAGTATTTTTTTTTTTCGAAAAATAAACATTTTCAATCGCAAATAACTCGAAAAGTATCGACTTACATAAAAATCTCTGTAGAACGGAAGTTGCTAAAAATCAGTCAATTTATCCATTTCCGGTCTTATCTTGAATGTATGTTTTTTCACCCCCGAGAAGGGGTGATTGTCACCCCCCAAGAAAAAGCAACCAACCTCACAATTTCAACTTCGAAGTGGAAGGTAAGTAGAACCTAAATCCAAATTTTCATGCAATTCGGAGTTGCCCCTGAAAATTACACGGTATCGTCGTATTTCCCGTTCATTTACTGGACTAATAAGTGACAGAGAAATTTGTTTCAAAAATAGAATGGACACTAGAAATGCTTTAGTCTCAATACAAATATTAATCCAAAAATCTTGATCAGCAGGGGAATGAATAATCTATAAAAATTCGCAAGTTTTATACATTATAAAAAAGAATTCGATAACGTGAAGCAAGCCAAACTTATAAATCTGCTCAAACAAATTTGGTTAGATGGTAATTCACCTAATAATTATGAAGAGCTTGTATTGTAACCAGTCAGCTCATATAAACGTCGCCGATCGGAAATATGACAAAATTGGATATTAAGATTCACAACGGAGTCAAACAGGGCTGCATTATGTCGCTACTAATTTTCAACTTATATTCTGAATCCATTGTCCAGGAGGCCTTAAAATTTATAGAAAGGTAAATAGAAATCTTATTAATATAATCCAATATTCTGAGGATACAGTCCGCATGGAAAATGATGAGAAAAATGCAAAATGTTGCATTTTATACTTGAGCCTGACTACTCGATGGTGTGCCATTAATTTCTACGAACTGCCTACACTGTTGCATGGAGTTGAGGGATGGAAAAACAACCATGCCATGTTTGGATTCTATTGAATGTGGTTGAACCGGCAGTTATCGAAAATACTACGGATCGAGTGAGAATCAAATGATAAATAAGGTTTTCTGCAGTTGATCGTTAAAGGAAAGGAATGAGGAATTCCATTTGATGAGCTGATGAGGAAAGGGCACTTGTAGGGAAATGGCACAAGTCTTCTTATTTTGTGGATTAAGCAGCTTACACAACAAATATAAAACTAGCCTAAATTGATGTGTTGAAGTTGTTGATTAGGAATATTGTACTTTTTAATTAACATTTCAAATTAATGGACTCTGCTGATCTTAAATAGGAGCAGTCACAAAAGCGACACTTGCCGATGAGTCCTGTAACGCTGGAGTTACGATTACTTACTTACTTATTCCTCTTCACTCCATGCGGAAAATTAATTTATAGCAATATTATCTTTCTCGACTACTTTTAAACGTTTCTACAGGCATACTTGTTCTTCTCTTTCCATGTGGTGGGTATTCTAGGGCCTGCCTCGCTATATTTGTGTCAGGTCTCCATAGTGTGTGCCCAATCCAACTCCATTTCGTTTTGCATATTCTCTTAGATATAGGTTCCTTAGTAGTTCTTGTCCAGATCTCTTGATTTGATGTCCGGTTTAGACAGTAAATGTTTAGAATTGCTCTTAGGAATTTATAAATGAACACCTAACTCTTGGTTTGATATCCAATTTAGACAGTAAATGTTTAAAATCGTTGTTAGGCATTTATTTATGAATACCTGCATCTGTCCATTACATTTTCTTGAGACTTTCCAAGTTTCTACTCCGTAGAGTAGCACAGTCTTCGTGTTGCTATTGAATAATCGTATCTTGGTTTTACTTGTCGTCTTACGTGAAGACCACAGTTTCCTTAGCATAGTGAATGCGTTTTGAGCTATTCGAATTCTCCGTTTTACGTCCTCCTCCGTCCCTCCTTTGTTGTTTAAAATACTACCAAGTAGTTAAATTTCTCTACCGTTTCTAATTCCGTGCCTCCCAGTGATATTCCCATTTCTCTTGGTGTATTTATTTTCATTATCTTAGTTTTTATGACGTTTCCCCTACATTTTCCCTGCCTCTGCTACTTTTTCAGGTTTGCGTTGGATGTTTTGTCTTTTTTCTGTTAAAAGGCTTGTATCAGCTGCAAATTCCAAGTTCTCAAGTGGGTTAAAAACATTTTGTCTTATTTCAGTCTTGACATGATCCAACCAATTACTACTACGAATAAGGTCGGAGAGAGCACACAGCCTTGCCTTACTCATGTACCAATACCTATTTGTTCTGTTAACTTTCCTTCTTGGACTATGCGTGCTGTAGACCCTTCGTAGAACAGTTTTATAATTCTGATATACTTGCGAGGCATTCCTTATTTCTCTAGTACTTTCCATAAGGCTTTGCGATCTAAACCATCAAACACTTTCTCGAAGTCTCTAAAGTTCATATAAGTATAGCTTATTCTGCCAGTCTAATGATTGCTCTATAATCGTTCTCATCGTAAAAATGTGGTAAATGCAGGATCTTTGTGTCCGGAATCCAGCTTGGTTTTCTCTTATAGAGTTATCAAATTCCATCCTCATTTTTTCAAGTATGATTCGGGTCATTATTTTGCTTGTGCATAGCAGGGTGATCGGTCTCCAATTTTCACATTTGGATGTGTAGCCCTTCTTAGGAATTTTTACAATAATTAAGCCTTGCGTTCATTCTCTGGGTAGATATTCGGTTCTCTAAATTTTATTTTAAAGTGTGTAACGTATAGAGTAGTGCAGTCACTGAAGGTTTTCACCTCCGATTTCGTTGAACCTCCATCGATTTGCATGAAAATTGGTGAGTAATTAGAGGATACCTTAAGGAACAAAGGTGACATGATGCCAACTTGCGCTTTTACTCTGGGGATGGATGCCACCCCTTCTCGGGGGTAAAAATTATTTTATTAAAAATAATACCATAAGTCGATAGAGGGACAAATTATAAGCAAAATTTGTTATATAAAGTTATTAAAATAAATCAACACTTTTTGAGTTATTAAAGACCAAAAATTTTATTTTTTCGTAAAAAAATACATGTTTTAAATCGGTTTTTCACGTATAAATCAAAAACTATAAGCTTTTACAAAAAAGTTATTATTACTGAAATTGAAGATAATAAAATACTGAATACATTCCTTACATAAACAACTAAACTTATGATAGTTCAAAGCGAGTTATTGGCAAATGAATGTGTATATTTTTAGAGGAGTACTCAAATCTAAATATTCAAGCTTAAATAACGGGAAAACGATGCAATATATAAAATATTCCTGCTAAACATTTGTCAAAGTACTTCGGAATACCTATCAAATGAGCTTCAGAACAAGGTAATAGCGTCAAAATTAAGCAAGTTATAATGAAAATAAAAGAACCGTCTCGAATTTTTTAGGAAAAAGTGAAAAATAAAACATACGCCATTTCCACAAAAATTAAAATTTATAGTAATCCTTACAAGAGCTTCTTTATATTAGCATAAGTAATGTTTTCGATAATTTTGACCGGTTTAGAGAGCACATTTTTGAAAAAAAGGTGTAATTTAAAAAAATCATAATTTTTAAAATTATTGTAATTCTCATATTCTTTGATAATAACTCCAAAAATACTTAATATACGTAAAAAATTGTATATAACCAAATTTTAGTTTTTTCTGTGCTAAATATTTTTCCTGATCTACTATTTCTATAGGGTAAAAAATACCCGAGATAGAAACGTTTAAATCTTAAATTTTGTTGTGGGAACCATGCAACCGGGGTATTTAACCTTTTATTTTTAAAAAAGTAAGGGGTTTAAAAGATTAGGTTCAACGTGGTTAAATAGCACTTATAATTAACTTTCAAACAGTTTTTAGATGAACCTGATATCATAAACACGAACAGAGTTATTAAAAAAAGCAATAACATTTTTTGGAAAAATTTTTAAAAGATAAATTTTGAAAAAATTTTGGAGCATAAATTTTAACGCTATCAACATATTCGGGGGCTCATTTAATAGATATTTTTAAGTACTTTGCAAATGTTAAGTCAGTTTATGTTATAAAATGCATCAATTTCCCGTTATCTCAGCTTGAATACTTAAGAGTTTTTTACTCGCCGAAAAAAATATACATTCAATTACCTATAACTCACTTTTAGTTAACACTAAAAGGTTTTTCTAGTAAGGGGTTTATTTCATTTTTTATTAGCTTCAATTTTGATAATAATAACTGTTTTGTAAAAACTTACACTTTTTGAGTTATTGATGAAAAATTGGTTAAAAACATGCATTTTTCTCAAAAAGTTTTGATTTATTTTAATAACTTTATATAACAAATTTTGCTTGAAATTTGTCCCTCTATCGAATTATGGGGTTATTTTTAATAAAATTGTTTTCACCCCCGAGAAGGGGTGGCATCCACCCCTAGGGTAAAAGCGCAAGTTGGCACCATGTCACCTTTGTTCCTTGAGATATCCTCTAACCACTCATCAATTTTCATGCAAATCTATGGAGGTTCAACGAAATCGGAGGTAATAGCTGATATCCACCTTCAGTGACTCCACTAGAGGTGGATGTTTCGATGTCTGCTTTTTTGATAATTCAGCAGGGATATTTGTCTATTCTGGCAGCTTTTCCTTATTTTAATTGAAGACGTGAGTTTATGAAGGTGTTCAGTAACGAAACTAAAAATGTTCAGAAACGGCACTCAAAGATCTCTTGTCTATCTTTTGAATTTTTTGATTATATGAACAAGTATCTTATTGAAATTGTATTCTTTAGAAAGGTAAAGAGGTTTTCTAACATTGAAGTCAAAAATAGAAATAAATATTAAAATTTCACTTATTTATTAAGAAAAATGGGAACATAACACCTTCTAAATGTACGAAAACTTAAAAATATGTTATTAGACTTATTATAAAAAAAACGTATATCAGGTATTATGTACGTACTTATCACCTTCATGCACAAACATGATTGATTAAATATACACTTTTTTATCGTATATTAGTGGAATATGTTACCATAACCCATTCTTATCGTCCTAAAGAGTACTTTATTGGCAATTATTTGATTATCATGGGGTGTCAAGTACCAATGAGTCTTGCATTGACTTAAATAACAAAATGTTTTGTTACATAACACCTTCATGCTCTGACTTTTTCCGTACATATTGATTCTTTCAATGTTTTGAAAAGATCAGAATGAAGTTTGGAACATAACACCTTCATTATTGCAAAAATACCAACAATTAAAAAAATGTCACTTAACACCTTCATAAACTCACGTCTTCTATTGTTTACTTGCATCTTTTAACACTTCATGGGTGAATTCTTCGGTGCTCATGTTGATTGGGTGTCTGTCAGGTTCTTCTGCTATTTCGTTTTTTACATTCTGTTCTTCATTTGTTGTTCTGTTTTAAGTACCACACCATTTTTATTTTTTAGTTTAGTGGTACCATTTTGGCTTTTTCTTGTCAAGGTTTTTGTGATGACATACAATTTTTAAGGTCGTTTTCTCTTGTCGCATTTTTAGCTTTATTAATGAATCCGTTGGGTTATATGATCTTTTGTCATTTCTTCCACTTCTTTAGATTACTTTGTTTTTTCCCAATATTTCTGTTCTAATCTTTGCTTCTTATGGTTATCTTTCATTCCTAGTAACTTGACTTTAAACTGTTTATTTTCTTGCATCTTTTCCGGTATTGTTTTGTCATCCGTATTTTGTTTCTATTTTGTTGCAGCCAACTGTTTTCACTGCCATTTTCTTTAACGTCTCCTTCTACTCATTCTCTACAGAACGACTTTAAAGAGCGAATACAGAATAATTATTGAAAAATATCCGGTGACATAGAGGGAGCCACTATAAAGGAGTTACGATTATAAACCTATAATCAAAAATATAAGAAAAATACCAAAAAATTTAACGATGTATTGATATAAGCAGATTTAGAGTTAACTAATATATATTTTCATATACTAGCAAACATCCACACCCATATATTTGATTATTTTCGATTAACGCATTCACTAGGAAAGATTTTTTGGCTCGATACCGAATGACAAAACGTAATCAGCTTTAGAATGTTGTAAGTCCATTTGTTACACTAGTTTCCATAATTGCTCTAATTCCCAGTCCGAACATCGGATGGTGTTATTGACTCGGATCAAAAACAGTATTATTCGTACCATAATACGAACTCAATCGAATTCAATCAAATGATTTATTAAACGATATATTTCGTGCCAAAATGTAATTAGTCGAGGTTGGATTACTGCCGTATCTCACCGATGAAAACTAATATCGTTGGAAGACAATAAGTATAATGGAGGAACATTTTTTTTTCGGGATATCGTTATTTATCGTTAGTTTCATTTGAAGACATCCGTCTGATCAATGATGTAATTTGCCCGTGAAAGGTTCTCATTTTCTATTTTTCTTCGTTTTAATGTAATTTATTACGGTTTCTAATAATAATTTCATAAATATTTGTAACCAGGGATCGGTCGCGCTGTCATAAAAAAATCTAACATTTTGTCCTTTTCCGTGATAACTTGATGAAAAATTTTCAGTAGAGATTTCCACTCGTAAATGCCTCGAGAAAGAGTGTAGTAATGCACATTGCACATGCCCAATAGTATTATACAAAAATGAATAACCATTTTCAATTTCGTTGCAAAACGAAAATACAGCCGAATGATATTCCAGTCCAATCAGAGAGTGCTGCAAGCACCTCTACCGGTTTCGAAACTTAATAGTCTCTCATCAGGAGGCACATATGCTGCTCTCCCTGATCCAACCAAAACAAACCCCAGCGTACAGTCCCGAATTGCAACGAACGAAATGGCATAGATGCCCTAGCGGCAACTGCTAGCAAAAGACTAAGTTTTCACTCTAATGGCATATAACATATCCCACCAGAATGAAAACAATGGGAACCTTCTCTGGTTACACCTCCGAGGCTTCTACAATTTGCAAGCCATACGGATGCTGAGACTAAGGAAGATGAGGGAATTCTACAATTTACAATTCACGTCACATCTGCTCAGCGCGGTAAAGTTCCAACGAGACTGGTTCCCTTCATACTCCACACAGAGTAAATGTAAATCAAAAATGAATAACCATTTTCAATTTCGTTGCAAAACGAAAATACAGCCGAACGATATTCCAGTCCAATCAGAGAGTGCTGCAAGCACCTCTACCGGTTTCGAAACTTATTAGTCTCTCATCAGGAGGCACATATGCTGCTCTCCCTGATCCAACCAAAACAAACCCCAGCGTACAGTCCCGAATTGCAACGAACGAAATGGCATAGATGCCCTAGCGGCAACTGCTAGCAAAAGACTAAGTTTTCACTCTAATGGCATATAACATATCCCACCAGAATGAAAACAATGGGAACCTTCTCTGGTTACACCTCCGAGGCTTCTACAATTTGCAAGCCATACGGATGCTGAGACTAAGGAAGATGAGGGAATTCTACAATTTACAATTCACGTCACATCGTTATGACGATGTGACGTGATATGTTATATGCCATTAGAGTGAAAACTTAGTCTTTTGCTAGCAGTTGCCGCTAGGGCATCTATGCCATTTCGTTCGTTGCAATTCGGGACTGTACGCTGGGGTTTGTTTTGGTTGGATCAGGGAGAGCAGCATATGTGCCTCCTGATGAGAGACTAATAAGTTTCGAAACCGGTAGAGGTGCTTGCAGCACTCTCTGATTAGACTGGAATATCGTTCGGCTGTATTTTCGTTTTGCAACGAAATTGAAAATGGTTATTCATTTTTGATTTACATTTACTCTGTGTGGAGTATGAAGGGAACCAGTCTCGTTGGAACTTTACCGCGCTGAGCAGATGTGACGTGAATTGTAAATTGTAGAATTCCCTCATCTTCCTTAGTCTCAGCATCCGTATGGCTTGCAAATTGTAGAAGCCTCGGAGGTGTAACCAGAGAAGGTTCCCATTGTTTTCATTCTGGTGGGATATGTTATATGCCATTAGAGTGAAAACTTAGTCTTTTGCTAGCAGTTGCCGCTAGGGCATCTATGCCATTTCGTTCGTTGCAATTCGGGACTGTACGCTGGGGTTTGTTTTGGTTGGATCAGGGAGAGCAGCATATGTGCCTCCTGATGAGAGACTAATAAGTTTCGAAACCGGTAGAGGTGCTTGCAGCACTCTCTGATTGGACTGGAATATCGTTCGGCTGTATTTTCGTTTTGCAACGAAATTGAAAATGGTTATTCATTTTTGATTTACATTTACTCTGTGTGGAGTATGAAGGGAACCAGTCTCGTTGGAACTTTACCGCGCTGAGCAGATGTGACGTGAATTGTAAATTGTAGAATTCCCTCATCTTCCTTAGTCTCAGCATCCGTATGGCTTGCAAATTGTAGAAGCCTCGGAGGTGTAACCAGAGAAGGTTCCCATTGTTTTCATTCTGGTGGGATATGTTATATGCCATTAGAGTGAAAACTTAGTCTTTTGCTAGCAGTTGCCGCTAGGGCATCTATGCCATTTCGTTCGTTGCAATTCGGGACTGTACGCTGGGGTTTGTTTTGGTTGGATCAGGGAGAGCAGCATATGTGCCTCCTGATGAGAGACTAATAAGTTTCGAAACCGGTAGAGGTGCTTGCAGCACTCTCTGATTGGACTGGAATATCGTTCGGCTGTATTTTCGTTTTGCAACGAAATTGAAAATGGTTATTCATTTTTGATTTACATTTACTCTGTGTGGAGTATGAAGGGAACCAGTCTCGTTGGAACTTTACCGCGCTGAGCAGATGTGACGTGAATTGTAAATTGTAGAATTCCCTCATCTTCCTTAGTCTCAGCATCCGTATGGCTTGCAAATTGTAGAAGCCTCGGAGGTGTAACCAGAGAAGGTTCCCATTGTTTTCATTCTGGTGGGATATGTTATATGCCATTAGAGTGAAAACTTAGTCTTTTGCTAGCAGTTGCCGCTAGGGCATCTATGCCATTTCGTTCGTTGCAATTCGGGACTGTACGCTGGGGTTTGTTTTGGTTGGATCAGGGAGAGCAGCATATGTGCCTCCTGATGAGAGACTAATAAGTTTCGAAACCGGTAGAGGTGCTTGCAGCACTCTCTGATTGGACTGGAATATCGTTCGGCTGTATTTTCGTTTTGCAACGAAATTGAAAATGGTTATTCATTTTTGATTTACATTTACTCTGTGTGGAGTATGAAGGGAACCAGTCTCGTTGGAACTTTACCGCGCTGAGCAGATGTGACGTGAATTGTAAATTGTAGAATTCCCTCATCTTCCTTAGTCTCAGCATCCGTATGGCTTGCAAATTGTAGAAGCCTCGGAGGTGTAACCAGAGAAGGTTCCCATTGTTTTCATTCTGGTGGGATATGTTATATGCCATTAGAGTGAAAACTTAGTCTTTTGCTAGCAGTTGCCGCTAGGGCATCTATGCCATTTCGTTCGTTGCAATTCGGGACTGTACGCTGGGGTTTGTTTTGGTTGGATCAGGGAGAGCAGCATATGTGCCTCCTGATGAGAGACTAATAAGTTTCGAAACCGGTAGAGGTGCTTGCAGCACTCTCTGATTGGACTGGAATATCGTTCGGCTGTATTTTCGTTTTGCAACGAAATTGAAAATGGTTATTCATTTTTGATTTACATTTACTCTGTGTGGAGTATGAAGGGAACCAGTCTCGTTGGAACTTTACCGCGCTGAGCAGATGTGACGTGAATTGTAAATTGTAGAATTCCCTCATCTTCCTTAGTCTCAGCATCCGTATGGCTTGCAAATTGTAGAAGCCTCGGAGGTGTAACCAGAGAAGGTTCCCATTGTTTTCATTCTGGTGGGATATGTTATATGCCATTAGAGTGAAAACTTAGTCTTTTGCTAGCAGTTGCCGCTAGGGCATCTATGCCATTTCGTTCGTTGCAATTCGGGACTGTACGCTGGGGTTTGTTTTGGTTGGATCAGGGAGAGCAGCATATGTGCCTCCTGATGAGAGACTAATAAGTTTCGAAACCGGTAGAGGTACTTGCAGCACTCTCTGATTGGACTGGAATATCGTTCGGCTGTATTTTCGTTTTGCAACGAAATTGAAAATGGTTATTCATTTTTGATTTACATTTACTCTGTGTGGAGTATGAAGGGAACCAGTCTCGTTGGAACTTTACCGCGCTGAGCAGATGTGACGTGAATTGTAAATTGTAGAATTCCCTCATCTTCCTTAGTCTCAGCATCCGTATGGCTTGCAAATTGTAGAAGCCTCGGAGGTGTAACCAGAGAAGGTTCCCATTGTTTTCATTCTGGTGGGATATGTTATATGCCATTAGAGTGAAAACTTAGTCTTTTGCTAGCAGTTGCCGCTAGGGCATCTATGCCATTTCGTTCGTTGCAATTCGGGACTGTACGCTGGGGTTTGTTTTGGTTGGATCAGGGAGAGCAGCATATGTGCCTCCTGATGAGAGACTAATAAGTTTCGAAACCGGTAGAGGTGCTTGCAGCACTCTCTGATTGGACTGGAATATCGTTCGGCTGTATTTTCGTTTTGCAACGAAATTGAAAATGGTTATTCATTTTTGATTTACATTTACTCTGTGTGGAGTATGAAGGGAACCAGTCTCGTTGGAACTTTACCGCGCTGAGCAGATGTGACGTGAATTGTAAATTGTAGAATTCCCTCATCTTCCTTAGTCTCAGCATCGTATGGCTTGCAAATTGTAGAAGCCTCGGAGGTGTAACCAGAGAAGGTTCCCATTGTTTTCATTCTGGTGGGATATGTTATATGCCATTAGAGTGAAAACTTAGTCTTTTTTTTAGTATTATACAATTGATCCAAAAGATGGCATAACCCAGACATCCAAAGTGAAAGTTATCGTCCAACACCAAATTGTTCTATATGGTCCACATAACGTTCAGAAAAAAGAAAAAAGTCACACCATTTTGAGCGTCGGGTTTGGGGGGGGGGGGGGGGGAAGACGGGGGAGAAGTCGGTAAATTAGCAGTTTTTCGTCAATATTTCTAAAACTATGCTTTAGCGTAAACAATGTTCTATACAAAAATGTCCTAAATAAAATTAAAAACAAAATATGTAGTTCTTATACATAATTGTTATAAAATTAAGGGTTCCAGAGCTACGGAGGATAAAAAGTGGAGGTTTTCGTTACTTTTTATATTTTTTTGGCAATTTATGATGATTTTGGGTGGTGAGGTTGACGTTTCTTCAAGGGCCTATCACTAACATACCATCGGCCACTGAAATTGCAAATTTTATTTACAAAACACAATCTTGTTAAAGAAAATTTCTTTCGTCAGCAATAATATTATAAATTGCCCAAAAAATATAAAAAGGATCGAAAATCTCCACTTTCCACCCTCCGTAACTCTGGAACCGTTGATTTTATAACAATTATGTATAGGACATTTTTTGTTTTAAATCACATTTTTGGAGAGAACATTGTTTACGCTAAAGCATAGTTTTACAAACTTTTACTAATTTACCGACTTCTCCCTCATCTCCACCCCCCAAACCCGACGCTCAAAATGGTGTATTTTTTACTGAACAATATGTGGACTATATAGAAATATTTGGTATGGGAGGAAAACATTTACTTTGGATGTTTGGGTTAAGCCTTTTTGGGAACAATTATATTATACTGCCTCCGTATCTTTGGAACCGTTCATTTTAGAATGATTATGCATAGGGCATTTTTTATTTCAAATTTAATGTAGAATATTTTTGTATAGAGTATTGTTCGTACTAAACCGCATAGATTTAGAAATATTGACGAAAAATCTAAAAAACTACGAATTTACCGATTTCTCCCCCCTCTCCCCCCAAACCCGACGCTCAAAATGTTGTGACTTTTTTCTGGACATTATGTGGACCATATATCGCACCTTGAAAACCATAGGGCAGTAACTGCAAAAATTATAATATCGAGTTATGAGCATTTTAAATTTTTGTAAAGTTAATTTTATTTCCTGCAGTTCCAAAAATTAAGCTACAAACCTGATATTTGGTACAATTGTCTTTAATTTTGCATATGTTTATATGAATTAAGAAGTATATTAAATTTCCTCCAGGAAATGAGTATTTTAGCACATACGGCAATATGGTTTTAAAAAATCTATCAATTTTCGCAAATGGCGCAGTAAAAATGCATATCAAATAACAATTTTTTTATTTAAGATTGTACTTATTTATTACAAATTTTTAGTGTTAACACTTAATCAAAGTCTTGCATATTATAATTTGTCTGTTCGGTTCCTATTGTTGCATTGGTCCCGTGTAAATCTGCATAAAACTTATGATAGTGCTCCTGAATAACATTAGCCTTACATAGTGAGAATTTATACATCTTGTTTTTTGAGATTGCATATTCCTGGTGGATGCGAATATGCTTTACTTAGTTCCATATTAGCCACCATCCCTCGTTGTCTTTGCCTTATAATAATGGTTCTGAAGTCTGTATCGTTGAAGCTTGCCTTAACCTGAAACTTATTTTTAAATGTCTTCTCCACCTAGCTCATCTTATGCCATTCCAGACGACCTGATTTCCTTCTTCGTCATTGTTCCCCATTTCCTTATATCGTTTTTTAAAGTCCAATATACAGGGTGTCCAGAAACTGTACCGACAAACGAAGGCAGGAGATTCCTCAGATAATTTTAAGGCAATTTAACCAAATTCATCTAGTCCGACAATGTTTCCTAAGGGAGCTAGGCGTCCTCATAGGCGTCCTTTTTGGGTGGGGCAACGGTTATTTTATCGCATAATTTTTTCTCTTTAAGTTTTAAGAATTTTTGACACTGGATTATTAAATTGTGGTGTATTCTAGTACTAAAAGTACTCTTGTTTTAAGTTGTTAGGACACACCGTTTTTCTATAAAAATCGATTTGAAAATTTTTCGTTTTTTAAATATCAAAAAAAAATTCAAAAAAAACTATTTAGAAAAACGAAAACTTGTACGTTTATTTATATTCCAGAGATGAATCGATTTCATAAATGGCAAATTTCTAGTACCGGTCATATGCGTCCGTTTTGGGTAGGTCAACAGCTATTTTATCGCATAATTTTTGACACCAAATTATTAAATTATGAGGTATTCTAGTACTAAAAGGTACTCTTGCTTAAAGTTGGTAAAATACACCGTTTTTTTTTTGAAAATTTTGTTCAATTTTTTTTCAATATTAGGAAACAAAAAATTTTCAAGTCGATTGTTCTAGAAAACGGTGTGTCCTACCGACTTAAAACAAGAGTACTATTTAGTACTATAATACATCACAATTTAATAATCCAGTATCAAAAATGCTTAAAACTTAAAGATAAAAAAGTTATGCGATAAAATAACCGTTGCCCCACCCAAAAAGGACGCCTATAACTGGTACTAGAAATTTACAATAGATGAAATCGATTTATCTCTAGAAGATAAATATGTGTACCAATTTTCGTTTTTCTAACTAGAAGCGTTCTGGAGATATTTAAGAAAAACTAATTACAAGACGCCATCTTCAAAGAGCTCTAGCTCCCTTAGGAAACATTTTCGGACTAGATGAATTTGGTTAAATTGTCTTAAAATTATCTGAGGAATCTCCTGTCTTCGTTTGTTGGTAGAGTTTCTGGACAGCCTGTATAATCCGATGTACACCTTTTATTAATTTTATAAGGTTCACCTGGTTCGCTGTTTGAACTACTGTGAACCATTGCGCAGCCACGTAAATTGGTCATCTTTTAAAGCCTTTTTTTTTGTTTCTCAATCAAAGAATGCACGTTATCTACGATATTTTGGGAGTGACCCGTTATCAAAAATTTGTGGGTAGTTTTAGGTATGTTTAATTTCTGTACTGCATATTTTACTTGTTCTTATTTTGCCCACAGTAGTTATCTGAGTATAATATTATTTCTTTTTCCCTGGCATGGTTCCTTAGAAATTGTAACAGGAACGACGCTATTTCATTTGAATCACGATTAGCAATTTCGAACCAAAGACAGAAAGAAGTGTCCTGCATTTGTGGTCAGGTAAAGAATTTTGAAATTAAATAATGTTGATTATTTCATTCATAGGAGATTCTAACCAATAGAAAGCTACAGAAATCTGAATTAAATTGATAATTTTTGATAATTGCTCGTCGTTAAGTATATTACGTCAGATGCCCAACGTTGCTACGAAAAAATACATTCAGTGACATTAATGACAATTAATGTTTTAAAAATTGTGATGACTTTCAATCGTCAAATATTTATAAAAACTTTTTGTTTAATTGTACTAATTTGTACTTACTTAAATAAATTACAATAAAATTTTCGTTTTGAACAGTTTTATTAATGAAATAATCGCAACAAATTGCACTCGAACTCTAAAATTAATATAGAATTTTTGCTCTCGTGACACTTTGACATAATTTCACTCGTCTTCGGCTCGTGAAATTAAAACTGTCAAAGTGTCACTCGGGAAAAATTCAATAATTTTAGAGCTCTTGTGCAATTACTACTGATAATCTCCTTTTGTAATAAAATAAAGAGACTTCGCCTGAAGACGTCGGTAGTAATGATTGTAAATCAAAACAAGCAGTGATGCAACTGTTGGATTTTGCAGATTTTAAGTCATTTATTTCTCTTTCCTATTGAGTTCCTCTTCCTGACGGTAAGTATTTGTAGGCTGTTTCTAATGACGATTTATCTAATTAATTTCTGTAAATTTCTCACAGCGAGCAAAGGTATTTGTGGGCTTAAAGAAGTCTATATTAAATTCCATTTGAAATATGGTCATCATCGTAGCGTAATTTCTGAACACTGAACCTTTTTCTTTGCAAAATTTTATATAATCGCGATGAATATCAGCAAGTGTTTCGTCATCGCTGACGAGTTATCTGGTAGTTTGTTTCCTTAGGTAGTGATATTCCACTCTAGGAATGGACTCGATGTAAACCATTATGTTTTGTTTCACGACTTCGTTGATTCTCTTTCCATTCTTATGAGTTCCTCGCTTTTTTATTGGGATAAACCCATCTGCAGTACAACGTTGTATATTAAGTTGTTATAGTCTTGTCGCTTATTTCCAGTGTTGCAATGAAATCTCTATGCAGCACTCTATGTTTTCTTGCATTCAAAGGATTTTTCCTCAGTACATCTTGCTTTTATTTTACGAGCGTGGGTCACATTTTGCACATATTGCCATATAGATCTGAGTTTTATTTCAAAATTTTAGGACCGTAGAGCATCAACTGCAGATAATGCCTGATGGTATAAAAAGAAGAATCTATTTTTGAAAAAAGCCATAGGGATGTATCTTTCTCGCGGCGAACTTAAAATTTTTTGCAGATGCTGCTATACAGCATTAAAAAATAGATCCTTTTTCCTATTAGACTGCATTCAAAGGTCATTTCATGAAAAATTGCAGATATTCCCATATGGTTTTCAAGGTGCGATATAACAATTTGGTGTTGGAGGATAACTTTCACTTTGGATATCTGGGTTTGGGTCTAGTTATACCATACTACAATGGTATCGGACAGCGTAACTAAATATGAGTAGAATTGACTTTGGTTAAATAAAATCTAACGACGCGACTGAAAACGCGAGGTCAAAATTTTCAAGTATAATTTACTAATATTGTGTCTAAGAGTCTTTTATACTCAGATATCTGTACTTATCTAAACGATCTCCATATTATTAGTCATAAATTAACAGTTGTATAGGCAATTTGCGCAAAAAATTAGTCCGACATACCAGCGGAATTACATACTTTGGCTATATTTTATTGTTTGTTCTGTTTCTTTGTATATGTTCTCTTTTATTTTAGCGTTTGTTTCGTTTTCGTGTTTCCCTTGTGTGGGAAATAATATAACAAGTAAACAAAAATACTATAAAATAAAATTTTGTTTCGAAACCGGTAGAGGTGCTTGCTGCACTCTCTGATTGGACTGGAATATGTTGCGGCTGTGTTTTTGTTTTGCAACGAATTTTTAATTTTTTAAGTGTTTAATAAAGCTGTATTTTTATGTTTTATTAAAAAGTTTTTAGCATCCAAACTAAGCGAGTTATGCTCAAAATCAAGTCGACGACTTTTTTTTTGGTAAAAAAAATCGTGAAGTCTCCCAGTATTTAGCACTCCAAATGAAAGTAATCGTCACCGCTTTACAAACAATTTAGTTTAATTATATATTAAGGTTTTTTAAAACACTTTAAATAATTTCAAATAAGTGCTTTCCGAAAACTGCTTTATTTTGTGATTATTTCACGTTGAAATATTCGATTTTAAATTTGACGAATAGGAACGGATTGTTGATGAGCTACAACTTTGCTTTTACTGGTTTTGTAGACTTTCTAAAACACACAATTTTTTATAAGCGACATTCCCGCTAAGAATATTTATTTTGATAAAATTCTTACTTCTGGAGTTATTTACGAAAAACTGCCTAAATAAGTGGTATTTTTATCGAAAAATAAATATTTTTAATCGCAAATTACTCGAAAAATGTTGACTTAGTTAAAAAATTCTATAGATCAAAAATTGTTTAGAATTAATCAGTTTATGCATTTGGGACTTATTTTAAACGCGCGTTTTTTTCACCACCGAGAGGGGGTAACTGTCACCCCCAAGTAAAAGCAACCAACGATACAAGTACAATTTTGAAGTAAACGGTAAGAGGTCTGGATCCCGCGTATGAAAAAAAAGTTGATTAATAGCAAGCTGAAAATTTGCTAATAGCTTAAGGGTGTCTAGTCGGATACTCTTTGATATATGGGAACACTGGAACAGGGGCAGTTTTAACTGTGGAACAGGTTAAAAATTTGGAACGGTCACACCACGAAAACGGCACATTTGTTTTGTCCGACAGAACAGACTTAAACTCTCTGAACACAGATTAAACTTTCATGCAAAAATCAGATTGCTATTTATCACATGTCATAATTCCTGTCATTTGACACATTCTACATGTTCCACTCATTAAAACGCCCATTTAGTGATAAATAGCAGTCTGATTTTTGCATGAGAGTTTAATCTCGGTTCGAAGAGTTTAGGTCTGTTCTGTCGGACAAAATAAATGTGCCGTTTTCGTGGTGGGACCGTTCCAAATTTTTAACCTGTTTTACAAATAAAACTGCCCCTGTTCCAGTGTTCCCATATATCAAAGGTTATCCGACAAGACACCCTTAAGCTATTAGCAAATTTTCAGCTTGCTATTAATCAACTTTTTTTTTCATACGCGGGATCCAGACCTATAAGTAGAACCTAAGACCAAATTTTCATGCAATTCGGAGTTTTTCCTGAATACTACACTCAAATACGCTCATGTACTGGGCTATTTTTGTTTATTTGTCCCGATCTACAACCCTAAATCCCGATTTGTTTTACCTTATGTACCGATTTAAAACAAATCGGGCCTGGCAACACTATCTGCCATATATTTGATCTTCCCAAAATTGATGTTTAAACAACTTTCTTACATATTGTTCTGAAGTTATTTCCTTGGCATTTTTATGATTAATTATTTATATGGGAAATAAGCCACAACTAAATTGAAAAAATAATTTTATTAACGTTTCGACGCCCAAATCGGGTGTCGTTGTCAAAATATTTTTTATATATTTTGACAACGACAACCGAGTTGGCCGTCGAAACGTTAATAAAATTATTATTTTTTAATTAATTGTGGCTTATTTCCCATATAAATAATTAACTTTCTTACAGGCGCCATCTAACTCAGTAGACATAGTTCTAAGCTCTTTTATGTTGTCTGTTATCAAAGCTATATCGTCCGCGAATCGTAAGTGTGAGACCATTCCATTCTCAACATTCCAATATTTGAAAGCATTTTCCAGTACTACCGAAAACAGTTTTGGAGATAACGTCTCTCCCTGTCTAATTCCACTTTTTTATAGATTTGGTATATTTGAATAGTCATACAGTCATAGTTGCATTATTGTTTATGTCCTCGATCAGTTTGGAGCACCGATAATCTACTGGGTGATTGATTAGTAGGGTAAAGCTTAATAGCTCCGCTAGAGTAATGGATAGCACTAAAAGGTAATAACAAAAATTTTAGCCACCTTTGAGCTTCACATTACAAAATTTGTTAGAATGTTACAGGGTGTTCGATAACACAGTGGCAGACCAAACTTGTGTTTTTTTAAATGGAACACCCTATATTTTATTTTAAATTCGAAATCCTGTTAACTTTTACATCACAAAAATATAAAGGTTTGTTATGTTATGCAGGGTATTTACAAAGTTATAACCAATTTTATATGAAAATCGTAACAAGTTCAACTCCCTGTATAAATAAAAATAAGCAAAACAACAATGGTTTATTAATGCCACATTTTTTAACGTATTGTCAAAATTTTCAAGAATGGTCGACATTGCTAATTTTCTTTATATCAAATACAGGGTGAGTCAAAACGCAATTACACTATTTTCTCAGTAATTTTTAATTGAAACACCCTGTATTTTATATCACTATTGAAAAGTACCATTACCGTACTTTAATTTTTAGATAATATTCCCTATGTCTAAATTTAGTAGTTTTCGAGGTATTTTCATTTTTCAATAGAGCAGTAGCGTGGCCACCCAAATCACCAGAATTTAATAAACTGGACTGATTTTTTTTGGGGTTACGTTAATATTGAAGTTTATAAAATACCTCCAACAACAAGAGATGAGATGAAAAATAGAATACAAAGTGTATTTCGATGTGTTAATTTACAAATGCTCCGTATAATAAGTAGCTCATTCAATGATCGTTTTTAGGCGTACATAAATGTGTTAATAAATAATTTTGAACACCTTATGTAATTAAATATTAAAAATATATTATTAAAAGTAGCTTCTAATTTTTTCAAACATGTTTTTTTTTTGCAAAATGTATTACTGATAAATTATAGGTCTGGATCCCGAGTATGAAAAAAAAGTTGATTAATAGCAAGCTGAAAATTTGTTAATAGCTTAAGGGTGTCTAGTCGGATAAACTTTGATATATGGGAACACTGGAACAGGGGCAGTTTTAATTTTGGAACGGGTTAAAAATTTGGAACGGCCAGACCACGAAAACGGCACATTTATTTTGTCCGACAGAATAGACTTAAACTCTCCGAACAGAGATTAAACTCTCATGCAAAAATCAGACTGATATTTATCACCAAATGGGCGTTTTAATGAGTGGAACATGTAGAATATGTCAAATGACAGGAATTATGACAGGTGATAAATAGCAGTCTGATTTTTGCATGAGAGTTTAATCTCTGTTCGGAGAGTTTAAGTCTATTCTGTCGGACAAAATAAATGTGCCGTTTTCGTGGTCTGACCGTTCCAAATTTTTAACCTGTTCCACAATTAAAACTGCCCCTGTTCCAGTGTTCCCATATATCAAAGTTTATTCGACTAGACACCCTTAAGCTATTAACAAATTTTCAGCTTGCTATTAATCAACTTTTTTTTCATACGCGGGATCCAGACCTATTATGTTTCGTTCTTTATTTGTTACATTGTTGCATTTACATACAAAAGTAGTGTTTAATTGTCTTCACAAAATATTGTATTTTGTGTTTGTGTGTTTTGTTTGTAAAATCTATTACTAATTTTCTTTGTTTATTTGTTGCATTTACATAAAAAGATAGTTTTTAATTGTGTCAAAAGTGTTGCATGTAGTGGTTGTGTTTTTATTTGTAAAATGTATTACTAATAAATTATTTTTATTTCTTTATTTGCTACAGTGTTACATTGATTACCGGATTGATAATCGGTAATCTTCAATTGTCAATTCAGTCATGGCTTACTTAAAATTCAGATAAATTTAAACACCTAAAATAATTTGCTCTGAAAAATGAAAATATCTCGAAAACTAATAAATTTGGGCATAGGGAATGTTATATAAAAATTAAAGTACGTTAATGTTACTTTTCAATAATGATATAAAATACAGTGCATGTAGTGGTTGTGTTTTTATTTGTAAAATGTATTACTAATAAATTATTTTTATTTCTTTATTTGCTACAATGTTACATTGATTACCGGATTGATAATCGGTAATCTTCAATTGTCAATTCAGTCATGGCTTACTTAAAATTCAGATAAATTTAAACACCTAAAATAATTTGCTCTGAAAAATGAAAATATCTCGAAAACTAATAAATTTGGGCATAGGGAATGTTATATAAAAATTAAAGTACGTTAATGTTACTTTTCAATAATGATATAAAATACAGTGTGTTCCATTTAATATTACTGAGAAAATAATGTACTTGCGTTTTGACTCACTCTGTATTTGATACAAAGAAAATTAGCAATATCAATAATTCTTAAAAATTTTGACAATAAATAAAAAAATATGGCATTAATAAACCATTGCTGTTGTGCTTATTTTTATTTTTACAGGGAGTTGAACTTGTTACGATTTTCATAAAAAATTGGTTATAACTTTTTAAATACCCTGTATAACATTATATTTTTGTGATGGAGAAGTTAACAGAATTTCGAATATAAAATAAAATATAGGGTGTTCCATTTAAAAAAACAAATGTTAGGTCTGCCACTGTGTTATCGAACACCCTGTAACATTCTAACTAATTTTGTAAAGTGAAGCTCAAAGGTGGCTAAAATTTTTGTTATTGACTTTTATTGCTATCTATTACTATAGCGGAGCTATTGAGCTTTACCATACTAATCAATCACCCTGTATACGACATTTCTCCAACGCTCTCGACTTAATATTATTGTAATAAAAACCTTGCCCTGTAACTCCCTGTAGCTTATAAGATAGTATGCACATAACACATGCACCGGCACTAACACATAATTAGGTTAATATACCAGTTTAAATGCTTTTCTAGTCTCGTCAATACAGTAACAGCTACTGTTATGTTAGTAAAGCCATTTTGCTAAAATAATATCCACAAACAACCCAAATTCTCTACTAATGTGACATTTCTACAGAGAATTTTCTTACCTTTTTGTAACTCATAACATCACTCGGCATGTTCGTTGGACGGCTTTTATTACCCTGATATAAAAAAATGTTTTTATAGTCTCTTTTCTTTTGACAATCTTTATTGATCATATATATTTAGGATTTATTTCTTTTTTATATCGCCTGTAAAAAATCCGCACGAGAAAATATTAATACTTAGGATAACTCCGAGTGAGAGTTTATGCCGAGACTTTTTCATTGTTCTATTTATCTAGATTGAAAGTGTAAATGGATATAAATCTAACTAAATGGAACTAATATCAAACTAAAACAAACTTGTCCCGTCTGGAACAAGTGAACGTAGTTTATCACATACGTTTTGCTCAATGTACCTCATGCTTAAATCTCGGATTTATAGGCAACAAAAATTGAAGAAAAAGGCGCCCATATAGGCAAATATTTTTATTAAAAAAGGCAGGAATATTAACATTTAGGCAAAATATAGGCAATAAAGGAATATAACTTATTATTTATAACCACTTAAAATTTTATCATTAATAGAAACAACTAAATGTTTTTCAATATTTTCGGTCTTAAAACTATGTCTTCGATCACTTAAAATTAATTTGTACATTGGAAACGAACGTTCGACATCGACAGATGTAATTGGAGCATATTTCAGAGCGGATAATAAATCTTGCATAATTTGTAATTCCTCGGAAAATGTCCCATTCAAAACTTTAGCAACATTAGATAAAAACGAAAAACCTTCATTCTTGTCGAAAACATATTTCATCTTTTTTTTAAATTAATTGACCGTTACTTCTAGGTGCCGATTTAATTTTCGTCTTTAAATTATCTATTAATTTTACTGACTCACATTTTATCTCTTGTTTTTCTAATAAGGTAATTGTGGTAACTATTAATTTATAATTGTCATTGATATAAGCGAGTTCCTGTTTCAATTTGGGATTTTTTAATATTTTTTGCTTCTCGAATGGCTTCGGAAATATCATCATCAAATTCTGACATAACTAATTCTATTTCATTGCAGTGTTCAAAGTAAAAAAAACTGCTTCGAGCCAGGTTCCCCACCTTGTAATTACTGGTCTAGGTGGCAAAGGGACACCGGAAAGTCTTTCTTTATATATTTGTACCCTCAACGGAGCCTTTATAAAAACTTTTTTCATAAAATTTATAAAATTATTTACCAACGGAAACAGATTTCATATTTCTTCAGCAATTCTATTTACCCTGTGGGCTACACAAATGCAATGAATTAAATTAGGATAAAAAATCTTTAAATTAACAGCAGCTTTTAACATATATGCCGCAGCATCTGAAAGCATTAAAACTATTTTATTCACTGGTATAGGGTTGGGTAAAAGGAGGTTTGTTAAACTGTCTTGTATAAATCGACTTTTTGTTAATTGTTTGTTTTTTCCAATTTTTTAACGGCAACTAAATAAGGTTTTCTCGCAAAGTTTTCGTTTAAAATTCCAATCATTAAATTAGCTATATACCTGCCGCATACATCTGTCGTTTCATTCACGATAATATACAAAAAATTGCCCTCTAACTCCCGCTTAATTTTTGAAATTCATTCCACATACCATTTTTCCACAGTATGTTTTCTTAATGTACTTTCGTCAGGTAAGGATTTATTAAGATATTTTTCGAAAAAGCATTTAAAACTAGGGTTATTAACTTTATATAGAGGAATGTTGGATGCAATCATCATCTGGCATAAATCAAATTTAAATGCGTCTTCCTCCTTTTTTTTTTTGAACTGCTTAAATTATCCCGCAGAGATATTTGGGCTAACTTAGAGGAATTTAATTTTTCTAAATTACGTTTATGAAGTGGGGTTCCACAATGCTGGTCAATAAAGTACTTTTTTCTACTTGAAATCTGAGAATTAAAAAAAATAATTAGAATTCTAAAACCGCTTTAGAAGTTATGTTGTGGGACGAGAAAAAAAGAGAAAAAATAAAACTTACCGATTTGCCGCATGGTTTACGAAATGCTCCATCTCCTTCTAGAGAAAGTTCCGAATAAGGTGCGATCCATACCCTTAATTTAGATGTCATCTTTTCACACAAATATCTAAAACGTTTTAAAACGTGTTCTTTGCTTTTCGGTGTACGCAACAAAACTATACTAGGATATAGCAATTTGTGACTAACCTCTGATACAGTAACCGAGTGTACAACTGATAATAAACTAATAAAGCTTAGGGATTTCCAAATAGTTAACCCTCAAGTCTCGATCAGGTACATTTTCCTAGAAATCTGTTATATAAACAAACCATTGATATTTTATTATTGACCCAAAATTTTATTACAGAATGGTTTAGTAATAGAATGTCATGGGTAGTACCATGAAATTTTAAAAAAGGCACAAATAGGCGGAATTTACGAAAAAAGGCAAAAAGTGCAAAAAACAATTATAATAGGCAAAATAGGCAAAAAAGGCATTTTGCCTATAATCCGAGCTTTACTTATGCTATATTGGTCAGACTGAACGCTCACTTAAGGGGAGATTAACCTCTCTCCGAACTGACACTAACTTACTAAATCATTCTTGTGACCTAGCTCAGCATGCAATCAATTCGAAACATAAGGTGGACTTCAATGACGTTAGGATCTTTGCAATATATTCGTAACTATGCCATAAGGCAATTTTTGGAAATCTGTTACATACTTTAACACCCCAATGCATTGAAGAAGAGAACTGACATCAGTAACTTGCGTCAAATTTACCACGTCCTAGTTTTGTAGAATTAGTATATATTTTTGTATTTTTTTAAGCTTTGTTAGTTTTTCCAGTAATTTTCAATAAGTTAATACCACTCGTTTTGACGAAATAGATTAATAATGAAATAATATAATAATGAAATAATTAAAGTAAATAAATAATAAATAGCTTTCATGTAACATGTTTTAATCTTTCTCACTTAGCTTTAAATAAATGAATGATAAATGATAACAAATCGAGTAGTAAGGACGACAAGAGACGGTTACCCAATAGGAAGATGATCAGTAGGAAGAATAGGAAAACAATCAGTCATGTCTATACAAAAAAAGAAGAAGCAGAAGATCTAAGGTTTTGTTTTGTTCTCCAGGTAGTTTGACGATTTATTTTCCAACAGACAGAAAGGCATGTTGAGTCATGCATCTCCCATTGATCGTCAATAGTAAGAGTTTCCGCATACGTTTTGTCTTGTTTGGGTTATCTTGTCTCCATGATTTTCTTGGAGTCAGGTCTCTTTACAGTCTTGACATTTGGCAGCGCATTATATTACGAGTAGAATGAGGTATAAATGCCGATTTCGTAAAATATATGACTTGTCGGGTTTTGTATTTAGATAACTGATAAATAAATAATTATCAAATTATTTTAGAGTATTTTCGCTGATTTTTATTACTGACTTTGTTACAAAAAGTGGTATAACAAATTGTCTGACCCATAAATTACCTAAATGGGAAACAATAGAAAAGGTTTGGATAAAGAAAGGTTAACAACCTACCAACATAAAATATATCCTGCTGTATCGATACCTTATTGCGACTTTCGGAAAACGGATGGTCTAATGGTTTTAACACTACCTCTTTATCAGATCGGACGTGAGGAGATTTTGAATAATGCCTCGTCAAAGGCCAAAGGTCAAAGACTCGTGTATTACACGAGAGATTGTGGCGGATTACTTAAGAATGCTTTCAGAGCTTACATTGCTGAATTTTATATGTCACGTTGGTCCTGAATCGTAAAAATATAAAAATAAGAATAGGAATAATAACAGCGGTCTCAATAGGATATAATATTGAGTATAATATGTTTAGAATAATAATACAAGTGATTAGAACATTTTGAAAAAACTAATTTTCTTTTTAATTTTGCTTCAACCACTTAAAGTTATTAACATAAAAAGTTACAAAAAGTGATAAGAAAAATACAACACACATAAACGTATACAAAATATAAATTGCACATAAGCTATAATATACAGGGTGGGGGTGGGCCAAAGAAAAGAGTCTACCTCGATATTTGGCAGCAGTTATTAGATTTTAAGAAAATGCCGAAACAGGTGGATTTTTATTTTTAAATTACAATCTTTTGATATATATTTCATACTAGTGGCGTCATCCATCTGGTCGTGATGACGTAATCGATGATTTTTTTAAATAGGAATAGGGGTCGTGTGAAAGCTCATTTGAAAGGGTATTCAATTATCTATTCAGCAATGTAAACATTATTATAATTATTTATACAGGATGCTCAAAAAAAATTTTAAATTAAAATAATTGACACAAACAAAGAAGAATGTATGTAATTTATTTTATGTAAAAATACATTAAGCTGTTGTCAGAAGACCGAAATAAATGTTTATTTCACAAACAAACATTGCTTTTCGCCTAAATTAAAAACTTCCAAGAGGCAGGTGGATGGAGGGAGCTGGCTTGAACATTGAATTTAAGCGAAAAGCAATGTTTATTTCTGAAATAAACACTTATTTCTGTTTTCTGACAACAGTAAAATAAATTTTCAACTAAAATAAATTACATACATTCTTCTTTTTTTGTCATTTAGTTTAAATAAAAAAATTTTTTTTTTGGGCACCCTGTATAAATAATTGTGTTAATGTTTACAATACTGAATAGAGAATGGAATGCGTACCTTTCAAATGAGCTACCACACGACTCCTATTACCATTTAGAGAAAATCATCGATTACGTTATCACTCTCAGATGGATGACGTCACTAGTATGAAATATATATCAAAACATTTTTAAAAACAAAAATCAACCTGTTTCGGCATTTCCTTAAAATCTATTAACTACTGCTAAATATCGAGGTGGACTCTTTTCTTTGGCCCACCATGTATATTTTATTTATTATTGATGTATTGTATTAAATTCTATAATAAATTAAAAAGTAAAAAGTTTAAAAGTACACGGATTTTAAGAATTATACAGTATTTAGATTCTTGTAGAAGTTCTTTACTGTTTTTGGAAGGCGGTGATTATAGCCTTTCAACTGGTATGTTGGACAGTCGATCAAAATATGATTAACTGTTTTGATACATTCACAAACAAAATACATTGGTCGTTCTTCTTTTTTGAGCAAGTATTCTTATGGTGTGTTACCCAAAGAGCTATGAAACGCTCGATGTTAGGCATTTCTCGTATATAGGGATCGAATTACGAACAAGTAAATAAGACAGAGAACAGGAGTGACAAATGCCTTAACAAGAATGTCATAATTATTATGACTCTAAAGTGGAACTGGGCAGGACACATAGGAAGAATATCGTATAAGAAATGGACACAGCAAATAATACACTGAAGACCAAGACAACAAGCATATCTAAGTAGAGGTCGTCCGCCAACCAGATGGTCTGATGACATAAATCGGATCGACAATTGGATGCAAACAGTACAAAACAGAAATACATGGAAAAGACTGAGGAAGACATATATCCAACAGTGGATAGATCCGGTTTGAATCATGATTCGTGGGTCCTAATCTGAGACATGATATATGAGGACTTGATGTTGTCCCTTTATAGGCCAGAAATTCCAGGGAAGGACGAAATATTTTATTTCTATCAATTTAGTGTTGTTTCTATTTCATTGGTTTTGCCAAACATTGTGCAATTTTGCTTTTAAGTAAAGGTTTTAAATCCAAATTCACGGTTATATTTTTCACTGATGCGGCTGTACTGGTTTCTGCGGACATAGCTAGACTATTTGGCTTTTTGTTATCATCTATTCCAAAATGTGAAGGTACCCAGAGGAACTCTACTGTCAAATTGTTTTTGTAGATACCGTATAAAATTTACTTAATATGCTGTAATTTTTAATGAGATTGAAATATCTGAGAAATTGATGTCAAAATATCTAAGTGAATCAGATATTATACGAGATTTCGAATGTTTCTTGCTGAATGGAATGCAAAAAAAGCTAATATTTAATTAGGTTTATCTTTCATTAGATACACTTCAAGGAATATCATATGCAAATGATCTAGTCATCATAGGAGGAGAAAGTTGACACTTATAAAAGCAGTTAAAAAATTGGATAACGAAGCAATAGAGGCTAACGAGATAACGGGCTAGAGATAAACTAGCACAAAATAAAGTACATGACAATAGGGAAGGACGACACATCAACACAGAAATATCTAATATGTATCACAGAGCCGTAAATCTGTATCCACCTCTAGCTACTTGGGTGTAACAATAGGGAAAACCGAAAAAGAGAGAACAGAGGAAATAATTTTGAAAGAGACAAAACCTATGGATAATATATAATAAGAGTCTTCTACAGCTGACGCTATTTTTAGCATCCTAATTTCCAGCGATTTCTGTCGAAGCAATCTTTAGTTTTTAGATTTCTGGCAGCCATTGCATCTTCGACATCTTCTCTCCAGGATCGTTTTGGTCTACCTCGTTTTCTTCTTGTGGGTGGAGTACATTTTTCTATTTTTTCTTTAGACCTACTTTCAGGCTTTCTCTGAAGGTGTCCATACCAGTTTAGTCTTTTGGCTTCGATTGTGTCTATTATATCTAGATCGATTTCAATTTCTCTCCTAACAACTTCGTTTCTCACTTTATCAAGTCTAGTGAACCGGCGATATCGTCTCCATTAGTTCATTTCCATGGCCTTAATTTTTAATTTATTTCTTTTGTTTATTTTCCAGAGTTCGGCGCCGTAAAACCCAATATTTTCTATTATTGTTTTATATATTCTTCTTTTATTTTGTTTTATTATTTTATTATTCCCTAATAGCCCGTGTAGCTGTCTGGTGGCTGATCTTGCTTGTCCAATCCTGGAATGTATTTCGTGGTTACTCCCTGCTTTTGAAGTTATTTTCACTCCTAAGTATTTTTAAGTTTCGGTTGGGTCTTTAGTTCCCATATCAATTTGGTGGCTTTCTGGTGTTTCTCCTACAACTAACCCAGCAAACAGGTTTGAGCCCAGTTACGTGATGATTACGTTAAATTTACGGCAAATTTCAACGAATACGTAATTCGGTGATTTGTGACGGGAAAAAAACGTATTTCAGTGCCAAATAATTCACGTATATATTAGTGCTTCCTTTATACATCTTTGACATTAGAATGATATAAAATCATAATGACGAATATAGTACATGCTTTTTTATAATAGGTGTGAATGTTGGTTACATCGCAAAGGTACGTGTATTTCACGTAATAATCACGAAACAGAAATAACTTCCTTTGGTTAAATTTTGTGAAATATTTTGGAGAACAAAATTTTACAACGGTGTTGGTTAAATACGTATCGCTTGAATTTTACTCACTGTATTTTATGGGCGTCGAAAAATTAGATTTATTTCACGTAAAAGTAATGTAAATAATACCAATATTTAAACAAAAAGTATATGATTTCGCTTTTAAAATCATTTAGAGTAACTATTTCAATCCAACCTTGATTTGAACGACTCGATTTAAAACTATCACAGCAACTAAAATGATCTCGAGCCTAATTTTCAAATCGCGCGCGGTAATGACGTACTACCAAGCCTGTCTCCTCCTTTATTATCACATGACCACGGTACGTGAATAACATAGTTGATTCGAAAAATAAATTAATCGATTTATCGAATAATAGATACGTTTCGATAGGATTATTTTTTTATATTATTCTGGTATTGAAATAGATTTTTAGTAAGACCATATTAGTTAATAGTAGAAGAAGTTTAAAAACAAAAAGAAATTACGTAATACTAATTTAAAGTAAGTAGAATAGTTTACCGTAATTTAAAAATAATCGATTTTTATAATCGATGATCATAACCTCTAATATCAGCTTCTCACATTTCTCACACTCACAATAAAAAGAGAAACGTGAAGAGCTTTATTTCTCTCGTTTTATTTTAGGCCGGTTTATTTATAATAATGTCTTTCGTATTAACGTTTACCTCACTGCTCGAGGGTTGAAGTGCCGATGATGCAATCAGAAAAAACAATAAAGTGTCGAAGTGTCTTCCTCGAAATAAAAAGTGACCTGTGTTGTGTTTTTTGTTTGCAAATTTTTTTAATGTGTCTTTAGGTCAGTACCATTTTTGGTTCATTCTCTTGTATAATAATTATACAAGACAAATGTTTTAAAGTCTCTAAATTCTACTAAATAAATACATGGTTAATACTTTATATGCTTGTTTTATTTACATCATAATATGAGGATAATAATTACGTGATTCATAAGTTAATTAAGGTCGAATTATTTACGTGAACCGAGGACGTATCTTTCACGTGAATACTAATATATACATTCCCTAAAAGATACGTTAATCAACACGTATTTGCAACGTGAATTTCCCGAAACATTTTATTGCTATTTAAGGTAAATAACACGTCTATTGAAGACGAGTTATTCACGTAATTTAAAGACGTATTTTCAATGTGACATTTCAACCAAATTTTCACGTGAAATTCACGTAAACAATTTAAGTATATTGGTGACAAATGTATCCAAAATTCACGTAATTAACACGTCGGTCTGTTTGCTGGGAAGTATTCGGTTTTTTGTACATTAATTGTAAGGCCCCGCTTAGTGTACTCCTTTTTCAGTTTTATGAGCATATAGTATATATCACTCTCGTCTTCAGCTAGAATAGCTTGGTCGTCAGCGAAGTGTATTGTGTAAAATCTATCGTCATCGATTGGGATAAATATATTTTAAAGAGTGTATGTGCTATGCAGCAGCCTTGCTTTAGACCCTTATTAATTTGAATTTCTCTCGTTAATTTGTTTCCAGTTTTAATGTTATATTTTGTAATATTACGTCATCTTTTTGTAAAGCTGTTGTACTGCTTGTATATTTTTTTGCTTATCCCTTGTTTTTCCATGGCTGCCCAGAGCATTGAAAGTGGTACAATATCGTATGCCTTTGTCAGATCTATAAAGACTACATGGGTGGAAAGGTTGTGGGCTAATCTTTTCTCAATAACCTGCTTTAGAGAAAATATGCTGTCCATGCAGGATCTGCCTCCACGAAAGCTATTTAGTTATTCTACATCTGCCATCTCCTTTTCAATTTTATTTTTTATTATTTTTCCATAAAGTCGAAGAGTGAGTTTATGACACTAAGCCCCCTATAGTTTAAACTATTTTTTCTATCTCCTTTTTTGTATATGTTGTTAATATGTGCTTTTTTCCACTCCGATGGTAAGTCATGACCTTTATAGAATAAGGTGAAAACATACGCCAGTAATTCTCGTAATACTTGTGGGCTGTGTTTTAATAATTCGTTCGGTATTCCTTGTGGTCCACATGACTTTCAATTTTTTAGGGTTCGTATTGCATTATTGACTTCCTGTACTGTTATTTCATCGTCTTGTACTCATTTTCGTAAATTGCGGTCTTGTTTCAGTCAAAAGTTGTGAGTAATGTTCGATCCAAGATCTTTCTTCTATTAAATCTATTCTGCTAGTTTCTTTTCTGTTTGATTTCAGATTTTTTACCGTTTTCCATGCTTCTCGTGCTTTCCATGCTGTCGTTACTAAATTTTTTACTTCTCTGTTTGATCTTGCATATGTTCGTCTATCATCTGTGTCATTTGTTTGCAGCCATTTTTGATACGCTTGTTTCTTGTTATGTACTGCATTAGCGATTTCATCTGTCCACCACAATGGAGTATTCTTTTTGTTCCTTTGAAATGTGCCGAGCTCTTCATAAGCTGCTTCATTGATTTTATTTACTATCTCTGTATAGGTATTCCGGGCTGAAGAGTAGATCAGGTTTGATAATTTTTGGCTAAGCCGCAGCTGATATAAAACTGATGTTGAGTCGTTTTGCAGTGCATCAATATTGTATTTAGGTAGATCCGTCTCCATAATGAAACATGGAGTTGAGTAAAACATATATTATGGAATGAATAAAAATCAGCTAACAAACAAAACCTTAAGTGAGAGAATAAAGATGAACCTATATAGGACTTTGTGAGACCTGTTGTTACATATGCGATAAGAACGATAAATCGAGGCATCAGAAGCCAATAAATGTTTCAAATGGGATAATAATATGCTTGTGAAAATGGTTTCAGAAATATGAGGAGCCATTAAAAATAAATAAACCATTTTTATTGATCATAATACAATTATTATATTCATAAACACAAGCAAGGACAAGCTATTTGTCGTTGTCGTATTCTTTGGTGTTACATCCCATAAGTTATTTTTAGGGAGAATTTGACTTACACCGTTTGACTTCTGAAGCATCCAAATATTGAGAACGATACTGGGTCACCATTCTACAAGAGATGGAGAAATTAGAATGAAAACAAATGCCGAAACTGAAAAAGAATTAAAGAGAGAAAATATAGTCACAAACTTATTATACAAAATCACTGCGCTAAAAATGGCTTGGACATTATAGAGAGGCCCATACTCAGATTAGTTGAGAAGGATAATTAACTGCACACCACTATGGCCCAGGTGTAGAGTAATGCCTAAAATAAAATGGCTGGATGATGTAGAAGAAATTATAAGAAATATGGATGTTAAAGACTGGAAAGTTCAGTGTAATGACAGGAAGAAATGGAGAGAAGAGTCACGACAGTAGCAAATACTAACAGCAAGCTAAAAAGAACATACAGGAGTAATCTACCTCATCCAAGAATATGATTTTGAACGCCATGGCGTTAGCTTTAATCCCTAATGATTTTAATGCTTGAGAATGATGATAAGATAACTTTACATTTTTATTTTGTTTTTGAAGTGAAAATTTTACTTTTTCTTTAAATATTGATTTTCCTCTATCATTAAAAGCCCATTTTTTTGTTATAATTACAGACAAATACAAAAAACTTTGCAAATAACACGTCACCCCATCGTAAAACGAAAAACGGAAAAATAGACACATAATATGCACGTTTCTTTAAATATATGCAAAATTTGGTAAAGTTCTCATATATGCGAAATATGCAAGCAATATACATTTAGCATAAAATCTGCTGCCTAATGATAACTTTACATTTTTATTTCGTTTTTTAATTGAAAATTTTACTTTTTCTTTAAATATTGATTTTCCTCTATCATTAAAAGCCCATTTTTTTGTTTTAATTACAGACAAATACAAAAAACTTCGCAAATAACACGTCACCCCAACGTAAAACGAAAAACGGAAAAATACCGGATCCGCGCTGCTTATGGTGGCCACGAGTAGGAAAATTAGCCGGGAAAATACTGGGATAATCCTTCAAATACCCTTCCTTGCCGGTTTTTATTTAATTAAGTGGAAGTTTCATTTTGCAGCATTAGAATGTTGTTTTTCAAGGACAAAGCAAAACTTCTACTCTGACAACCTAAATGAATAACCCACTATACACAAGAAACTGTAGAGCGGAGAATTGTGGGACTCTTTTATATATGCAGATTAGCTTTCTTTGTTTATTTTTTGTGTGAAACATGAATATATGCCGGGGGTTGCAGAGTTTAGCTAAAGATAGACAATGGCGTATATTTTTAAATGAGACAAATTATTGATGTCTCTAATTAATATGGGAGAAAAGATATTTACTAGGGTAGTCGAATAAGTATTTAGCCTTTAAAATAAAAACGAAAATTAAAAAAAAATGGTGATTTATTTCTTAACATAGTCGCTTTATAACTCTATACACTTGAACCAGTGATGTTCCACCTTCTTTAACCCTTTTTCAAATTTGGAAACAAACAGAAGTCTTATAGGACCAAATCTGGAGAATAACTTGGATGGGAAAGCAGTTCGTAGCACAATTAGATCAATTTGACCATGGTACGGCGGAGGTGTAAGCCGGTGCGTTGTTATGGTGAGAGACTACTTTTTTCTTCCCAAATTGGGGCTCTTTTTTTTAAATTAGGCGTCAAATCTGCCCAATAATACGGTACAGTAAAGTTCTGTGTTCGTTTCGCTCTTTTCCAGGGAGTTAATATAGATCCCAACTTGTGAATCTTCGCCTTCTTCGGAGCACGTTCCCAGAATGACGTCCACAGTATAGATAATTTCTTGGTCTCTGGTTGTAGCAATTTGAATGCTTGCTCACATGGGGTCAGGGGTTAACAGAACTACTTAGATACTGGGGTCGAAATGGGGCTTTAAGTAAGAAGGAGCAGAACACTCAAACCATTCGATTCAAACCAGCGGCTCAGATTTGGTTCGGTGGCGGGCGTAAATTCGTTTTTAGGGGATGAAAGGGGTCTAGAAAGAGCTAACTACCATCACCAAATAAAACAAGGATACTGACATTGACACTGTAGGACTCTCCTACTATTTAAATGGGACGCCGTTTGGAAAAAGGTCCGTTATTCTCTATCGAATACTTACTGGACAGATACTTTTAACTTAAGGGTACCATTTGGGGCGACATTCACAGGAAATTCCTCTTTCGGGTCTAATTTGGCAACTTACATATATCCTTTCTGAGCTTCTATAAAACATTCTTTTTATTTGTACTACAACTCATTACAATTTTCATTATTTCTCCCAAGGGTAGCATAAATAAAAAATATGGACATGATTAAACTGTTTATTGGAAACTTTAAAAAATTATTATTTAAAAACATATTCAACAAAAAAGGAAACACATGACTTTTACAACAAGAATAACAATATCAAAAACTTTAGCCTTTTATAACTTTTTAACAAGACAAAAATATTCAAACTTCAAAAACAATTGAAATTGTTATAATATTTACCTTCTACAAATATTATTTTTACAAGTTCTTGACAGCTATGAAAGCCATAATCTTTATCAATTTTGTCTAAAAAAGAAAGTCTACAAAACTTGGAAATCCACTGTATCTATTGTCGAGAAAAAATAACACATTGCGTTAATGAAATTTTCTGTCACACACCTTAACAAAACTTAAATCAGCTAAAAAAGGGGAAGGCTGAATTTATGCATCATCGATTAAGTTCCATAACTTACCATAAACCATATAACCACACAAGTAGGGGCTTCAAAATTGCAATGTGTATTATGGTATTGAGTCGTCATTTAGCTGTATCTCCATTCCAGAACATGATTTCCACTTATTCAGGGCCTCATTTATTTAGATTTTAAAAAGTGTTGGCGATAAGCTGCATCCCTGTTGTAGTCCCTTATTCACCATGAAGTTATCGGATAATCTGTTTTTAATTTTTATGTTTGCTTGAATGTTGTTATACAGTGCTAGTCAAAAGTCCGTACCCCCCTCGTATCTTTTGACCGGTTATACCTATAATAGTGAAATTTGGAGGGAGGAAATAAACGGACATAAGCTTCTTAACTAGTCATGACAGGTGACGAAATAGTGACAGGTGACGTTACAGAACCACTGTGACCGATCATTTTAAATGGGACCTTATGGCAAGTGATACCTCATTTGAAAGGTCTTCAAAATACCTATTAAGCGATACTAATTTTTTGGGTTTTAGTGGATTTTGATTTTGGTAAATAAATTAAATAAATATAATATTGTAGTTTCGCATTTAATTAATAAAAATTCAAATGTCCGCCTATGTTTTTTTTGTCAAAAAGTTGACGTTTTTCAATTCTCTAGTAGTTTTTACGTCAACGTCAACCTTTTTGACAAGTAATCATACGCGGAATTTTGAAATTTTATTAATTAAATGCGAAACTACAATTTAATATTTATTTCATTTATTCATCAAAATTAGCTTAAACTCAAACAAAATTAGTATGACTAAATAGGTATTTTCAATACCTCTCAAACGAGGTGTCACTTACCATAAACTTCCATTTAAAATTTTCTGTCACAGTGGCGCTGTAAAGTTATCTGTTGCTATTACGTCACCTGTCATGACTAATTAAGAAGCTTACGTCCGTTTATTTCCTCCCTCGTAAGTTTTGCATATCTGACTTAGTTAACACTGTTAAGCATCGAGTTAAAAATCAGTGGAGTCAGTCATGGCGAGATCTTTGTAAACAATCCAAATCTCAGTATTCACTGATTCAACCTTCTGTTCCAAATATATATTGGTTTAAAAATTATGTAGTACCTCGAAGATATATAACAACATTAATTAGAATAAAGTTTGGACATGCATGTTTCCCTCTATATCTAGCAATAATTAAAGTTTTTGATTCAAATCTTTGTACAGAATGTCAGAAGGTTGGTGACTTAAATCATACTTTCTTTGAGTGCGCAAAATATATTCCATGCACACATAATTTAATCCAAGATTTAATAAAATGTAATGTTTTTCCACCTTTCAATGTATCCTATCTATTGTCTCTGAACAGCAAGAACATATATGATTGTTTAATGAAATTTATCTGTGAAATTAAAATTAACCTCTAAACTTATTAATCCTGATAATTTGGTATATCATGTACATATGAAAAAAGAAGAAGAAGATACATAATGGAAAATGTGGTGAGCAACTTGGACAGTCCATAGCGGCCAGCTTTTGAACTGAGTAGAGAGCTGTAGAAGAGTTTGCTATGGAACTCTAAGGACCTCATTGCCTTCCTTATGTATGAACAGAAAACAAAAAAAGTTGTGACTGGCTCAATGACACCCAAGTATATGCCATAAAAAAAAAATTTCCCCCCTTAAAATTTCACTATTATAAGTATAACCGTTCAAAAGATACGAGGGGGGTACGGACTTTTGACTAGCACTGTATAATTATTGCACTTCTTTTACTAAAGTTATAATAATTTTGGATTTTTCCAGGGCTTGCCATAATTTACAAAGTGGTACGGTATCATATGCTTTAGTCAGATCGACGAATAGTAGATGTATTTCTCTATCTCTGGCTACTTTTTTTTCGTTGAGATGATTGAGCGTGAAGATGTGGTCGATGTAGGATCTTCCTGCTCGGAATCCTGCTTGTTTGATCTGTAAAGGTACATAATATTCATTTAAAGTTTTTGAAGTTTTTCGATATAATCTGCTACAGGTTCTGGTTACAGTTATACAGCGATAGTTCTTGCAGTCTTTCTTGTTACCCTTTTTGTGTATTGGGGTTATCCATCCTATTTTTCAATTTTCTGGTTTGTTTTCTTCATTTGTAAAGTTGCTGAAAATTAAGGTTATTGATTTGATCAATTTTGCAGTTCTATTTTTTAAAAGTTGCGCTGGGATTCCTTCTGGACCACATGCTTTTTTATTTTTTAACGATTTAAGCATTCTCTCAACGAATTCGTCAACGAATTCATGATTTTATGTTAATCTATTTTGTTAATCAGCAACAATATCTTGCTGTGATTAAGAGTAAGGTAATTTTTACTTTAAATGGTAACTTTAAATGGCGTTTTCTGCTTTTGACACTTAAAAGACAGATATTGATAGTTTTCTTTATTTAAGAGGAAAGTTATAAATTTATGTATACTTAATTTGTAATTTGATAGGAAAAATAAACGCAAAACTGAATTTTTCCTTTACTTAAGGTGTTATACAGGGTGTCCAGAAACTCTACCGACAAACGAAGACAGGAGATTCCTCAAATAATTTTACGATAATTTAACCCAATTCACCTAGTCCGAAAATGCTTCCTAAGGGAGCTAGAGCTCTTTGAAGATGGCGTCATGTAATTAGTTTTTCTTAAATACCTCCAGAACGCTTCTATTTAGAAAAACGAAAATTGGTGTACATATTTACTTTCCAGAAATGAATTGATTCCATCCATTGCGAATTTCTGGTACAACTCATAGGCGTCCGTTTTGGGTAGGGCAACGGTTATTTTATCGCCTAACTTTTTTGTCTTTAATTTTGAAGCATTTTTGACTCTGAATTATTTAATTGTGAGTTATTCTAGTACTAAAAGGTACTCTTAGTTTAAGTCGATAGGATACACCGTTTGCTAGAAAAATCGATTTGAAAATTTTTCGTTCCTTGAATTAAAAAAAAAGATACAAAAAAAAACTATTTAGAAAGATGAAAACTGGTACATTTATTTATATTCCAGAGATTAATCGATTTCATTAATGGCGAATTTCTAGTACCGGTTATAGGCGTCCGCTTTGGGTAGGTCAACAGTTATTTTATAGCATACCTTTATTGTCTTTAATTTTTAAGTATTTTTAACACTAGATTATTCAATTATGAGATATTCGAGTACTAAAAGTCACTCTTGCTTTAAGTTGGTAAAATACATCGGTTTTTTTTAATTTTTTTTAACTTTTTTTTTTTCAAATTCCCAAAACTAAAAACTTTCAAATCGATTTTTCTAGAAAACGGTGTATCCTATCGACTTAAAGTAGGAGTATCTTTTACTACTAGAATACCTCACAATTTAATAATCCAGTATCAAAAATGCTTAAAAGTTGAAGACAAAAAGTTATGCGATAAAATAACCGTTGCCCTACCCAAAACGTACGCCTATGACCGGTACTAGAAATTCGCAATGGATGGAATCGATTCATTTCAGGAAAGTAAATATGCATACCAATTTTCGTTTTTCTAAATAGAAGCGTTCTGGAGGTATTTAAGAAAAACTAATTACATGGCGCCATCTTCAAAGAGCTCTAGCTCCCTTAGGAAGCATTTTCGGACTAGGTGAATTGGGTTAAATTGTCATAAAATTATCTGAGGAATCTCCTGTCTTCGTTTGTCGGTAGAGTTTCTGGACACCCTGTATAAAGAAGTTAAATCTATGAATTCTTCAAATTAAAATATTTACTATACATGATAAAACTTATCTAAATATACATAATGCAAGAGCCTAAAATATCAAAAGTGCATCAGATGTCAAGATATAAAAAATAACTAAAGGATCTGGCATTGTATAGTAAAAATCAAACGGCAATTCATCAAAAACGTAAAGAAATTCCAGACACATTATGGTACATTAAAAATCCGTTATATCGCGAAGATGTACCTAAAGGAATTGGTTAAATGATGTGATAAAGTTTGCGTGACAAAAAGGGTGACACGCATGATGGTTTAAAAAATTAATACGTATAGGTACATAAAAGTTTGCTTCCTACCTGATTGATGACAATCTGCTTCAAGAATGAGAAATTTCTTTTTTTAAATCGTTGAGTAATCACCTTAAAATTTGAGTATAATTTTTCTGAATGGTATCATGTTATATTAAGGAACTTTGCTAATTTTAGATCTATTTTTCCATGTTTATGTCAAAATATTATTAAATCAACTATTAACGTATGGAAGGAAACAATACTAATCATTTTAACAGTGGCACAGGGGAAAAAGTGTTACCTAAGTGAGGCTCCAAAGGGCTGAATTAATGAATGCATGTTGTGAACCCTCGTTTAGGCACTGTGCCTTTTCAAGGTAAGGGCTAAGTTTCGGACTCGAGTGACCAGTTTGAATTTCCAACCCGTTCCAGACCATTTACGGTATTTTTATGGCAGAATTTATGACTGAAACACTACCAAAGGATTGGATAAGGTCAATATTAATAACAATACCAATAAAAAAAAAATAAAACGATCTTTATGTCTTAATACATTAAAGGAGGAAATTCACAACGAATATATCGCAGATTGGTTGGTAAAATACGTTATACGCAAATTGGATATAGACGGGGTATAGACTTTTACTGGTGAAGCCTTGTTCTGGACGGCTTTATGCAGAAAGCTACCAACCCTCAATAGTGGCAAACTGAGATAATCAAGTTTAAAGTTTTTATTGATTTAAAAAATCTGTAGGGTGTGTTGCTACGACTTTGTAACTTTTTTTTGACTGTGGATAAATATTTTGGTATTTTCTACATGTTTAAATATTTTAATTGTAAATTAAAAAGAGAAATGGCAAATTTTTGTGGATTGGTATGTTTCTGCATTTTGCAAAGTGGGAAATTAATACCAACAATATTAAATAAAAAAAAACAGTAAAGTTAGAAAAATTATTTTTATCTACAGGAAAGTTAAGGATATGAATATTTAACGTATTAATTTATTAAATTTTAATATTAATCTACTTCATCCACTTCAAAATCGAGATCTTTAACATTGACATTGTAACCCTCAACATCTTCAGTTACATTGGCACCCTGCAAATTTTGATAAAAAGTCGATGCATCAGCAGGAAAAAGGTGCATCATTTCTTTTAAATTTTGTAATTTCGCCTCAGCGATAGGCTTTCCGTTAGGATACAGTGGTATTAAATCGCTAAAAATTTCTTCGTTAGCAGTTCTATCTCGTGAAGATCTTTTTATAGAAATTTTTTGATACGGTTGTCAAAAATCGTGTTGTTGTATCATTAGCCGAAATGGGTCAGACTTTTCTATTTTGATTGAACTAATCTTCAAAAAATTAATTTTTTCTTTATCTTCGGTCACTTTGCAATTAGTAATTTTTTCCTCAATGTTTATTACGCCTAAAAAATCTTCGACGTGCATTTGGGTTACTACCAATGGTCTCTGCTTTCTACAAGAACGCATTACCTCGATATAGTCATTTGGGGTATAATATACTCTTTGCTGTCGTTTAAGAGCCGACTCAGTATCACTGAAATCAGTGTCGTTGGGCAAAAAACTATGACCAGAACAGAGATATTTTACGGTAATTCTTTCTAGGTTTGTGCGTGTCCCATGCAAAATTGATTTAAGCATAAATACTAACTTAATATTTTCTTGAGAAAGTATTTCTTTTCTAGCTGATTCCAAAGGATTGGGAGAACTTGGCCGGTGTCGCTTAAAATTTATTTTTTCTGGGTTATTACTGCTGAAGAACATTTGTGAGGAGAATTTCTTTGCGGATGAAGTTGATTGATTTGGAATTACTTGATAAGATTGCTCATTCTGATTAGAATTGGTTGGTAAGGAAGAACTACTATTTCTGGCAGCAATATTGGCATATGAAACTTTCGGAATTTGTCTACATGCATCAAAGAAATTTAGATTTAATGATGACATCGTATTCTTAATTTGTTTCTGTCTAGAAAATTCAGGACATGTACTTAGGTGTGTAGTCAAATGATTACCTTGACAGCTGAAACAAGTTGGAGTATATTCATTTACTGTACAATCTTTTGTATTATGGAAATCATGATATTTGTTGCGCCTGGGACGTGCTTTACAATTAAATCCAAGGTGTCCAAAACGAAGACAAGAGAAACATAATAGAACTTTTTGAACATATGGTTCGACGTCTTTAATCACTTTATTAATTGTGATATATTTAGGAAGAGTTTGTGCTTTAAAATTAACAATACATGATTTTGTTGGAACTTTGTCTATTATTGTTTTATCTTCGATATGTTTCTCTACCTTTCTATTTATTCTTCTAACTGAAACTACTTCGAACTTACAGTGCATATCATATTGTTTAATTTTATTTTTGGTATATTCTTCTGAAAATTCTATATCTATGTCCCTAATTATACCCTGTCTATGGAGTATAAACTTCGGAACGTAAACATCTAAATTGTTGTTTGTAAACAATGAGCAAGCTTTTTGATTGATTAAAAAATTGGCTGATTGATAATCTTTAAATTTAATTCTAATTCTATTCTTGCCTATTGAATCAATACTAGAAATTTTGTTATCTAAATTCGAAAAATTAGAGAGTATAATGTCGCCAATTTTGATAGCATTAAGCTGACCTTTAAAGTTCGGAGTATTATTTTCTATATATACATGTAAAGGTCCTACGTCACTGCTCTGATATAGGAAATGTTCTCTTATATTGTCTGTAGAATTATCAGATTTATTACTTACAGTTTCTCCTTTATTTTTTGATTTACCGTCCCATGTGTTATTTATATTGATTTCACTGTTCTCTATATTATCATCTTGATCCATCCTGTTAATATCTGGAGGTCTCCCTGCATAGTCCATATTAAATTTTAAAGTTTTTAATAATTGAACACTTTGTCGCTTCTAATTGACGTCTCCAAACGGAAACCCCAAATGGGGTAAAATAGATTCAAATACAATTAATTTCTAGGTGTTTCTTGGTCACTGGCAATAAAAAACTATTAAGGAGATAATAGATCGAGTTTTACAAGCCCAAAATATATTATTTCACTATTTAAATAGCAATTTTCAGGAGCTGTTTTTTAGATGACTGTATTTGACGTCTACAAAAGTCAAAAGTGAATAATATTATTTTGTCTAGAAATTGTCCGTGGATTAGGCGTATTGGGGATACCACACAAAAAACGCGCCTCCAGACTCTGCCTCATAGGTGCCCGGGAAAAGGGTCAAAAAAGCTTAATAATAGCTATGATCGTCTATAAAATGGCTATGATGTTATTTTATTGTAAAATGAACGGAAAAAAGGTATAACCTCCAAAAGAAATTTTTTACAAAATTTTCTCTTATTTTTGTTTATAACTTTTATGTTGGTCACTTGACGATAAAAAGTGATAGATATAAAATTGTATAAAATTTAGTTTGCTACATTTTATGTGTAATTAAATTTTCTGCATGGTTGCTAGTTTAGAAGGTACAGCGCGAAAACCCTTTGCCCCCTTTTTCCAAGATGGCGGCCGGGGGACAAGGGCGGCGACCCCAAAAACTTGAACTTAAGCTTCTACTGAACCCCCCTACACATTAAAAAAATAAAATTGACTCTTCTAAAACATGCAACTCTAAATGTAACATTTCAATGGACTAAGTGAATTTAACTGCAAATTTTACTGATTTATTGGTAAGTATAATTTATAACCAGTTTTTGTGACACTTGATAATAGCGTTTGAATTTGAATAGCATTTAAACCAATTGACTTTTTTATTCGAGACATAAATTTCCTTTGGACTATCTTAAACGCATTGTTCCAACGATAATGATTATCGTAATTTTATCTCGTCCTCGAGGTAAGATAGCTCTCAAGTTGATCGCCTAATCCTATTTATTTCAATAATCTTCGAGATCATAGCGGCATCGGCGGAGTGGCGGAAACTTTTTTGAAGCGTGTAACATTCTGTAGAGCACAAAAAAGCACGCCTAAGCCACGACCGAAAAAACTCATTTTAAAAGTATTGCTCATAAAAAGTTAGACGTCTATTATTGGAAGAAAAATCCACAGTTTAAGCCCTAGAGGCTCCCCTTCAAGGGTGAAGTCATTATCGAAATGGTTATTGAACTTGGGATTTGTAGGCATTTATGTCGCTGATTTGATTGAACAGGTATATTTATGATAAAAATGAGATACCGAGAGCGGCAAACTTTGGACGAGACTTTAATAGAAAACCAAGATAATAAATATACTTACGTCAAATAAACTTTTTGAGGGAAATTTAATATTTGGAGCGATGCTCATCAATTTAATATTTCATCCTAATGCGAAAGAAAAGAATGAGTAGGAAAAGACACCGGGTGGCAATTACTTTATTTTAAATAAGGTTCTTAAGAAAAAGAGTTCAAGGTCTTTCTAATATGGAAAGCAAGGAAGCAAGCAATAGTGGTTTAACCCAGCCTGAGAGACTTGCTCACTCCTTGAGAATGACATTCGGGTGATACAATTCATTGGGGCGAGGAGGATTAATTCCTGTAGGCATGAATCACTCCCCTCCGCTCCAATGCTCCAGACTATCCAGTTCCTACCCCCACATTTCTATAACGGATTCCCCTTGTTGGGTAAATTAAGTATTCCACCTATATCACGTGTCGTGACGATTTTATATTTTACTATAGAAAAAACTTAATACAATGTTACTATCATTATCAAATCAGGTGTCCCACAAGGGAGTATATTAGGCCCAGTTTTATATCTACTGTTCACTGCAAGTAAATCTCTGCACACATAACATTTATAAAATGCCGTACTGAAACGCCAAGCGTTTCCATTTATCGATTTATCAATGGACGTACCCAATGAATACCTCAAATAGACAGCGTAAAATATTTGGGAATACACCTGAACAAACATCTAACCTGGCGTACCCACATATGGAAAAGATAAAGCAGCTGGATACTAAATGGATAAAGCTGTACATATTGGCTCCTTGGCCGAAAATCACAATTATCATTACGGAACAAATTACTAGCGTACAATGCTGTTCTCAAACCAGTGTCGACCTATGGAATCATGGGCGCCCAAATAAAGATTTTAGGGGAGTGCCAGACGTGAAGATGTTGCACATTACTTTTTGTATACATTGGATGACAATATATAGTTTAAAACACCCGAAAGGCCAGAGGGGCACGGCTCAGTATGGGCACGGTATTTAGTATGGGCGCCTATGTATGGAATCCAGTTATGGGGAACAGCATCTAAGTCGAACATTGCTATCATCGAGAGATTCCAGTCAAAATCCCTGCGCAGTACAGTAGATGCTCCCTGGATCGTAACAAACCGAGACATTTATAATGAGTTAGAGATGCCAACGGTTACTGCAGTGACCAAACAGCTTAGAAAAACTACCTAAGACGCTTAGAGCAAATACACTGGCAATAAATCTGCTTAATAATAGTGAAGAAACCCAAAGGCTGAAAATAAAAATACCCTTGGATCTATCATTCTAACAGCAATTGTACATACAGGGTGGGGCATTAGTGTGACACAGTCCAATTACTCGTTTGTCGTAAGAGATACGAAAAAAAGTTGTGTAGATAAAAGTTGGAGCACAGATATGACCACAATTTAAAAGTATTTTCAAATATACATGGACGTGCGTATTGACAGGGTGACACAAACTTATGTTTTTTTTAAATAAAACACCCTGTATATTTTTATATTTTTGGATTTTACTCAATGTCTCCTTTCTTAAAATATAGGGTTTTGTAATATTATACGAGGTAGTTTTAAAGATAGTTACGTTTTTTGTTAATTTCGAAGCAATATTTACACCCTGTAGAATTGTAATGATTTGACATACAATTTTTATTTTATGTTCAAACGATTTTTAATATAGTCTACTATTGTTAAACTTTAACAGTATAGTGAAATGTTAAATTTTAGTATACAGGGTTGGCCGAAACTCGGAATTGGTATTTTCTGAGTTTTTTAAATGGAACATCCTGTATTTTAGTATTGTAATGGAATGATATTTTATGGTACTTTTTTATTTCTTATGCATTTCCTATACCTAAGTGCTTTAATTTGTAAGTTATTCGTGATTCTTTAAGCCAAACATTAATTGCAACAAAAATAATTTTTCGAAAAAAAAATACATAATAATCTAGCCTGATCATTATATTTTTTAATATTGGATGAGATATCCAAATACATTCGTAGTAAGGTTTGTTGGTGCGCAAAATATTAATAAGAACATACAAAAATCTCCCTAGTTGGCTATGACACAAAATTTGCTTAAAAATTTGACATTATACTATTTTTATAGTTTTAGTTGCTTTGTTACCATTACTAATATGAATTTTTCTAATGAGAAACTGATTAATAAGATTTTTGTGCTAGTGGAGTAAACAAAAATATGCTAGTACCAATAAGAATTTTTCATCAGAAATTCCCCAATAGACGACAACCAAGAAGAGAAACGTTTGAAAATATACTAGAACGGTTTTAACGGACTGGACACTTAGATTATGATAAATCTGATAGAACAAAAACTATAGTAAATGAAGAAAACAGGAATTAAATGTAATCATCAGTGTCGCTGAGGATCAGCATATTAGTACAACCGTTCCTACAATATAAGTAGCTAGTCTGTTGAGACCATTTTAGTATACTTTCAAAAGTTTCTCTTCTTGGTTGTCGTCTATCAGGGAATTGCTGATGATAAATTTTTATTGCAAGTAGCTCATTTTTGTTATACTCTCCTAACACAAAGACATTTTAATCAGTTTCTCATTAGAAAACTTAGTATAAGTAATGGTAATAAATCATCTGAAACTATTTAAATAGTATAATGCCAAATGTTTAAGCACATTTTGTGTCATGCCAACTAGGGAGAATTTTGTATGTTTGACTAATATTTTAAGCACCAACAAATTTAACTACGAATGTATTTGGATATATCATCCAATATTAATACATTAAGGATCAGGCTAGATTACTATGTATTTTTTTTTCAAAAAGTTATTTTTGATTTGATATTTTCACGGCTACCTAATAAAATTTCACGTAATTTTTCTTGCAATTAATTTTTGGCTTAAAGAATCACGAATAACCTACAAATTAAAGCACTTAGGTATAGGGAATGCTTAAGAAATAAAAAAGTACCGTAAAATATAATTTCATTACAATACTAAAATTTAAGAAATCTCAGGAAATACTCATTCCGAGTTTCGACACACCCTGTATACTAAAATTAAACATTTTGCAATACTGTGAATGTTTAACAATAGTAGACTATATTAAAAATCGTCTAAACATAAAATTAAATTAAAATTTGATGTCGAATCACTACAATTCTACAGGGTGTAAATATTGCTACGAAATTAACAAAAAAAACGTAAGTAACTTTTAACCTTCGGATGACCAAGCGGGGGAAATTGTGACCCCAGCGTATGTTTTTCTTTAATAAATTCAAAAGTATTTTTAATTTTTAACTCATTATTTTTTTATTTGACTTTAATATCATTCTAGATATCCTCATATTTTGAAATAAAAAAAATTCCCTATATTTTACGAATAAAAAATATATTCTGAAGTTAATGTTTAGTAAAATACCGTCTATTATGTGTAATTCCAGGTAGTTTTACGCTGATGACGTCGACTTTGCAAAGTAACAAGACAATTACTCAACATACACACTACACATGACACTAGTACTCATGTTGTGACTGGCTGAATGACATAAGGTCCATACCATAGAAAAAAATTTAAAAAAAAAACTTCATTTTTTTGTTAATTGTCATTTTTGACCTGGGGTCATTTTTCCCCCCTTGGTCATCCGTGTAACAAAAAAAGGTTGGTCATCGGAAGGTTAAACTAGCTCGTGTAATATTACAAAACCCTATATTTTAAGAAAGGGAACATTGAGGAGAATTTAAAAATGTAAAAATATACAGCGTGTTCCATTTAAAAAAACATAATTTTGTGTCACCCTCTCAGCACGGACGCCCCTGTATATTTGAAAGTATTTTTAAATTATGGTTCTATGTGTGCCCCAACTTTTACCTAAATAACTTTTTTTCGTATCTCTTACGACAAACGAGCAATTGGACTTTGTCACACTAATGCCCCACCCTGTACAAATTTTAAATTGTGATAGTTTTATTCTTTTAATATCAATGTAATAATGTGATGTTATAGATTTTGTATTCTTTTTTAACGTAAATGTAAGAATGTTACAGTGCATACAGATAGTGGATCATTGGACAAACTCCCTTTCACGATATTGTATCAATCAACATGTATGCTTAGTGTTATTGTATGATGTTACAGATTGCAAAATAAACATTAAACAAAAAAAATGTTACTATAAAAGCTTCGCTTCAAAACTTTACTAATTCCGGTTTATGGTAGGGGAGCCCAAGCGGGGATTTTTGCAGTTACTCGAGCGCGTCAGATTATCATATGGGGAGAAACGTGGTACCCTGCAGATGTACCTCCACCATATATTGGCTCTTAACACAGAGGAGTTCGTTTAGGGGGGCCCGAAAATAAAAATCTATCCTTAAAAATACTCGAAATTGTCAGATTAAGATAAGGTAAGTTAAATACATGCAAAACAGTGTATATTTAAAAAATCTGACGATTTGAGCGGGGCGTAAGGGAATTGGTGAGTCACAAAGTTTCACAAGAAAAAGGCGAATATTTCGCGAAATGAACGTCACATCGAAAAACTAAAAACTTCACTTTCAATATTTTTCAAAAATCTATCGATAGATACCAAACACGACCCCTCACAGAGAGGGGTGGGGGGTAAATTTTAAATTTTAAATACAAATCCGCGATATTTAGCAAAATAAACATCAGATCGAAAAACTGCAAAATACACTTATTTAATATTTTTAAAAAATACATCGAGTGGTCCCAAACGCGACCCCCCCCCACGGAGGTGGGGTGGGGGGTTACTTTAAAATCTTAAATGGGAGCCCCAATTTTTTATTGCAGATTTGAATTCTCTGCATAAAAATAAGCAACTTTTATTCGAAACATTTTTTCGAATTATGGATAGATGGCGCTATATTCGGAAAAAACGATTAATGGAAATGGAAAATTAAATTAAAAAATGGCAAGCGCCCGCTAAAATGGAAAATTTTACTTAACTTTTTTTTGTTTTAGGACCTAATAATCACAACCCAATAGGTCCCCAAAGCGCTCGAGTGACTGCACATTTAGCATACTTTGCTCCCTTACCATAAGATTTACCCCACTTCACTTTAAAGTTGTTCACAATCTCCCATAGTTTTTTATTAAATAAAAAACATCAAGGACGTAAACTAAATTTATTATCCCTTATTTTTGTTTTCTTCTTCTAAAAAGATATCAACAATAAATTTTAGTATTCCATTGAAGGTTCTAAAAGTTGCCAAAGTTGCAGTAAAAGTTTTATGAAATATGCTGAAACTTTCTAGTGTAGCACTGTGGCTGGCAGCTATTCCGTTTCTTTTTCAAACAACTTTAATAATTTTAGTTTGCTTTGACACCTACAAATTTTGTTGTGTATATAGGTTCCATGCATTTTTCTGTATATAGTTGATATTGGATATTGGATAGATGACGACTTATATAATATGCAGACCAATATGTTCTGAAACTAACTTTAAAATTAAGTCAACTTCTGAACTGGCTATAATTAAAGTCATAATATTCCTTAAAATTCAATGGTAGGGGAGCCCAAGCGGGGATTTTTACAGCTACTCGAGAGCGTCAGATTATCACATGGGGAAAAACGTTTTAGTTTCAAAATGAGTGTCAAAAAACCTTTGAGTGTCACAAAATTTCAAAAAGAAAGCGAATATTTTGCGAAATGAACGTCAGATCGAAAAACTAAAAAATACGTGTTCAATATTTTTCAAAAACCTATCGAATGATACTAAAACACGACCCCCCACGGAAAGGGGTTGGGGGTAAATTTAAAATTTTAAATACGAACCCCGCGATATTTCGCGAAATAAACATCCGATCAAAAAACTTATAAAAAATACACGTATTTAATATTTTTGAAAAATCTATCGAATGGCACCAAACACGACCCCCCACGGAGGTGGGGTGTGGAGTTACTTTAAAATCTTAAATAGGAGCCCCCGATGTTTATTGCAGATTTAAATCCTTTACGTAAGAATAAGCAACTTTTATTCGAAACATTTTTTCGAGTTATGGATAGATGGCACTATAATCGGAAAAAACGACTGTCGGAAATGAAAAATTAAATTAAAAAAATGGAAAGTCCCCCACTTTATGAAAAACTTAACTTACTACCACCTACTCTTCAAAACCCAATAGGTCCCTATTACGCTCGAGTAACTGCAAATTTATCATACTTTCCTGCCCTACTATAATATAAAGTAGGTGATCTATAAGTCAGCAATATTTTATACAACTATCACATTGCTAAGCTAGCATGAGATTGCTAGCATGAGATTGCTAATCATCACCACTATGTTCACTTATGGATAATGCAAAAAATGTATTTATTATTTACTTTTATGTATTCTTCTAGTAAGTCCAGACTTACAAAACGCGACTTACAAAAATGGAACGAGAACTTAATAGAGCGAGTCATTGAAAACAACACAGGCTTAAAATGTCTAAGACCCGCACTGGGTGTTCAAAAAATCATTAAAATTAAAGACGCCAATAGTAAGGAAGAGAAGGACAAATATAAAATAACAAAAATAGTCGAAGACTTCTACAAAAGCTTGTACAGCTCGCAAAGCCAGCCTAATGAGTCAACAAAGCAGAACGTCAAAAGAAAAATAAAAAACGTGGGATCAGAAGCACTACCAAATATAAAGGGATTCGAAATAGAAAGAGCTTTAAAAGAACTAAAAAATAATAAAGCTCCAGGACAGGACGGTATAATTGCCGAGCTCTTGAAAACAAGCAAAACAGTAACAATTCGTATACTAACAGAGCTATTTAATAAACGTCTCCATAATAGCAAGATCCCTAAAGACTGGAACGAAAGTCTAGTAATACTTTTACACAAAAAAGGGGACAAATGTGACCTACAGAATTATAGACCGATATCGTTGCTCAGTCAAGTATACAAACTATTCATGAGAATTATTAACAACCGGTTGACTTACAAAATGGACAATTACCAACCAGTGGAACAGGCTGGCTTCCGCAAAGGATATAGTACATCAGACCATCTGCTGACAATGAGAACATTGATAGAGAAGGCAAATGAATACCAACTACCCGTATTTTTTGCCTTCGTAGACTATGAAAAGGCGTTTGATAGTATCGAGATGTGGGCCAGAGAACAAGCTATTAATAATTGTAGAATAGATTCGAGATATAGACAACTAATACATAATATCGTCGGCCTAAAAATGAACATGAAGAAAATAAAAATAATGACAAACACAGATGACCCCAGACGCATAACTATAAATGGCAGTGAGATAGAAAAAGTCCAGGAATATATTTACCTATGCCAATTCCTGAAACTTGACAAAGAAAACCAAAGTGCGGAAATTAATAGGAGAGCAAGACTAGCATGGGCAGGATTTGGAAAATTTGGTTGGATACTTAAGAACCGCAAAATACCTCAATATTTGAGGACCAAAGTGTTCAATCAGTGCATCCTTCCTATCATGACATATGGGTGTCAAACCTGGACCCTAACCAAGGCAAATATGAATAAATTAGCCACAACAGAAAGAGCTATGGAAAGAGCAATGTTAGGTATACGACTGTCAGATAAAAATAGGAACGACTGGGTAAGATCAAAAACAAAAGTCGAGGACATAACAACAAAAGTTGCCAAATTTAAATGGAGCTTTGCAGGCCACACTGTTAGACAAAAAGACCAACGTTGGAATGCCACGATACAATATTGGAGACCTTACCAAAGTAAATGACCGAGAGGAAGACCACATATGAGATGGGTTGATGATATTTAAAGAGTAGCCGGAACGAATTTCAAATATGTTGCTCAGGATAGAGACCGATGGAAGGAGTTGGGAGAGACCTATGTCCAAACGTGGACGATAGAAGGCTAAGAAGAAGAAGAAGAAGATATATTCTTCTAAGAACATCAATATATGCTAATGTGTCTACTGTCTACGTAATATATTGTAACATCTTAACAAACCCGACCAAACTTCCTTCAAAAGTTGGATGCCAATCCTTGTAGGCACGTCGTTAATACCGGTTGGATATTGGATATGTATATGTAGCGTCATCTGTAATGTGATTAGATCCTGCTCTTCTTTAGTGGTAACACCATGTCTTACTTTACTTGTACCTCCATAAGCCTCCAGTCCTCAAGTCTGACGTCAGGAACTTCTTGGACATGCTTTACTTTCACTTCTTCATCTATGTCATGGTCTCCTTCGAAGGACGCCAATCGGTTGTTGTGCACTATCATCGGTTTTCCCTCAGAAATATTACTTATTCGGAAGATTATATCGGTAATATTCTCTCTAATAAATTACGGAACTTCTCACATCTGCTGCAACTTGGGATAACAATTCTTTAGCATCTTTGGGGTTTAGAACCAAAAAATTTCAAATACCTCTTTTCGGCTTGGGTATCGTACCGCTTTTTCATTCGGTCGCTAGCTATCTGAAGATGGGACCGGATCAATTTGTGTATATCGTGAATTTTTCTTCGTAATTAGTTTATATAATCTTCACCAGCTACATGTTCTCCAGGTCTACGTTCAAACTCTAGATCACAAGGTAGTAGCATCTCCCAGCCAAATAGGACTTTTGCTGGTGTTTGGTCATTAAAAGCGAATCTATAGACCATTGCGAAGAGCGGTAGGTACTGGTCCATGTCTCGCTGGTGATTGTGGACCATTTTTGACAAGTATTTGCCAAATGATTGCTCGCAACATTCCTTTCTTGGTTATTATGAATCTACAAAGGCACTCCAAATCGGCTGATTTGCCCTATGTTTAACACATCAGCAATAGTGACGGCCTTCTAGTCTGGAATTGCGTAGATCTTGCCCCATTTCGTGATGTAATGCATTACGACCACCAGATAATTGCAACCATTTTTATTTTCTGAAAACGGTTCGGGGCCTTATTTTCTGAAAATAGTTCGGGGCCTTTTTTTGATACGGTCCGTGACTCATGTCACATGTAGTATATTTTTTACGTTAGTACTTGATATAAGGGAACTCCAATAAACCGTTCCTTAATTCACTGAAGAGTTTTATTTACACCGAAATGTCTTTCTGATGGACTGTCGTGTAATTGACGAAGCTCTTCGGTTAATCTGCTTTATGGAATCCCAGGAATTCCAATATTCGTTTAACCTTTAACTACCCGCGCATCAAGTTATAACATAACTACACGCGTGGCGTACTTTGTACGCCACAAGAAAATACACTTAAAAACAGCGGATTTGTTTAATTTTTTTTGAAAAAATACACTTAGTTGTTTGTTATAAACCTTATTCGGCATCAGTGAATACTTGGAGTTCCTTTTCAGTAAGCCAGTTGGGATTTATAACTGGAATCATGGAATAACTGGATTCCATGATAAATAAAATTACTAATAAAAAATTTTTTTAAATGTGATTTTTTACAGGAGAAAAAGTATTGTTTACAAAGAAAAATATATGTTTTGTCATAATGACTAAAAGACAATTAAAATATCTACTTATATTATGACTTATAGTAATATAATCCTGGGGTATATTGTCCACCACCGGAAACAGCAAATCGTCGCATCAAAGCAACAGTAGGATATGTAAAAAAATGACTTTTGTGATATCCATGTCAAATGACTCGAAATAAACCCTTCTGTTGAGTGTAACACTAAGATAAATAAAAAGTGAAATACTTTTTTCATACTATTACATATCCTTGTGTAGCTTAATTCCTTTTAGCCCAAATTCTATAATGCAACACTAAGACAACATACATATCATACCATTATATTTTGTCGTTTACCCAATTTGGTCATCAATATTAATGCAACACTAAGTTATCTTACGCACATATTACTGTTGCATGTAGTTATTGCTGAGTTGCGATTATGTCTGTGTTTATAATATTATCATCCAGCTTGCGGTCACAATTTTATCTTCAGTTCAGTAATTTAAACAATAGTTCTATTACATTGATGTTAAAAGGAGTAGTCAAAATGAAGAGTTCAGCCAATTTAAATTGTAAAAATTATGTGTATATAGAAGAAGTCAGTATTTAGTGTATTTAGCGAACAAAAATAATACCGATTCTGAGTTGTTATCTGGAATTTATCAAGCACAGGAAAAAGGTAAGTAAGTTAAATTCATGATAAATTCCTCTTTAGAAATTTCGGGCTGATTTAAGAAGATGCAATAAGTGTTTACTTTCACAACTTTCAGCATCCGCTATTACCAAAACTGATTCTGATGATTTTTTCATTTTATTTATTTTATTATCTTATCCAATTTTAAAATATTTGGAAATCAAGTGTGTTCATGTTATAATTTATGTAATAACATATTTGAACAACAAAATTGTTTTGTTTTTTGTATTGAAATGCGTAACATTTTAAACAAAACTTGAATGCAATATAAGTTTATATAACAGAAATTTTCGGATATCGTTAAAAAAACAGATTATCTTTGAGGGCAACAGTAGGACAACTAACTTTTTTTCCAATTATTTTTCACTTTTTTATAAATTAATATAAATTGTTATGTGACGCATGTAAAATTAGGTACTCAAACAAAATTCCATGTAAATCCATTCAAATATAAAAAAGTTAATAATTACTAAAATTTCGTAAAATTTTCAATTGCGTTTTTCTCGAAATTGCATTATTTTACATATCCTACTGTTGCTTTGAGGCGACGAAATAATAAAATGTAAATTACGATCTTTCCAGAACGCCGATTATAACGAAACTAAAACCAAATTGTAACGCACATTCCAGTGATAGGTTAGAAAAATAAGCAAGGTCAAAAATTAAATTTTTAAATATATTTCCAGTAGAATTCTTATATCTGGCGTACAAAGTACGCCAGCGCGTGTAGTTAAAGGTTAACAAACTGTCTTCCACAATAAATGAGTTTTACTTGGCGAACTACGTTTTTACTACTGAGCATATCCAAGGTAGAGGATAACTATCTTTCTTGTTAACAATATTCTTCTTCTTCTTCAGGTTCTTTCCCCTATCGGAGGTTGGAAATCATCATCGCTATTTTAATTTTATTGGCCGCACTTCTGAATAATTCTAATGAGCTACAACCGAACCACAGTTTTTATGACTTCACATTCTTTCTTCATTCTTTGTAACACCTCTATATTAGTTACTTTTTCAGTCCACGATATTCTGTGGATTCTCCTGTAGCACCACATCTCAAAGGAGTTAAATTTTTTGATTTCAGACTGTTTTATTGTCCACGCTTCCATGCCGTATAGTAGAAGAGAAAAAACGTAACAACGTAGCATTCTTGTGCGGATCTCTAGATTAAGGTTACGGTTGCAAAGTAAGTTATTCAATTTTATGAACGTGTTTCTTGCCATTTCTCTTCTAGATCTGATTTCTTTTGTTTGATCTCCATCTTCGATTAGCCACGTTCCTAAATATTTATATGTTGTTACTCTTTCAATCATTGTATTATTAATGATCAGGTTATCTACATTTTGTGGTTTTTTTGAGAATATCAATAATTTCGTTTCCTTGAGATTCATTTGCAGTCCGTACCTTTCACATGCATTCTATACATGTTGTATTATGTACTGTAGATATTCCATGTCACTTGCAAATATGACCATATTCCATGTCACCTGCATATCTAATATTATTAATGCTGTTTCCGTTGACCAAGATACCTTCCACAATATCCAATAAAGCTTGTTGAAATATCACTTTACTGTAGACGTTGAATAAGAATGGGGAAAGTAAGCACCCTTGTCGAACTCCTCTAAGTATACTTACTTCCTCTGTCAGTTCTCCTTCGACTCTTACTCTTGCTTTCTGATTTTTAAACAATATTCAACACACGGTAATCTGCACAGAAGTTCACTCTTTATTCTTGACCAGGGCCACTGGAAAGACCTTTGGGATGATAGACAGCAGACGGTTCTATTACTCCGCCTTTCTTCATTTCCCGAACTTTCTCTCTTCGCCTGTGGTCATTTTTGTCTGACAAATTGACTTGGCATTACCAGTATAGATGTTACGTTTGACAGTACTTTTTCCTATCTTTCCTCCTATCTGTATGAAGATATCACTATACCTCCGAAGAAATTCCCCTACATTAGAAATCTTTAGGTGTAGAGATTGGGCAGGCTCGAAAAACTAGAAGAGGAATAACCAAAAAATGAACTGAAAATAAACCTAGAAAAGACCGAATACTTAACGATAAACAAGAGCCAATGAAAAAATAGGAAATAAATGAAGATAGGGCAACTAACGGCAGTAACGGCTCTGACAAATTCAGAAATCAGGAAGAGATAATCAGCAGACTAGCACAGACCAGAACAGGTATCCCACTAATGAACGGGGTACTATGGATTAGATAGATTGCTACATTACATACTACATATACAACAAAGAGAATATAATATGTCACCTTGGTATGTAGTGGAATAACTTACGGAGCAAAGAACTTGATAATATACAAACGAGACAGGTCCAAAATTACAGCAACCGAAATGGATTTCGCGAAAGAAACCTCTTAAGTAACACGGCTAGATGGTATGAGAAATGAAGGAAAAATAAGAAGGATGGCAGTAGTTCAAGGTGTATTAAGCTACAAAAAAAGAAAAACGATTAATTTGACATTGCTACGTGAGACGATGTGAGAAGAGAAGAGCTTTCAAGGTGGATATCAAAGATTTTGGACTGGAGCCCAATAGGAAAGCAAAAAAGAGACAGATCTCGAATATTACATAGGGATGAAGTGGACAAGACCATGGAAAAATGAGACCTTGAAGTCTTGTACAAAATATCGCAAAACATTTCTTCGAGCAACACCAAAAAGAATTCTTTAAGCATGGTATATATACATCAGTTGGTGAAACAATTGGAAATGTGTCTTAATTAACATGGTAATTATTTGTATGGTTCTTTCCACGAATATACGATTGTTTTGGATTATCGCGACAACGAATATTTTAGTGGGCAACATAGGAAGTACGAAAGTAAATGGCTCTAATAATTAATTATTCCAATAAACAGCAATATAATTTGCAATTTACTTTCTTTCTTCATATTTTGCACAATAAAATATTCGTTGTTGAGATAATTCAACACAGTCGTATGTTCGTGGAATAGGGTATAGATATATTAGCTAATAAATTGTTTTTTGGACCAAAGATTAGTTTCAATTGAACAAACCTCGTAGTAAGCAAGAAATATACTTCCAAATTTATGTTATGCTTTGTGAATGAATTTGTAAATAAAGCACGTACTTTAAAAAGTGCTCATATTATAATTTGTTTCAAATTTGCAAAAGGCTTTAAAAGTTTATTTCAGATTATTTAAAGTGGTAGTAATATTTTCTCTGAAAATATTTGTTTCCGAAATGGAGCTGTTTGTAAAAACTTTTTCTTTGAGTCTGCTAAGGATTTTATTTTAAAAAATAAACTTTGTAATATTTAGAACTTTCATAATTGCAAATGAACATGTTCATGACTTTTTTTTATTAATATATCATTTTTAAATGTAGAAAAAAAACCCAATATTATATTTTTATTAAAAATCTTGTGATTTACTACTTCTATTAACTACAGCATAACATAATTGGAAAAGCTTTAAAAACCTGTGCTACATGAATATTATCTAATCTACAGTAGGTCGTTCATTTTGACAGGATTGGTGGTATTTTTAAGGAGTCGAATGAAAATTATTTAATAATTGAAATGTTAACACGCTGGCGGACATAACGTCTATAGACGTCTAATTTCAACTGGTGTAATGTGACACGACGCGACGTCTCTAGACGACATTTTTAGAATAACGAGTTTTGACAAAAAAGTGGTGTCATTATATCTACAGATTAAATTAAATGTACCACGATGTCCATGGTCACCGTCCACATGTGTACAAAAATGTCAAAAGTTATTGTTTTCATAAACTAAAAAAAATACAGCAATTTCCCTATTCTACTTTGCAAAATACATATTATTATAATATGTATAGTGTCACAACACTAGCTTATACATTTGACGCACTGTCCGTCAACGTGTTAAAGCACCAATCTTTTGTTTTACTACCTTTCGTTGCTAATTTAATTAACAATATATAGAAACCATAAAAGCTTTCCTCATTTATCAGGATTAAAGATAGAAAACCAGAAAATGAAAAGAAAACTTACTCTTTGTCTCAACTTTTCTCGTCACATTTTTGCGATAATGGTTTTTCCGTGAATGTAGGTAGTGGCCAAATTATCGAATTATGGCCTATATTAGTTCGAAAATTATTAGTCTCTCATCAGGAGAGGCTAATAAGTCAAATATATTTCTGTTTGCCATATAAATACGAAGATCTTAGTACATTGAAACTTGATCACCCAAGTGGGCGAACATCATAATGATTTTTCAGTAAAAATCAAAATCAAATTAAACATTTTTGGTTGGCTGTAGAAATACTTTTACGTGCTAGAAACTATTGTTGTTACAATTAGAAAGATATTTATCAGTTTTCTGTTATTATACTACAATAGCTTTCTAAAAAAACTAATTTTGTGTTCCGAAGCGTTCCTCCCCGAGAAATTTGACCGCAATCTTTAGATCTGTATTTGCGTTTCTGCGATTACAGCGCCATCTATCCCGAATCGAAAAAAAAATGAGATAAATCTTCATTTCGTTTTCACGTAGTATCCGAATATCTGTAATAAAAAATGGGGTTTTCGTTTAAGATTTTAAAGTCCCCCTCCCCCCAGATGGGGTGAAATTGTGGTCACGTTTGATGTCATTCGATATATTTTTGAAATATGTTAAAAACGTGTTTCTTCGTTTTTCATTTCGAAGTGTATTTATCGAGATATTAGACCGTTTCCATACTTTTCCTACGCTGTCACGATAAATCTTTTTTTTTTTCGATTATAGCGTTATCTATCAACATTGAAAATCATGTCTTCAATGTATGTGACCTATTTTTTCATGGGGAATCTTAATCTGGAATAAAATGGAAGAGGGCAATTCTCGTAAAACTACCCATTATATAAATAAAATTCTAGTACTCTTTTGACTTTTTATCGCCGTTTTACCAAATTTTTTAAATACCTACATATATATATTTTTTTCATGTTTTGTGATATAAAACTAAAGTGTATTACGTAGTATGTACATATACATATATCATTTTTAATACTCATTCATTAACACAAGATATGCTTAATGTAACGCATTTCTATGCTGCTTCTATATTCCGAAATTTCCAAAAGCTTTTCACCGTATTATAGTCTAAGTAATGAAGCTTAAAATATAACAAAACCTCGCAATTTTTGCAGAATGGATCGATTGCTTGAAAATTTGAGAATAAGTAGTGGATAGTCCAAGGATCAAAATCTATATCATGACAAAAGGCGCTTTTACTATGGGGGTGGTTGCCACCCCATCTCGGGGGTGGAAGAGGTGGCAAGAGTTGGTAAAAACCTTCATTATAAGCAAAAAACGTTCTATACATTTTTTTGATAAAATTAATAGTTTTCGATTTATTCGCTATCGAAAGTGTTTTAGTTTCAGTTAGTGTTCAGTTTTATATCGAAAAAATCAATGTTTTTAATCAGTTTTGCTAATAACTCAAAAAGTTTTCGTTTTATCAAAACAACTTTACTTAACAAAAATGTACCTTTTGAAAAAATTAACAAAACCGTTTTTATTTTATTTTATTTAATACCAATAATAATCGAGCTATACTTTATTATATGTTGAGCTTCTTCGTCAAATGCTAAATATTGTAGTTTTAAAGTCAAAGGACAGGAAAACTATGTATTTTCCGGAGATAACTTGTTGAAACTAATTTAATTTATTTAAAAAGATGTACTTATCCCCAGAAATAAAAAAAATCTCTAGCTAAAAAAATTAAGTGACATAATGGAAAGAATGTCAGTCCTTATTTGTTTCAGCAAAAAAGTGATCGTAAACAAACCTGTAATCAGCACCCTAATTAAAATTTGTCATTTAACCTGATTTGGTTTTCTTGATTTATGCATTGTTAATAGGTTCTAGAAGTTTGATCGGCTTAGAATGGTTAGTTTAAAAAAAATGGAGTTAAAAGCGAATAAGGAGTTTTTGTAGTTTGATAGAAAATGCCGTTTTCTTCAGAATAGAAAGATTAGCATCAGAGATACGAAAAAATATTTAAATATGAAATTGTAGCTTATTTAATTCGCAAGAAATTTGTTTGCAAAAATTTTTTTTTCGGCAAAAATTAAGTGAGCTATTGACAATTAAAACTTTTAATATCATGCAAAAACCAACTTTACCAACCCTTTCAATGCCACCTCTTTTTGTGACTGAGAATTTTAAAAGTGTTTAATATTAATAGCCTTACAGATCTTGCAAAAACCTAAAAAATTATTTTTTAACAAGCTTTCTAGGATAAAATATAAAAACGTAACGGTTAAAAAATCAATATATTTTTGTGAAAAAAAAAAAGGAGAAATCCAATTGGAACATAATGTAAGTTAGCGGTGCTTTTAGTCATTGGCCTTATTTATTCTTCGTTATTTATGTAATATTAATAGATTTCCAGAGCTTGACTGGCTAAGAATTATTAGTTTCTAGAAAACTGGAGTTAAAACGAATAAGGAATTTTTGTAGTTTGGTAAAAAATGCCATTTTCTTCAGAATAGAAAGATTAGCATCAAAGATACGAAAAAACTTTTGAAAAAACCATTACAGCATTTAAAACTCTTTACGTTTACGTGCTTTTTTGAAAAAAGTGACTTTTGGGTGCAAATAATGAAAATTTCGTATCCTGAATTGGAAGTTTCTGATGTTCCACCTGGAGCTAACAGAGCTACGGGACAAGGTCGGTGTTACTTATGTCAGAGAAAAAAGACCGAAAGTCCAGGCATAACTGTATCGCGTGTAAAAACTTTGTGTTGCTCATTCTGTGAAAAATTTCATGTGTTTGTCTTGCGACGATAATATTTTTTTTGCACGATTGATCATTTTTGACTGTTTACCGTGACAGATTTTACGTCAGTAGGTGACATTTACTAGCAACTCGACGGTAAGTAATCCAACTCGACGGTAAGTACTCCAACTCGACGGTAAGTAATTCACTTACCGTCGAGTTAAAAAATCTCTTAATTTTAATTTATTTTTTGAAAGAATAAAGAAAATTAACGAATTATTTATTAATATTGAAACTTATGGTACAATTTGTTAAATTATTTAATTAAATCCCACTTGTTTGGGCTGTGGTTTCACTTCTAACAGAAACTCCTGTAGAATCGCATACATTAGTAGTATTACTAGTATAGCACAATATTTTTTCGGGAAAATCTATTTTATTTTGAAGAGAATCTTCTACATAGCTTTCTGCCACTGTCGATGAACGCCAACCTTCATGACGCTTTAATCCGAGGACATCAACACCTTTATTAGCCAAAAGCGTTGCTGATGTCCTCCTGAACGAATGGCCAGTATAGATCTCGGGATTAGGCAAATTTAAGAATTTGGCAATTTGAGAAGGCCAGCTCCCGATTGTCCCTTTCCCTATTACTTGAGCACAACATTTTCCTTTGGCGTATCTTAAGAACAAATGATTTGATTTTACTTGTAATGGACGAAGTTTTATATACTTTTGCAGAATTTCTAAATATGGAATTTTATCGTCTGGTTTATTAGCGACTGTAAAAGTACGCTGGATGTTCGTTTTTGTATTGGGTACTTTTACAATCATTAAACCATCGGTTTGTTGGATGTTATTCATAGTAATATTATATAATTCTTCTCTTATACAGGCACCAGATATTCCCAATATCATTGCGACCTACAAATTATGAAAAAATCTTCATTAGAGTATTTCTTTTAGCTAAACTAGCTTATATTACCTTGTGAACTAGAAATTCTTCATCCGGTGCTTCCATCAGAAATTTTTCAAATTGCTCCCGTGTAAAAATTCTCGATTTCTTAGGCCTATAGCCAACATTTTTTCTTTTCAAATACGCGATCAAAGATGAAAACTTGAAAATGTCAATGCCATCATAAAGAAAAACGGTGGATTTAATCATTGAATATTTTGCCCAGAGGCTTCCAGGAGCTTTCAACTGCATATGTCTTTGAACGAAATATGCCAATAGAGTCTTTTCTTCGATTCTTAAATTCTGGCCTTCGCACCATTTTTTAAAACTTTGGTAAGTATTTTGATAACGGATTTTGGATTTTTCGGGAATAATTGCGGAACACCCTTCTTCCCAAGCCCGTTCAATTTCTTCAAATTCACTTTCGCTCATATTTTAATTTATAATAATCAAAATTGTACTTAAAATTATTGACAACTAAATAAAAACTCAATTCTCTATTGTTGTTATGCACCCTAGTTACTACCTAACAACCAAAGTATATATCTTGATCAAATGAATGAAACTAGTCAATATGAGGAAAATGTTCAATTTTATAATTTATAATGGTATCAATCGTGCAAAAGACGTTATAAGCATGTCGAACGTTAAGGGTAACCGATCTCAGACAATAATTGGAGTCGTCGCACCGCTCCTCCTCCAAACAATTGTCTTCGATCGGTATAAAACCCTTACCGTTCTCCATACTTAATATACTATTTTTAAGAAGAAATGAGCACTTTTTTTGTAGAATTATATTTCGTACTATAATAAATAAGTCCTAATTATCTTTCAACTTAATTTCCCCGGCGTTCACATATAAAAAAAATGGATACACAGATGGGGTGCAAATGCACCCCGCACCGTTGTTTACGTAACAATCTAAGCACCGCCCTACGAGGGTTAATTATGTATTATTAATAGATTCCAGACTGGCCTAGAATGATTAGTTTTTAAAAAACAGAAGTTTAAAGCGAATAACGAATGTTTGCAATTTGGTAAAAAATTCAATTTTCTTCAGAATAGGTAGATTAGCATCAGAGGTACGAAAAAATGTTTAATATGAAATTGTAGGTAATTTAATTACCAAGAACTTGGATTGATAAAATTTGTTCTACGGCAAAAATTGAGTGAATCGTAAATGAGTATACCATCGAAAAATATTGATTTTTGAGATATAAAATTAACACTTTCGATAGCGAATAAACCAAAAACTATTAATTTTATCAAAAAAATGTATAGAACATTTTTTGCTTAGAATGAATGTTTTTATTCACTTTGGCGGTCAAAATATAATAAAAAATTTCCACCCCCGAGATGAGGTGGCAACCATGGGGGCATGGTAAAAGCGCCTGTAAGCATCATATATATTTTGATCCATGGACTATCCACTACTTACTCTCAAGTTTTCCAGCAAATTGATCCATTCTGTAAAAATTGCGAGGTGAAAAGCTTTGGTTCCTGGACTATTATGTCTATCTTCCATTCATCGTTCCTGTAATGCTGTTATCTTTGAGTGCGTATCTAAATAGAGTATAATAAGGTTCAAAATCAAATATTTGCGAGAACTTTAAGGGTAACGCGAAATATGCAAAAAGTGTGGAAAACAATTTTCACCATAGAACCTTAAGGTTAATATTTGATAGCTTGAGATGGTGATCAAACCATCTTACAAATGGCCTTTAGACAGAACAGAACAGAATAGAAGAGAACTTTTTAGACAAAAAATTTAAAATTAAGCTTTCTTACAATAAATATGCAAAAAGACGACAAAATAATAATATAATTGCGCTTAATGGCATTTCTGAATTAGTCCAAGCTGTGGGAGAAAAATAGGTCGATTTCAGGATATAATTCAGGAATTTTTGAAACCTATCAGGTGTTGTAAAGGACGATGACAGGAATAACTTATACTAAAACGTAACCAAAAATTTTGTACGGTTTTTTATATATGACGTTTTCATTTGTTAAATTTGAAATTTTTAAAGATTTTTAATTTTGCAGCTTATAATAGGATATTTATTTTAGAGAAAAACTTTTAAATAGAAAATTTTAGTAAATTAAAAACCTACGATTCGAGCTGCGGCAAGTATAATTTTGTTAATATGTTATTGCAAAATAGCCTGCGAAAGGTCCAAAAGGTCATTTTTTGCAATTGAATTATTTATTGTAAAAATAACTTTTATTTATTTTTTAAGGCTTTAAAATGAAGATCTTTCAATACCAAATATAAAAAAAAAACTGTAGAGCCCGATTGGTGAACCTTTGCTTAGATATTATAACTTGTTTATCCCGAGTGGGCAAATGTCGAAGGCTATAATTTTTGAAAAAAAAAAATCGTAGAGAGTTAATCCAAGATCTGCTCTCCTTCTAAAGACTTATATTTTCATATCCTGATGTAAATAAATGCGTAAAACATTTTTCAACCTCTTATTGCGGGTTTGAAAATAAGGGGGCAAATTTCGTTATAAACATTTAGAACCGAAGCCGCCCCTATACTTCCTATGAGTTTCTAACTTGCAGATTATTGTTGCTGAAGACAAAATGAAGATTTAAAACAACACGACAACTACTTTGGCACCATAATAAATGAAGAATGGACCAAAAACAAGAGATAAGAATGCTTATCGGACAATCTTCAACCGGATTGTGGCCTTTTTCAAGAGCCACAACCACTTTCTTGGTATAAAATTATGAATATTCCTACGTCTTCTGTGTCCTTTTTTATGGTATTGGATCATGGACCTTGAACGAAGATAGGCGCAGAAAATTGGAAACCCTTGAGATATAGATATATCGAAGAATACTTAAAATCCCGTGTACTGATCGAGTCACAGATAAGGAGATCCAGAGGAATGAAAAATAATATCAAGAGGTACTTCTTCTTCTTCTTTAAGTTCCGTCTCCCAATCGGAGGTTGGCTATCATCATCACTAAAGCTCGGATTTATAGGCAACAAAAATTGAAGAAAAAGGCGCCTATATAGGCAAAGATTTTTATTAAAAAAGGCAGGAATATTAACATTTAGGCAAAATATAGGCAATAAAGGAATATAACTTATTATTTATAACCACTTAAAATTTTATCATTAATAGAAACAACTAAATGTTTTTCAATATTTTCGGTCTTAAAACTATGTCTTCGATCACTTAAAATTAATTTGTACATTGAAAACGAACGTTCGACATCGACAGATATAATTGGAGCATATTTCAAAGCGGATAATAAATCTGGCATAATTTGTAATTCCTCGGAAAATGTCCCATTCAAAACTTTAGCAACATTAGATAAAAACGGAAAACCTTCATTCTTGTCGAAAACATATTTCATTTTTTTTTTAAATTAATTGACCGTTACTTCCAGGTGCCGATTTAATTTTCGTCTTTAAATTATCTATAAATTTTACTGACTCACATAAATTTATCTCTTGTTTTTCTAATAAGGTAATTGTGGTAACTATTAATTTATAATTGTCATTGATATAAGCGAGTTCCTGTTTCAATTTGGGATTTTTTAATATTTTTTTTTAGCTTCTCGAATGGCTTCGGAAATATCATCATCAAATTCTGACATAACTAATTCTATTTCATTGCAGTGTTCAAAGTAAAAATAACTGCTTCGAGCCAGGTTCCCACCTTGTAATTACTGGTTTAGGTGGCAAAGGGACACCGGGAAGTCTTTCTTTATATATTTGCACCATCAACGGAGCCTTTACAAAAACTTTTTTCATAAAATTTATAAAATTATTTACCAACGGAAACAGGTTTCTTATTTCTTCAGCAATTCTATTTACCCCGTGAGCTACACAAGTGCAATGAATTAAATTAGGATACAAAATCTTTAAAATAACAGCAGCTTTTAACACATATGCCGCAGCATCTGAAAGCATTAAAACTATTTTATTCACTGGTATAGTTGGGTAAAAAGAGGTTTGTTAAACTATCTTGTATAAATCGACTTATTGTTAAATTGTTTGTTTTCTCCAATTCTTTAACGGCAACTAAATAAGGTTTTCTCGCGAAGTTTTCGTTCAAAATTCCAATTATAAAATTAGCTATATACCTGCCGCATACATCTGTCGTTTCATCCACGATAATATACAAAAAATTGCCCTCTAACTCCCGCTTAATTTTTGAAATACATTCCACATAACATTTTGTCCACAGTATGTTTTCTCAATGTACTCTCGTCCGGTAAGGATTTATTAAGATATTTTTCGAAAAAGCATTTAAAACTAGGGTTATTAACTTTATATAGAGGAATGTTGGATGCAATCATCATCTGGCACAAATCAAATTTAAATGCGTCTTCCTCCTTTTTTTTTGAACTGCTTAAACTGTCCCGCAGAGATATTTGGGCTAACTTAGAGGAATTTAATTTTTCCAAATTACGTTTATGAAGTGGGGTTCCACAATGCTGGTCAATAAAGTACTTTTTTCTACTTGAAATCTGAGAATTAAAAAAAAATGATTAGAATTCTAAAACCGCTTTAGAATTTATTTATGTTTTGGGACGAACAAAAAAGAGAAAAATAAAACTTACCGATTTGCCGCATGGTTTACAAAATGCTCCATCTCCTTCTAGAGAAAGTTCCGAATAAGGTGCGATCCATAGTTCGGTCCATTTTAAAACGTGTTCTTTGCTTTTCGGTATACGCAACAAAACTAAACTAGGATATAGCAATTTGTGACTAAACTCTGATACAGTAACCGACTGTACAACTGATAATAAACTAATAAAGCTTAGGGATTTCCAAATAGTTAACCCTCAAGTCTCGATCAGGTACATTTTCCTAGAAATCTGTTATATAAACAAACCATTGATATTTTATTATTGACCCAAAATTTTATTAAAGAATGGTTTAGTAATAGAATAATATCATGGGCAGTACCATGAAATTTTAAAAAAGGCACAAATAGGCGGAATTTACGAAAAAAGGCAAAAAGTGCAAAAAACAATTATAATAGGCAAAAAAAGGCATTTTGCCTATAATCCGAGCTTTAATCACCACTAGGGTGCGTATTTTATGCTAAATGCATATTGCTTGCATATTTCGCATATTTAAGAACTTTACCAAATTTTGCATATTTTTAAAGAAACGTGCATATTATGTGTCTATTTAAACACATTTTTGTCCAAACGTAAAAATTCTAAAATTTTTTAATTCGACACAAAATATTCCCCCGCACTTACTGTCATATCTTTTCGAGAATTACCTGAAGTCGGCTCATTTATTACCTTTTCTGTTTTTCTTAGAAAACACCCGATTTATACCCACAAAGTGCGTAGACTACGCCGTCATAAAATGATTGTAGGATGTTAAATAAGATATTCTAAGAGAATATTTACACCTCTAAACATCGTTTTACGATTCTCTAATGGAAATTTAAATATGAATTAAATCAGATCCCGTAAATCAGTAAAATTAGTCATCTTTAGTCGGTCAATGCGAATGTTTAGTTATTGTGTAAAACTACTTCTGTTTGTGAATAGTGCAGTATGCATAAAGATTCTAGCCTGGTTTATTTCCGGATCAGAAACTATCCCAATTCTTTACACTAATGGAAAATTAGTCTGCAAAGCATGTAGTAAAATGATGAGTTTAAGATCGTCTCAACCTTTTAAGTTTAAACAGTTTAAAAAAGTATGTGTGATCTGGATTTCAATGCATATTTTTTTTATAATTCTCGTATCAAAGTTACGGGTGAAGTTAGTCGTATTGATGACAGTTGGGGAAATATGGGCGACCCGTTATTGTCGTATATACCATCTCAGCGAGTGTTACTCAACATGTCTAGACAGAACTACATAAGTCAAAATTCAAGAAGATGAGCGAATCGAGAGTTGATCAGTTGTAGACAATAATTGTTGATGACTTCATCAAATGAACAACATAATAAATTTAATTCAGATTTATACGAGGCGATGATTTGTGCAAACATACCTTTGAAAAAGCTGGAAAATCCTGTTTAAAGGCTTTTTTGGAAATATATTCCAAGAAAAATGTTCCTGATAAAAGTACACTGAGAAAATTTACACACTCCAAATTTACAACGATGCCATAAAAAAATCAAGAATATAGTGAAAAATTGATACATTTATTTTATTGTAGATAAATATGTGGTTTCTGAAAATGCGCATTTTTTAAAATTATTGTGCATATCTCGCGCATATTTCGTAACTTTTTACTGCATATGTATACGCATATTTCATCAAAATTGCTCGCGTATAAATCCGCTATAGAACTGCATTTAAAGCAGTCCCTTAAATTCTTCAACCACGATTCTCTCCTTCCTCATCTTACCTTTCCTTGTATTATCAGTCTTAGCATTTCATATCGCTGTCCTCTCATGGCCGCATATGAAATGCCTCCCGAAATAGGATTTCTTACCTGTCGCTAAAATGGTCACCTACGAATTGCCTCCCAAGCTTTAAATAAATTACACGCTTCTAATCTTTATGTGAAGGTGAGACGTTGCCACATCTTCGTCCTTTGTAAATTTTTGGCAAAATTGGTATTTTGGTATTTTGTTTTCGACCATTATGTATTAAACATTATTGAAACTAGGCGGTATTTATATATTTCAACTAACTTACATACATATACAGGGTGTCCCGAAAAGATTGGTCATAAATTATACCACACATTCTGGGGTCAAAAATAGTTCGATTGACCCTAACTTACCTTAGTACAAATGTGCTCATAAAAAAAGTTACAGCCCTTTGAAGTTACAAAATAAAATCGATTTTTTTCAATATATCGAAAACTATTAGAGATATTTTATTGAAAATGGACATGTACCCTTTTTATGGCAGGAACATCTTAAAACAAAATTATAGTGAAATTTGTCCACCCCATAAAAATTTTATGGGGGTTTTGTTTCCTTAAACCCACCCAAACTTTTGTGGACGTTCCAATTAATTCATTTTTGTGGTACCATTAGTTAAACACAACGTTTTTAAAACTTTTTTGCCTCTTAGTATTTTTTCGATAAGCCAGTTTTTATCGAGATGCGCCTTCTTTTTTAATATGTTTACATAAAAATTTTATGGGGGTTTTGCTCCTTTAAACCCCCCAAATGTTTGTGCTCGTTCCAATTAAACTATTATTGCGGTACCACTAGTTAAACACAGTGTTTTTAAAACTTTTTTGTCTCTTAGTCTTTTTTTTTTGAAAAGTCACCTTTTATCGAGATGTGGCTTCTTTTTCAAAACATACCTAAAAATATAAATTATAAATAAATTTTCAGATTATTAACAGGTTTCTATAATCGTACTTAACCATATACAAATATGTGGTGGAATCTACAAATATTCAAAATATCTCGATAAACACTGACTTACCGAAAAAGTACTAAGAAGCAAAAAAGTTTTAAAAACAGTGTGTTTAACTAACGGTGCCACAATAATAATTTAATTAGAACGTACACAAAAGTTTGGGGGGTTTAAGGGAAAAAACCCCCATAAAATTTTTATGGGGTGCACAAATTTCACTTTAATTTTTTTTTAAGATGTAAAATTTAATAAAAAATTTTGGTCTTGGTAAAAGGTATATTATTTTAAATTTAATAATATTTATTATTAAATTTATTATTACTAAAGGTATTTATTTTTTTTTTAAGATGTTGCTGCCCTAAGAATACCACATGTCCATTTTCAATAAAAAATCTCTAAGAGTTTTTGATATATGAAAATAAAACGATTTTCATTTTGTAACTTCAAAGGGCTGTAACTTTTTTTAGGTGCACATTTGGACTAAGGTAAGTTAGGTTTAATCAACCTATTTTTGACCCCAGAATCTGTGGTATAATTTATGATCAATCTTTTCGGGACACCCTGTATAATTAGTTTTATAACCATTATAATATATATTTTATAATAACCATTATTTTTTATTATTAATAATTTAACAAAAAATACAAAAACATAATAAGTATTTTATAGATTTATTAAAAATAACATCACAAAAAAACTTATTTGGAAAATATTACAAAATGTGTAGGAATATAAAATTACAAAATATTTTTCCTAAATTTATATGATACTACTTTGACAAATTCCAATCTATTTATTTTACATTCTCTTAATGCTAAAATTTTTTCATTTAGAAAATTTATTTTTGCTGTACTTTCAGCAACAATTTTTTTTTGGTGTAAAATTATAACAATAAAATTATTAATGTTAGGATGAGGGCAGTAGAAAGAAGCATTATACCTACTTGAAATGAAAACTTTCGCATGGGTTTGTGGTTCTTTGTAAAGAGGAAGAGTGCTCAGCCCTAAGATATGGAGGAAATGTCGAATTTTCAGATATGTAATTATCAACAAGATAATCACAAAACTGGGTGACACTTTCATCGACTGGTTTAATTTCTGCCAAATATATAGCAAAAAAATCACTAACATCTTCAAGATGTAAGAATAAAAGAATGTGTGTGTACTTTGTACGCACGTAAGAAGTTATACTTCTATTATATGATTTAAACGAAATTAATATACTTTTTATTTATATTTTGTTTAAATATTAAACTAATTTATACTTACTACTTCTCAAACATTTTTATTAGAACAGTGCCAAAAATTAAAGTAATAAAACAATAAATCACACACAAACACATTAAACAAGCCACAAATGATGTCTGAACATTAATTGTCGAAAATTTTTTTAACTTAATACGTATTTTCTGAAAATACAATTATATAATAAATATACTTACAATCATAAAATGTATTAAAAAAAAAAACAAAAAAGAAAGTTTCTATTGGGACTCGAACCAGCGCTGATAAGCGCGGTTGGTATTGGAATTCGTTCGCCTTCTCCGCTTAGCCACGGACACTATGTGTCATTATTTACGAAGATCGACTAACTAAACGGATTAAACTTGTGATATTTTGATATTTTGAAAATTGATCAAATTATTTTAATTTTGAATTGAAATGATTTAGAATTGAAAAAATACAACAAAACATAGAGTAAAAAAACAATATATTAGGTGAATATTGATAGAAATTTTGATGGTAATCAAATTATATAAATAAAAGTATTACATACTATGTATTTTGGCAGATCAAATAGGTAGGTTTATACCCATGATACATTAACAATTATTACGTACCTGTTGCTTTTAAAAACTATTTAAAAGTCACTACAATATTATAAACTTTTTTGTTTCTGTCCTCACAACAATAAAACTAATATATTATACATTTGTTTATTTTTACTTTTACCTCCAAACCACAGCTGCCATATCGGATAATTTTTGACATGTCATTTGAACATCCAATCAGAACAAAGTTATAATGCGCATGCGCCGGGCTGATAGGTTTTAACATATAAAAAAATCACCCTCTATCGCCGGTAAAGAAGTATAACTTCAAAAAGACCAAAAATATAAATAAGAACATGCGTAATATAGGTTGAGTCAACACTTTTTTTCTGGTATTCTGGAGCTAATCCCAGTGCTTGACCTTTCTCTACTATGCCTGACCCAAATGAAAACGACATTTATAAAGATCTGCTTCAGGTAATGCCATACGAATACCATTATGAATGGAAATTTCAAAGTCTGAAGTTATTACTTTAGGGGATACAGGACAATTAATTTTAAAACATTCTTCTATGATATATTTAAAAGCGAGATAATGTGAAGATGACTTTTATCTTGAAGTAAACAAAAGACAAGAGGAATATAATGTCCATTTTTCAAGCCATGTATACTAAACAATTGAGTGAAAAAACGAGGACAGTATTTAAAAGTTCCGTCAACATACCAATTGGAAACAGTCGAAAGAAAACGAAGATTTGAAAAACATGTTAATATAACAATATCTTTATATGTCTTTGTCACTTTTAATTATAAAATTTTCATTTCTATTTGTAATAATAGAAGATGAATCGAGAGCTTTATGAAATTCAGATATATTTTTGGGAAGTTTATTTAAAGAATTTGTGGTTCTAGCATAATATAAATTTTGTCTCACCCTATTGATATCATTGATAGTAAATGTCTGTATATTTATCTTTTTAAGTACTTTACAGATGAGCTTCATTGGTTTTTCGCTGACATCTTCCACGGCTGCTCTTTTTATTGAATTGCTTACGGCTTTTCTATTGTAAACTTCGGCAGACAACTTCTCGTGGTTATGATCTAATATTGATTCAATGATCGTATTTTTACATCCCCGTGTTTTCGCAAATGCTTTGCAGGTTTTTTTAGTACATGTTCACCGTTTTACTGTATCTTTGTCCAACATTTTTTGAAAACCGAATGTAAAACCATCAATTGATATATAGTAAAGGTTTACCCTTTTGACCGACACTATTGATTCCATTATTTCGGATGTTATAACTTAAACACAATTTGATCTTGAAATCGACGAACTGACAAGCTTGAAATAGACAAACTTACTGATGCAGGAACTAATCTTTCAAGTATTTTTACAATATTTAGCCCATTAGCACTATTTACAAAAGAGAATATAAACAAATAAAAAGATTAAGGTGAAAGTACCTATTTATGGAATCGTTAAGAAGAGATTAGAATCGCAATTGGAATTACCCAGAAAATACCAAGAGAATATAAACAAACAAAAAGATTAAGGTAAAAGTACCTATTTATGGAATTATAAAATGGAATTATAAATATGGAAGAGATTAGAATCGGAATTGGAATTACCCAGAAAAGCTGGATATTAGATTGTCGAGTAACAACTTTCTTTTCTAAAAAGAAATATGTATGTCGTACTATGAATTATTTATGTGAAAAAATTTTTATGTACACTGCAGTAAGAATTAGAAAAATCAAAATAAATAGATACTACCTATTTAAATTATGATGTGGCAACATTGTGTCATTATACAGAGATTAAATAGACAAAATATCAGCTTAAATGATTAACGAAACGGAGGCATTTCGATTGTACCTGGGAGGCATTTCATGTATGAAAATATTTACCTGAAAAAGTGAGAGGCATTTCGATAACGCTGCCTCTCATTAGGTGTCCCATATAATACAGTAGTACCTAGAGGTACTAACCACTATCAATTCTCAGAAGTTTCAGTACGTCGGACACATTGTGCGAAATGAATCCAGAGAGGCGCTCTTTTAAGCCTTCTTTCAACGAAAAATATTTGGAAAGCGTGGTCGAGGAAGAAAAAGTACATCGTCCTTAAAGAACCTCAGAACCAGAAGTTTGCCATGATTATCGCCAACATTCGTCACAGATAGGCACTGCAAGAAGAAGATACTTGAGGCGCTCAGAGCAACAGTGGCCTAACCCCAAAAACGAAGTTTTGAGATAAATACAATCTTTGCATTCGTAGCGCCATTTAGCCAAATATAGATGTAGGTTGTGTAGACCTCCGTTAATCCAAAGATTTAATGTTGCTGCTTTTATTGATATTAATTTAGGAAAATGCTCAATTTGTGGCTTAGGTCACTGTTGCTCTGAGCGCCTTAATTGTGTGTATACCGCACCCTTATTAATATAGAGGCACAATTCAAGAAAGTAGATTTTTGGGAAATCGCGTTTAAAGATTTTGGTTGCTCACATTGCAGCTATTTTTCAAATAACATGCTTATTATTTAAGTTATAAATGTGAAATTTTGCATATTTGTTATTTGATGACTGCACAATAAATGGCAATAACAAAAACTAATAATAAAAATAAATTTCATTAATTACAAGTAACGGAAACAAATACTTTCAAAATAGTAGTTATAGTAGTTATATGTAGTAGTTAATATGTACCTAGTACAAAAAACATAACAGAAACAAGGAACCATTTAAGTTTGATCCCTTATATTAGTAATATCCCTTCACTGTTTATGCAATATAGCGATATATTACGAATTGGACCCAATTATTTATTACATTTTGCATAATATAACGGCCCAACTAAAAATTGTTCTATATAATACAAAATGTTAAAACACAACCTCATAAGGAATTTCGTCACAGAAAGACACGTTACTGATTGCTACCTTGTAGTAGTCAAAACGGGAGGTAAAGAGCGAGGGAGAGAGGCACAAATATAGTTACCGGACCATTAATGTTCTTTTTCTCTCTCTGTCAGCGCTAACCGGTAGAGAATTTCATTTTGTGTCCTTATCATTTAAAATCACAGTTATAGTCGGTTCGCTAAACTCAGACACAACTGGCTAGTGATTTTAGTAAGTAATTCTGCCAATTTGGTAAAATTGGCAAAAAAATAATTACTAAATAGTTTAATTACTAAATAATTAGTAATTTTGCCAATATTGTCAAAATTGACCAAAAACAAAAAAAATACTGACTAAAATCACTAGCCAGTTGTGTCTGAGTTTAGCGAACCGACTATAACAAAAATTTTGAGTTGAGCCCTTATATTACTGAGTGTGCGATACGTGTTTATAGGCCTTGGGCCCGCATATACAATTATTATTTATGACCACACCGTTGAAACTTTTTGTACTTGTTATTTGGGTGAAGTCGGACAAATTTTGAGCTTGGCGCATTATGGTAGTGGGGCGTTTGTCTGTCAAGCGGTGACGAAGTTGTCAACTTTATGCAAGAAAAAAATGTATTACCACATTGGTCATTCTATTTGAATCAATGGATTTTATCATATAAACAACGAAAACAATTTTGTCGGACAAAAATATTGGGGCATACGACGCGTCGGACACGCTAAATATGTCAAATTTATGAAAATAATAAATTTATTACCACATGGATAATTTTAACGGTATCTATCATAAAGCATTTTTACAATAATGTGGTAACCTTGTCGGACAATTTTCACGGGGCATATGCGCAGTCGGACGCGCCGAAGATGTCAATTTCCTGAATTTTTTTTATTTACAACCATTTTTCCGACAACATTAGTAGGTTATAAGTAATTATATTCTTAATCAAAAAATCAAAGTGTCGGACAAAAATATTGGGGCAACTCGACAGTCGGACAAAAAATTTAATTTTTATTAGTAAACTATACTTTCAAATTATGCCGGGTTCGTGCATCCCTTATCTTTACAACCATTTTTCCGACAAAAGTAGTAGGTTACAAGTAATTATATTCTTAAACAAAAAATGTAATTGTCTGACAAAAATGTTGGGGCAAACGAACAGAAAACTTAATTCTTTTAGGCTATCGACGAGGAGGTATTATCAAAAAAAAAATTTTAAAACAGAGTTTCTCGGTTACTTTTGAATCGATTTAGCTGAAAATTGGTACACACAGTAAGTAAAGCATTTAAAAGGGTATGACGTAGGTCGGAACCCAAAATTTTCTTAAAAAATTTTCCGACAAGAGGGAAAATTTTAGAAAAATTGTGATCTGATAATGTGTGTATATACTCCTTGAACAACGACAAACATCGTTCTGTATTTTTTTCTGGAATTAAAAAAAAATTTTCAGCACATGTATCAGGTTATAAGTAGTTATATTCCAAATCAAAAAATCTAAGTGCCCGACATAAATAGTGGGGCACATCCAAAGTCGGACAAAAAATTTAATTTTTATTAATAAACTATACTTTTAAACTATTCTGGGTTCGTGCATCCCTTATCTTTACAACCATTTTTCCGACAAAAGTAGTAGGATACAAGTAATTATACTCTTAAACAAAAAATGTAATTGTCTGACAAAAATGTTGGGGCAAACGAACAGGAAACTTAATTCTTTTAGGCTATGGACGAGGAGGTATTATCCAAAAATATTTTAAAACAGTTTTTCTCGGTTATTTTTGAATCGATTTAGCTGAAAATTGGTACACACACTAAGTAAAACATTTAAAAGGGTATGACGTAGAGCTGTACCCAAAGTTTTCCCAAAAAAATTTCGGACAAGAGGGAAAATTTTAGAAAAATTGTGATCTGATATTTGCGTACATACTCCTTGAACAACGACAAACATCGCTCTGTAGTTTTTTTTTTCTCGAAATAAAAAAAAATTTCCGACACAAGTATCAGGTTATAAGTAGTTATATTCCAAATCAAAAAATCTAAGTGTCCGACAAAAATATTGGGGCAAATCCAAAGTCGGACAAAAAATTTAATTTTTATTGATAAACTATACTTTTAAATTATGCTCGGTTCGTGTACCCCTTATCTTTACAACCATTTTTCCGAAAAAGGTAGTAAGTTACAAGTAATTAGATTCTTAAACAAAAAATGTAATTGTTTGACAAAAATCCTGGGGCAAACGAACAGAAAACTTAATTTTTTAGGCTATCGCCGAGAAAGTAATATCAAAAAATTTTAAAAGAGTTTTCTCGGATATTTTTGAATCGATTTAGCTCAAAATTGGTACACACACTAAGTAAAACATTTAAAAGGGTATGACGTAGAGCTGTAGGTTCTTAAAAAATTTTCTGACAAGAGGGAAAATTTTAGAAAAATTGTGATCTGATATTTGCTTACATACTCCTTGAACAACGACAAACATCGTTCTGTAGTTTTTTTTCCAATTAAAAAAAATTTCAGAAACAAGTATGAGGTTATAAGTATTTATATTCTAAATCAAAAAATCTAAGTGTCCGACAAAAATATTGGGTCAAATCCAAAGTCGGACAAAAAATTTAATTTTTATTAATAAACTGTCTTTTAAAAAATACTGGGTTCGTGCAACCCTTACATTTAAAACCATTTTTCCGACAACATTAATAGGTTATAAGTAATTATATTCTTAATCAAAAAATCAAAGTGTCGGACAAAAATATTGGGGCAACTCGACGGTCGGACAAAAAATGTAATTTTTATTAGTAAACTATACTTTCAAATTATGCTGGGTTCGTGCATCCCTTATCTTTACAACCATTTTTCCGACAAAAGTAGTAGGTTACAAGTAATTATATTCTTAAACAAAAAATGTAATTGTCTGACAAAAATGTTGGGGCAAACGAACAGAAAACTTAATTCTTTTAGGCTATCGACGAGGAGGTATTATCAAAAAAAAATTTTAAAACAGTGTTTCTCGGTTACTTTTGAATCGATTTAGCTGAAAATTGGTACACACACTAAGTAACGCATTTAAAAGGGTATGACGTGGGTCGGAACCCAAAATTTTCTAAAAAAATTTTACGACAAGAGGGAAAATTTTAGAAAAATTGTGATCTGATAATTTGTGTACATACTCCTTGAACAACGACAAACATCGTTCTGTATTTTTTTCTCGTATTAAAAAAAAATTTCAGCACATGTATCAGGTTATAAGTAGTTATATTCCAAATCAAAAAATCTAAGTGCCCGACATAAATAGTGGGGCACATCCAAAGTCGGACAAAAAATTTAATTTTTATTAATAAACTATACTTTTAAATAATTCTGGGTTCGTGCATCCCTTATCTTTACAACCATTTTTCCGATAAAAGTAGTAGGATACAAGTAATTATACTCTTAAACAAAAAATGTAGTTGTCTGACAAAAATGTTGGGGCAAACGAACAGGAAACTTAATTCTTTTGGGCTATGGACGAGGAGGTATTATCCAAAAATATTTTAAAACAGTTTTTCTCGGTTATTTTTGAATCCATTTAGCTGAAAATTGGTACACACACTAAGTAAAACATTTAAAAGGGTATGACGTAGAGCTGTACCCAAAATTTTCCCAAAACAATTTCGGACAAGAGGGAAAATTTTAGAAAAATTGTGATCTGATATTTGCGTACATACTCCTTCAACAACGACAAACATCGTTCTGTAGTTTTTTTTCTCGAAATAAAAAAAAATTTCCGACACAAGTATCAGGTTATAAGTAGTTATATTCCAAATCAAAAAATCTAAGTGTCCGACAAAAATATTGGGGCAAATCCAAAGTCGGACAAAAAATTTAATTTTTATTAATAAACTGTCTTTTAAAAAATACTGGGTTCGTGCAACCCTTACCTTTAAAACCATTTTTCCGACAACATTAGTAGGTTATAAGTAATTATATTCTTAATCAAAAAATCAAAGTGTCCGACAAAAATATTGGAGCAACTCGACAGTCGGACAAAAAATTTTATTTTTATTAGTAAACTATACTTTCAAATTATGCTGGGTTCGTGCATCCCTTATCTTTACAACCATTTTTCCGACAAAAGTTGTAGGTTACAAGTAATTATATTCTAAAACAAAAAATGTAATTGTCTGACAAAAATGTTGGGGCAAACGAACAGAAAACTTAATTCTTTTAGGCTATCGACGAGGAGGTATTATCAAAAAAAATTTTAAAACAATGTTTCTCGGTTACTTTTGAATCGATTTAGCTGAAAATTGGTACACACACTAAGTAAAGCATTTAAAAGGGTATGACGTAGGTCGGAACCCAAAATTTTCTTAAAATATTTTCGGACAAGAGGGAAAATTTTAGAAAAATTGTGATCTGATAATTTGTGTACATACTCCTTGAACAACGACAAACATCGTTCTGTATTTTTTTCTCGAATTAAAAAAAAAATTTTCAGCACATGTATCAGGTTATAAGTAGTTATATTCCAAATCAAAAAATCTAAGTGCCCGACATAAATAGTGGGGCACATCCAAAGTCGGACAAAAAATTTAATTTTTATTAATAAACTATACTTTTAAACTATTCTGGGTTCGTGCATCCCTTATCTTTACAACCATTTTTCCGACAAAAGTAGTAGGATACAAGTAATTATACTCTTAAACAAAAAATGTAATTGTCTGACAAAAATGTTGGGGCAAACGAACAGGAAACTTAACTCTTTTAGGCTATGGACGAGGAGGTATTATCCAAAAATATTTTAAAACAGTTTTTCTCGGTTATTTTTGAACCGATTTAGCTGAAAATTGGTACACACACTAAGTAAAACATTTAAAAGGGTATGACGTAGAGCTGTACCCAAATTTTCCCAAAAAAATTTCGGACAAGAGGGAAAATTTTAGAAAAATTGTGATCTGATATTTGCGTACATACTCCTTGAACAACGACAAACATCGTTCTGTAGTTTTTTTTTCTCGAAATAAAAAAAGAAATTCCGACACAAGTATCAGGTTATAAGTAGTTATATTCCAAATCAAAAAATTTAAGTGTCCGACAAAAATATTGGGGCAAATCCAAAGTCGGACAAAAAATTTAATTTTTATTGATAAACTATACTTTTAAATTATGCTGGGTTCGTTTACAACCATTTTTCCGACAAAGGTAGTAAGTTACAAGTAATTATATTCTTAAACAAAAAATGTAATTGTTTGACAAAAATCTTGGGGCAAACGAACAGAAAACTTAATTATTTTAGGCTATCGACGAGAAAGTAATATCAAAAAATTTTAAAAGAGTTTTCCCGGTTATTTTTGAATCGATTTAGCTCAAAATTGGTACACACACTAAGTAAAACATTTAAAAGGGTATGACGTAGAGATGTACCCAAAATTTTCTTAAAAAACTTTCCGACAAGAGGGAAAATTTTAGAGAAATTGTGATCTGATATTTGCTTACATACTCCTTGAACAACGACAAACATCGTTCTGTATTTTTTTTCCAATTAAAAAAATTTCCGACACAAGTATAAGGTTATAAGTAGTTATATTGTAAATCAAAAAATCTAAGTGTCCGACAAAAATATTGGGTCAAATCCAAAGTCGGACAAAAAATTTAATTTTTATTAATAAACTGTCTTTTAAAAAATACTGGGTTCGTGCAACCCTTACCTTTAAAACCATTTTTCCGACAACATTAGTAGGTTATAAGTAATTATAATCTTAATCAAAAAATCAAAGTGTCGGACAAAAATATTGGGGCAACTCGACAGTCGGACAAAAAATTTAATTTTTATTAGTAAACTATACTTTCAAATTATGCTGGGTTCGTGCATCCCCTATCTTTACAACCATTTTTCCGACAAAAGTAGTAGGTCACAAGTAATTATATTCTTAAACAAAAAATGTAATTGTCTGACAAAAATGTTGGGGCAAACGAACAGGAAACTTAATTCTTTTAGGCTATGGACGAGGAGGTATTATCCAAAAATATTTTAAAACAGTTTTTCTCGGTTATTTTTGAATCGACTTAGCTGAAAATTGGTACACACACTAAGTAAAACATTTAAAAGGGTATGGCGTAGAGCTGTACCCAAACTTTTCCCAAAAAAATTTCGGACAAGCGTTAAAATTTTAGAAAAATTGTGATCTGATATTTGCGTACATACTCCTTGAACAACGACATACATCGTTCTGTAGTTTTTTTTCTCGAAATAAAAAAAAATTTCCGATATAAGTATCAGGTTATAAGTAGTTATATTCCAAATCAAAAAATCTAAGTGTCCGACAAAAATATTGGGGCAAATCCAAAGTCGGACAAAAAATTTAATTTTTATTGATAAACTATACTTTTAAATTATGCTGGGTTAGTGTATCCCTTATCTTTACAACCATTTTTCCGACAAAGGTAGTAAGTTACAAATAATTATATTCTTAAACAAAAAATGTAATTGTCTGACAAAAATGTTGGGGCAAACGAACAGAAAACTTAATTCTTTTAGGCTATCGACGAGGAGGTATTATCAAAAAAAAATTTTAAAACAGTGTTTCTCGGTTACTTTTGAATCGATTTAGCTGAAAATTGGTACACACACTAAGTAAAGCATTTAAAAGGGTATGACGTAGGTCGGAACCCAAAATTTTCTTAAAAAATTTTCCGGCAAGAGGAAAAATTTTAGAAAAATTGTGATCTGATAATTTGTGTACATACTCCTTGAACAACGACAAACATTGTTCTGTAGTTTTTTTTTCTCGAATTAAAAAAATTTCCGACACAAGTATCAGGTTATAAGTAGTTATATTCCAAATCAAAAAATCTAAGTGTCCGACAAAAATATTGGGGCAAATCCAAAGTCGGACAAAAAATTTAATTTTTATTGATAAACTATACTTTTAAATTATGCTGGGTTCGTGTATCCCTTATCTTTACAACCATTTTTCCGACAAAGGTAGTAAGTTACAAGTAATTATATTCTTAAACAAAAAATGTAATTGTCTGACAAAAATCTTGGGGCAAACGAACAGAAAACTTAATTCTTTTGGGCTATCGACGAGAAGGTATTATCAAAAAAATTTTTAAAACAGTTTTCTCGGTTATTTTTGAATCGATTTAGCTCAAAATTGGTACACACCCTAAGTAAAACATTTAAAAGGGTATGACGTAGAGCTGTACCCAAAATTTTCCCAAAAAAATTTCCGACAAGAGGGAAAATTTTAGAAAAATTGTGATCTGATAATTTGTGTAAATACTCCTTGAACAACGACAAACATCGTTCTCTATTTTTTTCTGGAATTAAAAAAAAATTTCAGCACATGTATCAGGTTTTAAGTAGTTATATTAAAAAATCAAAAAATCTAAGTGTCCGACATAAATAGTGGGGTAAATCCAAAATCGGACAAAAAATTTAATTTTTATTAATAAACTATACTTTTAAACTATTCTGGGTTCGTGCATCCCTTATCTTTACAACCATTTTTCCGACAAAAGTAGTAAGTTACAAGTAATTATACTCTTGAACAAAAAATGTAATTGTCTGACAAAAATGTTGGGGCAAACGAACAGGAAACTTAATTCTTTTAGGCTATGGACGAGGAGGTATTATCCAAAAATATTTTAAAACAGTTTTCTCGGTAATTTTTGAATCGATTTAGCTGAAAATTGGTACAAACACTAAGTAAAACATTTAAAAGGGTATGACGTAGAGCTGTACCCAAAATTTTCCCAAAAAAATTTCCGACAAGAGGGAAAATTTTAGAAAAATTTTGATATGATATTTGCGTACATACTCTTTGAACAACGACAAACATGGTTCTGTAGTTTTTTTTCTCGAAATAAAAAAAATTTCCGACACAGGTATCAGGTTATAAGTAGTTATATTACAAATAAAAAAATCTAAGTGTCCGACAAAAATATTGGCGCAAATCCAAATTCGTACAAAAAATTTAATTTTTATTGATAAACTATACTTTTAAACTATGCTGGGTTCGTGTATCCCTTATCTTTACCACCATTTTTCCGACAAAACTAGTAAGTTACAAGTAATTATACTCTTAAACAAAAAATGTAATTGTCTGACAAAAATCTTGGGGCAAACGAACAGAAAACTTAATTCTTTTAGGCTATCGACGAGAAGGTATTATCAAAAAAATTTTTAAAACAGTTTTCTTGGTTATTTTTGAACCGATTTAGCTCAAAATTGGTACACACACTAAGTAAAACATTTAAAATGGTAGACGCAGAGCTGTACTCAAAATTTTTCCAAAAAAATTTCCGACAAGAGGGAAAATTTTAGAAAAATTGTGATCTGATATTTGCGTACATACTCCTTGAACAACGACAAACATAGTTCTGTAGTTTTTTTTCTCGAAATAAAAAAATTTCCGACACAAATCGGGTTATAAGTAGTTATATTCCAAATCAAAAAATCTAAGTGTCGGACAAAAATATTGAGGCAAATCCAAAGTCGGACAAAAAATTTAATGTTTATTAATAAACTATACTTTTAAATTATGCTGGGTTCGTGCATCCCTTATATTTACAACCATTTTTCCGACAAAGTAGTAAGTTACAACTAATTATATTCTTAACCAAAACATGTAACTGTCTGACAAAAATGTTGGGGCAAACGAACAGAAAACTTCATTATTTTAGGCTATCGACGAGGAGGTATTATCAAAAAAAATTTTAAAACAGTTTTTCTCGGTTATTTTTAGATCGATTTAGCTGAAAATTGTTACACACATTAAGTAAAAAATTTAAAAGGGTATGACTTGGATAATGGAGAAGAAGACACAATGATGAACTCCAGACAATATACGGTGATGAAAACATAGTACGCTACATTAAATCAAACAGAATACGATGGGCGGGTCACGTACTAAGATCAAGTGACGAAAGACTTCTAAACGCCACATTCTGGGAAAGGCCCGATGGAAAAAGGTCAGTTGGTCGCCCAAGAAAGAGATGGAAGGACGCAGTAGCCAGCGATCTACGCAAAATGGGAGTACAGCAATAGGAAATAGCTGCTCAGGACCGACAACAATGGAGGGAAATAGTAAACGCGGCCAAGACTCACATAGAGTTGTAGAGCCAAATGATGATGATGATGATGATGACTTAGAGTTGTACCCAAAATTAATTTTGGGTATTAACTACAGTTACATTATTAACTACATTTTTTAACTACAGTTAAGAATTTAATATTCACCATTGGCGCGCATACGGGTAATATGAGCCGAAAAATACGTAATTTAATATGAAGTCAAAAATGTATAAAAATTAATTTTTTTTAAATTGTACCAAAACGCCCCATTATTTTTGTCCGACAAGTGATCCAATATGCATTACACATGTAAAAAAACAGTACAAAATAAAAATAACATGTGTGGTAATAAATAAAAAAATTTCAGGAAATTGACATTTTCAGCGCGTCCGACTGCGCATATGCCCCGTGAAAATTGTCCGACAAGGTTACCACATTATTGTAAAAAGGTTTTATGGTAGATTTCGTTAAAATTAGCTATGTGGTAATAAATTTATTATTTTCATAAATTTTAAGTTATTTTTCGGGTGTAACTACAATGATATTATGCTAAAAATGATGGTGTATCGCATATTTAAAATGCGTTTATCTCGAAAACGGTTGAGTTTAGGAAGATGAAAGAAGTATACATTTTTTAAGTAAAACTAATAAGAAAATAAAAATTTTAATGTCAAAATTATACAGAGTGAGGGATAAAAAAAATTGAACGTAATAAATGAGTGCTGAAAGGCATATGTGGCGCCCTCTGGGCAATGCATAATTTTTGGTAAGGAATATAGATTTCTCGACCCAAGAAACCCGCAGATATAAAATTTCATGTTGTTATCTCATACCTATCAGGAAATATTCAATAATAAATAAAAAAAAAGTTTAACTTTGACACCCTGTATCTCGGCTATTATAAACTTTGTACTAAGGTAAGTTAGCTTAAATCGGCCTATTTTAACCTCAGGGACCTGAGGTTAAGCTATGGCCCATTCTTTACCAAACACCCTGTATGCATAAAAATTACTTTTTATTTTAATTGTACCAAAACGCCCCATTATTTTTGTCCGACAAGTGTTCCAATATGCATTACACATGTAAAAGAACAGTACAAAATAAAAATGACATCTGTGGTAATAAATAAAAAATTTTCAGGAAATTGACATCTTCGGCGCGTCCGACTGCGCATATGCCCCGTGAAAATTGTCCGACAAGGTTACCACATTATTGTAAAAAGGTTTTATGATAGATACCGTTAAAATTATCGATGTGGTAATAAATTTATTATTTTCATAAATTTGACATATTTAGCGTGTCCGACGCGTCATATGCCCCAATATTTTTGTCCGACAAAATTGTTTTCGTTGTTTATATGACAAAATCCATTGATTAAAATAGAATGACCAATGTGGTAATAAATTTTTTTCTTGCATAAAATTGACAACTTCGTCACCGCTTGACAGATAAACGCCCCACTACCATAATGCGCCAAGCTCAAAATTTGTCCGACTCCACCCAAATAACAAGTACAAAAAGTTTCAACGGTGTGGTCATAAATAATAATTGTATATGCGGGCCCAAGGCCTATTATATGTTTTTAACCATTTGCGTTACCTTTTCTATGCAAGTTTACTAATATCGTAACCGAAGTTTTACCCGAATTCGCATAGTGTCTGAAAACATGTTCTTTTATTACGTCCTGTATGCATAAATTTTTGTCAATCGTAAACGGGAATGATGATGACATCCTTCTATTTAGGTTACTGAACACATTTCTGGTTTTTTTACTTTTCCGTAAACGTTCACATTGATTTACTTTATACATTCCAACGATATGTGAAAACACATAAAAACAGCTTGTAAAACCGTTGGGATTTGGTTTAGGAAAATTATGGAGATTTCGGGGTTTATTGAAAAATGTCAAGTGAACCTTTGGGGATGAAAAATACTCGCAACGAAAATTCAGCTGAAATGTATCCGGAAAATAAAAAAAAATATCTTTAGCGAGTCGGAATATTCATAGCAAAAGTAAAAATGAAAATATCACATAACAGTGGAGATCAATGTTTTGGCAATGAAAAGTAAATACATACTACCTTTACTACATTAAATTTACTTACTGCATAATTATCTACAAGAAGTTTACACTTTTACACTGTCTTACATTACAAGTATACATGAATTTTTTAAGGAAGTCGATGAAAAAATTCAGAAATAATCAAAAGTACGCTCATATTGTATTCATTGATTATGAGAAAGCATATGATCGAGTTTCTCGATTCTCGATAAGATTCTGTGGTGAACACTCAATAACAAAGGAATCCCCAGATCCGCGAATATGTAAATATTGTGAGAGATACGTATAAGGAAGTAACCGCTAGTATTGGGATAGGTTTGAGAGAGACTGATAAAGTTCAAGTGAAAGTAGGAATGCAACAACGCTTGGTGCTTATCCCTTATTTATTCTCACTAGTTTTGGATCAGATACAGTTTTTTGCAGCAATTACAGTAAAATGGCGGTTTTTTAAAAGTTCTATCACAATAAAACGATCATCTCTTTGCCAGGTAACTCTTCTACGACAGGAACCAGGTCGACGTGAATATGTACCAATCTCTATAAAGCGATGGTAAGCTCTCCATAATACTGTAGTTCTCGGAATACTTAGGGTTTGCTCACTATGGAGAGCAATGGATTGTATCCTCGCTCCGGCCCTTGCTCCCTGGTATGTCGGTTCACTAAACTCAGACGCAACCGGCTAGATATTTTAGTCGATAATTTTTTTTTTACCAATTTTGCAAAAATTGGCAAAATTACTAACTATTTAGGGATTATTAACTATTTAGTAATTATTTTTTGCCAATTTTACTAAAATTGGCAAAATTACTGACTAAAATATCTAGAAAGTTGCGTCTGAGTTTAGCGAACAGACTATATTTATATTCGTGAATTCTCGCATTTAAAATAATGTATTTATTTTACATAGCGATCGAAACTCTATTATTATCGATCGCTATGTAAAATAAATACATTATTTTAAATGCGAGAATTCATGAATATAACGAATATAAATACCAGGGAGCAAGGGTCGGAGCGAGGATACAATCCATTGCTCTCCGTAGTGAGCACAACTTTAAAGTTTCGGATACATAAACTTGATTTCTTCCGTCTTGTAGCAATGCCATAGTTTCAGCAACATCTACAACTGTAGATAAATACATAACACCAAATATTAATTATTCACTTAGTCGAAGTCCACGTTTGACAAGCTGAATTACTGTTTTCAACTTAGAAGATAAACAGCAACTATAAAAATCAATAACATAAACGTCAAAACTAAGTCACAGACTGTCAAAATCAAGCAGGCATGATCGCAATAAATGTTTAAGTTTGACGCAATTTGAAACAGTGCATAAAACTTCCAAAGAAGTTTTATTTTCGAAAATTTATAGGGTGACCACTTTTTTCCGGTAAGTATATTACAAAAACTCGTGAAAACACTAATTTTTTAAAACCTTTTTTTGGTCTGTGTCACTGTCTCCGCAAATTTTTAAACCCATTTTAAAAACAGTTCTAGACTACCTGGCACCTGAAATTTTCATATTAGCTCTGAACTAGCTAATAACGCAATATTTAACTGCTATTATTATACAGGGTGATTGATTATTGTGGTAAAGCTCTGTAGATCCGTTATAGTAATAGATAGCAATAAAAGTTAAAAACAAAAATTGTAGCCAACTTTGAGCTTCACATTACAAAATTAGTTTGAATGTTACAGGGTGTTCCATAACATAGTGGCAGACCCAACTTTTGTTTTTTTAAATTGAACACCTTGTATTTTATTTTATATTTGAAATCTTCTTAACTTCTCCATTACAAAAATATAAAGGTTTGGTAAGTTATACAGGGTATTTACAAAGTTACAGTGGAGTCCCGATGTAACGAACCCCGATTTAAAGAATTCCCCAATATAACGATTTTTTTTAAATCCCCTGCAAACTTCCACCAAACTCAACGTAAAAAATACCGCTATATAATGAACTATTTCGATTTTAATCCTCGATATAACGAATTTTTACGATTTGCGGAGATAAATTAAAACCCCTGTATAATGAATATTGAGTGTAGCAAACCCCTATATAAAGCACGCAACCACTGTATTACGCATTTCTCCGTTCCAAACCTCGGTTTAGCGTAGTTGAGTATAGAAGTCCACACATGAAAACAATCAGACCTGCTTCCCGCCCCCCTTTCTTGGTGAAAGGTGAGCTACAGGGTAAAAATGTGCCGGGTGCCGGGGTAAACATGTACCCGTTGGAGGTCCCATGCTCCAAGAAAAGGCTTACCAGTTCGCAGAACAATTAGGTCACGCAGACTTTCGAGCCAGTATTGGCTGGTTGGAGCAGTTCAAAAAGAGACACAAAATGAGTTTCAAAAAGTTTGTGGCGAAAGTGCTGCCGTGGATGATGTAACCGAAGATTGGAAAGCTAAATTGACAGATTTGAACCGTGGATACAATGCAGATGATATCTACAATGCTGATAAGACAGGGCTTTTTGACTGGGTTAAGCGATGAGAAATTCGTTATAATATTTATAGAGGTTTGAATTCGGCTTTAAAAACCTCTTTTTAACGAATATTGGCCGTATTTTACCTCGATATAACGAACGCCGTTATTGAAAAATTTCTGATATAACAAATTTCTTTTCGGGCTCTTCAGATTCGTTATACCGAGGTTCTACTGTATAACCAATTTTATATGAAAATCGTAACAAGTTCAACTCCCTGCATAAATAAAATTAAGCACAACGGTAAGGGTTTATTGATGCCATATTTTTTCATTTATTGTCAAAATTTTCATTATATTGCTAATTTTCTTTATATTGAATACAGGGTGAGTCAAAACGCAAGTACATTATTTTCTCAGTAATTTTAAAAAGAACAACCTATATTTTATATCACTACCGAAAAGTACTATTACCGTACTTTAATTTTTGATAACATTTCCCTATGTCTAAATTTATTATTTTTCGAAATATTTTCATTTTTCAGAGCAAATTATTAATAACGGGTCTAAATGTTTCCTCATTTTATGTAAGCCATGACTGAATTGTCTAAAACTGACAATTTACGATTACTGATTATTACGGAGCGGATTCATATGCGATCAATTTTGATGAAATATGCGCATATATATGCAGTAAAAAATTACGAAATATGCGCAAGATATGCACAAAAATTCAAAAAATGCGCATTTTGAGAAACCACAAATTTTCTGTTCTATTCTATTCTAGGGGGTTCTTTTATAGGGGGGGCGGCAATCTTATTTATTATCTTTAAAATAAAATCATTATTTTTTATATATGCAATTTATTCACATTTTTTACAAAAACTGATACCAATAGTTACCTATTTAAAATGAAACAACAATATCACTATATTTAAATATCTTCGATTATAATTCACTACAATGTGTTTTTTCAAATTTTTTACGAGGAAACATTCTTTTCGATCAGATAAAATATTTTTATAACTTAAAAAACTCCTTTCAACATCAACAGAAGTAATTGGGGCGTAATTAAAATAACTTGTTAAAGCCGAAAATTCTGCACCAAAATCAATTTCAAAATTTCCATTAAAAATTTCGCATATGTCCTCCAAAGTTTTAAAGCTGTTAAAGACGGGATCTGATCTAAAGCATGAATATTTCAATTTCCGTTAGAAAATCGTAAAACTATGGTTAAAGGTGTAAATTCTCTTAACAATAGGGGATTTAAAAAAATCACCAGAATTATAGGTACCTACTAAATTGGGATACAAATTGTACTAAATATAACAAAAGTAAATAAAATTCGGATTTCCCGGTAAACCATCCTTCATCATTTTAACATCCTACAATCATTTTATAACGGCATACTATAAGTACTACTTAGTACTTACTTTGTGTAAAGATCGGGTATTTTCTAAGAAAAATGAAAAGGCAGTGAATGAACCGTCTCTCTTCAGGTAGTTCTCGAATTAATAGATACGACAGCCTGTGGGGGGAAATATTTTGTGTCGAATTCAAAAATTTTAATTTTTTTTTGGACTTAAATATTTTTAAATATGCAAAAAATATGCATGTTTTTTTAAAATATGCAAAATTTAGTAAAGTTATCAAATATGCGAAATATGCATGCAATATGCATTTAGCATAAAATTCGCTCCCTACTGATTATCAATCTGTAATCAAAGGTGGCTACAATTAACTTTTATTACATATAGCGGATCTACGGAGCTTTACCCCACGAATCAATCGCCCTGTATGGATAAATCGATTTTTTCTTAATTTCAAACAATTTTAAAAATGTGACTAATGCAATGATATTTTAAAGCACATTAATAAATCGATATCTACAAATTGATGGTGGCTCAGTGGCATTAGACTGAAGTTCGAGAAATTCCGAGTTCGAACCCGGCTGTGGCTGTTACGTATCTTTTTTTAATTTTTTTAGTAAATAAATAAAAGTTTATATAATTAAAATTAATATTTTTTAAGTTAATTATTATTATAAAAATTATATATTTCTACCATTTAAAGACACCGCGGTATTATAAAAAGTACTTTTGTCTACTAGTGTAGTTTTTGGAATTATAATTATAATAGTTAATACACCTACCAAAAATTCATATTTTATAAGGTAATTATCCTTTCGAAACCTGTTGTATCCTATATAGAGTGCACTGGAATGAGTGTTACCCCCCCCCCTTATTAACTTATTTATTTTTAGCACAAAAGCAAAACGCTCATACAGGTCGATTTTTAAAATAATCTTAGTATGTTATAGCATCAATGTTTCGAACTTTGCTCGATCCCTCTTCAGGTGACAGGCACAACTTTGATTTTTTTTAATAGGAAAGTACATCCTGTGACACTTCATTTAAAAGCTTTTGAAATACTGATTACAAAAATTGTATAATACTGTAATCCTTTTTAAGAGCGTAGACGTTCCAATTATTTTTAAACGCATTTATTTTTTTGAATCCTGAGAAAATTAATAAGTATTTTTTTAAAATTTAAACACAGAACGAAATATTACACTATTATCGATGGTCGAAAGTCCCTAAGAACTTCTATAATGATTATTTTTATAAGTCACAGGGGTGAAAAAAAAGAGAAAATTTAGTCTGATTTTTCATTTCAAATATGAAGGGTACACGGGAAAAACGTTCATTTTTGTAGAAATTGCATTTTTTACTCCATCTTGTAGTAAATTCCAGTTTGCATCTTCTGAAACCTTTAACCTTTAACTACACGCGCTGGCGTACTTTGTACGCCAGATATAAGAATTCTACTGGAAATATATTTAAAAATTTAATTTTTGACCTTGCTTATTTTTCTAACCTAGCACTGGAATGTGCTTTACAATTTGGTTTTAGTTTCGTTATAATCGGCGTTCTGGAAAGATCGTAATTTACATTTTATATTTGTTGTTTCCGGTGGTGGACAATATACCCCAGGATTATATTACTATAAGTCGTAATATAAGTACATATTTTAATTGTTTTTTAGTCATTATGGCAAAAAATATATTTTTCTTTGTAAACAATACTTTTTGTCCTGTAAAAAATCACATTTAAAAAAAATTTTTATTGGTAATTTTATTTATCATGGAATCCAGTTATTCCATGATTCCAGTTATAAATCCCAATTGGCTTACTGAAAAGGAACTCCAAGTATTCACTGATGCCGAATAAGGTTTATAACTAGAGTTCGGATTTAAAAGCATAAAGTAATGCAAAAAAAAGCGCTTAAAAAGAATAACGATTTTATGAAAAAAAGCATTTTACTATACAAAAAAAGCATGAAAATAAGCATATAAATTTTGAGAAACCATTTTTTTAATATATATAATTATCTCTAGGCTTAGGTTAATAACTAGTAAATTATAATTATAAATTTAAAAATAAAATAGAATAAACAAAAAAAAAATAGATAAGGGAGACGAAAATGTTTTAACCTAATTTTTATCCACACGCTTTAGATGAAGGAAAATATATCATTTTTGTTTAAAGCATGAAATAACTAAATACTCATTTAAATGTTCCTTCATTAAGTTTCGGCGCCTGTCACTCAAAACATTTTTGTATATCGAAAAGCTTTTTTGTTTTTATTTAGCCAATGCCTCGAAAACTAATGGCCATTGGCATGGTAGGTACGGTGAATTTTTGCAGTTAGGTACCTAGTGAAGTGTCTTATTACTGTGCAAAGTTGACGTCATTGTCTTTGCAAAGAGACGCTAATTGTATCCAAACGTATATCGAAAAGCTTCTTTCAACGTCCACACTGGTTATCATGCATACTTTCACTTTGCCACTACTGCCGGATCCATATTTATATCTTCAACGTGTTCTCCATTTAAAACTGAAAATATTTTCTTTATCTTTTGAAATTCTTCGTTTTTTGTTAATACATCTTTGACTTTTGTTAATACTATCTGATCAATTTTTCCAGGGATACCTTCCATCTATTTTTCAAAACTGTTTTTTGGATCGACTGAACTAATGACATTTGCTGCTTCTCCAGATATTTTTTGTTTTACTCACAAAACAAAAGTTACTTTTGATAAAATCAAGATTGTTTTATAATTATATTTCCCTAAAACATCCTGACAATCCTTTATCGATTTGCTGGCAGTATCTTTAAGTTCCAATTCGAAGCTTTTAAAATTTTCGAAATATTCGGCATAGTATAAAGCTGCATCTTACCATGTACCCCTCAGAGTTAACACTGGTTCCGGTAGTAATGGAGTGTTAGGGAATCTGTATCTAAAAAGTTCCACCCCTAAAGGATCTATAATGAAAATTTTTCCCATTTTTTATCAATTCATTAACAAGTGGAAATTGCAGCCGTATAGTCTCAGCAACGCGATTCAGGGCATGTGCTAGGCACGTACAGTGAATTAGATTTGGATAAAACACTTTAAGATTTGATGCTGTTTTGTTGGTGGGCACAGCCTCGGGAAGATAAAAATTTGTTAAAGCTTCATTTACGAATCTTGGAACTGCATTGTTATAATCTGCTTCTAGTTCTTTTAAGCACACTAAATATTCCTTCGTCAAGATTTCTTCGTGAAGTACGCCTATGATTAAGTTTAGCGACGTACCTTCCACAAATATCCGTAGTCTCGTCCACAGCAAACCAGGTGTAAATATTCCACTAATGTTTTTACTTTTTTCAGGTTTCCTTGTAAACGCATTTAACATATTTTTACGCAGAGCACTTTTATTCAGCACATGTCTCTGATACTACTTTTCCAAAAATTATTTAAAACTTTCATTTTGCAATTTATTTAATGGGAGATCAGAGTCCACAATTGCACTGCATAGATCAAAATTAAATTTCTGCTATTCACAAATGCAAAAATAATAATAGTATATAAAAAAGCACCAAATAAGCACAAAAATTCAAAAAAGGCATAAAAGAGTGGTGTCAAAATTACTTATTTTTGTATATTTCGTTCATATTTAAAAATAAAATAGTCCTGCTTGTATTATTTACCATAAGCATTATGCTTAGAAATCTGGACTCTATTTATAACAAACAACTAAGTGTATTTTTTCAAAAAAAAATTAAACAAATATGCTGTTTTTAAGTGTATTTTCTTGTGGCGTACAAAGTACGCCACGCGTGTAGTTATGTTATAACTTTATGCGCGGGTAGTTAAAGATTAAACAAAGCAATAACAAGACAAGTCACGAGAAAAAGCCCATAACTATATCAGACAACTCATACACGACAAGAATATGCTAAGTCCACGCGGTACAGGAAAATAACAAGTCCAAAACATCGAAACGCGACGGTTCCTTATTTCGGTGGCAATCAGACGGTCAGTCATAAAACGGGCGGAAAAAATAAACGCGTTTAAAAATAATTCGAACAAAATTTTGCGCCTGCTCCCTTAAAAAGGATTAAAGTGTTATACATTTTTGTAATTAGTATTTCCAAAGCTTTTAAATGAGGTGTCACATGATGATGTACTTTCCCATTTAAAAAAATCAAAGTTGTGCCTGTCACCTGAAGAGGTATCGCGGAAAGTTCGAAACATTGATGCTGTATTATACTATGATTATTTTAAAAATCGGCCTGTCCGAGCGTTTTGCTTATGTGCTAAAAATAAAAAAGTTAATAAGGGGGGGGGGTAACACTTATTCCAGCGCACTGTATAAAAAAACCGTGGTATTATAATAAGTACTTTTACATTAGAGTAATTTTTGGCAATTTAAGCATTTCATATCATCAAATTATTTTATATTCTCTCCTATAAATAATAAAAACGTTTTATTATAAAAGAGTTATTTTTTATAAAAGTGTAATTATAATCATGCTAGATGAAATAACAGATTCCTCTGGACAATTATATTCTCTATCTATAAATCTAGTTATAAGTCAAAGTAACGTATATTGGAGAATCCTTTTTTTTTTGTTGGATCAACAACTAACTATGTCTCAGACAAAATTGAAACTCTCCAGGTAAGTGGAGCGTGGGCGTCAAGTTGATACTATTGGTATCGATTTCAACCAATCATCATATTATTATTTCATTGTATTTGTTTGCTGTCTACGTCTAAAATGTTTTGAAATAAATAAAAAAAATGTTTATATTATAGAGTAGGGTCAGACTGGATTCCATTCAATGAAAAAAAAAACAATAAAAAATTCGTCTACATATTTATAGTCAAATCTAAAACATTATTTTTAGAGCAACATGTTGAATAAATAGAAAAACATAAAAAAACACTTCTTTCACAAATGTCGATTTTAGTTGTACAATAAGGTGTCCGATTTTTTATCGTATCTGATTTTCTATCGCACACAACAATATTGTATCGTTGTTTGAGCTTATTCTTTATCTTAATTTAATAAAGATCACAAGGCGGCACAAGAATCGGACAGAAATTGGTTTATTCAAGGTTATTCTATCATCGTAAAAAAAGGCAGAAACGTATCACCTAAAATGCGTGCATCCGATCAATGAAAGGAGAGGACAAAGCAGGCTAATTTAACACACTTCTTTGAAAAGAAAAAATGACGAAAAGCCATTTTTTTAAATTATTTCCTTATGTCATAGTCCATTCTTTCACGGATTTTGCTCTAAATTTTAAAGGACCGCTTGGATTGACATGAAATTTGGCATACGTATAGCTTGCATGCCAAAGAAAAAAAGTGATATTGTGCCTATGTGTGCTTTTGCCCTGGGGTGACTTTCACCCCCTCTTGGGGGTGAAAAAATATATGTCCAAAATAAGTCCGGAAATGGGTAAACTCACTAATTTTAAGTAACTTTTGTTCAATAGAGCTTTTTCGCCAATTCAACACTTTTCGAGTTATTTGCGAGTGAATATGTTAATTTTTCAACAAAATAACCACATTTTTAGACGGGTTTCACAAACAACTCAAAAAGTAAGTAATTTGTCGAAAAAAACATTCTTAGCAAAAATATAGCCTATAAAAAATACAATAAATGGTGTACGCGTTAGGTCTCTGGATCTCGTAGAACCAGAGTTATAGCCAATGAAAAATAGATTCATATTCACCAAATTTCAAATAGAATATTTCGACGTGAAATATCCAAAAAATTAAGCACTTTTTGGGGAAAATCCATTATAACTTTTTAAAATGTTTAAAAAAAATCTTTATTTCTGTTTTCACAAAAAGTTTCTAGCATTAAATTTAAGCAAGTTACGCTCAAAATAAAGTTGGTCCCTTTTGTTTTTGCAAAAAAAATCGGGAAGACCACCCCCTAATTAGCAAATGAAATGAAATTAATCGTTACCGCTCCACAAATTATTTTACTTATGTTGTTTTTATATGATCTGTAAGTCTCATCGATTTAAAGTGCTTATTTTTGAAAAAATTGGGTTTCAAATTAAAATGTTAAAAATTTAAATTTTGAAAAATATGTTTTTTTCAGAATAACTTAAAAATTGTTAGAGATACCAAATATCTCGAAAAACAAAAAAAGCCAGATTTGGTTTTCTGAATATCATGTATTTTTTTGTTTTTCTGTTAGACAAAAAATTGATTAAGATTTGGTGTTTTTAATTAGCATACATTCGTGATCGGTGACTCGTTCAACCACTTTTAACTACAGCCCTTTCAATAATAAGGACTTTGAACCGATGAAACTTACAGGTCATATAAACAATATATACACGAGTCAAGAAACTTGTGAAGTCGTAACGATTAAGTTCATTTAAGATACTAATTAGGGGGTGATTTTCTCGATTCTTTTACCAAAACCAAAAGGGACTAACTTTATTTTGAGCGTAACTTGATTAATTTTGATGCTAGAATTTCTTTTGATGAAACGAAAATGAAGATATTTTTAAACACTTTAAATAAGTTGTAATAAGTTTTCCCTGAAATGTGCTTCATTTTTGGTTATTTCACGTTAAAGTATTCCATTTGGAATTTGACGAATATGAACCTATAACTCTGCTTCTACTAGGTGTAGAGACGTCATATATACATTTTTATTTTAAATTTTTTACAGGCTATATTTTTGCTAAGAATGTATTTTCGACAAAATACCTACTATTTGAGTTATTTGCGAAAAACCGTCTAAAAGCGTGGTTATTTTGTTGAAAAACTGAACATATTCATTGCCCAATAACTCGAAAAGTATTGACTTAGTGAAAAAACTCTATAGAACAAAAAATACTTAAAATTAGCCAATTTATCCATTTCCTGACTTTCTTTGGAGGAATATTTTTTCACCCCCAAAAGGGGGTGAAAACCACCCCCGGGGCAAAAGCACATATCGGCACAATATCACTTTTTTTCTTTGACTTGTTAGCTATGTGTATGCCAAATTTCATGTCAATCCAAGCGGTTCTTTAAAATTTAGAGGTTTTGCAATATTTTACCGTTAAAGAACGGACTATCAGTGATTTCGTTTAACCCATTCACTGCCGATAACGCACCAGCGCGTAATATGAGCCCTAACAACTCTATTTTGGAACAAGCAGTTATTTTGCAAATAAAATACATTATTTTATTAAATTCTGTTATTTAATTTTTTTTTAATTGTAGATATGCAATTAACAACATTTCTTTTGGTGTGTAGAATTATTTTTACAATTTAATTATATATTTTATGTTGGGTACTACTTAATTAATTGTCGGATAATCGAAAAATGGTGACAACTAAATATTGGAACAAGCTGTTTTTAACAAATTAAAATAAAAATTAATATGTCGTAACGTCTCCCTTAGCTTGAATAACAGCCTGAACTCTATTAGGCATTGTATCAACTAATCAGGGGTGAAACTATCCCATATTTCTTGCAATTTAGTACATAGTTGTGGCAAATTATGCTGAGGGTTATTTCTTAGGCGTTGTTTCATTTTTTGCCAAAGTGTCTTTATTGGATTGAGATCCGGGCTACTAGAAGGGTGTGACAAAACTTTAATGTCATGTTCTCCCATCCATTTTTTTGTAGATTTATCCGTATGTCATGAGGCTCCGTCCTGTTGAAAGATATAATCTCCGGATGGATATAACGTTGCCGCACTTCGTAAAAATGAATGTTCAACATGAATGGCACACCATGATGCCCTGTGGAAACTTTACAGTCCTTTTGAGACAATCTCTATGGAATGCTTCTGTCTTTTCCCTAATCACACGCTTTCGGTAATCTCCCACACAGACATCAAATTTGCTTTCGTCGCTATAGATAACTTTGTTCCAGTCAAGTTTGGTCCACGAAAGTTTTGATTTAGCCCAAATATTATAATCATTCCTTTTCTGAGTTTCCCTCTACAATGGTTTTTCTTTGGCCTATTCGAATAAATAAAAAAATAGAAAATTTGTATCGCAAATAAGAACCTATCAAACATACCTTATAAAAACTAAGACCGCTTTTGTGGATATATTTGCGACAGCATTCTCTGGAAACATTCATCCCAGTTTCTCTATTTCATCTAGCAGTTGCTTCTCGTAGTGTATTTCTTCTTCCCGACTTACATATTCTGATTAAATGTCTTACACTCCTTTGAGAAAAAGCTTTTGTACGGCCTGAGCTTTTGCCGCGAACATCAATACTGGCAGTTTCACCATATTCCTTAATTATTATATTAAACACAGTAGTTGCTGCTACAGTCAATTCACTGGAAGTTTCACGCATTGTCTTCCCTTTGTGGTACTGATGAATAATAATTTCTCGCACTTTTGGATCAGTAGGTTTTCCACGTGCCATTATTGTACTTTACTGATCATAGAACTGACAGTTGTTAATTTATTTATACTCAAATGACGCGTTATAATTATTGTTGACAACAAACTAGCTATTCTGGATCGAAAGTTCCGAGTGGTAGTGAGTTCGAATCCCACCAGGGTCAGAAACTTTTTCATTTATTATAAATTAATCAATGAAAATAGTTTCTGTCCTTGTGGGATCGGTACTCACCGGAGGGACCGCAGACGTTCGGATACAATTAGCGTCTCTTTGCAAAGACAATGACGTCGACTTTGCAAAGTAACAAGACACTTACTCAACACACACACTACACATTACACCGAGTTAGTGATAAGTTACCTATACAATTACGTAGCTAAAGGTTCTAGTTCTAAACCAAGGCCAGAATCAGAGAAAAAAAAACTAGCTACTCGTATGTTTGATTTCAAAGTATTCTTTCCGTCAAGCTGATAAAATTTCACGAGTTTCTCGCGGCACGCTAAAACGCGCGGAAAATTAAAAAATGTTCCAATATTTAGTTGTCAGCAGTTTTTGATTATTAAACAATTAATTGAACAGTAATCAACATAAAGTGTATAATTAAACCATAGAAATACTTCCATACATCATAAAAAATGTTGTTATTTCAAATTTACATTTAAATTTTTTTTAAATAAAACAATTTTAGTAAATTGGCATTTTATTCACCAAATAAATGCTTGTTGCAACATATCGCACCCTCAGTGCAAGACTGCAGAAGTCAAAATAAGTAAGTTTCGAGATAAAGACGATTTTGTTTATTTTCGTGCTAATATCGGTGAAATAAGACACAAATTTTAAGAAAAATTACCATTTAACTATGATTTTGCATTCTTTTCAGCCTATATTACATTAAACAAAAATAGAAATTTTAATAAAATAATATTAACGCAAAAAAATTAGGAATTTCAAATCTACAACACTTTTGCACGGAAAAAATTGTTAATCACTACACATTTAGTATTAGAATTTCAAAGTTACAACAGTTTTGCACGGAGAAAATTGTAAAAAGCGTAGACACACTTACTTTTACAGTAAAACCTGTGTTACCGGCCACCTGTACTAACGGCCAGTTTAAAAATTACCCAAACCAATTATGTACAGTAAAACCTGTGTTAACGGCCACCTGTCAAAACCGGCCACCTGAACTAGCCGGCCAGCTTCAAAGTTCCCCAAACCAAAATTTTTGGACTACAAAACCTGGTATTAGCGGCCACCTTTTTATATCGGCCAATAGTTCTGTCATTTTTAGTGACCGTTATTGACAGGTTTTACTGTATATCTAGACTACAAAAACTGGCATTACCTGCCACCTTTCTATATCGGCCAATAATTCTTTCATTTTTAGTGGCCGTTGCTGACAGGTTTTACCGCAGTTGTTGTCTTCTTCTCGTACATCATCTTGTGTTAAAATATTTTTAATAAAAATTATGGTGGGCTTCTGGTATCATACCCGAATGGCATAAGTATACCAAATCTTTTTTTTTTGGCCATTTGAATTTTTGGCTGTTCTTTGACAAGTTTTCTGAGAATAGATATTTTTGACCTCTCAGTATTGTCAATACACAAGTTTTAAGATAACTGTTTTTCCTTTTAAAAGCTTATGGAAAATAAATATAATATTACACAAAGGACATAAAATTTACATGAATAGATTGGTCTCGAAAATCTTTGTTTATTGTCTCAGCCGTTAATGGATTACGTAGACGCTCTGTAGATTAAAATTAAACACCACAGATATAGATATTAAAATAACAAATATCTTACTTTTTTCATTGCTTGTTATCGAATCCGTTGCAATGTTCCGTGCAAAACTGTTGTAACTCTGTTACATTAGAATTACAACAGTTTTGCACGGAACTTATGTTCAAAAACGCAAAATAGTTAAACTGTTGTTGTTGTAATATTTAGCCCATTAAGCATTTGAAAGTTACTAAAGTTTTACAGGCGATAGATATGCATGTTTACAATCGAATTCCATGATTACTTCATTTTCATAAAATTTTGAGTTACTGCAATCTTGCACTGAGGGTGCGATATAATTGTTAGGGCTCGTATGATTACTTCAGTCAGGTGACGTTCACGCGTCAGCGAATGATATGGTTAATTCAGTTAGGTGCCGTTCAACAGAATGAAACAACAAAATTGAAAAATTTGAGATAGGATACAAAAACCATTGAAATGTTGGCCATGGTTCAAGGTCTATCACCAACCTAAAAGAGGACAGAGAAGACGTATCATCGCAATAATCTTACTTTTATACCAAGAGTAGGAATATATACGCGTACATCAAACATCAATAGGCTGAAGCTCTTAACACATTCGCGGACACGCTGTCATTTTATACACGTATTCTTATGGAGTAAATGACTTCATATGCAGTCATGACCGCGAATGTGTTAAACAGGCCCTCATCCAAATTAAAGTGAATCTAGCTTTTGCGATGTGCACTCTTCTCTTCTGGTTATTGGTTCATTCTTCATTTATTATGGTGTAGAAGTTGTTGTGGTACCTCACTCTTTCTACTGAGGTTTGTTAACGTATACTTGATATTCTGTTTTCTTTTTCTTGTTAATTATCATGAGCATTGTCTTCTTTACATTTATATTGAGTCCGTATTGTTGACTATAAAACTTGATTTTATTTATAAGAATTTGTAGTTCTTCTAGGGCCTAGGGTGTTCGCATATACTATGGTATTATCTGGATATCAGATGTTGTTTAAATGGTACCCGCTTAAGAATCCATTTTCAGTTTCATATAAAACTTCGATAAAGATTCTTTCATACTAGAGATTGAAGATTTAGTCTAAGAGCTAGTGAACCCTCCGACTAACGGTCGTTCTCTAAGGCTAGAAATTTGTCTAGTGATAATTCATAGCACACCAAGGCTAAAAACCATGACCTGGCAGGCATCAGCGGTGCACGTGTATCTACCAGGTGAATCGAAAAGTGCAAATTTAGGGGGTAAAATAAACTTTCTCCTGTAAAGTTTAAATTTAAGTCAGTATGTGTTTGAGTAAGTCATTTAGGAGAAATGTGTAGGTTTTTTTAGGTCTTTTGAATCATTCCAAATAGAAAAGGTCTCTAGTGATTTTTCTCTTAGGTTAATAGATTTTGTTATATATAAGCGATTAGAAATTTTGAAAATTGCAAAATCGGCATAAATCGGATATTTAACTGAAAATTTCAATGTTGCCAAGGTAGGTAGATATTCTTTAAACATTGATTGATGAAATCCCAAAGAGCTTTTTGCAATACAATATCGAAAACCCGTTTGTTTTTTAATTGCTAATCAAGCGGGCGATCACACTGTAGCATAAGTGAGGACGTTTGAGTTTGCATAAATTCATTATCTCGAGAATGGGCAAATTTGAAGAGAAATCCTCAGACAGGTCGATTTTTATTCTTAAATTAGGAGTTTTTGGCATATATATAATACTAGTGACGTCATCCATCTGGGCGTGATGACGTAATCGATGATTTTTTTAGATGAGAGTAGGGATTGTTTAATAACTCCTTTGATAGGTTATTTGATTCTCTATTCAGTAATATAAACATTAACATAATTATTTATACAGGGTGTACAAAAAATTTTCTTTTCTTTTTGTCTAAATTAATTTAATAAAAAAAATATTTTTGTACACCCTGTATAAATAATTATGTCAATGTTTATATTACTGAATAGACAATTAAATAACCTTTCAAATGAGCTATCACACAACCCCTACTCTAATTTAAAAAAATTATCGATTATGTCATCACGCCGAGATTTAAAAATAAAAATCGACCTGTCTGAGGATATTTGCCCATTCTCGAGATAATGAATGTATGCATACTCAAACGCCCTCACTTATACTACAGTGTGATCGCCCGCTTGATTAGCAATTAAAAAACAAAGGGGTTTTCGATATTGTATTGCAAAAAAACTCTTCGGGATTTCATCAATCAATATTTAAAGAATACTTACCTACTTTGGCAACATTGAAATTTTTAGTTAAATGTCCGTTTTAGGGTTAAAAATTGCTGATCTCGCAATTTTCAAAATTTTTAATCGCTTATATAACAAAAACTATTAACCTAAGAGAAAAATCACTACAGACCTTTTCAGTTTGAAATGATTCAAAAAATCTAAAAAAACTTTTTTCGATGCAATAAAAACTATTTTAGGAAAAACCCCTAATTTTTCTCCTCGCCTGGCAAGGTCTTGTGCTCTTCAGAATCGCCTTCATTGTACACATTTCTTCTAAATGACTTACTCAAACACATACTTAAATTTAAACGTTACAGGAGAAAGTTTATTTTACCCCCTAAATTTGCACTTTTCGATTCATCTGGTAGATAGACGTGCACCGCTGATGCCTGCCAGGTCATGGTTTTTAGCCTTGGTGTGCTATGAATTATCACTAGACAAATTTCTAGCCTTACAGGACGACCGTTAGTCGGAGGGTTCACTAGCTCTTAGACTAATTAGGGTGTCGGCCGGTATGCGCTCGACCGTTTTGCGCTTTTACCTGAAATCGGCCGGTTTGCGCTCTAACACTTTCTTAATGGAGATGTATAGCTAATTATTTTCTTATATCGACCGTTTTGCGCTCTCTTGTAATCGACGTTTAATTTTATTCTACCATAACGATCAGGTAACGGTTAGGCTAGTAAAATTAGTTTTAAAAAATCATAAAACTATAAAAAAAATGGATATAGTCTAGATGATGTGCACAGCAATTGGAAGGTGGAAACACAAAAAAATCTTATGTATATCTTTGTACTCACTTTATAATGCTAAAAAAATCACGGCTCTTAGATTTCAATGCCTATTTTTTTTATAATTCTCATTATAGAAACACATATAGAAACATGGATAATTTTGTTTTATTTACTTGCTTGTAGCCTGTAGATATAGTAAAACTTGCGATAAGCTTTTATTTTAACATTTAAATTTAATTTAATATCTCACTGAAGTATGTGGTTCTTGATAATATTACGAAAATTAATGTCTAAAGACGGAAATACCCGAAAGTTAAGTTAGGACCGAAGGGTTGGGTCTTCCTCCTTCCCCACAGATTTTGAGTCAGGTAGGTTCACCAGACTATTATTGTTAAATGAAATTAAAATTATATTGCAAGAGAGCGCAAATCGGCCGATTAAGGACACTATAGTAGTTAGATATTTCTATTATGAAAATTGCAAAGCGCGAACCGGTCGATTTCAGGTAAGGGCGCAAAACTGTCGAGCGCAAACCGGCCGTATTCGAAGATTAGAGGAAACAAAATACAGCCTTACATTATGATTCCAGTAAAGATGTCTAATTATTTTTAAACCTCGGTTGATAATTCCTGCTTCTTTTAGTATTTGCATCATCTGGGTAGTTTTTCTCTAAGCAGTTTTATGTTCTCAACCATTTATGTTTCTCCCAATCCCAGATATTCCGTCTTCGATCTGCTAACCTTAAGTTCTGTCTCCTCGATATCCCTTCTCCAACCGTCCAATTTATCCTCCAACATTTCTTTGCTCTCTTCTATTAATACGGTATCGTCAGTAAAGAGCATTAACCAAGCAGCCCCTTCCTTACCTTCTCTTTCAGTAAACCCATAATATGGTAAACAGGTAGAGACTCGTTGAAGAGCCATAATGCAAACCAACTGTCCTAGAAAACTTTGTATGTACTTCTGAGGAACCCATTTCTCTCTCATGCATCTCCATAGCTCTCGTCTAGGAATTGTGTCATTCGCCTTCTCAAGATCTATAAATAACACATGTAGCTCTCCTTCCTTCTCTCTGTATTCATATATGTTTATATGTACATATTTGTTATAGCAATATCTGTTATAGCATATATGCAGGGAGATCAACTTCTGTGACAAAGTTCAATATATCTGTTATTATACAATATATGAAAAAAATTGTTAATAAAAGTTGTAGACACCTTTAATGTACACATTTTAAAATTAGTGAGAGATATACAGGGTCCTCCATAACACGGTGCCAAACCAAAGTTATGTTTGTTTAAATGGAACACCCTGTATTTTATTCAAAATCTGGTTTCTCTACATTTTTCTGATTCTAGAGATATAACACTTGTCTAGGGTTATACTGAGTGTTTCAAAGTTACGAGCACTTTTATTAAAAAATCATACTGATTTGATCGCCCTGTATGTTTCTAACAGTGTAATATAAACTTATTTTTTTAATGCTTTTGACTGTCAATATTAAAGTAGTTTTGCAACAATGTACAATTTTTTTATGACTACACAAATTGTATACAGGGTAAGTCAAGATGTAAATACAAGATTTTCTTCATAATTTTAAATGGAACACCCTCTATTTTATATTATTATCGAAAAGTTCTATCACTATACTTACATATCTTTTAAATATTCCCTATACCTAAAGTTATTAGTTTTCGAGATATTTTAGTTTTATTGTTGATAACATCATGTATTACTTAGTTATTAATAACAATACTTTAATTTATTAAAATTTATTAAAAAAACTAAATTAAATAAAAAACTGTTCAACGTACTTCTTATGTTATAAAAGGTGTTCAAAATGACCTCTACACAAGCCTGGAGACGAGTTTCGAAAGACCTACTGATGTTTGTAAGCATTTGTTGTGTGACATTTTGAAAGTCGTTTTGAATCCTTATTTTCATATCGTCAACTATTGTTGGAGGTGTCCAACTACGTCTTTAATATAACCCCAGAAAAATAAGTCGATTTCGTTTAATTCTGGTGATCTGGGTGGCCAGTGAACTGGCTCATCTCTTCCATCCATCTTTCAGGAAATAGTTAATCGAGTTCACCGTTGACAAGTGCGTTGTGGTGAGCAAGGGCTCCGTCGTGAAGGTACCACATAATATGTTGGCGGATGTTTAATGGTACATTTTCAAGTAGAATAGGTAAATGATTCACTAGAAAATTTAAATACCTAAACCTCACCTTTTACCGATTCCTCAAAGACAAAAGGACCTATAACGTAATTGCCTATGATTCCACCCCAAACATTTAAGGACCATATCGTTTGACTATGTGTCTGAGCACACTACGGATTGTTTGTGGAATAATAATGAAAATTGTGTCTGTTTATACTACCATTTTTGTGGAATGTTGCCTCGTCTCAAAAAAAAAGAACAAACTCAAAAAAATCTCTCTGTATAACTATTTGTTGTTGTGACCATTGACAAAATTGTACTCTTCGTTCGAAATCATCCCCAACAAGTTCCTGATGTAATTGTATATGATATGGGTGCATCTTGTTTTTCTTGTGTATGTTTTGGATAGATCCATAACTTATATCTTGCTCTCTTGTAATATTTTTAATACTTGTATTAGGATTTTCTGTAACAGGCAGTAAAACATTTAATTCATTTTCATCCGTAATAATGATTTTTGTTTTTTCCTTTGCTTCATAAACAAAACCAGTACGATTAAACCTGTATAATAAGTTGTCAAATGCTCTCTTATTTGGTTGTTGACGCTATGGACACCGTTCCTTATAAATTCTTGTGGCAACTAATGAGTTTTTGAAACACTCTCCTAAAATCCATATCATGTGTCATTTCTTCACGACTAAAATTCATTGTTAGGTGACAATTATAACAATATGGCAAACAATTATAATCAATAACAAAAATAAAAACGTACAGATAATTAAAATCTTACATTTGACAGTTCTTGTGTCAATTATTTATTTTCAAAGCCACCTTAAACAAGAACTTGCAGCAATTTATAGTTCCCATTTCTTCGCGGAAAATTAATATCATTTCGGTAGTAAATATAAAATTGTCGTTATTGTATAGAATTTACCATAAACTTGGAGAAAAAAATGAAATGCAGTCTAATTTTAATTATAATTAACAAACTCATTGGAGGTTTCAAATATTAAGGGAAATTAATTTACTGTAATAAACGTATCTATGAGTTATCAACAATCAAACTAAAATATCTTGAAAACTAATAATTTTAGGTATAGGGAATATTTAAAAGATATGCAAGTATAATGAAAGAACTTTTCGATGGTAATATAAAATACAGGGTGTTCCATTTAAAAATATGAAGAAAATCTTTTATTTGCATTTTGACTTACCCTGTATACAATTTGTGTAGTGGTAAAAAAATTGTACGTTGTTGCAAAACTAATTTAATATTGACAGTTAACAGTAGTAAAAAAATAAGTTTATATTATACTGTTACAATCATACAGGGCGATCAAATCAGTACGATTTTTTGATAAAAGTGCTCATCACTTTGAAACACTCAGTATAACCCCAGGCAAGTGTTATATCTTTTTAATCAGAAAAATGTAGAGAAACCCAATTTTAAATAAAATACAGGGTGTTCCATTTAAAAAAACATAACTTTGGTTTGGCACCGTGTTATGGAGGACCCTGTATATTTCTCACTAATTTAAAATGTGTACATTAAAGGTGTCTATAACTTTTATTAAAAACTTTTTTTCATATATTTTATAATAACAGATATATTGGACTTTGTCACAGAAGTTGATCACCCTGTGTACATATTTTTGACGTACTTTTCTTAATTCTTATATTTTCCGAAAGGTTAATTTGACTTTTTACTTCTCTACCCGAAGAAAGGCAAAAAAAGGAATGGCACCGTAAAGCGATCAAATAAAGCTAAACAACCACTTTAGGTAAAACTCCTCCGTCCCACCAAAAACAAATATCTGTTGGAATTTAACATTAACCGTTTGCTTTACGTCAATTAAAAAGGTTTAAAGTGAAAAGCAAATCATTAAAAAGGCTCAAATATCTGAGCCAAAGGCATCGACCCTCTGTTTTCTCTGTTTTTAATGGTAAGGGAATTTTCGAATCGTGACTTACTCTCTTGTTCCGGTCATGTCCCGGCAGATACTGAAATTCCATGAAATATACGTTGCACGGAAGGAATAGCAAGTTTTTACCATGGGTGAGGTTCGAACATTTCACTAGGGAATTTTCTTCGATAATATTTGCAAATATAAGAAGTCAGTATTTCTCGAAGTTTCTTCCAGTTCTTACTGAGAATACCTTATAAAATATACCTAAAGTAATTTTTTTACTATCTTGTACTTCTGATTAAACTTATACTCAGAATATCATTTTTATTAACAAAAAAATTATTTAGATTATTTTATTCATACCGACCAATAGAAAGCCACAGAAATAAAAATTACAGCTAAAATTACACTCACCTATTTGTCTACTCGACAATTATGGCTTTATTACAGCAATTATTTTTTAATGATTTTAACTTCCAATCGTATAGTAAGATATTTGATCACGTGTTTAATTCTGTCCAATCAGATTAAAATTATACTGAAAATTATCTACTGTAGAAAATTACCGACAGAATTTTTTTATGTAGATTGTTTCTGTTTAATGGCAACCAGTTCCTAGTTTTGACAACTGTCACATTTAAGAAAATATCCATAATATACGTATTAAAATAGTATATTAAGTATGGAGAACGGTAAGGGTTTATACCAATCGAAGACAATTGTTTGGAGGAGGAGCGGAGCGACGACTCCAATTATTGTCTGAGATCGGTTACCCTTAACGTTTGACATGCTTATAATGTTTTTTGCACGATTGATACCATTATAAATTATGAAATTAAACATTTTCGTCATATTGACTAGTTTCATTCATTTTATCAAGATAGATACTTTGGTTGTTAGGTAGTAACTAGGGTGCATAACAACAATGGAGAATTGAGTTTTTATTTAGTTGTTAATAATTTTAAGTACAATTTTGATTATTATAAATTAAAATATGAGCGAAACTGAATTTGAAGAAATTGAACGGGCTTGGGAAGAAGGGTGTTCCGCAATTATTCCCGAAAAATCCAAAATCCGTTATCAAAATACCTACCAAAGTTTTAAAAAATGGTGCGAAGGCAATAATTTAAGAATCGAAGAAAAGACTCTATTGGCATATTTCGTTCAAAGACATATGTAGTTGAAAGCTCCTGGAAGCCTCTGGGCAGAGTATTCAATGATTAAATCCACCGTTTTTCTTTATGATGGCATTGATATTTCCAAGTTTTCAACTTTGATCGCGTATTTGAAGAGAAAAAGTGTTGGATACTACTAATGTATGCGATTCTGCAGGAGTTTCTGTTAGAAGTGAAACCACAGCCCAAACAAGTGGGATTTCATTAAATAATTTAACAAATTGTACAATAAGTTTCAATATTAATAAATAATTCGTTAGTTTTCTTCATTCTTCCAAAAAATAAATTAAAATTAAGAGATTTTTTAACTCGACGGTAAGTGAATTACTTACCGTCGAGTTGGATTATTTACCGTCGAGTTGCTAGTAAATGTCACCTACTGACCTAAAATCTGTAACGGTAAACAGTCAAAAATGATCAATCGTGCAAAAAATAATCTTACGAATATCACACGACAGTAAGAATAAATAAGAAAATAATGCTTTATTTTTACTCAAATTTGTTGTCATTGGGCAATAGTCACTCGAGCCCTGCGGGCTCTCGTGTCTATTGCCAGACAACAAATTTTCGAAAAACTGTCGCATTATTTTCAATTTATTCTCATTCTCTTGTAATATTATACCCGATAATTGCATAGTAGAAATCGAAAATGCACTGTCATGTTTTAATTGTTGAATTTGACAACCACATACTAAAAGCAGCTTTGTTTATTATGTCAGTTTGGCATTTCATATATTTGCAAACATTTTTCTATGAAAATGTCTCGTTTTGGCACTAAATCTGTAGAGTCAATTATTAAAGAAGGTAAGAAGCAAAACTAAGCTATTATTTCTTCATTTGATAGTTTAACTTTCTTTGTGTAATTTTCTCTCTAAATTACACTCGTGCATCAAAATAATCAGATAATTTAGCTTTCAAGTGTATTGCCTTTTAAAAACTACTTTCGTTCATTTTCGCATTTTGGTGAAAGAGACCTCCTCCTTCGGAGTCGGGTTCTTTCGCCAAAATATTAAAATGAACTCTAGTAGTTTTTAGGCAATACGCTTTAAAGCACAATTAGGGGAGAATGGGGGAATGGGAACCACTTAACTATATTCTTTAATAAAAAATAAATTTTAGGGTATATAAAAAATCGGTCCAGGCTAAGAGCTACTTTAAAATGTCAATTATCTCTCGCTATTATTATTGCATAAATTTATTCAGTTATGTTAAAGTTATTATGAAATTACTAAATATAGTGAATGGCTCCAATTGCCCCAATAGGTCGGGTAATAAGAACCACAATTTATTTTAAGTTTTATCTGTATTAAATTTTTAATTTTCATAACAAAAATAGTAATACATTGTTTTTAACTCATTTTGTTTAAACAAAAGTCACAGAGATAATCTTTAGCTGTGTCAACCCCCGAACAATCTGCATGTACCCATCGACCACAAGCTGTACAGCGATACCACAGTTCTGCCACTTTTCCGAGAATCATAGCAGATCAAACATAAATCTGTTTCATCTTCATTATCCGAGTTATCATCACAAAGGTCTTTATCACTGACATTTTCTTCATCCGATGAGTCCCATCTGATGAGTCTTCATAATGGTTCCCATTACCCGTTTTGTTTAGAAAATTTTAACCTATGAAAAAAATTACCAAAACCGGGTGATTAAAAAAACAGATCACATGCAATTATTCTTTAGGTAGTTAAGTTTAGTTTGCATAAAATAGTTTTTAAGAAAAACATGTTGGGACTAACTTACCGTGAATTTTGTAAACCACGTGTATTATAACGATTACTGCAAAAAGTCTACTATGCTCACACAACATTCAAACAACACTGAATAAACATCTGCAACGATGTCGCTGCATCTCTGCATTGTCGGTAACGTGTCGCCAGTGTCAGCAAGTATTTAAAAGCGCGTAATTTAAATAAAACTGGGTGGCTCTCATTACCCGATGGCTCCCATTCCCCCATTCTCCCCTATCGATAATTTTGATGTCACTGCTGGTCGTATTATGGTTTTGTACATTTGGATTTTGGCACGTCTTGAGAGTAGCTTTGACACATTTGATGATGAACGGCAAAGAAAGATTTACTGTGTAATGTACTAATTCCAAATTGTAAGTGAATAAGGGATTGTCCTTATTACGCGACGATGAGTTGGCCAAATACCCAAGTATAGAATATAATAGAATAGAATAGAATAGAAATATGCTTTATTGCCACTGAAAATTATACAAATTTTATGGACAAAGCTTAATTAAAGTCAGAAAAAATAAATAAATAATATCTAACAATAACAATAACAAATACAATTTTCTGAAATTTGATAAATCGTCAATATAAAAAAAATATACATAAATACAGAATATAAGTTAATAAAGTAAAGAAAAAAAAATCAAAATCGATATATTGCAACAATTTATAGAAATTGCAAAGTGAACATACAACAAAGTAAACTATTTATAGACATAGGAACTAATAAGTTTAAGCTGCTGCATGTGACACCCAATTACAGATAAGTTTGGTTACTTGTACATTACTGTAATTTCTTAGTTAGTCATTAAGAAACTCTTCTACTGAATAATATGGTCTTTTAGATAGATGAGCTTTTGTCATTTTACGGAACTTGGGGAAAGATGTTGCAGATTTGAGTTGTAAAGGAAGATGGTTGTATAGTTTTTTTGCGGAATATAATATAGATTTCTTTACTAACTCAGAGGACGGGATCGGTAAATAGACATCAAAATTTGAATTTCTGGTGGAGTAGTCATGACGAGGCCTTGCTGGAAAGACATGCATGTGTTTACGAATTAAGCAAACAGTTTCTAAAATATATAAAGATGTAAGGGTTAAAATGCCGTGATCTTTGAAGTAGCTTCTGCAATGTGTTGTTCTTCTGAGGCCAAATAGGTACCTTATTGCTCTTTTTTGTAATTTAAAAATAACATCTAATTGGGCAGCTGTACTAGAACCCCAAAAAGGAAGACCATATCGAAGATGAGACTCGAACAAGGAAAAATATGTTAGTTTAGAAGATGCTAAATTGAGTTCTTTCGAAACAGATCTTATAGCATAGCAGGCTGAGGCGAGTTTCTTACTTAACAAATCGATATGAAGGGACCATTTGAGGTTGCTGTCTAAAAAAATATCAAGAAATTTTACAGAATCAACGGTAGAGATCTGGCTGTTATTAACAAGCAGGGGTTGAAGGGCACTTATATAAGATAATGCTACTGTATTATCCACGTTAAAAGAGAGTAAATTAGAGTCAGACCACGTTTTTATCGTAAGCAAATCAGAAGTTATAGTTGCATGAAGAGATGCAATAGTTGAGTTGCTCCAAGTGATACTGGTATCATCAGCAAAAAGAAAAATTTTTCCATCGATTTTTAAGTTAGTGATGTCATTTATAAAGATAAGGAACAGTAGAGGATCCAATACTGAACCTTGTGGTACTCCACATACAATGTTTTTGAGACTAGAGTCAGTATCATTTGCTCTAACTAGTTGTTTCCTATTATTCAAGTAAGATTGGAACCAATTCAAAGAAATACCTCGAATCCCATATAAATTTAGTTTTTTAATCAAAATGTCGTGATTTACACAATCAAAAGCTTTGGCATAGTCACAGAAAACAGTGGCAGTATAAAGATTATTGTTTAGTGCTTGGTTAACCTCATGAAGCACAGAAAACAATGCATCAGTGGTACATTTATTAGTTAAAAAGCAGAACTGATTTTGGGATAAGATGTTCTTTTCAATGAGAAAGGACATAAGACGGGTTTTTATGAGTCTCTCAATAATTTTTGAAAGTACCGGTAGTAAGGCAATAGGTCTATAGTTGCAAGCATTATATTTTTCACCACCCTTATGAAGGGGAATAATAATGGCAATCTTTAGGCACTCTGGGAATTTGCCTCTTTCAAAGGAATCATAAATTAGTGAGACGAGGATTTCCAACACATTTTCTGTGAGATTTGAGAAGATTTTTATGGATAGTCCATCAGTACTACAGGATGATTTGCTTTTGATACTATTGATAGTTTGGATCGGTTCAGATGTATCGATTGGTCTTAAAAAGAATGAATTCGAGAACACTCCTGAATTGGGGAGATAGAAAATGGGATCTTTTTGTGGCAAAATAGTAGAAGTTATATTTTTACTCACATTAACGAAATATTCGTTTAGATTTTCCGGGTCTGGAAGGGCAAATGTTTGAACTGCGTGAGTTCTATTTCGAAGATCGTTTATTATGGACCAAGTTTCTTTTGCAACACTTTTAGAGCTTTCCATACGATTTTGATAGTAGCCTTTTTTAGCTGATTTGATGAGTTTTACATAGGTTACCCTGTACTTGGTGATATATTGAGTGACAGAGATGTTGGTAGCAAATTTCTTGATATACAATAGTGAGCGCATATTTTTGGCTGATATGCGGATACCTTTGGTAACCCAGGGTTTGTGATGTTTTGGCTTAATTGAAATTAAAGGAAATGCCTTATTAAAGATAGAGACAAGCTTTTCTATAAAATCGTTGAAATTATAGTCCACGTCCGCAGAAGGAAAATGCCACTCAGAAGTTAAGCATAAATTTTGAAATTTATGAAAATTTCGAGCGGAAAAAATCCTACCTAAACGTCGGGTTTTCGAGGAGGGTTTGCTGAAGATATTAAACTTCGTAAATACTGCTTCATGATCTGATAATCCCGCATTAATAATTGTAGAGCAGACATCAAGGGGTGAGAAATCTGAGACAATATAGTCAATTATGGTAGATGAAGTTTTTGTAATCCTTGTAGGAGAATTAACGTGCATTGAGAGACCATATGATTCAAATATGTTGACCAAGGACATTTGGGTAGCACAAGCAGCATCATAATTAATGTTGAAGTCCCCGCATAGAATTTTTCTGCTTCTATGAGGCAAGTCATCTAACAAATTTAGCAGGTTCTGAAAAAATAGTTCCACAGGAGAGTCAGGTGATCTATAGATGCAAATAATGTAAAGATTAAGATTATTAATATAAACTAGGGAAAACTCAAAGAAGGCTTCATTTAACAGAAAGTCATATTTTGTAATCAGAGAAAAATCATTATTTCTAGAAAGAATTAGGGTATCACCATGAGCTGAACTTGGACGATCATACCTAGCAATTGTGGTATATTTTTCTACAAAAAAAAGGCTCGTTGACTTCAAGCCAGTGCTCTGTAACCGCAACTATCGGGTTAAATCCTAATTCCTCCAGAAACAAAAATAATTTGTCAGTTTTATTTCTTATAGAACGAATATAAATCAGAACCATACTAAAGTTGTCATTACTAAAATTATTCGAGGTTTCTAGTTCCTCAGAACACGTCGTGTTATTTAAAAATTTCGTCTTGGAGAGCTAGTAGAATAATAATTTCGGTGACATTCCCTTGATTTTTGTAGATGTATGATTCTTTCTGAACTTAGAAAGGGCCTATAAGCAGCAAGATCAGCTTCCACCTCAGCTGGACCAATTCCATAGGGATCATTAAATTCTAGAAAATTTTTCTTAGTTCCTCAGTCTTGGTAGGTAGTCCTTTCGGAAGCCAAAAATAGTTTTACACTGGTGTTGGTATATCCATCACAAAATACTGAGGCAGGCTGGTCGTGTAGGAAAGCAAGATGTAGCTTAATTACTTTTAATATATCCGGTTCCCTTAATCTTGCTAGAAGATATCGACTGTTTGAGTTATTGGTTAATCTAACTATTGGGAACGGAACGGATCTTTAGATTTGCAAATTTCGATGGCCTGCCTGTCAGTAAGTATATTTGTGTTTTGAACTTCATTTTTGTTTTTACTTGGAATGGTAATTGGATTTTCCAAGCTAACTGGGCTTCTGATGTGCTTCGGTTTCATATTTGCCTCAGATGAAGTTGTTGGTTCGGAGCATAAGGATTCTGTAGACCATTTAATGTTTACACCAGGTGGCCAAATTTCCTTATTAAATAATAAGTCAATAGATGTTTTAGACTTAATACCTATTTTGAATGAGGACCCTGTTGTTGTGTTGGCATCTTTAAGAAGGGCATAACATCTTATATATTCCTTGATACCTAGCTTCCTCTTTAATGCAGTGAACTACTTGAATATGAGTGTAAATTGGAGTCAAGTTGCTAATAACGACAAAGTGGTATTTATCTTCTGCACTTTTTGATTTTGTGACTGGACTAGCTTCGAAATGTTGAGTGTCTTCGGTTTGAGTACTTGAAGTGGCATACACAGTGTCTCTCTTCGATACATCTTTCTTCGTTAGTATAGCAGGTAGTTTATTTGAAAGATTACTCATTTGATTAGATATTTCACTTACGTTTAAAGAGAGCCTATCTAGTCCCAATTTTATCTCAGATGAATTTGAATCTTGGACTTCCACCTTAATCGTGTCATTGGAACAGCCGAAAAAAACTGACGATATATTGAATATATCTTGTTCCATCTACCTTATCGATTTTAAAAGATATTCAGAATTTAGCAGGTTATTTAATTTATCTGTCTCGTCAATTTTTTTTGTAATATAGTCTAATTTGCCGTCATTTTTGGTTAATTAATCATATGTCTCGATGAAAATTGGCAAATTATCAGTGAGTTTTTTTGTAACTTGAATTAAGGCGTCAAAACTCTCTTGTGGTATTTGATTTTTTGAAAGATTGTTAATTTTTTCATTTAGATATCTGAGACTAGGCGAATCACATAAAGTACAGAAAAATCTTAAATGATAATTTTTTGGGTCCAGTAGAGTTTTTGCCGTTGTTTTATTGAGACCAGGACATTTGATGCAAAAATACCGCTTACAATCTCCATGGCAACGTATCTGATATTTTTCGTTTTCAGAAAATTCAGCTAAGCAAATTTCACAATTTTTGGACGTCATGGTGTCGAGGTTAAATATTATACAAATATTTAACTAGGTCGTTTAAACTTGGTGATGTGATGATATTAATAAAAAAATAAAACACTTACAGCTAGTATTCACAACACATCAAATCAAAACAAATAACAAAATATGTAAACACAAGAAACAAAACAAAACATAAAACCCTACGCTTCCAGTGCTGGTAAACGACTGAAGTAGGTGAAGTAGGTGAAGTCCAATAAACTAAAGAAGACAAAGAAGATGAAAATGTGGAAACGAAGAAAAATATTATAAGAATTTAATGCCCGGTTGCACCAACAGATCTTAAGCTTAAGTCGAGAATATCATAAGAATTAATATAATATAATTATAATATATTACAATAAGAATGCCATGATATAATAATTGATATATTTGATAATAAGGTAAGAATCTAAAATTATGGTGCAACGTAAGTGATACTCAAGGAGGCCCTATTTATAAGTAGAGCTTAGCTAATCTGGAACTTAAGATCTGTTGGTGCAACCAGGCATAAATGTTCTAAATAGGAAACATAGGTACACACAAAAAAAGTATTTCACAGATGTTACAGCTGTCATTTACAAACACATTAGTTACAAAATTTTATTAGGTATTTTAAATTAACACGAACTACAAATTAATAATTTTGTATCTAGCGTCACCATGTGGGTACGGTCTATTAAGGGTCTTATTATTTTTAATAAATTTTCTTATTTTTTATTAAATTTTAAGTTATCTTATTTTTATTAAGTATTAAGTTCTTAAGACGTTTCAGCGTTTCTTTTTTGCTCCAATAACAAAAAGAAATTGGTTTTATAAAGAATTAATCTAAAAGTCAATCTAAATTTTGAAAGAGATTAAACGACTTTGATCGTTTGAATTACCCCACGACAGATATTTTGTCTGATATATTTTTAAAAGGTATTTTAAAATAATGTAAAGCCTTTATTTATCAAAATAATATTGACTACATTTATTAGTCGAGGAAATGAAGCTGAAAAAATGGCAAAACCTCGCAATTTTTTCGTCCAGCATCGATTTGTACAAAATTTTTGGATTAGGCTCATTTCACCCTCTAGTTCATTTTCTATATTGAGCCGCTGTACGCTTTTGGTTTTTTAAGGGTTAAAACTACCCTTAATTGTAAAAAATTATAAAATAACATTTTAAACTTTAATATTGTCAACATTTGGTTCTTATTAGTTACATAATGATTGTTTTATGCTTTAAGATATAATATCACAATATTTCAACCCCTAAAACCACCCTTGTTGGAGCTATATTAAAAAAAATTTACTTATTCTAAAAGAATAATTTCGGCTTGCATCGATTTATATAAAAATTTGGGACTAGGATCACCTCACCCTGTACTTCATATTATATATCATGCTTAAGGGCGTTGATTATTTTTAGGGGTGTCAACTACCCCTTATTGTAAAAATTATATAAAAACATTGTAAACTTTAATATGGGTAAAATTTGGTTTTGATAGGTTAAATAATGATTGTTTTATACTTTAGGATATAATATCATAATATTTCTACCCTGAAAAAACACCCTTAATAACATTACAGTTTATATAAATAGATATTTTAATATATCTATACAGAAAAAAAGTAGAATTAAAGAATTACAAAAACACTTATTTACAGAAAAATACGAATTTACAAATATGTACAAATACAAATACAAATGGCTTCTTAGTCATCTTCCAGTATACGAACCGGTTCTGTGGTATTATACATACATTGAAAATTATCCATAAGCGGACTATCCGAATTTTTCGAAAAAAAAAAATTCGTTTTATAAACATAGCTCCTTCATTTTTGGCGATAAAAAGTTTATTCAAAAATGACTTTGTAGAATTTTTGAAGAGTTATAAGTCTGTGTAAACGAAATTTCGTAAGATCCCTTAGTTTTTAATTAGGGTGGGTTTAAAAGGCTCGAATAAGGGGGTGTTTGTTCGTAAATAGAGGTTTTAAACAGCTATATCTCGCTAAATGTTCACTGTAATGAAAATATATGTACAATGGAATTTTAATTATTAAAAAAGCTACAATTCAGTAGTCTACAATTTTTTTCGGATCTCCAGTATTTTCGGAGATATTTTGAAGTAAAAGGTGAAAAATGGGAAATTCCAAAAAAATTATTTTTCTTTAAACTCCAATTTTTCTAAAATTAGGACTTTTAAATAGGTCAAAAATCGTGCGTATATTGATAATACAAATATAAAAGGAATTACAGAAAGGTGAAGACCAATTTTTAATTAAGAGGGTAGTTAGGGGATTGTTTTCACTGATTTTTTCATAGAGAAAAGCAGGTACCGAATTTTTTTGATCATAAGTCGCCTAATTTTCCGGCTAGAAACTTTTTATTATTATTTTTTGAGAGGTCTAACTTATACTTAAAAAAAGATTATTTAAGTTTTCCTCGGAAAATGCAAAGTTTTTCCGTTATTTTACTTTGAATATTTCAAATTATGCATTTGACGAAAAAAGCTAACATTTAACATGCCGCATCTCGGTTTGTATTAGTCTTAAAGATATTACAGAAAAATAATTTGGTTTATGTTACTAAAAGGTACAATTTTGATATCTGCAGTTTTTTTGATTAAATGCATATTTTTTGAGCTATTCTCAAAAAACCCTCTAAGAAAGTCGATTTTTTCATCGAAAAACTGTTACTTTCAAGCGCGAATAACTCGAAAAATATTAGTTTTACGAAGAAAATGTAAAAAACATCTTTTTCTTAGAATTACTTTTTACATCGATTCACATAGTTAAAATGTAATAAAAAATTCCCGCCCCCGAGATGGGGTGGCAACCACCCCCAAGGTTTTAGCGTACAGCGGCATGCTATAGAAAATGATCCTTGGACTATTCCCTACCTTCTGTGAAAATTTCAAGTAAATCCATGCTGGACGAAAAAATTGCGAGCCAAAATGCTTCATTTCCTCGACTATATTTCCAATTTCGTTTTCTGAATGATTATTGTCCTGACTTGGCCTGACTAATATTTCTCAAGGCAAGGCCATGTTAATCTTTTTCCTTCACCATGAATTATCCTTCTTTACACAACCCAGAGTACACATCAACGCAAATCTGTGTAATACAATTTTGAACAAGCACCATGAAGCAATACGCCCTCCTCTAAACACCATTTTCACAGAAGTTACATGTTGCAAAGTAATGAAAGAAAAGCTGAACCGTAAGAAATAAGCAATATTAGAGTATTCACCCTATAATTTCAATAACTTCAGGGGAAGCTATAATGTGGTATCATTATTCTGCACGACTATAAGCTAGTTTATGTTGCCAAGTAGTAAAAGAAAATCTACAAACAAAGAAATGGGGGATATTAGAGTACCCTGTAGTTCCGATTTATCACCATAGGATTTTCACCTCGTTGGACGGCTGGAAATGTCTTTGGAAGGTAATGGCTTTCAGTTACCTTAAAAGAATTCGAGCAACAGCTACATGACTTATTCAAGCAGGGTATAAATTGGGAGGTAAAACAATGGTATCTATATGTGCATTTTTTATTAGTAATTTTTATTTGTAGATATATTTATTAAATATTATTGTAGCAATAAATTTTTCATGGACCAAAGATGGGTTTTAATTAATCTAGAAAAAAAATTCATCAGAATGATTGCCAACGTCACATCAGGAAAAACGGGGACAAGGTAAATAAAGAAGATGAGTAGAGAGACAGTTTATAAGCACGCTTCGACGAAATTAAAATTTCTGATAAGCGATTAACTCTGGTTCTGTTATAACGGAAACAAGTTGTTAATAGAATAAAGTGTCAAAATCAAAGCATCGTCAAACAATATTCTTTTTGCACGATTGATCATTTTTGACTGTTTACCGTGACAGATTTTACGTCAGTAGGTGACATTTACTAGCAACTCGACGGTAAGTAATCCAACTCGACGGTAAGTACTCCAACTCGACGGTAAGTAATTCACTTACCGTCGAGTTAAAAAATCTCTTAATTTTAATTTATTTTTGAAAGAATAAAGAAAACTAACGAATTATTTATTAATATTGAAACTTATGGTACAATTTGTTAAATTATTTAATGAAATCCCACTTGTTTCGGCTGTGGTTTCAATTCTAACAGAAACTCTTGCATAATCGCATACATTAGTCGTATTACTAGTATTGCACAATATTTTTTCGGCAAAATCTATTTTATCTTGAAGAGAATCTTCTACATAGCTTTCTGCCACTGTCGATGAACGCCAACCTCCATGACGCTTTAATCCGAGGACATCAACACCTTTATTAGCCAAAAGCGTTGCTGGTGTCCTCCTGAACGAATGGCCAGTATAGTTCTCGGGATTAGGCAAATTTAAGAATTTGGCAATTTGAGAAGGCCAGCCCCCGATTGTCCCTTTCCCTATTACTTGAGCACAACATTTTCCTTTGGTGTATCTTAAGAACAAATGATTTGATTTTACTTGTAATGGACGAAGTTTTATATACTTTTGCAGAATTTCTAAATATTGAATTTTATCGTCTGGTTTATTAACGACTGTAAAAGTACGCTGGATGTTCGTTTTTGTATTGGGTACTTTTACAATCATTAAACCATCGGTTTTTTGGATGTCATTCATAGTAATATTATATAATTATTCCCTTCTACAGGCACCAGATATTCCCAATATCATTGCGACCTACAAATTATGAAAAAATCTTTATTAGAGTATTTCTTTTACCTAAACTAGCTTATATTACCTTGTGAACTTGAAATTCTTCATCCGTTGTTTCCATCAGAAATTTTTCAAATTGCTCCCGTGTAAAAATGCTCACTTTCTTAGGCTTATAGCCAACATTTTTTCTCTTCAAATACGCGATCAAAGTTGAAAACTTGGAAATATCAATGCCATCATAAAGAAACACGGTGGATTTAATCATTGAATATTCTGCCCAGAGGCTTCCAGGAGCTTTCAACTGCATATGTCTTTGAACGAAATATGCCAATAGAGTATTTTCTTCGATTCTTAAATTCTTGCCTTCGCACCATTTTTTAAAACTTTGGTAGGTATTTTGATAACGGATTTTGGATTTTTCGGGAATAATTGCGGAACACCCTTCTTCCCAAGCCCGTTCAATTTCTTCAATTTCACTTTCGCTCATATTTTAATTTATAATAATCAAAATTCTACTTAAAATTACTGACAACTAAATAAAAACTCAAATCTCCATTGTTGTTATGCACCCTAGTTACTACCTAACAACCAAAGTATCTATCTTTATAATTTATAATGGTATCAATCGTGCAAAAAACGTTATAAGCATGTCGAACGTTAAGGGTAACCGATCTCAGACAAACAATTGCCTTCGATCGGTATAAAACCCTTACCGTTCTCCATACTTAATATACTAATTAGTTAATATTTTAAATAACACTGTCGTAATATTAGATTTACTGTTCTAAGAAAACAAAGTTAGTTTTATGAGATAAAATGATTAGAAATACGTATTTTTGTGCAAAAAGCAATAGGCCTCGATCCCGTGTATGAAAAAAACGTTGATTAATAGTAAGCTGAAAATTTGTTAATAGCTTAAGGGTGTCTAATCGGAAAAACTTTGATATATAGCACCACTGGAACAGCGAAGTTTTAATTGTAGAACAAGTTAAAAATTTGGAACGGTCAGACCACGAAAACGTCACATGTATTTTGTCCGACAGAACTTCCAATTGATTTGTTACCATTTCATTAAACTCTCATGCAAAAATCAGGCTGCTATTTATCACTATCACCAAAGCGGAATTATAATGAGTGGAACACGTAGAATATGTCAAATAACAGGAATTATGACAGGAGATAAATAAGAGTCTGATTTTTGCATGAGAGTTTAATGAAAGGGTAAAAAACCAATTTGAAGTTCTTCGGACAAAATACATGTGAGGTTTTCGTGGTCTGACCATTCCAAATATTTAACCTGTTCCACAATTAAAACTTCCCTTATTCCGGTGTTTCCATATATCAAAGTTTGTCGGACTAGACACCCTTAAGCTATTAACAAATTTTCAGCTTGCTATTAATCAACTTTTTTTTCATGCGCGGGATCCAGACCTACAATGGATATTTAAAAGCAAACATATTTCTTAAATCCTTATTTTGTGGTCCTTCTTTAAGCTGTTTAGTGGCTACGTTATGATCGATAATGTACTATGGATTGGAAAGAAAAAACATATTAGGATACTATTACGCTACCTATCTATAATTAATGAAGCCTCAAATAACCTAAGCTTGCCCCAGTACCTTTAGAACCAGTTTTACGCCTGTCTGTTTTTCAATGTACCTCCAAAAAGTTGTCATTCCTCGTTTTCGTTGTCTTCCCGCTGATCGTCTTCCTATTAGGGAACCGTCTCTCATCGTCTCTCGCCCTCCTTACTACTCTGTTTGTTGTCATTCGTCTTATGTGATCATTTCTTTATACAGTGGAACTCCGATAAGTCGGCCCCCGATAACCCGGAAGTCCGGCTAACCCGGACCGATTTTCATGAGACAAACATTTTAACAAATAAACAATTTAACAATTTTATCAAATAAAAATGTATGTAGGCAAAATAATATTTTAGAGATAATGTGTATTTATTGTGTAATTTGAACTACATATACGATAGTAAAAGTGATTCATGGCACACGGCGCGGCGGCAGAGCGACCGTCTCGGCTTAAGCAAGAAACCCATTATGAACGGCCAGCACGGCACAGCCCGGCACGGCACAGCACAGGCCGGCCCGTCCAAAAACCCATTTGTAACGGCCAGCGCGGCACGGCACCGGAAAAATGATCATTTTCCATAAATGATAATGTATTTTTATTAATAAAATATATACAGAGAGGGGCTAAATTATCGAATAAATTCATTTTCTCTAAAATGGACGGCTTTGGAAGAAAATACCAAAACAGGTCGATTTTTACTTTTAAATTACAATTTTTTGGCATATACAGTGGAACCTCGATTATCCGTCACCTCTGTTAACCGTCAGGATCCATTAAGTTATATTGTATACACAAGTAAAAATTGAGTCATCAATTCATTTTGTTTGAGCATTGCGATAAGCCAAACGAAATTCATTGAAATGTACACGTGCAGTTATGCCATCACCGCATTTTTTTATGTAAATAATTTTTGTTCTTATTCAGGGCTCTGGATTAAATTTCAATTTAAATAGGTAATGATAAATGATACCATACAGTAAAACCTCGATAGAACGGACCTCTATTTAACGGACTTCGGATATAACGGACAAAAAATCAGATCAAATGTAAAAAAAATTGAATGCAAAAAAACAATCGAATTCTAGAAGGAAAGACAGCAAGGACACGAACTCGGCACTGCTTTGTGCTAATGCCAATGGATCGTATGGATTGACTACTATAATAATTGTTGGTAAATCTCTTAAACCTAGTGTTGTCAAAGATATAATCATCAAAAGGCATCATCTGCCCGTTTCGTATTATAGCTCTAATAGGGCATGGTTCACCAGATATTTTTAAAAATTTCTTTTTAAAGGATTTGTACTTGCAGTGAGAAAATTTCAAGAGAAGAAACTGGTAACACTGCCTAAAGAGGTGAAATGTTTATTGCTTTTAGACAATGCTCCTGCTAATCCCCCTGAAAGTATTCTAAATTCCGAAGATCGCAACTTTAATTGTATGTTTTGCCAAAAAATACATCGCTTATTCAACCCATGAATCAGTGAATAATTTCTTCAACCAAATGAAGTATATTGTAGAAAGTTTTTAGATCAAGTAGAAAAGTAAAAAAGTAGTGAACAAAACTTATTCCTTTTTTAACTTACAGATTTGTATATACAGTACCCACATAATTAAAAAAAAGTTTGACTGATTTTAAACCTATTTTTATACAACGGACTTTCGGCTTTAACGGACATCCCGTTCCCCCAATTAGTCCGTAATATAGAGGTTTGACTGTACTTTTAGAGCTCTATTTTTAGAATCGCAAGCCGAAAATAAAAATGTACATCACACAAATTATTAGTTAATATCTGTGTGTCACCATAACAGTATGATTTTTATTTTTTTAATGTTCTGTTAACCGTCTTCTCGATTATACATCATACCCTTGGTCCGGTGCCCTGACGGATAATCGAGGTTCCACTGTATTTCATACTAGAAACGTCATTCATCTGAGCTTAATGATGTAATCGATGATTTTTTTAAATGGGAATAGGGGTTGTGTGGCATCTCATTTGAAAGGGTGTTCAATTCTCTATTCAGTAATATAAACAATAATATCATTATTTATACAGGGTGGCCAAAACAATAATTTTTAAATTACATTAATTGACGCAAAAAGAAGAATGTATGTAATTTATTTAACTCAAAATACATTGTACTGCTGTCAGTAAATAGAAAAAAATGTTTATTTCACAAATAAACATTTCGTTTCACTTAAATTAAATCACAAACAGCCTCCCACCTACCTCTTGACAGTTTGAACATTTAATTTAAGCGAAAAGCAATGTTTTTTTGCCAAATAAACATTTTTTCTATTTTCTGACATCATTAGAAAGTATTTTGAGTTAAATAAATTGCATATATTCTTCTTTTTTCGTCAATTAATTTAATTAAAAAAGTATTTTTTGGCCACAAATGAGATGCCACACGAACCATATTCCCATTTAAAATAATCATAGATTACGTCATCACGCTCAGATGGATAACGTCACTAGTATGAAATATATGCCAAAAAATTGTAATTTAAAAATAAAAATCGACGTGTTTCGGGATTTTTCTCCAAAGCCGTCCATTTTAAAGAAAATGAATTTATTCCATAATTTAGCCCATCTCTATATAGGAGAAAAATGTTATGTATTGTTTTAATTTTATTTTAGAAACGCATCATGTCATCTATGATATATTTTAAAAACTATCGTAAAATAAAAGTTTTTAAAAGACATAAACTACACAATTTTAATGAATATGCATCATGTTAAAAAAACGAATTCATGGTTAAAAGATAATGTACGTACCTGTCCATTGATCAAAATGTTCGGATATTTGTACCTATGCATTGTCCTTTTTCTTGCTATCGTGATAACCTGGGTCCGATGCATCATACAAAAATGGGTATTCTCTGACACTCTCAATTAAAAGTTCGTCCATATTATTTCAAAAGAAACAACGCGCTTTCAATTAAAAAATCAACAATATAATATTTTATAACAATTATGACACACTGGCGCCGACTGGCCGTTGAGGCCGTTCGACTCCAACGGATTTTATTCTACTCGGAGAATTTCGGCCGTTCCGTTTGCGTGCTGGCCTGTGCCGGGCCGGGCTGGCTGCTCATAATGGGTTACGTTGCATTTAAAACTATACAAATGAATTTGGACTGTCCTGTGCCGTGCCGGGCTGTGCCGTGCTGGCTGTTCATAATGGGTTTCTTGCTTTATCGGAAAGAACAGGCACCTGTCTGTATTCCTTTTCCTTTATTTATGTCAAACTGTCTTAGCATTGTTTAAAATAGACTACAAGACTATTTAAAAAATTCGTTTTTAAAACAATGGCCTTAGTCTGTTCTTAAATAACAACATTGTTCCTTGTGACCATATTGTGTGTAGTATAGTCCTATTGTTCACTTCCGTTCTGTAATCGTGCTACAGATTGTGTTTGCGTGTTTTTTGTCTACGCAATGGCAATAAAACATAAAAATGTTGTAGTGACAATGGAAAAGAAACTAGAAGCATCAGGTAGGATTGATAAAGGCGAATCTTTAAAATCAATTTATTGCAGCATCATATGGTGTCTGTACATCTACAGTATGACTGAATTTTTTACCAAGAAATGAACAAAACTCTACACTCTGTACAACTATACGTAATTTAGATGTGTAATGGGCATATGTGTTTCATGTTTTTGTAATTATAATTATAATGGAGGTTATCTGTAAGTATACCGTATTTTATTATTTTTTACCATATTCTCCGGCAAACCCGGATTTTCGATAACCCGGATCGGCCGCGGTCCCGATTATTCCGAGTTATCGAGGTTCCACTGTACTCTTAAAGCAAGAAACCCATTATGAACGGCCAGCACGGCACAGCCCGGCACGGCACAGCACAGGCCGGCCCGTCCAAAAACCCATTTGTAACGGCCAGCGCGGCACGGCACCGGAAAAATGATCATTTGCCATAAATGATAATGTATTTTTATAAATAAAAAATATATACAGGGAGGGGCTAAATTATCGAATAAATTCATTTTCTCTAAAATGGACGGCTTTGGAAGAAAATACCAAAACAGGTCGATTTTTACTTTTAAATTACAATTTTTTGGCATATACAGTGGAACCTCGATTATCCGTCACCTCTGTTAACCGTCAGGGTCCATTAAGTTATATTGTATACACAAGTAAAAATTGAGTCATCAATTCATTTTGTTTGAGCATTGCGATAAGCCAAACGAAATTCATTGAAATGTACACGTGCAGTTATGCCATCACCGCATTTTTTTATGTAAATAATTTTTGTTCTTATTCAGGGCTCTGGATTAAATTTCAATTTAAATAGGTAATGATAAATGATACCATACAGTAAAACCTCGATAGAACGGACCTCTATTTAACGGACTTCGGATATAACGGACAAAAAATCAGATCAAATGTAAAAAAAATTGAATGCAAAAAAATCGAATTCTAGAAGGAAAGACAACAAGGACACGAACTCGGCACTGCTTTGTGCTAATGCCAATGGACCGCAAGGATTGACTACTATAATTGTTGGTAAATCTCTTAAACCTAGTGTTGTCAAAGATATAATCATCAAAAGGCATCATCTGCCCGTTTCGTATTATAGCTCTAATAGGGCATGGTTCACCAGATATTTTTAAAAATTTCTTTTTAAAGGATTTGTACTTGCAGTGAGAAAATTTCAAGAGAAGAAACTGGTAACACTGCCTAAAGAGGTGAAATGTTTATTGCTTTTAGACAATGCTCCTGCTAATCCCCCTGAAAGTATTCTAAATTCCGAAGATCGCAACTTTAATTGTATGTTTTGCCAAAAAATACATCGCTTATTCAACCCATGAATCAGTGAATAATTTCTTCAACCAAATGAAGTATATTGTAGAAAGTTTTTAGATCAAGTAGAAAAGTAAAAAAGTAGTGAACAAAACTTTATTCCTTTTTTAACTTACAGATTTGTATATACAGTACCCACATAATTAAAAAAAAATTTGATTGATTTTAAACCTATTTTTATACAACGGACTTTCGGCTTTAACGGACATCCCGTTCCCCCAATTAGTCCGTAATATCGAGGTTTGACTGTACTTTTAGAGTTCTATTTTTAGAATCGCAAGCCGAAAATAAAAATGTACATCACACAAATTATTAGTTAATATCTGTGTGTCACCATAGCAGTATGATTTTTATTTTTTTAATGTTCTGTTAACCGTCTTCTCGATTATACGTCATACCCTTGGTCCGGTGCCCTGACGGATAATCGAGGTTCCACTGTATTTCATACTAGAGACGTCATTCATCTGAGCTTAATGATGTAATCGGTGATTTTTTTAAATGGGAATAGGGGTTGTGTGGCATCTCATTTGAAAGGGTGTTCAATCCTCTATTCAGTAATATAAACAATAATATCATTATTTATACAGGGTGGCCAAAACAATAATTTTTAAATTACATTAATTGACGCAAAAAGAAGAATGTATGTAATTTATTTAACTCAAAATACATTGTACTGCTGTCAGTAAATAGAAAAAAATGTTTATTTCACAAATAAACATTTCGTTTCACTTAAATTAAATCACAAACAGCCTCCCACCTACCTCTTGACAGTTTGAACATTTAATTTAAGCGAAAAGCAATGTTTTTTTGCCAAATAAACATTTTTTCTATTTTCTGACATCATTAGAAAGTATTTTGAGTTAAATAAATTGCATACATTCTTCTCTTTTCGTCAATTAATTTAATTAAAAAAGTATTTTTTGGCCACAAATGAGATGCCACACGAACCATGTTCCCATTTAAAATAATCATAGATTACGTCATCACGCTCAGATGGATAACGTCACTAGTATGAAATATATGCCAAAAAATTGTAATTTAAAAATAAAAATCGACGTGTTTCGGGATTTTTCTCCAAAGCCGTCCATTTTAGAGAAAATGAATTTATTCCATAATTTAGCCCATCTCTATATAGGAGAAAAATGTTATGTATTGTTTTAATTTTATTTTAGAAACGCATCATGTCATCTATGATATATTTTAAAAACTATCGTAAAATAAAAGTTTTTAAAAGACATAAACTACACAATTTTAATGAATATATGCATCATGTTAAAAAAACGAATTCATGGTTAAAAGATAATGTACGTACCTGTCCATTGATCAAAATGTTCGGATATTTGTACCTATGCATTGTCCTTTTTCTTGCTATCGTGATAACCTGGGTCCGATGCACCATACAAAAATGGGTAATCTCTGACACTCTCAATTAAAAGTTCGTCCATATTATTTCAAAAGAAACAACGCGCTTTCAATTAAAAAATCAACAATATAATATTTTATAACAATTATGACACACTGGCGCCGACTGGCCGTTGAGGCCGTTCGACTCCAACGGATTTAATTCTACTCGGAGAATTTCGGCCGTTCCGTTTGCGTGCTGGCCTGTGCCGGGCCGGGCTGGCTGCTCATAATGGGTTACGTTGCATTTAAAACTATACAAATGAATTTGGACTGTCCTGTGCCGTGCTTAAAGCAAGAAACCCATTATGAACAGCCAGCACGGCACAGCCCGGCACGGCACAGGACAGTCCAAATTCATTTGTATAGTTTTAAATGCAACGTAACCCATTATGAGCTGCCAGCCCGGCCCGGCACAGGCCAGCACGCAAACGGAACGGCCGAAATTCTCCGAGTAGAATAAAATCCGTTGGAGTCGAACGGCCTTTGAACGGCCAGTCGGCTCCAGTGTATCATAATTGTTATAAAATATTGTATTGTTGATTTTTTAATTGAAAGCGCGTTGTTTCTTTTGAAATAATATGGACGAACTTTTAATTGAGAGTGTCAGAGAATACCCATTTTTGTATGATGCATCGGACCCAGGTTATCACGATAGCAAGAAAAAGGACAATGCATGGGTACAAATATCCGAACATTTTGATCAATGGACAGGTACGTACATTATCTTTTAACCATGAATTCGTTTTTTTAACGTGATGCATATTCATCAAAATTGTGTAGTATATGTCTTTTAAAAACTTTTATTTTACGATAGTTTTTAAAATATATCATAGATGACATGATGCGTTTCTAAAATAAAATTAAAACAATACATAACATTTTTCTCCTATATAGAGATGGGCTAAATTATGGAATAAATTCATTTTCTCTAAAATGGACGGCTTTGGAGAAAAATCCCGAAACACGTCGATTTTTATTTTTAAATTACAATTTTTGGGCATATATTTCATACTAGTGACGTTATCCATCTGAGCGTGATGACGTAATCTATGATTATTTTAAATGGGAATATGGGTCGTGTGGCATCTCATTTGTGGCCAAAAAATAATTTTTTAATTAAATTAATTGACGAAAAAAGAAGAATGTATGCAATTTATTTAACTCAAAATACTTTCTAATGATGTCAGAAAATAGAAAAAAATGTTTATTTGGCAAAAAACATTGCTTTTCGCTTAAATTTAATGTTCAAACTGTCAAGAGGTAGGTGGGAGGCTGTTTGTGATTTAATTTAAGTGAAACGAAATGTTTATTTGTGAAATAAACATTTTTCTATTTACTGACAGCAGTACAATGTATTTTGAGTTAAATAAATTACATACATTCTTCTTTTTGCGTCAATTAATGTAATTTAAAAATTCTTGTTTTGGCTACCCTGTATAAATAATGATATTATTGTTTATATTACTGAATAGAGGATTGAACACCCTTTCAAATGAGATGCCACACAGCCCCTATTCCCATTTAAAAAATTCATCGATTACATCATTAAGCTCAGATGAATGACGTCTCTAGTATGAAATACAGTGGAACCTCGATTATCCGTCAGGGCACCGGACCAAGGGTATGACGGATAATCGAGAAGACGGTTAACAGAACATTAAAAAAATAAAAATCATACTGTTATGGAGAGACACAGATATTAACTAATAATTTGTGTGATGTACATTTTTATTTTCGGCTTGCGATTCTAAAAATAGAACTCTAAAAGTATGGTATCATTTATCATTACCTATTTAAATTGAAATTTAATCCAGAGCCCTGAATAAGAAAAAAAATTATTTACATAAAAAAATGCGGTGATGGCATAACTGCACGTGTACATTTCAATGAATTTCGTTTGGCTTATCGCAATGCTCAAACAAAATGAATTGATGACTCAATTTTTACTTGTGTATACAATATAACTTAATGGACCCTGACGGTTAACAGAGGTGACGGATAATCGAGGTTCCACTGTATATGCCAAAAAATTGTAATTGAAAAGTAAAAATCGACCTGTTTTGGCATTTTCTTCCAAAGCCGTCCATTTTAGAGAAAATGAATTTATTCGATAATTTAGCCCCTCTCTGTATATATTTTATTAATAAAAATACATTATCATTTATGGCAAATGATCATTTTTCCGGTGCCGTGCCGCGCTGGCCGTTACAAATGGGTTTTTGGACGGACGGCCTGTGCTTTGCCTTGCCGGGCTGTGCCGTGCTGGCCGTTCATAATGAGTTTCTTGCTTTATGTTTTTAACCTAGTTATCAATGTTGTCCACCTTGCATCTCCGTTGTATATCTGCACTTCTAGCTCTATCCCATATTGTCTCACCATCGTTTTCTTTTAACATTGCCTGTGGTAATTGCGAATTGGATCGAGTAGCTCTGCTGTTACCACAGCCGGTCCGAACCCCGGATAAAATCTGGAGGGTGATTGACAAGGTTAGCAACCTACCAATCGTAAAAACGAATACTGCTCAGAGAAACAATCTGAAGCCTCGGAAGCGTCAGCAACTGTCTACTATCTAAAGACCTAGCAAAACATCGAAGCAGGTTTATAGAATCCCCGCCGAAACGACTATACTCTAGGCTAATTAGCAAAATACAAGGAAAAGTTATTTACCAGCAATTTTATTGCTGGAATCGAATCTTATTATTGTATGTATTAATAATCAAGGTATGCAAAGTCCGCAGATAGTGTGCTACTTTTTTTATAAATAAAATGGCGCCCGAAAATCGTGTTTTCTTCAATTTTTGCTCTATAACTCCAAAGATTTTAACTTTACACCAAAAAGACTCAAATAAAAATTCACCGTGTTTTTCGCGATTCACTTCGACGAAAACTTTCCCCGGAAAAAGCGGGTTTTTCCAACAAAATCTTTAATTTTCAACTAAAATTTTAGATAAGTAATTGTTAATCAATAATTAAATAACTTGGTAATGTAAAAGCACTTTTCGTATAGATTATAATTCCAGAAGCCAATGGAAATTGAATGAACATTTTAGCAACAATTGAATTGTTAATTAAAAATTTACGCTCGCTATAATAACGACAATAATTATGATGCATAAGAAAAGCTACGATTTTTGCATAAAAATACACTATACCTATCTAATGTACTTTACAGAATTGAATTTGGTATATTTAAGCGGCCTCAGGAATATTTTAAAATTATAAACAATTTTTTGGCTTATAAACAAATCGAATATCTCGGGAAATGTTAAACTAAATTAAATTATGAAAGCAGTATTCGAGAAACAGCAGCAGGGTGCTTCTTTTAAAAGAAAAACGTTTAATTTTCACGAGCAGTTCCTGAGATACAACCGGTCAAAGTTGACTGGAATTTACGGCAAAGATATAAAGAATAGGATCATAATTTTCAAACCGTCACGTGTTTATTTTTATCGTCTTTCTCCACACCAATTTTCATATCTTTAAAATACTCATAACATATAATATTATAATAAAAACTATCGATAATACGTGTGAAAATTGCCAAAAATAGCAAAATTTCCATCAAAAATTAGGTTGGAGAAAATGTAACCCTCAAAGTTCAAAATCGGTATACGTTAAAAAAGTGCATTTTTTCGGCTTCCCATGGAGCAATTTCCTTCATTCTTTTTTTGTTCTAAAGTAACTAGTAGAGTAGAGCCATCTAACTAACGCATTATTAAATGTCAAACTTGCTTTTGTTTTGTTATAATAGATTAATTTATTTGTATCTGTATTGAGCGGAAGTCATTTAGACCAGAACGGTCAATACAGAATAGTACTCGGTGCGGTGGCAACCACTTAAACAGCGTGTACACAGCGGTGTAGAAAGCCAAGGGAATGACTACTACACTATTTTTCCCAGGTTAATCAATATGGCTGAGGAAATAAACGATGGCCCCGAGTACGGGCGCTTCTTAAATGGGGCAGTGGTGCGAAGAATCTCCCGCTTGGTCAAATTTGATATACAGAGAAGTTGTAGAATAGGCACATGGAATGTGCGGAGTTTATATGAACCAGGAAAAACACACAATGCCATAAATGAGATGAAAAGGCTGCAAATGTCAATTCTGGGTATCAGTGAAATGCGATGGCCCGGATTTGGCCAATGCCATGTGGATGATCATGAAGTATATTATGCAGGAGAAGAGAGTAATTACCATCGTCATGGTGTAGGATTCATAGTCTCAAACGAGGTTAGCAAATGTGTTAGAGCGGTATGCCAGGTATCTGAACGAGTCATAATGATTCAGTTGAACGCGAAACCCAGAAACATAAATTTAATACAAGTGTATGCACCGACAGCGGAAAGTGAACTGGAAGAACTTGACAAGTTCTACGCCGATGTAAAAACTGTTACCGACCAACTCAAGACTAGAGATCTCACCATTCTGATGGGTGACCTTAATGCTAAGATAGGAAAAGAAAGATAGAAATGAAAGGGGAGACTATTTCGCAGATTTTTGCAAAGAACATAATCTATGTATAATGAATACCTTTTTCAAATTACCTAAAAGGAGATTATATACGTGGAAATCTCCAGCAGATACCCCCAATAATATCGTAAGAAACCAAATTGACTACATAACCATCAGTGAGCGTTACAGAAATGCAGTAAAGTCTGTAAAAACCTATCCTGGCGCCGATGTGCCATCTGATCACAATCTATTGTTAGCCGAAATAAAATTAAAACTTAAACGGATAAAACAACCACGATCCTCTAACAAACTGGATACCGATTTTATTAGAAACAACAGTCAGGGGATTTCAAACAATTTAGAGAGCAATTTTGAGAATAGCGAACAACAAGAATCCATCGAGGATCATTGGAACCAAATCAAAACGATTATAAGCAACTCAACTCCAAACTTCAAAGAGAAAAATCAAAAGAAGCAACAGTGGATGAACGATGAGATTTTGAATTTGATGGAAAAAAGACGCAAATTTAAGAATCAAAACATCGAAATGTATAAACGCATTAATAAAGAGATAAGGACTAAAATACGAGCGGCAAAAGAAACATACTTTGAAAAAAAATGTTTAGAAATTGAAGAGTTGCAGAGAAAACATGATTCATTTAATATGTATAAAAAAATAAAAGAACTCACCGGTCAGAACAAAAAACATGCAAATAACATCGTTGATAGAGACGGAAAACTGATTATCACTGATTTGGATAAAATAGACAGATGGAAAGAATACATTGAGGAACTGTTTAATGATGAAAGGCCCGAGCTTGAAATTAACGAAATAGTTACAGGACCTGACATAACTATGGACGAAATTGAACAAGCAATAAGATTAGCAAAGACCAGAAAAGCGACGGGACCAGACGAAATACCGAATGAAATAATAAAGCTCTTCGAAAATTCAGGTAAAAGATCTCTCCTTCATCTTTTTAATAAAGTTTATCAAACTGGCTATATACCAACGGATTGGCTGCTGTCGACTTTTGTGACGATACCTAAAAAAGCAAACGCGAAAAGATGTAGTGACTACCGAACCATTAGCTTGATGAGTCATGTTTTAAAGATATTTCTACGAATTTTGCACTCTAGGATGTACCAAAAAATAGAAGAACAGCTTGGTGATACACAGTTTGGATTCCGCAATAACCTTGGGACCAGAGAAGCACTGTTTAGTATTCAGGTTATGGTACAGAGATGCAGAGATGTCGGACATCCGGTTTATATGTGTTTCATTGACTTTGAGAAGGCCTTTGATCGGGTAAAACATACGGAAATGATTGCTATTCTTCAGAAAGTGGGTATTGATGATAAAGACCTACGCATTCTCAAAAATCTTTACTGGCATCAACGTGCAAACATCAGGATTGGCTGGGACACGTCTGAAGAACTTCAAATACGAAGAGGAGTAAGGCAGGGCTGCATTTTGTCCCCACTAATATTTAACATCTATTCTGAGTTTGTTTTCAATAAAGCAGTGGATAATGCTCAATGTGGTATCAAAATGAATGGCGTCAATATTAATAATTTGAGATATGCGGATGACACGGTGTTAATTGCGAGCAATTATGAAGAACTTCAAAATCTGATTAATAGGATTACCACAACGTGTGATGAATATGGACTCAAGCTAAACACCGCAAAGACCAAGGTGATGGTTGTCAGTAAGACGCCAATACAACCGGAAGTAGTAACAGCTTATGGTGAACAATTAGAAAGAACTAACAGTATCACCTACCTTGGTTGTAATCTAAATGAGAACTGGGACATGAGCAAAGAAATTAGAATACGTATAGAGAAGGCCAGAGCTGCATTCTTTAAGATAAAGAAACTTTTATGTGGAAACAACATTACTTTGAATCTTAAAATTAGATTAGTGAGATGTTATGTGTTCTCTACTCTTTTGTACGGTGTCGAAGGTTGGACTTTAACAGATACTCTTCTCAAGAAATTGGAAGCCTTTGAAATTTGGGTATACCGAAGAATCCTACGAATAAGTTGGGTGGATAGAGTTCGTAACGAAGTTGTTTTGCACCGGATGGAAAAAGTCACAGAAGTCGTCAGAACAGTTAAAAATCGAAAACTTGAATATTTTGGCCATGTTATGCGACACCCAGAGAGATATAATATACTCCATTTAATAATACAAGGCAAGGTAGACGGAAGAAGAGGGCCAGGTCGAAGAAGAACGTCATGGCTTAAAAACCTAAGAGAATGGTATAACAGATCCTCTGCATCCCTTTTCCGAGCTGCCGTTAACAAAATTACTATAGCCAATTTGATAGCCAACGTTCGATAATCGAGCACGGCACATGAAGAAGAAGAAGAAAACTACATATTTTTTTCAGTTGTAGGCTTTTTATTAGATAAACTTACTAGAAGTGTACCTTTTAAAGTTAAAAACATAAATATTCTCATTTGAAAGCTGTATAATTATTTAAACAATTTTTATTTAAACAAATTAAAATTTTGTGTTATAATAAATAAATTAATTTACTATAACAAAACAAAAGCAAGTTTGACATTTAATAATGCGTTAGTTCGATGGCTATACTCGAGTTACTTGGGAACAAAAAAATAATGAAGAAAATTGCTCCATGGGAAGCCGAGGAAATGCATTTTTTTTAACGTATACCGATTTTGAACTTTGAGGGTTACATTTTCTCCAACCTAATTTTTGATTGGAATTTTGCTATTTTTGGCAATTTTCACACGTATTATCGATAGTTTTTATTATAATAATATATGTTATGAGTATTTTAAAGATATTAAAATTGGTGTGGTGAAAAAGGACAAAAATAAAAAGGTGATGGTTTGAAAATTATGATCCCATTGTTTATATCTTTGCCGTAAATTCCGGTCAACTTTGAACGGTTGTATCTCAGGAACCACTCCTCATAATTACACGTTTTTTCTTTTAGAAGAAGCGTCCTGCCACTGCTTTTCGAATAACGATTTCAAAATTTAATTTAGTTTAATATTTCCCGAGATATTCTATTTGTTTATAAGCCAAAAAATTGTTTATAATTTTAAAATATTCCTGAGGCCGCTCAGATATGCCAAATTCAATACTGTAAAGTACATTAGATAGGTATAGTGTATTTTTATGAAAAAATCATAGTTAATCTTATGCACCATAATTATTGTCGTTATTCTAACGACCGTAAATTTTTAATTAACAAATCAATTGTTGCTAAATTGTTTATTCAATTTCCATCGGCTTCTGGAATTATAATCTATACGAAAGAGGCTTTTACTTTACCAAGTTATTTAATTATTCATTAACAATTACTTATCTAAAAGTTTAGTTAAAAATTAAAGATTTTGTTGGAAAAACCCGCTTTTTCCGGAGAAAGTTTTCGTCGAAGTAAATCGCAAAAAACCCGTCTCTATGCAGAATTTAATTGCGGTGAATTTTTATTTGAGTGTTTTTGGTGTGAAGTTAAAATCTTTGGAGTTATAGAGCAAAAATTGAAAAAAACACGATTTTCGGGCGCCATTTTGTTTATAAAAAAAGTAGCACACTATCTGCGGACTTTGCATACCTATATTATCAATATATACAATCATAAGATTCGATTCCAGGAATAAAATTGCTGGTAAATAAGTTTTCCCCAAAATGGCCTATTCTCCGATAATCAGCCCAGACTACTAGACTGCAAAGGAAACTTCTCGATTCATAGCCGGCATGCATATAAAAAGGGAATTTCTATGGAACAGATTCATTCACGATCGTGATTTCAAGTGCGCGTTTTATAATGTCTTAAATAAATTGTAAATAATTTTAGATATCAAGTATGTAAATAAGTGAATATAATATATTAAACAAACACTAATAATTTGAGTTTAAATTAAAATAATAAATAAACTAGAAATGTAGCAATGTTCTGCTTATTAATTTGGTTTATTTGCATTACGTCCGTATATCTGCTAAGATGCAATTAGGGCATCGGAAAGTGCACGTACACTGTACACCCTGGCAATGTTACTACCAATCTAGTTCCGATACAAAGCTTCCATAAACACGTATTGTTAGATCTAAATCTAATATAATTTGTAGGTTATTCAATAAGACAAATTCAGTGGTGCCTCAATGAAAGGCTAAATTAAGATATTGTCCATTTGGATCAGGACATTTGGAACTAAAAACACCGGAATAAATCGATTTTTAAATACATCACCCAGAGAATTGCAATATTTTGCATTATGTTCAGGATGATGTTAGGAAAAAAGTCTACTATTGGGACCGTGCAAGTTCGGCAAGGTGACACCTGGTTTCTACGCTCAGCAACATTATTCGCACTTTTAATTATATTGGCCAATTATATTAATCCTGGTTACTGGATAATTGTCAAGGCCAAAGTCCAAAAAATAATACGAAGAAAAAATACGATTCAGGTTATGTTATTAAAACGTAAACAGTTGTATGTAATAAATAAAATTAGTTATTAAAATGCAGTACTGCAAGCAAAATACAATTAATTAAACTTACCTTTATATTATAATGATTTGCATATCATATCAATATTGTGGAGCAATATATAATTTTTCTTCTTCATTGACAGTAGATATGAAATATACGTCAATTTGACAATTTCAATTGACAATGAATTATTTAAGAAAGTTACAATATTTCTCTGCTATTCTCGCACGATCGTTTCTCGTATTCCCTCCAAATACTTGCACACCGCGAATAGAAAGATGGGTGGAAATGCATTTTAAGTTGATTAAAATTCATCTGAAACTGCATAAACATGTCAAAATAAGCATGTTAAGGGCCAGATTTTTTGTTACCCAGGAATTTTTGGGGTCACTGAACACGACTACGCCATCAGAACCAGCTTCCGGAGCACCTGCTCCCCAGGGTCACTGCTAAGGCGCACCATCTGGAGGTTCGAGTTTCATTGGTACTAAATTGATGCAAACATATTACTTGGAGGATTTTGGAATCACTGAACACGAACACGCCATCGTATCAGACTACCTGGTGCCCAGTGTCACTGGTAAGGCAGGTCATCTTCTGGAGTTTCGAGGGTTCTCGGCATTACATTGACGCAAATAAATTAATCGAGCGGTTTTTGGGTTGATGAAAACAAATACGCCATCATACTCGACACCCGGTGCATCTGCTGTGTAGGGTCACGATATATTTTAGAATTTCGAGGGATTTCGGAACTAAATTGGTGTAAACAGATTTTACGTGGAGTTTATTTATATTTATATATATTTTACGGGAAATTATATTTTTGGGGTTTAATGAACACGAGTATGTTATCAGAACTAACTCCCATAACACCTGGTGCTCAAGTCACTGCTGAGGTAGGTCATCTTCTAGCGTTTCGAAGTTTTTCAGCCTTAAATGCGTGAAAATATATTTTTGGGCGATTTTTGGGGTCCCTTAATCGAGCACGCTATCAGAATCCACCCCTAGACCAATTAGTGCCCAAGGTCACTGCTATGGCATGTTATCTTCTGGAGTTACGAGGGGTTTGGGCACCAGGTGCGCCGGGTGGTCAGTTTGAATGGTATATTCTTGCTGAGTGACCCCTAAAACCCTCGAGTAATCTGTTTGGATAAATTTAGTGCCAAAAACCCCGAAACTTCAGATGACATATCTTTACAGTAAATCTGGTCACCAGGTGCTTCCGTAGTCGGTTGTGATGGCGTATTCGTCTTCAACAACCCCAAAAACCCCCCGAGTAACAAAGTCTGGCCCTTAGTATGTTTATTTGACATGTATATGCAATTTTTAATGAATTTTGTGCACTTTAAAATGCAGCTATGCATTTCCACACATTTTTTTGTAGCAGACTTTTTTCTGGCATTATCGTAAACACAATGCGGAAAGTTGTAAGCCTCTAGGTTCTGTATTTAAAAACCGATTAATTTTGTGCTAAATATTCTGGTCTAATTAATATGAACTAAAAGATATTTAATCATATCTCTCTACTCTACTCGAGTTACATGGGAACAAAAGAAGAGTGAAGAAAATTGCTCCATGGGAAGCCGAGAAAATGCATTTTTTTAACGTATACCGATTTTGAACTTTAAAATTATATTTTCTTAAACCTAATAGGTCTGGATCCCGCGTATGAAAAAAAAGTTGATTAATAGCAAGCTGAAAATTTGTAAATAGCTTAAGAGTGTCTAGTCGGACAAACTTTGATATATGGGAACACTGGAACAGGGAAAGTTTTAATTGTGGAACTGGTTAAAAATTTGGAACGGTCAGACCACGAAAACGTCACATCTGTTTTGTCCGACAGAACTTCCAATTGATTTGTTACACCTTCATTAAACTCTCATGCAAAAATCAGGCTGCTAATTATCACCAAATGGGCATTATTACGAGTGGAACACGTAGAAAATATCAAATGACAGGAGATAAATAGCAGTCTGATTTTTGCATGAGAGTTTAAGAAAGGGTAACAAAGGACGTTTTGTCGGACAAAATACATGTGACGTTTTCGTGGTCTGACCGTTCCAAATTTTTAACCTGTTCCACAATTAAAACTTCCCCTTTTCCAGTGTTCCCATATATCAAATTTTGTCCGAGCAAAACACCCTTAAGCTATTAACAAATTTTCAGCTTGCTATAAATCAACTTTTTTTTTCATACGCGGGATCCAGACCTATAATTTTTGATTGGAATTTTGCTATTTTTGGCAATTTTCACTCGCAATATCGATAGTTTTTTTTATAATAATATAATATGTTATGAGTATTTTAAAGATATGAAAATTGGTCCAGAGAAAGAGGACCAAAATAAAAAGGTGATGGTTTGAAAATTATGATCCTGTTGTTTATATCTTTGCCGTAAATGCCGGTCAAATTTGACCGGTTGTATCTCGGGAACTACTCATCACAATTAAACGTTTTTTCTTTTAAAAGAAGCATCCTGCCGCTTTTTTTCCAATACCGTTTTCATGATTTAATTTAATTTAATATTTCCCGAGATATTCTATTTGTTTATAAGCCAACAAATTGTTTGTAATTTTAAAATATTCCTGAGGCCGCTTAAATATTCCAATTTCAATTTTGTAAAGTATATTAGATATGTACAGGTACAGTGTCTTTTTATACAAAAATCATAGTTATTCTTACGTGTCACAATTATTGCGGTTATTATAGCGACCGTAAATTTTCATTGGCTTCTGGAATTAAAATCTATACGAAAAGAGCTTTTACATTACCAAGTTATTTATTTATTGATAAACAATTACTTATCTAAAATTTTAGAGGGAAATTAAGGATTTTGTTGAAAAAACGCGCATTTTCCGGGGAATTTGTATTTGGGTGTTTTTGGTGTTAAGTTAAAATCTTTGGAGCTATAGAGCAAAAATTGAAAAAAACACGATTTTCGGGCGCCATTTTGTTTATAAAAAAAGTAGCCCACTATCTGCGGACTTTGCATACCTATATTATTAATATATTCAATCATAAGATTTCATTCCAGCAATAAAATTGCTGGCAAATAACTTTTCGTTGTATTTTGCTAATTGGCCCAGAGTTTAAAAATAGTACTACTATTAAAAAGTTAGCAATTCTTCTCCAACAAAATCTAACCCATACTACTCACCCACATACTAAGATCTCCCGATTGTGTTTTTGAACACCTACACCTCTGGCGATCGCTTCTCGCAAAATAAAAAGGAAATTCTGGAACGATGTCGGCAAATAAGAGACAAGCGAAGAGCTGAATGGCTTTGATGTTCCTTGGAACACGTCGAAATGTGATTATACTTGCGCGAACACAAGTTTGTTGTAGCCCTGTTATTCGGGAAAAAATCCTTCGGTTTTTAAGAATCTACTCGTGTGTGGGGTATATAAAATTAGTCTTTATTGGTAGAAGGACGAATGAAGTTGAGGGTGAGGTATATATTATGTAAGCTTTTTTTCTAAATTTATTGCGTGACTAAGATGAAACGGAAAAATTTAACCTATATTTTATTTTTAGTCAGACACACATTCTTTACCAAATACGGATTTATTGTTTTTCAAGGTTTCAATTTTGCTCAATTTTCAATTTTGATCATTAAAAAATAAGACTAAGCACAATTTTAACCTTCCACCCCTCCCCTGCCCCTACCACCTTTTATAGTTGAACACTTTGTAGACTAAAAAAATCAAGATTATTTTAAGTGCTCAAGCGAGTCCATTAGGGGATGTTCACAAATTGGGCGAAACACGTTCAAACGCTCCAAAAGCCATGTCTTTTAAAAGTTTTTAAGGGGTTATTCAAGTTTTTGCGTGATTAATCATAATCTTGATATCGATATAATAAAACGAACGCCACTGTTTAGCGCGAATAAATAGAGAAATGATAACCAAAGACATGGAAATAATTGGAAGAGGTCTATATCCTGAAGTAGATGGGCGAAGACTTAGGAGAAATAATAGTTGTGAAAATATTTAAAAGATTATAAACTAAGGGATTAAATGCATGTCTTGTACTTGTTTTGATATTAGACCAGGGCACATCTGTAAAAATATTAGTACATTTGGACGTTGAGAGGTGACTCAATTTGCAGAAATTGCTTGAAAATAACTCAAATAATAATATTTGAGTTATCCTCGCTCTCAAAAAGGTCCGGAACATTGTTTAAATAATCAAATTGTCAAAAAATGAAGGAAAACTTCGATTTTTTTCTTCGTTTTTTGATTATCACTTTAAAAGTATTCATTTACGAGTAAACTTGTACTAACATAAAAGTTGCGTAATTAAATTTCCTACAATATAGAATTGGTTAAAAATTTTAAAAATAGTCACCCTTGTTGCAAAATAGCAATAATTGCGAAAAAAACCATACAGATACAAGTATTCGCATTTTACGTTTTTCAACCATTTATGCTACACTTAGGACCTTCGTATTTCACCCAGAAAAACTTTATGATACAGTTAAAAAACACCGCAAATTTCATTAAGATCGGTTTAATAAATTTTGCAAAATAAATTTTGCAATCCAGCTTTCGCAAAAAAAAATCATTTTTTCAAAATGTTACAGGACTGAAAATAAAGCAGATAGCAAGTTGAATTTTTTTAATGAAGTCTAATTTAGTAATGTTTTGATTTAAAGTAATATTCATTTAGCCAATTTTCAATAAAATCAACTTTTCTTTTTGCTGTTTTATCAATTTCTTTTTCGAATCTATGTGCAATTCTAATTTTCACATATACTTCTGTTTGAAAATTTAACAAAATGACTGTAAATTTAAGTATGTCAGGATATGATTTATAAAAACATTCATTAAATTTCGAGTGAAATGATTCACATGCGTGTGTAGTAAATATAAGAGATGATTAATTTGAAGCCCACATGTAAGGTGGAAATGTTGAATCTTCCGTTAAGTAATTATCAACTAGGTAATCACAAAATTGCAAAACTCTGTCATCTTCTGGCATATTATTAAAAAGTTCATCAGAAAAAAAGTCACCAACATATTTTGGATCTAAATAAGGAATGCCGAAAAACAGTTTTAAATATTTTCCAATAACAGTTTGATTTTTATATCCCGAGGACAAACCTAAATTTTGAATATTTCGATGCCAATTTTGTGTTAAATGTAATTTGCAACAAAAACTAATAAAAATAAAATAAAAATGGAATTTTTATTTTATGTTTATATTGGTCTTTACTCCTTTGAGTAACTAGGTCCATTTTCCGTTGGAATTTACCAGCTGAACAGACGGGGTCGTGAATTGCAAGTTTTTAAATTCCCTCTTGTCGTCTTCGCTTCAGCATCCATGTGGCTTGCAATTTTTAAAAGCCGTGAAGGTGTTACCAGGGAAATAGATCAATAAGTTTTAAATTAAAAATCATTTAGTAATATTTTTAATATTTTTCAACATTATTAATGTTTCTATTAGGTTGAAAACTTACTTTGCCTAAAAATAATAATGTCGGACTACAATAACTTGGCTGCATTTTAAATAGCTATTTCAAAATCAGAAATTATTCGCTTCGGTTTGAAATTTAATTTCAAATCTGTACATATTGTTATTAATGTATCAAAAGTACTTTTTTACGATTGCTGTGATTTGTTTGGTAACAAACAAAATACTAGGAGAATGTATGTAGTAATGTATAGTAAACATCTGACAAAAATATTAACAACGGTATTGAAAAGTTCCATCTACATACAAAGAATCTACATTACACAAAATGTAAGGGAATTGCGGAATTATTTTTCGTAGATAATAAAAAGTTTTCACCTGTATTTATTTTTAAATTTAAGTTCAGTAACACTTGTAGAACTTCTTCCTGTGACTTGGACAATGATGGTGTGGATTTTCGTCTTGCAGCATAGATATTTCTTCGAACGCAAGGAATGTCTTTCGTCGTAAGCGGTAAATTGCTGAAATTTTCCTTCCTCAATTCCTTGTGGAAAATCTTTAAAGGTCCTTCACATATATCTTCTACAGCTTTCCTCTTTGTAGAATTACTAAAAATTGTACGGTCAACGGGGATATCTGGAGCATGATTATGCTCCACCAATGCTTTTTCAAGAATAACGTAATAATTTTCATCACCTTCCTTTGTGTACACTTTTCGTGGACACCCTTTTTTGATGCATCGCCATCTAACTTTTCCATCTTTGGGGACATGGGCTTTTGAGTATTTATATTTATTAATTATTAATAAAAGTCCTCCCCTTTGACTAAACATAGTCGTTGGATTCGCCATTTAAAAGTTAAACACTAACGGACAAAACCGGACACTATACTGTAACACTTGCAGCTGAAGTGAATAACTGAAAATATTTATATTCTTACTTTCAACTATAATCAAATTTGGAATTTCCGGTCATCAAGACTTAATCCCCAACTTTCTCGGCGATGGCCAGTAGAACCACTCTCCGAAAAATTGGAAGTAAAATATGTAGTCGGGCATGGCGACCGCGCAATGTTCTTAGTCGTTTTTGCCCCACTTTTGCATTGCTAGTCGCATAGAAACGTACGGCTTTTAACAGGGAAAACCCGCATCCACCACTGGTGAATTACCAATTGCGTACTGCCGGTATTACTTCTTGAGATCAAAGCGCCGACAGAGGAGTGGTTTTTACTGTGGAACCTCTATATACTGTGGCGATGGGGCAGCAGGTACTTGAGATTAATGGGCCCAGGTAGTTCGTGGAGCAGTTAGATAACGCCGAACTAAAGACAGGGATAAACGAATGGAAGGGTTCTCTATTCGTAATCATCATAACATCTTCTATGGCGTAACAACTCTTCGTGAGTCTTTGCCGCGTTTTCTACTGCATTTCATGTTTGTAGAATTCCTGTGCCACTATTTCCCATTTTTTCCAGATCGTCTCTGACTTAATCATAGTATGAGTAGATAATAAACTACAAATATAAACTTTTTGAGGTTAATACCAAAGATATTTTAATAATATTAACCAAACCAAAATCCAAAGATAATAACAAAGATACATATCTCACTCCTATGGAGATACAGTCCAAGTCGAGTCTTGGCCTCCGTCAGCACCCGCCTCCAAGTATTTCTGTCTCTTGCTGCCCTCTTCCATTTGTCCACTCTCAATATATTGTTAGCAGCGATTTTAACTTCGTATATTCATCCCTTCCTTGGTCTTCGTACTGGCCTACGTCCCATCATATTTCCGCTAAGCATTCTACTAGAGATACTGTCGTTCTCCAGTTTTTTAAGGTGACCTTGCCAGCGCAATCTTTTTGTTTTTGCATAATTTGCTATAGAGGGTTCTCTGTAATATTGGTAGAACTCGTGGTTGAACCTTATTCTTCATGTACCATTGTCTCAACCCAGATAACACAAGTACGTTTTATGCACATCTGTCTACATTGGAACGTTCAATGGACGTCCCGCTAAGGTACAACGGACATCCGATGGACGTCCAACGAACGTCCAGAGTTCACAAAATTGGACGTCCATAGAACTTCCGCAAAAAACGTACATTGTACGTTGTTGGAGCTTTCAGTGTACGCCTTATGTACATTCAATATCTGATGAACATTCAATGTACGTCATATGGACATTTTTAGCCCACTTTTCACAAAGCAATCTAGTATCTATAATTTTGTGAACACATAGCAAAAAGCCTTTATAGGAAATAGTTTCTTTAGTACTAAAAGTTATACATTAAAATATTACACAAGAGACTTTTTTTATTTTTCTTTACTATAACAACTTTATTAGAATATATAGGTACTTCATTATAGGAAATTCATTAATGCACGACTGATCTTGCACGATAAACAGCAAACACAAAGGTATTATCACAGGAAGTATTATTATATTGTATGTAATAATTTAATAAAAACGACATTCAGTTAATGGCAGCGTATGCAGCAGTATGCACATAGAAAAATTGTTTAGTTTAGGAGTATAAAGATGAAGAATGAAGATGAGGTCATGAAGATGAAATACGCCGCGCCGGGCCAGTTGCGTACCAGCGTTGCCAGAGTTGGTACAATTGTACCAATTTGATACATAACAACCAAACTTTTGATACTAAAGTGTCTTAAAGTAAAAAACCTCAAATTTTGTGATATAATAAATTTGCTTCAAATAACATTAAACGACGTTCTTTTAAAGTTATTTTATAAAATGTGTTGGTTTAGTACATTTTGTGTCACTATTTCATTCATTCCAGTACATTTACAAAAATTTCTCTGGCAACACTGTTGGTAAATAAAAAGACATTCGATGGCGGATAAATATTGCAAGGCGGGAAATTTAACAGTTACATATGCACATTTAAGATTTAAATTAGTAGTGTAATTCTTGTAAGGTCTATAATAACCGATGTAGCTCTGTTATACTGAAAAAGTTTACGATCATTTTATCATCGTCTAATATTATTATATAGGTTTAGTTAAAATAATTTTAGTGGTTTAGTGTGTTTTAATTCGATGATGAAAAAACATGTGACTGCATTTATTGGAAGCTTATTATATTTTACTAATAATATTACTTTGATTAAAACAAGAAACTAATAATTTATGATAATAATAATCGCGTTTTGCGTAATCTCCATGGATCACAAATGGATGTCCAATGTAAGTTAAAATCAAAAGTCCGATGGACGTCGCGTAATGTACGTACAAATTACGTCCAGTTTTGGTACATGGACGTTTGGACTTTAAATGTACGTTACATGGACGTCCATCGGACGTTGTGTGCTATATGGTAAATAGGTCCCAGTATCCTCCTTAATATATTTCTTTCAAAAATATTAACAAGGTTTACTGTCTTTTCAGTCATGATCCACGTTTCTACACCATATGTTGCTTTTGGCCGTATGATGGTTTTATATATTTTAAACTTGACTTCCCTATGAGTGTCTTTGGATCCAAACACCTGCGACAGAGAAAATTATGCTTTGTTAGCAAGCATTATCTGTTTCCGTATTTCATCCTCTTCGCTGCCATTCTCAGTTATCTGTACACCCAAATATGTGAGCTGTTCTTCTACTTCTATATTATTATTACTGTTTAGGCAATACGTAAAGTATCCTTAACAATAGTAACCTATACTTATTGTACGGTTATAGAGTATATTCCCATAGGTAAGCTGGTTAAGAGTAGATAACGATTTTTCATATGTAATTTAAAGTATTATCTGCATAAATGGCACAAAGAATATTTGCTACGAGAGGTATATGGTTCAAAATGCATACAGTATCACGACTAATAAGTTATGTTCACATACATGTAGAGTACTTACAGTTTTATTCCTTGATGACGTGTCACATCAGAGCTCTGATTGAATTCCATAATCCATTTGGTTCATTTGTAAGGCACTCACTAATACGCTAAATAAATCATCGTCGATAATACTGAGCAGATTGAATTATCTGAGCGGTATAAAACGATAGCAAAAAAAGCCGGTAAAATGCGGCCTTTTTACGAATAGCGGGAGCGTCGATAGATTAGAGATGATTCTCGTTAGGAAGCTTTTGACGATCTGCCCCGGCGAGGGGTTCAAATGCGAGTCTCAACAATAACCTGGAGTTTCCAGAAAGGTTACATAAATACTACTTGAATTTTAAGTAATCAGTAGTACAGGGGCGTAACTAATTATTTTAGTGAGCCGTGTATAATATATTTATTGTACATATTGCCGGGGGCGACAGGCGAGAGAGATGGCCTATATCACCTCGAAGAGAGGGGATTGGCAAAGATGTGCACAACGATAAGAAATGTTTGAAGAAATTAGAGTTTATATACACAAGGGGTAACAACGATAAAATGGAGGAAAACGATAAGTTTTCCCCCTAGGGATAGATTTTAATCTTCCAGGGGAATCACAGCGATTTTCGTAATACCACGAAGAAAATCACCGTGAGTAGTGTGAATCTTGACAGTACGAACTAGACCATCCTTACCAGGCAATACATCTATTACCCTGGCAGTTGGCCATAAGAGTGGAGGAGTACCATCCTCCTTCAACAGAACCAAATCCCCGATCTTGACAGGGTCAGTAGGGTCGGTCCATTTATTTCTTTGCTGCAGGAGGCAAAGATAGTCTTTTTTCCACAATTTCCAAAATTGCTGTTGAATTTTACTAATACGCTGAAAAAGATTCAACCTATTTTCAGGTATCTCTGAAACACTTGGTTCAGGGGGCGCGGTTAAACTTCTTTGAACTAAGAAGTGAGCTGGAGATAGGAAAGCGAAGTCATTGGCGTCAGACGACATCCTAGTGATGGGTCTCGAATTTAGAATAGCCTCGATTTGGCATAATACTGTGTTAAACACTTCAAAGGTGAAGTGGGAATTTCCTATAATTCGATAGAGGTGATACTTCACACTCTTTATTCCTACCTCATGGAGGCCGAATTGATGGGGGTTGCGGGGAACACCCATCTTGAAAGTTATGGAGTTTTGAGTACAGAATTCCTTAATCTGTTCCGAATTATTTTGATTTAAGAAAAAATCATAGAATTCGCGCATTTCATTTTTTGCCCCATGGAAATTTGTGGCATTGTCGCTCCAAATAATACTGGGCGTGGATCTTCTGGCAATAAACCTTTTCAGAGTAAGAATATAGGCTTCTGCGCTTAATCCTGTGACGAGTTCGATATGAACACATTTAGTGCTCATGCAAATGAAATAGGCTACGTATGCTTTGTAAAGCGGTGCCTTCCTCAAATGTGAGGACTTAATTAAGAAGAACCCCCCATAGTCCACTGAGACGACTTGGAAGGGTCTAGTGGGGAGTACACGATCGGGATGCATATCTGCCATCTGTTGAACAGAATTGGGTGTCATGAATCGGAAACAGTTTACACACTTACGAATTAAGCGTTTAATCTGTCTTAATCCGTCAATTGGCCAGTACTTCATTTTGACATACGAAAGTACTGTTTGCGCGCCTGAATGTAATAACTTATGATGAGCTTGAGTCAAGATTAGTTCTACAACTCGACATTTAGAAGGAAGTAGAATGGGGTGTTTTTGATTATACGATATGGGGGCGTGTCGGAGACGTCCTCCCACACGAATCAGCCCATCATTATGTTGTAGGAAGGGGTTGAGTTTACGAATGGCTTTATTGGTCACGAGTTTAGCATTTTTCAATTCAAGAATCTCTTTTTTAAAGTAGATACTTTGGATATACCTGATGATCGCGTGATCAGCGATCTCCATTTCGGGTGGCGTCAATATATCCGTATCTCGTGGAGAGTTATTTATTTTCTTTTTAATATTACTGATGAATCTAAAAAGATAAGCGACAATTCTTTGAATTTTACGAAAAGAAGAAGATTTAGCGAATAGATTTTCAAAGGTGTCGTTGAGTTCGTGATTTGTTGCTATGTTTGAGACAACTAACTTCCTTAATTCAGGAAGATCATCCTGAAAATGAGGAATTTGATGAAGAGAAAAATCGATGGGATTGTCTCTAATAAAGCTAGGTCCGCATAACCAGTCTTCGGTGGTCTGGGGATTATCAAAGACATTTATCCCTCTGGAAGCGGGGTCAGCGATGTTTTCGTGACTTCTGACGAAATGGAAATCACAAGGAAAAGTTTCCAACAAGGAATTGACCTTTTGAATTCTGTTTTGTACAAAAATGTTCCAAATGTGTTTTTTAGAAAGTATCCAAGACAAGGCAATTGTAGAGTCAGCAAAGAGATGAGATGAAGATATACTCAAATTTTTCTTGAAGATGTGAAAAAGTCTATGAGCCAGAGTGACTCCCAACACTATTCCACAAAGTTCCAATTTGGGGATGGTGAGTTTATTTTTTAGCGGAGAAATTTTGTTTTTAGAAGCGATAAGCCGCGACGATACAGAAAAGTCTGAGTATGTCGCTTTGAGATACACACAAGTGCTGTATATTTTTTCCGATGCGTCGGTGAAAATAATTAATTGAACATCAACAACTTTCTTTTGTAAAAGTAAGCATCGAGGTACCTTGACCTCTTCTATAGTTTTGAATGTCGATAAGAGGTTTTGCCAATTTTTCATAATGATGGGTGAGTCAATGGGTTGATCCCAGTCCAATTTCTGGGACCATATTTCCTGTATCAAGAGCTTAGCGTTCACAAGGACAGGGGATAACCATCCTAGCGGGTCATACAAAGTAGCAATGTAGGAGAGAATAGTACGTTTAGTAACAACATTAGCCAATTTGAAGATAGGAGTTTTAAACGAAAAGTGGTCGCGTTCTGAATCCCAGAATATGCCTAAGACTTTATCAGATCCCGTGAAGTTAAGACTGACTTCAGAGACGGGATTTAAATTGTGTTGAGACAGAAATTCTGAAGAACTGCAGTTCCACTTGTGGAGGAGGAAACCATGGGTTTCTAGCAAAGAAGTTAATTGTTCGAAAAGACAACTTAATTCATGAAGACTGTCAGCACCGCTGATCAGGTCATCCATATAGATAGATTCTTGCAGAACACTAGTAGCAAGTTCGTGGGTATGTTTGTTGTTGTCAGCGATGTGCTTGATAACTCTTTGAGCGATAAATGGGCTACTTGGGAGCCCGAAGGGTAATCTTTGAAATTGATAGCACCGTAAAGGCTGCTGAATATTGTCCCTAAAGAGAAAATTTAACAGAAATGTTTCAGTGGGACAAATGGCGATTTGTAGGAACATAGCCTTGATGTCGCCTACTAGTGCGAATTTAAACTGACGAAACTTAGCGAGAATGTCAAAAAGTTCATGTTGGACGACATAACCTTTGTCTATGACGTCACTGAGGGAGATTCCCGTAGACGATTTATTGTTTGGATCGAAAACTATACGAGTGGAAGTAGTAGAGTTGGATTTGAAAACGGGAAAGTGAGGGAGAAAGTAATTAGGTTTACCTGAGTCATTTAGCATTTTTAACGGCACTTGAATTATTTGTCCGTTATTGAGATATTCCGATATAATGTCCTGATATTTTTCCAATAAATCAGGGTTGAGTTGAAAACGTTTCTCGAGACTGAGAAAACGTCTTTTTGCCGAGAGAAACGAATTTCCCATGTCTATATCTTCGATAGGGAGTTTGAGATTGAGTGTGGACTCATATCGTCCATTGGGGAGAACATTAACATGTTTTACAAAATTAATTTCAGCGGGGTGATCATTAATGAGATCGGTGTTCTGAGGAGCGGCTTCTTCCAGCTCCCAGAATTTTTGTAAATGATCGGATAGTTCCTCGTTGGACACTACCGGCTCATTTACGGCGGAAGGAGTGTTATGAGAACAACAAGTAACGAGAGAGTTTGAATAAAATTCCAAAGCCTTTTTAGTATTTTTCGACTTAAGAGCAAAGTCTGGAACTGACCCTGATATCGTGTACCCGAGTAGAGTGCGTTGAAGAACGGGAAGACCTTTTCCCAAACGAATTATTTCAGGTTGAATGATATCGTTATACAGGTCTGCACCGAGCAGGATACCAATTGGGGATGTTACATGGAACATCGGATCACCTAATGGTATCTCTGAGGGTATGTTTAGTTTGCTCGCCGAAATAGAAATTTGAGGAAGCGGATTTGTTATCTTTGGGAGTACAGAGCACGAGATGTCAAAAGGAACGTCGTTAGCGACAGCGAAAATTGTTGTATCTACAATAGATTGAGACGAGGATGAGGTGGAGTTAATTCCATTGATCCGTAATTTTCCATCTCTAGTGGTGAGTGACAGTTCCTTTACGAGGTCAGCACTAATAAATGAAACCTGTGAGGCCGAGTCTAAAAGTGCCTTTGCGAAGACCCTCTTGCCGCTAGGAGCGACAAGATAGACCTGGAGTGTGCTTAATAACACCAAATGATTATCAAGCGAGGCTGCAGATAGAGCCATTGAATGTGGAGTCGAATTTTGAAGATTAACTTCCGTTTCAGGAGCTCTAACATGTGAGGGCCCCTGTTGTGAATTACCCTGTGTATGGGAGTTATTTGAGATAGCGGTTTTATTATGATTATTTGAGTTGTGTTGGCCAACAGCCGCGGAAGGGTTACTATGACCCGTTTTGTCGAAATGGAGCAACGTGTGATGACGAGATTTACAAACTATGCAAGAGAATTTGGATTTACACTGATCGAGCATGTGAGACCCAAGACAATTAATACAAAATTTATTTTGTTTGACAAAACTAAAACGTTCTTTAGAATTCAACTGCTTGAACTGAGGACAAGAGTAGATCGAGTGAGAGTCGTTGCAATAGGAACATTTCTTAGGACCTAAGCGAGGCGAAAGGTTACTGGTAGAAGTGTCTGAGGCTAGGTGTAAAGAGTGTCTGGAAGTAGTAGTCGATTTTGGTTTTGATTGAGATTGAATATTCTCAAGATGAACAACGCGTGTCTCGATTTCCCCTAGAAAATGGACAAAATCAGGGGTAGCTTGGCTACCACCGGATTGGAACTCAAGAGCCCTAATGGTAGGTGCGTCGAGTTTCTGAGTAGCGATATGTATGAGAAGTAAATGCAAGAGATCTGAAGGGGGCCTATTCAAGTTCAATAGGGCCTTGAAATTATTTGACATGACCGTATGAAAATTTCTTAATTGTGAGTGATTTGCGTTTCCAGAAATAGGAGGCGCATCAAGAATTTGAGAGATGAGAGTTTTGATAAGCGATTTAGAGTTGGCGTACCTTTGTGTCAGGTTATCCCGGGCTATTTTGTAATTGTCACCTGTGAGTGGGATATGCTCGAGAAGCGTCAAAGGCTCGGAAGTTAGAAAACTTTTGAGGTAAATGAGTTTTTCCAGATCACTTAATGTAGTATCAGATCCTATTATTGTATCAAAGGTCTCAATGAATGAATTGTATTCAGTAACTAAGCCACTAAATGGTTTTAACTGAATACGAGGGAGGTTTACTGTTCGTTGCCTAGCCATAGACTGTGAGGTTAGAGAAGAATTAGGGTCAAATTGGAGGGAGGGGGTAGCAGTCACATTAGAACTTTCAATGACCTCTAACCTTTCCTCCAATAGAGAAATTGTATCCAAATATTTATCAAAAACCACAGAGGAATCAGTAGAGGGGGTAGGTTCCTCGGGGATCGTCTCCAGCACATTTTGAGCATCGCGGAAAAGTCCGTAAGAATGTTTGAGTTGTGAAATTATTTCACGAATTTTATATTTGTTTAGAGAATTAAGAGTTGTGGGAACCGAATCAGCCAACTTGGTTATATCAAGTTTTGCGGTGAGCCTCTGTCGGTTATATTTTGATCGGTCAGCCATGTTGCGAGAATGTGAGATTAGATAGATTATTTGCAAATGTCTAAACCTATAAATCGATGCGAAAATGAGAGAATATGTACAATATATTATATATTACACGTTTAATAGTGTGAGATTGGCTTAATAGTATCACCCTGTATGAGCGCAGATTAGTATATGAAATGCAAAACTATAAAATTTCAAAATATATGCAATTTTCCAAAATGGGTATTTTTCAGCAAGTGTGAGACACCCTTAACAAGTATTTAAATTAATTAAATTGAAGGAAAAAACAATTATTTATTTTCTATAGTTTTCTAGAAGTGTAAAATGAGCTTAAGCGAAGCTAAATGTAGCAAAAACTTACAATTTATGCAAGAAAACAAAATTATTTTTAATAATTTTTGTAACCTGTGAACCAGGCTTAATCGGATTCAAAATTATAAATTTAATTTAAATCAAAAGGTTGAACAAACAATGTTAAAATTATAACACCCGTACTATCAGCCAAGAAATGAGTACACTTTTTGTATACTATAAACAGAAAAATATATTTACGAAAATAAAATAATGTAATATATGCAAATATTTTTTCATACAAACAAAACGACTCCTTTATTTGAACAAAGCAAGTAGTTTCTGAAATTGCACGTGTAGACCGGGCTTAACAACCTACCAGCTATTGTAGAGACGTGCTGGGTTAAATACTGAGAATTTGAGTGCAGAAAGAGAGGAATATTTTATTTTTGTGCCGGGGCGGCGTGGCTTGGAAATTTCCAAATGCAACAGAAAGACACTATAAATGAAAAACCGTTATTCTCAGAATAGAGATTATCAAAATATGCAAATACGAAGGACCTTGAGGATTTAATTAATAAATAATTAATATGATACGGCTCGATGGAACAGAAATGTTTAGGCAATACGTAAAGTATCCTTAACAATAGTAACCTATACTTATTGTACGGTTATAGAGTATATTCCCATAGGTAAGCTGGTTAAGAGTAGATAACGATTTTTCATATGTAATTTAAAGTATTATCTGCATAAATGGCACAAAGAATATTTGCTACGAGAGGTATATGGTTCAAAATGCATACAGTATCACGACTAATAAGTTATGTTCACATACATGTAGAGTACTTACAGTTTTATTCCTTGATGACGTGTCACATCAGAGCTCTGATTGAATTCCATAATCCATTTGGTTCATTTGTAAGGCACTCACTAATACGCTAAATAAATCATCGTCGATAATACTGAGCAGATTGAATTATCTGAGCGGTATAAAACGATAGCAAAAAAAGCCGGTAAAATGCGGCCTTTTTACGAATAGCGGGAGCGTCGATAGATTAGAGATGATTCTCGTTAGGAAGCTTTTGACGATCTGCCCCGGCGAGGGGTTCAAATGCGAGTCTCAACAATAACCTGGAGTTTCCAGAAAGGTTACATAAATACTACTTGAATTTTAAGTAATCAGTAGTACAGGGGCGTAACTAATTATTTTAGTGAGCCGTGTATAATATATTTATTGTACAATTACATCTACTATCTATATTATGACTGCCAGTTCTATTTCTTTTGCATTTTCTTCAAGCTCTGCCTATAGTTCTGTGACATCCCTTGCGGTTTAGTTATCTGGAAGGGATCTGTCAATTCATTTTGAACCCATACTTGCGCTTCTGTATGAGTCATGGTGATTTGAACTTTACCAATTCCCTTGGTATACCAAATTCTTGTATAATTATTACATATACTTTACCTCTATGTATGTTATCGAAAATCTACAAAGATTTAGTAGATATCTATGTCGTGCTCCTAGGCTTTAGCTAATATTTGTTTACATATTTATGATAAACAGATAGGTACAAATAAATATAAAATAAAATTTACTACTGTTTCGTAAACTACGAAATTCTACGAGAAAATGTAATGGAAATCTGGACGACAAAAATCTATCGAATACGTCTTTGCTCTCTTGCTGGACATGGCTGCGCCTTTTCCATGTTTATTATCATCGATACGTAAATAAGCCACCGATACATAAATAACTATTTTCCCGATTTGTTTGTAAATAAACCACCTTTCAATAACAATAAATCAATTTATCTATTTTTATACTATATAGGAGAATATTTATTTATACAAATACAAAGAGTTGTATGAAAACGATACGAAAACACAATAAATGTCTTTTTATTTGTCTACAAAACATACAAAGCCTGAAGCGATTTTTTTAGTGCTATTTGAAAAGAAACAGTTGTTTACTAAAAAAAGATAAGTACATATAAATCAATATAGATCAATATATCAATATAAATCAATATAAATCAATACAGTACAACGTCGATAATCCGGACGTCAAAAATCCAGACCGTCAATAATCCGGATTTGTATCAAGCAAAAATATTTTATTCTTTTTTTTATGGCATGGACTTGATGTCATTCAGCCAGTCACAATATGAGGTACTTAGTGTCATGTGTAGTGTGTGTATTGAGTAAGTGTCTTGTTACATTGCAAAGTCGACGTCATTGTCTTTGCATAGAGACGCTACTTGTATCCGAACATCTGCGGTCTATCTTATTCTTTTAAAACGAATTAAGAACTTAGCTGCAAAAAGACGAACCTCAGTTCAACAACCTTTTTTCAACATTTTTTTAAAAGCTCAAATATGTAGTTTCTGATGTTTGTACTGTACACATGTTGCTATAGATAAATTATAATACAGTGTTTGAACAAAAAAAAAAGTTTTGATTAATTTCATCTCTAGACACCAGAGGCGTGCGGTCCATGGAAGCGGGGGAAGCACCGCTTCCCTATACTTCCATATAAGAAAATACATATATTATTAATTAGTATTTAATTATCAACAATGTTTCCCTAATCTAAGTAATCTATTATGTAACTAATAGGCATTGAAACATTATTAAAATTTGATCGCATACGAACGGTCTCAAATAAGCACACAATTCAACGATTCAGTCCGGTCCTGACGGAAGCGCATCTCAAAATCGCTGCTTGTCATGCATTTGTCCCGTTCAAAAATTGGTCAGGGTTTAATAACCTCACTCGCTAGTCATGTTCCTTTCACGTGAATTTTGATACGCCTGGAAGCACTCGTCCGACCGCTTCCGATTCGAAAACGAGATGCGGAGTCTGTTACTGCTGCTATAAGGGGTAGGTATTTAGGTACAAATGGCTCGATTTCAATTTTTTGCTTAATATTTTTACTAATATTTTATTTGACATTTTGAAATTTTTCCTTTTACTGATATTTTATAGTACCTACGACATTTTACAGACGAAGTCAAGTGACATTGCATTTTGTATAAGACAATTTGATGACTTATGATGATTAAAAAAATGAGCTGTTTAAAAATATTTGGGATAAAGCTGAAAATATGGGCTTCGAACCTAAAAGAAAAATAATGATGATTGATATGGTCGGCGAAATAGTCCTGTCGCCAGGGGGGGTACAACGGCCTCCTGTATTCAGATGGACTTACCCAAGTTTTTTTTATGTATTTTGACCTGTAGAACACGAATTTTTTGGGTAACAGTTGATCCGGATGTCGATAAGATTGTTATAAACCAAGAAGTTGAGGAATCACATAACAGCGATTTCTCGCAAAACAAAACATTTTTTTGTATTTTTTGGGCCATTCTAATCAAAACATGTTCCTACAAATTTTTTCGTAGGATGCATAGTTTTCGAGATAAACGCGGTTGAACTTTCAAAAAATCGAAAAATTGGAATTTTTGAACCCGAAAAACTTTTGATTAAAAAATAAAATAGAAATTCTGCTTACCGCATTTGAAAGTTCAAGTCAAATTATATCGGTTTTAATTATTTGTATTGCTAAAAATGTATTATGTTATTGTTAAAACAAAGCTATAAACACCTAGTGCTTGAGTGATGTTTCAATGATTTCTCATTTAAAATCGAACGAGTACGTAGAGGAGGTAAAAGTGCAAGCGGGGCTATTTCTAAGTAGCATGCATTAAAACGCATGTATTAGGCACGGGAAACACTATGTGTTTACAGCTTTTTTGAACAATCAAAAAATAAATTTTTAGCAATGCAAATATTCAAAACAGATATAATGTTACTTAAACTTTTAAAGGCGGTAAGCAGAATTGCTATTTTATTTTTTATTCAAACGTTATTCGGGTTCAAAAATTGCAATTTTTCGATTTTTTTAAAGTTCAACCGCGTTTATCTCGAAAACTATGCATCCTAAGAAAAAACTTATAGGAACATTTTTTGGTTAGAATGACCCAAAAAATACAAAAAAAGTTTTGTTTTGCGAGAAATCGCTGTTATGTAATTCCTCAACTTCTTTGTTTATAACAATCTTATCGACATCCGGATCAACTGTTACCCAAAAAATTCGTGTTCTACGGGTCAAAATACATAAAAAAAACTTGGGTAAGTCCATCTGAATTAAGAAGGCCGTTGTACCCCCCCTGGCGACAGGACTAAAAGAGAGACCTATCGACAATTATACATCGAAATTTTTGATAATATTCTACAACAAATGAATTAACACTTTGAAAATTTTAAAGAAATAAAATATGTAGAATTATGTAATTTTAATATGTCTAATTATAATTCATTAAAATCTCCCACAGAGGTATGTACCTATTTAATTCAGTACGATTAAATTATGATTTTTTTGATAATCTAGCTTTGCATTCTCAGTTAAATGTCATTTATAAAACACCTGAAATTAGTGATAAAGAAATACTTAGGAATCGGTTGAATTTTTTGAATACTACTGGTTTAAATCAGTCTCTGTGTGAAGCGGGCAAGTTGTGTGAATAGGGCTTTTCATCGATTGTCATTTGTTTCGAGCTTCTGTCATGTGTCACATAATATTAATATATCTATGTCATACGTCTGTGGTTTGTATTATTGTAGATACCAATAACGTATGTCGTAGATATATTTATATTATGTGACATATGACAGAAGCTCGAAACAAATGACTGTGAATGAAAAGCCCTATTAAGTAGTAGGTACTAACTATCCCAGCTACAAGTGCATCAGTTGAACGAAGTTTTTCAGTATTAAAACGCATCAAAAGTTTTACAATAAATTTTACAAGTGAAGACAGACTTTCCAAGTTAGCCCTATTATCCATTGAAAAAGAGTGCATTTATTAAACAATTATCAGAAAATCCAAAATTTTACGACGATATTATCGACAAAAAATTTGCATTGGTTGGTAAGAGAATAGGACTCAAGTATAAGTAAATAAGTGTCATATTGTTGAAAGTTGTGTGTTATGGAAGGTGATTCGAAATCGGAATATAAAAACAATTTTGAATAGTTCTTTTGAACTTCTTTTTAAGTTTAAAGAAACCAAGCCTGGAGCAGGGACTCGACCCTGAGCAAGCAGTACAAATCGATGATAAGTCACTAGATATACGATATACTAAGTCACTAGAGTCACTAACCTGCATTGATCGGGGTAGGATTTCGTTTGTGAGTCCTTGTATCCAGGACTCCCACATAATAAGTACTTTGCTGATAGAGAGCCCATATAGCGCATCAGAGTGCTATCGGAAGTGGATAGTATGAAGCATTAGGGCGGGATGGAGTGACGCCCGCTTTATAAGAGTAAATCCTCCTTGCTTCAATGAATTTGTATCACCCGAATCTCATTCTCAAGGCGTGTGCATGTCTCTCAGACTGGGTTAAACACTATACCTAATTTTTTGTAGGTCTTGTTTTTAGTCGATATAAGTTAACAGGTAATACATTAGGTATACACCTATTAAGTAGGTATATGTTTTGATCTCGACCCTCGTAAGAAAATATTTGTTAAACCCTTATTGAATCGCTTCCTCTTCCGCAAATCTCACCGCACGCCACTGCTAGACACTTTACTGTATCAGAGAAAATATAAAGTTTTAAAATGTTTGTTATAGGTACTTAAATGTCTATTCTAGCATTTTTTAAGGTAATTTCGATAATCCGGATAATTTGATAATCCGGATGGGGTCCGGTTCCAATTAATCCGGATTATTGACGTTCTACTGTATATCTATTTTTATGCTATATAGGAAAATATTTATTTATACAAATACAAACAGTTGTATGAAAACGATACGAAAACACAATAAATGTCTTTTTATTTACTTACAAAACATACAAAGCCTGAAGCGATTTTTTTATTGCTATTTGAAAAGAAACAGTTGTTTACTAAAAAGAGATAAGTACATATAAAAGTTTTTTTTTCCAGACGGAGTAAATACCAACAAATATTTTTATGAAAACTTTAGGAAAAATTTCCTTATGAGGAAATTAGAATTGCTAAGAAATTAGGATCTGAAGAAATCTAATTTAAATTTTTAAAGACTGGCAAAAGGTACATTTTTAATAAAGTAGATATTTTTGATGGAATCGCAAAAATATGGTTTACTTATAAAATAATCATTTTACAATGTCTCAGTCTTAAGAATCTTTAGATAGTTGCTAGCTGTGAACTATATATTTCAGAATATTTGAGTGATTTTTTTGACACCTTATTTAAAATGACAGAAGAGGGTTTTTTTTAAAGAGCACTATAATATCTTACCAATTATGAACATAAATCTTTATTATTATGATTAATTTATTTCATTGTTATAGTAAAAACAGTTCCAGAATTATATTGTATAGGTAAATATCATTTAATCTGTAATTTACATCTACCAAGGTATACCAAAAAGTTATATTTTGTTTTTGTTTAAAATACACTTAATTTATTAAAAAAAACTATAAAATCAGACAACAGACATTAAATACTTACATTAAACTTATTTTCACTTACATGAAGACCTTGAGTTTAAACTAAAAAATCTCTTTCGAAATGAACGTAACCACTTACGCCGTTTTTTATCGACTGGTAATCTAATTAATATATTATTGGGGGTTTTTATGGCTGTAGTTTTAAATAATGGTACTAAATAATATTTTATAGTATTTACTTTTATTTTTTTTTTTTTTTTATTTACAAAATTGCATCAACCACTAAGGGTCATTAGCATGGTACAATAATTACATAAATGGCTAAAATGTTACATTAAATTTTGTGAGCGAGTCTTGCATTTCTTAAAAAGTTTATAGTTCTGTCGTTATTTGACCCGTTTAGGCACTCTTTGGATGTAGTCGGTAATCCAACTTGATGTCGCTCTAGGGTGTATAAAGGGCAGTCCACTAGCACATGGTTCACTGTAGTTACACTATCACAACTGTAGCAAATGGGAACTTGTTCGCCACTTAAAAGGTAGTCGTGTGTTAACTTCGTGTGGCCTATACGCAACCTAGAGATGCATACTTGGTCTCGTCGCTTTTGTGGGAGATTGTATACAGCTACCTCTTCTTTAATGTTCTTCATAGATGTCTCTGAATTGCTCCAGTGAAGTTGCCAATTCTCACTTATTTTGTTTTTAAAATGTTGCTTCAGGTCGCTATGAACGCATTTAGTGACTAATGCTGATTGTGGATTTTCTGTTGCCTCCCTTGCTAACTGATCAGCTTTTTCATTTCCAGTTATACCACAGTGTGACGGAACCCAAAGAAATTTAACAAATCGATCGTTTTCTTGACACCTCATTAGTTCTGACTTTATAAGCAATAAGATGGGATGTTTTGCGTATAACTGTTTCATAGAGCTGAGGGCACTTAAAGAGTCGGTTATTATCAAAGAATTTTTTATGTTTTTATTGTTTACAAATGTTATTGCTTGCAAAATAGCAAGAAGTTCTGCTGAAAATACGGTTGATCTAAGGGACAGTGAGAAGGAGAAGTCTTGGTGTAAAGTTGTAAAAGAAGCCCCTACCCCATTGTTAGATTTAGACGCATCTGTAAAAATGTGGAAGTCCTTAGCAGAGTTTAATTTCTCTGCTGCTTTCTTTTTAATTATACTATGTGGTGTGTCATATTTGTCGTGGATAGTAAGACTTGTATCACAAATAGGTAGCTGTATTCTCCAAGGAGGTTGATGTTTAAGGTTAGTTACATTGTATGTCTCAGGAAAATGTATGTTTAAGCTATTTTGTAATCTCTGTATCCGGATATAAAACGGCGGACTTAATCTTTGTGAGGTGTTAAATGTCGATGTGAATCTGTCGGCAAACGTGTTTTTAAATGTCGGTATATGTGGATTAGCCGACAATTTAGCTGCATATACAAGGCTGAGGAAGTTTCTTCTTAGTTGGAGGGAAGGTTCACCTGATTCACAGTATAAACTTTCAATCGGGCTAGTATGATGAGCTCCCAGCGCTATTCTTATCGCTGTATTATGTACAGGATCTAGTAATTTAAGTATTGGTGCTTTGGCTGAATTGTAAGCAACTGCGCCATAATCTAGTTTAGAACGAATAAGCGTTCTGTAGACAGTTATGAGTGTTTGGAAATCGGCTCCCCAATGTTTGTGAGATATGCTTTTTAATAAACTTAGGCCATTTTGAGTTGTTTGTCGAAGATGAAAGATATGATGTTTCCAGGTTAACCTATGATCTAATTTCATTCCTAAAAAGGTAGTTGATTCAACATAAGCAATAGGTAACGAGTTTAAGGTGAGCTTAGGTGGTAATATGATGTTTTTTGGGTTCTTGCTAAAGAAAATTGCTTTTGTTTTGTTTGGACAAAACTGTAGACCACAACTCTCTGACCAATTTTCTAGTTGATTGATAGAGGCTTGTATATATCTGGTAAGTGTTAAAACATTTTTCCCTCTAGAAAATATGACAAGATCATCAGCATATAAGCGTGCTTTTACTAATGAACTAAAGGATTTAGAGATATCATTAATCGCAATAAGGAACAGTATTACGCTTAGTGTAGAACCTTGTGGGATACCGTTAGTTTGCGTTGTTAACTCTGAAAAAACATTATCTACACGAACTGTAAACTGACGAAATTTTAGAAAATTTTTTATAAATTTGAGGATGTTACCTTTGATTGACCATCTGGATAAGTTTTTTAATATGTCAGATCTCCAAATTGTATCATACGCATGAGTTATGTCAAAGAAAACTGCTAAACACTCTTGATCGCATCCAAATGCTTCATGAATCTCGGATTCTATATCAACTAGATTATCTAAAGTAGACCTTGATTTCCTAAAACCACTTTGAATAGGGGTAAGAAGTTGTTTATCTTCTAGATACTACAGTAGTCTGTTGCTTACCATTTTCTCCAGAATTTTACATATAGAACATGTCAGCGAGATCGGTCGATAGGACTCAGGGTCTGATTTACTTTTCCCATGCTTAATGACTGGAATAATAATTGACTGGTACCAACTATCTGGAAATACATTTTTTGTCCAGATAAAATTGTAAATTTTTAGTAAGTATTGTTTACCTTCTTCTGGTAATGATTTTAAAAATGTAACTGGAATGTTATCAGGTCCAGGACTGGTATCTTTTGTACAGTTTAATGAATATAGTAACTCATCCATTGAGAGTATGGCATTAAGAGGAGAATCTGTATGATCCTCTAAATCTATGTAAGTGTTCTCTAAATTTTGTTTGTGTATTATGGACTTAGTAGAGATACTGTCATTACTGGAGTGTCTTAGATATGTATCAGCTAGTAGAGCGGTTATTTGTTCTTTCGTCGAGCAAGTAAGATTGTTATATTCTAAATAATGGATTGTATTGAAGGATTTTTTACCATTCATTTTATTAATCATTTTCCAAACTTCGGAAATAGGAGTAGATGAATTTAAGGACGAGACATATGTTTTCCACGCTTCTCGCCTACTTTTCTTCAATATATATCTACAGTAGGCTCTCTTTTGCTTATATTCGAGTTGGTTTTGAAGTGTAGGAAATTTTTTAAATTTGTAAAAAGAACTTTTTAACTCTCTGATTGCTACTTTACATTCTTGATTCCACCAAGGGACTGGAGGGTGTTTTTTTGGAAATTTTATAAAACCTACGGATAATTCTGCAGCTGTTGTTATAAGCTGAATAAAACTGGAAACTATATGATTAATACTTGCATGGTCATCGCTGGGAGGAGTTAGCTCAGATACGGATCGAGATATTAAAGAAGAATATAAAGGCCAGTCGGCATGCTTTAGATTCCATTTATTAGACGGGATAGAAGAGGGAGTTACATTATTATTTGTTATTAATATTGGGAAGTGATCGCTTCCATGTAGATAAGGTGTTACTTGCCAAGACAGTCCAGGTTGTAAAACAGGGTCACATAGAGTTAAATCAATCGCTGAACCGCCACCTGTAGAGACAATAAATCTTGTAATACTACCGTCATTAAGTAAGTTGACATTAAGGTTAGTTATAATTTGTTCAATTTTACGCCCTAGACTATCTGATTTACTTGAGCCCCATAGGACATGATGTGCATTGAAGTCGCCTAAAATAATTCGTGGTTGAGGAATTTGATTAAAAAGGTCTGATAATTCGCGAGCTGAAGGATCAGTACCGGGAGGAATGTATATATTGCAGATGTTTATTTTTTGAGGTCCTTTCAGAGATATTGCTATAGCCTCTAATTGTGTATTTAAATCTATTATTTCAGTATTATATTGGTTATGTACATAAATAGCTGTCCCTCCACTAGCCTGGTTTGCATTAAGTCTATTTTTAATATATGGTGTATAGTTTTTTAGTTTATAAAATTTCTGCTGTTTAAAGTGTGTTTCTTGTAGACAAATGATGGACGGTGTGAATTTTGACATTAGTAATTTGAATTCTTCTAGACGGGTGTAAAACCCGTTCAGATTCCATTGAATTATGGAGTTGAATGTTTTTAATTAGTGGGTGTGTCGCTAAAATCTGTAGAAGAATAGTCATCCTGTAGTTTGCTAAGCTTATTCCTCAGTCTTGTACATCGAGATTTCAAGTATCTATGTGATAGCACTGGATAAAGCTTTTTTAAGAGATCTATTAACCCTTCGATATCTTCCGTGTATATTTTAGCAATACTAAGTGGATCTGCAGATCCGTGAGCGTTTTCAAATAAATCTATTAGCTCTTCTTGACTTAAACAGCTACTGTTCGACTTATCTTGGAAAAAATTCACTGTACAGGTCGTAAGATCTTCAGCTACGTTATGATGGGTTTGGAGATCTGTTTTTGTTCTTTTGTGTTTTGTAATGGGTTCTTTAAAAGGACTTCCACCCTCTGTTTCAGGAGAAGTTAGATAAGAAGCATTTCTTTTAGGTGTTTGCCCTTCTGTTTGAGTTGCTGTTATAGTTTCATTTGTTTTAACCGGTTCCGTCACCATTGTTTGGGAGTTATCGAAAGATGTAGAGTTTTTTGGTGCGGGTGAAGTGATTGTTGCAGTGGAGGTTTGTGGTGCGAGTGCAGTGAGTGTTTCAGTAGAGTTTTGTGGTGCGGGTGAAGTGATTGTTTCAGTAGAGTTTTGTTGTGCGGTTGAAGTGGTTGTTTCAGTAGATTGTGAGTTACTGATATGTTTAGTAAGTACGGGAGAATTTGCTGTTGGTTGAGTTTTATTTTGTTGTGAACTAATAGATTGATCACATTGTGATTGGGAAATGTTTGTTGTATTGTCATCGGTGGATTGATTATTAGAATTTGGGCATCGAGATGCTAAATGATTAGTTTGTTTACAAATAAAGCACGTTTGTTTTTCTAGTGAGAAATATATTCGGTGGTTCGATTGATCGTGGTTAATTAATATTGAATCGGGAAGATTTTCAAGATTTTTAGGGGCTATATAAGTAAAACGTCGAAAACTAATGATATGCCTAAAACTAGGATTTGATGTTCCGATCCGTAGAAAATCTACTGGTGTTATTTGATAGATTCCTATCTTCTTGAGTTCATTTTCTATGACGTTATGTGGTATGGAAGGAGGTACATTAGAAATTATTAGTTTTTCATTTGGAGTAATTAGCTTTCTAGCTTGAATGCGATGTTGATTTACTATTATTATCCCATTGTCTGTTTTCAAAAATGTTTCAACAATATTTTCTGAAGTGAAGTAGATGCATATACGATCATTAACAATTCGGGATATTGCAAGTATATTTTTGGGGTCAACTGAGTTGGCTACAGCATTCAGGTAATCCTCGATTTTTGAATTTGGAACTGAATTTAATACAACCGCTTGTTTTTTGGAAGGGAATAATATACTGGTAGGTTCATTTAAAACTGTTGAATATAACTTTGGTGAAGTAGTATAATTTTTGGGAATTTCTTGTTGAGGAAAAACATTTGATGATGAAGCTTCGTTCATATTGATCTACGGAACCTGAGTACGGTCCTTACACCAACACGCAATCATTGGTAATAAGTCGATTTAATTAAATAAATTAAATAACTTACAGTAAATGTCCAAGTATCGGTAATTTTTGTCGATAATTTACACTTTTCACTTTTAGTACTCAACGTTTATAAACAAACCGCAAAAACTAGTTGTGATTAAACTAATTAGGTGTTGCTTCGTTGAACGCTCGAAGACCAATCTACTTTTATTTATTTTTATTTTATTTTTCATAGTCTGAAAAATACAAGACACTGTTTCAAGACACACTGTTTCAAGACACACTGTTTCAAGACACACATAATTCAATACTATCCAAAAATGAATAACCATTTTTAATTTCGTTGCAAAACGAAAATACAGCCGCACCATAAGCTAGTCTAATCAGAGAGTGCAGCAAGCACCTCTACCGGTTTAGAAACTTATTATTCTCTCATCAGGAGGCACACATGCTGCTCTCTCTGATCCAACCAAAACAAACCCTGCAGCAATGCAAGCAGCAAAACAAACCAAGCAGCATATTATGTGAATCCTGATGAGAGACTAATAAGTTTCGAAACCGGTAGAGGTGCTTGCTGCACTCTCTGATTGGACTAGAATATGGTGCGGCTGTATTTTCGTTTTGCAACGAAATTGAAAATGGTTTTTCAATTTGATTTACATGTTTACTCTGATTGAAGTACGAAGGGAACCATTCTCGTTGAAACTTTACCGCGCTGAGCAGATGGGACGTGAATTATAAATTGTAAAATTCCCTCATCTTCCTTAGTCTCAGCATCCGTATGGCTTGCAAATTGTAGAAGCCTCGGAGGTGTAACCAGAGAAAGTTCCCATTGTTTTCAGTCTGGTGAGCTGTAGAGTAACATTATGTTGTTTTATATGCCATTATATTGAAAACTTAGTCTCAATACTATCCCTTCAAATACTGTATTAAATCCAATCTAAACAAACTGGTATATATTTTTATATTGTCATAAAGAAAATTGTCATTACAAAATATTCTGATATAACGTCATATTGGTTCGCGAGCTTTTTTGGTCTTTTGAAATTATTTAAATAGGCAGAAGATTTTAAATTTGTAATTCTGTAAGATATTATGAGGTTTTGAGGTGTGAAATTTTGTAAATCTTATTTTTACATGAAACTGAATAATATTGCGTAATAAAACAAAACTGTGCAAGTTTTCTAATATTAAATAGTTATTTATGATATAAGTGTTAAAAGTACAATTTTAAGGCACGCATGTGAAAGTTTGCAATTCACATGAGTGCATTAAAATGTACTTTTTAACACGTATATCATACAATATTGTTTCTACAAACGTTATAAATTTATAAAATACAATATTTTTGTTAATTGCTAAAACCATGAAACCTATGACCCGTAAAAGGTAGAACTGGTTGTCTACACTCGAGGGAAATGTCTACAAATTCTTAGCGAAAATATTATACCGTTACATAAACTTGTTTTTCTACAAACGTGTTAAAAATTCAATAATACAGTTTAAATTTAATTTTAAAAAACCTTTTAAACCACCTTTTTCAAATTGCGCAAGTTGTACAATTAATATTAATGTTAATAAATGAAATATAAATATTTTGACGTTTCACAATTTGACAATTCACTTTTAACTGCAGTGCCTTAAAATTTTTAAAGCACTAGTGCCTTAAAGTAGCATTTTTAACGCTCCTATGCAGTGCTAAAAATTGTTTTTTAACACGGTTGTAGAAAAATGAATTTTAAATTAAATTTTTAATATCCCTATCGTAGAAAAGCGATTTTACTTTATATTGCATTTTACTTTATATTGCTAATTGCGCATGTGCTATCTTAGAGATAGAACGTCATCTCGCGATTTTATTGGTTAAAAAATTGTATCGTAATGACAATCGGTATCTTAATGAAGCCCATTATGATACGCGTACAGGGCTTTTCATTCACAGTCATTTGTTTCGAGCTTCTGTCATATTTTGTATAATCCGTGTATAATGTTATTATACAGAGATTATAATATAACATATGACAGAAGCTCGAAACAAATGACAATCGATGAAAAGTCCTATTGAAGTCATAGTTGATGTAATCATATCAATTATAGGGCTTTTCATTCACAGTCATTTGTTTCGAGCTTCTCTCATGTGTCACATAATATTAATATATCTAGGGTAAAGGCGGGTAATAGCGGACGCTTATGGTATTTTATTTATAAAAATGTCAATTATTACTTCATAATAATTAAAACATGTGCAAATTAAATGATAAAGACTACTTATTGATACTTTATTTAAAAAACAGCATAAACAACCATGAAACTAATGTAATAAACATTAAAAAAAATGCAGTTGTGTTCGGTTTTAGTCATGCTTGTCGGGTAATGGCGTCACAGGGCCGCTATTAGCCGTATCCCAATTCTATTGGCAAAAGTCACACAAAAATATTTTTTTTGTGCATCAGTACATACTTTATGAGCCCAAAGTGCACATAATGTACATTTCATCCATACCTCGTTATTTTTTCCAAATTCTCCTCAGACTAAGCAAATAGGTATCTTCATTAATATCTTTGTCTTCTTCACTGTCCCAAAAAATTTTTTCCTGATCAGTTTCGTCCGCATAGTTCATTTTACCTTTGTTTCTCTTAGACTTTTCTTGCTTCTCGGATTGCTTTTCTTTCACAATTCTTCTTTTCGCAATAATTCGTTTTGAAGAGTCAACTTTTTTTAGACATTTTTCTTCTAGTTCTGCTTTAAATGGTGTTGAAGTAAAAATTTTAGAGTGTTGTTTTTTGCTGTTTCGAGTCTTCTATTTTGTTTCCGATATACAAGGCAATGCTAATATTTCTGCAAAACTGGTTTCTACAGAATCGTTTTCTGTCTTATTTACTTCAGCTGACGCTTTGTTCTCATTGTTAGTTGAAGTCGAAGGAATGGGAGATTTCTCAGTTGTTGAACGGCATTTGAGTTCAGTTGATGATTTTTCAGAAGATGTTTCATTCTCCTTTTGAACATGTGTAATATTTAAATTATTTTCGGTCCCTTCACTTGGTCTGCTATCATTCAGAGTCGCTGTAGGTAAGAAAAGGGGTCAGTCCGTAAAAATATTAGGTTATAACGGCGATCTCATAAGGAATTAATGAAAATAATTATGTTTAAATGCTCACTAAAGAATCACGTTCAAATACCTGCACTGGAGAGACAAATATTGCAATACTTATAAATATTTACCTACCTTTAAAAAACACAGTTTGTTGTAATGCACAATCAAGAAATCACTTTTCGTTTGTGAAATTTACAAGCGTAGCACTACTGAATTCAAAACTTGTCAGACGACTGACCTTGTGTATTGCTACACTTAGCGCAGCAAAGTAAATATTAGAGACTAGTCTGGCCAAAATATAATGTGTCCGGATTTAGCCGCGTGTTTGCCATTACCCGACTTCACCCTACGTCATACGTTATTGGTTTTTACAATAATACAAACCAAAGACGTATGACGTAGATATATTAATATTATGTGACACATGACAGAAGCTCGAAACAATTGATAGTCGATGAAAATCCCTATTATGATATAATGGGCTTCACTATGATAGAGATTTTCATGATGCTACAAATTTTTAACCAATAGAATCGCGAAATGGCGTTCTTTATAAAAGTATGACAGTAGAAAAAAGAAATTGGCATTACGACAAAAGTTTTATAAAAAGTTTAAACACTTAATTTGTTGCTGTTTTTATTTCAATTGAGGCAACTTTTTTAGAGTTAACTGAAAAGCAAAGCCTCTGTCTGTTTAATTTTGGACACATATATACATTGTCATGTTTCTCCAGACACGGCCCCTATAAACGACCAGTTTTACAGTTATTTAAAAAAATCCCTTTTGCCCCATTTACTTTTACATTGTGTTTTATGTCGTTGGCCGTCTCGTAATAAAGGACGGTAGAAAAAGTGTAATAAAAGTATCCTACCATTTTTATTTCTAATATGGCTTGCTCTAAATACAGTCAATTTCCCCATCGAAGAAAATCCTTAAAGCACTTTCGGAGTCTCTGAAGTATAACGAAATCGTATAAAGTCTCCCAACGGTCTTCTTAACCCACTTGTGCCTTTATTTCTGCGTTTCCCGAGTGTTCGTAGAGATAAAACTGGACCTTCAACCGCGGATGTTCTTTCCACCTGATTAATGACCTGGACTACATTTCCAATAAGACCCGTCGGTGAGCTGAGCCGACAAAGGCTTTAACAAGTGGTATACAGGGTTTCCCCTATATCCTTTAAATTTAGACCATAACTTAGTGACTGGCCAAAATAAGCAGCGACATTTAATAATTAAATATTTTAAGATAAAGTGTTTTTTTTGTAAATAATAATAATGGGTGTCCCAAAATTATCGAAAGATCTTTTTAATTTAAATTACTGTCACGGTCCCAGGCCGGCCCTGTCAACGCCAGAACTTTCTGGCGACGAACTGTCTGAGGGCGAGAGGAAACTTGTTTACGATCTAGAAGGCCATCGAATACACCTTTTTTTATTGCTCTGTAAATAATACTTACCTTTCGATTTTTCTGGAAATCAGTGGATTAATTTTATAACTATATAAAGAGACATTTTTGGAATTAGAGTTTAGTCATAAATTTGTAGCCGTCGCGAAATAAATTGTAAATAAATTATAATAAAGCCGTGGTTATTTTGTAACGTATAAAATTAGTGTAGTATTTTCTAATAAATTAATGAATGTTAAGTGTTTATCGTAGTTTGTAAAATAAAAGGTATAATTTATTGTTTTTCATTTGTTTAGTTGTAAGTTACTAAAAATAAATAAAGTCAACTAAAATTAAACTTAATGCCTAAAAAACATAAATAATAAAATAGTAAAGTCAAGTTTTTAAAGTATTTAAAAAACATACAAGGTGAGCAAAATGATAAGAAAGTTCTTTATACGGCGCAATATCCTAACAGTTTTTGAGAAATATTAGCCGTGTTCGCGCTGCATGCCCCGAGTATGCCCAGAGGGAGAACGCCTGCGCATTAAAAAATTGGACGTTCAATAAGGTCGAATATTGCCCTCCAAAAACGTAACGCGCAGGCGTTCTCCCTCTGGGCATACTCGGGGCATGCAGCACGAACACGGCTATATTATCACATTATTAAAGATTGTATTGTCACTAAGAGTGGCTGCAAGGTCTTCATCTAGCTTCATATAGCTGGCACTCGACTAGTATGTGTTTGAGAGTGACACGGGAATTGCAGATATGACACAAGGAAGGATTATTTTGACTCATCAGGTAACCATGCTTAAGAAGTCAATGTCCAATTTTTAGTATTCTTATAACTATTTTGTCCCTTCTATTCCAGAGGTTTTGCCAGATTCTCAAGCACATTTGATTGACTGTATGTTGTAAATATACCCGAAGTTGAATACTTTCAATTGAAATATAAGAACGGGATGCCCCTTTACGCGCTGTATATGCATTTTAATTTCCTCTAATAATAATAATATCAACTAAAAGGGAAGTTCCCTAGGTTGGCTGTATACCATATAGTTAAAAAACTCTAACAAGAAGTAAAACCACTTCTATGTAAATTGGTATATTTATTAAAACTTAAAAATCCCAATGGATTGAATAAAATATGTCCAATTCAGAACGTTTTCAGACCTATCGGTCCATCATCAGTGAATCTACAATAAAATAAGTAATCCCACTATTAGGATTGAAAGATGGTTGAAATTTTTAAAAAGCTAAAAATGTGGTTAGATTACTTACGTGCATACTTGCTAAATAGCCCCAGAACCAAACAATGGTTGAATTTAAAATTCAATTTACATTATTTAAAAATAATATTCAACAGGCTAAACGCCGATGTTACAGGATATTGCCTATGGGAACATGGTGAAACCCTACCAAAACCTCAATCAACCATCTTAGGCCAACTTTGACTATAAAGTGACACTAGTGTGTATGGAACTGTTTGAAGTGACATTGACAGTAGAGAAAAAGGTAGTCGATTTTAAAGTTAATTAACCAAAAGGTCATGACCCACAACAAATGATAAAAATTTTAATATCTGAAAATGTCTAACATTTTAAATCTATTGGTTATTGAAAAGAACTTGTGATATACAAAATTAATTTAGAATATAAGATTATTTATATTGACTGTATACCATAACATTAGATTGATCAAATTAATAGAAAGAAAGTTGAGCTGCTGTCAATAATGATAAAAAGATAAAAATAGATGAAGGTGAGAGAAGAGAAAGAATCAGTATTAGTTGGAATGTTATTGTACAAAATGAATAAATTGGTAGGCAATTAGTCTAGTCTATATTGTATTGGTGGTTGTATATGTAAAAGGAAAATATTGTTATTTAAAAAATAAATGCAATTTTTTTTAAATAATGGATTTGAGTTAGGATACAGTCAAATAATTAAAAGTGTGTAATATGTGAATGAAAAAGAATTGTAATTATTATGAGATGTTTTATTTTTTAATTTTATTTCAAAAGTTTTGAGAGAATTCTTGTGACAAAGTGAGGGTATGTGAAGTTAGAGATAAAGAAAAGTATGATTATAGCTGTTAAGTCCAGTTGATACACGAATGAAATTAAAATGAAAATAATATTGAAAGTGTACTGAATAAAATAAAACCAAAGTAAGAAAAAGAATATTGATATAATTTAATTGTAATGATAATGGATCTGAATGTGAGAACTGAAATTAAGTGATGTGATGTTAGTTGGAGAGGTAAAAATTTTCTTGGAAAAGTCAAAGACAAAAAGTAGAGGGCTGTGGTGTAGGGTATAAAGACAAGAATTTTAAGGGAAAGAGAGGGATAAAGAAAAGATGAGGTGTGGAATTAAACTGAACGAAGTAATGAAATGAAAAAGAAGTAGAAAGATAGTAGGGTGAATTAATGAGGTGATGGTTAATAGGGTTCAGTAGTTAATAATGTTAGTCGGGTAAAGGAGTTTAAAACAGTGAAGGATAGAGGAAATTTTGAAAAAGAAGGGAGAGAAAGTTGAAAGAGAAAGAATAGGATAAAAAGAGGAAGTTGAAAAATAGGAATTATGAGAATAATTGGCGGTGAATGGGGACAAAGTTGCGGTTAAGGGATGTTTGTCTATTGACACAGTTGGGACTCTTCTTCATGTCCTTGCCAATCTCCAAATCTTCGTATAAGTCTAAACGGAGTGTATTGGTTTGTTGAATATTGTGTATCAACTGGACACCTTCAGGAATCTTAAGTTCATGTTTATTGACTTTTAAATGGTGTGAAAAGGCAGAAGTGGTATCTCTCTTGCTGTGTTCAGCAGATCGGGTAGAAAGGGATCTGTAAGTTCTGCCGATGTAGGTGGCATCACAATCTGAACAAGAGAGTCTGTATACCCCACTCCGGTTCATATAATGGATAGGATCTTTGGTATTAGTTAAACTTTTGCTGAGAGTGTTATTAACTTTGAAAGATATTTTTATGTTGTCACAAGAATTGGAAATGATATGTTTGACTCTTTCAGATAATTTGGAGTTATTGAATGGTAAGGAGGCATAGATGGGAGTAGTTGTGGATGATGTAGAGAAAGCGGATTGTTGTAGTAATTTGAGTTCTCTTTTTTGTTGAAGTTTAGTGATGATGTCTGGGTCATAACCATTGTTGACTGCAATCTGTTTGATAATATTCAACTCATTGTTGAATTCAGTTACGGATAAAGGAATAGAGTTTAATCTAGATTAAACTTAGAGTTTTTTAATAATAATATCGTATGGCATTCTTGCCGGGAGATCCTTTCGGATAGTTCCGGCGCCATTTACATCTTTAACCCTGTTTTAAGTAACTAGTGCCGATGTACACTAGCCCAGGGGGACCGACGGCTTTACGTGCTCTCCGAGGCACGATGAGATGGCTCGTGTCATTATTGGAAATGAAAATGGTTTGTCTTTGGCAGGGCTCGAACCCACGTCTACTGGCGTATGAGGCCAGCGTTTATGCCGTTACTCCACGGATGCTCATTACCTCTAATATCTACGTGCGATGGATCACTCAACGAAAAAGGTACGTAATATCAATAAAAATGTTAATTCAGACAACAAACGCAATACTTAAATTTTGTCCAATTCTTGGTTTTATTGGAACAACAAAGCGATGTTCATCAATTGATTATTTTCGTTAGTTGAGCCAATGTATTAAGTTTATTGAATGGATGAACATTTATTATGTATACCATAATATCACTTTATTGATATTACGAACTGTTAATTGAGTCAATGAACACTATTCATTGAAACAACAACGTCGTTAATTGACCGACGAAAACTATTCGTTGTGTCAATAACAGTGTTATTTCTCCTAACGTATTTCGTTTATTTCTACAATTATTTCCGTTTATTGCAATGAATTCCGTTCATTCCCACAATAAATACGGTTATTCTTACAAGCAATTCTATTCATTCTTACAGTCAGTTTCGTTCATTCCTACTATGAACGTATTTTATATTATTAATTACTGAATGCATTAGCCCAATATATGATATTGTAAAAATCATACTAAATTTTCTCTTTTTCACCCCTGTGACTTATTAAAATAATCATTATAGAAGTTCTCAGGGACTTCAGACCCTCTATAATACTGTAATATTTTATTCTGCGTTTAAATTTTCAAAAATACTAATTAGTTTTCTCAGGATTTGAAAAAAATTTAAAAAGTATTCGACCGAAATTTCACGATACTAGACACACGAAAACTTCCTTCTACTACGGACTACATTTGTAAACGAAATGAAATTATTATTCGGCACTTCGGCAGAGGTAACAGCATTGTTTAACAAAGAATTATTTTTTAAACAATGGTAACACAGAGAAGCTAGGAGTATCACAATAAGGAAAAGCCGTTACATTTCAAATTGTCAAGCAAAACATTTACTGTCTCAACAACTACGTTTATTGTCACCATGACCGCATTGATTGTGGTTATTAAAACGCAGTAGTAGATTGATTAATGCATTCGTTGTCACAATAATCAGTTTACATCTATACAATAATCATATATTTCTCTATATTAACAAAATTTGTACATTGTTTTAATGAAATCTGTACGTTGTCACGATAAACCAAGGTAATTGCTTGTCATCTACGAAATCAAAAAAGTGAGTTGCTACCAGAACTAACATTATTTATTAAATAGACGAAACTAAGTTATTGACTGCATAAATTGAGTGTTATTGATTAATGTACTTTAGTTATTTTCACAATTATTATTCAATCATTGTGACAATAACCAAATACATTCGTCAATGTCTAAAATTTCGTTGAAACAAGAAATTAAATTGTTGTTACAACGAAATACTATTTAATAATCACTGTTAATCAAAATTATGAACTAACTTTTTTTGAGAATCCAAAAAATTTTCACTAAGATATCTGTATCTTTTAATTGGTGCTATGCCTTGCGGATACTTTGAATGAACGGATTCTGGAAGTAAATATTTTTGACCGATATGTTAGAGGATATTGAGTCAGTGCTGATTTCGAGAGTTTTTATTTTTGTTGGTTGGTCATCTAAGTGCTTTCATAACAGCATATATTTCGGCTGCGTAGATGCTGCAGTAATATGGAAGACGGTAGGTAGCTATAACTTTGTTGGTGGTAGTCATAGAAGAACCATCCATACTGTTTGGTGTGGATGAGTTCCAGACAGAATGACTTCAGGACGGAACTAGGAGTTTCTTCTATGTTATATGATGAAAGACTGATATTTATAGTGTACAATGTTATTGTCCATGGTGAAGTAGTTGGTAATGAAATTAGAGTAGTTCTTTGTAAATCTATATTACCTATTAATTCCTTAAGAAATTGTAGGTAATGAAATTAAAGTAGTACTTTGTAAATCTATATTACCAAATCGTAGTAATTTCTGATAGTGTTTCTGATCCTACATTTACTATTTTTCGTTCCATATCGTGGTTTAGCTACACTGGACGAGTGTAATTCTGTTAGTAATCTTTAGCAATATTTATTATCATCTGGTTTTTGTTATTTATGGTAATTTGATTATTATTAGTCACGAGATAAACAGTAGGTACTCTGGGAACCAGGTACTCCGTAGATTAATTCCGATGTCATATTTTATCGTCAGAGACCCCAAAAACCCCTTCGTAATGAATTTTAAATAATTTTTTAATGAATTTGCCGAAAACTCCCGAAGATGAGGTAAACAGTAGGTACCCTGGGTACCAGGTAGTCCGTAGGTCACTTCCAATGTCATATTCGTCTTCAGCGTCCCAAAAAGCCCCGGGTAATGATTTTTGGGTAATTTTGTAATGCATTTGCCGAAAACTCAATAAGAAGTAGGTACCCTGGGCACCAGGTATTCCGGAGATCGCTTCCGATGTCATATTGGTCGTTAGCGACCCCAAAAAACCCCCAGGGAAATTATTTTTGACTAATTTTTTAATAAATTTTTTTCCGAAAACTCCACAAGTCGAAGTAAACAGTAGGTACGCTGGGCACCAGGTACTCCGGAAATCACTTCCGATGTCATATTCGTCGTTATCGGCCCCAAAAACCCCGTGAGTAATGATTTTTGATTCATTTTTAATGAATTTGCCGAAAACTCCACAATACGAGGTAAACAGTGGGTACCCTGGGTACCAGGTACTCCGGAGATCACTTTTGACGTCATATTCGTTTTCAGCAACCCCAAGTAGCAAAATTGAACTCATTTCCGCCGATAATTGCCGAATTTTGATTTTTTTTTATTGTCTGTGTGAGATGCACTTTAAGAATGCATTTTTGTATGCAGTCTTTCAATATTATATCATGGCTCCGGGTCACAAAGTTTCCTGGCGTATTCACGAATCGAATGCAAAAAGAATTATTAAGATCTGTCTTGTCATTTTTTTTCGGAGGTTCACTGCTTTATTGCTTCGACTACTCATATTGTACTTGAATAATTATTAATTATACACACCGTTTTAATCTTCTGTTATAAAAAATGTGATGTCGTACATTTTTAAATGAAGAATAGATAACAGTCAATATAGCAGTGTCATCAACATACATTTTTTATTTTTTGCTACAATTTAACTTAACAAAATTAGCTACCACAAAATAATAATTATAACAGTAGAACTATAGCAACACGCGTTAGAAGTCATATTTTAAACGCGGCACAGTTATTCTTCCTTACTGTTTAGTAAATGAAATTGTTTGTAACCCCGTGTAGAAACCTGTAGGCGTTCAGTTAATTTCATTATCACATTTGCCATTTCCCTTTATATCAACGAACAGTTGGCGATAGCTTTAGTCCCGTCTTATTAACACATAAAAAAGATTTGTCATGTCAGATAGGAGACAAACAAAATGATTGCAGATAAATCCAGTTAGATGAAATTGATGTTAGTGCATTGTTTTAAACTTTAGTTTTTAATCTATTTATTACTAGTTGAAATCTATTAGTCTGATTATTTATGTCGAAGGAGAAACTAGTAGATAGTGTTCTATATTGATAAAATACATCACATGATAGGTATTACCAGAGAACGGTAGTTCTCGCCAGTGGCGCACACCAACACCCCCCTATACGCGACACTATACAGAGAGAGTCTGTAAAGTGGAATAAATTCAATATCTCAAATACTAATTGTTTTTTTGGAAAATGCTCAGACCCGTTGATTAGTATTTCAAATTGTCCTTTTTGACATTCAATAAAAATGTATACAGGGTGTCCCAATTTAGAGATATGACGTCATCGTCGATTTTCTTAAATGGCAAGACTGTCATTTTGATAGCTAATTTGATAGGGTTTGTAAAGTTATACATAACTGCAAAATATCAAATTTTTATTCTCTACCATTTACAAGATAATAGAAAATAACAAAGTTATATCTGTAATTTGGAATATATTCAATAATTAAAATACTAACTGTTTTTTTGAAAAATGCTCAGACCCGTCGATTAGTATATCAAATTGTCATTTTTGACATATAATAATAATGTATACAGGGTGTCCCAATTTAGAGATATGACGTCATCGTTGATTTTCTTAAATGGCAACACTGTCATTTTGATAGCTATTTTGATAGGGTGTGTAAAGTTATACACAACTACAAAATTTCAAATTTGTATTCTCTACCATTTAGATGATAATAAAAAATAACAAAGTTATGAAAAAGAAGTAATCAACTAATAATTGAATTTAATTATTTCAATAAATTAAGCAAAAACTCATAATGTTGCCCTCAATTATTGTCAAATGGTCAATGGGCAACGTTATGAGCATTTGCTTAATTGAAATAAATAAATTCAATTATTATTTGATTACTTCTTGTTCTTCATAACTTTGTTATTTTTTATTATCTTGTAAATGGTAGGGAATAAAATTTTGAAATTTTTCAGATGTGTATAACTTTACACACGCTATCAAAATAGCTATCAAAATGATAGTGTTGCCATTTAAAAAAATCAACGATGACGTCATATCTCTAAATTGGGACACCCTGTATACATTATTATTATATGTCAAAAATGACAATTTGATATACTAATCGACGGGTCTGAGCATTTTTCAAAAAAAGTTAGTATTTTAATTATTGAATATACTCAAAATTACAGATATAACTTTGTTATTTTCTATTATCTTGTAAATGGTAGAGAATAAAAATTTGATATTTTGCAGTTATGTATAACTTTACAAACCCTATCAAATTAGCTATCAAAATGACAGTGTTGCCATTTAAGAAAATCGACGATGACGTCATATCTCTAAATTGGGACAACCTGTATACATTTTTATTGAATGTCAAAAAGGACAATTTGAAATACTAATCGACGGGTCTGAGCATTTTCCAAAAAAACAATTATTATTTGAGATATTGAATTTATTCCACTTTACAGACTCTCTCTGTATATACACGAAATTTTCGATTTTCTAAATCTGACTGATTTGAAAGATGGGCCAAGTCCCATCTTAAAGTTCAGGAACAGACTCACCCATTCATATGTCAACCATCCATTTTGGTCCAAGGGTGTGGATTTTACGGTCCTTTTTATTTAGGGTCTTTTTTTCGTTCTCGCCCCAAAACTCCAAAAAACTTCAAAAATTTAAGTCCAACCTTTGAGGCTTCTAATATTACTGATCATTACATTTCCAACGCATGTCTAATTTTAAAAATCGGTTATACGATTCAAAAGTTGCCGAGCTCAGAAGTATGACTCACTTTTTATTTAAAAAAGGGAAAATGTTTGTGGATATGTATGTATGTATGTTTAAAAGTTAAACCGATTTTAATTTTTTTCCTGTTTGATTGGCCCTGGGGTCAGGGCCGATTCAGAACCGGTATAGTTTGTGACTTTTGACCACCATAATTGACGGCATATTTTTTTGGGGTATATATCTTCGGATCAAGAAGAGACAGGAAAATCTCAAATAAACCAAATCAATAATGTTGAGTTAAGCTTTCAAATAGTGTCCAAGCCGTCAGGATCAGACATACATACGGCTCAGTATAGCCCAAAAACTGAAAATCTATACTTTGGAAATTTTGGTTTTTCGACATTTACTCAAAATTTCAACCTACGAATTGCGCCAATAACTGAGCGTTTGTAGAAGGACTCTAGACAAATCTAACGGTGTATACGTCATATCCGGGAAAATTTGAATTTTTAAGTTACTGGCTTCATAAATATGATCAAATCTATTTCCTACGGGAAAAACGGTTTCTCAAGTTCAATAATTCCTGTAATAGCTTCAGTTATCATACTTGACCTTAGATCCATCAGATACTACTGGTAAATACGTTTCAAACTCATGTTTACTGATCAAAATCGGTTAAGCCAATTAGAAGTTATTAAGCTACAAAAGTATAATCCAATTAAAGATTATTCCCGAAATGGTTCTGGCAACGGGCAATCCGACTTCATTTACCGGTCATCTCAATATTTTTTTTCAATCTGTTTCGAATAGAAAAAAATCTAGTGTACATTCGATGGACACTAGATCATTTGGGAGATAATGCAACAAAGGTGACCATTTATAAAGCTTAACGAGTAATAGAGGAACATTGCCTTCAACTTCATACATTTAATTTTTAAATTTGAAAAACTCTTGATACAAGAATAAAAAACCCTAAACGCCTTAAAAATAAGTGGCGCATACAATATTCCAGCTACAAAAGATCTGATATGAATATTACGTGGCGGGAAAATGTATTTTCATTTTGATGTAAAACAAAATTCTAGTTTTATTTTATAAGATTTTTCCATAATCTTTGCTAAATTTGAAGTAAGCGCGCCAGAAAAGAGTTTCAAAATTCAAACTGTATCAAAGTTACTCTTTTGTGGCGCGTTTACTTCAAATTCAGCAAATATTATGGAAAAATCTTTTAAAATAAAATTAGAATTTTGTTTAGAATCAAAATGAAAATACATTTTAGCGCCACGTAATATTCATATCAGATCTTTTGTAGCTGGAATATTGTATGCGCCACTCAAGTTTAAGGCGTTTAGCGGTTTTTTATTCTTGTTATACTCTTCTTTGCTGTTGCTTGCTTGTAAATTTAATCCTAGTTGTCCTCGTTCAAATTTTATTTTTTCTACGAGCATGCAAAAAGTCTAATTTCCTGCACGCATTTTGGTTTGGAAAGTTTTATTTTTCCGCATTGCTTTTCTGCACTGAATTTACATACATATTGTGCCTTTAATGCCCAATTGCTTTGCATGTCTTAGTTCGAAGATAACGTATAACTCAAAATTACTAAATATTAGGTAAGTTTAATATAAAGTCAGATCGAGAATAGATCAAGAATAGATGGTCGAGAATAGATGGGAGTAGTTCTTCGTCACTTGATGCCATCTAAATCACTGAATTATTTTAAAATTCGTAAGTAAAGATTCGCGGAAGTGTGTGACGTGCTTTTTGACAATAATTGCTTTGTTTGACATCGTTGCTATGATTTTAAAATATTTAAAGCTGTGTTGTTATACACCATTCATTATAGTCCAGGGCGCATCTCTTTTGAGATGGACGTTGAGAGGTGACTTAAATTTTTTTGCAGAAATTGCTTGAAAATAAATCAAATAATAATATTTGAGTTATCCTCCCTCTCAAAAAGGTCCGGAACATTGTTTAAATAATCAAAATGTCAAAAATTGAAGGAAAAATTAGATTTTATTCTTCGTTTTTTGATTATAACTTTAAAAGTATTCATTTCCGAGAAAAGTTGTACTGACATAAAAGTTGCGTAATTAAATTTTCTACAATATAGAGTTGGTTAAAAATTAAAAAATAGTCGCCCTAGTTGCAAAATAGCAATAATTGCGACAAAAACCATACAAAAACAAGTATTCGCATTTTAAGTTTTTCAACCATTTATGCTAAACTTAGGATATTCATGTTTCACCCAGAAAAACATTATGATACAATAAAACAATACTGTAAATTTCATTAAGATCGGGTAAATAAATTTTGCAAAATAAATTTTGCAATCCAGCTTTCAAAAAAAAAATTATTTTTTTCAAAATGTTACAGGACTGAAAATAGAGCAGGTAGCAAGTTGAATTTTTTTTGCTTATAGAAGTGTACTGTACCTTTCATTTGCAATTTTCAAAATTAAAATATATTAATTACCACGGCATCAGAAAATTTTTGAAATATACAATAAATTTTCGTGCTGTGCTGGACAGCGGTGTTCGATTCACACAAGTTGATTTCCACCAAAATTTCTTAAAATTTTTATCTAATATATTATTTTCTTACTCTATATTTTGCTGTATTTTAAAATTTTAATTCCACAAAAATCAAACTAATTTTATTATTGTTTGTGAAATATTGTTTAAACAATTGCATATGTTTAAAAATAATAAACTTTTATTATTTAAGTTAAAACATATTAACAAAGAAAGTTTTTGCTAATAAAAGTGTTATTTCAAAGGATAGAGTATGTGTTTTTATTTTGCAATAAACAATTTAATTATTTATATCAAAATGTAATAAAAATTAAAATGTATCAATCATTATCAAAGGTCATTGGAATGCCCAATCAAAACAAACTATCCCCTGTCCTGCGCGTAGCACCAATAATTAATGTTTATTTAAAAAAATTCCTGACGCCGTGCTGTTAATCGATTTTAATTTTGCAAAATTGCAAATGAAAGGTACAGTACACTTCTATGCGCAAAAAAATTTTCAACTTGCTGTCTGCTTTATTTTCAGTCCTGTAACATTTTGAAAAAATGATTTTTTTACGAAAGCTGGATTGCAAAATTTATTTTGCAAAATTTATTGAACCGATCTTAATGAAATATACAGTATTGTTTTACTGTATCATATAGTTTTTTAGGGTGAAATATGAAGATCCTGAGTGTAGCATAAATGGTTGAAAAACGTATCATGCGAATACTTGTTTTTGTATGTTTTTTTTTCAAAATTATGGCTATTTTGCAACAAGGGTGACTATTTTTTAAATTTTTAACCAATCCTATATTGTAGGAAATTTAATTACGCAACTTTTATGTCAATACAACTTTTCTCGAAAATGAATACTTTTAAAGTTATAATCAAAAAACCAAGAAAAAAATCGAATTTTTTCTTAATTTTTTGACATTTTGATTATTTAAACAATGTTCCGGACCTTTTTGAGAAGGAGGATAACTCAAATATTATTATTTGAGATATTTTCAAGCAATTTCTGCAAAAAAATTTGAGTCACCTCTCAACGTCCAAATGTACTAATATTTTTACAGATGCGCCCTGGTTTATTACTGCATAACAGGTATTTAGGCACCGCATTGAATTTATGTCGGGATTATTATAACTCATTAGGGTTATTTTTTAATTTAATTAATTGATTAAGATTTGGTCATTTTTTAAACGCCCGTAGAAAAAATATTGTTCCTAAATCTTGCGGAAAGTATCTTTTCCGCACTCGACTGCTTGCCGAACTCCGCTTCACGTCGGTCGTTCGGCAAACTGCATTCGCGTGCGGAAAGTATGACTTTCCGCACTAGTTAGGAGAATAACTATTTGCAAGAAATATTTTTAAAATTATAAATAAAATATTGTAATAAATTTTGGAGCTTTTTATTAAAATGTATGTTTAAGTTGTTCCAAAAACGCAAAATTTCATATTACATTGATAAAATAAAAAAGAATGTGTGTCTACTTTCTACGCACGTGAAAAGTTATACTTCTTTTATATGATTTCAACGAAATAAATATACTTTAAATAGTTCATTTGTATTTCAATTAAATATTTAACTAATTTTAATACTTACTGCTTTCAAAAAATTTTTATTAAAACAATACCAAAAATTACAAAAAATTAAAAACAGGGAACACCCGAAAGTTTGAACCGGCCACCTCTCAATCTCTACCACTGAGCTACAATCGCAATATTCTGATTAGGTTTGGTCAGGTTATATTTTAGTCACTAAAGAATGTTCAGAACTTAAAAATGATTGCAAATTATTATAAATTATTTTTTTCAAATTTTTTATGTTATCATTTCAAATATAATTTATTTTGCATTTGCACTCCTTAAAAAGCAATTGTAAATGCGGCAACGTAGTGAATGTATGTAAAATATAAAATTTAAATTAACTGTCCGGTTTCCAAGACTGTTACTTGCTTTTACCCTATATTACTAACACAAATTTGATATAATTAGGTGCAGTTCTTACGTGATAATTTAGCCTAAAATCTCAACCTCTTTGGTAACTTTAAATCTATAAATGCCGCTTTTATCACATATTCTAATTAAATATATTTACTAACAAATCATCAGTAAATATCTGTCACCATCCTATATACAGTGCGTTGGAATAAGTGCTACCCCCCCCTTATTAACTTATTTATTTTTAGCACATACCTAAGCCAAACCCTCGGACACGTCGATTTTTTTGTAAAATAATCATACTATATTATAGCATCAATGTTTCGAACTTTCCGTGATTCCTCTGCAGGTGACAGGCACAACTTCGATATTTTTAAATGGGAAAGTATATCATGTGACACCCCATTTAAAAGCTTTTGAAATACTGATTACAAAAATGTATAATACTTTAATACTTTTTAAGACCGAAAGAACTTTCTTTCGAATTATTTTTAAACGCATTTATTTTTTTCAAATCCTTAGAAAACTAATAAGTATTTTGGAAAAATTTAAACGCAGAATGAAATACTACACTATTATCGAGGGTCAAAAGTCCCTGAGAACTTCTATAATGATTATTTTAATAAATCACAGGGGTGAAAAAAGCGAAAATTAAGTCTGATTTTTAATTTCAAATATATCATTCAAAAGAAACTTTTTTTCATACCAAGGGACTTTCAGCACTCGGTAAAATTTTGCTCCTACGCCCTTAAAAAGGATTAAAGTATTATACATTTTTATAATCAGTACTTCAAAAGCTTTTACATCAGGTGTCACATAATGTACTTTCTCATTTAAAAAAATCAAAGTTGTGCATGTCACCTGAAGAGGGATCGCATAAAGTTCGAAACATTGATGCTATAATATACTATGATTATTTTAAAACTCGACCTGTCCGAGCGTTTTGCTTATGTGATAAAAATAAATAAGTTAATAGGGGGGTAACACTTATTCCAGCGCACTGTATAATCGAATTAACAGATTTAGCAACTAACTTCATGTTGTCAGTGTACGCGTACTTTTTACTGTGATTTTTATAAAAAATTACTCTTATCAAAGAACTACTAACTCAGAAGATGCTATACCTAACTATTAAGAAATATAACTTCAAAAATTGCAAATATGATAATCTTTTGTATAACCTTTTTTAAGTTATATGGGTAGGTGCATATGTATGGCTAATTTGCACGTCCTCCTGAGGTCAATTTTGGTAGCATATTCGTGTTTAGCGATCCCAAAAACCCATGAGTAATCTGTTTATATTAATTTGATGCTGAAAGCCCTCGAAACTCTAGAAGATGACGTCCGTTGAAGGTCAAGGTTAAAGTAATGGTCGCCATTGGATAGCCAGGAAAAAATCCTAGACTACTAGTACTTTTATTTAATCCAAACTTCTATACATATTGCCAGATAACCAGTAACTCAGGGAATTGGAATACCAGGTAAATCTATATCTTGAAATTCCTCCATACGATCTAGACAAGGCGAAAACGGCGGGTTCGAAGGGAAAAATATTCCCATGAGATTTTTTTGCATAATCACATTCGTGAGATATCCCAGAATAAGGTTCAAGAAGTCGCCCACGTGAAAAGTGGGCCAATTTTTTTTAAACAATTTTTTTTTAATCAAATTGCAAGAATCAATATTTTTGGCCCGAACAATTTTTTCTTTAATTTATTGGACCATTCTGGACAAAAATGATCTCTTATAATTTTTCTCTAAAGTTGATCGTTTTCGACTTATAAGCAATTTAAAATTGAAAAAAACGAAAAATGGCGATTTTCAAGGCTTAATAACTTGGTTAAAAGTTATTACTATGAAAGTCAATATATTTCTAAATCAAAGTTTAAAGCCCCCCCTACAAGATCCTGAAGAAATTTTTGTCATTGTTTTATCACTAAGCTGTTATTTTAAGTAATAATAATAAGCACCATGCACGTGTGCGTCATCTGTAAATACTGAGTGCGAGAGAGAAGCCATTCCAGCAGTCCAATTGTGCATCTTACTCGCAATCACATTTACAACCGCGCCAATACGATCTAACCGCTCATTGTTAAATTAAAAATAACAGCTTAGTAGTAAATTAGTGACACAGATTTTTTCAGGATCGTGTAGCGGAGACTTTAAACTTTGATTTAGTCACTTTCTGACTTTGATAATAATAATTTTTAACCGAGTTATTAAGTCTTAAAAATGGCCATTTTCGCGTTTTTCAAATTTTAAATTGCTTATAACTCGAAAAAGACCAACTTTAGAGAAAAATTATAACACACTTTTTTGTCCAGAATGGTCCAAAAAACCTAAAAACAATTAGTCAGGGCAAAAGATATTGATTTTTGCAATTTGAATAAAAAAAAATTGTTAAAAAAAAGTTGGCCCACTTTTCACGTGGGCGACTTCTTGAACCTTATTCTGGGATGTCTCACGAATGTGATTATGCAAAAATATCTCATGGGAATATTTTTCCCAACGAACCCGCCGTTTCCGCCTTGTCTAATCGATATGTGCCTATAAGAACTTTTCATCAGGATGCTTCAAAGGGTATTTTCCCAAAGTATGAACTAAATCCACTGGGATCTAATTTACATAAGGTTTGTGCGGGGTACTTTCGCGAAAAAAATGTCTTTCTGTTAAAATAATACAAATTGAAAAATATAATATGAAAAAATTTAATTAGTAAATTAGCTTGTGTCATTTAAGTTAACTTGAAATATATGTTAATTTAATCTTACTAAGTAAGCAAAAAACATTCCTAAATTGCCCATATATCCCATTAATTTCTTCTTTTTAATGGTTTTCGGGATCATAATTTTAAATTTAATCATAAAACTCAAGTTCTGTGCAGACGAGCTCTATATATTTTTCTCTTTAATGGATGTTAAACGAAGCCGGTGACTAAGAAATGTTAATGTTTATTGCTCAATATCATTTACGACCCGTGGCAGTAAATTGTGGATTTATTCTAAACGGGAGAAAATTTAATATTGCATGACGAAGCGTACTTAAAATTGTTACTGACACTATGCGGAATGGCGTAATAAACATATCTTCGCAATTGCTTAGAGTCCTATCTTATTCTTACAAAAAAAAAGAATGTGTGTGTACTTTGTACGCACGTAAGAAGTTACATTTCTACTACATATTATGTGATTTTTAAGGCAATAACAAAAATTTTAAAAAATAAAAGAATAAAACGCACACAAATACATTGAAAAATGCCCCAAAGAAAAAATGATTTCCGAACGATAATAATTGTTGGCAAAAATTTTAAATACGCATTTTCTGAAACAAAAATTATATAACAAACATACTTACAATCATAAAATGCATAAAAAAATAAAAACTTGCATCGGGAATCGAACCCGTGACTTTCGGGGCGCTTTAATTCGTAATCGAAGCCTAGACTCACTCGTCCAATGACTCACTCGTCCAATGACTCACTCGTCCAATTCCACATTATTTGTGATGTGGAAAAATAGGGTAACTGAACGTTTTACTGTTTGACAGTTGTTTTAAATATAATTAAATTATGTAGTTTAAATTTTGTGGAAGAAAATATTAAAATATAACAAAACAGTAAGAAAACAATATATTAGATGAAGATTGGTAGAACTTTTTTTGGTAATCAAATTAAGTAGTAAATCAAAGCATTACAAACATATTAGATAAACAAATCTACGCCAAAAAATCATAATTTAAAAATAAAAATCGGACCTAATTTGGGATTTCTCTCTAAAATCCCAATTCTTGAGAAAATAAATGTACAGTAGAGCGTCGATTATCCGAACCTCGATCAACCGAACGACCGCTTATTCGAACTATCGACTCCCGCGTCCCGCACTCGAATACCGAGCAAGAGTTAGTAATTGACGCTTAAAATATCTTCAATTTTCTTCAATATTGTATCCAAAAATAATTATGTTGTTGCAAAGACTGCACTTTTTTGTTTAGTTGCTAGTTGTCATTATCAAGATATAAATAAATATGTAGGTATATAAATATGGCTTTTATTCACTTGTGGATAAATATGTATGACCATAAATATGTATCAATATATTGTAGTTCGATTATCCGAACAAATCGGTTTTCCGAACACCTATGTCCCCCAATTAGTTCGGATAATCGACGCTCTACTGTATTTCAACCTAATCCAAATGTATAATTACAATATGATTATAATAAAAACCACTTACCAAATTAGAATGAGTTTTCCTTGTCCAAAATAGTCCAAAAGTCCAAAAATATAGGTATATGAAAACTATTTAAAAAGGCAGTATAACTATTAACTAACTTTTGTTTGTTGTTTATTTTCACACAAATTTTAAAACGCAACAACCATAAATAATCAAACTACAGCTGTACCACAGCCGCCATATTGAATAATTTTTGACATGTTATTTGAACATCCAATCAGAACAAAGTTATAATACGCATGCGCCGGGATCATAGGTTTTAACATATAAAAATTCACCCTCATATCGCCGGTAAAGAGGTATAACTTCAAAAACGCAGCTTATTATTGCAAGTTAAATGAAATCTTAATACTGAATGAAGCTTTCTTTGTAATATTTGTTTTATTTGGTCAATATGATTAGATTAGAGTTAAAATTTTAAAGTCAGTATTGTACTATTTTTGGTGCAAGATAGTGTGTTAAATTTCGATTTTTGAGATGTGCCTTTATTGTTGCCGGAGATTGGTATATAGAAACCGTTCTACTTCACTAAAAAGATAATACCAAAACTAAGTCCTACGTCATATTGCAACAGAAACAAAAATTTACATAAAAAATATCGATACACTAATTTAATGTTCAAGGATTAATAATTTGGTTATTTAATATTTGTAACCAATATATTTAATGTTAATATATTATATCTTTATGTTATTCGGTTTCTTTATATTATTACATTAACATATTATATTTTTGTTTGCAGGTGAGAAAATATTTATAGTATTATTACCCGTAAATCTACTATTCCAGTGGTAAGTATTGAAATAATTTTTCAAGTTAAAAAGAGTGATACACTTATTTAATTTAATGTTTAAAAGAAAATATGTTAAACATGTTAGCATCCAACACATAATTTTCTATTATAATATATTTGCTTCTAATTTAATAATAATTCAAGCTATATTCTTCCTTAATCGCGCGAGGTGCAGGTGGATTTGTTTGCTCTAAATTGTAACAACACAAATTTTTTACCAAGTTCGTAACAAATAAGCATTATCTTCATACCTACTTCTTTAACCCGGCACCTGCCACGTGGCTTTGCAAGGCATCAACTGGCACGTGGGGTGCTCACAGCACCCCTTAAAAATTTTCTGTGATCTACTTGTTTATAAACAAAATAATGTGTTGAGTTACACAAGAATATAAAAAAACATGTTTTATTAACTTATTAGCTACTAATATATTATAAAGTTAAAAAATAAAATTAAAAAGGTGTTATAAGCAAATTAGCAAGTACCAACCCATAATAAATGAAGTGATGTAAAATATCTAAAAGAATTTAAATTTATTGAGTATAGAGAATATATTAATAATTTAGATCAGTTATTACAATAAAAAAATATAAATCTGACCTGCTTATCAAAAACATAAAAAAATTTTACTGCCAGATGATGACACCCCAATTCGAATTTAGAGCTACAATTTCAGAATGACACTAAATAACCACTTCAAACACAAACAGATCTATGCTACATAATATTATTGAAAGCTACTATGACGCACAGGACACAAATTTGAAATACCAAATATTTGATGAAAATGTGTTATGGGGTGCTGGTAGCACCCCACGTGGCAGGTGCCGGGTTAATGGAGTTGTAAAGTAAAGATTGCAATTGCTGGATCCAGAAAATCACGCTGGATCCAGCAGCGCGGATCCGCAAACGTGTCAAATTCGAAATAAGTAATTTAATGTCTCCACTAGCCTCTTTATTCAAAGCCTTGAGTCGGCAACTTGCTACTCTATACCGCTAGCAGTAGCTCCGTATACTGGAAAGTTCCTATACGGCCTAAAAGTTTGCATTGATAAAGCGTTAATAGACATTGATTCTGCGATAATATTCTCTACTGACGAGTAGTCAATCATTATTGATTATAATCAATGAGTTGATCGCCACTCTGTAGCCGATGAAACTGGCTGTAGAAGCTCTTTGCAGAAGAGTCCACTTTGATAACGGCCGACACAACCATGAAATTTGCCTTAGACAAACTAAATAGCCCGAACTCTAGCCTTAATGCTGATCCATCTGAAGCATTACGCAACATCATCGCGGAACAGCGCCTCTGTGAAATTACAGGTACATTAATAAAATCCAAAAAAGTATTACGAAGGACTAAACGGGCCTTGTTATGCAAAAAGCAACCAACCCACATTTTGAGGAAAACAAGATAATGTCACATATCGATTTAAAAATGTGTATTCTACATTGTATAAAAAGCAACCAAACCATTCTATATATTAAACCATGAAAAATATTACTCCAAATTATTTCTTTTTAATAATAGTTCACTTAAGATTTCGCATAAGACAACCAACCCACTTGGATTGTTTGTGTGACTGAACATATTATTACATTGCACTGTCGAAAAGTACCAGCCAAGTGGGTTGATATTGTTATGCCGATTACGGTTCCTGGAATGTTGCATCTTTTTGTTTTTACGTGTAGGTACTGTCAAATATTAGTTTGTGCTTAAATATTAAAATATTTGTTGTGTTATATCTAGAGAGCGGAATATATGCAACACATTACCAAAATATGCGCATATATATTCATTATTTTACTACAATTATGCAGGTATTTTTTCTAAATTTGTCTAAATATGCAAATGCATATTAAAAATTCTCAAAAATAAAACAATATTAAGTAGTAACATCTTCAGAAAAGTTGCCTTCAAAAATACGTACAACTTTCCTCAAACAATCGAAGCCCTCATTTTTTTCTAAAACATTTTTTAATTTATTTCTAATTGTAATCACTGTATTTCCGGAAATTTTTTGACAATGAGCAGAAAAAGTGTTAACAAGATTAACCGAATCACTTAATTGTAAATTCCTTTGTTCTAGTAACTTTATTAGATCTGGTAAAAAACTAAAATTAACTTTTATGAACATAAGTTCTTTAGCAATTTGTACGTTACTTAAAGAACAAAGTACGTTACTTAAGCTGAAAAACAAAAGCGGAATTGTCTACAATTTGAAGGATTTTTGTATTTTGATGCTTCTCTCTATGTCCGTCTTCATAGAAGTAAAAGCGAATTTGTCGAATAAAAACACTCTTTCCAGAAAAATTTCTTTTGTGGGACATAATGCTTTTGTTTGTCAGTTCCTCATTTAAAAAATGAAATGTGAAAATGAATGTAACTTACGATTTTGGAACAGTCCTTGCAAAATACTTTGTCTCCACTTAGCTTTAACTTGGAAAAACACTTTATCCAAGCCCTTTTTTGAATGGTAGGCATATTTAAATTTAATATATACTAATCACTTCAAAAACATTAATACGATACAACGTTTACTTTAAACAAATGTTGGCCGGAAACTGACAAAATAATTATTAGACCCTTAAAAGCAGCTAGGTACCTACGACTTGCTACGCTAATAAAATAATATTTTTCTGGGAACACCCATAATTGTTAAATTCAGGTAGTAATGGGAAAGTCCAAATAGATAATAATGAGCGATAGATAGATAAATAACGAGCTCGTTCATATCGAAGTTATAAAATTCCAACTAAGAGAGGAAAATTTTAAACTTTTATATAATTTATTTTTAAAATATGCAAAATAAATCGTGTTTAGCTTAAATATGCAATGTTGTGTTTGTTGTCTAAAAATATGCAATATATGCATCTATATGCACTTTGCATATATTCCGCTCTCTAGTTATATCTATTAAATGAAGAAATCTTTGAATCTTTAATTCGACAAGTATGTTTACATCAAGAACTGTTAAAATAATTAAAGCAGCTCGCGAAATTGCAGAAAATGGTAAGTTTTAGGATTAAGGCTATATTTATCTTACTTTTTAAATATTATGGTTTGTTGTTTTGACTGATTATCGCATATTTTTTATTTGTACTAATATTATGTTTAACAGTAGAAATTCTACTGTATGGTATTACTGAGTTGACTGAAATTATTCGGTTTTATTCATGGATTTTGTCGGTCGGTTGGATTTTGCAGATTGCATTTTATTAGATATATTTCCAACAGCAAAAGGAACTAGCCCTCAATATGGCTATTTTTTTTGTAAAAATTTATTAGGATAATTTCGATACTATTACGATAAAATTGTTCTAAAATTAAACTATTGATTAGTGGAGTTATCGTTTAAAAAAATATGACGGAAAATGAAATATTTAGAAAAACATAAAAAGTTAATTTCCTCTTAATTTACAAATTGAGGGTTGGTTGCTTTTTGTTTAACATGGCCCAAACAATCCTGGTTATTTCCCCACGCCGAAAAATAATGCAATGCGGCAAGAGGTGAAAAATTTGTTGATTCGTATAAATTAACAAGTAATTGTGAAACTAGTGCAAGAGGATATAATGGAAGAAAATGGGCCAACTAATCCGGAGCCCGTGCATTTTAATTTGGAACAAAACTTGGGATTGAATTGAAACGAAAAAGAAAAAACTTTTATAACCAACTGTTTCTCTTAAGGATTATGAAATGATTTTGGAAAAGGAAAGGGCCGTTTATGAAATAGAAGGATTGAAAGGCGATCATTTTCCATGATCTACGACTATTTGATGACCTTAAAACCGACCAGTATAGAGGCCGAAAGGGCTTTCTCCGCAACCGGCTATATGTGCAGTTCTGTGCGAAGTAGGTGTGAACAGTGTGATAGATAATTAGTGGAGTCACTGAAGGTGGATATGAGCTATTACCTCCGATTTCGTTGAACCTCCATCGATATGCATAAAAATTGGTGAGTGGTTAGGGGATATCTCAAGGAACAAAGGTGACATGGTGCTAACTTGCGCTTTTACCCTGGGGGTGGATGCCGCCTCTTCTCGGGGGTGAAAATTATTTTATTATAAATAACCCCATAATTCAATATAGGGACAAATTTCAAGCAAAATTTGTTATATAAAGTTATTAAAATTAATCAAAACTTTTTGAGTTATTAAAGATCAAATATTTTAATTTTTCTTGGGAAAAATGCATGTTTTTAACCAACTTTTCATCAAAATTCAAAAGTTTTTACAAAAAAGTTACTATTATCAAAATTGAAGCTATTAAAAAATTAAATAAACCCCTTACAACAAAAACCTTTAATGTTAACTAAAAGTGAGTTATAGGTAATTTAATGTATATTTTTTTCGCCGAGCAAAAACTCAAGCTGAAATAACGGGAAATTGATGCATTTTATAACATAAACTTATGAAACATTTGTCAAAGTACTTAAAAATATATATTAAATGAGTCCCCGGACATGTTGATAGCGTTAAAATTTATGCTCCAAAATTTTTCCACAACTTATCTTTTAAAAATTTTTCCAAAAAATATTATTGTTTTTTTTTAATAACTCCGTTTGTGTTTACGATATTAGATTCATCTAAAAAATGTTTGAAAGCTAATTCCAATTGCTACTTAAGCGCGTTGAACCTAATCTTTTAAACCTCTTACTTAAAAAAAAAGGTCAAGTTACCTCGGTTGCATGGTTCCCACAGCAAAATTTAAGATTTAAACGTTTCTATCTCGGCTATTTTTTACCCTATAGAAATAGTGAAACCGGTAAAATATTTGACGCAGAAAAAACTAAAATTTGGTTATATATAACTTTTTACGTACATTGAGTATTTTTGGAGTTATTATCAAAAGAATATGAGAATTACAATAATTTTAAAAGTTATGATTATTTTAAATTATATCTTTTTTCAAAAATGTGCATTCTAAACCGGTCAAAATTATCGAAAACATTACTTATGTTAATATAAAGAAGTTCTTTTAAAGATTACTATAAATTTGAAATTTTGTGGAAATGGCGTATGTTTTATTTTTCACTTTCTCCTAAAAAATTCGAAACGGTTCTTTTATTTTCCTTATAACTTGCTTAATTTTAACGTTATTACCTTGTTCTGAAGCTCATTTAATAGGTATTCCGAAGTACTTTGGCAAATATTTACCAGGAATATTTTATACATTGCACCGTTTTCCCGTTATTTAAGCTTGAATACTTAACACTTAATACTTACTACACTTTGAACTAACATTAGTTCAGTTCTTTATGTGAGGAATATATTCCGTTTTTTATTATCTTCAATTTCAGTAATAATAACTTTGTTATAAAAGCTTATTATTTTTGATTTATACGCGAAAAACCGATTGAAAACATGCATTTTTTTACGAAAAAATAAAATTTTTGGCCTTTAATAACTCAAAAAGTGTTGATTTATTTTGATAACTTTATATAACAAATTTTGCTTATAATTTGTCCCTCTATCGACTCATAGTATTATTTTTAATAAAATAATTTTCACCCATGAGAAGGGGTGGCATCCACTCCCAGGGTAAAAGCGCCAGTTGGCATCATGTCATCTTTATTTCTTGAGGTATCCTCTAATTACTCACAAATTTTCATGAAAATCGATGGAGGTTCAACGAAATCGGAAGTGAAAACCTTCAGTGACTGCACTAATATGTTTTTTAAGGTCTCACTCACTTCCAAAAAACTAAATAATTCATATTTCTGTTTCATCAGAAAATTTATAATACAGATAAAAAAAACATTAAAATCGTGTTTTTATTTTTATTGCACATTTTGCTGGATCCAGCTGGATTTAGGCCAATCTTGCAAAAATCCAGCTGGACTGAAAATGCTGCTGGATTGCAATCCCTAGTGTATAGTTACAAAATTTGCCCTAGAATGTCAGTAAAAATTTTGGTGGTAAAGTTTTAACCAATCGAAATTTTGGCGAATGCTCTACAAGGCTTTTTAGAAGTTGAGACAATGACAACTGTACCTATGTATTTAAAGCAGTTGTTATATTGTTGGTATTATAATCTTCTTCTTCTTAAAGTTCCGCTCCTATCGGAGATTGGAAATCATTCTGGCAATTATAATTTTGTTGGTTACGCGCCGGAATAGTTCAATTGTGCTGCATCCAAACCATTCATGTAGATTGCGTAACCACGAGATTTTACGTCTTCCTACGCTTCTTCTGCCTTTGATTTTGCCCTGCATTATATTCCTTAATAGTTCGTATTTTTTACCTCTCATGATGTGCCCCAAGTATTCTAACTTCCTGATTTTTATGGAATTTAAAACTTCGCATTGTTTTCCTAGTTGTTCGAGCACTTGTGCGTTTGTTTTACGATCTGTCCATGATCTGATCATGTCCATGATATTTTCAGAATACGTCTATAACACCACATTTCGAATGCTTCCAGGTTTTTAATGTTGGATTGTTTTAGTGTCCATGCCTCAACCCCATACAAAAGGGTGGAGAAAATATAACAACGAAGCATTCTTATCCGGAGCGTTATATTGATATTGCGATTACAGAAAAGTTTCCTCATTCTGTTAAAAATGGATCGTGCAATTTCAATGCGGCATCTTATTTCTTTTGTCTGATCAGTATCTTCTGTGATCCATGCTCCAAGGTATTTGTACGAAGATATTTGCTCAATTTCTGTATTGTCCAGTACTAGTCTAACTCTGATGTTTTGTGCTTTTGTAAATACCATGAACTTGGTTCTCTTCAAATTTATTTTTAGTCCATAATCGTTGCAATGTATATTTAGTTGTTCAGCAAGGCGTTGCAATTCTTCTAGTGTTCCCGCTAAAAGTACGGTATCGTCGGTATATCTTATATTATTAAGTGGCTCACCGTTTATTTTTAGGCCCTCATTGACTTCGGCCAACGCTCATTCTGAGATGGCTTGACTATATAAATTAAATAACAATGGTGATAAAATACACCCTTGGCGCACCCCACGACGAATCTGGATATCCTCAGTAAGTTCATTTTCAACTTTCACTTTTGATGTCTGATTCCATTAGAGGTTACATATAATTCTAATGTCTCTACTGTCAATGTTTTTATTTAACAAAATTTCTTTGAGACGATTATGCTGCAATTTGTCAAATGCCTTCTCAAAATCAATGAAACAGGCATATACTTCCTGATTCATATCTAGGCATCTCTGCGAAAGAACACTTACTGCAAACATTGCATCCCGTGTTCCCAGACCTTTCCTAAATCCCATTTGTGTATCACTTATTCCTTCGTCTAATTTCTTATGTATTCTATTGTGAATCACTTTTAAAAACAATTTCAAGACATGACTCATTAAGGCTATGGTGCGATGTTCATTGCACTCCTTTGCATTGGCTTTTTTGGGTAGCAGTATAAATGTCGATTGGAGCCATTCTTTAGGTATTATACCTGTTATATATATGGTGTTAAATAAATCCAAAAGAAGGTCAATAGATTCAGTATCCACAATTTTGAGTAATTCGATAGGAACTTCATCAGGCCCGGGGGATTTACCACTTTTAGCTTGTTTCATTGCATATTCGACTTCTTCTCGTATAATGTCATGTCCAGTATCATCTTTAAATTCTTTTGGTGCTTCTGTTCTCTCTTTGTCTTCAAAAAGCTGTCCTATAATTATGATTTATAATTATGTATTATAATCTACAGGACTTCCAATAAAAAAGCGATTTGACTTCGTAAGTCCTAGGTATTTACTGAATAACCGGAAGTAGGACAGGAAGTCGATATTTGAACGACTCTTCGTGTAACTTTGCATCGATACCATTTTACTAATTTTGAGTCATTTTGCCAAACTTCCTTCCTCTTCATTCTTCTTGTTCCCAGTCTGTAGTCTTCGACTTTAGCGTTTAAGTGTCCTACAATAAGAGTAATTTCATGCTTCTTGGTGTGGGACATGAGATGTTTTATTTCGGCGTAGAAGGATCGATTTTCCGCTTCCGACTTATCAGAATGTGGAGCATGGAATGGAATAGTATTAAAGTTGTTCATTATTGATTTCAACCATTTGAAAGACTCATATCATCATTCTTCTGAGGACAGGTGTATTAAATTGAAGACCGAGCAAGTTTTTTTAGGATCTAGCATAATATCGACAAATGAAGAAATAAACAGCGAGGAGGGAGAGTAATAGGAAGCATTAAGAAGACAGAATATCGAACGAAATCCTAAAGTACGGAGGACAAGATCTAACTAAACAACTATTAAAACTAATACAAAAAATAATAGAACAAAACAGAATACCACAAGAATGGAGATCAAGCATCCTAATAACTCTCTTCAAAAAAGGAGACAAATCAGACCCGGACAATTACAGGGGGACTAACTTATTATAAACAACATTAAAATTAACAACAAAACTGATAACAAACAAATTGAATGAAATTATAGCATTAGCAGAAGAACAACAAGGTTTTAGGTCAGGAAGGTCATGCACTGACGCTATATTTATAATGATGCAAGTTCAAAAGAAGTCGTTGGAATATAACAAACCGGCGTATTTATTTTTCGTTGAGCTTAAGTAAGCAGCATTTGACAGGGTCATTAAAGGACGTAATCTACTTGTTATCCTCGAGAGAGGTACCTCTGGGAATAATTAAAACGATAGAAAACATCTACGAGAACAACGCAATAAAAGTAAAAGTGGAAGATGAACTAACTGACCCAATTGAAGCCGGCAATGGGATAAGACAGGGGGATTCCTTGAGTTATTGTTCAACCTGATCATGGATGAAATAATAAAAAAAGTAAGAACTAAAAAAGGATACCAAATGGGGGAAAAACAACTTAAAATAATCTGCTATGCGCACGATGCAATACTAATCTCTCAAAGTGAAGATGATTTACAACGTATGCTGCACCAATTCAACATAATCGCCAGAAAATTTAACATGTTTATTTAAAAAAAAATCAAGTGAATAGAGCAAACAGAGCCGCAGGTTGCCTGAATGACACAATATGTAGAAATAAAAATATCGGAAAAGGAATGAAAGGCAGAATTTACAAAACAGTCATCCGACCAATAATGACATACGCGGCAGAAACACGACCCGACACAGAGAGGACAAAAAGATTGCTCGAAACAGCGGAGATGAAAACCCTTCGAAAAATCGATGGTAAGACTCTATGGAACAGAGCTAGAAGTACAGATATACGACGGAGATGCAAGTTGGATAGCATTTATAACTGGGTAAGAAAGAGAAGAATAGAATGGAATGACCACATAAGCCGAATGACAACAAATAGGGTAGTCAGGACAGCGAGAGTCGGTTCCCCAATAGGAATACGATCAGTGGGAAGACCACGAAAACCATGGAACGGCAACTTACTAGAGGGACATTAAAAAAACAGACAGAGTCATGTCTATACAAAAAGAAGAAGAGAAGAAGAAGAACATAATACCGACACCACTAGAACATCGGGAATTCCAGCAGAAATCAGCGGGCATAATATTCAAAATGATACACGTAACAAATGAAAGAAAAAGTCAAATCATGAATAGACCAAGACCCATTACAGAAGAAATACAGCAAAACTAGCTTCTTTGGTACGAGCATGTATATAGAATGACAGACCATCGCCTACCGAAGCTAATATTGGGTTGACAGCCACCTGGGGAGAAAAAGCAAGGCCGAAAACAACATAACTTGATGGAGTGCAAAAACATTGTCAGATGAAGATTTACTCTGGGAACCGAAGGGTACATGACGCTATAAACCAAACTTTATATAAAAATATATCTCAAGACACAAATTAAAAAAAATATAGTTAATTTTCATTAATTGTATTAAACAATAAAATAAATTGTTTAATAGATTTATAATATAAGCTTAGTTGGGAAATTATTTCGTATACAATATTGCATTTTGAATAATTAATTTCTTCTAATTGCTACTGCATATTCATCGGGTGTGTACTGTTGAAATAATTTTATCGATTAATGCCGTATAACCGGGAGCAGCATATTACGAAACGGGAACAGTTTAACTTGTTTGTCATAAATCTATGTACACTTTGTTTGAATTTGAATAAAGTCAAATATCAGACTTCAAAAACACTGAACAATTAGTAATAGATGATTTTTGTCAACGAGATTTATCCAGAGTTTGCGTTAAATTAAATTTGGTAATTATTATACAATGATAAGCGCGCTAATAACCGGCAAAATAACACATAAGATCGAAAACATAATACGTTGTTAACTAAAAAAATGAAACTAGAAGAGATGGGAAATTATCAATAAAAACCAATAAATTTACATGATATTGGACCCCCTCCGTGGCTCAGTGGTAAGAGCGCCTGCCATTGGATCGAAAAAATCCGAAAGGTTGTGGGTTCGAATCTCACCAGGGTCAAAAATATTTCATTTATTATAAATTAATAAATGAATATAGTTTCTGTCCTTGTGGGATCGGTACTCACCGGAGGGACCGCAGATGTTCGGATACAATTAGCGTCTCTTTGCAAAGACAATGACGTCGACTTTGCAAGGTAACAAGACACTTACTCAACATACACACTACACATGACACTAATACTCATGTTGTGACTGGCTGAATGACATAAAGTCCATGCCATTAAAAAAAATAATACATGGTATTGATAGCTTCGCTCCTTTAACGTATCGAAAACAACTGCCACTGTGAGAGAAGTGGAGATTTTTATAAAATTCTTCTGTGACAGTTTGACGCCGATGGGTCTAAAGGTGGGAAACTATCAATATAATGTTAATTTATAGATTAAAACTGATTATATTATTCATGTAGATTCTGACCAATAAGGCGGGTTGACATTACTAAGCTGCATACGACAGAGTATGGAGAGGTTTGCTGTTATACAAGACAGCGTAGTCTGGAATTGACGGTAAACTGTTCAATTGGATAAAATCTTTTCTCGGGGAAAGGTATCAGAGAGTCAAATTTCACAACCATTGTTCCAAATTCAGACTACAAAGACAAGGTCTGCCACAAGGAGTTGTCATCACCTGTCAATTGTTCAACCTAATGATAAACGATGTGCTCGCAATGATTAGAAAGACACCTGGTGTTGAAGCCCTCCTGTATTCCGATGACCTCCTAATATGGGCATCAAGTAGCAGTCTGAAAGCGCTCGAGGAAGTAATGAACCAGGCTCTCAAAAATCTAGAAAAATGGGCGGATAAAACTGCCTAACTGTCAGTACAACCAAAACTGTATATCAAGTACTTACCCTTTCAACAAAGCAGACTGCTCTCAAGCTGACATACAAAGGAGTCGACCTGGAAAGAGAGGATGTAACAAAATACCTGGGGGTGTACATAGATAAGAAAATGACGTGGAAACCTCAAATCGACGACATTGCAGAGAAAGCCACAAAGATGTCGACTGCTCAAACGTCTCACAACAACAAAATGGGGCGCCACGCAAGATGTCTTGGTAGCAACATACAAAACCTATGTCCGGCCGATACTAGAATATGAGAGTGAAGCTACAATAACTGCGAGTACAAACACCACCGCCAAGCTTGAAGTCGCCCAGAACACTGCCCTTCGCGTCATCACCGGTACTCCAAAATCAACACCGATTACATCAATGGAAGCCCAGACCGGTATTGAACCAATACAATGCCGTAGAGAGCAACACGCGTTAACCTTCTGGGAAAGGCAAAGGCGAATACTTCCACAAAAATGGGACGAATATAGACAAGCAGCCTCACGTCTTAAAATAAAAACCACTCCGCTTACAGTAGCAAATCAAATCATGGAAAAATACCACATTGACCTGTCGAAAGCCGCCCCCTTCCCAGCGCAAACTACACTCGCCCGCTGTCTACCAAACACAGAATTGCGTCTTGAAAACCATAAAAACCCGAAGCACTTATTGTCAGACATTGTCATAAGGAAAGTCGCCCTAGAGACGATACACACCAATTACCCAGCGCATGAGTGGCTCTACATCTACTGCGATGGCTCCTCGATGCCGGACTCGGGAAGAACAGGAGCAGGATATGTCTCAACGTTCTTCAAAGGCTCCATAGCTGTGGGTGCCCCTCTCACCAACTATGATGGTGAAATTGCTGCTATACACGAAGCCGCTAAAAGTCTCGAGAATCTCCAACACCCCAAAAAGTTGGCTTCTTCATCGACTGCCAAGCCGCAATCCTCGATCTGTCGACAAATCGATATACCGACTGTGGCCAAACAATATCTTGCCGTGTCCAACTATCGAACTTGCTGGAAAAAGAGTGGCTGATTACTTTACAATGGATCCCTATGTCAGTGTTGAAGGGAATGAAGCGGCGGATGAACTTGCAAAAGAAGGCACTACTCTTCCACAGCCCCCTAGCTTCCAATCGTACACATCAGCAAAGTCCACCATTAAAAGAGGAATCAAAGCGAAGATAAAAGACCAGCAAATACAAGCCGGTGCTGGAAAATCTTGGGCCCACCTAATAGAGTCACCAATCCCTCACAACTTGCCGAGACCCATCAATGTAGCCGCGTTCAGTACAACTACGGGGCATGACTACCTGGCCTCCCATCTACATCGCATCGGCGTCCGTGAAAATGACAACTGTCCACTATGTAATTAGCCCCAGATGGATGCTGCTCACCTCCCAGAGTGCCCAGCCCTGATAACAGACCCACCCGAGGAGGATGAAGATCGCCTACGAGAAACGGCTCGTCTATACTGGTCAGCGCGCCGCCAAATGGCTAACATGCCAAGTAGTCCAGGGTAATAAGGTTTTTTCCATGACACTTGAAAAAAAAAAGAAAAAAAAAGAAAAAACAAAAAAAAATAAATAAAAAAATAATAATAAAAATATGCATACAAAATTATTAGGCATTTACTAACATACCATTATTGTACTGTATACAAATTATTGTTACTCAATATACCACGTATATAAATGTAAGTATAAGTAAGCAATGGTTGATAAAACTATAATAAAACATGACTGGCCTTTTGGCTACGCCAGTGCCATTAACTTAGTTAAAAAAAAATGACACTTGAACAGCCAGGGTACTGAAGCGTTTTTTCGACAGGTAATACCTATAAGAGCAAATTGTAAGTATTTTCTGCATGGGATCTGGCGGCCATTTTTATTTATAAACAATTAAGTGTCAAAAAATGGCATTTTTTACTTCTTTTTTCAACTCAATGGAAAACAGGGAAACTTATGGTTTTTTAGTACAAATATCTTCGAGATTATGAAAAAAGCTTTGAAATGACGTATTACAAAGTTTGATATTCTCATTTATTGTTTAGTATAATTGCGAAAAAAGTCGGAATTGCAAAAAAAATTATTTTCGCAATAACTGTTGTAAAAATTAGCGTACAGCTTTGAAATTTTTGTCAAATAAGGGTTCTTTGGTGCTTAATATGTGGTAAAAATTTCAAAGCGATTCATTCAATTGTTTAAATTTTATTCAAATTGTTTTTCCCAGAGAGCATTTTTTTGCATTAACATAAGTCAGAAGAAAATGACGTTACAGCCATTCCACAGGTGTTAAATGAAACGGCATGAGCTATATTTTCAACTTGGCTTAAAAAAAGTAAATAAAAAATGCATTTATTATCTAGTAATAAATAATTATGCAAAAGTATCGTAAATCTTTCCTTATAAACTTTTTATTTTGTTATATAAGAAATTATACATATTTATTACAATTTTTTATCAATTATGATATAGATAACATTACTTGGTAGCTGTGCACTTAAAATAGGGTAAAAAAGTTAATTTTTTTGGAAAAAGTTATTCAAAAAGTTTATAAAGAAAAATTGACGATACTTTTGCATAATTATTTATTACTAATAAATGCATTTTTTATTCACTTTTTAAACCATGTTGAAAATGTAGCTCATGCTCTTTCATTTGACAACTGTGGAATTGTTTTAAGGCCATTTTTTTCTGACTTATGTTATTGCAAAAAAATGCTCTCTGGGAAAAACAATTTGAATAAAATTTAAACAATGAAATTAATCGCTTTGAAATTTTTATCACATATTAAGCACCAAAGAACCCTCATTTGACAAAAATTTCAAAGCTGTAGACTAATTTTTACAACAGTTATTGAGAAAATATATTTTTTTGCAATTCCGACCTTTTTTCGCAATTATATTAACAATAAATGCGTATATCAAACTTTTTAATACGTCATTTTACAGCTTTTTCCGTAATCTCGAAGATATTTGTACTAAAAAAATGATAAGTTTCACTGTTTTCCGTTGATTTGAAAAAAAGGGGAAAATGCCATTTTTTGACACTTAATTGTTTATAAATAAAAATGGCCGCCAGATCCTACGCAGGAAATGAATAAATTTGTTCCTATAAGTATTAGTCCTGTCGCCAGGGGGGGTACAACGGCCTTCTTAATTCAGATGGACTTCCCCAAGTTTTTTTTATGTATTTTGACCCGTAGAACACGAATTTTTGGGGTAACAGTTGATCCGAATGTCGATAAGATTGTTATAAACAAAGAAGTTGAGGAATTACATAACAGCGATTTCTCGCAAAAAAAACATTTTTTTGTATTTTTTGGGTCATTCTCACCAAAAAATGTTCCTAAAAGTTTTTTCGTAGGATGCATAGTTTTCGAGATAAACGCGGTTGAACTTTCAAAAAATCGAAAAATTGCAATTTTTGAACCCGAATAACGTTTGAATAAAAAATAAAATAGCAATTCTGCTTACCGCCTTTAAAAGTTTAAGTTAAATTATATCTGTTTTGAATATTTGCATTGCTAAAAATTTATTTTTTGATTGTTAAAAAAAGCTAAAAACACATAGTGTTTCCCGTGCCTAATACATGCGTTTTAATGCATGCTACTTAGAAATAGCCCCGCTTGCACTTTTACCTTCTCTACGTACTCGTTCGATTTTAAATGAGAAATCATTGAAACATCACTCAAGCACTAGGTGTTTATAGCTTTGTTTTAACAATAAAATAATACATTTTTAGCAATACAAATAATTCAAATCGATATAATTTGACTTGAACTTTCAAATGCGGTAAGCAGAATTGCTATTTTATTTTTTAATCAAAAGTTTTTCGGGTTCAAAAATTCCAATTTTTCGTTTTTTTGAAAGTTCAACCGCGTTTATCTCGAAAACTATGCATCCTACGAAAAAATTTGTAGGAACATTTTTTGGTTAGAGTGGCCCAAAAAATACAAAAAAATGTTTTGTTTTGCGAGAAATCGCTGTTATGTGATTCCTCAACTTCTTGGTTTATAACAATCTTATCGACATCCGGATCAACTGTTACCCAAAAAATTCGTGTTCTACAGGTCAAAATACATAAAAAAAACTTGGGTAAGTCCATCTGAATACAGGAGGCCGTTGTACCCCCCCTGGCGACAGGACTATATTACCTGTCGAAAAAATGCTTCAGTACGCTGGCTGCTGAAGTGTCACGAACAGGGTATATATTTGTCTTATTACCCTGGCCTAAAGGTTGGGCGTTGGCTAGTAAGTAGTAAATAAGTAAGTACCACGCTTACGTATTATGCCCGTGCTATTGCTAGATATTACCCTGGCCTAAAGGGTGGACGTTGGCTAGTAAGTAGTAAGTAAGTAAGTACCACGCTTACGTATTATGCCCGTGCTATTGCTAGATATTTTATTATCTATTTTCAAACTCGTGCAGTACATTTGTATTTATGCAATGCATAGATACTCGAGTTTGAAAATAGATAATAAAATATCGAACAATAGCACGGGCATAATACGTAAGCGTGAGCCAAGTTCGTTATTCACTAGTAATGTTAACCCACCTTTAAGGAGCTACAGAAATAAAAATTACAGCGATTATTTTTTAATAATTTTAACTTTCAATCGTATAGTAAGATTTTTCATTACGTGTTTAATTCTGTCCAATCAGATTATTATTACAGTGGTAATTTTCTACTGTACAAAATTAGTGGGAATTTTTTTAAGTAGATTGTTTCTGCTTAATTGCAGCCAATTTCCCAGTTTTGACAACTGTTATATTTAATAAAATATCTATAATAAAGGTTTAGTTCTGCATCTAATCTTAACCTTCCGTTAGTCGCTATCGGTGTCACACACCGACGACAGAAGTATTCATTCGGGATTTACAAAATAACTGGTTTTTTCTATCGCCACTTTCTGTACCTCTTCCTATCAACTAACCTCGTGTTAGTATACATTCTTACCGACTTAGGTACAGTTGTGCGTGTTTTATAGCTATTTTCGGTGCAAGACTCCGTAGCGACTAACGGTGTGGTTATTACGTTATTGGCATAACTTGGAGTTCAGGTAAAGATTTAGCATCTTATTATTGCATTTTATCGGTAAGTTTTGGTCAAATCTTATTTATAGATGTCCTTTGAAGCCGAACAAAAACGTTTGTTGGAATTATGGGAAATGGTTCTTAGCGAATATTTTTATATTACAAATAACAATATGTATATTGTTATACTAGGGTTTTTCATTTTATATCTGTTGTTTTTCAATAGAACATTTTCAAAAATATTTTTCAGTCATTCCTATACACAATATAAAATATTTGTATGAATTTTATAGCAATAACTATTTTTTTTTTAAATTGTCGATCTCTGACACCGTAGCGACTATTGATGCTCCGTTTATCCTAGCGACTAACGAAAGGTCACAAGGAAAACACAAATCGGCAAATTTAAGCGCTCGAGTGTACTTCGGTAAGATTATTAATTTCATGAATAAAACTGTATTTATAAATAATTTTAACTAATATTTTGTTAATATCTTCGTCTAAATATTTGCTAGACTGTACTGTTTTGTCCAATGTCCAAACTTCTCGATTGACGATGTGAAGAAATTCGAAGTGGTGGAGAAAAGATTGTCTATTTTGTTAATAAATTTGAAACCACAGAGATGCTATCTATATTTATCTAGTAACACTTTAATAATTGATTTTTCTTTGATGTTCTTCACAATTCGGTTTATGGTGATCTACAATCCTATAATCTTCCGATTTAAACGAATAAAGTATAAGATTTTATTTTTCAAGGATTTTAGGCATCGGAAAATAGTTGATAATCGTAACAACATAATATTCTCAATATTTCTAAATTTTGTATAATATTATATAAGCTGCTTTAACATTGATATAGTTATTTTCCTAACAAGTGCAGAAAGTCATTCTTTTCCGCACGCGACTGCAGTTTACCGAACGACGCGAAGCGGGAGTTCGGCAAGCAGGAAAGTGCGCAGGGAGTGCGGAAAAGAGACTTTCTGCAAGAGTTAGGAACAATATTTTTTCTAAGAGTCTTTAAAGAATTACCAAATCTTAATCAATTAATTTAATTAATATGAAAATACATACACAAATTAATTCTTTGACAAGGTTGTCAAAACCAAACTTTCAATATAATTAGTTAGCATGACGACGATCTTGGTTTCCATGACGATGATTTAAAACGACTGTTATTGTCTACCGATTTGACCTTCGAATATTATGTCAAAATAATTTTATTTTATCGAATTGTCGCGTTAATTTCATTAAAACAGGAACACAATAAGATATATTTGAAATAAATTAGTAAATAATATCTAAATATTAGTTTATTGCATGTATTATAATTACTTTAAGGTCATATTAACATATCTAACTTAACACGCGTGCGGAAAAGTAAAAACCGCGTTCGGAAAAGTAACACGCGTGGAAAAAAGTAACACGCGTGCGGAAAAGTGAAACTTTCTAAACTTTTTTGCACGCTCGTAGAAAAATGCATTAACTTAAATCCAGAAGCTTTATGTAGCATTCACATCAAAGAGTTTTATTTTAAAAGTAAAAATAGATATATAACACCCCGTCGCGCGTCGTTTTGCCTGGCTACACGTGCTGAAACGACTAACCTTCGAAATAACAGAAATCTGTTATCTCTTATAAGAATAAATCAGTGGCCACTTCCATCGCACTAGCTCGATTCGTAGTCAAATCCGAACCCTCTATGTTCTATTTTCGGAATATATTGCAACGGAAAATGAAGCGCCAACACGCTAACCCATTGGAATCGCTATACTGCCGCTTTTGCAGCGAAGCTGTTACGTAACACTGTGGCTTATGGCCTATGATTACACTGAACTTGATCTTTATTGGCGGTTTTAAACTGGGTCGCTTTTTCTGTTAAACGTGCAATGAAAACTTTAAATGTTTTCTGGTTTTTTGGCTATAAAAAGCTTTAATGGGTAGACGTAATTCCTCAAATAAATATTATATTCTACAGGGTTGAGCATACAAATGCTTAGTTTGTATTATAATTTATGTATGTAATCTGTCTCTTCTTCTTCTTCATGTGCCATCTCCTCTAAGAAGGTTGGCAACCATTACGGCAATTCGCACTTTCGATACCGCTGCTCTAAAGAGATCAGCAGAAGTGCAATTAAACCAAGCTCTCAAATTGTTTAACCAGGAGATGCGTCTTCTTCCGCGACTCCTTCTACCCTGTATTCTTCCTTGCATTATTAATTGTAACAAGTTATAATGCTCGCCCCTCATAACATGTCCCAGATATTGCAGATTTCTGATTTTAATTGTATTTAAAACCTCTTTATCTTTTCCCATTCTTCTCAATACCTCGATATTCGTGACTCTATCCACCCAACTTATTCTTAATATTCTTCTGTAGGCCCATAACTCGAAGGCTTCTAATCTGTCTGAAACATCCTTCTTTAATATCCAAGCCTACAACCCATAGAATTATACGGAGAACAGGTAGCATCTCAGAAGTCTTATCTTTAAAAAAATTGTAATGTCCCTGCTACAGAGTATTTTCTTCAGTTTGTTGAAAGCATTTCTTGCCTGTCTTATTCTTGCTTTAATCTCTTCTGTGTACTCATTAGTTTCATTAATAATTATTGTACCTAAATATTTATATTTTTCAACCTTTTTAATTTGTTCTCCATGTATTGTTATGCTTTCTTGGCGCTGTTGAGCTTTAGTGATTACCATAAATTTTGTCTTTTTTGTGTTTAGGGACAGTCCGTTTTCTTGGCTCACTTCTACCACTCTGTCAACCATTTGTTGTAAATCATCAAGACATTCGGTTAATAAAATAGTGTCGTCGGCAAACCGTATATTATTGATTGGTGGGCCATTTACTTTTATTCCCGTGGTTAGGTCTTCTAGTGCTTCCTGGATTATTTCCTCTGAATACAAATTGGACAAAGTAGGAGACAGGACACAGCCCTGTCTGACGCCCCTCTCAATCTGTATTTCATTTAAAAAGGCGTTGTTTTCTTTTACCACAGCGATCTGATTATAATATATAGCACTAATGATCCTGATGTCCCTCACATCTAAGTTTTTTTTTTTTCAAGTAATTAGATAAGGCGGTTATATCTGACCTTATCGAAGGCTTTGTTGTAATCCAAGAAACACATATATACTGGCTGATTAACATCCATGCACCTTTGCACAAGTACATTTACAGCGAACAGGGCTTCCCTCGTTCCCATTTCATTTCTAAATCCAAATTGCGTGTCGGTTATATCCTGCTCAAGTTTGTTATGTATTCTCCGGTGTACAATTTTTAAAAATATTTTGAGTGTATGACTCATTAACCTTATTATTCGGTGGTCTTGGCATTCTTTTGCATTTGGTTTTTCTGGCAGTGTTATGAACGTTGACACCAGCCAATCTCTGGGACTGATTCCTGTACTGTATATTGTATTAAATAAGTCGACCAATATTCCAATTTGCTGTTCTTCTATTAACCGTATTATGTCTACAGGTATTTGGTCAGGACGTTGGCCTTGTTGTTTTTGTTCGCTTTATCGCCCCTAATACCTCATCTTCTGTTATGTCTGGGCCGTTGTCGAACTTTTCCTGCTCTAGTACTATCTCAGTCCGTTCGTCTTTAAATAGCTCTTAAATATATTCCTGCCATCTTTTAAGCCTTTCACCGACGCGCGACCTCTATAATTATTTTGCCGTTAATCTGTTTATTAAAGTACAAAATTCTTTCTAGTATTACTACATATTGATATAATACTCTAAAATAGAAAATATAACTGGTGATTATCAAAATGGATTCAGACCAAATAGAGCCACAACAGATAATATATTCATACCAAAAATGATACAAAAAATGCTTATGAATACGCCACAGAGCAATAGGGCTTTTCATTCACAGTCATTTGTTTCGAGCTTCTGTCATGTGTCACATAATATTAATATATCTACGTCATACGTTATTGGTATATACCAATGATACAAACCAAAGACGTATGTCGTAGATATATTAATATTATATGACACATGACAGAAGCTCGAAACAAATGACAGTCGATGAAAAGCTCTATATAATATGTATATAGATTTCAAACAAGTTTTTGATAGTGTAAAAAGAGACAAAATAATGGAGGATCTTCGTAATCTAAGTATACCTAACAATATATCAGCGTAATAAAAACAGAGCTGGGTCGGGTACTGATAAATTGTACTGGGGTACAGAATACCGGATACTTTTCATGCTTGAGGAACGAGTACAGAGTACTGAGTACATTACTCAAGAAAAGTACTCAGAGTACAATACTCAAAATAGGATTACCCGAATTCCTCGGGTATTTATTTCGAGTAGATTTGATTATAGAACCCGAAAAAAGATTAGAAGGTAATAATTATCTCAGCATCTCTAAACATATGAGTTACGAAAATATAAAATAAAGTACAATTCCAACTGAAATAAAAAATTAAGAATTTTAAAAGTTAATCATCGATTCATAATCAGTATAACACCACTCATATTTACAGCTTAATTTTATTGGCTTTTAAGATAACTAATTAACTAATTATTCAAAGTTTTCATCAGTTAGAGCTTCATGGGATTGTCTCGTGTGTCTTGTTTAGGTGGATACTCTAGTTCATTAAAAGCGAAAAAGCCATTTGGGGTGGTATCACTTGAATCTCCCATATCTAGTTCTTACAATAATCAAGAGAAGTTAGGCCTGTATCCCGCGCAGCAAAAAAAAAGTTCATTAATAGCAAGCTTAAAATTGGATAGTAGCTTAACGGTGTCTAGTGATTGATGTACAGGAACACTGGAAGAGGGAAAGTTTTAACTGTGAAACAGGTTATAGTATGGTATAGTTAGACCCAAACCCAGACATCCAAAGTGAAAGTTATCCTCCAACACCAAATTGTTCTATATAGTCCACATAATGTTCAGAAAAAGTCACACCATTTTGAGCGTCGGGTTTGGGGGGCAGAGGGGGGAGAAATCTGCAAATTCGTAGTTTTTTACGTTTTTCGTCAATATTTCTAAAACTAAGCGGTTTAGCATGAATAACCTTTTATATAAAATTGTTCTACATTAAATTTGAAATAAAAAAGGCCCTATGCATAACCCTTCTAAAATGAACGGTTCCAAAGTTACGGAGGTAGTATAGTATAATTGGTCCAAAAAAAGGCCTAACCCAGACATCCGAAGTAAAAGTTTTCCTTCAACACCAAATTGTTCTATATAGTCCACATATTGTTCAGTAAAAAATTACACCATTTTGAGGGTCCGGTTTGGGGGGGGGGGGGGAGATGGAGGAGAAGTCGATAAATTAGTAGTTTTTTAAAGTTTTTTTGGTGCTGGAGGATAACTTTCACTTTGGATGTCTGGGTTTTTGGTGTAATTATAACATAAATATTGCCCAAAAAATATAAAAAGTATGGAATACTTCGACTTTTCACCCTCTGTAACTCTGGAACCGTTGATTTTATGACAATTATGTATAGAACATGTTTTGTTTTGAATTTCATGTAGAACATTTTTGTATATATTATTGTTTACGATAAAGCATAGTTTTAGAAATATTGACGAAAAACGTAAAAAAACTACTAATTTGCCGGCTTCTCTCCCATCTCCCTCCCAAACCGGACGCTTAAAATGGTGTAACTTTTTACTGAACAATATGTGGACCATATATAACATTTTAGTGTTGGAGGAAAACTTTTACTTTGGATGTTTTGGTTAGGCCTTTTTTTGGACCAGTTATATGATACTACCTCCGTAACTTTGGAACCATTCATTTTAGAAAGATTATGCATAGGGCCTTTTTTATTTTAAATTTAATGTAGAATAATTTTGTATAGAGAGTTGCTCATGCTAAACCGCATAGTTTTAGAAATATTGGCGAAAAATTTACAAAACTACGAATTTACCGATTTCTCCCCCCTCTCCCCCCAAACCCGACGCTCAAAATGGTGTGACTTTTTTGTGGAGATTGTGTGGACCATATAGAACAATTTGGTGTTGAAAGATAACTTTCACTTTGGATGTCTGGGTTATGCCATCTTTTGGATCAACTATACTATACTATCAGAGGTTTCGAACATCAGACTACGAAAACGTCCCATGTATTTTGTCGGACAGAACCTCCAATTGATTTGTTGCCCTTTCATTAAACTCTTATGCAAAAATCAAACAGTTATTATTTACCACCAATATAATTTCTGTCATTTGACATGTTCTATGTGTCGGGATTGTTAAAATAACCAACAAACTTGTAGGACAAACATTATTTCATACGTTATAAATATAAAGTTTGCTATTGAATAAATTTGAAAACAACCTTCTAGTTTTCACAATCATAAACTTGTCAGGATGATACGTGCCACAATTAAAATTACGTTCCACAGTTAAAACTTTCCCTGTTTCAGTGTTCCCATATATAAAATTTTGTCCGACTAGACACTATACTACTTACCTACTACACAACGTGTATCAAGTAGGTTGGCTGCTTGTCCAATTATGTTCCTTGCCTACTAAATTGGCTTACTATTTTTCTACATTCATCCTTGTTTGTTGCTCCTTCTTCACAACAAGAATTTTCTCATTTCTGTGATCTTGCTGTACGCTGTCAAACCATCTTTGTCTGGGTTTTCCTTTCCATTTTTTCGCGATTGGGCCCCGTTTTAGGATCATCTTTGGCATCCTCTTTCTTTCATTTCTCGTTACTGGTCCCATCCATCTCATTCTCTGTGCTTTTAACCCTTAAACGCCCAACCTTTTTTAGGTTCCATGTATGCCCAAGGGTGGGTAAAAAATGTCCACCTAGAAAATTGTTAATATATTTATTGAGAGTTGTTGGAAATGGATTAAACTTAAGAATTTTATACTTAATAAACAAAGCATCTTCTAAAATATCAATATAAATAATTTACAAACCTTACAATAAAATTACAATGTACATCAAAATTAACATACCAGTAAAAGCCAGTAATTCAGATTTGTCGATTTTCTCCACATTCTTCCTTTCAGCCTCCGCATTGGCGGATAGTTATGTCGATTATGTAATTATACGTCGATAATTATATGGATTATGTTCCTACCAACGAGAAATTATATAGAAACCTTTAGTAACAAGTTTTACCAAGGGTGTACTTTTTGTACCCACCCCTATTTATCTCAAGATATTACTTTTATTTTCAAAAATATCGGTAGAACCAAATTAACATTCGATAAAAGGCTGTGTTTTTAACAATAAATAATTTTTTAAAAATTTTTAAACACGTAATAAATATGTTACAAGGGAATACGCATTAGGTGGACATTTTTTACCCACCCTTGAGCGTTTAAGGGTTAAGAAGCGACTTGATTCTTCTACTTGACCTCTACTTGATTCTTTATACAGTCCCTCCAGCTTCCTGGTTGTTCGTCGCACCCAACATTTCACCATGTTTTTGCCTCTACATATAGCTCTGAGAATTTTCCTTTTCCATCTTTCCAATCAAATTCTCCTTATTTTCTTCTTTGATTGTCTATATTTCGCTGTCATACGTCACTCTGTCCCTTATTGCCGTTTTTTTTATATCCTTAGCTTTATATTTCTCCATACATATTTGGATTTCATTAGTGGTCTTAGGCTTTTCATCGTTTATTTCTCTTTGCTAATCTGAAAGTCAGTTCCCATTCTTCTTGACCCTTCTCGTCAATAATAACTACCAGATACGGAAAATGGAAGACTCCCTCGAAATTATATTCCGTTGCTTCATTAGAAATGAAAGTAAACTGTTGCTTGATCTATCTAATGAAGTAAGCTTCATTGAACATGGAATTAACTTAGCATATCAATCGAAAGAGTATCAAGTTTTCCTTTATTTAAGTTTTACTCTTCTTAAGTCTTTGTTTACAATATACAGCTATTAAGTTCGAAAATATCTGAATATGCAGAATTTTACCCAAAATAATATACATTTGGTGGTTTCTTCTAACGACTATTAGAATGTGCTTTTAGTTTATTTTTAAAGTTTCAAATAATCCATCGATCTACTTACATATTACATGTCTCATAGTCTGATAAAATTTCCACTTACTTTAAAAGCTCGCTGCACATCGCAAACGAGAACAAATTTATCCAAGTTACATGCAATCGATTCAGCGCAGCGTGGAGGAGGTATACTGCCCCCATTGTCTCACTTAACCATTATCTACTAAAACCAGGTTAACATGCTAAAGGATGTATGTGGACCAAGGGATAGTTTGTAAGACACACATTTATATTTGGAAAGCTTTCAGGAAAAACTTGTTAATTTGTTAATATTACATTTAAGCAGCTCAACTAAAAATTTTGCACAGTTTTACATTACCTGGTATTGTCGCTATATGAAAATTATTGTAAAATATTTCAACAAATTAGCTCGTTAGGCCTAGTTGATCAAGGGATTAAATTACTATCATTGTCTACTCTCTGTTCCGTTTCTTGCTTTATTTTTCCAGCTTGTGATTTCAAGTCCGTGGATATATGTATTTTCTGATATACTTTCTTCCTCCAAATTCCCCAATTAGCATTTGTTTAGATGTCCCTGGCATTTTTTGAATATGCTCCCACTATTTCACTATTCGTAGCTATTGTGGATGATTAATAAAATATTTGTTTCTCCTTATATCTTTCCTGACTCAATATTTGTTCTTTTAATCCAAACTTAATACAATAAATTTCTTTCAATTTTTGAAGTTATACTTCTTTACCGGCGATATGAGGGTGAATTTTTATATGTTAAAACCTATGATCCCGGTGCATGCGCATTATAACTTTGTTCTGATTGGATGTTCAAATGACGTGTCAAAAACTATTCAATATGGCGTCTGTGGTACAGCTGTAGTTTGATTATTTATGGTTGTTGCGTTTTAAAATTTATGTGAAAAGAAACAACAAACAAAAGTTAGTTAATAGTTATACTGCCTTTTTAAATAGTTTTCATACACCTATATTTTTGGACTTTTGGACTATTTTGGACAAGGAAAACTCATTCTAATTTGGTAAAGTAGTTTTTATTATAATCATATTGTAATTATACATTTGGATTAGGTTGAAATACAGTAGAGCGTCGATTATCCGAACTAATTGGGGGACATAGGTGTTCGGAAAACCGATTTGTTCGGATAATCGAACTACAATTTATTGATACATATTTATAGTCATACATATTTATCCACAAGTGAATAAAAGCCATATTTATATACCTACATATTTATTTATATTTTGATAATGACAACTAGCAACTAAACAAAAAAGTGCAGTCTGTGCAACAACATAATTATTTTTGGATACAATATTGAAGAAAATTGAAGATATTTTAAGCGTCAATTACTAACGCTTGCTCGGTATTCGAGTGCGGGACACGGGAGTCGATAGTTCGAATAAGCGGTCGTTCGGTTGATCGACGTTCGGATAATCGACGCTCTACTGTACATTTATTTTCTCAAGAATGGGGATTTTAGAGACAAATCCCAAATTAGGTCCGATTTTTATTTTTAAATTATGATTTTTTGGCGTAGATTTATTTATCTAGTAGGTATGTAATGCTTTGATTTACATACTTAATTTGATTACCAACAAAAGTTCTACCAATATTCATCTAATATATTGTTTTCTCACTGTTTTGTTATATTTTAATATTTTCTTCCATAAAATTTAAACTACATAATTTAATTATATTCAAAACCACTGTCAAACAGTGAAACGTTCAGTTACCATATTTTTCCACATGACAAATAATGTGGAATTGGGCGAGTGAGTCTAGGCTTCGATTACGAATCAAAGTCACGGGTTCGATTAGAATAGAATAGAATAGAAATATGCTTTATTGTCACTGAAAATACAAATTTTATGGACAAAGCTTAATTAAAGTCAGAAAAAAATAAATAAATAATATCTAACAATAACAATAACAAATACAATTTTCTGAAATTTAATAAATCGTCAATATAAAAAAAATATACATAAATACAAAATATAAGTTAATAAAGTAAAGAAAAAAAAAACAAACTCGATATATTGCAACAATTTATAGAAATTGCAAAGTGAATATACAACAAAGTAAACTATTTATATAGGTCTGGATCCCGCGTATGAAAAAAAAGTTGATTAATAGCAAGCTGAAAATTTGTTAATAGCTTAAGGGTGTCTAGTCGGATAAACTTTGATATATGGGAACACTGGAACAGGGGCAGTTTTAATTGTGGAACAGGTTAAAAATTTTGAACGGTCAGACCACGAAAACGGCACATTTATTTTGTCCGACAGAATAGACTTAAACTCTCCGAACAGAGATTAAACTCTCATGCAAAAATCAGACTGCTATTTATCACCAAATGGGCGTTTTAATGAGTGGAACATGTAGAATATTTCAAATGACAGGAATTATGACAGGTGATAAATAGCAGTCTGATTTTTGCATGAGAGTTTAATCTCTGTTCGGAGAGTTTAAGTCTATTCTGTCGGACAAAATAAATGTGCCGTTTTCGTGGTCTGACCGTTCCAAATTTTTAACCTGTTCCACAATTAAAACTGCCCCTGTTTCAGTGTTCCCATATATCAAAGTTTATCCGACTAGACACCCTTAACCTATTAACAAATTTTCAGCTTGCTATTAATCAACTTTTTTTCCATACGCGGGATCCAGACCTAATAGACATAGGAACTAATAAGTTTAAGCTGCTGCATGTGACACCCAAGTATAGATAAGTTTGGTTACTTGTAAATTACTGTAATTTCTTAGTTAGTCATTAAGAAACTCTTCTACTGAATAATATGGTCTTTTAGATAGATGAGCTTTTGTCATTTTACGGAACTTGGGGAAAGATGTTGCAGATTTGAGTTGTAAAGGAAGATGGTTGTATAGTTTTTTTGCGGAATATAATATAGATTTCTTTACTAACTCAGAGGACGGGATCGGTAAATAGACATCAAAATTTGAATTTCTGGTGGAGTAGTCATGACGAGGCCTTGCTGGAAAGACATGCATGTGTTTACGAATTAAGCAAACAGTTTCTAAAATATATAAAGATGTAAGGGTTAAAATGCCGTGATCTTTGAAGTAACTTCTGCAGTGTGTTGTTCTTCTGAGGCCAAACAGATACCTTATTGCTCTTTTTTGTAATTTAAAAATAACATCTAATTGGGCAGCTGTACTAGAACCCCAAAAAGGAAGACCATATCGAAGATGAGACTCGAACAAAGAAAAATATGTTAGTTTAGAAGATGCTAAATTGAGTTCTTTCGAAACAGATCTTATAGCATAGCAGGCTGAGGCGAGTTTCTTACTTAACACATCGATATGAAGGGACCGATGCAAGTTTTTATTTTTTTATTTTTTTTTTGCAATTTATGATTGTAAGTATATTTGTTATATAATTTTTTTTTCAGAAAATGCGTATTTAAAATTTTTGCCAACAATTATTATCGTTCAGAAATCATTTTTTCTTTGTGGCATTTTTCAATGTGTTTGTGTGCGTTTTATTCTTTTATTTTTTAAAATTTTTGGTATTGCCTTAAAAATCCCATAATATGTAGTAGAAGTATAACTTCTTACGTGCGTACAAAGTACACACACATTCTTTTTTTTTAAATAGGTACCTACATTTTCCTATACACGTAAAATATGACTTGTTTTGAGTAACTCATTGTCTATGTATATCTAGTAAATAAAAGGTTGAAGCTTATTATAGTCTCATATATTGTCCTTAATTTAGGCCTTCTGAATACATTTTTACTTTTTAGTAATTTGTTGACGGTCCTACTCTCTTGTCGGGAATAAGTAATAAGAAAAGAAGAAAAAGCCATTTGTTAATATGTATTTTTTTTTTCAAGTAAGTTATCAATCGAAATAGCACAGAAAACGACAATAAATATCGTTCCCATACCACCAGATTGACCACAGGTGGAATACTTTCTTTGGTTACAACCTCCCGAGATTTTCAAAAATTATAAATCATACAGGATGCCGAAAATTTTTATACATTTTGAAAAAATGAAAATGTTTATACATTTTGTATTTTTTCATTTATGTTTACTCTTTCAAACATTGACTTTTGATGTATTGCTGCTTGTAATTCCACTTTTTTACCTCTTCACGATCCAAAAAAAATCTTGTATATCATAAAAATCAGTATTTCATCTAAGCATAAACGTTTTGTATTTGAGAATTCCAAGCGAAAAGACATACTATGAGTGTTTGTTGTATCAGATGTTTTGTAGGTGTGTGTATCGAATAGCACTTTCTCTGTAATAATTGCGTCTTAGAAGCCTCGGTTGTATAAAAAAAATGTGTGTGTACTTTGTACGCACGTAAAAAGTTATACTTCTATTATATGATTCCAACGAAATTAATATGTACTTTTAACAGTTTATTTATATTTTATTTAAATATTAAGCTAATTTGAATACTTACTACTTTCCAAAAATTTTTATTAAAATAATACCAAAAATTAAAAAAATTAAAGAATAAAACACACACAAACACATTGAAAAATGCCACAAAGAAATGATTTCTGAACAATAAATGTTGGCAAAATTTTTAACTAAATACGCATTTTCTGAAAAAAAAATTATATAACAAATATCCGTACAATCATAAAATGTATAAAAAAAGTAAGAAAAAATAAAAATTGCATTGTGATTCGAACCCGCGTTTATTCGGGTGCTTAGGATTTGAAGTCGAAGCCTCTACTCATTTAGCCATTTGACACGTACCTGTCATGTGCGAAGATAGGTCAACTGAACGTTTAACTGTTTGACAGTTCTGAATTTAATCAAATTAGTTTGATTTTTGTTGAATTAAAATATTAAAATACAACAAAACATAGAGTAAGAAAACAATAAATTAGATGAAGATTGGTAGAAATTTTGTTGGTAATCAATTTATGTGAATCAAAAGATTACCTACTAGATAGGTACATACATTTTCCAAATAGGTAAGTATGGTTTGTTCAACAGTAATTGGTTTGGGTTCAATTAGAGCGGTCGTAAATATTATTAAATTTATCTGACCTGGCCCATTGTTAAGGCCCATCCGGAGCGATAAGCCACCGAGGTAGACAGAGTTGGTCTTTTGCAATTAACATTGACTAGACGGTACTCCCATAATAAAGCCTAAAATAAATTTTACCAGAAACCGGGCCTTTTATACTGTTATCGGTTAATCCGGGCTGTTTATAGTGGTAACTTATTGAACTTAACCATTTACTGTTTAACATACCATACCTATGTAATTTTGTATTACAATACTGAAACATTCACAATAATTACGTACCTGTTGCTTTTAAAAACTATTTAAAAGGTCACTACAATTATAAACTTGCTTTTCTGTCCTCGCAACAATAAAAACTAATATACACAACATTTGTTTACCCATAACCGACATCGACATATCGAACAATTGTTGACAGGTCAATGTAATTACCCAATCAGAGCCCGTATAACGTTTGAGCTGCGCTCAGGACTAAGACCTTTGATGAATTCGCGCACATATAAATTTACTCCCGACGCGCCTAAAGAAGTATAACTTCAAAAAATCGAATCATTTATTCGCATCAAAAATTCCCGTCATAAGGATTAAAACTACTTATAAGCATTTGGCAGACTCCTCTGCCAGATTTCTCTAAATTCTACCAATCGCTCTTAGGCGATCATCTGAAACTCAAGGTTGTGTGATTTAGATCACGGAAACGAATTTGTGGGATTTTTTTCCTGAATTAGCTCAAGTAGGGTTCAGTCGAACTCTGGAGTGAATTAACGTAATGAGTAAAATTGGTCAAGTTGTCTGTTAGTTCCTGTAAAGCATACTGGTATATAATCTACCTATTTCCACCAATATAAGAACCATTCGAATATGGGTTCTTATTAGAACCACTTAAGACACTTAAGAAAGATCGCAGGAAAATCAAAATGGGGTAAAATAAGAAATGAAGAAATAATAAGAAGAACGGAAGTAGATCCAATATTATATCACATCCAAAATAAACAACTAGAATCGTATGGGCATGTGATAAGAATGAAACCAGAAAGGATGCTCAGGAAAATTGTGGAAATGGGAAACACGACAAAAAGGAGAAGATGGCGTCCCCGAAAGAATTGGAGGGATCAAATAGAGAACATAGGAAATGAACGAGGAAAAACGAAATACGAAATGAAACGGCTAGCCAAAAACAGAATAGAGTGGAAAAAATGGGTGAAAGAAACAACTGACCATAATCCTATGCCGTAATAGGCATAAGGATAAAGACAAGAAGAAGAAGAATATGGAGTGTATTGAAATCCTTATTTCTAGATCTAGAATGACCAACTTGAGACAAACGGCTTCCTACTTCTCAACCTATTCAGTTAGAGACTTTAGTGCAGATACATAGTAAAGTATATCACGTGAGAAAGGCGCTCTGCCGAAATAACAGCAGTGACATTAGTCTGGGCAGAATATCGGAGAATAGGCCATTTTTGAGAAAAGTTATTTACCAGCAATTTTATTGCTGGAATCGAATCTTATGATTGTATATATTAATAATATAGGTATGCAAAGTCCGCAGATAGTGTGCTACTTTTTTTATAAACAAAATGGCGCCCGAAAATCGTGTTTTTTTTCAATTTTTGCTTTATAACTCCAAAGATTTTAACTTTACACCAAAAACAACCAAATAAAAATTCATCGCAATTAAATTTTGCATAGAGAGGTGTTTTTTCCGATTTTCTTCGATGACAATTTATCCCGGAAAATGCGGGTTTTTCCAACAAAATCTTTAATTTACAACAAAAATTTTAGATAAGTAATTGCTTATCAATAAATAAATAACTTGGGAATATACAAGCTCTTTTTATATAGACTATAATTCCACAAGCTGATGAAAATTGAATGAACAGTTTAGCAACAATTGAATTGTTAATTAATAATTTACGGTCGCTATAATAACCACAATAATTATGATCCATAAGAATAACTATGATTTTTTATAAAATGACACCTTACCTATCTAATGTACTTTACAGAATTAAAATTGGACTATTTAAGGTGCCTCAGAAATATTTTAAAATTATAAACATTTTTTTGGCTTATAAACAAATTGAATATCTCGGGAAATGTTAAATTAAATGAAATCATAAAAACGGTATTGTAAAAATGCGGCAGGACGCTTCTTCTAAAAGAAAAAACGTTTAATTGTATTAAGCTGTTCCTGAGATACAACCGGTCAAAGTTGACCGGCATTTACGGCAAAGATGTAAAGAATGGGATCATAATTTTCAAACCGTCACCTTTTTATTTCGCTCCTGTTTCTCCTCACCAATTTTCATAGCTTTAAAGTACTCGTAACATATAATATTATAATAAAAACTAGCGATATTACGAGTGAAAATTGCCAAAAATAGCAAAATTCCAATCAAAAATTAGGTTGGAGAAAATGTAATCTCAAAGTTCAAAATCGGTATACGTGAAAAAAATTCATTTGCTTGGCTTCCTATGGAGCAATTTTCTTCATTCTTTTTTGTTCCCAAGTAACTCGAGTAGAGCCGTCTAACTAACGCATTGTTAAATGTCAAAGTTGCTTTTGTTTTGATTTAATAAATTAATTTATTTATTATAACAAAAATTTTTAATTTGTTTAAATAAAGATTGTTTAAATAATTATACAGCTTTCAAATGAGAATATTTTTGTTTTTTAACGTTAAAAGGTACACTTGTAGTAAGTTTATCTAAAAAAAGTCTACAACTGGAAAAAATATGTAGTATTATTTTCTTATAAATATATTAATCTATTATAACAAAACAAAAGCAACTTTGACATTTATTAATGCATTAGTTAGATGGCTCTACTCGAGTTACTTGGGAACAAAAAAGAATGAAGAAAATTGCTCCATGGGAAGCCGAGAAAATGTATTTTTATAACGTATACCGATTGTGAACTTTGAGATTACATTTTCTTCAACCTAATTTTTGATTGGAATTTTGCTATTTTTGGCAATTTTCACTCGTAATATCGATAGTTTTTATTATAATATTATATGTTATGAGTATTTTAAAGCTATTAAAATTGTTGTGGAGAAAGAGGACCGAAATAAAAGAAGCTCCTTTAAAAGAAGCGTTCTGCCGCCTTTTTTCCAATACCGTTTTCATGATTTAATTTAATTTAATATTTCCCGAGATATTCTATTTGTTTATAAGCCAAAAAATTGTTTATAATTTTAAAATATTCTTGAGGCCGCTTAAATATACCAATTTCAATTCTGTAAAGTATATTAGATAGGTACAGTGTCTTTTTATACAAAAACCATAGTTATTCTTATGTATGGTAATTATTGTGGTTATTATAGCGACCGTAAATTTTTATTAACCATTCAATTGTTGCTAAACTGTTCATTCAATTTGCATCGACTTCTGGAATTATAATCTATACGAAATGTGCTTTTATATTACCAAGTTATTTAATTATTGATAAACAATTACTTATCTAAAATTTTCTTTGAAAATTAAATATTTTGTTGGAAAAATCCGCATTTTCCGGGGAAAGTTTTCGTCGAAGTAAATCGGGAAAAACCCGTCTCTATGTAGAATTTAATTACGGTGAATTTTTATTTGAGTGTTTTTGTGTAGATTTAAAATATTTGGAGTTATAGAGAAAAAATTGAAAAAAACACGATTTTTGTGCTCAATTTTGTTTATAAAAAAGTAGCACACTATCTGCGGACTTTTCATACCTATATTATTAATATATACAATCATAAGATTCGATTCCAGCAATAAAATTGCTGATAAATAACTTTTCCTTGTATTTTGCTAATTAGCCCCGAGTACATTTACTTTTAATAAATATTGTTGGAGTATCATCTTATACAATTTATACAGTTTACAATGTAAGAAGAAAAAAAGAAAAAAGACCAACGACAAGAATAAAAATTATAAACATCACTGTTTAATTATAGCTACAAAAGACTTTAAACGAGGTCTTATAAAATTACAGCTACCACTTTTGTGGTTTACGCATACCTGTAGCGCTCCGGCACACCAACAAAATAAATAATGAACATTCAGTAAATTCGAAAATGGCTTTTGGGGTGGAATTAATCACCGAAATAAACGTGTACGACATTTGAGCTCTCCATATCGGTCGGAAGTAAATTGTTTTTCCCTTTTATACGGATGGGCACAATTGTGCGCTATAATTACGTATTCTTTTTACCAATTTGCCTCGTTAGCAAAACATGATGGCTTTTTAAAACGAAACGTATTACACTGATCTTATTGACGACGAAACATTAGTACAGTAGGTTAAAACGTTTATAATTGAATGATATTTTACTTTGCCCTGCTTTCTCGTTTTGTTTGAAATAAAAAAACAGATGTTCTCTTGTATTATACAATTTTCATTTTAAAAATGTGTTCTTTTATTTTTATAATAGGTAGCCATCTCTCCTCCTTTATATGTTTTAACTTCAATGGAATATGTTACATTACTTTGACGGCTTTTGCTTGATCTTCCCATAATGCGTCCCTAACGCAAGAAATAAAAAAATGTAGATATGGAATAATATAATAAGAATACTTACTCTATGGAATATGGACTACAAGAATAAAAAACCGCTAAACGGCGTAAAAATGAGTGGCGCATACAATATTCTAGCTACAAAAGGTCTGATATGAATATTACGTGGCGTGAAAATGTATTTTCATTTTGATGCAAAAAAAATTTTAGTTTTATTTTAAAAGATTTTTTCATAATACTTGCTAAATTTGAAGTATACGCGCCACAAAGGAGTAGCTTTGATACAGTTTGAATTTTGAAACTCTTTTGTGGCGCGTTTACGTCAAATTTAGCAAATATTATGGAAAAATATTTTAAAATAAAACTAGAATTTTTTTTTTTCATCAAAATGAGAATACATTTTTCTAGGAGCGTGCAAAAACGTACTTTCGCGCCTGCATTTTAGTTTAGAAAGTTTCACGTTTCCGCACGCGTGTTACTTTCCGCACGCGTGCTACTTTTCCGCACACGGTTTTTACTTTTCCGCACGCGTGTTAATTTAGATATGTTAATATGGCCTTAAAGTAATTATAATATATGCAATAAACTAATATTCAGATAATATTTACTAATTTATTTCAAATATATCTTATTGTGTTCCTGTTTTAATGAAATTAACGCGACAATTCGATGAAATAAAATTATTTTGACATATTATTCGAAAGTCAAATCGGTATACAATAACAGTCATTTTGAATCATCGTCATGGAAACCAAGATCGTCGTCATGCTAACTAATTATATTGAAAGTTTGGTTTTGAGAACCTTGTCAAATAATTAATTTGTGTATGTATTTTCATATTAATTAAATTAATTGATTTAGATTTGGTAATTTTTTAAAGACTCTTAGAAAAAATATTGTTCCTAACTCTTGCAGAAAGTCTCTTTTCTGCACTCGACTGCTTGCCGAACTCCCGCTTCGCGTCGTTCGGCAAACTGCAGTCGCGTGCGGAAAAGAATGACTTTCTGCACTTGTTAGGAAAATAACTATTTCGCGCCATGTAATATTCATATCAGATGTTTGGTAGCTGGAATATTGTATGCGCCACAAGTTATTTATAAATTAAATGTATGAAGTTGAACGCAATGTTCCTCTATTACACGTTACGCTTTATAAACGGTCACCTTTGTTGCATTATCTCCCAAATGATCTAGTGTCCATCGAATGTACACTAGATTTTTTTCTATTCGAAATAGATTGAAAAAAAATATTGAGATGGCCGGTAAATGAAGTCGGATTGCCCGTTGCCAGATCAAATTTAGCGTCGTAACCACTCCAACTACATAAACCATTTCGGGATTAATCGTTAATTGGATTATACTTTTGTAGCTTAATAACTTCTAAACGGCTTAACCGATTTTGATCATTAAACATGAGTTTGAAACGTATTGACCAGTAGTATCTGACGGATATAAGGTCAAGTATGATAACTGAAGCTATTACAGGAATTATTAAGCTTGAGGAACCGTTTTTCCCGTAGGAAATAGATTTGATCATACTTATGAAGCCTATAACTAAAAATTCGAATTTTCCCGGATATGACGTATACACCGTTAAATTCGTCTAGAGTCCTTCTACAAACGCTCAGTTATTGGCGTAATTCGTAGGTTGAAATTTTGAGTAATTGTCGAAAAACCAAAATTTTCAAAGTTTAGTTTATCAGATTTTCGGCTATACTAAGCCGTGTGTATGACTGATCCTGACGGCTTAGACGCCATTTGAAAGCTTTTTCCTTTTTTGTGCCACTCCTATCGGAGATTGGAAATCATCAAGGATACCCTGAGCTTGTTTACAGCTGACCTAAAAAGTTCATTAGTGGTGCAGCCAAACCACTCTCTCAAATTCCGCAACCATGACATTTTTCTAAGCCTGGAATCCCTTTTTCTTCTATTTTCCCTTGCATTATATTTTGAAGTAATGCATATTTTTGACCTCTCATCAGGTGACCCAAATACTCGAGTTTTCTTCGTTTTATCGTTAACAAAATTTCTGGGTCTATTCCTATCCTTCGTGTTACTTCAAGGTTTGTGATTCTTTCAACCCAACTTATCTTCAGCATTCGACGGCAGCAGCACATCTCGAAACTTTCAATATTTTTTTATGTTATTCTGTTTGAGAGTCCAGGCCTCTACACGGTATAATAGCGTGGTAAATACGTAGCCTCTTGGCATTTTTAATCAAAGAGGGATGCTTATATCTCTGTTGCAGAAGAATTTTCTCATGTGTATGAAGGTGGCCCTGGCAATTTTGATACGTCTTTTTATTTCATTGTTTTGGAAAGCATCTTTGAAAGCTTCACTCAACACTATTGATTTGATGTATTCGCGGTTCTCCTGTCTATTCTTAATCCAAAGATATATACCCCCAAAAAATATGCCGTTTTGTACCTACCAAGTTCTATAGCTGGCTTATGGGTGGTCAAAAGTCACAAACTACACCGGTTCTGAATCGGCCCTCACCCCCTCTTCAAACACAGAAAAAAAAATTCAAATTGGTTTAACTTTTCCACACACGTACATACATATCCACAAACATTTTTCCTTTTTTAAATAAAAATTGAGTCATATTTCTGAGTTTGGCAACTTTTAAATGGTATAACCGATTTTTACAATTAGACATGAGTTGGAAAGGTAATGATCAGTACTATTAGAAGCCACAAAGGTCATACAAGTTTTTGGGAAATTTGGAGACGAGAACGAAAAACAGATTCTAAATAGGAAGGGGCGTAAAATCCACACCCTTGGACCAAAATGGATGGTTGACATATGAATGGGTTAGTCTTTTCCTGAACTTTAAGATGGGAGTTGGCCCATCTTTCAATTAAGTCAGATTTAGAAAGTCAAAGTTTAAAGCTGCCGCTACATGATCCTGAAGAAATCTCTGTCATTAATTTATTATTTAGCTGTTATTTTTAATTAATAACAATGAGCGGTTAGATCGTATTGACGCGGCTGTAAATGTGAGTGCGAGTAAGATGCACAAGTGGACTGCCGGAGTAGCATCTCTCTCGCGCTAACCATTTACGGCCGCCTAACACGCGCATGGCGCTCATTATTATTACTTAAAAATAACAGCTTAGTAATAAAATAATGACAAAAATTTCTTCAGGATCTTGTAGGGGGGCTTTAAACTTTGATTCATTCACTTTCTGACTTTGATAATAATAACTTTTAACCGAGCTATTAAGCCTTGAAAATGGAGATTTTCGCGTTTTTTTAATTTTAAATTGCTTATACATAACTCGAAACGATCAACTTTAGAGAAAAAATATAACAGACCTTTTTAGTCCAGAATGGTCCAAAAAACCCAAAAAAAATTGTCCGCCAAAAATATTGATTTTGGCAATTTGATTAAAAAAAATTGGTAAAAAAAATTTGGACCAATTTTCGCGTGGGCGACTTCTTGAACCTTATTCTGGGGTTCTCACGAATGTGATTATGCAAAAAAATGTCATGGGAATATTTTCCCAACGAACCCGCCGTTTTAGCCTTCTCTAATTTGCCTCGTTAGCAAAACATGATGGCTTTTTAAAACGAAACGTATTACACTGATCTTATTGACGACGAAACATTAGTACAGTAGGTTAAAACGTTTATAATTTAATGACATTTTACTTTGCTCTGCTTTTTCGTTTTATTTGAAATCAAAAAGATGCTCTTTTGTATTAAGTACATGATTTTCGCTTTAAAAATATATTGTTTTATTTTTATAATTGGAGCTCTTCCTTCTGTGTATGTTTTTTTTTATTTAGCTAATGCCTCGACAACTAAGGGCCATTGGCATGGTACAGTAGATTTTTCCAATTAGGTACCTAGTGTAATGTGTAGTGTGTGTGTGTTGAGTAAGTGTCTTGTTACTTTGCAAAGTCGACGTCCTTGTCTTTCAAAGAGAACGCTTATTGTATCAGAACGTTTGCGGTCCCTCCTGTGAGTACCGATCCCACAATGACCTGTGCATATTTAATTTCTTTTAAATGGAGGTTATTACATAATTTTTAAGGATTCTGCTTGATAGCCCCATATTTTATCCTCTAACGAGGGTAATAAAAAAACGTGGAGGAGTATGGAAATTGCCAAAAATACTTCTTCTTCAAGTGCCATCTCCGCGACGGAGGTCGACAATCATCATAGCTATTCGGACTTTGGAGACGGCTGCTCTGAAAAGTTCATTTGATGTATATCCGTACCATTCTCTCAGGTTGAGCAGCCACAATATTCTGCGTCTTCCTGTGCTTCTCTTTCGTTGAATCTTTCCCTATATAATGAATTGGAGCAAGAGTAGTCTCTCTACGTGTAATATGTCCGAGATATTTCAATTTTCTGGTTTTGATTGTATTTAAGACTTTCATTTCTTTATTATACGGAAATATGTCAGAAATACGGAAACCGCCAAAGACAAAATTAAATCGAATAAATTATAAACTAGTCAAAAAAATATAAAACTGCACAAGGACACATTCCCAACAACCTTCGGAAATCAACTGAAGAAAAAGCCAAAGCTGAAGAAACTTACCTATAATGGAAAGAAAAATAAGATTAATAAAAAACAAAAAGTTATTAAAAAAACACTGTGTCTGTACTTTGTATGCACGTAAGAAGTTATACTTGTATTATATGATTTCAACGAAATAAGTACACTTTAAGCAGTTTATTTGTATTTTATTTAAATATTAAAATAATTTTAATACTTACAACTTTCCAATAAATTTTTCCAAAGAAAAATAAGGCAAGGAAACAACATGAGGTGTTCCTAAGCAGTCACCCATCCAAAACTTAACTGCGCCAAGGACTGCTTGACTACGGTTATCGGGTGACAACCGTGTAAGTCAGTGTGAATATATCAAAACGAATTATTTTGGCAGATTGTACAAATAATATTAAGATTGCTTTTTAATCTTCTTCTCATCATATATTAATACTTATTAGATATCCTATTCCCGACGAAGACAAATCCAATGACACAAAAATTATAATAAATATATTTACTAAAAACACCAATATATTTTTTTCACACTTTGTTATTTGCACTGATACGTACGTAACTTGAAAGACTCGCTTCATACTGTCGGTATGCGCGTAGTTCATACTGTCGTTTTTATAAAAATCCAATTATTGAGCATATCCAATCGCTCCTAAAGAAGTATAACTTCAAAAAGAACTTTAAAATTAAAAATTGTATGATCTAGGAAATATGAATTAAAAAGAATCATTTCAAAAACCCAAAACTAGCGGCCAAACAGAAAAACAACGAACACAACAATTTTAAAATGAAACAAAACAAAACCAATATTATGTACAGTGTGCGTACAATATACAGGGTGATTGATTAGTGGGGTGAAGCTCAATAGATCCGCTATATTAATAGATAGCAATAAAAGTTAAAAACAAAAATTTTAGCCACCTTTGAGGTGGTTAAATGGTTAAAATTTCACATTATAAAATTAGTTAGAATGTTACATTACACAGTGTTCGATAACACAGTGGCAGACCAAACATATGTTTTTTTAAATGGAACTCCCTATATTTTATTTTAAATTCGAAATCCTGTTAACTTCTCCATCACAAAAATATAAAGGTTTGTTATGTTATACAGGGAATTTAAAAAGTTATAACCAATTTTATATGAAAATCGTAACAAGTTCAACTCCCTGTATAAATAAAAGTAAGCAAAACAGCGATGGTTTATTAATACCATATTTTTTTTCGTATTGTCAAAATTTTCAAAAATGATTGATATTGCTAATTTTCTTTATATCAAATACAGGGTGAGTCAAAACGCATCTCCATTATTTAGTCAGTACTTTTAAATGGAACACCCTGTATTTTATATCACTATTGAAAAGTACCATTACCGTACTTTAACTTTTAAATAACATTCCCTATGTCTAAATTTATTAGTTTTCGAGATATTTTCAGTTTTCAATGGACCAGTAGCGTGGCCACACAAATCACCAGAAGTTAATAAACTGGACTGATTTTTTGGGGTTACGTTAATAATGAGGTTTATAAAATACCTCCATGGAAGTGATCATTACTTGATAAAATCCAAAATAATACTGCCTTCATGGGCCCAACAGAAACAGGGTGTCTCAGACTCAGGGAATGGAGCGAAAATTGAAGCGGTTCGATATAATCTAGAAAGTTTAGAACACCACAGTACAAAAATGCTATACAGAAGCCGACTAGATAATATATTGGATGAAGGAACACTGACACAAAACATAGAAAACGTACACCAACACATTATTTCAAGTATACACCAAGCCGTCAAAGAGGCGCTAGGTATAAAAGAAAATAGAATACATAAAGGTAATAGCTGGTGGAACGAACATCTACAAACACAAAAAGAAAATAAACAACAACTATACCAAAAATGGTTAAACATTGGCCGGATAGAAGACAAGGAAAAATACAGAAACGCCCTCAAAAAAATTAAGCAGGACGTATGGCAGATAAAAAATGATTCATGGGAAAAGAAATGTAATGAGTTGGAAACATATATAGGTGGTAGGAGAAGTAGAGAATCGTGGAGGTTTATCAAAACATTGAGGTCAGATACAACAGAAAATGTAAGGCTTGACAACATAACAACAAATACATGGGAACAGCATTATAAATCTTTGCTAACTGAAGACCGCCCACAATACATACAAGAAGAATCAAACCCAGTAACAGTAGAAGGTGAAGAAATAACAGTAACAAGAGAAATGGTACAGAAAGCTATCTCACAATTAAAAAATGGTTGGGCACCTGGCCCTGACAATGTTCCCGCAGAAAAGTTTATTTTCCTCGTGGATTTTAATAAAATCAGGTTCAAAGAAATTAATCCGAATGATCACAGAATTCCTTCACAGAATTATTAACGGAGAACAAGTTCCGAAAAGCTGGAAAGAAGGCTGGATCTCTTCAATACACAAAAAGGGAAGTAAAAGTGATGTCAACAATTATGGGGGAATAACTGTAACAAGCACAATGAGCCGTTTATATGGCAGAATACTGAAAACCATTATTTGCGAAGAATATCGACCCTATGAATCCGAAGAACAGTGTGGTTTCAGGGCCGGTCGATCTACGATTGATAATATATTCTGTCTAACACAGGTTATGGAAAAAAGACTAGAACGTGGACAAGACACACATATACTTTTTGTCGACCTAACGAAAGCATATGACACAGTGCCCGTGAAAAAATTGTGGGAGGTTTTGGACAATACACACATATCTGCAACTGTCATCAAAGCCATACAATGCCTCTATAAAGATTCTATGTCAAGGGTAAAGGGGGGTAACCATCTGTCATCTAGCTTCCAAGTAACAAAAGGCCTTAAACAAGGGTGCTGCTTATCTCCCATTCTTTTCAATATATATACCGACGGTGCTCTCAGACTTTGGAAGGCGAAATGCAGTGGTATGGGTATACCAATCGGAGACATAACATTATACACTTTGAACTACGCAGACGACCAGGTGGTAGTTGCCCAAGATAAAGAAGACTTAGAATATATGACGAGAAAATTGATGGAAGAATACAGGAAATGGGGTTTAGAGGTAAACATAAGGAAAACACAATATCTACACATCGGTAACCACATACAACAGGAGGACCTAGATCTTAACGGAAGTGACTACATCAGGGGTTGTACAGATTATATATATCTAGGTATTAAATTAACAAATAGTGGAAGAACGGAACCCAGTATAGATGATAGAGTGACGAAGGCTAGAAAGGTTACTAGAGCCCTAAACCCTGTCTTATGGCAACATAACATAAATTTAAATACAAAAATGAGGATGTACGACGCTATTCTGAAACCAATTTTAACGTATGGCTCCGAAGTGTGGCAAAGGACAAAAAAATCCGAAAATAAGCTGCTTACTACTGAAATGGATTTTTTTAGAAGATCTGCCAGAATATCGAGATGGGACCATGTTCGAAATGAACAGATCAGAGAAAAAGTAGGTAAGCAGAAAACAATAGTGGACGAGGTACAACGAAAACAACTTACTTGGTATGGACACTTCCAACGAATGGGAGATGAAAGATTACCAAAAATTACAATGAGATGGATACCGCCAGAAAAACGGAAAAGAGGAAGGCCACCGACCTCCTGGAAACAAGGAATTACAAAAGACATGTCAGAAAGAAATCTTCAAGAAAGAGACTGGCTAGATCGACAGGCTTGGCGATTGGGTACCGGAAGGCGTAGAACGCTATAGAACCGGCTATATATATAATACCTCCAACAACAAGGGACGAGATGAAAAATAGAATACAAAGTGTATTTCGATGTGTTAATTTACAAATGCTTCGTAGAGGAAGTAGCTCATTCAATGATCGTTTTTAGGTGTGCATAAAAATGTGTTAAGAAGTAATTTTGAACACCTTATGTAATTAAATATTAAATATGTTTTATTAACCTTTAACTACCCGCGCATCAAGTTATCACGCAACTACACGCGTGGCGTACTTTATACGCCACAAGAAAATACACTTAAAAACAGCGGATTTGTTTTTTTTTTTGAAAAAATACACTCAGTTGTTTGTTATAAACCTTATTCGGCATCAGCGAATACTTGGAGTTCTTCTCAGTAAGCCAATTGGGATTTATAACCGGAATCTGATTCCATGACAAATAAAAATACTAATAAAAAATTTTTTGAAGTGTGATTTTTTAAATGAGAAAAAGTATTGTTTATATAAAAAATACATTCTGTGCCATAATGACTAAAAAACAATTGAAAGATGTTCTTATATTACTACTTATATTACTATAATCGTGGCGTATATTGTCCACCACCGGAAACAACAAATCATAAACTGTAAATTACGATCTTCCCAGAACGCCGATTATAACGAAACTAAAACCAATTGTAAAGCAAATTCCAGTGATATGTTACGACAAATAAACAAGGTCAAAAATCAAATTTTTAAATATATTTGCAGTATAATTATTATATCTTACGTACAAAATACGCCAGCGCGTGTAGTTAAAGGTTAAAAGTAGCTTCTAATTTTTTCAAACATGTTGTTTTCCAAAATCTATTATTGATAAATATTTTTTCGTTCTTTATTTGTTACATTGTTACATTTACATACAAAAGTAGTGTTTAATTGTCTTCACAAAATGATGTATTTTATGTTTGGGTGTTTTTTTTTGTAAAATTTATTACTAATTTTCTTTCTTTATTTGTTACATTTACATAAAAGTAGTTTTTAATTGTTTCAAAAATGTTGCATGTTGTTGTGTTGTTTTTTTTTTTGTAAAATGTATTACTAATAAATTATTTTTATTTTATTACCGGATTTGATTACCGGATTGATAATCAGCAATCGTCAATTGTCAAATTAGTCATGGATCAATTATAATTTAGATAAATTTAGACACCTAAAATAATTTGGTCTGGAAAATGAAAATATCTCGAAAACTAATAAATTTGGACATAGGGAATGTTATATAAAAATTAAAGAACGGTAATGTTACTTTTCAATATTGATATAAAATACAGGGTATTCTATTTATTATTACTGAGAAAATAATGTACTTGCGTTTTTACTCACCCTGTATTTGATATAAAGAAAATTAGCAATGTCAATAATTCTTGAAAATTTTGACAATAAATAAAAAAATATGGCATTAATAAATCATTGCTGTTTTTCTTATTTTTATTTATACAGGGAGTTGAACTTATTACGATTTTCATACAAAATTGGTGTTATCTTTGTAAATACCCTGTATAACATAACAAACCGTTATATTTTTGTGATAAAGGAGTTAAGAGGATTTTGAATATAAAATAAAATATATGGTGATCCATTTAAAAAAACATAATTTTGGTCTGCCACTGTGTTATCGAACAACCTGTAACATTCTAACTACTTGTGTAATGTGAAGGATAAAGTTGGCTACCATTTTTGTTATTAACTTTAATTGCTATCTATTACTATAGCGGATCTATTGATCTTTACCCCACTAATCAATCACCCTCTATGTAATATTATAATGTTATAACCATTTTAGTGATTTAACTGTCCAAATTTTGTATCTTATGCATTTTTAAAATATTATTCTTGTTATCGAACGATTCAAAATCAATTATAAAATAGAAGAGGAAAAGCGTCAAACTAGATTGCAGTTGAGCTAATAAGTAAATCGACAAACTTAAATCATCCCAATTTGCAAATTCATTGTCGTCTAAGTTGCTTTCTACCCGTTCGCGCCTACTGCCCTACATTCTCTATTTTCTGTTAAATTAACATAATTGTTGTTGGCTGCCACATCTGTTGTTGAAGTTTGTTCCGTCTGCGCCTATGTTGTGTTGATTTTCCGGTCGATTAGATATTTTCCCGGCCAAGTGAAATATTAGGTCTCCATTATTTTGTAAGATTGCAGTTTCCTGTCACATTTATTTACATTTGCATAATTTTAGGTAAATAGGTAACATGTTTTTAAATATTAGGTATCACAATTTATTTTTTTTTTTACCTAACGGCTTCGGCTTAGTCAGTTAGCCACACTATTCATTGCAAGTTTATCTTTTATTGTAATCAATAACTCTAGTCACATAATAAATTAGAAGAATCTAATATTGTAAAATCCTAATGCGACACGTCGGACTATTTGTCCTGGACAGTACCTACCAAACTTCGGGATAATTCTTTTATTTATTTATTATTTATATTTTAAACAAATTATATAGATAGGTACGTTATATCAAAATAATATTTTTAAAATTGAATAAAATAATTTCATTATTTATTTATTATTTAGATTTTAAACAAATTATGTTATACTCAATGAAGAAGAAGAAGAGATTATACTCAAATAATACTAAATTATTATGTCTGTGTGTATCAACAAAGCATACGTTGTTTACGTTGAAGTTTGCCAGATCTGTAAAAGTAAAACTAAATTTTAAATTGTTAATAAAATATAAATAGCATTTAATAGTGAATTTAATTGTTATATAAAATAAATAAGATTAGGGGAGTGCATATAAATTTTCACTTCGGAGAAAAACAAACAAGATAGAACTTTTTTTAATTTCATTAAGAAATGTTTAATGAGCAACATATCAAAAAGTTCTACTCGAGAAGTGGGTGCGCTTCATTTTTTATTAAACAAATGAACTACGAAGTTTGATGTTTTTTTAAATAACTCCGAAAATATACATTTTAGAACGAAACTGTCTTGACCATTGAAAAATTCAGAAAATAAAAAAAACCTTATATAAAGAGTTTTCTAAAATTAAATCTGTATCTTATATAATTTTTTATTTAACAATAAAAAACTGAAAACGTTTGTTTTCTATACTTCCACAAAATTTATTATATCTAAGTGACTACAGCTGTTTCGGCGGAGTGCCTTTCTCAAGTAATATAGTTTACAATGTGTTTGCCTTTTTAATCTTCAACTGAAGGGGTTGAGGAGTGGGGAGCTGTTTGTCTCGAGTTGGTCATTCAGAATTATATCTGTATTTTTCAGTTTATTAATTTCCATAGATTCTAAAAAAGATAGCTTAAGGCCTTTATTTTGAATATGTAGAATTTTAAACTCTTCATTGAAAGAATGATTATGATCTAGAAGGTGAAGTGCGTATGTAGAAGTGTCTGTTTTTCTATTGTTGAATGCCCTTTTGTGTTCTGCTACCCGTTTGTCAAAAGTTCTGCCAGTTTGACCGATGTACGTTTTCGGACAGTCACCACAAGTTAGTTTGTACACACCACTCTGTAGTTGCTTTCTCTTTCGGCTTTTATTGTTCTTAATATATTTGCTTAAGTTGTTGTTAGTTCTGAAAGCTGGTGTTATTCCTTTCTTTTTTATGTATCTGGCTATTGTTGTTGTTATCTTGCCAGTATATGTGAGAGAGCAGAAGGTACTGGGTTCTTTCTGTGGTGGTGGATACACTAATTTCAGGGCTTTCTTATGGAGTTTTTGGTTTAAAATTTTGTTAACTGTTTGTTCGTTATAGCCGTTGTTTACTGCTATTTGTTTAATGATGTTTAGTTCTATTTCGAAGTTATTTTTTGTCATGGGAATTTCTGTCAGTCTATGTATCATGCTATGGTAGGCTGCTAATTTGTGTTGTGTAGGATGGGATGATGAATTGTGCATAGTTGTGTCAGCATGGGTAGGTTTATGATATATGGAGAACTCATGTTTGTTGTGTAGTCTGGAAATCGTTACATCTAGAAAGTTTATAGAGTTATTCTGTTCTGTTTCTACTGTAAACTCAATATTATTATGAAGTGAATTAATATATGATAGAAATTGGTCAAGTTGTCTGTTAGATCCTGTAAAGCATACTAGTATATCATCCACGTATCTCCACCAATATAAGAACTGTTTAAATACGGGATGATTAGAAATTGTTGTTTCAAGTTGGTTCATAAATATATCTGATAGCAATGGGCTTAGAGGATTACCCATAATAAGTCCTGCACTGTTGTTTGTGTATATTTGATTATTGAATTCAAAATAGTCTTGATTTATGCAAATTTCAAGAAGGTGTAAAATTTCAGATGCAATGATCGGATTTGTACTATTATGGTCTAAAAGATTCTTAACTAAAACAAAAGTTTCTGTAGGAGGAACACTAGGAAAAAGATTTTTTACGTCAAATGAAATTAGTCTGGAGTTTTTGGGCAATTGAAAATGTTGTATTTTATTAACTAGTTCTAGTGTATTTTTTACGGTGAATTTAGGTGAAAATTTAGTGTATTCTGTAATAATATCTGAGAGTTTTTTTGAAATTTTATATGACGGAGCTGTCATATAAAATCATATAAAACGTACATCGGTCAAACTGGCAGAACTTTTGACAAACGGATAGCAGAACACAAAAGGGCATTCAACAATAGAAAAACAGACACTTCTACATACGCATTTCACCTTCTAGATCATAATCATTCTTTCAATGAAGAGTTTAAAATTCTACATATTCAAAATAAAGGCCTTAAGCTATCTTTTTTAGAATCTATGGAAATTAATAAACTGAAAAATACAGATATAATTCTGAATGACCAACTCGAGACAAACAGCTCCCCACTCCTCAACCTCTTCAGTTGAAGATTAAAAAGGCAAACACATTGTAAACTATATTACTTGAGAAAGGCACTCCGCCGAAACAGCTGTAGTCACTTAGATATAATAAATTTTGTGGAAGTATAGAAAACAAACGTTTTCAGTTTTTTATTGTTAGATAAAATGAACTTCCATCAAGTAACGGTCGAATCCATCAATTTTTTATTTATAACGCTAAAGTCACCCTTCTCACAAACATTGGCGCACTCTAAACTAGCGTACGGCGAAGTGCACGGTTGAGTTATTTTAATGTAATTCTTTAAATAATGGATTACATGAAATTTTACAAACTGAATATAAAAGAATGATAATTAAGCTATCTTATGGTTATAATAAAAATAAATAAAAGTACGGTGGGGGCGGAAAGTGAGCCTTACATGAATTTTGTTTAAAAATGATTTAAAAATGTGTAACTAATACAATTTTTCTTGTAAAACCCTCAATTTTGCACAACTTACCTTTAAAGCATCGTACTAAATGATCTTTCATTAAAAAAAAATCTCAAAAATTTAATTAAAATGATATGACGTCTTAAAAATGTAATTTTTGAAATCTTCGTAGTTTTATATAATTACCACCAATTTAAGACGATATTACTCAAGTTTGAACAGATCTATTACATATTTATAAGTGTTTTTTTAAAGCTTAGGATGTAATCTTTAAAATACACTGAATTATTTTATTTTAGAAAAGAAATAGACTGTTTCTTTTTGAGAAAATTAAGAAAGATAACAAAAATGTAATACAAAAACCGAAAACTACCAGGTAAAAAAATGTTTATATAAAGTGATCAAAACCTTTTTCGGTAAAACTTACCTAAAATACATTTAATAATAAACTTCAACAATAATAAATGTTCAACAAACAAATTTTTTTTAGCTCTTATACAGTATGTCTGTGTAACTTGGAACATATTGATAACTTTTTATTATCAGTTTTACGGAAAAAAGTTATTTTTTATAAAATACTCTGCATCGTATATAATCTAAGATGCAATCATCAAATATCAAATTTAATGAATTTTATACATAGTATGTTAAAAAATATGAATTTCACTCAAGAGTAAAGTATCGTTAAATTTCAAAATATCGAAAATTATTATTAAGAAAAGTTGTTTGGAATTAAAAAATTTGTTTTAGTGTTCAATTACATCCTTCTAATTAAAATATTGTGAATAATAAAGGCACTTAACTCGTAAGAAAAATTCATATTTTTTACATACCTCGTATAAAATTAAAAAAGTTTAATATCTGATGGTTTTATCTTAGATTTTAGGTGAGGGAGAGCATTTTATGAAGAATAACTTTTTTCGTAAAAGTGATAATAAAATAGTTATCATAATTGTAATAAAATGATGAGTATCCGTAATTTGAGAAAATACTGAAAAAACATTTTCGATTAGAATAATGTAATTGTATATTTAAACATAGTTTTTAATTTCAAACAACTTTTCATAATAGCATTTTTTTATATTCTGAAATATAAAGGTAATTTACTCTTTAACGAAATTCATATTTTTGACATAACTCGTATAAAATTGATAAAATTTTATATCTGATGGTTAAGTTTTAGATTTTTGACTATCCAGAGCATTTTATGAAGAATAACTTTTTTTCGTAAAATTGGTAATAGTTTTCCATGTGGTTCCTAGCTACGCAGACATACTGTATAAGAGCTTCTGTATAAGAATTTTCAAATTGAAATGCCATATTCGGATTCAGCATAATCAAAAACAAAATAGAAACATATTTGATCAAAGTAAAATGATGAATTCAACGATATTTTTAAAATTATTAATGCAAATAATTGTTATTGTTTAAAAAATTAATAAACAATTAGCGGCCAAATCCGCGAGTAGAACTTTTTACTTAAACATGTATATAAACTAACAAAAAAGTTTTAGAAAAATATAAGCTTTTTTTTTGAAACAATGGATGTTTTCGTTCTAATTGCACTCCGCTAGATGTTTAAAAATACAATTCCGTATAACCGATTTTCAAAATTAGACAATCGTTGGAAAGGTAATGAACAGTATTATCAGAAGCCGTAAAGGTCGGATTTAATTTTTGAAATTTTTGGGAGTTTTGGGGACGAGAACGAAAAACAGACCCTAAATGGGAAGGGCCGTAAAATCCACACCCTTGGACCAAAATGGAAAGTTGACATATGGATGGGTGAGCCTTCTTTCCTAAACTTTAAGATGGGATTTGGTCCAATTTTCAATTCAGTCAGATTTAGAAAATCGAAAATTTCGTGTATATACAGGGTGGTCCTTAAGTAATTTTACAAAAAGAAATAGTAGATTATACACTCTAACATATTACGATTTAACCCAACTTATTTTAATAAAATGTTGATATTAAGAAAGATAGAGAGTGGTAAAGTTGAAATTTAAAATTTAATTATTCGCCATAACTTTCATGTTTATGAAGATTTATTTACAAAAATTTATAAGTAGAGGTTTTGAGTATGAGGAATTATTATTTGATGCATAATTTTGATATATCTCATAGAGGACGCCACATATGCCACATATTTGACATAAATTTGCGCTTAACCTTTTGCTCTTCGAGTTAACACTATTTTTCTGATAAAATATTAAAGATACGATATTTCAACAAAAAAAGGTGTACTTGTTAATAACTTCAAAACTGAACAGTTTTCGAGATAATCGCATTTTACAAATCAGCTGCATAACTCTGTTTAACGCAATTATTCCAGGCAACGAATGAAAAATAAAAAAAAACATCAATATTTATAAATTCTGGTATGGAATACCTTCAAAAAAAGTTGATAGTTTCCAAAACATTAAAGAAAAGATAGTATACGCTAATATTTTTTTTACATACACCATTAAGATAATTAATAATCTGTTATTGGATTTGACATCAAACATTTTACATTTTATATTAAATTAAAGTCATAATAATATCATATTTTATTTACAATTGAAATTAAGAAATAGTATAACTGAATAACATAAAACTTTTTATCAAAGTAAGTGTTCGATATGTCCACGTGCACCATTTTCTTCAATGCATTTATCAATGCGTTCCATGGTTGAAAAGAAACAGCTGTAGAATTTATTTCTTCCCAAAGTTGGTTGCGAGTGTTTATGACATTCTTTTAGACATGTTGTTTCATTGCTTCCCATACACCAAAATCGAGCGGATTAAATTCTGGGCTACGTGGTGGCCAAGGAAAATGACTACCACGACCAATCCAGCGTTCAAGAAAGTTGTTATCTAGGTATGTTCTCACTGCTCTCGTATAATGTGGTGGTGCACCATCTTGCATGAACCACATATTTTGCCTTAAGTTTAATGGCAATTCTTCCAGCGAATCAATAAAACCATTTTGTGAAAAATGTAAATAGTTTTCACCATTCAAATTACGAGGTAACTCGCATGGCCCTAAAAAATATAATTTAAAATGATTCCACACTATACGTTTATTTTGAATTCATGTTGAAAATGCCTTTCTCTTTTAACATGAGGATTTTCAATATCCCAGGAATAATTGTTCCTTAAATTAAAAACCCCACGGCGTGTGAATGTAGCTTCGTCCGTAAATAATATTCTATCGACGAAGGAGTGGTCAAGATTTTGCCTGTTTCGGATATCATTTGCAAATCTGCATCTTAAAGGTAAATCTGTTGGCAATATATTTTGTAAAGGTGTAAAAGGTGTAATAAGGGTGAAAATGCTTGCGGTGTAGGATTTTTAAAATTGAAGTTTTGCTGATTGCTAACGCTGAAGATAAACGTCGTGTACTTACTTGAGATTCATCGTCAACGCGAACCATTACTTCATCTTCTTGATCAGGCGTAATCATTTTCTGTCGGCCTAAATTGTCACGTTTAGGACGAAATGAAACACTTTCGCCTAAATTCCGAAATAGATGTTGAAATGTTTGGTGATTAGTAGGGAGCGGATTTTATGCTAAATGCATATTGCATGCATATTTCGCATATTTGAGAACTTTACTAAATTTTGCATATTTTTAAAGAAACATGCATATTTTGTGCCTATTTAAAAACATTTAAGTCCAAAAACAAATTTTAATTTTTTAATTCAACACAAAATATTTCCCCCCACAGGCTGTCGTATATATTAATTCGAGAACTACCTGAAGAGAGGCGGCTCATTCACTGCCTTTTCATTTTTTCTTAGAAAATACCCGATCTTTACACCAAGTATTTACTTATAGTGCTTATAATACGCCGTTATAAAATGATTGTAGGATGTTAAAATGATAAAGAATGGTTTAATGGGAAATCCGAATTTTATTTACTTTTATTATATTTAGTAGATACCTGTAATTCTGGTGATTCTTTTAAATCCCTTATTGTTAAGCGAATTTACACATTTAACCATAGTTTTACGATTTTCTAACGGAAATTGAAATATTCATGCTTTAGATCAGATTCTGTCTTTAAACAGCTTTAAAACTTTGGAGGACATATAATGCGAAATTTTTAATGGAAATTTTGAAATTGATTTTGGTGCAGAATTTTCGGTTTTAACAAGTTATTTTAAATACGCCCCAATTACTTCTGTTGATGTTGAAAGTAGTTTTTCAAGTCATAAAAATATTTTATCTGATCAAAGAAAATGTTTCCTCGTAAAAAATTTGGAAAAACACATTGTAGTGAATTATAATCGAAGATATATAGTGATATTGCTGTTTTATTTTAAATAGGTAACTATTGGTACCAGTTTTTTTAAAAAATGTGAATAAATTGCATTTATAAAAAATAATGATTTTATTTGAAAGATAATAAATAAGATTGCCGCCTCCCTATAAAACAACCCCCTAGAATAGAATAGAACAGAAAATTTGTGGTTTCTCGAAATGCGCACTTTTTGAATTTTTGTGCATATCTTGAGCATATTTTGTAATTTTTTACTGCATATATATGCGCATATTTCATCAAAATTGATCGCATATAAATCCGCTCCCTAGTGATTAGGTTGCAGCCAGTCTGGGTATCGTCTTAAATATTAACTTTTCGCTGCACGCCCGTTAAAGTATTGCTGACAATAAATCAAGGGCGGATCCAGGGAGGGGGCCATGGCCCCCTCCGAGAATTTAAAAAATATATAAATTTAAATATTTGCAGTTCAAATTTTTTAGTAACACATATTAAATGTACAAAACAGGGGATAAGCATGTATTCTGGACTAAAATTGAAGAAAAGCAGTAACAGAAGCTTCAATAATGACATATTATGATGTTTTGTAAATCAGAATATTGATAATTTTACAAAGTGCCAATTGTTAGAACGATCTTGGCAACCATCAAAATTGTATCAATTTCTATATTCAGGGCCCAGAGCACGCCAAATAGAATTCTATTTTGCTGACGTCACAAAATAGAATTTCATAATGGGAGAATCGACGGTTGCTACGCAACGTGACGTCACTAAAATAGAATTCTATTTGGCGTGCTCCCGCACCTGCATACACAAAGAATAAAAAAAGAAATGACGCGTTACTTGAGTCACCAGCACTTAGAACAAATGAGTTGGTTGGTACTTTTGCACATTCAAAAAGGATTGTTTTGCAAGTATTGTATTTTATTTTTCTAATCAAAATATGGTCATAATAAAGGGAAGATAGCCCAAAGCCTTGTCACTAAACCTTTAACATCCTTCGCCAAACTCATGGGCAAAGACGGTGCCATACAATTCCGTGAAAAAACATCACATCACAAAGAGTATGTTCAGGTTGGGCTAGATTTTCTACAAAGTTATCGCAACCAGCAAAAGTCAGTCATTAACCAGATAGACTCTCAGATGTCTAAACAGATACAAGAAAATAGAGAAAGACTACGATCAATAGTCGAGTCTATAGTGTTCTCAGGTCGACAAAATATTCCTCTAGGAGGCCATCGTGATGATGGTCTTCTGTTTCTGGACGAAAATGCTGGATCTAGCAATGAGGGGAATTGTTAAAATTTAAAATCGCATCATAAGTCATATCAGGAGATAAGACTCTTAAACAACAGCTATTCAGTGCATCTTCCCGAGCAATATACATTAGTAGCACCGGTCAAAATCAATTGATAACATGTTGTGGCGAAGATATAATTGAACAAATAATGAATCAGGTTCAACAAAGTGCAAATTATTATTCTGTCATATTTGCCGAAACGACCGACGTATCCCACGTGGAACAGCTTTCTATAAATTTGAGATACATACAAATAACAACATTCGTGAAGATTTGTCAAGTTCATTTACGCTTACGAGAACATGAAAAAAAAATTATTAGTGAAAATCAAGAAAGAGGGGAAGAACAAGGTGTGACAGGAGAAGCATTGGGAAAAATAGTATTAAACTTATTGAAAAAACTGACTTTAATAATACTTTAGTAAAGATAAGTTTTGAATGACTTTATGACACTCAAAAGTATGTGAAAAGTGCCTTAAAACTCACCATTGTAACCCTAATTTTTAAAAATTAGCCCCCGGTACCCAAAAAACTTAATGGCCCCTCCCGAAAATCGGTCCTGGATCCGCCCTTGCAATAAATAGCAATCAAATATCTAATATCGATATTTGAAAAATTAATATGCCTCGGCATTTTCTGCTTTTGCTTAATAAACCAAAATAAACTAAATATTACAAAAGTCACTCATTTATTAACACAATACTTATTTGAAGTTGTCAACATCATTAGTGACATCAGCCTACTATGTTAATGAAACAATACTTATTTTAAGTTGTCAAAATCATTCGTGATATCAGCCTACTATGTTAAAATTTGCCGTAATGAATTAAATAAAAATGGGGTTGTCTAATGATGACATTCAAACTAGCTCTAAACGAAGCATTTATCAGGTATTCAGTGCTTTAACGCACAAATACCACAACTAAGAATTATTATGTAGCTGATTCCAATAACAGATTATTAATATTATCTTAATGATGCATGTAAAAAAATAATAGCGTATACTATTTTTTCTTTAATGTTTTGGAAACTATCAACTTTAGTTGAAGGTATTCCATACCAAAATTTATAAGTATTGATGTTTTTTTTTTCTATTTTTCCTTCGTTGCCTGGAATAATTGCGTTAAACAGAGCTATGCAGCTGATTTGTAAAATGCGATTATCTCGAAAACTGTTCAGTTTTGAAGCTATTAACAAGTATACCTTTTTTTTGTTGAAATATCGTATCTTTAATATTTTATCAGAAAAGTAGTGTTAACTCGAAGAGCAAAAAAGTTAAGCGCAAATGTATGTCAAATATGTGGCATATTATGTGGCGTCCTCTATGAGATACATCAAAACAATGCATCAAATTATAATTCCTCTTACTCAAAACCTCTACTTATAAATTTTTGTAAATTAATCTCCATAAACATGAAAGTTATGGCGAAAAATTAAATTTTAAATTTCAAATTTACCACCCTGTATCTTTCTTAATATCAACATTTTATTAAAGTAAATGGGTTAAATCATAATATTTTAGAGTGTAGAATCTACTGTTTCTTTTTGTACAATTACTTAAGGACCACCCTGTATAGTGTCGCATGTAGGGGTATTGTTGTTGGGATTGTGCTGCACTGACGAGAACAGCCGTTGTATGGTAATAAATAAATAATAGTTATAAAATTTATATTATTTTGAGTATATTTATTTTCCCTGTTTTGTCCTGGATGAAGTAAGCAACGATAAATACTAGAAACCACAAACTAAATAGTCCAGAAAGCTACTGCGCATCCGCTAGGAAAAATATTCTAATTCGGATTTTTTGCAAAAGCTTACTCAAAAACGGCTCCTTTTAACAAATTTGCATGTTGCCAGGACCAAAATGTGTTCAAAAATATTTTAAACGTTTTTTTTGTTTTTTTTCCTAAAATAATTTTTTTTGCACGGAAAAATGTTTTTTTAGGTTTTTTGGATCATTCCAAACAGAAAAGGTCTTTAATGACTTTTCTCTAAAAAATATAGTTTTTGAGATATAAGCGATTAAAAATTGAAAAATTGCGAAATCGGTAATTTTTAACCCTCAAAAACTATGTGAAAAACTGAAAATTTAAATGTTGCCAAAGTAGGTAGATAGTCTTTAAATATCGATTGATTAAATCCCGAAGAGTTTTTTGCAATACAATATTCAAAACTCCTTTGTTTTTTAATTGCTTATCAAGCGTGCGCGACACTATTTTCCACCGAAACTATGGTGAAAATGAAAGGAATAAATTCGTTATTTCGTTAACCGGCGACTTTAAGGAAAAATCTCGAAACAGGTCGATTTTTATTTTTAAGTTATGATATTGCGGCATATATGGTATACTTGTGACGTCATCCATCTGGGCGTGATGACGTAATCAAAGATTTTTTCATTTGAAAGGGTCTTCAATTTTCTATTCAGTAATATAAACATTTATATAATTATTTATACAGGGTGTCCTTCTACTTCTTTTTTGTCAAATAATTTAATTTAATAAAAATTTTTTGGACACCCTGTATAAACAATTATGTAAGTGTTTACATTACTGAATAGAGAATTGAAGAACCTTTCAAATGAGCTGCCACACGACCCCTATCCTCATTTAAAAAATCATCGATTACGTCATCACGCCCAGACGGATGACGTCACCAGTATACCATATATGCCACAATATCATAACTTAAAAATAAAAATCGACCTGTTTCGGGTTTTTCCTTGAAGTTGCCGGCTTACGAAATAACGAATTTATTCCTTTCATTTGCACTATACTGTATACACATGCAACGGTGTCGCGCACGCGTGATTAGTAATTAAAAAACAAAGGAGTTTTGAATACTGTATTGCAAAAAGCTTTTCGAGATTTTATCAATCGATGTTTAAAGAATATCTACCTACCTTGGCAACATTCAAATTTTAAGTTTTTCACATAGTTTTTGAAGGTTAAAAATGGCCGATTTCGCTATTTTTTCAATTTAATCGCTTATATGTCAAAAACTATCAACTTTAGAGAAAAGTCACTAAAGACCTTTTCCGTTTGGAATGATCCAAAAAACCTAAAAAAACTTTTTCCGTGCAAAAAAAAATAATTTTAAGAAAAAAACAAAAAAAAAACGTTTAAAAAATTTTTGACCACCATTTGGTCCTGGCAACATGCAAATTTGTTAAAAGGAGTCCTTTTTGAGTAAGATTGTGCAAAAAATCCGAATTAGAATATTTTTCCTAGCGGATGCGCAGTGGCCTTCTGGACTAAAAGGTAATTAGCCCAGTCGGGATAGCATTTGACCTTGCATTAGGAGCTGCCCCAAATTTTATTCTTCTAATCTTTAGAGAGGGTCAATATTAGTATAAATTTAAAATCTCGACTGAATTCCGCCGTTGCGTTAGCCGCCATCTTGATTTTAAACTAGAACAGTTTTTGCTCAATATCTCCGCCATTTTCAATTTTGTGACAAAAAGTGTAGAAACTGAAATTGTTGAAAATGCGATTTTCTATAGTTTTATTTATTATAATTTTTGTTGTGCGGTCGATATTTTCCTAGTTATGACGGGAAAATGGTGACAGTTGTAGCATAATTATTAAATTATTGAATTATGTCGTTTATTATTAGTTTTACAACAAATATATATCTATACAAAAAGGAAGAGAATTAAATTTTGTACAATTTTGATGCCGTACATTTTTTTCATAAAATCAATCTTTAAGGTAGTACGTATGTGGTAAAAGTGCGAGCGTAAGACCTGATTGATTTTGTAGCAATGGTTTTTGTTCAATATCTCCGCCATTTTCAACTTTTCGACAAAAAGTGTAAGAACTGAAATTGTTGCAATTACGATTTACTACAATTTTTCGAGAGAACCAGTGGCGGGTCTACAAGGGGGGAAATGGGAAAATACCCCCCAACAGGGTCCAAAATTTAAAAAAAATTGTTGAAACATCACAATATATTAGCTGACATAAAACTTAAAATATCGACAGACAAATTCAACCAATCAAACCCGCTAGTTAATAAAATTAAGTGAACTTAATGCATATAATGTCTTTTTATGTCTTTTATATACTTAGTTTGGTTGATGTTTCATTGGAAGTTTCAAAAATGGTATAAAATATAATTCTCTTTATTTTTGTTTATGTAGAATTATGTCGTAAAGTTAATAATAAATGAGACAATCCAATAATTATGCTTCCCCTCCGCTTCCCTTATTTTCCCCCTTAACTAGGAGAATATTGATGGTATAAAAAGATTGTGCCAAAAAATTGTAGGAAATTGCATTTCCAATAATTTTCTTTCCCACCATTTAGGTTGAAAAGTTGAAAATGGCGGAGATATTAAGCAACAACAGTTCTCATTTAAAATCAATATGGCGACTAATGGAACCGCGGAATTCAGTCGAGATTTTAAATTTACACTACTATTGATCTCTGCTAAAGGATAGAATTATAAAATTTGGGGCAGCTCGGAAACAAAATTCAATTCAATAATTATGCTTCCCCCACCACTTTTTACTATTTTCCCGGAAAATATCAACCGCCTGAAAAAAATTGTTAAAAAGAAATTGTAGGAAATTTTATTTTGAACAATTTTAGTTGAAAATGGCGTAGATATTGAACAAAAACAATTGCTATAAAATCAATCCAGTCTTACGCTCGCGTCAGTACCACATACGTACTACCTTAAATATTAATTTTAGCAAAAAAATGAAAGAGATCAAAATTGTGTACAATATAATTCTCTTCATTTTTGTATAGGTACATATTTGTTGTAAAACTAATAATAAACGAGATAATTCAATAATTATGCTCCAACTCTCACTATTTTTCCCTCATAACTCGGAAAATATCGACTGCACGAATAAATTATAATTAATGAAATTATAGAAAATCGCATTTTCAACAATTTTAGTTTCTACACTTTTTGTCAAAAAATTTAAAATGGCGGAGATATTGAGCAAAAACCGTTCTCGTTTAAAATCAAGATGGCGGCTAACGCAACGGTGGAATTCAGTCGAGATTTTAAAGTTATACTAATATTGACCCTCCCTAAAGATTAGAAAAATAAAATTTGGGGCAGCTCCTAATGCTAATGCAAGGTTAGGCCTGTTATTCGTCTAACCCGACTGGAGTAAATACATTAAAATCAATTAGTCCCTAGAATATTTTTTATTGGAAAGTTTTATTAAATTTTGGTTTTGTTTTCATGAGTAGCAATTAAAATAATTAATTAAGTAATCGAATTAATAAGATGCTGGTCAATCTCATAACAGAGAGAAAATACAGAGCATAATAATATTTATAGTTTAATTGTCTCAATTATTACACCATCTTTCACCGGAGCTGTATTATTTTTCATATTTTTGGGAGCATGTTAAATTTCTTACCGTGATATATCTGATAATATATTTTCCGATCCTATATTCTGTACCATCCGTATTGTTCGATGAGCTCCGGAATAAGTTGACTGATATAATATTTCAAAGAAACTTTCCATTATATGAAATATGTCTGGTTTATCTGAGACTATTTTTCCGTTTTCGTCTTTAAAGTGGAAGATTTCCTTTTCGACATTTCCATCTTCGATTTTTCTCCTCAATGCTTTTATGCTTTTGTTTACTTCTATAGTTCAGAAAATTATAACTTATTAGATAAGATTTTAATTAAATACAGTCATTTAAATGCCCAAACGTGGACCCAACTTTCTAATGTTTAAAAGAAGTGAAGAAAAGATATTATACTGCTGCCAAATTATCAGCAGTTTACATAAATAACCCAATAAAAGGAGTGTTGATGTGTTGCCTTGGCCAGCAAGATTCCCTGATCCGAGTCCTATCGAGCATGACTGAATTAATTAATGGAAAATTAAAATAGAAATATCGTGTTTATCCTGATTTATCCTCAGCTTAAAATAGGTCGACTTATGCTAACATACTTTAGTACGAAAGTTGATAATAACCGAAATACAGGGTGTTAAAGTTAAATTACTAGTACACTTTAGAAGACCAAAAATAATCATTTTCTTCAAGAATTTTTTTCTCAGAACCTTCATTAGAAATAAACATGAAACTTTTTACATATTTAATATCTAGCTCTTAGAGAGTACAGAAAATATATTTATTTTTATTTATGCACGTACACTAATATTGCAGAGGGCGCTAAATTCGAGGCCTCGAAAAATTATGGCGGACAGTTAATCGCAGGATTGGGATATCTGAAACAAATAAATCCTACTGCATTTGAAAAAGGAAGGTTTCTTACGTGACAATTTACCTCAATTTGACCAAAAAATAAAAATTAAATATTTTTTAACCATGGAAAACTGAAGAAAAACGGGCGATTTTTTCAGAAAATTTTTTCAAATTTCCGTAAAATCTTTTCCTTGCGGAATTTTTCACTGATTGTGGTAAATTGTCACGTATGACACCTTCCTTTTTCAAATGCCGTACGATTTTTTTGGTTCAGAGATCCCAATCCTGAGATTAACTGTTCGCCATCGATACTACTTTTTTTCGAGGCCTCGACTTTGGCGCCCTCTACAATATTAATGTACGTGCATAAATGAAAAAAGATAAATTTTTTATATTTTCCAAGAGTCAGATATTAATATGTAAAACATTTTATGTTCATTTCTAATAAAGGTTGTGAGAAAAAATCTTGAAAAAATGCTTATTTTTGGTCTTCTAAAGTGTACTAGTACCTTAAACTTTTATTTTATTTATTCTTGAATGTTTCCAGAAAGGCATGGTACAACAACACAAAATTTGGTAAGCTGGGTTTTTTTGGGATGAAAAATCTAAATTGGCCACCAAAAATTATATATTACCCAGAGGGCGCCACTTACGTCTCACAGCGCTCATATAATACCTTCAATTATTTTATCCCCCACTGTACATACTTTTTGAATCATAAAATTTGTTTCTTATATTTTTACTTAAAAAAAGATATACTTACTACATTTATCTCGCTAAACTCAACCGTTTTAGAAATAAATGCATTTTAAATCTGCGATGCAACATAATTTTTTACATAATGTCATTGTAGTTGCAACCGAAAAATAAACTAGAAAACATTCTCAAATGCAAATTCTCAAATTTATGTAATTGCATTGCAAATTCCACTTGAGGGAATTTGCGATACATTTTTGGAAATTATTATGGCTTTAAGTATATTTTTCGGATTTAACTACAATTATATTATGCAAAAAATGCAAAAAAGTTTATCTGGAAAACGGTTCAGTTTATACGATGTGAAGGTAGTAGATCTTCCTATTTTAAGGAGAAAAAAAGATGGAAATGAAAGTTTTGATTAAAAAATTATGTCGGATGGGTAATAAAAAAAATTGAACATATTAGCTGAGCGTTTGAAAGATATAGATATGTGGCGCCCTCTGGGTAATACATAATTTTTGGTGCAGAATTTACATTGCTCTTCCCAAAAACCCCCGCTAACCAAATTTCGTGTTTTTATCCCATGCCTGTCAGGAAATATTCAAGAAAAAATAAAATGAAAATTTAAATTTGACACCCTGTATTTCGATTATTATCAATTTTCGTACTTTCTAAGGTTAAGCTATGACCCATTCGTTACTAAACATCCTGTTTTTTGTAGAAAAAGTTTGAGGCCAACTGTTTTTAGTAAAAGGATATTAAAACAAACCGAAAAACGAAATTGGGAACAAAATAATTATTTGGAGATAATAAATAAAAATGTAACGTATATAACATTACAAGGCATACTCGTATACCCTTGCCTTTTTATGATATTACTTTCGATGTTCACTTCTAGGTTACCAAATGCTTGGGTTTTTTGTAGCCACCACAAAAAGTTAATGACTAACGGCTTCCAGTTATTTCCAAGTTGCGTTTTCCTTTGAAATTAATTACCAAAATACGTGTTTAACTTTGAGCTTTTTATTACGGAAGTAAATCGTTTTTCTTGGTTAAAAAGCTCGGGTTGCTATAATGGTCCGAGAGCTGTCAGACACATATTTGGGAAGGTATTTGAGGCACTCTGAAAATTTTTCAGGTAATTCTTCATCAAAAATCAAACTGTCATGGTAAGAGTTGATAACCAGAACACCCAAAACAACACAACACAGAGAGGAGTCCGTCAGGGTTGCGTGCTGTCGTCACTACTCTTCAATGTCTACAGTGAAGCGGTATTTCAAAAAGCGCTCTCATATTCAATAGAAGGAATATTTACCAATGAAAAGGTTTTAAATAACTTACGTTTTGCAGACGATACAGTGATAATAACGGATAACAACAATGATTTACAGAACGTAAAGCCGGGTCCAGATTACATAACAAAACATGTTAATAACAAAGTTATACAACAAATTTGTTGTACAACTTTGTTATAATATAGCAAAGCATCCAGACTCTATAACAAAAAACAAAACAACAAAATGCGCATAATCATTCAAGAACGAACAAGGCGATAATATGCCTCCAATTTTTGCTGCTCGTGAACTATGCCAGCCAGAGAAGAAAGAAATATTTCAATAATATGTTTTTAAATGTAGATCAGTGGCAATGCGGTTTTACAACAATGTTTTATAACTTTCTTTGATGTTTACCGACAACTGTTGGATAACATAAAACATGTTATATAACCAGAAAAATGTTAAACAACACGGTGTTTTAAAACATTTTTATTTAAACAAGTTGCCATATTACTGAACAACTAGATCCAGATAAAGAGAATAAATGTAGAATCGAGATAGCCCCCACGACATTTTTAAAAATGAGGTCATTCTTCTGTAATGATAACTTGCAAATTCAACTTCGAAAGCGCATGATTAAATGGTACATTTGGTCAGTCCTCTTGTACGGTGTCGAAGCATGGACATTAAAAATATCTACCATTAATCGTTTGGAGGCCTTTGAAATGTGGCTGCACAGACGTACACTGAAAATACCATGGACGGCTAAACTGACAAATGTGGCAGTCCTTAAGGTACTAGTACACTTTAGAAGGCCAAAAATAATCATTTTTTTCAATAATTTTTTTCTCAGAACCTTTATTACATATGAACATAAAACTTCTTACATATTAATATCTAACTTTAAGAGAGTACAAAAAATATATCTTTTTTCATTTATACACGTACACTAATATTGTAGGGGGCGCAAAAGTCGAGGCCTCGAAAAATGATGGCGGACAGTTAATCTCAGGATTGGGATATCTAAAATAAAAAAATTGTACTGCATTTGAAAAAGGACGGTTTCTTACGTGACAATTTACCACAATTTGACCAAAAAATAAAAAATGAATATTTTTTAACCATGAAAAACTGAAGAAAAACGGGCGACTTTTCCACAAAATTTTTTCAAATTTCCGTAAAATCTTTTTTTTTGCGGAATTTTTAACTAACGGTGGTCAATTGTCACGTAAAAAACCTTCCTTTTTTAAATGCCGTACGATTTTTTTGTTTCAGAGATCCCAATCCTGAGATTAACTGTCCGCCATCGGAACTACTTTTTTTCGAGGCCTCGACTTTGGCGCCCTCTACAATATTAGTGTACGTGCATAAATGAAAAAAGATATATTTTTTGTATTGTCTATGAGTTAGATATTAGTATGTAAAAAGTTTTATATTCATTTTTAATAAAGGTTCCGAGAAAAAAATCTTGAAAAATTGCTTATTTTTGGTCTTCTAAAGTGTACTAGTACCTTGAGAGCAAATGCTCTCTTCTCCGTTCTTCGTTCTCCGTTCTTTGTTTCAGTGGCCAAACTTCACTGCCATATGTGATAATACTTTTAATTATACTATTGTATATGAGCTGTTTGTTCGCTTTAAATATTGTCTGGTCCCACAGAAGGCTGTTCATCATGGATATGGCTTTGCTACCCTGTATTAATATAATAAAATATATAAGTTTCTAATAAACTTTAGTTAGTTAGAACATAGGCACGGATCACTTAGATCATGGGTTCAAACTCCACCCGGTATCAGTTGTCTAGATCAGTAATTCTCAATCTTTTTGAGTCATGAACCACAAAATACTTTTTATTATTTTTGTTACCAACTAACTGAAATAGTTAACTAGCTAGGTAATCTAATTAAGTATAATAATAATTGTGGTGCTGATTTTAGCTGTGTTTGCGTTTTGTGTACCACCGCAAATGATGATATGTACCACCAGTGATACATGCACCCCAAATTGAGAACCGCTGGTCTAGATATTTATTAATTTGGCTGGTCTTTACTACCACTATGATATTCTATCTTAAAATATACATCTCTGTCACGTTGTTAAAAGATATGCAATGGTCTAATAGGCAACTGCGAGACTTGCAAGACTCTTGCTGCAAGACCAAGACCAAGACCGGGAGCGCAATACCAAGACCAAGACCAGGTATACTGGCGCAAAACCAAGACCAAGACTGTCTAAGTCTCGTCTTGGTCTTGCATTTGGGTAACACTACAAATACATACCAGATGGACCTGAACACGTTTTTCAGGCTATCAAATCAACCAGATTTCTACCAGAGAATTTGATTAAAGTAATTGATCTTGTAATCAAAAGAAATGCATTTTTTACCACCCAGAAAATTTGCTACTGAGGATGGTAGTTGATGAAAGAATCACATAAGAGAATCAGGATTCCGAAGAATAATCAAAGCAAGGATGTTAGCTACAAAAACAGAAACAATTAGGGTTTTTCGACCTCCAAAAGTCAACTTTCATGCGACTGACTATACTGAATTAATTGATTTGAACACCACTGAAATTACACCACCACCACTGTTACGGAGAATCTCTGATGATAAAGATTGGGCTAAAATCACTGCTGGTAAAACAGCCGAGGATTGGAACTTTCGAACATTTAGATGCCATACTCAAGCCGTGGAACGCTGCGTCAAGTTAGTGACTGAAGCATCTAAAAAAGTCGTCTGTGCTAAGGAACGAGATGGTTTCATAAGATCTGCCGTAGCATCCAGAGCTTTGATGCCAAAGTTTAACAGCAAGCGCAGCTTCAACTTACCCACTCAGAAATAGTGAGTAAAATACGCTTTCTAAAGTCAAAATTTCATTTAATTTCTTGACATTGTTGGGCTAAAATTTGGTTTCTTTTTTGGTTCAATTAAACATGTTATTAAAATTATAAGTTGTTTTATTTATAACCTTTATAACTTTAAACACACTATAGTAATTCTATTCCAATTTAATGGAATGTTAAGTAAAAGAACAAAAAATGAATATATGAATTTTTCCAATTTTTCCGTATTTTGCGCTACCGCAAAAAATTCACTGTACCTAACATGCCAATGGCCATTAGTTGTCGAGACATTAGCTTAAAAAAGAAAGAAAGAAATTAAAAGATATTGTATGTTTCAAATTTATTTCCTATTTATTAAACTATTAACTAAAGTGTTTTTACTATAGCACGTTCAAATATTATTGGCTGAAGATTGTAAAAATAATTGAAAAACGTCTTGATTTCTGAAAAAATAACCAAACTTCAAGTATGATGCGCTAGCTGGAGGTTCAATGTATAATTTTATTCTACTTTGCATGTTACTTGTATACCCCAAAGGCAAGTTTTCCGCGGTATAGCGATTAAAAAATTAAACATTATTTTTTTTCGACCCACCCTACTATTCAGAAGGGCCGCAAGCAAGAACAGAATTGCCATGTTAATAGCCAACTTTCGCAACGGACAGGGCACTTGAAGAAGAAGAAGAAGAAGACATGATTTTTAATTTAACGTTTAATTTTATGGGTAAATGACCGCTGTCCTACAACCAGGTCTGCGTTTTTGTATTAGGATATTAGGGAGCAGTTTGAAAAATTTTCAGATTGCTTCAAATACCTACACCAAATTGACTAGCAGCTCTCCTACTGTAACCAAATGGACTATCCGTTTTAATTATTTGCTTTTTAGCGAAAATTTTCGACTCCCGAACTCCCGAATATACTTTGAAGGTAATTCGATAATTATTTTTGTGTATAACTGGTTTAATCAACGCTGCTTCTACAAATAACAAAGAACAGAGAGTTTGTACTGATTTATTAAATAATCTTCTTGATCGTAAGTCGTGCTTATACTTCGATTGTTTTTTCGTGAAATCATATTAAATTACGAAATGGGATCGACCAATGCATAACAGATATTTTCTTTGTATACCGGGTGTGCCAAAAGAAGCGGAACGGTCGAATATTTCGCGAAATTTAGATTGGATCGAAAAACTGAAAACCAAATTTTCAGTGTGTTTAAAAAATCTATCAAATAACACCAAACAAGACTCCCCTCACCCCGGTGGGGTTGGTAGCAACACTGAAATTTTAAATAGAAAACATAATTTTTTATTGTAACTTCAGATTTTACGTAAAACACTGTATTCAGTATCATTTTTTCTATTAGTTTGCCGACATTTGCAGTCTTCTGATCTGTATTGTTTGCTTCCTGCGAGTACAGCGTCATCTATCGCCAATAGAAAAATATTTCAGATAAAATTTGTTCCCTTTTTCACTGCGATAAAAAATGGGGTTACTATAAATGGGGTACGATAAAAACAGATTTTAAAATTGCCCCCTGGCACACTCAGAGAGAGTGGCTGGGGGATCGTATTTATGTTTTTCGATCTGATGTAAATTGTGCAAAATATTCAACCGTTAACCGATATTTGATAATAAGCTATCGTAGCATGCACACATGGTTTTAGATACTCTGCAAATCGATTTAAAATGTATATCATCATCATCAACCCGTACGCGTCCACTGCTGGGTATAGGTCTCCCTCAGATCTTTTCATTTATCTCTATTTTGTGCGGCTTGCATCCAGTTACCGATAACATGTTTCAAATCATCGGCCCATCTGGTCAGTGGGCGTCCTCTGCTCCGTAGTGCTTCTTCTCGCAGCCTCCACTCGACAATACGTTTTGTCCATCGGTTGTCTGGCAATCTGGCGACGTGTCCTGCCCAATTCCACTTAAGCGACGCTATTTTTTCGACAGCGTCTGTTGTTTTTGTTCTACGACGTATTTCTGCGTTTGGGATTCGATCCCGCGGGGAGACACCCAACACCTGGCGCTCCATAGCCCTCTGAGTTACGCGAATCTTGTTCACTACCTTTTTCGTTAGTGTTAATGTTTCGGCTCCATAAGTGAGTACAGGCAACACACACTGGTCAAAGATTTTCCTTTTGAGGCATATGGGCAAGTCCGATTTAAATACATAGTTCAGTTTACTAAACGCTGCCCAGGCTAATCCTATGCGACGTGGGAGTTCGCACGTCTGGTTATCTCGTCCCAACCGAATTTCATGTCCCGCATAAGATGCAGTCTGCTCAATATCCATTTCATCAATAACAATATTACGATTTAGCACCAGATTAGTCATTATTTGCGTCTTGTTGATGTTAATCTTTAGTCCGACCTCTAAGGAAGCGTAATATAATTTGTTCAACATTATTTTTGCATCATCCATACGATCGGCTATAAGGACGATGTCATCTGCGAATCTCAAATGACTGAGCTTCTCTCCATTTATATTGATACCATATTCGTTTAGATCTGCCTTCTTAAATGTGTGTTCTAAAAGGGTTGTGAATAGCTTTGGTGAGATGGTGTCTCCCTGCCGTACTCCTCGCTGTATACAGAATGTATTTGTTTGTTGTTTAGACAGTTTTACGCTATATTTAAATTTGATTATATTAATGTAGCGATGGTCTATTCGGCATTCTGTCAATGCTTTTAACATTTTCTCCTGGCTTATGGTATCGAATGCTTTCTCGTAGTCCACGAATATCAGTGCCAATGGTTTGTTGTATTCCGCAGAATTCTCTATTAGGTTTTTTATTACCAGTAAGTGGTCATTAGACAAAATACACAAATTACTAAAAAACATATGGGAAAAGGAAGAACTACCAATGGAGTGGAAGCAAGCGGTGATATGTCCTCTTTATAAAAAGGGGGACAAAGCAGAATGTCAAAATTATAGGGGCGTGGCACTATTAAATGTAATATAAAAGATATTAGCAGTCCACATCAAAAACAAGCTAGCAAGAAGTCTTAACAATAGCATAGGTGAATACCAGTGTGGCTTTAGAAAAGGGAGAAGTACTATAGACAACATCTTTACTTTTAAAGAAATACAAGCTGAGAGCTATGAATATAATAAACCAACAATGGCACTCTTCTTAGATTTTAAGCAAGCTTTTGATAGAATAAAAAGAAAAGAAATATATAAAGCGTTAAAAAATCTAGAAGTTTCACCAAAAATAATAAGAATGATAAAGCTTGCACTTACGAAAACAGAAAATAAAGTAAAAGTAAATAACAAACTAACAGAAAATTTCGAAGTGAAAGAAGGAGTACGACAAGGGGACCCGTTGTCATCACTGCTATTTAATGTAGTATTGGAAATAATACTAAAAGAGGCTAATATTAACAGATCAGGACATATATATCACAAAAAAGATCAATGTTTGGCATTCGCGGATGATGTAGTAATTCTATCCAGAAGCAAGGAACAATTAAAAGAGGTAGTAGAACGACTAGAAAAGGCAGCTCGAGAAAAAGGACTTTATATAAATGAAACAAAAACTAAGTACATGGAATGGACCGACAAAAAATTTGAACAAGGGCAATATTTAATTATAACAACGAATGAAGGAACAATGTATAAATTTGAAAAGGTAGACAGATTTGAATATTTAGGGACCTTATTTTCTAGTAAACCAAATATCCAGGATGAGATACACAAAAGACTAATGTCAGGGAATCGTTGCATGTATGCACTTAATAGAATACTCAGAAGCAAAAATATATCCAAAGCAGCTAAATTAAGAACGTATAAAACTGTGATACGACCAATAGTTACGTATGCCTCAGAAACTTGGACTATGACAAAAACCGAGCAATCAATGTTACTAGTATGGGAAAGAAAAATACTTAGAAGGATATTTGGGGGAAAAATAATCAACAATCAGTGGACACGAAGAACAAACAAGGAGTTAGAAGAATTGTATAAGGAGCCTAATATAATTGCAGTTGTAAAATCACAAAGACTTAGAAGGTTAGGACATGTCCAGAGAATGGCCCAAGTTAGAATGCCTAAAATCATGTTAAGCGCTACAATAGGTGGTAAAAAGAGAAAAGGAAGACCTAGGACCAGATGGAGCCATGAAGTAAATGATGACCTGAAGTATCTCAATGCAACCAATTGGAAAGAAAAAGCGAAGAACAAGCAAGAATGGAGGAAGATTGTAAACCAAGCCATGAGCCTGCTTGGCTCGAAGTGCTAATGTATATAAGTGGTCATTAGTGCTATATTAAAATCTTAATTCAGCTTGTTCTCTAGGCTGATAGAGGTCTAACTTAGTCTCCAGTCTTTTTTTGATAATTTTTGTGAGAAGTTTATATATGTGTGATAGCAAATTGATAGGACTGTAGTTTTTTAGATATGTTATGTCACCCTTTTTGTGAATAAAAAAATGACTGTATTGTTCCATTGAGAAGGAGTTTTTCCTTGGTAAATGCATTGGGTGAAAGTTTGGCCAAAGCCTGGAAAATTTTATTTCCACCTTGTTTGATTGCCCCGATTACTATTCCGTCATCGCCAGGGGATTTATTATTTTTCATTTTTGGAAGTGCCTTTTTAACTTCTTGTGGTGTTATTTCTGACATTAATTCTGATGCCTGGTTTGTGATTTTGGACAGGGGCTGATCTTGCCTTTCGTTGGTGCTCTCATACATTTCGCGATAAAACGATTCGACAACCTTGAGGATTTCGGCTTTATCCGTGGCAAAGTTGCCATCTTCGTTTCTGATTTTGTACATATTTTTGTTACCGATGTTATTCGTATTTCGCCTCAAAACTTTTAAACCTTTGTTTTCTTGAATTATGTGAGTTATTTCTCTTGTGTTGTTTTCTCTTATGTCTTTTCGGATTGATCGGTGGATACCTTTATGTAATTTCTTCAGTGTTGTGTAGTTGGAGTCGTATTTTTTTTATAAAATGTATATAGAAAACGATAAATTAATTATTAGTAAATAGAACGGGATAATTCCCGAAAGTGGGCTGTATACCATCTAGGTAAATTACTTAACGTGAAGTAAAACAGTCCCTGGTGTAGTTGGTATAATATTTTAATAAAAAATTAAATTTAAAAAAAATCAAAATCGATTACGTTCAAAACGTTTTCGGACTTATCAGTCCATCATCAGTGAATTACCTGTCATTGCAAAATAGCCACAATGCCAAACACTGGTTAGGTTAAATATTCTAACTACATAGCAAAAATTATAAAATAGTTTGGCTTAAAGTGGATGCCAATGGATTACTTCCAGCAACATGATGCTCTACTGCTCTACGTTAACATATTTTTTTGTTATTAGGTCTGCATTGAACCACGTTTAGTCTGTCAATTAACAAAATAATGCCAGAGTAATGCCAACGGCCGTAAGTTGTTGAAGCATTAAGCTAAATAAAAAAAAGCTTTATTATTTTTTTAATCCAAAATTTCTTTAACATATTTCCGCCATACTCCTTCGAGATTTTGTTTATCTTTATTGTTGTGCGACAATCCAATGCCAAAGTTGTATGTTTATTGCTGTTTTATGTGTTTATTGTAGCGCTATCATTCTCTTCCATCGTACCAAATTAGGGTATTTTTTACCATCCTAAATTACTGGCATCAGATAATATTTTTTTCGTCACGAAACTACCGTAAGGAAACGGGATGTAACTTACACCAAAATTTATTATCATTAACTTGATTGGAGATTGCATGTAGACACTAACGATTTCAATTAACCAGTATAGAGTGCCTAATGCTTTTGCACGAAGCACACACATTGTTGGTCAATAAATAAATAAATGTACGAGAATGTACACAATCGCTTACATTTCAATAAAAATAAAACAAATGGTGAATATATTAGAGATTATTTCTGTGGCTTGGTTCTAAAAGGGCCAATGTCAAATTTTTGTTTTTTTGTACAGCTTTTTTTGAAATTAATATTGACCAAACAAAATGCAAAAAATTGAAATTGGCCATTTTAACACCAAGTCACATAATGTGGCTTAATGCTAAAAGGGCCAGTGTCAATTTTTTGCATTTTGTTTGTTCTATATTAAATTCAAAAGAAAGCTGTACAAAAAAAATTTGACATTGGTCCTTTTAGAACCAACCCACAGATTTCATTCATAGAGATTCTGACCAATAGAAAGCTACAGAAATAAAAATTATAGCGATAATTTTGATTATTTCATTCATAGGAGATTCTGGCCAATAGAAAGCTATATAAATCTAAATTAAATCGATAATTTTTGATAATTTCCCGTCGTCAAGTATATTACGTCAGATGCCCTTCGTTGCTACGAAAAAATGCATTCAGTGACATTAATGACAATTAATGTTTTAAAAATTATAAAAGTGATGACTTTCAACCGTAAAATATTTATAACAACTGTGTGTTTAATTGTACTAATTTGTACTTACATAAATGAATTACAATAAAATTTTGGTTTTGAACAGATTTATTCATGAAATAATCGCAACAAATTGCACTCGATCTCTAAAATTAATATAGAATTTTAGAGCTCTTGTGCAATTACTACTGATAATTTCCCCTTCGTCAAGTTTACGTCAGATGCCCTTCATTTCTACGTAAAAATACATTCAGTGACATTAATGACAATTATTGTTTTACAACTTGTCACAGAGAAGACCAAGAGACAGGTTTAGTCAATATTCAGGCAAAGATATCAATATAATATTAGTTAAAATTATTTAAAACTATAGTTTTATTCGTGAAATAATCTTACCGACTTATTTTCGAGCTCTTAAATTATCCATTTTTTGGCCTCGTAACACTTTGATATAATTTCACTCCCCTTAGGGTCGTGAAATTAAAACTATTGAGATTAATCTAATCAATTACTATTGATTATTTCATTCATAGAGAAGCTGACCAATAGAAAGATACAGAAATAAAAATTACAGCGATTATTTCATTCATAGATAATTTTTGATAATATCCCGTCGTTAAGCATATTATGTCAGATGCCCTTCGTTGCTACGAAAAAATACATTCAGTGACATTAATGACAATTCATGTTTTAAAAATTATTAAAGTGATGACTTTCAATCGTCATATTATATTTACTTATAAAAACTGTGTGTTTAATGGTACTTTGTACTTACATAAATAAATTACAATTAAATTTTGGTTTTGAACTGTTTTATTCATGAAATAATCGCAACAAATTGCACACGATCTCTGAAATTAATATAGAATTTTTGCTCTCGTGGCACTTTGACATAATTTCACTCGCCTTCGGCTCATGAAATTAAAACTGTCAAAGTGTCACTCGGGAAAAATTCAATAATTTCAGAGCTCTTGTGCAATTACTACTGATACTTTTTGATAAATATCCCGTCAAGTATTACCTATGTCAGATGCCCTTCATTGCTATAAAAAAATGAACATTCAGTGAGATTAATGAAAATTTATGTTTTACAACATATCAAAGAGAACACCAGGAACAGGTTAAGCAAATATTCAGGCGAAGGTATCAATAAAATATTAGTTAAAACGATTTAAAAAACAGTTTTATTCATGAAATAATCTCAGCGAATTACACTCGGCCTCTAAAATTATTATCGACTTGTCGCCATCGTCTAGAAGTGTCTTGTTTAGAAGTGTCTACAAGTTTTTGGGGCACACCAAATTGACGGAGTCACGTTGCTTAGAATCGAAGAAGGTGTGGCGTGGTTCTTTGGACCATTTTTGCTGGCATATAAAACAATAAAATTGAGGAGAAAACAATTATAAAATGATAGCTAATAGAAGTACCTACACCATTTGAATGAATAAAACATATAAAATAAATGATAAACAAACTGTCAAAAAGGGCGCCACTTTGTATTTTCTTCGAGAGCAAAAGAAAACTATTGAAAACAAAATAAATATCTAGCCAAATAACAAGAAAAAATGAAATAGATAGGTTAAGTAATTTCCTAAATATTAAGGAAAACAGAACAATGACACTTACCTTAAGGGCTTTTCATTCACAGTCATTTGCTTCGAGCTTCTGTCATATTTCTTATAATCCTTGTATATTAATATTATACACATATTATACAACATATGACAGAAGCTCGAAACAAATGACAAACGATGAAAAGCCCTAACTATCATAGTCTTAATTTAAATTTATTAGAATTGTGTTTATGTTGCTCAAAATAAAAGAATATTGTCTGAGAAATTGAACATACAAAGTTGTTACATATTTTATGTAATTAACAGAAATGCCATTATTGACTATATACTGTAAAAATTTCAGAAAAAAATATTAAAATGGAACAGAGTTGTAGCGTATAAACGCAAAAAAAACGTGATATCATTTTTTTTTATTTTTAGGGTAAAATTGCGATTTTGACAATGTTCCCCCATTTAAAATTCAAAATAAACCCCATTTTCGTTTTCAGCACCATTAAAAACAATATGACTAAAATTGGCCATTCACCTCTCGGTGGTGAGTATTTCCAGAAATAAGCGTTCCTTTGGGGGTGTGTCACTCGTCTAATATAATTACCAACGGGTATAGATACTTTATTTGTTTATATTTTTCACCATACGGGATATTCGGCTCAGTATTTTTATCTGCTGAAGCAGAATAAAAATTAATAAAAAACTTCTGTGAGTTATTTATTTCACTATGCCTACTGGCTTCGACTGTAGACTTTGCGGGCTCTTTTAATAGAAGAAAGACTATTTCCCAACGAAAAAATTGATAAATTATGGACTGCCTCTTATGGACCACTTCGCCTTCAGTCCCATAAATAGGCAGGTAAAAAAGGAAACCACAGTACGTTTCTGAAAAATAAAAAACGCAAAAAACTATTTTTTCTCTTCCATCTTTTGCAGGCGAACGAAGACATAAATTTTTATTTGATTTTTAATGGGCTCCACTGGAAATTGATGACACTGAGTGGAGGAGCAGCCCCAGCACCTGGCTTCTTTAAACTCTAAACCAGGTGTCCATTATACAGTGAGCACGTAAAGGTTGGAATAAATTCATTTTCTCGAGAATGGACGATTTTGGAAAAAAATCCCAAAACAGGTCAATTTTTATTTTTAAATTACGACTTATTGGCATATACATCATACTAGTGACGTCACCCATCTGGGCGTGATGACGTCATCGATGATTTTTTTAAATTAAAATAGGGGTAGTGTCATAGCTCATTTGAAAGGTAATTCAATTCTCTATTCAGTAATATAAACATTAACATAATTATTTATACAGGGTGTCCAAAAAATTTTTTTTTAATTAAATTTATTGACGTAAAAAGAAGAATGTGTGTAATTTATTTAATTCAAAATACATTTTACTGCTATCAGACAACAGGAAAAAATGTTTATTTGGCAAATAAATATTGTTGTTTGCTTAAATTCAATATTAAAGCCGCCACCCACCAGCCTCGTGACAGTTTGAACATTTAATTTAACTGAAAACAATGATTATTTTTTAAATAAACATTTTTTCCAGTTTTCTGAGAGCAGTAAAATGTATTTTGAATTAAATAAAACACATACATTCTTCTTTTTATGTCAATTAATTTAATCCAAAAAAAATTTTGTTGGATACCCTGTGTAAATAATTATGTTAATGTTCATATTACTGAATAGAGAATTGAATTACCTTTCAAATGAGCTACCACACGACCCCTATTCTCATTTAAAAAAATCATCGATGATGTCATCACGCCCAGATGGGTGACGACACTAGTATGATATATATGCCAAAAAGTCCTAATTTAAAAATAAAAATTACCTGTTTCAGGATTTTTTTCTAAAATCATCCATTCTCGAGAAAATTAATTTATTCCAACCTTTAGGTGCTCACGGTATAAGTGTTGAAATCTCAGGTCCAGCTTCGCCAAAGGCTAGTTCTTTACTCATCTTAATAATATCTTCAAGCCGACAATTTGATTTAATTTCTCTCTCGGTGAGTATTAATAAAAAACTAGAAAAATTATATTAACGACGGCTCCTAAAGTAAATAAAATATTGGTTCCTGTTTATTCTAATAGAAGAGACACTAAGTGTTTTTCGCCGAAGTTTAAATGGAATTGAGATGTTTATAACAAATAATCAATAGGTAATAGTGCAGCCGATATGTGAAACAATTGTGCATTTAATGATAGAAGTATATAATTTGGACCACATATACTACATACTTTCAGCTTGAATCTTTCAGCCTGGCTGAAAGATTCAAGATGGGCACGAAAGCTGATGGAGTGGAGACCAAGATAAGATAAACGAAGTAGAGGAAGGCCGCCTACACGATGGACAGATGATATCAGGCGGATTAGTAAAAACTGGCAAAAATCAGCACAAAACCGTGAAGTGTGGAAACAATTGGGGGAGACCCATGTCCAGCAGTGGACGTGAATTGGTTGGATGATGATGATGATACTACATACAAAGGTTCAAATTTAGATATTAGGCCATAGCAGATTTTGCCTTTTACAAAAATGGCGGGCATTCAAAATGGCGACTATACATATGTGACTAATAGCACAATAACTTTTAAACGAGACGTCAGATTTCAACCAAATTTGGTATATAGGTTCTTATTTTTATATATAAGATCGAGGTCTTGAACCGGAAGAATCAGTTTACCAGAAGTTGTGTTTTTCTTGGTTTTCGTAAAAATATGTTGTTTTTATTTCAATTCTTTCACACTGTATGTATTGATTTTTCAAAAAGTTAATACTGCCATTGAAAAGAGTGTGAAAATGTTTTTTAGGAAATATTTTGAACTTTTTAGTTATGTCAATTACCATTTAATAAATGCATAACGTATTTTCACATGTACCTATGTGTGGCAGATTCGTGCAAATATTATAAGAATTATTGTGAATTTAACGGTAGAAGCATATAATTTGGACCACATGTACAACACATATAAAGGTTCAAATTTAGATATGAGGCCATCTCAGTTTTTGTTCCTTTTACAAAAATGACGGGGCATTCAAAATGGCGACTATAGATTTGTGACTAGTAGCACGATAACTTTTGAACGAGACGTCAGATTTCAACCAAATTTGGTATATAAGTTCTTTTTTTAATGAGTAAGATCGAAGTCTTGAACCGGAAGAATCGGTTTACGAGAAGTTGGGTTTTTACTGTGTTTTTATGTAAAAATATATTGTTTTTTTTTCAATTCGTTCACCCTGTATATATAAATTTTCAAGCCAAGTTAATACCGCCATTAACAGGAGGGTAAAAATATTTTTTAGGAAATAGGAAACTTTTTAGTTATCTTAATTACCATTTAATAAATGCATACCGTATATTCACATGTACCTATGGGCGGCAGTTTCATTTTGAATGCCCGCTATTTTTGTAAAAGACAAAAGCTGAGATTGCCTCATATCTAAATTTGAATCTTTGTATGTGCAGTATGTGTGGTCCAAATTATATGCTTCTACAATTAAATGCACAATAATTCTTATATTATTATTTCCACGAATCTGCCACACATAGGTACCTACATGTGAAGATACGTTATGCATTTATTAAATGGTAATTAATATAACTAAAGAAATCAAAATATATCCTGAAAAATATTTTTACACTTTTTTCAACGCAGCTGTTACCTTTCTGAAAAATTAATATATACAGAATAGGAGAATTGAAAAAATAATCAACATATTTTTACATAAAAACCAGAAAAACAAAAATTTTCGTACATCGATTCTTCCGGTTCAAGAGCTCGATCTTATACATCAAAAAAAGAACCTATACACCAAATTTGGTTGAAATCGGACTTTTAGTTCAAAAGTTATCGTGCTATTAGTCACATATGTATAGTCGCCATTTTGAATGCCCGCCTTTTTTGTAAAAAGCAAAATCTGATATGGCCTCGTATCTAAATTTGAACCTTTGTATGTGTAGTATTAGTCCAGAGAAATAAGGTTTTTCTCGTGACACATCCCCCTCCAGGCCGAAACCAAATTTTTTGAGTAGTATGGACATCTATATTATTAACCTATATGTTTCCTGCAGCCGATTTTGATGATATACATAGTTATAAACAAATGAAGATCGAAAAACGGTAAATTATCGCTTTTTTCGTCTATTACCAAAAAGTTAAGCACTTTAAACCAATTTAAGAGTAAGAAACTCATAAATCGTATAAAAAACTTCAATATGGCATTCGCTGAATATGTCCAACCTTATTGGTTGCTTAGAAAATTGCAAAATAAATCATAAATATTGAGTTTTTATAAATGTTCGTAACTTAGGTAAAAATTAACTTAGAATCTTCTTATTACGCGGAATGCCGAGACTTCTTGTACTTAAATTAAATTTTAAATTTCAAAGCAATTGGTCAAATAGTTTAAAAGTTATTTAATTTATTTTTCCCAAATTCATTTTTTTTGCAACACTATAAGTCAGAAAATTATGAGGTTACAATAATACTTCGGACAGTTTATGAAAGAAGAACATTTATACTATTACCTTAATTAAAAATAAATGACAAAAAATAATTTTAAACAGTGTAAAATTATTTTGCAAAAACATGTCCATTTTTTGCTTACTTATAAACAATTAGAATAACTTTTTAACCGTTACCCGTAAAAAAATTATTTTTTCATATTTAGAAAGACTGAATTTTTATACACATTTAGAAAGAAAAACAACTGTTCTAGGACATTTAGGGACAAAGTTAGCCCCCCCATTTTTTTAATTCACATGTTTTTGCAAAATTATTTTGCAATATCTATAATTATTTTTTGTCATTTTTTTTAAATTAAATTAATACTGTAAATTTTCTTCTTTCATAAACTATCCAAAATATTACTGTAACTTCATCATTTTCTGACTTACAGTGTTGCAAAAAAAATTAGTTTTGGATAAACAAATTAAATAACTTTTAAACTATTTGTCCAATGGCTTTGGAATTTAGGGTGTAATTTAAGCACCATAAGTCTCAGCATTCCATGTAATAAGAAGGTTCTAAGTTAATTTTTACATAAGTCATGAATATTTATAAAAACTCAAAATTTATGATTTATTTGGCAATTTTCTAAGTAACCAATAAGGATAGACATATTCAGCGAACGCCATATTGAAGTTTTTTATACGATTTATGAGTTTGTTACTCTCAAATTTGTTTAAAATGCCCAATTTTTTAGTAAGAGACGAAAAAAGCGAAAATTTACCGTTTTTTGATCTTCATTTGTTTACAACTATGTATATCATCAAAATCGGCTGCAGGAAACATATAGGTTATTATTATAGATGACCATATTACTCGAAAAATTTGGTTTCAGCCTGGAGGGGGATGTGTCACCAACACGATATTTTTTTTCCTTATTTCTCTGAACTATATATGTGGTCCAAATTATATGCTTTTACCATTAAATGCACAATAATTCTTAGAATATTTGCACGAATCTGCCGCACATAGGTACATGTGAAGATAAATTATGCATTTATTACAAGGTAATTAACATAAATAAAAAGTTCAAAATATTTCCTAAAAAATATCTTTACGCTCTTCTCAATGCCGGTGCTACATTTTTGAAAAATTAATATTATACAAGGTGAAAGAATTGAAAAAAAAACAACATATTTTTACATTAAAAAATCGGGAAAACACAACTTCTGGTAAACCGATTTTTCCGGTTCAGGAACTTGATCTTACACATCAAAAAATGAATCCATATACCAAATTTGGTTGAAGTCGGACTTTTCGTTTAAAAGCTATCGTGCTATTAGTCATATATGTATCGTCGGCATTTTGAATGCCCGCCATTTGTGTAAAAGGTAAAATCTGAGATGGCCTTATATCTAATTTTGAACCTTTGTATGTGTAGTATAATAATATGTGGTCCAAATTATATGCTTCTATCATTAAATACACAATTCTGATAATATTTGCACGAATCTGCCGCACTATAATACTAATTTAGATACAATATTTTTGAAGAAAATATTAAGAATAATTACGGAAGGGAATTGAAGTACATGAACTAAAACTTATAAGATTTTTGGATCGTTACGCTCTGAATAAAGCAAAGTTTTAGTAAAATATACCAACAACCAACATTCACCTTACACCAGTATATAATTTCGAAAGGGTACGTTGTAAATATTCTTTAACGATATTCACGAGTTTCGCGATATCTAACAACAGAAATAAAATAAATTTATTTATCCCAGGAGAATAAAATCTTCTCACGGAAACAGCTCAACAGAAGGGAAAAGACTTATTTCATTTTATATACAACGAAACGTGGAATAATTATTTCAAAATGTGTTACGATGTAAATGTAAAATGAAAATTTTAAGGTTGCAGTTTACAATTCTCTTATTAAATATCTCTGTGTCTTATAATTTTGACCTAAAATTACAAAGGAAGTAATAAATTAATAAGGAAAGGAATTATTCCGCTGCATTTTTCAATATCAACCAAATAATTAAAAAAAAACTCTAAGGAAGATATAAGGAAATAAAAAATTTACCGAAAATACAAGAGTTAGAAAGTGTTATAACACTGTATATCATATAAAAGTAATAACAACACTGATCGAAAAATCAAAATGACAATGCAACATCGTAAATAAAATGATAGGGAAAACAGAAAAGCAAAATCTACAGATACGGTTTAAACAAGGAGAATCTATCTCACCAAAATTATTTAAGTACTTTAGCTCTAGAAGATATGTGTCGAACTTTGGAATGAGCAAATAGAGGAGTGACGATAGGCTGCAAAAACCTGAGCCATCTGAGATTTCTGCCATCTGAGTCATCTGAGATCTGAGATTCTGCATGCTGCCAACGTACGCCTCAGATGGTAAGGTTTTTTTGGCCTTACCATGATCAAATTTTTGTAATGTATTTTTTGTGGTTGTCCTTTGTGCCTGTATTAGATGTTTTTAATGTATGAGGGGTATAGAAGCAAAATCCACCAAGTCAGGAAAAATTTTCAGGAGTCGAGAAAAACCATTATAAAGTACTCCTGCGATATTTTGAGCTTTCTTATTGATTTACTTGTATTCGAGTATAATGTTTTATTAGAAGAATAGAAAATAAAAAATATTTGAGCTGAAGTTTCAGCATAAATTTGGTTTAATTTATGGGCATCGCAGGATTTGCAACAAAATTTAGCAACTTTGGATTTGAAATTCCAAAAAAATTCGGTAACGTGTTTTTTTAAACACGTTATTCACGTGTTTTTATTCACTAAATAAATTATTTTAAAAATTAGACTCTTACTACTTAAAACATATTTATTGGTACATATTTATAATTATATCTAATTATTGTTATATAATAACATAAACAAATAAAAATTTGGCGGGAATGGGTAAATCACGTGTCAGTCCAAACAATGTGAAATTGGTCAGACCGGACTTGGCGGTGTTTGCAACTAAATTTTTTTGGACAAGGCAGGTTTTGCAGCTGAAGCGTATTTTCTCCTTAAAATTACTCCGATTTTAGGTGGGATTTGCACCTAAATTAGGTGTAAACTTATGTATATACACCCAAAGAACAAATTACCGTAGCACACGAAAATTTCGCAAAAATGTGACTTGGCGGGTTTTGAATCTATACCCCTCGTATCAACCACAATTTCACAACCGACAACAATATTATTTTTTTCCAAAGGTCGGACAAGGTTTTTAATTAATAAAAAACTGCATAAGAAAAACTTTTTTTCGATCTTACATGCGATACCTCTGTCTTCATATTGGTATTTTGAAATTATTGACCATAGTTCTGAAGATGGCTTTATAAGTCAAGAGCGTTCAGCCAGGAAGCTATTTTATACACTTCAAAAGTACGCTTCTCTCCCTGTCATTCAATAGTCATAAGTGTGTACAAAACCATTTCAGTCTTTACAATCATCTGAGGTTTGCTAATGATGTTGCGCTAATGGCAATGGACGGAAAAAAATTGCAGGAAATGTTATTAGAATTGCTGAATACAAAATAAAAACGAACCTTTAGATATAACTAAGGTACCTATAACTAAGCATGACTAAGCTATAAATACCTATAACATTGGGCAATAATACCTAATATAGAAAACGTTGAGTCATATACATAATAAATGTTATACATACTTAGGACAAAAAATAGAACTGAAATATAAATATGGGCTTTTAACAACAGCATAATCCACAAACTTTAAGTGACTCAGAGAGCTATAGACCGGAGAATGTTCAACGTTAAGCTCAGCAGTTGCAAATTCAACGAACATATAAGAAGATAATCAAAATTATCGGTTGGTACCTGGGCAGGACACATAAAAAGAATGGAAGACTACCATTAGACGAAGTGAATTCTTAAATGGCGAACAAGAACAAGTAAAAGAAGTAGAGGCAGACCTCAAACCAGATAGACTGATGCACTGATGATATCAAGTGCATGGCTGGCCACAAATGGATGCAAATAAACAACGAACAGAAATGAACGGACACACCTAAGGGAGGCTCACATCCGACAATGGATGGAATAATAACTCTTGATGATAATTATTCAATAGGCTTCAAAAATATAATTTGTTTAATACTAAATTTGGAGGTATTCTTGCGGTTAATTATCAAAGAGATTTTTGTTAAAAACTGGTAAATAATTTTAGCATTACTATTTTTTATAATTATTGCTGGGTGCTGGGTTGACTAAAAGTTACAAGGAAAACTTTAAATTAGGTAAGTTATATGCAAATTTGATTTTTACTGGTTAAATAGGAATCAAAATTACAGCTTTTGTAATCTTAAACAATTAAACTTATTGATCATTTTCCATAATTTTATAACTACAAGTAGGTAAGTAAGTAGGTAGGTAGGTCCTATGTTACACTTTAAGGCATGTTGGTGTTTTATTGTGTTACTGGTTTATCAAATAATAGATATTTCAGCTTTACTCATACATCTTCAAAACACATATTGTTTTGTTTTATTTTAATACGACAATAATTGACAAAAATTTCTAATTTCCTATTTAAGAAAATTATTCCAAAATTAGTAAGTGACTGCCAATGAATGACATTCGCTCAAAGCAAGACCAATAGTTATAGTAAATCGGTAATAGTCCAGGGCGCATCTGTTTTGAGATGGACGTTGAGAGGTGACTAAAATTTTTTTGAAGAAATTGCTTGAAAATAAATCAAATAATAATATTTGAAAAAAATGAATAACCATTTTCAATTTCGTTGCAAAACGAAAATACAGCCGAACCATATTCCAGTCCAATCAGAGAGTGCTGCAAGCACCTCTACCGGTTTCGAAACTTATTAGTCTCTCATCAGGAGGCACATATGCTGCTCTCCCTGATCCAACCAAAACAAACCCCAGCGTGCAGTCCCGAATTGCAAGGAACGAAATGGCATAGATGCCCTAGCGGCAACTGCTAGCAAAAGACTAAGTTTTCACTCTAATGGCATATAACATATCCCACCAGAATGAAAACAATGGGAACCTTCTCTGGTTACACCTCCGAGGCTTCTACAATTTGCAAGCCATACGGATGCTGAGACTAAGGAAGATGAGGGAATTCTACAATTTACAATTCACGTCACATCTGCTCAGCGCGGTAAAGTTCCAACGAGACTGGTTCCCTTCATACTCCACACAGAGTAAATGTAAATCAAAAATGAATAACCATTTTCAATTTCGTTGCAAAACGAAAATACAGCCGAACCATATTCCAGTCCAATCAAAACTTTGTTAGCAGTTGCCGCTAGGGCATCTATGCCATTTCGTTCGTTGCAATTCGGGACTGCACGCTGGGGTTTGTTTTGGTTGGATCAGGGAGAGCAGCATATGTGCCTCCTGATGAGAGACTAATAAGTTTCGAAACCGGTAGAGGGGCTTGCAGCGCTCTCTGATTGGACTGGAATATGGTTCGGCTGTATTTTCGTTTTGCAACGAAATTGAAAATGGTTATTCATTTTTGATTTACATTTACTCTGTGTGGAGTATGAAGGGAACCAGTCTCGTTGGAACTTTACCGCGCTGAGCAGATATGACGTGAATTGTAAATTGTAGAATTCCCTCTTCTTCCTTAGTCTCAGCATCCGTATGGCTGGCAAATTGTAGAAGCCTCGGAGGTGTAACCAGAGAAGGTTCCCATTGTTTTCATTCTGGTGGGATATGTTATATGCCATTAGAGTGAAAACTTAGTCTTTTTAATAATATTTGAGTTATCCTCCCTCTCAAAAAGGTCCGGAACATTGTTGAAATAATCAAAATGGCAAAAAATGAAGGAAAAATTCGATTTTATTCTTCCTTTTTTGATTATAACTATAAAAGTATTCATTTCCGAGAAAAGTTGTACTAACATAAAAGTTGCGTAACTAAATTTTCCACAATATAGAATTGGCTAAAAATTTAAAAAATAGTCACCCTAGTTGCAAAATAGCAATAATTGCGAAAAAAATGTACAAAATCAAGTATTGGCATTTTACGTGTTTCAACCATTTATGCTACATTTAGGACCTTCATATTTTACCCAGAAAAACTTATTTTGCAAAATAAATTTCGCAATCCAGCTTTCGCAAAAAAATCATTTTTTCAAAATGTTACAGGACCGAAAATAAAGCAGATAGCAAGTTGAATTTTTTTTTTTGCTTATAAAAGTGTACTGTACCTTTCATTGGCAATTTGCAAAATTAAAATCGATTAATTACCACGGCGTCAGGGAATTTTTTAAATAAACCTTAATTTTTGGTGCTACGCGCTGGACAGCGTTGTTCGTTTCACATAAGTTGATTTCCACCAAATTTTTTTTTAATCTTTACCTAATATATTATTTTCTTACTCCATATATTGTTGTATTTTAATATTTTAATTCCACAAAGATCAAACTAATTTTATTATTGTTTGTTAAATATTGTTTAAATAATTGCATATATTTAAAAATAATACTTTTATTCTCTAAGTTAAAATATATGAACAAAGAAAGTTTTTGCCAAAAAAAAGTGTTATTTCAAAGGATAGAGTATGTGTTTTTATTTTGCAATAAACAAATTTATTTATTTACATAGAAATGTAATAAAAATTAAAATGTATCAATCATTATCAAAGGTCATTGGAATGACCAATCAGAGCAAACTATCCGCTGTCCTGCGTGTAGCACCAATAATTAAGGTTTATTTAAAAAAATTCCTGACGCCGTGGTGTTAATTTATTTTAATTCTGCAAAATTGCAAATGAAAGGTACAGTATATTTCTATAAGCAGAAAAAATTCAACTTGCTATCTGCTTTATTTTCAGTCCTGTAACATTTTGAAAAAATGAATTTTTTTTGTGAAAGCTGGATTGCGAAATTTATTTTGCAAAATTTATTGAATCGATCTTAATGAAATTTACCGTATTATTTTACTGTATCATAAAGTTTTTCTGTGTGAAATATGAAGGTCCTAAGTGTAGAATAAATGGTTTAAAAACGTAAAATGCGAATACTTGTTTTTGTATGGTTTTTTGGCAATCAATTGGTCTATTTTGTAACAAGGGTGACTATTTTTTAAATTTTTAACCAATTCTATGTTGTAGAAAATTTATATACGCAACTTTTAGGTCAGTACAACTCGAAAATGAATACTTTTAAAGTTATAATCAAAAAACAAAGAAAAAAATCGAATTATTCCTTAATTTTTTGACATTTTGATTATTTAAACAATGTTCCGGACCTTTTTGAGAGGGAGGATAACTCAAATATTATTATTTGATTTATTTTCAAGCAATTTCTGCAAAAAAATTGAGTCACCTCTCAACGTCCAAATGTACTAATATTTTTAGAGTTGCGCCCTGGTCTATACACCCACAGCTTGCTATTAGTCAAATAAAACTGGGACAGGTTTTTCAGTAAAACTAGTTTTAAGTTCATATATTTTTATTGGTTAATCGATGTGCTGTGACTGGTAACACACAGTCGTACCCAAAATGATTGATTCACCAATAAAATATAAGAACTTGAAACTAGTTTTACCGATAAGAGGAGTGATAAACCTGTCACAAATGTATTTGACTAATAGGGATGTATGGGTGTTACCGATTTATAACTATTGGTGTTGATTATTTGTACGAATAACATTGGCAGTTATTTACTTATCCTGCAAATTTTCTTTAAATAGGAAATTAGAAATTTTTATCAATTTAAAGTTTCAATGTCGTATTAAAATAAAACAAAATAATATGTTTGTTGAGGTAATTATATTTCAAAAATATTTAAGTGCAAATATTTTTGAAAATAAACATTAAAAAAACCAAAGTAATGTCAATCCTAAAAAAAACGTACCTCAACTTTGCCCAATAAATAGGCACATTTTAGAAAAGGTCAATAGGTATATGTACTTAAGGGGGGTATGGTTTGAAATCAACATATCAAGCACTTTTTTGTGAATTTTTTTCGAAGCTATGGTAAAATTATTTTATTTTTAAATTAAATAAACATATTAAGTATTATTCAAAGAATATTTAAGAAAAAATTCAATCCAAAATATTGAAAAATACGCCATTGGCGACAAATTTTGGCAGGCGGCTCAAAAAAAATTGTTTTTGCGGTTGACATCAGAACTCATCACTGGATCATACGAAATAAAACATTCAAAATGATTTAATTAGCTTATGAGTTTGGCGAGGTAACAACGTTGAGTTTTTTTATTTTTAATTATTTTTGAATTTTTGGTATCACTCAGAAGTCAAAAATACGAAATTTTTGATAAAATTTTTGTGAAAACCAACAGATTTAATATTGTTGAACAAAAAATAAGCATAAAACAAAAAATATCTCGACGTTGTTACCTCACGAAATGTCTAAAGAAAATCTATGCAAAAGTTCACGTAGATCGGTCAAGTAGTTTATCAGTTACAATGTCCACCGCATTTGAAAAAGCAGTTTTGAGAAAAATGCGTTTAAAGTTTTGACAACTGCATCTTTATCTTCTTATTTGTCTGCCAAATCGTAAAATGATGAACATTGGAATATGTTTTTTGAATTGCGGAGTAATCTACAAAATAGAAGGCGAACAGTTGCTTAACGTTTCTCACTACGCTCAAGCGTGCTGGCGCGAAGCCTCGGCAACGCGAGTCGAAGGTAGGGATATTCAACACCCTGTATCTCTGGTAATTTTACTCCGATTATTTTGAAATTTTCAGAGAGTATTCTTGAAAGTATGCACTTTTATTTGAAATAATAAAAAAAAATTAAATATTTCAAACCATACCCCCTCCTTAAGTAACTGGGATGTTGGATCGATAGCAGCCTATATCCAGATCTAGAAATAAGATTTACGCTAGAATATTCCACAGGGTGTTAAAAACTTTGAGGAAAAAACACACTATCATTGTTACACCCAGTATACAATGAAACTTATCTTTTTAGGAACAATATTATTACATGGATATTCTTGAAGAATAAAGCTATAACATATTAAAAAAATCACTAAAATCAAACAAGAGGTTTAGGAAATATAAATAAATAAATAAATAAATAAACAAATCAATAAATAAATACATAAATAAATAAATAAATAAATAAATAAATAAATAAATAAATAAATAAATGAAATATTGAATAACAAAATTTTAATAATATTTTATGTCTTGAATAAAATATGGAAATACCTGGTTTATAATTACCAAGTTTTAGTTAGAGATAATAAACAAATCTTAAATAAGTTCCAGGAGTTTAATTAAGTTGTATCGTGCTTTTATTTTTATTTCTTCATAACAAATTTCATTTAAGTGTCAGGGAGTAATTTCTTACCTCATAAAACTTCCTTTACAATTACCTGGCAAAATTAATTTTAGCTGACAAAAGCAGAACATTATTAAAATTCTTATTTTTTTTTAATATGTATAAAATGAATTTTGGTAAGATTATACGTATTTTGGTAAGACGTAAAAAATAAAAACTGATTTCATATATTCGTTTAAACAATTTAATTGTGAATTATTTAAGGTATTTACTTTATTACTCTAGGTATACAGTATGGTGCAAATGAAAGGAATACATTCCGGAAGCATGCGACTTTAAGGAAAAATCCCGAAAGAGATTTTTATTTTTAAATTTTGATTTTTTATCATAGATATAGGTATGTCATCCTGGTGATATCATCCATCTGGGCATCATGATGTAATCGAATAATTTTTTAAATAAGAACAGAAGTCGTGTGCTAACTCAATGTTAAAAAAGGTTATTCAATTCTCTATTCACTTATATAAACATTGACATTTATACAGGGTGTCCAGAAAAATTGTTTAAATTATTCCATGATGACATCAGAATACCGTTCACAAAAGATATTAAGTAGGTATAGGTACACGAGAATTTAGCTAAGAAATAGAAGAGAAATAATCAAATAGCTTCAGAACAACAAGAAGAGAAATAGAAACAAACCACGGCAATAAAATAATCAACGTCCTATCAATGCTCCAGCAAAAATTAGAAGAGTGAAGAGACAGTGGCCTGAAGATCTCGCGAAATGCCCTCTCCTCAATGGAGGTTGGCTACTACAATTGAAATCTCTTCTCTGTCTTTAGGTGTTCTTATTAGCTGTTCAAAATTTAGTCCTGTCCATTGTCGGATGTTTCTTAGCCACGACAGTCTTTTCCTTTTAGTGTAGGAAACAGGGGTTGAACCTTGCAAAATTGACACAAGTCCGATTTTATTTTTTTTGTGGTATATCAAGGGGTGTTTATTATGAGAATAGCTTATTCTTAAAAAATTTCGTCCTTGAACCCCCCTTTTCATCCCTTTAAATGGGACAGTTTGTGGTTTTTGCGAAATGTAGCCCTTCCTGTACTTTTGAAAAAAATTTCCTTATTAGAAATATGACGATGACTATATTTCCTACTATTTATTTCTCGACAGCATATGTCTATCACCCACTGTTTAACGGGGAGGCGCCCCAAAATTGACAAGTTTTTAAAAAAGATGTTTTTAAAAAATACAGTGGAACCCCGTTAACTCGGATTAATTGGGACCGCGGCCGATCCGGGTTATCGAAAATCCGAGTTAGCCGGAGAAAATGGTAAAAATTAATAAAATATGGTATGCTTACAGATAAACTCCGTTATAATTGTCACACAGACACTGGTAAACCACGTTCGCATTCCACACAAAACCACACATACAAAGCGTCGTCAAAAGTCTCATTCTTAGCTTTATTAGCTTTGCACCGATTAAACTGTCTTTTGTTATCATTTTGAAAAAAAAAAATTCTTCGATTTTAGTTCTATTTTTCTTCCAATCCGATACTGTAGATGTACCGACACCATAATATAATGCTGCAAGATTCACCTTTATCAATTCTACTTAATGCTTCTAGTTTCTTTTCCATTGCCACTACAACATTTTTACGTTTTGTTGCCCTTATAGACAAAAGCACGCAAACACAAAATCTGAATAAATTTACGAACGATTACAAAACGGAAGCGAACAATAATACGACTTTACTACACATAATACCGTCTCTGATGTTATGTTATTTAATAAAAGTGATGACTAAGACCATTGTTAAAAAAAGAATTTTAATAGTCTTTTCTAAACAATGCTAACACAGACAGTTTCAAAAAAATAAAGGATAATACAAGTGCATGTTGTTTTCGACAATGAATGTGGTGTACCATGAGTCATTTTTACTATGTTATATGTAGTTCAATCCGGTTCCATTATCTCTCAAATATTATATTACATAGAGTTGGTACAAAACCTCGTGAACCTTGAAAATGCGTATGTATAACCGAAATAAAATGAAGCCAAAAACATACGACTATTTTATTTGCTGCGAATTGCGCGACAGGGTCCCATCTGCACCCTGATATTTTCAGTAATGTCGGATTCATCAATCGTTTCGTTCGTATATTGACGTCACCAAATGAATGAATTAGGTTCACGAGATTTTGTAACAGCAATACATTTTTATTGTTGAAATGTTTGTCTGATAAAAATCGGTCCGGGTTAGCCGGAGTTCCGGGTTATCGGGGGCCGACTTATCGGGGTTCCACTGTATATATATTTTGGAACATTTCAATAATACTGACTATACACAAAAAGGGAGACACGAAAGAGTGCAGTAATTATAGGGGTATATCACTTCTCTGCTCAGCGTTGAAAATCTACGAAATTATCCTAGAAAAGAAACTACGAGAAATAGTTGAGCCTCGACTGGCGGATATACAAAGTGGATTTAGACCATCACACAGCGTACAAGATCATATATTCACACTACAGCAAATTACTGAAAAAACACTGTTAAAAAACGATACACTCTACCTGGCGTTTTTAGATATGAAAAAGGCGTTTGACATGGTCAATAGAGAAGGAATATGGCAAAGCCTGATAAACAAGGAAGTAGATAAAGAACTTGTAAGTGTAATAAAGAGTTTGTATGTCAACACAAAAAACCAGGTCAGGCCAAGTACCCCCTTTAAAGGGATGAAAAGGGGAGTTCCGGGGCGAAATTTTTTAAGAAAAAGTTAGAATCATAATAAGCACCCTTTGATATACCAGAAAAAAAAAATAAAACTGGACTTGTGTTCATTTTTCGAGGTTCAACGTCTGTTTCCTACACTATTTCTAGTCCCTTCATTCCCTCGATAGTGTCTTTCACTATTAGCTGAGCATACTGGTACTTACTTATTATGTCTCAGTTTGTCGCCTAGCTATTACGTTTTTCTAACTTTCACTGTGTTGAAAAGCTCTCTTTCCTTGCCTATATGCAGCACATCTTCAATTTTTGGAGGTATGCAATATCCATGAAATTTTGTGGATTCTCCGGTAGATCTACATTTCAAGAGACTTCAATTTATTTACGGTTGATGTTGTAAGGCTCCATGTCTCAACTGTACAGAGAAGAGTCAACCAGACATAGCATTTTGGTAAACACAGTCGAATTTCGAGTTTTATTCGAGAATCAGAAAGCAGTTTTTTTTATTTTTTCGAAATATTTTCTGGCCTGTTCTATTTCCGATCTTATTCTAGCGCAGGGGTGGGCAAACTCTTTTTAGTAAGGGCCACAAAATGTTTTTGGTCTATTACCGAGGGCCGCAATATTTTTTACCTTTACATGTTCGAATTTTCAACTTTATTAATTTTGTTTAGGGGGGGGCTATGGTTTGAAATCAACATTTTAAGCATTTTTGTATGAATTTTATTCACAGAAAATTATTATTGATGTTTTTTTATGGCCATTTTCGAGTTTTTGATATCACTCAGAAACCAAAGTAACAAATTTTTTTGCAAAGAAGGGAGCAAATCAACATATTTTAGTATTGTTAAACAAAAAATATATCGACAACTTTACCTCACGAAATATCTAAAGAAAATATATGATACATTTCAGGTGGATCTGTCAAGAAGCTTTTCAGTTAGATTTTTAGTTGAATTGGTTTTAGTGTGGAAAACAGTTTTAAGAAAAACTGGAAGTTTTTTGTCTGTCAAATCGTAAAGTGATGCACACCGGAAAATGTTTTTGAATCGCGGAATAATTTACAAATGAGAAGGGAGCAACTGTTGATGTTTCTCACTACGCTCAAGCTGCCGCAAAGCGAGTCGAAAATGGGGATATTAATAATGCAGTATTTCCGGTAATTTTACTCCGGTCAAACTGAAATTTTTAGAAAATAGTCTTGAAGTTATGTACTTTCAAAAATAATAGCGTTGTTGTAAAACGAAAACTAGAAACGTCTCATATTTCAATTCAACCAGAGAGTGTCATAAACACCCTATCTGGTTTCAAGCTCCTAAGCTATTATCAGAGAGCGTATAAATGACTTTATCTGAATGAACTAAAACAAATCCGACTGCTAGTACCGATTCACAACAAAATAACACGAAACGGGTGCCGTGGCGGTACACGTATCGTGCAACATTGGTCCGAAATTTGACTTAATGGCTTGTATTGCAAAAACATACAAATTAATCTATAATTTCTAGTTCAATGTAGACTGGTACAGAATCAATTTGAACTAAAAAATGATTTCTTAGAAGTGATAAGGAAAATGAAATATCTTCAACAATATATCTTCATGATATATTTTTAAATTCTGTCAACAAATTACAAAGATTTCCTTTATAAATTTTAAACTTTTTTTCTGGTACATTATTAAATGATTTTAATTAGGAAAATTATTGAACTAATCCTTTTTTTTTATATGATCAATGAATAGTTTTGAATAGTTTGAGTTTCATTTTAAAAGTTTCATTTTGCGTTCAAAACTTATAAATTTAGCAAATGTGTCGCATTTTTTCATATCTAAAAATATAGCAATTTCCTCCCCTAACTCACAGCACCTTTTAGGAACATTTTCTATACTTAATATGACTGTGGTATCTATAAGACATCAGTATGTTTTGTCTCTAACTCTTCCAAATATGCTATGAATGCACGATTATTTAATCCTCTTGAACGAATAACATTAACAATATTAGTTGTAATTGAAATGACGTTGTCTACTTGCAAAACATTTTTGAACAATACCTGCTGATGGATTATGCATTGAAAAAGTATCTAATAAATCATGTTCTGGAAATTTTTCATAAACGTGATCTTTAAGTTTTCTCAACATTACAATATTTGCTCCTCTTAAATTTGGTGCTCCGTCAATTGTTACACTTACTAGGTTGTTACGGGCTAATTACGGGAAACTTTGCGGAAAAATCACCCGCTGCGAAAGTGTTAATTAATAGCTGCATTATCTATATAATTATTAATATTAACGATAATTAAACAAAAAAATCTTTAAATGAAAACAATTCACTTTTTTCCGAGGGCCGCAAAAAAATGTTTAAAGGGCCGCATGCGGCCCGCGGGCCGCACTTTGCCCACCCTTGATTCTAGCGTAAATAAAATTGAAATTAAAACTCAACTGTAACCTTAGGCCATCTAAATATTTTGTTTTTTGATTGATTCGCTTATGTTGGATAATAAAAAAGTTAGGTAATTTAACAACTAGCAACATTGCTCATCAGTACAGGGTGTTTCTAAATGAGTGCGATAAACTTTAAGGGGTAATTCTGCATGAAAAAATAATGACCGTTTACTTTATAAACATGTGTCCGCAAATGCTTCGTTTCCGAGATACGGGATGCTGAATTTTTTCTTACAAGCTGACGATTTATTTATTGCTCTAAAACCGGTTGAGATAGGCAAATGGAATTTGGTAGATTTTAAGAGGTAGTGATTGCGAATTTTTGACGTACAATCAAGAATTTTATATTCACCATTGGCGTGCATACGGGTCATAATACCCGATAATATCACCCGTATGCACGCCAATGGTGAATATAAAATTCTTAATTGTTTGCCAAAAAATGCGCAAAAACTACCTCTTAAAACCTAACAAATTTCATTTGCATATCTTAACCGGTTTTAGAGAAATAAATAAATCGTCAGTTTTTAAGAAAAAATTCAACATCCCGTATTTCGGCAACGAACCATTTGCGGACATAATATGTGTATAAAGCAAACTGTCATTATTTTTTCATGCAGAATTATTAATCCCTTAAAGTTTGTCGCACTTATTTAGAAACACACTGTATTGATGAAGAACGTTGCTAGTTGTTAAAGTACCTAACTTTTTTATTATCCAACATAAGCGAATGAATCAAAAAGCAAAATGTTTAAATGGCCTAAGGTTGCAGTTTAGTTTTAATTTAAATATTTTATATACGCTAGAATATTCCACAGGGTTTTCCAAACTTTGAGGAAAAAACACACTATCATTGTTACACCCGGTATACAATGACACTTATCTGTTTAGTAACAATGGTATTACATAGATATTTTTATAGAGTAAAGCTATAACATATTAAAAAAATCACTAAAATCGAACAACAGGTTTAGGAAATATGATACATTAAAAATGTCTCATTTTTAAGGTGATGCGATACTTTTTTGGCGGAGTGTATTTATTTATTTATTTATTTATTTACTAATTTATCTATTTATTTATTTTAACTTTTATTTTTTATCTATTTGTTTATTCATTTGGGAATAAGCAAAAATTGTATTTTTAATTGTGGCTTATTCCCAACTAAAATCAGAACAATAGAACTTCAGAACAATATTTGTTTATGTCACTACGGTACACATATTATACACAGGTTTGTAGCAAGTCTTCTTCTTCTTCTTCTTTTTCCTCTTCTTCTTCTTTTAATAGGACTATGTCCTCTTTCTTCTGTTACAGTCCCTGCTGCGATCTGGAACTTCACCTCTCGTACCATCGTTTTTTTGGGTCTTCCTATGGGTCGCTTGGTGTTGGGCTTCTGTGTTTTCGCCCAATGCGCCATACTTTCAGGGTCCATCCGATCTACGTAGTCTCACCATATGCGTCTTCGTGCTCTGGTCCATCTCACTACGTCTTGAACGCCTAGATCCTCAATGTGTCTTCGATTCGCATCCTATTTCTGAGTGTGATCCCTCTTATGGATCTTACGGTTTTCATCTCTGTTGTTCTCATTATTTGTTTGATCTTTGTCGTCTCGCCCTCGTCTCAGCTGCTTTTGTCAGAACGGGTCTAACGCATGTTTTACAACTGCGGACTTTGCTTTCCGTACTCATTTATTTGGGCCTCCAGATGATATCCCTCAGGAAACCAGATATTCTCGCTGCTTTCGTTGCCTTCTGTCTTGTTTCTTGCCACAGATGCCTGTCGCTAGATATTTCCACACTCAAGAATCCACAATCCATTTCCTGTTCGATCATATGGTCGTCTACTACTAATTTACATCTAATTGGTTTCTAGGATATTACCATCAATTGTGTTTTCTCTGTTGATAGTCTCAGGTTTTATACTTAGTAGTCGGTGTAAGTCATCTTCGTTTTCGTCTATTAAGATAGCATCATCTGCGTAGCAAAGTATTCTCATGGCTCGGTTACCCATTCTGTTTCCCGCATTCATTTTGTTAACACTAGCTTTAACTTCATCCATTATCAAATTAAATATGTATGGGCTGAGGTTGTCACCTTTTCTAATCCCGACATTCATTTTTATTCTATCCGTGAGCCCGTGTGTGGTTCTTATTCTTGTTTTTTCAGACTTATGTGTTTCTTTTCAAAGAGACTGAGCACGTCTTTCAATCGTACTCCATACAATACCTGTTTCAGATCTACAAAACATATGAACATGGGCTTGTCGAAGAATATTGATTTCTCAATTGATTGTCGCATGATGAAGATAGCGTGTATTGTAGATCTGTTTGGGAGGAAACCCTGTTGTTCTTCCGATACATTCATTCACTTTCTTGTAAATTTTTTGGGATATAATTTTTTTTCAATAATTTTGATGAAGAGTTGAGTAGTGTAATTCCTAGGTAATTTGTAGGATCTGTCTTTACGCCTTTCTTGTAGATGGGTATTGTTATACTCTGTCACGGTATACCTCTGGTACTGTCACGTTGTTTTCAATTTTGTTGAAATATTTTGTTACCTCTTTTATTAATTTGTACCCATGTATTTAATTAATTCATCTGGTAGGTACATTATCCGGTCCTGGTAATTTTCTATGTTTTGTAGCAAGTCTGATACCTACCTATATCTAATTAATAATATTTTATACAGTGATGAGTGTGCTAAAATCGGCAAAGTAACGCAAAATTTGGAAAACGTAATAAGTTATGAAATAAAAAGGGATGAATCTAGTAGAGGTGGGAAATTATCGATGGAAAGATATAAGTTTGCATTACATTACATTGCCACTATCGATAATTTTCCTCTTTTAGACGTATCGGAGGAGTACGGCAACTAACACTGTGACAGGAAAATATTATAAAATTATCCTATAACAGTACCTGAAGGTGGGAAAGTATAGATGGTGGTAATGTAGTGTAATGTAAATCTACAGATTTCTATCAATAATTTCCCATTTTCACTATTTTTATCATTTTATTTAAAATATCAGGTTTCCCATTTTTGTGTCCATCCATATTCCATCACTGCATAAATATAAAATATAATTTTGACTCTCTAGTTATTGAAAATAAAATCACCCTACGATACTAATCTACTTATCGTTTTAAACAGCTTTTTAGTACATGTTACCTTTAGATAACGTCAGTTACATATATATTTACTTACCATTACTGTTGCATTTTAAGAGTAAACATAAAAGTGCTTTTATATAAGATTTGTATTTACTGTTTACTCTAGACCGCATAAAGTATATAAATGCATACTTACTCATATCTCTAAAGCTTTGTTTACAAAGCCCTTAATGGTCTGGAGACAAACAAAGGGATTCATTAATACTGTAGTTAGTGATGTGAGTTGTAAAATTACATAACTTACGTTACATAAATTACACGTAACTTACGGTAATATTACATGATACCCGTAACTTAATGTAATTTATGTAATTTTTGGAATTTACGTAATTTATGAAATTTAACGTAACTTATGATAAATTTACATAAATTACCGTAATTTATGTAATTACTGGTAAAATTACATATATTATGGCAACTTATGCGCGCGCAATTGTCGTAAGTGCGGTGCGCCGGTGCCGGCGCGCGCGAACCAGTGGGTGCTATTACGCTCGTCGCTCGTTAGTCGTTCCTTAGTCTGAGTCAGGCAGGTTATGTTTACATTTCTGTTATTGTATGTGTAATGTGTATGTATAAGTTAGTTTTCGACTGTTCTTTCTCTATTCATTCACGCAGCGTTGGTTACTTTACATTTATTTATAAGGAAGCACAGAAACTATAAGGTAAGAAATATATTATTTCTACAAACAGCAAAACACGTGCCGGTGATGTCCATAGCAACCTTAGATTGGGAAACACAGGGGCGGGCCTATCGCATATCGACTGTACGTTAAATCTAACGCGCGTCATTTTATATGTGGCTACAGTACTTAATTCTGAATTCGGTTTACCAAGTTTTATTCGATTTTTTAGATTAGTTTACTGTACAATAACTATAAGAATGATAGGAGCAACGGGGTACTTGTGCATGTAGCATGTGTAATTGAATTACACTGACATAACTTACTAAATAAAAAATTTTGATAACGTTGAGGGCAAAATAATGTAGTTGTCCGATCCAGTATTCTGCTTATTCGAATTTCATTAAATTGTTACACAGATTCAATTTTAATCTTTCTTCTATTTAAGGATGCCTAACAATTTTTTATGCCCTCGTGCCCATCAAATACTTTGAAAAATAATGTTTTTTCCCTTCTTAATGTTTAAGTCTACCTGAATATTTTTTTTAGGTCATAAAACATGGTGAAACGTAAGACAGATATCTGGCTTTATTTTGAAGTGTTACCTGCGGGTTCTTCTAATCAAAAGACCATAAATGTGAGGTGTAAATTTTGCAAGAGTGTACATGCAAAAAATGCTACAAGAATGAAATCTCATCTTCAACAATGCACTTATGTGCCGCATATGATAAAACTTAAATTCAATATTTTAACTCCAAAGTCAAAGGGGAATCACTCTAAATTTCCATTTGAAACATCCATGAAAAAGATCACATCGGCAAAATTGGATAACGATAACACTGATGCTGCTTGTACATCATCAACGGTTTCCACAGCATCAACATCTGCTTCTGATAACATTCATGTGGAAACACCTGTTTGCACAAAAATCAACAGAATACAATCATTTTGTGATCGAATGACACACGAACAAAATAACGAATTGAATATTTTGCTTGCTAGAGCTATTTACACCAGTTCAGCACCACATTCAATTACCGAGAATGAAGATTGGAAATTGTTTTTTAAAAAAATTAGACCTTCATACACCTTACCATCGAGATATATGTTATCAAATCGTCTCCTGACCGAAGAGTACGAGCGAGTTGAAGTTCAAGTTAATGATAAAATTAAGCAAGCTGACAATTTATCATTGCAATGCGATGGTTGGTCCAACTTGCGAAATGAAAGTGTAATTAATTTCATTGTTACAACACCCGAACCGTTATTTGTCAAATCAGTACTAACAAAAGCAGAGAAGCATACCGCAGAATATATAACAAAATTAATGGTTGAAGTTCTGGAGGAGTATGGACCTAAAAAATTTTTCGCTATTGTGACTGATAACGCAAAGAATATGAGGAAGGCTGTGAGACAATGTGAAGAGATGTATCCCCATCTTGTATCATACGGCTGTTTAGCGCACACATTACATTTATTGTGCAGCGATATTTTGAAATTATCTTCAATAGAGACACATTTGTCACATATTATACATATCGTTAAAACTATTAACCAGTGTCAAGTACTGAGAGCTCAATTCACAGAAATAAGAAATGAGATGAAGTGTGGAGTGTCTCTTAGCCTACCTGTAAAAACAAGATGGGGTTCACATGTAAAATGTCTTCAAGATCTGACTAAATGCAAGTCCGTCCTACAACGTCTAGCAATATCTCCAGATAAAACAATTCAAGATAGAATACGCAGCGCAAAAGCAAATTTACTTGATGAAGGATTCTGGATAAATTCTAGCGCTCTTGTTGAATTGCTTAAGCCAATTACTGAAGCAATAACACGTCTTGAAGGAGATTCTTCGTCAATTCATTTGGTTTGTGAAACTTTCGCGAAAATCGGTAGTAACATATCTACTCATTTAGAATGCGTGAAACTAACGGATTGCGAAAAAACAGAAGCGATGGATAAATTTATATCAAGGAAGGAATACGCCCTTCAACCGATCCATTTTGCCGCAGACTTACTAAACCCTCGGTCTGTTGGTGCAAATTTATCATCAGCCGAAAGGATTGAAGCGATGAAATACATTACTACTATGTCAACCACGACCACGATAGAGATTGGTGATGAAGGAGTGTCAAAGATTACTGAGGATTTAGGAAACTATTTAGCTAAAACAGACTTTTTTGGCGAAACATTTTTATGGAACATACTCGATAATGTCTCTTTGGTTACATGGTGGAAAGGATTTTGTGGACATTCATGCCTCTCCAAAGTTGCAGTCAGGATATTGACAATGCCGTGCACTTCTGCGGCAACAGAGAGAAGCTTTAGCTCCCAGAGCAGCATTCATACGAAGAGAAGAAATCGCCTAACAACTCAAAGGGCAGCAAATTTAAATTATATACAATATAATTCAAAATTGCTGAAACGTTCACGACAACATCACATACAAAGTCAATATCCTATAGAAGAGACTGTACAGAACAACGTTTCGATAGAAGGTAGAAACTTACAGAAGGAGATAGAAGTAATTGAAAACCATATTTCCGAAGAGGAAGAATTAGACGAGGTAATTTTAAATTTAGGCATTTTTTAGATATGTGATATGTGCATGTGATATATGCAGTTTGCTTCTTTTCCGATTTTCCAATGCATTCCACCGTTTTCGAATAAAAAATTATAAATCTTATGTTTTCAGACAATATCATCATGGCATTCAAATACAACAGGAAATGGAAATTCCGACGATGATTTTAATTTTGCTGACTTTGCAATGACCGATGATGAAATTGATCAAAGAATGGAAACTAGGGAACAGAGACCAGCACGCATTTTGAGACAAAGCAAAGTGAACATTTTAGAAAACGTCTTAATGAAATCGGTAAATTAGTGTAAACACATACATATTTATTGTTTATATTCCAAAATTATCAATTTCAGGGTAAAGGCACAGAACAACCCCAAAAAAAAACGGAAGTCGAGAAGGATACTTCAGATGCCGAAAACAAGGTAGTTAGATCTGTATATATTATATTATAAACCCATTATTTTTACTCTCTATGTTTACACTTTCCTATTTAATTTCAGGATGCAGTTCTGGATTTGCCGGAGATAAAAAAAATTACACAAGGCTCATTGGAAGAGCAAACAATTGAAACTTCGACGTTTTATAACAAGAAGGTCTCCAGTTGTCTGCGAAAAAGGAAGTTGTGATTTATAAAAGCCGCTTAAAACAAAACTAAAGAACCTATGTTTTCATTTCTTTATTATTTGTATGTATTTCTTATCCACTTTTCTTTATTTCATAAGTATGTAGTTACTTTGTGTTTATTATATTCAATATGAATGCAAACAATTGATTTTTTAATACAATGAACATAAATTACATAAGTTACATAAATTACATCTGGTTTGTAATTTTTGGGTAATTTTACACGTGTAACTTACAATTTCTGAAATTACACGTAATTTCACATCGCTAACTGTAGTAGACAGAATCCTTGTATGCCTGTAATACTAAAATATTTCGGTTTATTACTGCCATGAGATAAAAACAGATTAAAAACTTAATCCTAAAATAATTATCAATTTCCCAGATAGGTATTATAGTCGTTGTAATTGATTTATCAAAAACATCGAGCATAAGAATTTAGGTAATGATATGATTTGCAAGATCCTTATCATCATTATCCAGCAGTCTATAGCGTCCATTGCTCAACATAAATCTCTATCAGTTGCCGTCATAACTCCATATATTATGCCGTAGATTAGTATAGATTTTTATTGTATGTTCACTTCGTTCTTCTGTTATCTTGGTAGCATACCTCTTATTTTTACTCTCATAGGACGACATTTCGAGATTTTGAATTCCATTTCCATTACATCTCGCAGTGGCGGCTCGTCAGGGTCGGCAGGGTCGGCAGTGCCGACCCACATATTTATGGACACATTATAGATTTTTAAATATTTAATTTAATCGGAGTTGATGATATTCGTTTCTGTGAAATAAAAAATATATCTGTGAGATAATACAGACTAAATTTTATTCATTGTTTTTAAAAGACTTCGATCCCGATACGTTAGTTAAGTGATCCCTGTGCGCTGTGCGTAAGAGACTTTTCAAATTAATGATCCTATAGCCATGCACCCGCACCCGATTGCGATTGTGTGAATTCTTATTATAAAGCCCGGCATGGCATGCCGTCCCCAGATCGAGGATTTGCTATATAATAAGAAGCTATGGAATATTAGCCGATAGGCAACCAATTATACATTCTCCGTACTTATTTGAATGGCAAGTACGGCAGCGGGTACCTCTGCCGAGGCCGAGCGGTGATCTGCAAACGGCAGAAAGGCACGTACGTAGACACGTATTGCCTTGCTGGCGCGCCCGGGTTAATTATGAAATACATATTGTCCTTTTCATGATCATTTTTCAGTGCGTAACAAATGATAGGAAAAAGGGTAAGTCCGTGATAATACACATTTATGACATTTTAGTTAAATCTGACAGTTGTCACATTTTATTTTCAATTTGGAATAAAAACAAATCAAATGTGTTTCTTGCATTTATAAAATGGTATTTTCTTTGATTTGTATAGTCTTATAAATTATACAGATTATATTTGTAATATTATTATCTAATTAAAAAAAATTATTTTTTATTATGGCGCCATCTATCTACAACTAGAATAACTAGAATAAATGTTATAAAAATGTCACCGACGAAATGTAATCACCGACGTGCCTTTTTTTCTGTCACATACAATTTAATGCGTTAGAAAGAAATCGAAAAACTGTGACGCACTGAAAGATGATCATGAGAAATACTGTAAGTAGTTTTACGTCGTTTAATTATTAATATTATTATTGATATCGTAATTCTTTTAAGTTGTTAGGAATTATCATTTAGGGGACAGGATGTATCGAAGCATTCATTAAATCAAGTTAATTATAGAGAACAAATAAAATTGTTTAAAAAATACGATCTGAAATTTTCTAATTTATTTTCTGACTCGAAGAATATACCGGCGTACCTAAAGCAGCACAGAATGAAAGAATCAATTAGTAGTTACATTTTGATCCTTTTCGGTAGAAGTAGACGAAACTACTGATAGAGGTAACATGTCATTCACAAGTATCAATAATTGTTCTTCGATACGCGTTACGTCTAAATTTATGAGAGGTTGTTAGGTTTTCAGACGTGAGTAGAAGCCATAAGACAGAATATATTTTTGGTGTTTTAATTTAAAGGATAAATTAAATTTTTTGGTATCAAAAATAAATTGGTAAGGCAAATTTATGACGGGGCTGTCTTGATGTCCAGTGAATTGTATGGTCTCCGGACAAAAGTTAAAACAATTGCACCAGGCAAAACTATTATTTACTCACTGTTGTAAGTCATTGACCTCTTTGACTATTCAAAATTTAAAAGTTACGCCAAAGAATTTTCAAAATATCTATTAGACAAGTTCATTAAAAATTATCCATCATTTTTTAATCAAATAAAATAAGAAAATGAATTAACAGTTTTATATTCTGATCCAAATATTTTCGGAAGGTGGGATAAGTTACAGACTATGTATAATTTTATATACTGCAATTCATTAGGTACAACAAACTGTTCCCGAAATTAATAAATTATTGTGCTCAAATGTGGGCAAATTCCGTCTCAAATGAACGGGATTTATATTGTCTCAAAAGAGTCAAAACGTATTGTCGAAACACCATGAAACAGGAGAGAATGTCAAACTTGTCTCAAATGTCGATAGAAAAAAACTTTTAAAATCCCTCCAAAACAATAATAAATTTTACAATTACATACATTATAACCCATTTTGCTACTTCGAAACAACATAGACTAGAGTTAATTTATAAACAGGTATAGTTTCTAAATTTGGAGAAAAAAAACAAAAAAAAAAAACAAAAAAAAATAAAAAAAAACAAAAACCAAAAATCTCCTATGAAATTGAAGCCTTTGGAGACAAAACCTTGCCGACCCTGTCCCTAAAGCCAAGAGCCGCCACTGACATCTCGATTGATCTACTCTTACTACTTGTCATAGCAAATTAGACATTTTTATGTCTATACAGCTTCTTCTCATAATATCCGTTTAGATTGCTGGTTTTTTGCTTTTATTTCGTTTATATATTCCGTTTATTAAAAATTTTATTTTTTTTTTTTGCTTTTATTCCTTCGTTCTCTTCTATTTTTTTTGTTTTTGTAGTTTGAGATATAAACGTGAGTTGGAAATCCATTCAAGATCGTAACTTTGTGGTCTGTTGTAACGTTTTCATTTTTCTAGTCAGAACTTGTCCTTAAATTTTGATTGGGATGTACCATGATAATCTGAGTATACTATCTCCGTAGACTATTGATATTACGTTTAGTTACGCCATTTTTCCAGTTGCCATATAATTAATTGCTTCCGGGTTTTGTGTAGCTAATATGTACGTATTACTTTTGCCGTGTAACTAATTTTGTAGTATAAACACAGACTGTGTAGTTTTTATCACGAAGTAGATACCTATTAAAAATGTTTATATTAACATTTATTTCTGAGGGGTCCGGATTAAGGTATAAATAATGCGCAGGCGCCATGATTTGGGAATATTAGTTTTGGTGTACGACGCGCGACGGCAGCAAATTTTAAGACAAAGGTGTCTTATTTACCATCACCATCACTCCTGTTTCATTACTTTATTTTAGTCCGATCAAATAAGAGAAAATTTCGGCCTTTGTTTGAAGGGATGTGCCTATATTTTTGTGAGAGATTTGTTTGAAGGCTTATGGTCTAGGGATGACTGAGTTTGAAATCATTGACCTGGTAATTTTGAGTTAAGTGTGAAAAGACATTTTACGACTAAATCTTCCTATATTTCGTTTACTATGAAAATACATTATAATCCCAAAGTTGATATAGACACTATTACTTTTAGCTTTTATATAATTTCTGTATGTTTTGCTAATAGGCCTGGATCGCGCGTCCAAAAAAAAATGGCTACTAGCATGCTGAAAATTTGTTAATAGCTTAACGGTGTCTAGTCGGACAAATTTTGATGCATGGGAACACTGGAACAGGGGAAGTTTTAATCGTGAAACGTGATTTTAATTGTGAAACGTGTCATCCTGACAAATTTGTGATTGTGAAAACTAACAGGTTGTTTTTTAAGTTTCTTCAATAGCAAAATTTATACAGGGTGTCCCAAAAGTAGTGGAACGGTCGAATATTTCGCGAACTAAACATCGGATCGAAAAACTGATAAATACGTGTTTAATTATTTTCAAAAATCTATCCAATGACACCAAACACCAACCCCCACTACATCCCCTGGAGGTGGGGTGGGGGTAACTTTAAAATCTCAAATGGAAACCCCCAGTTTTTCTTGCAGATTTTAATTTGTTACATAAAAGTAAGCAACTTTTATTCAAGACATTTTTTCGAACTGTGGATATATGGCGCTATAATTGGGAAAAACGATTTATCCTGATACCACAGGTAAATTATAGAAACGGTCTAATATCTCACGAAATACACTTCCAAATGAGAAACTAAAAAACAGATTTTTAATCTTTTTCGAAAACCTATCGAATAACAGCAAACATGATCGTCCAACCCACCCCTGAATGTGTGGTGGGGGGTAACTTTAAAATCTTAAATAGCCCCCACTTTTTATTACAGATTCGGATCCGTCATGAAAAATTAAGTAACATTTATTCGAAACATTTTTTAGAATTGTTAATAGATGGCGCCTTAATTGGAAAAATTAGATTTATTTGCGCCATCTATCAGAAATTTTAAAAAATGTTTCGAATAAATGTTGCTTAATTTTTTATCACGAATCCGAATCTGCAATAAAAAGTAAGGGTTGCTATTTAAGATTTTAAAGTTACCCCCACCCCACATCCTGGGGGTGGGCTGGAGGGTCATGTTTGGTGTTATTCGATAGGTTTTCAAAAAAGATTAAAAATCTGTTTTTTGGTTTCTCATTTCGAAGTGTATTTCGTGAGATATTAGACCGTTTCTTAAATTTACCTATGGTATCAGGATAAATCGTTTTTCCCAATTATAGCGCCATCTATCCACAGTTCGAAAAAACGTCTTGAATAAAGTTGCCTACTTTTACGTAACGAATCCAAATTTGCAAGAAAAACTGGGGGTTTCCATTTAAGATTTTAAAGTTACGAGGTTACGGGTTAAGATTGGTGTTTGGTGTCATTGGATAGATTTTTGAAAATGACTGAACACGTATTTTTCAGTTTTTCGATCCGATGTTTAGTTCGCGAAACATTCGACCGTTCCACTACTTTTGGGACACTCTATATTATAATATATGAAAAAATGTTTGTCCGATAAATATGTTGGGCATTTTAATAAGTCCGACGCGTAGATCAGGTCAAATGGCAGGTATTATATTGGTGGTAAATAGCAGTCTGATTTTTGCATGAGAGTTTAATGAAATGGTAACAAATCAATTGGAAGTTCCGTCCGACAAAATACATGGGACGTTTTCGTAGTCTGACGTTCGAAACCTGTAACCTGTTCTACCTTTAAAACTTCCCCTATAGTTAGGGTTACCATAATTTATTAAGGCCAAATCCGGACAGGGGTAGTCCAAGGGGTTGTAGAAAATGTAAAATGTGAATTTGACTGTGTTGCTACCTCTACATTGTACATATATGCGAAATTCATGTGGCACAATTAAAAGTACAGCTGTTTCGCTACAATATGCAAAAAATATCGAAAATATCTGCCAGTTTAAAATACATATACACCTATGTTTTAACATACTTTAAACCTAGAAAATAATATATTACATTACTATTATTGTCTGCTCGTGTTCGTGCGCTATTAACAAGCAATGCCAAGCACCGTTGGACCATGTATTTTCCATTTTTTTTAGCAAAGAAAAAAATCCGGACACTTCTCATATCCGGACGCCAATTCGGACATGTCTTTCAAATCCGGATTGTCCGGAGGAAATCCGGACGTATGGTAACCCTACCTATAGTCCAAGAGGCAGCGCTGAAAAATCTCTTTGAATTTACTAAAGCTAGATTTTCCACAGTTGATTACTGTGATTGTGTAGGGAAACATACTGCGGTCGGTCAAGCGAAACGTAGAACAGGGGTTACTGAGAGGGTATCAAAGTTGCTTTCCTACGAAGGTAATTAAATCCATTTCCTAAGGCTGACAATCAGTATACACATTTTAAATTAAATAAATAAAAGTTATTATAGTCGGTCAGCTGTATGACGGGACAGAGCCGGTCTGTCGGCCCCAGTGAATGTACAGGGTTATTCAGTATATTTTGACCCCGTTGTAAACTGCTTTATTTACAGAATTAGAAAAAAATGTAAAATACAAAAGTTATTCGATTTTTAATATATGATTTTTTGACATATATATCGTACTAGTGACGTCATCCATTTGGGCGTGATGACGTAATCGACTATTTTTTTAAATAGGAATAGGCGTAGAGTGCTAGCTCATTTGAAAGATTGTTCAATTTCCTATTCAGTAATAAAAACATTAACATGATTAATTATACAGGGTGTCCAAAAAAATTTATTTTTTATTAAATTAATTGTTTAATTATTAATTCAATTTTTTTTTGGACACCCTGTATAAATAATGATCTTAATGTTTATAGTACTGTATATAGAATTGAATAACCTTTCAAATGAGCTAGCACACGACCCCTATTCTTATTTAAAAAAATAGTCGATTACGTCATGACGCCCAGATGGATGACGTCACTAGTACGATATATATGTCAAAAAATCATAATTAAAAAATCGAATAACTTTTATTTTATATTTTTTTCTATTTCTGTAAATAAAGCAGTTTACAAGGGAGTCAAAATATAGTGAATAACCCTGTACATCCATTGGGGCAGACCGACCGGCTCTGTCCCGTCATACAGCTGACCCACTATAATAACTTTTATTTATATTCAATTTAGAATGTGTGTACTGATTTTCAGCCTTAGTAAACGGATTTAAATACCTTCGTAGTAAAGTGACTTTGATACCCTCTCAGGAACCCCTGTTCTGTTTCGCTTGACCGACCGCAGTATGTTTCTCTACACAATCACAGTAATCAACTGTGAAAAATTTAGCTTTAGTAAATTCAAAGAGATTTTTCAGCGCTGCCTCTCCGTCTACTATTCCCGTGTTCCCGTACTGTTCGACTGGACACCGTTAAGCTATTAACACATTTTCAACTTGCTGTTAATAAACTTTTTTTTTGGTACGCGAGATCCAGGCCTGTAATTCTCTCGCTATTATTTTGCAGTTGTGACCTTGTCACCACTGTTACTACTTGTTCGTAAAAATGTACTTAATTGATGTCTGCAAAAATTTCAAATAATATTCTCTTTTCCAATATTCTTTATCATAGTGTTAAAACCCATAATAATACCTATATAATTTATAACACCACTTTAGAAAATTGCTAACTTTACGTAAATTTGAACGCTTAACATAATAATTTAAATTTACGTCGAATAGTAGGGCTTATATTTTTCAATGCAAAGAAAACTCTTATGCATCTATTTTCGATAATTTACTTTACAAGTGAAGATTAGTGTCAAAAAAATCAGCTTCAAATTTGAACTAAACAGCGAACCGCAAGAGCAACATGATACACAACACAAATTTACATCTCAAGCGGGTTTGTAGAGAACGAGAGGAATAAACGTACGTACAAAAAGAAGAATTATTACGAGTTCGCCTTCCAGCTACTCAAAACTTCGAGAAACTTCCGGTGGAACAAAAGATTCCCAAACATATAGAAATTGGAAAAATTTCTGGTGTTTTTATTTGCAGTAGTTCCGTAGTCAGCGTTATGTTACGGTATAAAAGCATCAAAGACTTACCTTTAAAATAGTATATTCAAGTTCTATTAGAATACATTTTAAATTTGAGCAAAGGCATCATTATCAATATTATCTAGAAATATAAAACTTAGTTATCGATAAAATATAGTCCAGGAACCGAAACTTTTCACCTCTCAATTTTTACAGAATGGATCGATTTGCTTAAAAAATTGAGAATAAGTAGTGGATAGTTCAAGGATCAAAATCTATATCATGCCGAAAGCCGCTTTTACCATGGGGGTGGTTGCCACCCCATCTCGGGGGTGGAAATTTTTTATTATATTTTGACGGCAAAAGTTGACGAAAACATTCATTCTAAGCAAAAATGTTCTATACATTTTTTTGATAATATTAATAGTTTTCGATTTATTCGCTATCGAAAGTGTTAGTTTTATATCGAAAAAATCGATGTTATTCGATAATACTCATTTACGATTCACTGAATTTTTGCCAAAAAAAAAATTTTTTCAAACCAAGTTCTTGGGAATTTGATAAGCTTCAATTTCATATTTAAATATTTTTTCGTATCTCTGATGCTAATCTTTCTATTCTGAAGAAAATGGCATTTTTTCCCAAACTACAAAAATTCGTTATTCGCTTTTAACTCCAGTTTTTTAAAAACTAATCATTCTAAGCCAGTCAAACTTCCAGAATATATTAATAATACATAAATAAAGTAGAATAGATAAGGTCAATGATTAAAAACACCCTAACATACATTATTATGCTTCCAATTTAAGTTTTCCTTTTTTTTTTCAAAAAAATATATTGATTTTTAACCGTAACTTTTTAATTTTTTATCTTAGAAAGTTTGTTAAAAAATAATTTTGTAGGTTTTTACAAGATCTATATATCTATTAATATTAATTCTTTTTAAATTCCTTAGTCGCAAAAAGAGGGGGTTTTGAAAGGGTTGGTAAAAAAAATTTTTTAAACCAGATTTTTAGGAATTAAATTAGCAACAATTCATATTTAAAAATTTTTTCGTATCTCTGATGCTAATCTTTCTATTCTGAAGATAAGGCCATTTTTTTTTCAAACAAACATTCGTCGTTCGCTTTTAACTTCAGTTTATTAAAAAATAATTATTCTAAACCGGCCAAACTTCTAGAACCTATTAATAATTCATAGGTAAAGAAGACCAAATAAGGTCAATGACTAATTTTAATTAGGGTGGTGATTGGGAGGATGCTTCCGATCACTTTTTCGCTGAAAAAAATAGGACTGTCATTATTTTCATTATAAATCACTTAATTTTTGAGCTAGAGACTTTTTTTATTTCGGGAGATAGATACTTTTAAATACTTTAAATTAGTTTGAACAAATTATCCTCGAAAAATGCATAGTTTTCCCGTCTTTCGACTTTGAAACTATATTATAGCATTTGACGAAGAAGAGCTAACATATAATAAAGTATAGCTCGATTACGATTAGTCTTAAAGAAGATTAAAAAAGACGGATTTGTTTATTTTTTTAAAAGGTACATTTTTGTTTAGGAAAATTGTTTTGTTAAAACAAAAACTTTTGGAGTTATTAGCAGAAAAACTTATTAAAAACATTGATTTTTTCGACGTAAAACTAACAAATTCGATAGCGAATAAATCGAAAACTATTAATTTTATCAAAAAAATCTATGGAACGTTTTTTTGCTTAGAATGAATGTTTTTACGAACTTTTGCGGTCAAAATATAATAAAAAATTTCCACCCCCGAGATGGGGTGGCAACCACCTCCATGGTAAAAGCGCCTTTCGGCATCATATAGATTTTGATCCTTTGACTATCCACTAGTTATTCTCAAATTTTCAACCAAATCGATCCATTCTGTAAAAATTGCGAGGTTTGTCCTATTTTAAGCTTCATTACTTGGACTAATAATATAAGCATGCATTGATAAGCATGATTTTAGCAGAGATTCTATGAATTTATTTTGGTAGATAGTACTTGTGTGATAACGAAAATGTCTGTCAGCTGGCGCGACTCAGGGGCTTTTAGGCAAGAAAAGATAAAATATGAAAGTAGATGGAAAAACCCTACAACTTATATATGTCAAGTATTGATCTCCGTGCCTTACATCCATAATGGCTTAGTAGTTAGAATACCTGGCTCCCGGCTTTCACCCAGCCGAGTCGGGTTCGATTCCCGGCGTCGGAAATATTTTTTGTTTCTGGGCGCCAAAAGTTTCTGGTTGTCTTTTGTTATGGCTAATATACGGAGTTTTAAAAAAAATTAACACAAAACTGATGTCCTTCAAAAACGTCTACAATTTAAACTTATTTTAAACTTTTTTTATATTATACAGGGTCAGTCAGAACCGTAATGAATCACAGTTTTTTAAAGCACGTATTGACTGGCTTGTTAAAGGATGTTCCCTTAGGAATTAGATCAAACATGTGCTTTTAACATGACGGGACAACTCCGCATCGTACAATATATTTTAGAAGTGTGCTAAATTATAACTACAGATAAACTGGTACTGTGTAATGCCCTCCAAGATCTCCAGAACTAACTCCATCGTGCGATAAGTAAGGCAACCCTTAAGAGGGGGACAAGTTTGGCCAATATAACAAGCAATGAAATTATCACGTGTTATGAAATAAACCACTGATATTAATTTGTTCTAGAGTAGATAGGGAGTTGCAGCTCTGTAGAACAAGTTACTGACATTTTGGGCATTATTAAAATCTATTTAAAATGGTAAACTACTGAGCAATTTACTGAGTTTGTCACTAAATTGAGTACAGACAGCAAAGAAGAGTAATGAGGATTTAAAAAAATCGAAGGATTGGCATGCAATTGTCACTGAGTCAAGTTGTCACCTTGTATATTATACGTATTAAAGTAACTGCTTAAACGGAGTAAGTATGTTTAAGTTTAGAGCATTTTTAACAATTTCATTCATAAAAGTCTTTTTTTCATAAAAAGCTATTGTTGTACTTCTAAACGCATTTCGAAAACTTCCATTCGAATAAAATGAATAAACCGATAAATCAGAAAATGTCAATAAGTCGCGGAACCCATTCATCTCCTTTAATTAAGGCGTCGACTTCCCATAACCAACTGCTAACAAAATTTAATTATATTTTTGCAGTAACAGTAATTTATAAGGCAGAGATTCAAAGTAAAAGGAGACGCTTTGTTAATCCTTTAAATCTTCCAAGATTTTTCCCGAACGTGGAGTATTATCGAGCTTCTTGATAAGTTGCGTAAATCTCCTCTAGGGGGAATATGGAGAAGAAGTATTCTAGGGCAGAGAGAATACGCAAAATTTAATTAAAATGAAATATAGGCCGAAGTGATTTTTCTTGTGGACAATACCTCATAAATTATATTTACTTGTTGACATATAACTTTTCTTACTTCTGTTAATAAAATAGTAAGAACTAAGAAAGGATACCAAATGGGAGGAAAACAACTTAAAATAATCTGCTATGCGGACGATGCAATACTAATCTCTCAAAGTGAAGATGATTTACAACGTATGCTCCACCAATTCAACATAATCGCCAGAAAATTTAACATGTTAATTTCCTCCCAAGAGGCAAATTGCATGGTTATAACAGCAGATCCAATAAGATGTAAATTGGAACTGGAAGGTCAGATATAGTCTGTTAGCTAAACTCAGACGCAACTTTCTAGATATTTTAGTAGGTAATTTTGCCAATTTTAGTAAAATTGGCAAAAAATAATTACTAAACAATTAATAATCACTAAATAGTTAGTAATTTTGACAATTTTTGCAAAATTGGCAAAAAACAAAAATATTATCGACTAAAATATCTAGCCAGTTGCGTCTGAGTTTAGCGAACCGACTATAATAGAACAAGTGATGGAGTTTAAATATCTAGGCATCACACTATCTAGCTACGTAAGGCTCGAAACAGAAGTGGAAGATCAAGTGAATAGAACAAACAGAGCCACAGGTTGCCTGAATGACACAATATGGAGAAATAAAATATGGGAAAAGAAATGAAAGGCAGAATTTACAGGACAGCCATCAGACTAATAATGACATACGCGGCAGAAACACGACCGACACAGAGAGGACAAAAAGATTGCTCGAAACAGCGGAGATGAAAACCCTTAGAAAAATCGACGGTAAGACTCTATGGGACAGAGCTAGAAGTGCAGATATACGACGGAGATGCGAGGTGTATACCATTAATAATGGTAAGAAACAGAAGAATAGAATGGAGTGACTACATAAGCCGAATGACAACAAATAGGATAGTCAGAACAGCGAGAGACGGTTCCCCAATAGGAAGACGATCAGTGAAGGCCACGAAAACGATGGAACGACAACATACTAAAGGCACATTGAAAAGGAAAAACAGACAGAGTCATGTCTATATAAAAATTAGAAGAAGAAGACATATAACTTTTGTTTCTAAGTAGAAGCAAAATACATATTTAAAACTGGTGTTTTACCATTTGACAATTTTTTGCTCCCACGACATGACTTCACAAATACTTTTCTGGAATCAAAGCTGTATGTATGGTCTGTCTTTTTAACAAAATTTATGATACTATGACATTACACCTGATTGGACTAAACACCGTAGAGTGGCTCGCAAAAATTATGAATTGCTGCATCCGTACATTACAAATTCCCAAAATCTAGAGGAAAGCTAGAGTGGTAGCCCTCTTAAAACCAGAGAAGGATCCGGCTGATTCAATGAGTTTTAGACCTGTCTTTTTTTTTGTGCCACCTTTTCAAGGCATTTGAAAGAATGATACTGAACCGGATCGCTGAATATGTGGAGACTAAAATTATTCCAGAACAAACAGGTTTCAGACCGGGAAAGTGCTGCTGCAGTCAAATTCTTAATCTCACCCAACAAATTGTAACTAAAGCTAATATGATAGCCAACATGATATCGAACGATCAATAAGCGTCATAGAACTAGAATAAGGAATAAAAGGTACATACCTGTATGTTTCAAATACTTTAATTAATTTGAGTCTTTTTGTAACTTCAGCTCTATTATTCAAATAAATCAATTTCTTTCAAATCTTTTGTTATCGCTTTATTATGTGATACGCAAAGGGTAGATTACCTACTTAATTTTGTTTCCTCCATACGGTATTACCCAACTTATGGAGGGTCTTATAACGCTAACACAAAACATTTTTAGATTATAGGGAACAATAATGTACCTTACTCTAAATACATTTATTTTATTAATACGGATAGTACTCAGTTGATGATGGTAACCATTGTATTCTACACAAGATGTCACTCCCAGGCAAGCCCCAAATTTAACTAACTTCTTCTCAATCTATCCGCGTCCCCTTATTTATCAACACATCGTTCATCTTATTTATCAACATCAATATGTTTGTATATACTCTTTCATTGCTCTGTCAATAGACCAGGGCGCATCTGTAAAAATATTAGTACATTTGCCCATTGAGAAGTGACTCAAATTTTTTTGCAGTTGCTTGAAAATAACTTAAATAATAATATTTGAGTTATCCTCCCTCTCAAAAAGGTCCGGAACATTGTTTAAATAATCAAAATGTCAAAAAATAAAGGAAAAATTTGATTTTTTTCATAGTTTTTTGATTATAACTTTAAAAGTGTTCATTTCCGCGAAAAGTTGTACTGACATAAAAGTTGCGTAATTAAATTTTCTACAATATACAATTAGTTTTCAATTTAAAAAATAGTCACCCTTGTTGCAAAATAGCAATAATTGCGAAAAACCATACAAAAACAAGTATTTGCATTTTACGTTTTTCAATCATTTATGCTACACTTAGAACCTTCATATTTCACCCAGAAAAACTTTATGATACAGTAACACAATACTGTAAATTTCATTAAGATGGATTTAAGAGGTTTTGCATAATAAATTTTGCAATCCAGCTTTCGCAAAAAAAAATTTTTTTTCAAAATGTTACAGGACTGAAAATAAAGCAGATCGCATGTTGAATTTTTTTTTTTGCTTGTAGAAGTCTACTGCACCTTTCATTTGCAATTGGCAAAACTAAAATCGATTAACTACCACGGCGTCAGGATTTTTTTAAATAAACATTAATTATTGGTGCTACGCGCAAGGCCAGCGGATAGTTTGCTCTGATTGGGCATTACAATGACCTTTGATAATAATTGATGCATTTTAATTTTTATTACATTTTGTTATAAATAAATAAATTTGTTTATTCCAAAATAAAAACACATACTCTCTCCTTTGAAATAACACTTTTTTTAGCAAAAACTTTCTTTTTTTATATATTTTAACTTAGAGAATACAAATGTAATATTTTTAAACATATGCAATTATTTAAACAATATCTCACAAACAATAATAAAATTAGTTTGATTATTGTGGAATTAAAATATTAAAATTCAACAAAATATAGGGTAAGGAAATAATATATTAGATAAAGATTGGCAGAAATTTTGATGGAAATCAACTTGTGTGAATCGAACACCGCTGTTCTGCGCGTGGCACCAAAAATTAATGTTTATTTTAAAAAATTTCCCGACGCCATGGTAATTAATCGATTCTAATTCTGCAAATTGCAAATGAAAGGTATAGTACACTTCTATAAGCAAAAAAAATCAACTTGCTATCTGCTTAATTTTCAGTCGTGCAACATTTAAAAAAAATGAATTTTTTTTTCCGAAACCTGGATTGCAAAATTTATTTTGCAAAATCTATTAAACCGATCTTAATGAAATTTACATAATATATCATAAAGTTTCTCTGGGTAAAATATGAAGGTCCTAAGTGTAGCATAAATGGTTGAAAAACGTAAAATGCGAATACTTGTTTTTGTATAGCTTTTTCGAAATTATTACTATTTTGCAACAAAGTTGACTATTTTTAAAATTTTTAACTAATTCTATATTGTAGTAAATTTAATTACGCAACTTTTATGTTAGTACAACTTTTCTCAGAAATGAATAGTTTTAAAGTTATAATCAAAAAACCAATAAAAAAATTGAATTTGTCCTTCATATTTTGACATTTTGAATATTTAAACAATGTTCCGGACCATTTTGAGTGGGAGGATAATTCAAATATTATTATTTGAGTAATTTTCAAGCAATTTCTGCAAAAAAATTGAGTCACCTCTCAACGTCCATCTCAAAACAGATGCACCCTGGACTACAAGTTTAATTATATAATTTATGTTATTGCTTAGCTAGCAGAAAACCACTATATTATCAAATGCACACCGTTGTGCTCTACTTTCGCGAGTAAACAAGTGATAATATGTTTTGGTATTGAACAATCTATAAATCGTTGCTGGTTATTTCGTAATTAAAAGAATTTGTAGAACTTTTTTTTGTGTAAAAACTATTCATGAGATATTTTTTTATCTCTCTACATACCACTCTGTCTTACCTTTTTTATATTGAAAACTTCAGACGGAGATCTTAATGCTGGCAATTGTATTACTCTATACTATCATGTATCAAATGGTTTTATTTGTATTCTATCCGACATTGACCAACTCAAATTTTATTTAAAAATATTTCATTACTGGTGATGAACTAGCTGCTGGTATGAGCAAATTGTGTAAATGTTATTTCATTACTGACTGTTTTTTCATTTTCATTGTATTTATTTTTTGGAATTCTATTTATATTCGTTGTAATATATAGTTTACAATAAACTCATTAACAATATTAGTTAAATCAATGTTGTCTTTCCTGAATATTTAATTTATTTTACTAATTAAAAGCTTATTCCATACAAGAATTCTGTAAAAGTGGTATAATAATTCATTAAATATGTACATATTGGCTTTCAGTGAACGTCATTTATAAATGTTGGAATTAAATAAACATTTTGCCGCTTTCTAATTTGAATATAAATTTAATTTCATTCAAATTTTTAATATTTAATTAAATTATACATTAATGAAATTGTGTGGTATGTAGAATATATAAATTCACTGTAGTAATACATATAGGTCTGGATCCCGCATTAGAAAAATAGTTGATTAATAGCAAGCTGAAATTTTGTTAATAGCTTAAAGGTGTCTAGTCGGACAAACTTTGATATATAGGAACACAGAACAGGGGAAGTTTTAATGGTGGAACAGGTTAAAAATTTGGAATGTCAGAATACGAACACGTCAGATGTATTTTGTCGGACACAACTTCCAATTGATTTGTTACCTTTTCATTAAACTCTCATGCAAAAACCAGGCTGCTATTACTAATCAAAATTATTCCTGTCATTTGACATGTTTTTCGTGTTCCATTCATTAAAATGCGCAGTTGGTGATAACCACGAAATTGGTGAATACGGCGAAAAGAAGTAAGAGTATTTATGGATCTTGAGAAGGCGTACGACTTATCTCCCCATCTCTTTCTCTCTATCTCTTTCTCTATCTACCGGCTTCCCTCCTTATTGAGTATTGGGCGCTCTTGAGCTTCTTAGCCAACAGTGAAAGAGACTGATTGGCTAAATCGGCACATTCTAATAAAAAGAGCATCACATACAAAATACAATAGATTTAATTTATTACTGTACACCGATTATGCGAAGCAGGCCCGCCGAGAGGGGGGTACAGCCCGTACATTTTACCGGGGCCCGGTGATGTAAGGGACCCGGCGTCAACCAGACCAAAGACGTAATTTTTCCCGTTTTTTTTGGCTCCTCACTTTATGTGCATAATGCGTTTAGTTAATATTCAGCTGTATTTAATTTAACCTTTACCTCTGTTATGGAATATAGGGCATAGTATTGAGGCGACTGATAATTTTGAGCCCGACGCAATATTTCGCTGTTAAATATTTAATGTTGTCATATATTGTATAATAAGCAACTTAACCAGAAGATTTAATGCGGTAATTGAAATTCATTTCCTATTTAACATTTTATGGACATTTTGAAATGAAGATAATAAGTATTACGGTTGAGATTAAGATTAATATTAAAAATATTAAGAAAAAAAATGGATACATTGCGCGAGTTTTATAAAGAAGACGATATAGAGCGATATAAAAAGATAATATTTGTGAATATCAACTTTCTCCAATGCATTACTGCATACATACAATGCATACAAACACATCCCAAATTGGAATCATTATTTCCTAACGTTGTTATGGCGTCAAAAATATTTTACACATTACCGGTGGCAGTCGTAAAAGGAAAAAGATCTTTTAGTTTTCTTTCTCGCTAAAACATGTTATGAGATCTACAATGAAACAGGATCGGTTAACTAGCCTAGCAACTTTGTGCATTAAGAATGATTTGGTACAATCATGCGATTTTTCGAAAATTATAGAAATCTTTGCCAGTCAAAAACTCGAAAAGTACTGGTATTGTAAATATTTCCACTATTCTAAAAATATAATCAAAATTGAATTAAAGTTATATTTGAACAAAAAATTCATAACCATTTATTCAACCTATATTTGAACTGTTTATTATTATTATTTATTGATTATTTTATTTCTATAAAAATTAAACAATTTTTTCGCTCTTCACTTTTTGATGGGGGCCCGCTCTTCACTTCTTACCGGGGCCCGCTAATCTCTCTCGGCGTCCCTGATGCGAAGTAGTTCGGATCATATCCCTGAACCACCAAGTAAGGGTATCTTATCCCTACGAAACGGGTATAGCATCACGACCACGTCTTTAGTTAAGCGCTGAAGATCCTGCCTTAGCAGTGGCGATGTCAAGCAACACGAGACAACGCTGAATTTGTACCTATCAATATGAGCTTCGATAATATTCTTGACCTGCCAAGTATGATATTTTAAAAAGGGTAAGTGGTGAATATGGTGTTTCCCGATTTTTTCCGAGAATTATTCCTCTTTGCCTATTTGTGCATTTATGTATTAATATTTATTGTTTGTTTATTGTCTGTTCATTTCTTTGCCTGAGTTGTCCATGATAAGATTCTCACATTTTAGACTTATTTATAGGTCTATTAATCGCACTTTTTTACAAAAGTGGGTGAATTCCTCTTCTTTTACGCGGGATTAGGACAAGAAGTGACATCTTGAGCTACTGACTCCACTGGTGATAACTAGGATACAATCATGTGCACAACAGCAAAAAAAAATTTTTCTTAAAAACTAAAACTTACAAAACCACATATAATTTAGCATTGTATTAAATCTCAAAAGTCATTAGCCAAACACCAAATCTGCCCTGAGTATAATGAAAGCATGTACTTTATAACTTTAGTAAGATTATTCAGTAAATCCTTGTAGTATTCGCATCGCAAGGTATAACATAACGCCCCTTGTGTACAAGAATTACCGCATTAAATTTCCTGTCTGTATAAATCCGGTAGATGCCTGAGGTGATTTCTGTCAAACACAGCATCTTATACGTCCGCGCCCATTGAAAAGGGAAATCTGACAGATCTGATTAAAGAAAAATTCTCTTTCATTGGTTGATGGAAGCCGTTATGTTCGACTGAATTTTGATATTACTAGTGACTAACTTGAAATGCAATCAAATTTTCTAAATCTTAAACTAAAAATATTGATTGAAAATTTATTCATAAAATAAACAATATATTATGTGTAAAATATTTTTCCACCTACCTCTACCGAAAGTATATTTTTCCGGACCTGATTGTAGGGAGCAAAGTTGTACTTTTCCTCCCTAGGGAGGAAATGTAAAAGTGACGTCATGGTATTTCATTCATGAAATATAACTTATTGACGCCCTGTACAATATTTATTTTCTATTACGTAAGTATCTATACATTTTAACGTTTATTTATAAAACATCCTGTATTTTACAGAATGGTAAAAAACAGTAAATTGTTAATTTAATTTAACAATGTTTACATTAATAATTTGACTTATATTTGACAGTTATTTTGTACCTACTTGTTAGTTTTAGTTTTAATAAATTTTGTTGGTTAGTTACATAAATAAACGATGTAAAAATGAATAATGACTTGTTATTAATTTGAGGAAGGTGGAAAAACCATATGTATAACATGGGAGTAAAGTGTTTTTTCCTCCCTTGAATGATTACTGTATTGAGAATGAAGTAAACTTCATTCTCGGGAGGAAAAGTAGCACTTTCCTCCCTTGTTATACAAATAGCTATTACAAGAATAAACCACCGCTAAACGCCGTAAAAATGAGTGGCGCATACAATATTCGTCAGCTGCAAAAGAGCTGATATGAATATCACGTGACGCGAAAATATATTTTCATTTTGATGGAAAATAAAATTCTAGTTTTATTTTAAATATTTTTCCATAATATTTGCCAAATTTGAAATAAAACGCACCACAAAAGAGTAACTTTGATACAGTTTGCATTTTGAGGCTCTTTTGTGACGTGTTTCATTTCAAATGTAGCAAATATTATGGAAAAATCTTTCAAAATAAAACAAAAATTTTATTTTCCATTAAAATAAAAATACATTTTCGTGCCACGTAATAAACTGCTCGTCAAAAGTTAGGGATATAGAAAATTCTGCTGAATTTTTATAGTAGATTTTTTCGTTAACAGATTAACGGATTCCGGTATTTTTGTATTATTTTAGACTTTTTTTAGTATTTACACAGTTATGCAAAGGTTTACTCAAACTTTTTTTTGTACTTATACCGGGTGGAAGAAAAGAAATGTTTTTCTTATCTTAAGTTTGAGACGCCCTGTAGGGAGAACGAGGTACAAATGGGAGTATATTGTAGTCTTATGTTTTGTGAACATTTTGTTTTTTGAATATCCCTGATATCTTTAGAAATAAAAAAATAGACGGTTTTGTAATCTAACACGTGTTTTAACCGAAACAAAAGTTTGAGACACCTTGTAGGGAGAAAAAGGCACAAAGGTGAGTATACCTCGATATTTTGTTGTAGTCTCATAATTTGTGAACATTTTATTTTTTTTTTTAATTTCTCTGATATCTTTAATAACAAAGAAACTAGACGATATTATTCTTTAATATGTGTTTTAACTGACGACATGCGTCACATCACACAAGTGAAACATAGAAAAACATATTAAAGAGTAATACCGTCTAGTTTCTTTGTTATTAAAGATATTAGAGAAATTAAAAAATCAAAATATTCAAAAAATATGAGACTACAACATAATATCGGGGTATACTCACCTTTGTGCGTTCTTCTCCCTACAAGGTGTCTCAAATTTTTGTTTCGGTTAAAACACATGTTACAAAACTGTCTATTTTTTTTGTTTCTAAAGATATCAGGGACATTCAAACAACAGCATGTTCACAAAACATAAGACTACAATATTTTTCTGATGTGTACTCACATTAAATTTGTACCTTGTTTTAACTACAGGGTGTCTCAAACTTAACACAAAGAACCATATTTTTTTCTTCCACCCGGTGTAAGTACAAAAAATAAGTTTGAGTAAACCTTTGCACAACTGTGTAAATACTAAAGAAAAGGGTAAAATAAAAAAATAGCGAAATCAACAGCGAAATGTTCGTGAAAAATTCAACTATGAAAATCAGCAGAATTTTCTATATCCCTAACTTTTGACGAGGAGTTTATTCATATCAGCTCTTTTGCTGCTGGAATATTGTATGCGCCACTCATTTTTACGGCGTTTAACGGTTTTTTATTCTTGTATCAGGAGTTTTCAAAGTTTTTTGTAAATTAAATGTATGATGTTGAGTGTAATGTTTCTCGATTATACGTTAAGCGTTATTGTCATTAAGCTGCTGTCATTCTGAACACAATGCAAAAAGTTGCAAATCGATAGGCGCTGTATTTAAAAAATGATTTATTTTTTCCTAAATACCCTTTTATATTAATTGTGTAACTATATTATATGTTTTAAATATATAAAAATAGCTTCAGAACAACATATATGTTTTAAGAAAATAAACACACGATATAAGATATCACCAGCTTAGCTTTAAACACACTTCGAATGAATCCAACAAGGTCATAACTTACCCTATTATTATCTGTCACGAATCGAAAATGTATGTTTTTGTCACATCAAAATGAAAGTATCAAAACAAAACAACCATTTTTCAGATTTAACGGTGATATATGACATCGCATAAAGCCCAGGAAATAACAGGAAAATTCAGGAGTATCTGAAAGAGATATCTTAATTTGGTTCTAATTTATTTCTTCTGTCAAATGGATTTATTTTGATACAGGAAATATCGCGGGCAGTGGGTCAATGTCGATATAAAATTAGAAGTAGGACAATGTTTTGGTTTGTATTCAGTATAAAAAGATTTCGTCTTTGTTGAATAAAGGAGCTTAATCCATATAAAGATAAATTGGATTAGTATTGTTAGGAAAAAGTTCGAAATAACAGATATTATATGATACTGTATGATATGATATGATTTGCTTTAACGAGTTTATTATATGAATGATGTACATTGATTGAATTATATTAGCTATACTTCAATAATTTATCACAAAAACATAATAACTTTGAATTCTGCAAATATACTTAAATTAACACTCATAATCATCATTATCATTATTATTATCATCATCGTCATCATCATCATCAGGGTCATCATCAATCTATACTCGTCCACTGCTGGACATAAGTCTGTCTTATGGCAAGCTCGTTCCGTTTGTTTCGGTCTTGTGCGGCTTGTGTGACCGCATATTTATTATTTCTCTTATTGTACGATATAGTTTCTGCTGAAATTGTTTGTGGGACTAGGTTATAAAAGAGGGTAGTGACCCTTGTAACTGTCGCATTTTACTTTATCATCACGTAACTTTCAAAAGAATTATCTACTTTCATGATTGCCTATAGGTATATGGTCATCCTTAAAAACTACGCATTTTACTTTATCATTACGTGGTCTTCGAGGGCATCTTTAGTTTCATGATTACCTGTACGCATCTGAATTCTTTATGGAAGCAGGTTTTTATATGTCCGTAATATTGATATTTTCTACACGGCCAAATCTCTGGAATGGTGAATGAATTCACCGAAACAAAGATTTGTGAAACAGTGTCACTGAGACATGGAGAATTCAGTCTTGAAGTTGTTAGATATTTGAAAAAGGTTCAGGAGCCCTTTTTTGACAATGTAACAAGTTTGGAGGAGTACGACAGAGTTGTATATTGTCACCGCTCTTATTTAATATCTACAGCGAACAAATATGCCAAGAAGCTCTCTCATATGCAAACGAAGGGATAATAGTCAATGGAGAAGTTATCAATAACATTCGATATGCTGACGATACTGTGATAATGGCAAGAACAGCGGAAGTTCTATAACATTTAGTTGAAACTATGAATGAGATATGTAATAACTACGGCATAAGGATGAACGTCAAAAAAACCAAATATAAGACCTTCAGTAAGAATCCAATAAATGACACTAGTATCACAATAAACGGTACCCAACTTAAAAAAGTAAACGAATACAAATACTTGGGAACCCTTATCAATGAAACAGGTGACCAAAATCACGAGATAAAAAGACGTATTGAAATTGCCAGGTCTACTTTTATAAAAATGAAAAAATTATTTTTTAATCGTAATATTAGTATTCATCTACGAACTAGAATATTAAAATGCTATGTATTCAGTACTTTGCTTTACGGTGTTGAGTCATGGACTCTTAAACAGAGGAATATTAAAAATCTTGAAAGCTTTGAGATGTGGTGCTACCGCCGTATACTACGAATAAGTTGGGTGGATAAAATTACAAATGAAGAAGTAATACGCAGAATAAATAACGAGCCAGAAGTTCTACGGAGTATAAAAAAGAGAAAACTTGAATACTTAGGCCACCTGATGAGAGGACAAAAGTACACATTCCTACAAAATATAATGCAAGGAAAAATCCAAGGACGAAGAAATCCAGGCCGTAGAAGAATGTCCTGGATGAGAAATTTGAGAGAGTGGTTTGGCTGTACCACTAACGAATTGTTCAAAACAGCAGTAAGTAAAATTAGAATCGCCCTAATGATATCCAATCTCCGATAGGAGAGGCACTCAAAGAAGAAGAAGAAGAACAAGTTTGCAACATTTACATTTTAGGTAATAGGTGAGTTTTAGGTGACTTAAGGCGCATTTTGTTATTCACATTTTGTACTAATAACATAAAACTGTCCCTAGATGGCAATACTTAACTAATATTTCTATCATTACCGATTTCTGATAACTTCTAATTGATGCCATCTGTCACTTGTTGCATTTTCGAGAAGGATCTCCACTGTTTTTACAAATAAATTTTTTATAAGCACTAGTGTTTTTTTTATTATTCTCGTGATTGTTTTATATTGTGCAATTATCCTATAAATAGAAAGTGTATGTATTAGTTGTTTTCTGGTTATTTAACTATTAAAAAACGTCGTCAAACATTTGTAACAATTTTGTTACATTGCCAAGTTACGGGGATATTTTTTCTCAATGTAGATTTTTGATTTTTTTATCTCTGCAATATTTTTATGCCATTTTATTTGTTTTGCAGATATTTCTATGTTTTGTGTGTCAAGCACTACTTCCTTTCAGTGCATGAAATGTAAAGGGGTAGGAGACTTTGCCTGAATGACTAAGGAAACTGTTTTTACGCATGCCATCACAAATAAGGAGTTACCTAAATTAGAAGGATTTTATTTAAAATATAATAATTATATTTTATAACTAAATAATTCTGTTTTAAAATTACATACTTTTTGTCATTTAAAAAAAATTCCTAATATTTAATGGGTGGAGGGGGTATTATGCGCGAGATTACTCCTATGAACTCATGTAAGAAATTTGAACTTTTTCTGGACAATCGGTTTAAACCTTAGAAAATGCATGGATCATCGATGATGACAAAATGTACGGTATACTTGAGGAATAAATTAAAGGTGAAATAACTATTTCAAAATTTTTTAAATATTTTTAGAAGGGCATTAATAGAAATAAAAGACAGTTTTTATATCGGTTTGCCAATAAAAGGACTAGAAAAAATAATCTAGGCTAGATTATCACAATGTATTTGAAAAGGTCGTAGTGGAATAGGCCACAAGCCATGTCATCGAAACTGCTCATCTATCTACACGAGCACTTAAATTTTCACCTTCATAAATAAAGATGTGGTACGTCCTGTCGCCATTCCAGAAACATTATGGAATGGCTACTAAGACAAGAGGCATATCGAAGCAGACTATCTATAGTCTGGGCTGATTATCGGAGAATAGGCCATTTTTGGGAAAAGTTATTTACCAGCAATTTTATTGCTGGAATCGAATTATAAGATCCTATATATTAATAATAAAAGTATGCAAAGTCCGCAGATAGTGTGCTACTTTTTTTATAAACAAAATGGCGCCCGAAAATCGTGTTTTTTTCAATTATTGCTCTAGAACTCCGAAGATTTTAACTTTACAACAAAAATACTCAAATAAAAATTCACCGTAATTAAATTCTGCATAAAGACGTGTTTTTCCCGATCTGCTCCGACCAAAATTTTCCTCGGAAAATGCGGGTTTTCCCAACAAAATCTTTAATTTTCAAATAAAGTTTTAGATAAGTAATTATTTACCAATAATTAAATAATTTGGTGACTTTAAAGCCTTCTTGGTTTAGATTATAGTTCCAGAAGCTGGTGAAAATTAAACGAATATTTTAGCAACAATTCAATTGTTAATTAATAATTTACGGTCGCAATAATAACCAAAATAATTATGATACACCGATCAAACTTTGAAATCTTATAAAGATGATATGCCTATTTAACATTTTGTCGAGAAAATATAAATTTTTTATTTTTTTGCATAATCTTTAAATGTTTAAAAAAAAATAGAATAGAAATAGAATAGAAATATGCTTTATTGTCACTGAAAATTTTTACAATTTTATGGACAAAGCTTACATACAGTCAAAAGAAAAATAATATCAACAAGAAATAACAAATAACAACTACAATTCAATAAAATTAGATAAATCGTCAATATACAGTAAATAAGATATAAAACCGAAGACAAAAACAATTAATTGCAAAATGTATATACATTGCAAATTGAAAGTTGAACATACTTACAACAACTAAAATACAACATTAGGAATTGACAGTTTAAGCTACTGCGTATGAAACCCAATTTTCTTAGTTATTCATTAAGAAATTCTTCTATTGAATAATATGGTCTTTCAGATAGATAGGCTTTTGTCAGTTTACGGAATTTTGGGAAAGATGTTGCAGATTTAAGTTGTAAAGGCAGATGGTTACAAAGTTTTTTTGCGAAATATAATATAGATTTCTTTACTAACTCAGTGCATGGGATCGGTAAATAAATATCAAAGATTGAATTTCTGGTGGAGTAAAGATGATTGGGCCTTGCTGGGAAGGCATGAAGGTGTTTACGAATTAAACAAACCGTTTCTAGAATATATAAAGATAAAAGTGTTAAAATTCCGTAATTCCTGAAGTAACTTCTGCAATGTGTAGATCTTCTGAGGCCAAACAGATACCTTATTGCTCTTTTTTGCAATTTAAAAATAGTTATAAACAAATTAACGTTTCTCAGAAAGTTTTTATTATATTATAATTTTAAAAAATAGCTAAAATGCGCATTTCAAATATCTTGAAAATGAATGCTTTAAAACTTTTTTGCAACCATTTGCAAAAAAGTTATGAAACAGCAAATTAAACATACGATTACTACGGTGTTAATAATTTTTTTTAATCCTTTCAAAGCGTAGAAGTGAGTTTAAAGTACAAGCTAATTATTTATAAAACAATATCGATTATCAGCTTAATGGTTATATTTTAATTAAAGATTATAAATATATTTTTTTGTAATTTACACGCGCGAAAGTAGAATAATACAGTTCCGTAGCTACCCGCCCACATACATACACAACTCGCGCGAGTTTAAGCGTGTCAGTCGCTTCGAGTGAACATTTTATCTCCGGCTCTGTATCAAGCCTACTTTCGCGCTAAAAATTACAAAAAAAAGTATTTTTAATCTTTGATTAAAATATAACCATTGCACTAATTTTTGACATTCTTTGTGAGTAATTAGATTGTACCATAGACTCACTTTTAAACTTTGAAACAATTAAAACAAATTATAAACAATGGAGATATCGTATATTTATTTTGCTGTTTCCTAACTTTTTTGCAAATGGTTGGAAAATTTTTTTAAAGCATTCATTTTCAAGACCTATGGAATACGCATTTTAAGTATTTTTTAAAACTAGAATATAATAAACAATTTCTAAGAAATGTTAATTTGTTTATAACAATTTTTTTTAAACATTTAAAGATTATGCAAAAAATTAAAAATTTATATTTTGTCGACAAAATATTAAATAGGTATCACACCTTTATAATCTTTCTAAGTCTGATCAATGTCTCATGATTATTTTGGTTGTTATTGCGACTGTAAATTGTTAATTAACAATTGAATTGTTGCTAAAATATTCGTTTCATTTTAACCGGCTTCTGAATTTATAATCTATACCAAGGAAGCTTTTATTTCACCAAGCTATATAATTATTGATAAATAATTACTGGCCCAAAAAATTTATTTGAAAATTCGAGATTTTGTTGGGAAAACCCACGTTTTCCGAGGAAAATTTTCGTCGGAGCAAATCGGGAAAAACACGCCTCTATGTAGAATTAAATTGGGGTGAATTTTTATTTGAGTATTTTTGGTGTAGAGTTAAAATCTTTGGAGTTATAGAGCAATAATTGAAAAAAATACGATTTGTCGGCTCCATTTTGTTTATAAAAAAAGTAGCACACTCTCTGTGGACTTTGCATACCTATATTAATAATATATAGGATCTTATAATTCGATTAAAGCAATAAAATTGCTGGTAAATAACCTTTCTTTGTACTTTACTAATTAGACCAACGTATTTTAACTATTTTTTTTTCAAAATTTAAAGATTATGCAAAAAAAAGAAAAATTTATATTTTGTCGATAAAATATTGAACAAGCATCTCATCTTTATAATCTTTATAAATTTGATCAGTGTATCATGATTATTTTGGTTATTATTGCGATCGTAAATTGTTAATTAACAATTGAATTGTTGCTAAAATATTCGTTTAATTTTCACCGGCTTCTGGAATTACAATCTATACCAAGAAATCTTTGATGTCACTAAGTTATTTAATTATTGATCAATAATTACTTACCTAAAACTTTATTTGAAAATTATAGTTTTTGTTAGGAAAACCCGCATTTTCCGAAGAAAATTTTCGTCGGAGCAAATCGTGAAAAACATAACTCTATGCAGAATTTAATTGCGGTGAATTTTTATTTGGGTGTTTTGGTTGTAAAATTAAAATCTTCGGAGTTATAAAGCAATAATTGAAAAAAATACGATTTGTCGGCGCCATTTTGTTTATAAAAAAAGTAGCACACTATCTGCGGACTTTGCATACCTATATTATTAATATAATATATAGGATCTTATAATTCGAAATAACTTCTCCATGAATTTTGCTAATTAGCCCAGACTATCTAGATGGACGGATGACACACAGCGCATCACCACAAATTAGATGTTAGAAGCTAAAGACAGAGATAGGTGGAAAATTTTACAGGAGGCCTACGTTCAGTAGTGGACAAATATAGACTAATTTATGATGATGGTGATGACGTTCTGTTAGTTTTCTTAGGTTTCGTTTAAAGTCTTCGTAGTATTGCGTTGTTTATTTTTTTCTTCCTTGCTTTGTTTCATATTTGACTATGATATTTAAGTCACCTCTGATAATTTTAAACTGTGTAGGTATTATTCTGTCATTTATATTAGGTAAATCGCATTATTTTGTTTTTGCCGAAACCTTCTTGTCGAAGGTTGTCGAAATCTTTTGAACCTTTCAACTTTTGTTCGGTTTCAGTAATGCCATTATATTTTTTGCTTCTTTGATTCCGTAACAAAATCTATTTTTTTGTTTGCAATTCCTCTGACAGTCCCGGTGGCGGTATTTTTGGCTTATCATTTTTATCAAATTATGCGTTATTGACACGTCTTTTCCGTCTTTGTACAATATCTTCCGGTTCTACTTTCTAAAATTATTATGAGTAATTTTAAACTTATCCAGTATAGAGTACCAGACTATAGAGGGATAATATGTAAGAAATGGGGCTGCCACATGTAGGTTATGCAAGTCAAGATGCTTGGGATCTTGGGGTTGACTTTATTAATCAATCTGTTCCAGTTTTTCGGCATTATATGCTATACACCTAGTGGTTAACACGTTGACGGACAGAACGTCTATAGACGTCTAATTTCCATTGATGCAATGTCACAACGTCTATAGACGTTGCATTTTTCTTTATTCTACTTGGCAAAATACATAATAGTGTCACAACACTTGCTTATACACTTGACGCACTCTCCGTCAACGTGTTAAGTGACATTTTATCTTAGATGACCTAAGACTAGGATTTTATAGGATAGCTCAGTTCTAAGTTGTATTTCAACTTAACCAACTCTTAACAAATTTGGATCCAGTGGACGTTTCTGGGACTTTTATGACAATCGAGAGACTCCAACAGAATTCAACAACTATATTTTCATTTGGTTTTATCGTATTTTGACTTTGTCTTAATTTTCCATGCACATACCTATTATATCACAGAATTGTTTTAACCTTCTGATAATCTAATCGAATCTATCTCTATAATGCCTGTATAACACGAATGTACATTTTGTGGCCACATTTAATTTTTTTCTTGATCAGTTTTTCAGTTCATGAAATATCCTGACGAAACTATAAAATCTAAGCCACTATGGGATTCTTCTTCTTCTTCTTCTTCTTCTTCAGCCTGTGTTCGTCCACTGCTGGACATAGGCCTCTTCTATTTGCTTCCATCGATTTCTACTCTTGGCAATTCTCATCCACTGTTTGCCCGCGACTTGTTTGATATCATCTGCCCACGTCTTCTGCGGTATGTCTACACCTCGCCTGTTCTCTCTTGGTCTCCAGTTTGTTAGTCTCTTTGTCCATTTTTCGGGATTATCTCGGGCAACATGTCCGACCCATTGCCACTTGAGCCTTGCTATACGTTCTACGACATCAGTAATTTTTGTTCTTTCACGAATGTCGATATTTCGAATTTTGTCTCTCAAACTAATCCCTAGCATGGCCCTCTCCATCGCTCTTTGAGTTGTACTGAGCTGCTCTAAGGTTCTCTTTGTAAAGGCCATGGTCTCCAGTCCATATGTAGTTACAGGCAAGATACATTTTTCATAAACTCTACGTTTTAGACACATTGGTATATCTCTATTCTTCAAGATAAAGCTTAACTTGCCGAAAGCTACCCAAGACAATTGTATGCGTCTTTTCATTTCGGCTATTTGGTTTTCTTTGCCGATTTTAATGGTATGTGCAAGATATATATAGTGGTCTACATTTTCAAGACTGACGTTGTCAATAACAAGATTAGTTTGTACATTACTCAATATTTTTTTTCTGAAGATTCATTTTGAGACCTATTTTATTTGACTGCTGGTTTAGTTCCTTCATCATTTGCTCCAGTTCTTTGATATCTGTACTGAATAATACTATGTCGCCCGCAAACCTCAAATGACTCAAACGTACACCATCAATGTTTAGACCTTTTTCCTCCCATTCGAGCTGTTTGAATACATTTTCCAGTGCTAAGGTGAAAATTACGTATTTTTTTATGGGAAATAAGCCACAATTTTACTAAAAAATGAATTTATCAACGTTTCGAAGCCCAAATCGGGTTTCGTTGTCAAAATACAAAATACTATTAAAATAAAACAAACATGTTGTTGCTAAGTAAAAAAATTCTTCTAATAATTTATTTAATCTGACTCATTTATATTGGCAATTCAGACGTATATTATACATTTTAAAGTAGAAGACTTTAAAATGATATCGCCAATATTTATGAGTTGCGTTCCTGGGACGACTTTACTAAAAGATAGTTCATTCGATTACATGAAATCAATCCCAACTCAAGAATATCCGTCGCAAAAAAATCATAGCATGTGATCTGTCTTTAAAAAGACAACCAAATGCAACGATGACAGTAAAATTCTCGCGTTAGAGATTCCATAGTAAATCACGAGGGAAAACCAGGAAAAAACCTCGTGATACTATCCCGACATCGTAAGTATTTGGTCTTACATTTAATCTACCTTCAAAAAAACTAATACCAAATTCTGACTTTAATATGTTTAAATTATAAATAATATTAATATTACATAGATATACAATAAGTAATACTAAAATATAAAATTTGTACTAACTCGATATGTCTGAATTGCCAATATAAATGAGTCAGATTAAATAAATTATTAGAAGAATATTTTACTTAGCAACAACATGTTTGTTTTATTTTAATAGTATTTTGTATTTTGACAACGAAACCCGATTTGGGCTTCGAAACGTTGATAAATTCATTTTTTAGTAAAATTGTGGCTTATTTCCCATAAAAAAATACGTAATTATAAAAATGCCACAAGGAAATAGCTTCAGAACAACACTAAGGTGAAAAGTTTTGGTGAAATAGTATCACCTTATCTAATACCTTTATCAAGGCGTATTTTTTCTGTTTTTTGGTCTTCATTGATTTTGATGTGGAATGTGGCGTGTTCATAAATGTTTTTAATGAGTGTAGTGTACTTTGAGTCTATTCATGCATCCCCTAGAGCTGACAAAAAACCAGGTTTCAATACTATCGAAAGCCTTGTGAAAATCAATAAATGCCATATGTAAGGGTACATTATATTCTGTGGTTTTTTCTACCAGTGTTCTGATAGTTTGTAAGTGATCCTTAGTACCAAACCCTTTTCGAAATCCCGCCTGTTCAACCGGTTGATATAAACCAAGTTTTTGTGTTATGCGGTTGGTTATTATTCTTGTTAGCAATTTGTATAAATGTGACAACAAACTTATAGGCCTGTAGTTTTCAATATTAGTAGTGTCTCCTTTCTTGTGTAATAGCTATTTGTATAACAAGGGAGGAAAGTGCTACTTTTCCTCCCGAGAATGAAGTTTACTGCCCGACGCGTAGCGGAGGGCAGTAATCATTCAAGGGAGGAAAAGGCATTTTACTCCCATTTTATACATATGGTTTTTCCACCTTCCTCAAATAACAAGTTATTTTTTCATTTTTACTTAATTTATTTACATGTGTTACTAACCAACAAAATTTATTAGAACTAAAACTAACAAGTAGGTACAATATAACTGTCAACTGTCAAGTATAAGTCAAATATTATTAATGTAAACATTGTTAAATCAGAATAACAATTTACTGTTTTTTACCATTCTGCAAAATACAGAGTGTTTTTAAATAAACGTTAAAATGTATAGATACTTAATAGAAAATAGATATTTTACAGGGCGTCAATAAGTTATATTTCATGAATGAAATACCATGACGTCACTTTTACTTTTCCTCCCTAGGGAGGAAAAGTACAACTTTGCTTCCTACAATCAGGTCCGGAAAAGTGTACTTTCGGTAGAGGTAGGTGGAAATAGCTATTTGTATAACAAGGGAGGAAAGTGTAACTTTTCCTCCCGAGAATGAAGTTTACTGCCCGACGCGTAGCGGAGGGCAGTAATCATTCAAGGGAGGAAAAGGCACTTTACTCCCATGTTATACATATGGTTTTTCCACCTTCCTCAAATAACAAGTAATTTTGTCATTTTTACTTAATTTATTTATGTAACTAACCAACAAAATTTATTAGAACTAAAACAACAAGTAGGTACAATATAACTGTCAGCTGTCAAATATAAGTCAAATTATTAATGTAAACATTGTTAAATCAAAATAACAATTTACTGTTTTTTACCATTCTGCAAAATATAGGATGTTTTATAAATAAACGTTAAAATGTATAGATACTCCGTAATAGAAAATAGATATTATACAGGGCGTCAGTAAGTTATATTTCATGAATGAAATATTATGACGTCACTTTTACTTTTCCTCCCTAGGGAGGAAAAATATTTTCCTCCCTAGGGAGGAAAAGTACAACTTTGCTCCCTACAATCAGGTCCGGAAAAGTATACTTTCGGTAGAGGTAGGTGGAAAAAGTATTATTTCGGCGTTTTTCCACAGATTGGGTATTCTTTTCTCTATTAGACACCTATTCAGCAAGACTTCCACAACCTCTACGACGGTGTTGCCACCCATTTTTAACATTTCAGACGTTATATGATCCTCGCTAGGAGCTTTTTTATTCTTCATTTGCTGTAAGGCATGTCTAGTTTCCGAAGAAGTTATTTTAGGGAGAGTTTCCGAGCCGACGTTTAATTGTTCTATGGTCTGTTCCGGGGTTCTGTATAGCGGATGTATAAAGATTCTTGTAGAACGTTTGTATTTCCTTGATTATTTGAGTTTTTTCCGTCACCGTATTCCACTGTTGGTTTTTGATTTTAGTTATCTTCGATTTTCCTTTAGTTAAATTTGATTTCAATACTCTCATGTTTCTATTGTTTTCGATGGTTTGCAATATTTGTTTTGTTTTATAAGCCCGCAAGTCTGACCTTATGCTCTTTTTAACTATTGGATTAACTTCAAAAATTTAACTTGAAATTACAATTTTGTTTTAACCGTTCAATCAACAAGAATAAAGGATTATCTATTTAAGTCACGTGTACAAAATTTTTAGAAATTTTATTACATAACAGATATATCTGTTTACCTTCATTTTCTAATAATTTAGGTTTCGTTGTAAGTATACCCTTCAATTATGTGCAATCAACCTCTTCCACTCAGCCTTACTGCATTATTCATTACACTATCAGTTTATTGATTCGATAGCCTTCAGGTTGTGTGTTTATACGAACCCTTATAAATATTATATTTGTATGAATAAAAAAAATTGCTATTGAAGCCAAAAAAGCTAAAAGGGTATAAAACGAGATGTAGTTAAGTAATATTTTAAACAAGAATGGCTTCCTAAAGTTCGTTAATTTATCTTATATTTTTAATAGTGTAATAAATATTATTATATCTTTGAATAAGGTTCTGAAACTGATTTCTTGTGGCATGTACAGGTTAAATATTGTGTTTATAAATATAGTCCATGTGGTGAGACCGCACCCATCTGGAAAAATTTCTGATTCGGTTTCTTGGTGGATTCCTATTTAAAAATGTCCCCTTTAAACAAGTCTGAAGGGTACCGGGCGGAATTTTTGGGCAGAAATTGTTTAAACAATTTTTTTAAATAAATACAAAAGATCACCTTTTTTTGCCCCGAAACATAAATTTTTAAGTTTTTACCGTCATTCTAAACAAGAAAGTTATCCTATAAATTTTCTCAAAAATTGATAGTTTTAGAGGTATAGGCGATTTAAAATCTGAAAAATGCGAAAATACGCATTTTAGAGGTTTAAAAACTCATATTTAAATTAGTATTTTTGAGGTTGCTAGATACTTAAATTGAAGCTTAAACATTAAGCTTCAAGATTCTGAAGAGTGATTGTGTCTAACCTTAATTTAAACCGTTGTTTTTGTTTTCACCCAATTTTGAAAAAATGTGAAAACTTTGAATTATCCACGTCCGTCTGTCCGTCTGTCTGTCTGTAATCACAACTCCTTCGTCAATATACCAGCCAGAATGACAAATGAGGTGTCAAATGAAAGCTTATATTTCAAGGATGGTACTAAAGGTGAGATATTTGACCTAGGCTGTCTGTCCGTCGGTCTGTCCGACCGCGAATGTAACTCCTCCGTCATTATACCAGGTAGAATGACAAATTAGGTGCAAAATGAAAGCTTATAATCAAAGGATGGTACTAAAGGTGATAAATTTGATCTAAGCTGTTTGTCCGTCAGTCTGTCCGACCGCGAATATAACTCCTTCGTCATTATACCAGGTAGAATGACAAATGAGGTGTCAAATAAAAGCTTATAATCCAAGGATGGTACTAAAGGTGATAAATTTGATCTGAGCTGTCTGCCCGTCGGTCTGTCCGACGGCGAATATAACTCATCCGTCTTTATCCCAGGTAGAATGACAAATGAGGTGCCAAATAAAAGCTTGTATTTCAAGGATGGTACTAAAGGTGATAAATTTAATCTAAGCTGTTTGTCTGTCGGTCTGTCCGACCGCGAATATAACTTCTCTGTCTTTATAAGGTAGAATGACAAATGATAAATGAGGTGCCAAATGAAAGCTTATATTTCAAGGATGGTACTAAAGGTGATAAATTTGATCTAAACTGTCTGCCTGTCGGTCTGTCAGACCGCGAATATAGCTCCTTCGTCATTATACCAGGTTGAATGACAAATGAGGTTTCAAATGAATGCTTATAATCTAAGGATGGTACTAAAGATGAGATATTTGACCTAGACTGTCTGTACATCGGTCCGTCCGACCGCGAATATAGCTCCTCCGTCATTATTCCAGGTAGAATGACAAATGAGGTGCCAAATGAAAGCTTATGATCTAAGGATGGTACTAAAGGTGATAAATTTGATCTGAGCTGTCTGCCCGCCGGTCTGTCCGACCGCGAATATAACTCATCTGTCTTTATTCCAGGTGGAATGACAAATGTGGTGCCAAATGAAAGCTTATATTTCAAGGATGGTACTAAAGGTGATAAATTTAATCTAAGCTGTCTGCCCGTCGGTCTGTCCGACCGCGAATATAACTCCTCCGTCTTTATAAGGTAGAATGACAAATGATAAATGAGGTGCCAAATGAAAGCTTATATTTCAAGGATGGTACTAAAGGTGATAAATTTGATCTAAACTGTCTGCCTTTCGGTCTGTCAGACCGCGAATATAGCTCCTTCGTCATTATACCAGGTTGAATGACAAATGAGGTTTCAAATGAATGCTTATAATCTAAGGATGGTACTAAAGATGAGATATTTGACCTAGACTGTCTGTACATCGGTCCGTCCGACCGCGAATATAACTCCTCCGTCATTATACCAGGTAGAACGACAAATGAGGTGTCAAATGAAAGCATATAATCCAAAGATGGTACTAAAGGTGAGATATATGACCTAGACTGTCTGTCCGTCGGTCCGTCGAGTCCGTCCGACTGCGAATATAACTCATCCTACAATATACCAGGTAGAATGACAAACGAGGTCAAATGAAAGCTTAAAATGTAAGGATGATACCAAATGTGAGAAATTTGACCTAGGCTGTCTGTCCGTCCGACTGCGAATATAACTCCTCCGTCATTTTACCAGGTGGAATGACAAATGAGGTGTCAAATGAAAGCTTATAATGCAAAGATGGTACTAAATGTGAGAAATTTTACCTAGGCTGTCTGTCCGGTCGACTTCGAGTATAACTCCTCCGTCACTATACCAGGTAGAATAACAATCGAGGTGTCGAATGAAAGCTTATAATCCAAGGATGGTACTAAATGTGCGAAATTTGACCTAGGACTTCCGGTTTTAGAAATGCGACCAGATGTACTGTTTTAAAGTCACCGGAATAGTACACGTGATATATTATTCGACGCTACTTCCCAAGAAGAGAGCAAATATATACTTCCGGTTTCATGACTCTCTGTTCATCTGTCTTTCCATCCGCGAATACAACTCCTCCATTATTGATACAGATAGAATGACAAATGGTGTCGAATGAAAGCTTATAACCCAAGGATGGTATTAAAGATGAAAAATTTGACATCGGACTTCCGGTTTTAGAGTTGCAACCATATAAACTGTTCTAAAGGCACCGAAATAGTATAAGCGATATATCATTCGACGTGTCTTAGTAAGATGAGAAAAAATTTTGGTTTTGGTTTTTATATCATTTCCGCTTAAAAAGTTCTAACCAGAAATGCCGTTATAGTCGCAGAAATAGTACATGTATCAACCGAAGCGTATTAAAAAGTTGAGTTTGAATCGTTAGTTTCTGTTTTGAAGCCATTTCTGTTTAAACAATGATGACCCAAAGTTTAGTTAAAATGACTCAAAATTAGTAAAATTGTATATCGATCGATGCAAAGTTACACGAAGCTTTCAAATATTGACTTCCATTTCTACTTTCGATTACTTTGGGTGAAAACCTAGGACTTACGAAGTCCAATAACTTGTTTAATTGTTACATAATATGCATGTCTATCCGATTCTTTTGCCGGTGCGGCGCGCTCTATTTCAAAAATTTTCAATTTTCCTGCATTTTTCTAGATTCTTTGGGACATTTTAAATCAAATAAGTCTTTTGACATTTTTCGCAAAAGTTAACAGTTTTAAAGTTATAAACGATTTAAAATCAAAAAATGCGTTTTTTTGGAATTTTCGGATTTTAAATCGCTTATAACTTTAAAAGTATTAACTTTTGAGAAAAATGTCCGAAAATTTATTTTATTTAGATTATCCCAAAGAATCTAGAAAAAATATTTTTCCGAAGAAAATAGGAGATTTTTGAAATAGAGCACGCCGCACCGGCAAAAAAATCGGATAAACACGCATATTTAACAATACATAATTAAAAAAGGGTCATTCCATTTCAAATCACTCAATTTTGTAGCAAAAAAAATTTTGGACATCCGATTTGTCTGAAAATTGGTATATAGCTTCTGCGGGACGTAAAAATAAGATATTTAAGGTCAAAAAATCTTCTTCTTTTTTTCTCAAAATGTTATTTTATGCGATTTTACAGAGATTTGGTGTTTATTTATACAAATTTGCATTTTCTATCGTAAAGTATCAATGGAAAACATAATATTTTAATAGGAGGGACTCAAAAATGTCATTATATGGCATTATGACAAGTTACTTTGATTCAAAACAAGCTTTTGATCAAATTTTATAGTGTAGAAAACGTTAAAATACCGTTTTTTACATTTTTCTCCATTCCCAAAATACATCATAATCGATTTGGCTGAAAATTTGCCCACAGCTAGACAAAACATAGGACTCTAAGTGGTGTGAAGGATTTGAATTATATTATAATACCAAAAAAGTTACATGCAATATTATAGTCAAAAATATAGGCATCTACTGCAAGTACAATTAACTCGAAAATATCGACCTCACGACAAAAATTGTTAAAAAGAAATTGTAATAATTGTAAAAAAGATTTATTTGGAACAATTTCAGTTCCTACCATTTTTGTCGAAAAGTTAAAAATGGCGGAGATATTGAGCAAAACAAGTTCTCCTTTATAATCAAGATGGCGGCTAAAGTAACGGAGGAATTCATTCATGATTTTAAATGTAGGCTACTATTGACTCCCCTAAAGATCAGAAAAATAAAATTTTGGGCAGCTCGGCATTCAAGGTCAAATGCTATTCCGACTGGACTAATATATACTTTTGAGTTTGATATTACTGCATGTAACTTTTTTGGTATTGTAACATAATTTAAATCCTTCTAACCACTTAAAGTCCTATCTTTTGGCTATCTGTGGGCAAATTTTCAGCCAAATCGATGATGATGTATTTTGGGAATGGAGGAAAATGTAAAAAACGGTATTTTAACGTTTTTTACACTATAAAATTTGATCAAAAACTTGTTTTGATTCAAAATAACTTGTTATAATGCCATATAATGATATTTTTGAGTCCTTTCTATTAAAATATCATTGATACTTTATGACAGAAAATGCAAATTTGTTTAAATAAACACCAAATCACTGTAAAATCGCATAAAATAACATTTTGAGAAAAAAAGAAGAAGAAGATTTTTAGACCTTAAATATCTTATTTTTACGTTCCGCAGAAGCTATATACCAATTTTCAGATAAATCGGATATCCCAAATTTTTTGCCTGAGTGATTTGACATGGAATGTACCAAAAACAACGGTATAAATTAGGGTTAGACACGATCACTCTTCAGAATCTTGAAGCTGAATGTTTAAGAGTAAACAGTAGCGATCAACAGGTAGCAATAAAATATAACTTCGGGAGATAGTATCGCAAACTTTGGCAACAGTAGTAATCTTTGACATTATCTTTAATATTTTGACAATATCATGGTCGCGCTAAATGGAAGTAATAGAAAACGATTCTATTATTAATAAATAGATATTTCTAAAAATAAACCAAAATGGGTGAAAATTTTATGTTAAGATAGGTATTTAGAAAAGTATTTGCATGAAATATCTAATAATAAAACAATAATAAATAATCATTTTTTGTTGTGAAACGAAACACATTTCGATTTTCGCATAATTTTGGCGCTGGTTTTTATGGACTTTTTCTGGAAAGGTTTCACTTTATTTTTCGTTTGATTTACTTTTTCCATTTTGTTAAACTCTTGATAATATTTTTAGAATAAAAAATCCCCCTAGAACTTTATATACTCGCATCAGAATTCGAAATATTTTTACGTAAATTATACTTACCTACTTACATATAACTAAAACTCACAATTAACAACAATCTATTCTTTCAAAGAGGTCAACAACTTAATACAACAACAACAAATATATAATAAATTAACTATTAATAAACACTACTTTCCTATGAAACAACAAAAACGAATTCTTAAATAAAAACACTACTGCACTTAATAGATATCGATAAAAATGACAGAACAGACTAGAGATAATCTGCCGTAAGTTTGTCAAAATGACAGTGATAATTTCTTTATGTTGCCTAATTAGTTATTTAGTTATAATATGTTCTATTTCCTGTTAGAAATAAAAATTTTAGTAGTTCCAAGATTACACAAAATCTAGGCATGGGATAAAAAAGTTCATTTGAAGAAAGTTTATTTTTTTTTTCTTAATGGCGGTACAGGCTCCTTTTTTTAATATTTTATTTAGTTATAGAGTAATTTCCACGTACTAGCATATTTCTGAAATTGGGCTCTGTACCGCCATTCTTTATTTTATAACGAATATGTGTGCCAAATATCTCGACAAAATATTCAAAATTAGAGCCGCAATCTTGGAACGCGTTTGTTACTACCTGTTGATCGCTACTGTAGCCTCTTAATCTTAAATTTAAGTATCTTCCAACATCAAAAATACTAATTTGAATATGAGTTTTTAAGTCTCGAAAATGTGTATTTTCGCAGTTTTCAGATTTTAAATCGCGTATAACTCGAAAACTATCAGTTTTTAAGAAAAATTACAAGATACCTTTCCTGTTTAGAATGACCGAAAAAATCTAAAAATATATGTTCCAGAGCAAACAACGTTATGTTTTGTATTTGTTAAAAAAGTTCTGCTAAAAATTAAACAATTTCTGCCCAAAAATTCCGTCCGACACCCTTCAGATTTGTTTAAAGGGGACAAAGGGTGCAAGTAGAACAGCAGAAAGTAAACTGGTGGAAGTAAAATGATAGGGATCTGGAAAAAGTGTTTAAGAGTAGAGTGCTGGGATAGCTTGAAGTAAAAATTACGGTCAATGAGTGGTGGAAAGCCAACAGCAAAATTGTCGTACGATTGGACCGGAAAAACAGCTGGTAAAGGACCTCCTAGGAACAAAGAATCTTGGTGGTGGAATGACGAAGTTCAACAAAAGATTAAAGAGATGAAAGAGGCTAGAAAACGTATGAAAGACCTGAAACAGAGGAAGGTATGCAAGGTAGCAAAGACGGATGCGTAGCTGTTGCTAAGCAAACATCGTTTACACAGCTCTATGAAGAGTTATAAACACCCGAGGGGATGAAAAGGAATAAAAAGTCAACCCTGCTAAAGCAAGAGACAGATAATCAAAGGACTGGACTCATACGGGAGAATAAGAGTGCGTATAGAGGAGTGTTGAATCGGATGTCGAAATAAAGCAAAGATAGTATGAGTACTTGAGAAAGTTGCTAAACGGAGAACACTAGAAGAGAGACAGAGGATGCGAGATCCCTGAGGTGTACCTCAGGGAAGTATTTTGGGTCCATTATTATTTAGTTTGTATACATCAACATTTCCTAAATGTCTTAACTACTGCAACTATCACTTATACGCGGATGATACGCAAATTTATGTGTCATTTGAACATTCTAATGTATTAGAAGCTGTTGAACGCCTAAAAATTGATTTGTTCAATATTTACAAAACGGCTACTGACCATGCACTTAAAATTAACCCAACAAAATCTGTAGCATTATTGTTTTGCAATGAAAATATACGTGAATCCATTTTGGCTAACGTTTCACTTGAAATCAATGGTACAAATATTCCTATAAAATTAAATTCTAAAAACTTAGGCCTTTTATTGGATTCGAGACTAAGGTTTAAAGAACATATATCTCTTAAATTGAAGGCAGCTTAATCAACTTTAAAAATGATTTATGCACAAAGACATTGTTTATCACAGGACGTCAAAAAACTTTTATGCGATTCATTAGTTTTATCACACTTTAATCACTGCGACGTTGTATATGGACCGTGTTTAGACAGTACTGATTCACGAAGGGTTCAAAAACTGCAAAACTCGTGTGTACGTCTGATTTGCGGTATTAGAAAATCTGGCAGGATCTCGAGTAAATTCAAACAATTAAACTGGTTAAATATGTACAACAGACGGCAATTACATTTTAGTTGTTTATGTCATAAGGTATATTTAAAAAAAATCCCACCCTATTTACACAACAGGTTAACCTTCAGAACGGATATACACAATTTAAATATCAGACGCAATACTATTCTTCGTGTTCCTAGACATAACAAGGTGTTATTTCAGAGAGGTTTTTCCTACAATGTCGCAGTTTGCATTAACAACTTATTTAAATTAGATTCAGGTTTATTAACTACCTCAGCATCATCATTTAAAAATCGATATAAGAAGCATCTGTTAAATTTACAAAATATATGAACAACTTTTGCGTAAAGTTTTAAACGAACTACTCTCCTTTCCTTTGTCCCTTCGTTCTTTGTTCCTTTCTTCCTTCTACCTTTCCACAATTCCTAATATCTTTTTAATTATCGTTTTAATAATTATTGTATTTATTGTTAGCTATGCTCTCGTTTCACTAAATACGTGTTTTAATATGGTAGGCACTGGTGGAAGAACAGAAGTGGACTGGGTAACTGGTCCACGACTGAACCAGTTGTAGCCTTTTATCCACTAACTCAATGTATGTAATTTATTGTAAGCATATACTATGTTATTGTGGATAATAAATGTATTATTATTATTATTATTAAATGAGAATGTCCCTGATCAATTTATTAGACTCATACTAGAAATATCAGTTTTTTAAAGTTGAAACACCTTAAAAGTATGTTCAAAGTCATACGGAACTACTGAATGGGTTAAATAACAATTACTCAATAATCGTGCTACATAATTTAGTTAAAGATGGTGAGACTTTTTGATTGAATTGTGAAAACTTGACAGATGGCAATAGAATGGGCTAAAAGGGTGCAATGACTCGACTTCTTCAACTTTAATTTTTTAGATACATTGGTGGTTATTGTTCAAATTTTCGTAAAATTTGCAGTAGTAAGTGTTAATATTAGTCTTTGTTATTGTTAGTGTTAAATTGTTTTAATTTATTTTACAAGATATTAATAAAATATATTAATTTCTAAAAGACGAATATTTTCGATTGGAATTTTTTCATATGCGGGTGATTGTAAGGATCTTTTTGTTTAGCAAATCTCTTCTGCTCTCTTCTGTTACTGCTCTATTAGAAAATACCACATGTATCAAAGAGAAATAGCAAAAGATATAGTATATCTTAATCGTCAGTTCGAAGGTTGAGTCAAAATCTTAAAGAGAAACATCCTGTTACATCGGTTTGGAGGGGTCAGTATGGAAGAAAGGTTTCAGTCACCTCCAGAGGGCAATGAATTTGGCTCTAAAACACAGAAGAGTCACCCATAGCGATATACGGAACAAATTCGAAAAATCAGAGTGTTCAGTATCGGAGTCCACTGTAGGTACTCCGAAATTTGTACAGTATGGGATTCAAATCTGATAGGCCAGTTAAGGAACCAAGAAAATAACAAACCGTCACCACAAATGCCCAAAAATGCTTAGTGTTCAATTTTCACATGTCAAAACTATAATTATATTTTTACTGTGTTTAATTTCTTATTACAACCCCTCAATTTTAAATAAGTACCAGGCCAACCCTGTCCTGTTCATCCCCACTTAATTACATCCTTTCCAACAGACAATATTTGTACAATTTACGATTGAGAAAAATTCTCTTCACCTATACCCGTCGAAGGGTGAGCTTCTTTTTTCTCATCAGCCGGTCGAACGGTCAACACGTACCACTCGCTACGAGGATGCAACCTCTTTTTTTTCTCTACGATCTTTTGACGGATCAACTCGGTACCGCTTAAATCTTGACGGTACAGCCTTTCTTTTGGGCTGAAACGAACAATCAAAAGTCGGGCACGAACAGTTAATTCGGGAGTGAAAACGCGAGGCACGTGGAACCAGAACAGTCCAATCGTGTGTGTGACCGGCTCTAGTGTTCCACAAGGCTTCACAACTTGGTAAGACTCTTTATCTACATATCAATATTGTCTATATAAAACCTTTATACTCCCACTTGAACCAGAAAACTAGCAATCGTAACTAGAGTCCACAATTATTATACCCTATGATATAATATTTATAATCTAATATAATATGTACTACCTTTTCGTACACTTAGTTTGGACCAATTTGCATAATGACTCTATTGCCAAATAATATTTGTGCAAACTGGCCGAAATTAAGCGTTTCTTGGACATTTGTGGTGATGGTTTTGGTTCCTTAACTCTCCTATGGCATTTGAATCCCATACTGTACAAATTTCGTCGTACAATGCACTCCGATACTGAACATTCTGATTCTTCCAATTTATTGGGTATATCCCTATAGATGAATTTTCTGTGTTTTACAGCCAAATTCTTTAAAATTCGTTGCCCTCTGGGGCGTGACTAAAATATTTCTGCCATACCGACCCCTCTAAACCGATGTAACAGGGTGTTTCTCTGTAATTTTTTAGCTCAAACTTCGAACTGACGATTAAGATATACCATATTTTTTTGCTATTTGTCTTTGATACATGTGGTATTTTCTAATAAAGCAGGAATAGAAGAGATTTGTTTAACAGAAAGATTTCTACAATCACTCATATGAAAAAATTTCAATCCAAGATATTCGTCTTTTAAAAATTAATATATTTGTATTAATATTTTAAAATAATTAAAAATACACATTAATATCGAACAATATTAACACTCACCACTGCAAATTTTACAAAAATTGATCATCAATCACTAATTTAACTAGAAAAACTAAAATTAAAAAAAGTCGAGTTCTTGCGCATTTTTAGCACATTTTATTACCACCTGCCAAGTTTTCACAATTCAAAAAAATTTTTACCATTTTGAACTTAATTATGTAGCACGATTATTAAGTAACTATTATTTAACCCATTTAGCACATCCGTATCACTTTAAAGATACTTTTAAGGTGCTTGAAATTAGAAAAACTGCTTTTTCTAGGGTGAGTCTAATAAATTAAGCAGGGACTGTAATATCGAGGATAGCAAAAGACGAGGTTGTCGAGTGGTTAGATACGATGAATAAATATTACTCACCTGTAATCATAGTGGCATATCTGCATATTTCTCTGTATTTAGACAATAACCTGCTTATTTGTTTGCGAATACTTCAACAAGCAAGAGTTCTCATAATTTTATCCATGCAAATGATAGTTCTAGTGTAAAAAACGGTAGTAAGCGATACAAAATTAATTGTCAAAATTTTGGAACACTTTGTTGAAAAATGTCTCTTTTGTATTTATGCCGGTTTCATTTCACGGCGACGATATAATTTACTAGATTTTGAAAACAAAATATTTCAGTTTTTTATTTGTTTTGTTAAAAAGTCTATTATTTAGCGAATGGTAAATATTTGTCTACCAGTTGATTGAAAAAAAATACGTTTCAGATTTTTTATAATTTCCAAACGCAAATGCAAATACTGTTGAATTATGAATCATCAATCAAATTCCACTTTTTTTTTTAACTTATTTGTACATTAATAGAGGAAATATTTTTTAATATCCCATCTGATGAGTTTTCAACTGAGTATTGTTTTATTTATGTAATATTTTGATAGTATATAACAATAAAAAATATTAAAAGGGTTTTCATTTATTTTTCTTTGTAAACATCTCTCTAATATTAGCATATTGACCAGATCATCAAATAATAACTGAAATAGAGAAAGGATAAAATTTCTTCAGCAATATTTCTGGATATAGCAACAGCATTTGACAAAGTGTGGAACAATGGGTTATTAAAGTTATTACTAGCTTTACACAATGTGACTGTTGATGCGCTGTTACATTTTAACCTAATCCAAAAATGTAGAAATGTTATTAATTTTAATATTTCATTATAAATTTCAAATTTGTACTAGTAGGTACCTTTATTTTATTGTTCTGCAACAGGGTAAGTTTTAAAATTATCTTTGCACGATTTATATTGCAAATACAAAATAAAATAATGCTATAAAGTAATGCTGAATAATATTCTACACGGTGGTCGCACGATGAGAGAATATCTCACGTTAAGCGCACTGACTTAACAATTGGGCCATACTAAGTCAACTGAACCACCATCTGAGCAGATGAGTCTATTCGATTGTAGAGGAAGGATAATTCGGAGACTAGAAGGAACTACAGCATGTGTAATTTACCAGGGAAAAAGTTGTGTGCAATATTCTGAAACCGTGATAGAAAATCTCATATAGCGACCAATGCCGGGTTAAGCAAAGTTTTTGTACATGACTGAAGGTTGTTCGAGTTGGTACGACTAATCTAAGTGAATAGGGGGTTGCCTCCCCCCCCCCCTATATATTTTTTATTTTTTTGGACAAACTGTTTTTTCTTAATTTTATGTGATGTAGAACCAAAATATACATACAACCCTAAACAACCCTTTTTTCAAATAAACAATAGTTTTTGTGCTGTCTGCGCAAATAATGATTACTTAGGTTGGTCGTATTAACTCAGAAACCTTCCCGGGGGGTTATGTACAACAACTTTTGTTGTTGTACATGTAACTGTTGCTTAAGGTCATCATATTATGATCAAATGCATAGTTTATGATTCTATAAAGGACATACAGACTTTTGTATATTGTGTCGTATAAATATTCATATAAATCAAAAAGTCAATTTTAAAAACAAAAAGAAACTTACAACGTAGGGAATGGAACCCGGCTCACCTGGGTGAAAGCCAGGAGCTAGGTATTTTAGGCCAAGATGGATGTAAGTCACGGAGGTAAATATTTGACATATAGTTGTAGGATTTTTCCATCTAGTTTCATATTTTATCTTGTTTTGTCTAAAAGCCAAGGTTTTGGGCCGGCTGACACACCGTTTTTTAATGGAACACCTAACTCAATTAAGAAAAACACCCATGCTAAAATGCCCCCGTCAAATTTTACACTACCTCCCTGACTATTATAAAGCATATCCAAAGTTGGTCCAAAATTTGTTTTTGACCAACGATTTTTTTTACAAGTTGATAATTTAACACACCTATTTTGTTAAAATTAAAATACATTAACAAAATTTAACATTATGTTAAAAATAAAATACATTATGTGTGTAATTATTGATTTACATGGAATGTGCATACTACACATTTCACACCATATTCTAAACGAAAACATTGAAAGAGATAAGAAACATGACAAACGCAATGTAATCAACACCCAAATTAAATGAGTCACATATATAATATTCTTTTTTCATGAAACCGTCTGTCCTTTTGCTACTTAGCGAGGAATACAGTATAGTTCGATCTTAAACAAAAACACAGACTGTCGTGGACCGCGGACCATGGGAAGACCTCTGTCCGCGGTGCGTTCTTGTCCGTGGTCGTCGGCTGTGCGTGATGATCTGTAGACTCGCAGACCGTGGGAAGCCGCTATTAGAGCAGCGGTAGATAGATTAAATATAGTGATGATGCTATCTAACGTCCGATTAGTAGACGGCATTTAAAGAAAAAGAAGTAGCCAACTTCGGTAGACTTACCGAAATTTCGGTAGCCCTGGCAACACTGCCCTAAACCATTTTTCTATTCTTTTCTCTACGAAAATTTAATGGGAAATTTGGCGTGGAATCGTGGAAATACCAAATTATATTGTCAAAGCAAAAGACGCTAATATATTTTCTAAAGAAAGGCTATTCTCTTATCCATTGCCTACTATTCTCTTTGTTACTTCTATTTATATTGTTAACATACGTGACTTATAACAATGGAATGGATATTAGAATATTTGCATTTTTGTTTACATTACTGTAGTTCTCTACTTCTCTGGAAGGATAACAAAAGGCTAACTTTCTTCATTGGCTTAAACATGACTTTATTCAAAAATTCAAACCGTCATTTATATTTCGGATTACCGAATCCGAAAATTGTCCAAGAATTCTCCAAACTGAACTATTGGCCGATAAAACAATCGTCGTGTGTGCGCACTTTTAGTTAGCTGATACTGATTAAACAGTCGGCCGACAGTTGGCCGACTTTTTAGTTTGAATGCAATCGGGAAGCCCATCAAACTTTTTTGTCGGCCGAGACTGAATCGGTGTAATGTACTGTTGAGATCTTACTTTTGAAATCTAATGATGTTCTCAGATGTAATTTATCTTAATTAATTAAGCAATAATTATCTCATTAATCAAACAGATCAAATACCAATATAGTGTCAATCTAAGGGCTAAATTATAATATCAATTACTTACTTTCGTGGCTTCAAAGTATTTCTGAGTGGGTTCCTAATCGGGATAGATAAAAGAGAGTAAAATAATACACACATACGGATTTCAATTAGAAATTATAAAAATCGTTTATTTTCTCTAAATGGCAATAACTGCTTAATATTTCTAATATCTTATTTTTCTATCTTTATTTAATACAACAATTACAAAAATAGGAATCTTATTTCTTTTTGTCTTCAAATTTATTTTATTTATAATGAACTATTATGATTTATCAGTAACAAATTGATTGAGGTTTGATGAAATTTTTATAGTGATTGTGTAGCTCAATTTTCAATGTGTTATTTAATACACAAACCATACATTCATGTCATAACAAAATAGACTGACCTTTACTGATCATTTGACAATGTCTTCACAAAAAACACGTTTCCTCTTGGCTTGGGTTGCGATCTGAAGACTCGTCCAAGTCTTCCAGTAGTGCCTCTGGTCCTTTGAAAACTAAGCCTCGTACAGCCCTCGTTCCTGCCTTCTCCTGATGCCGTGTTATACCTTTTTCAAACACTTCAACAAAACCGGGATACTCTAGACTCAAGGAGTTATATACTATCTCGACTCGGTCTATCACTCGTTCCACGATATCTTACTTTTTATTTTTTAAAGACAAAACTAACCAACCCGGCGTTTCACTTTTTTGTACACTCTTCTCGAAAACTCGACTTCGCCTGTTGATCGCTCGAAATACTCTCATTGCTCATTCATTCTCCTCCTTCCAAATACCCCTTCCAGCATTCCAAAATCAACCAATCCAAAGCAACTTTCAATTATCCGTATTTATCAACACAAACTTTCCTTTTTCTAAATATCTTAATGGATTTCAAGAAAAAATAATATTCCCCATTTCAATTTTACTTTCCACATTAACCCTCTTTACAAATTTAATAACCTATTATCTTATTTGCTAGAATATGAATTATCGGTGGTTATTCACACCTTTCCACGAACACTTTCTTTTTAAACATCACTCTAATTGTTTACTTGAGTCGTATTGTTCCTGGGGTTCGTAAACACTTCTCCGAAAGACTTTCTTAAAAACTACCTATACATAATTTGTTTTATACAGGGTGTTCCAAATTTACATGCCCGCGGTCGAGAAAAACGAAAACCTTTATTTTTATTTGACTTTTAAATATAACTATAGACTTTTATTTCTTATGTCAAATAGGAACATAACAGTACGTATCTGCATATAATACCTCTCTGTACTGATTAAGAAGCCGACCAAATTATCGGCCGATAAAAAGTCTGCAGTTAGCGGGGGCTCTCAAGAGAACTAAACCGTTCGAGCTTGTATACTGTGAGAAGTTGCGCAGTTCCTAGTTAGTTTTATGAATTGTAGCCACAAAAAGGACGTGATCAGTTCGTGAAAAGCAGTCAGTACTGTGCTGTGTAGCCACATCAAAGAAGTAAGCATTTCATGTCAAAAAAAATGCTAAGATGGACCGGTTTAATATTGTGTATTTATTACTTTGTTGCGAACCACATATTGGTATACTTTATGCCCGCGCGGACATAATGTTATACTTTAAGACCGCGCAAAAAAATTATTGCAATAGGAAACAACAAAAATCAAACATTTACGCATTCAATATTATTATCTGCCATCCATTGTTGAAATTTAGCGTATTCCTTGTCGTACGTTTCCTTCCATCACTTTCCTAGCAACGGTACTAAATACCTTCTGCGATACAATATTACGTCCAATTAATATACAATAAAATTAAAACTTTAATTATTTATGCAATGAACCGGTATGGCATAGAGTTTTGTATGCACCACGTGCATTACTAGATGTTTATACCCTCGGACGACAAATAAACTCTCGGGCCAGAGGCCCACGAGTTTATATGCTTGTCGCCCTTAGGGTATAAAAATCTATTTAATGCCCTTGATACATAAATAACTATAATATCTCATCTGTTGGGTTTTTAAGTGGTTATTGTTTTATTTCTGTAATATTTCGATAGTAATTATAAAAAAATTAGAAAAGTGATTTCATTAATAATTTTCTGTAAACATCTCTTTAATTTTAACATATCGACCATTTGCTATTTAGTTGAAATGTAATATTGTGTATGTATTTTGACACTTGATTTAGAATCCAATTTAACAGAAGGGGACTTGATGTATGCTTATCTGCCAATATTCAATTTAGGAATCTAGAGCGTTGAGGCATTACTGACACAATTTGTGTTTATTACAATTCTACTTATTGTCTGTTGGGTATTACTTTTATATATTACGATTCGATTGAAAATCCGCCACCCTAATAGAGTAAAGGGAAGGGGGAAAATAATAAATATTACGATTGAAATTTTTGTTGTATCGGTTTCTTTTAGGAAAAATAATATATATATTCTTGTTCTCATGATCATTTTTCAGTGCGTCACAGTTTTTCGATTTCTCTCTAATGCATTAAGTTTGATGAGACGGAAAAAGCATTAGCTCCGTGATTAAACACAAAAATAATGCAGCATTACAATGGTTATATACATAAGATATCTATTCCTAACCTACGTTTGATTCGTCGATATTTAGAATGCGCGTTTTTTCTAGCCAATCAAATACACGTATTACGAACATTTGACGAAAACTTCGTCCATTTTGGCCATTTTTTAGAAGTGTCAAAGAGTCAAGTGACGGCTATTATTCAGGTCAGTATTTTGTGTACCTGTCATTTTGAAATTTCGAATTCGACTTCCCTTGTGTTTCACAACGTTTTTGTGCATTATTTTGTGTTTTGGTTTAGAATTTAGTTCGTTAAAAGTTAGTTTTGTATTTTGGTTTAGAATTTAATTCGTTAGAAGTTAGTTTATACTCCAGGTCTTTATGCAAGAAAAATATCCATAGTAAGGAGACGTAACTCATGGCTGAAAAACCTTAGGAAATGGTTTGGATGTAATAACAATGAATTATTTAGAGCCGCGGTTTCAGAAATAAAGATCGCTCTGATGATTATCAACTTTTGAAGCGGAGACAGCACCTAGAGAAGAAGATAAAAACGCAGTTTATGGATAGTTTTGTGTCATTTTTTAAAGTTTCCATATTTATAAATTTAATTAACAATATTGTTTACTTTTTAATTTTATTCCCCTTTAAAAAAATACCTACATGTTAACATATTGTATAAAAATCAAATCTACTAAATTACTAATTAGTTTAATTGCACAAGCTTTTCACCTATGGCTAAGTACGATTCTGGCATCTGTCAGATTCGTCAATAATTACATGAAATAAGTCTCGACACACCCAATACAGTATATGACGTCATAATTAATGACGCATTGAAAAATGATCATGAGAACAAGAATAGTTATTTTTAATCTAACTATGAGGATGTCAACGTGAACAAAAAGTCATGTAAAGACTGTGTCATTGTATATAAAGATATGATATGGAAAGAGATAGACAAATATTATTGCAGTAATAGATGACTGAAAAGGTGCTTGGAAAATGATCTGGTAAAGAGAAATCTGGAGACACAGAAAATTGGAACGCTAAAGTGCAACAGATGGTTAGGGAGAAGAAAGAGGTGCGAGAGAGGTATAACAGGTCCAAAAGAGAGGAAGATAAGCATACATATAAGGTAGCAAACAGAGAAGCAAGGCACACTATAGCTACTGCTAAGAAAAGGTCGTGTGCAAAGCTGTAGTTGGAAACACACAACACACGAGGAGATTACAAGGCTATATAGCATTGCTAAAGCGAGGAATAGGTCATCATAGCACTTTATTCACGTGCACTAGATAAAAGTGCAGATGGAAGAGTGCTAAAATCCGATGTTAAAATGAAGCAAGTATGGTATAGATACCCTAAAAGTTGCTAAAATAAGGAATAGGAGAGAGGCGAAGAAGAAGTTGAGAGGCAAGGAATATATTATCTCAAATAATGAGAGTGTAATATAGGGTCATGTAAAGACTGTCATTGTATAAAAAGATATAATATGGAAAGAGATAGACAAATAATATTACAGTAATAGATGACTGAAAAGGTACTTAAAAAATGTACTGGTAAAGAGAAATCTGGAGACATAGAAACTTGGAACGGTAAGGTGCAACAGATGGTTAGGGAGAAGAAAGAGATGCGAAAGAGGTATGACAGGTCCAAAAGAGAGGAAGGTAAGCATACATATAAGGTAGCAAACAGAGAAGCAAGGCACACTATAGCTACTGTTAAAAAAAGGTCGTTTGCAAAGCTGTAGTTGGAAACGAGGAGATTAAAAGGTTATATAGCATTGCTAAAGTAAGGAATAATTCATCAAAGTTCTTTACTCACGTGCACTAGATAGAAGTGCAGATGGAAGAGTGATAAAATCCGATGTTAAAATGAAGCAAATATGGTATAGATACTCTAGAAAGTGGCTAAAAGAAGAGAGGCCAAAGAGAGGATTGAGGATATATTATCTCAAATAATGAGAGTGTAATATAGGGAAAAGACAAAGTTGTCGAGGCTTTAAATAGGATGAATAATGGTTAAAATCTGATGGAATATCTGTGGGTTTTGTAGAGCTCTAGTAGAGGAATGAGTTGAAGGTGTTGTAGCAAGCAAAGAGTAGGTTAATATAAGGAAGAGATAATTTCCAATTCATCGAGAAAAAGCGTTATGGTATCTCTGTATAAAGATAAAGGTGTATTAATATTTGTAATAACAATAGAGGGGTAAATTTAATATCGCATACAATGAAAATTTGGGAAAGCACAGGGCAGTGAAGGTTAAAGGGGATATGGCGAGGAGAAGAACAGTTTGGATTCATGCCATTAAGGAGGACAACGCATGCTTTGCTGGGTTTCAAATAGTTGATACAGAGATACGGCGGAATAAAAAGAGATTTGGAAATACAGGCTTCTTTGTTCAACACGAAGTAGATGTAGATGGGAGAAACAGGACTGGTTGTGGATATGGAATTACTTGGGGAAGGAGTAGGGCCAGTAGGAGAATTTAAATACCTTGGCTAATACATAACTGAAAATATCAACATAAATCGAGACATTTCTTACAGATACAGGCTATTTGGTTTAGTGGAAGCAAATATGTAGGGTACAGCAGATCAGGAACAAAATTGAAGACTGTAGGAAGTGAGGGTGGTTAAAAATAATTGTTTTTCGACTAGAACCCGACACGTAGGTGTACAATTCCCTAAACCAATTGCAATTTTATTTATAAAGACACTCGTTACACTATTATTCCATTGTTTGCAACATGTTTCCAATGTAACAACAACCTAATTATTGTTCGATAATTAATTAGTTTGTAAAGCGAAATATTGGTTAACTATGAGGGCAACAAGACTTTTCAGAATAGGTTGATTTTTTCCCAATATTTATATAAAGTTACGAAACTGTAATAGTACGAAATAAAAATACATAATTTGTTATAAACAAAGCATTCGGTATAATGGCATATAATGACATATACGGCATATAATGGCAGGTAACCCAAGCACAACTCCAGATATATTATTTTGTTCTAAAAATATTATAAATAATATAACAAATATACTTGTAACTCCAGATCTGGGAAGTGATCACTTGGCTTTGCAATTTGATTTCAATCTACATCATGATCCTGACCACATTAATGAAATTAATCTTCCCAATATAGCAAAATGTAATGTACAAAATGTAAATAGTAGAATGAAAGAATTTTTGAATATAAGGCATGACATTTGCCCAAATTACATTAAAAATTTCAACACTATGTTGTCTAAATTAATAATAGAAAATTCGCCCAAACAGAAGAAATCACCATTTAATTACAATCTTCCACCCTTCATTTTGTCTCTGATTAAATTGAAGAGACAGTTACTCAGGCAGATCCAAAAAAATGAGACACATGCATTAAAATCACAATTTAATGAACTAAACAAAGATATTCACAAACTTATATCACAATTTAAACAACATAAATGGATCCTAGCATGTAAAAGTATAAACTCCATGAAAGGAAAAACATACTGGAATGAAATAAAAAAACTGTCTAAATATAAATCGTTTAGACAACAGATTTCAGAACTGATACATGATGGCCAGACATATAGTACAGATGAAGAAAAATGTAGTGCTTTTGCTAGATACTTTGAAGAAACCTACAAATTTGATGAGGATGACAATTTTGATAGATATACCTTAGAGGAGGTGGATAGTTGGTTTGGAAGTTTTTATGAAAATAGGCGTAATCTGAATGCTCTTCAGGACATCACAGAAGATGAATATGACGAGGCTCTATATAAAGGAAAAAATACAGCTCCAAGCAAAAATTCCATCAATCGTAACATCCTTAGACAACTAGATCCAGATATTCATAAGGAGATAATGAGCATATATAACTATTGTATCATGAATCATTTCTTCCCTGATGAGTGGAAGACAGGTATTGTAATAGTTATCCCTAAACCTTATACCAACCATCAACTACCCCAAAATTACCGTCCAATCACCCTTCTCCCAGTAATTGGAAAAAATTTTGAGAAAATTATCCAAGGAGGATTATATAATGAATTAAACCAACATATTCCAGCACACCAGTTTGGATTTAGAGAAAAATCATCTACAATCCTTCCTCTTTCAATAGTAACATCCAATATACAGGCAGCAAGATTGCAAGGACTAAAGGCCGCTGGAGTTTTCTTGGACATCAAGAAGGCTTTTGACTCCGTTTGGCATAGAGGATTGTTATATAAACTTCACAGAATTAAATGCTCCCCTTCTCTAATATGGATTATTGACGAATTTCTTAGAAGACGCAGGTGTATAGTTAAGATCAATGAAACATATTCCCATTCATTTTCAGTGCAACAAGGAGTTCCACAAGGTTCACCACTCTCCCCTCTATTGTATAATCTCTATTGCAGTGACATATGCGACAATAGACTAATCAACACTAATTTGCTACAATTTGCTGATGACACTGCAGTGATATCATATGGAAAAAATTTAATAAAGACAATGGACATATTGCAGAGGCAGGTGGATGACACAATATCTTGGATGAATAAATGGAGATTAACAATAAATCCTTCTAAAACCAAACTAATAATATTTAACCATAGAATCCAAGATCACTCACCAACTATAAACATATGCGCCAATATTATTAAACCCTCCCAAACTGTTAAGTATTTGGGAATAGAAATAGATAACAAATTGAAGTTCAACCACCACACAGCAGTTATAAAAAGGAAAATTATAACTAGAGCAAAACACTTCAGAAGTTTAACATACAAGAATGAGGGAATTACGATGGAAACAGCAGCCAATATTTATAAAATGATTTGCAGACCCATGCTGGAGTATGGTTCTACAAGTTTCTATAATTCTAAAGGTCCTGCCAAAAATAATATAAAAGTGGCTGAAACAACTAGCCTTCGACAAATTACTAGAATGCGTCATCCTGATAATCCACTTCATAATCCATCCAACAGAATGCTGTACGAGAAAACTGGAATTGAACCTATTAAGGAGAGACTCAATAAGCTGTTTAAACATCTCTTTATTAATGACAATAACAAAAATTTGATTGAGCCCCACATTGTGAAGATACCAGAGGACAGTGCCCGTAGATATCCAGGAAGAACTCTTTTTGAAGAAATCTGCTACACATCAAGACAATAAACAACTCAATTGTCAATGATATGGTGATTACCGCCACATACAAATATTTTTTTTTTTTAATTATTGTATTGTATTAATATTAACAAAAAACATATTGTAATAATGTATATTAATTGTGTAAATTGGCTGAAAGACTTCGGTCGATGGCCTTTTGGTACATTGTATCAATATAGTATGTCTCTCTCTCTCTCACAAAGCATTCTCTCATTCAAACTGCTAATATTACCCAAATTTTTATACCAAAGTTTAACATTTCCACAACAATAGAAATGGACCATTTTAATAAAATCAATATTCTACCAAACGGGCAATCAGATACCGATAACAAACCAAACCGCATAGTTTCCATATATCATAAATTATAACACGCAATGATAAAAACATCTAACGCAACACGTTTGTAATAAATTATAAATTAGCAATATGTATCGAATACTAGAAATTTCAATAACAAAAACATTATTTTACAAATGAGTGAAAAATATAAAAAGCACAAAATTTTATCACAAATACGCCACAAACTACAAAAATATAATAAAATATTTCAAATGGATGAATTAAACCTTTTCTTATTTACGGACGTAAAACTAATAAGTATTTTTGAAAAATAAGTTACAGGGGTGAAAAAAAAAAAAATTTAGTGTGACTTTTAATTTCAAATATTTCATTCAAAAGAAAATTGTTGGTTATTCTAAGGCACTTTCGGCCCTCGATTATAATGTGATCTTTCATTCTGCGTTTAAATTTTTCAAAAATATTTATTAGTTTTCTCATGATTTGAAAAAAAAATGAATGCATTTTTCGTTTATTTATTTTTTATTCATATTTACGTGCTTGGCAAATATGGCCACTCATACGGGGCGATTACAAACAAGATCATAAGAGAGGTCCGAATGGTGGTGAGTTCGACTCTACCAGGGCCAGAAATTTTTCGTTTATTATAAATTAATAAATGAAAATGTTTTCTGTCCTTGTGGGATCGGTACTCACCGGAAAGACCGCAGACGTTCGAATATAATTAGCGTCTCTTTGCAAAGACAATGATGTCGACTTTGCAAAGTAACAAGACACTTACTCAACATACCCCCTACACATGACACTAGGTATCTTATTGCAAAAATTCACCGTACCTACCATGCCAATGACCATTAGTTGTCGAGGCATTAGTTAAAAAAAATTATAAGGGGTGTAATAGGATTAAAATTAAACCAACTCGCCAACACGCACTAGCCAAGCGTGGCGTTTTAATGGCTAAAAATTCCAAAGGCAAATTTCCATGAAATACGAAACTACTGAATGGCCCTCAGTCTCCGGCGGCTCCAACACCTCCAGCCAAGGTAGCGTGTGGAAAAGGGTTGGAGCAGAGGGTGCTAAGAATCCCCCGGAAAAGATCAGGCTACCACAAAGGACGACAAATGCATATCACCTCATACAATGTTAGAACTCTTATATCGGACCAGAAGATGATGGAACTGGAGGAAAAACTGAAAACAATAAAATGGGACATCATCGGCCTCAGTGAAATCTGACGAAGAGGAGAAGCGCAAATTACCCTTAAATCGGGACACTTATTTCATTTTAGAGGAGAAGAAGACACTTCAAATGGTGGAGTAGACACTTCAAATGGGCTTTAAACAAGATGATGCAGAAGTAGCAATGGGCAAGTATGGGTACGGTGAAAGAAATGAACGAGGGCAAAGATTGCTTAACTTCTTACACCAGGAAAATTTATCCGCAATGAACTCTTTTTTGATAAAAAGCCTCAGCGTAAATGGACATGGATAAGCCCAGATGGCAGTGTCAAAAATGAGATAGATTTTCTCATAACGAACAGGAAAGAAATAGTTAAAAATATTGAAGTACTTAACAAATTTTCGATAGGAAGCGACCACAGATTAATCCGAGCAAGGATACAATTAAATGTCTACTTGGAAAGAACAAAGATGATCTTCAAAACACGAAAGAAGAAATGGATTCCCCCAGAAAACAACGACTTCTATGAAGGTATACTAACCAGCCATATACAAGATTTAGAAAACGAAATAGAAGACATCGAACTAGCAAATAATCTCATAACGAAGGCACTAAAAGAAACCGAAAGGGAGTGTTGCCCGACCGTCGTGACCCATAAAGAAAAATTAAGCCAAAATACCAAAGAGTTAATAAGTAAAAGAAGACAACTGATGGAAAAATACGACTCCAACTACACAACACTGAAGAAATTAAATAAATATATCCACCGGTCAATCCGAAAAGATATAAGAGAAAACAATACAAGAGAAATAACTCAAATAATTCAAGAAAACAAAAGTTTAAAAGTTTTGCGGCGAAATACGAATAACATTGGCAACAAAAATATGTACAGAATAAGAAACAAAGACAACAGCATTGCTACGAATAGAGCCGAAATCCTTAAGGTTGTCGAATCGTTTTATCGCGAAATGTATGAGAGCACCAACGCAAGGCAAGATCAGCCCCTGCCAAAAATCACAAACCAGAGATCAGAATTTATGCCAGAGGTAACACCATACGAAGTTAAAAAGACACTTTCAGAAATGAAAAATAATAAATCCCCTGGCGATGACGGAGTAGTGATCGAGGCAATCAAACAAGGTGAAAATAAAATTATTCAGGTTTTGGCAAAACTTTTCACCGAATGCATTTACCAAGGAAAAACGCTTTCTCAATGGAACAATGCAGTCACTCTTTTATTGCACAAGAAAAGTGACATAACAGATCTAAAAAACTACCGTCCTATCAGTCTGATATCACACATATATAAACTTTTCACAAAAATTATGAAAAAAGACTGGAAGCTAAGTTAGACTTCTATCAACCTAGAGAACAAGCTGGCTTCAGATCCGGATATAGTACTAACGACCACTTACTGGTAATAAAAAACTTGATCGAGAAGTCTGCGGAGTACAACAAACAATTGGCACTGATATTCGTGGACTACGAGAAAGCGTTCAATACCATAAACCAGCAGAAAATGTTGAAAGCATTGACAGAATGTCGAATAGATCATCGTTACACTAACATGATAAAATATGTCTACCACAACGCAACGGCTAGCGTAAGACTATCTGATCAACAAACAAATAAATTCTTTATACAGCGAGGAGTACGGCAAGGAGACACCATCTCACCAAAGCTGTTAACAACCCTTTTAGAACACAGTTTTAAGAAGGCAGATCTGAACGAATATGGTATCAACATAAATGGAGAGAAGCTCAGTCATTTGAGATTCGCAGATGACATCGTCCTTATAGCCGATCGTATGAATGATGCAATAATAATGTTGAACAAGTTATATCACGCTTCTTTAGAGGTCGGACTAAAGATTAACATCAACAAGACGCAAATAATGACTAATCTGGTGCTAAATCGTAATATTATTGTTGATGGAATGGATATTGAGTAGACTGCATCTTATAAGTACTTGGGACATGAAATTCGGTTGGGAAGAGATAACCAGACGTGCGAGCTCCCACGTCGCATAGGATTAGCCTGGGCAGCGTTTGGTAAACTAAGCTATGTATTTAAATCGGTCTTACCCATATGCCTGAAAAGGAAAATCTTTGACCAGTGTGTATTGCCTGTACTCACTTATGGAGCGGAAACATTAACACTTACAAAAAAGGTAGTGAACAAGATTCGCATAACTCGGAGGGCTATGGAGCGCCAGATGTTGGGTTCTCCCTGAGGGACCGAATCCCAAACGAAGAAATACGTCGTAGAACAAAAACAACGGACGCCGTCGAAAGAATCGCGTCCCTCAAGTGGAATTGGGCAGGACACGTCGCCAGATTGTCAGACAACCGATGGAAAAAACGTATTGTCGAGTGGAGGCCACGAGAAGAAGCACTACGGAGCAGAGGATGACCACTAACCAGATGGGCTAACGATCTGAAGCGTATTGTCAGCAACTGGATGCAAGCCGCACAAAACAGAGAAAGATGGAGAGAGCTGAGGGAGACCTATGTCCAGCAGTCGACGCGTACGGGTTGATGATGATGATGAATAGGATTAATAAGTTATGTCATAAAAAAAATATTTTTAGAATTTATGATACAATGGTATTTTTTGATGAACTGAATAACTCTGTCTAACTGGTTGGTATCACTAAGAATGTCACATAGCTGCGGTTTCAGTTTTAGCTGTCGTCTTACTTCACTGATCTGATGACATTCGGTAAAAATGTGGTTCACTGTAACTTGGCACTGGCATATTAGACACATAGACGGGACATCTGATGTCATCAAGAAGCTGTGAGTAAGTTCGTTGTGGCCTATACGGATTCTTTTTATAATTCTAACGACTTGTCTAGAGAGTCCTCTGGCGGCAGTGTAAAGTGGCTTATATAATGAAGGCTGGATTGCACTTAAGGATATATTTAAAGAACTCCAGTGGGTTTGCCATAATCTCCAGGTCGTCATCATCAGTAGCTCGACAACTCTTTTTGGGTCCTGGCTTGTTCTAGGATTTTCCGCCATTCTGTTCTGTCCCTTGCTTTGTTCTTCCAGTGGGTAATCTCAAGTGTTTTCAGATCTTGTTCCACTTGTTCCATGTATCTAAGTTTGGGTCTTCCCTTTGACCTTCTCCCTACTGGTGTTTCCTTCATTATCATCGGCTTACTGCCAAAACCAACTAACTCCACTTTTTGTCGATTCTGAGTTAAGTACGCCTTTGTACTTAATAATTATCAAAGAATGTACTGATGAAACCAGACACTTCAAAGCAGATTTTAAATGTGGGAAACAGAAGGGTCTCAAAACAACTAATTCCAATGATGACACTTTTATTCAGCCAAAAACAGATATGTGCAGTTGTCTGCACATCTCTGTTTAAATAAAATAGTATTTTATCATTTACAATATTCTAGTTCTGCCAAAACAAGACAAGTGCCTGATATGGAGGACAGTGATGTTCAAAGTTACCTAGAAGTTGACTAACTTTGTACAGCCAAAACCCGACAAGTTCCAAAAAAAAATGTTTTTTGTACTTTTTTTAACTTTCACTTCATTTTAATAATTTTTTAACAAAATGTTTCGTTTATAATTTTATTTACTTTAATATTTTTCAGTAATTATATCATTTTTAAATTCAAACGATTTTTCATTTCAAATTAAAGTTTAAAACGTCGATTCCTCAAAACTTTAAAAAGTGGAGTTAGTTGGTTTTGGCAGTAAGCCGACGTTATGTGTTTTGGTGTTTCGGTCTCCAACATTCTTTCAACATGGCCCATCCAGCGCAGACGTCCGGTCTTTATGGATGTTATTACGTCGGGTTCGTTGTATGCTGCGTATAGTTCAAAATTATATCTTCTGCGCCATACGTCATTTTCTTTCATCCCCTTATATTGTGTCTAAGGATTTTTCGTTTAAACGTACCTAATAAGTTCTCATCGCTTTTCGTCAGTGTCCATGTCTCTGATCCATATATAAGGACCGGTTTTATCAGGGTTTTGTATATTTTGTTTAATCTCCAGGTGAGAATGCATTTAAAATGCATTGGCGCGAAATTTTGCACCTACGTCCTTAAACACAAAACCATAATCTAACGCGCAAGGTTATTCGTGGATATTATACACACATGAAATACTGCTTTAAATATACTTGTATCAAGTGATGTCTTTTAATTGCCAATTTTATGTTTAGTTTGAAAAATAAAAAAAACAATTTGAAAAATTAAACTAAAAATTATTCATAGTCATTTATAAAATTAAGGATTTAAGTATCAGTAATAATTGCACAAGAGCTCTAAAATTATCGAATTTTTCCCGAGTCACTCTGACAGTTTTAATTTCACGACCCAAAGGGGAGTGAAATTATGTCAAAGTGTCACGGGGGCAAAAATTCGATAATAATTTTAGAGATCGAGTGTAATTTGTTGCGATTATTTCATGAATAAACTCTGTTCAAAACCAAAATTTTATTGTATTTTATTTATGTAAGTACAAATTAGTACAATTAAACACACAGTTGTTATTAATATTTGACGGTTGAAGGTCATCAATTTTATAATTTTTAAAATATTAATAATTGTCATTAATGTTACTGAATGTATTTTTTCGTAGCAACGAAGGGCATCTGACGTAATATAATTGACGACGGGATATTATCAAAAATTATCGGGTATAATATCACAAGAGGGTGAGAATAAATTGAAAATAATGCGACAGTTTTTAGAAAATTTCTTGTCTGGCAATAGCCACTCGAGCTCTGCGGATTGCCCAATGACAACAAATTTGAGTAAAAATGAAGCATTATTTCCTTATTTATTCTTACTGTCGTGTGATATTCGTAAGATTATTTTTTAATACGTATATTATGGATACTTTCTAAAATGCGACAGTTGTCAAAACTAGGAAACTGGTTGCCATTAAACAGAAACAATCTACTTAAAAAAATTATATCGGTAATTTTCTACAGTAAATAATTCTCAATATAATTTTAATCTGATGGGACAGTATTAAACGCATGATCAAATATCTGACTATACGAGTGGAAGTTAAAATCATCAAAAAATAATCAGTTTAATTTTTATTTCTGTAGCTTTCTATTGGTCAGGATCTACTATGAATGAAATAATCTGCAAAATTATACTCTAAATAAAAGTGTCAAAATAAATTTAACTTACAACGCAATACAATAGTGTAAGTAGAGTAGCCTCAAAAATATCTCGGTATATCCCAAAGGAATAGGATCCATTTCTCTTTGTCTGAAGTTGGACGAGAGTTTATACAACTCCCAAAAGGAAACCGATACCGAGCTTTAGATATGAAATTTGTGTAATAACACCAAAGTTATGTGATGTTCAAAGAACTTTATAACTAGAAAGCGATCCAATAAGGGTAACGAATTGGTTGACTGTTTTAAACGTTTAACCACTCTCTGATAATTTTATCAAAAGCGTTAAAGTATTCACGCAGATATGCGTCACTCACTTTGGGTTTAAAACTTACTCAACTGCGATTTATATATTTTGAGTTACCTTAATTAACCGTCAAAAATCTGTGAAGATATAAATTTTCTATACCTTGCTAAAATCAGGTTTCAAAACCGTACCCCACAACAAAAGTGTATTAAGTCACAAAATGTAAATTTTACAGGAGAGCGAAAATAATAGTATATTATTCAACGAGTATGTAATGATGGCTATTACTCACGATGATGAAGTTTATTACATGCAAGTAGAATACTATACTTTTTCTACGACCTTTTTTATTTGGATTAGTAGAAAAACATAATTATCAACTACTAACATTATTTAAAACGAAATATTTTATTTTTCATAAGAAATTATATTTTATATAACTATGGCAACACTATTAGAATTACACTCGTTGAGCTTATGAAACAATCAAAGAGATTTAAAAGACATATTTTAAGGCAATTAGGTACATGAAAAAGAACGTGTGCTCTCAATTAAAACCTATTGTACAATGAACAGTAAGTAAAACAGAATTCATTGATATGAATTTTATATCCGTAAGTCCTTTTACGAAATTAATACCAATTGTTTATTGTTGACCTTTTAATAACATCAATCTTAAAATGTCAAATTTTGAAATTTAAACGTAAAATATATACTAACCCATTATTAAAGTTAAAAATCCTTTAAACATTTTTCAAATTTAATTGTTCATATAAATTACAATGATTATTTTATTAAATAAACAAGTTTAAGTAATTTTATTTGCTAATAGGTATATTAAAAGTGCCATGCACCACTTGAATCTAACTTCAACCCGTGAGTAATGACCCGCGAGTAACTTCAGCCCGGGAGTAATGAATTATTACTCACGGGTAAAGTAATGGGTGTTATTATCTATTCAAAAATAGCGAATAACTAGTATATTATTAAACGGTCGTAGAAAAAAATTATTTTTAGTGTTTTGTAACATTTTCCATTTAATACATTAAATTTTATTTAGCAAATTCTTCTAATTGTGAATAATGATCATTGTTCTTTTTACCACTAAAAAGAAAATTTTTTGAAAATTATTGTTTTTGGAAAAACTGGACGTAACATATTTTCGCTCTAAAAAATAAATGCTTGACTGTGACTCAATCTTTATTTTGCTACCTATCCTATGGCAAAGCCGGAGCTCTATTACAAAAAATATCATACCTATTTTACAAAATTAAGGAAATGTTTGGATATAAAGAACTAAAAATATACGGACGTATTTGTAACAAAACCGTTAATACGAGTACTAAAAACTAGATAAAAGTAAAAAGACGAATTAAAAAAAAATGGTTGTAACGCAATTGTATTTTTATTAACAAAAAAATTAACATTAACTTTTTGAAGTACATAAAAGAAATAATTAAAAACTTAACAAATGCAGTACTGCCGCTATACGAGTAATTTGAATTGTGTTTTTATGCACTAGAGTCTGAAAAAATCGTGAATTATCGCTGGAAACCACTTTAGCAAAAGATCATTGAATTTTTTAGTACTTATCGGATTTAAGGTATCTCTCAAAGGAATCAGAGAATCTTCTACAGATTGATGATTTATTCAACCAACTCTTCGGTTAAGTCTATACTCTTAATTCCAAATCGAAGTCTGTTTTAAAGTACAGAATCCCAGGATTTTCTTGTTTGAATTCTGAATTACATATACACTGTTTGTGAAATTATATTTTTTTCATTATTCTCAGTTTTATTTTTATTTTGAGAGGCGATTCGTAAGAATTGCACAGTTTATTAAAGTCTTTAAGATTAGAAATTGTCATTTCATACACTTTGAAATATGTATTTGTTTTTTCCGAAAATTTTTGCCAAATGTAACCAATCTTATGGAGTAGATAATAATTTAAAACTTAAGGCATTTTTTATCCTCTCGTTCTATAACTGAGTGTATACTGTCGCAAAAGGAATTTGTGAGTGATTTCTTTTATATTATGTGGATATCTCGAAAGAAGATAAAAGTAGCACATAATCATTTGTATGTTCCGGTTTTGATTGGTCCAAATAACAATAGAAATTTTGCTTTGAGGTAATGAATGAATGTATTGGACCAAGCATGAGGCCATTTCGTTTCCACCTCAACCAGCAATTGATTCATCCCTCATTAGACAGTTTGCCTGTTTTTCCATTGAATCATAAATGGTATGATTAAAACACCAGAGTTTTAGACTGTTAAAACTTTTGACTTTAAACTTTTTGTCCAGGGCTATTGATGGACATCTCCTTGTCTATTTGTTTCAATTTGTACCATCACTTGCAATGTTTCTCACTCTGCTTCAGACGTTGACTGTCTTAGATTGATTAGAAATTCATCACATTTATCACAAGTGTCTTTTGAAGGAACAGCTAATGATAAATTAAATTCTGTATTAAAAATGTCATTGTAAAGTTATTCTTTGTCTACTTCGTCCGAAGCGATGTTTTTTAAGTCTCATTCTTCCTTAAACATCCTAAAGATTGTATAAATACTTTAGAGACCTCCTAAATATTTGTTCGCCGTTCTTCTTCGACTAAAATGTGATTCTTCATATGGATATGGATAGGCCATTATATGCTTATGAAACCTATCCTTTACCTCATTTTTTACTTTGTTTTTAGATGGCTGCTTTTCTCGTTTGTCACATTTTAAAACTCCACTTGTTTGCATTTTTTTAAGTGAACATCTAACAATAGATTGAGAAATATGTAGAGTCTCTTTTCTTCAATGGTAAAAAAATATTTCCAGTTACAATGGCTAGCTTGAGCACCTGTTCGTTCTCTTTTTCTTTTGATACACGTTTTTTCAAGATAAGAACATAAAAACTGTCTTTTTGGATCTATGGTTGTCTCATGATTCCAAAATTGTCGGTGAATGTGTGCTCTCTGAGGCACAAACTTGCCAAATTTTAAAAGATTGTGGACTTAATGCTTTGTTATACACCATTTTGGATCTAATACGTCTGAAGTGCAGAAGATATTGTTTTGCTCTAAGCGAAGTGTGGATTTAATGCTGTTCATACAAGGCTATTTTGGCCAATTTTTGTCGAAACAGCGAATAAGAAACACCAGTGAATAGAGCGGAAAATTTTAAGCCCAGTGAGCTAAAAAAGTAGAAAACTGAAATGTTGGACTTAATACAGTTTTGCTCTGAGGTACAGAAAATGAGTTGATAAAACCAGAATGTACTTTTTACTTGGAAAGCGGTTGATACAGCTTTGATAGCGGTTTGATTTTCATGACATTTGTATGTATTTTTGTAATTGATGCTAAGAAACATCATATTGTCGCTACTCGAAACACTGACCCACATATGGATAAGTCGGAAGTCATCGGGCAGCTGGAGCCAACTAGACTTGATTTCTTTCTTCTGTCATCGGCCATCAAATGCTTTTTAACAAATGTACCAACTATATAGGCTGTTTTTTGCGGCTACTACTACTTTGAATCTACTCTAACTGCGGCTTTTGTAGCCTGTAATGCCATTTTTGTGAGACTGATATATAGTCCAGGGTAATAAGGTTTTTTCCATGACACTTGAACAGCCAGTGTACTGATGCGTTTTTTCGGCAGGTAATACTTATAAGAGCAGATTGTAACTATTTCCTGCGTAGGATCTGGCGGCCATTTTTATTTATAAACAATTAAGTGTCAAAAATGCCATTTTTCAATTTTTTTTCAAATAAATGGAAAACAGGGAAACTTATGGTTTTTTAGTACAAATATCTTCGAGATTATGGAAAAATCTTTAAAATAACGTATTACAAAGTTTGATATACTCATTTGTTGTTAATATAATTGCGAAAAAAGTTCGGAATTGCAAAAAAAATTATTTTCGCAATAACTTTTGTAAAAATTAATGTACAGCTTTAAAATTTTTGTCAAATAAGGGTTCTTTGATGCTTAATATGTGATAAAAATTTCAAAGCGATTCATTCAATTGTTTAAATTTTATTCAAATTATTTATCCCAGAGAGCATTTTTTTGCAATAACACAAGTCAGAAGAAAATGACGCTAGAACCATTCCACATGTGTTAAATGAAAGGGCATGAGCTATATTTTTGACTTGGTTTAAAAAAAGTGAATAAAAAATGAATTTATTAGTAATAAATAATTATGCAAAAGTATCGTAAATCTTTCCTAATAAACTTTTTATTTTGTTATATAAGAAATTATACATATTTATTACAATTTTTTATCAATTATGATCTAGATAACATTACTTGGTAGTTGTGCACTTAAAACAGGGTAAAAAAGTAAATTTTTTTGGAAAAAGTTATTCAAAAAGTTTATAAAGAAAAATTGACGATACTTTTGCATAATTATTTATTACTAATAAATGCACTTTTTGTTCACTTTTTTAAACCATGTTCATGCTCTTTCATCTGACACCTGTGGAATGGTTCTAAGGTAATTTTTTTCTGACTTATGTTATTGCAAAAAAATGCTCTCTGGGATAAACAATTTGAATAAAATTTAAACATATGAATGAATTGCTTTGAAATTTTTATCACATATTAAGCACCAAAGAACCTTCATTTGACAAAAATTTCAAAGCTGTACATCAATCTTTAAAATAGTTATTGAGAAAATATTTATTTTTTTGCAATTTCGAGCTTTTTTCCCAATTATATTAACAATAAATGAGTATATGAAACTTTGTAATACTTCATTTTAAAGCTTTTTCCATAATCTCGAAGATATTTGTACTATAAAAATCATGTTTGACTGTTTTCCGTTAATTTGAAAAAAAAGGGGAAAATGCCATTTTTTGACAGTTAATGGTTTATAAATAAAAATGACCGCCAGATCCTACGCAGGAAATAGCTATAATTTGTTCCTATAGGTATTACCTGTCGAAAAAATGCTTCAGTACCCTGGCTGCTGAAGTATCACAAACAGGGTATATTTTTGTCTTATTACCCTGGCCTAATATTTTTAGGTACACTTAGATTACGAAGGTCTTGCAGAATTTTGTCTCTTTTTACACTCTAAAAGGCTTGTTTAAAGTCTATATACATATTACAGTGCTAGTCAAAAGTCCGTACCCCCCCTCGTATCTTTTGAACGGTTATAGCTATAATAGTGAAATTTGGAAGGAGGAAATACACGGACGTAAGCTTCTTAACTAGTCATGACAGGTGACGTAACAGTGACAGATGACTTTACAGCGCCACTGTGACAGATAATTTTAAATGGGACCTTATGGCAAGTGATACCTCGTTTGAAAGGTAATGGAAATACCTATTCAGTCATACTAATTTTGTTTGAGTTTAAGCTAATTTTGATGAATAAATGAAATAAATAAAAAATTGTAGTTTCGCATTTAATTAAAAAAATTAAAAATTCCGCCTATGATTACTTGTCAAAAAGGTTGACGTTGACGTAAAAACTACTAGAGAATTAAAAAACGTCATCTTTTTGACAAAAAAACTCATAGGCGGACATTTGAATTTTTATTAATTAAATGCGAAAGTACAATATTATATTTATTTAATTTTTTCACCAAAATCAAAATCAACATAAACCCAAAAAAATTAGTATAACTGAATAGGTATTTTGAATACCTTTCAAATGAGGTATCACTTGCCATAAAGTCCCATTTAAAATTATCGGTCACAGTGGCTCTGTAACGTCATCTGTCACTATTACGTCACCTGTCATAACTAGTTAAGAAACTTACCTCCGTTTATTTCCTCCCTCCAAATTTCACTATTAGAGGTATAACCGATCCAAAGATACGAGGGGGGGTACGGACTTTTGACTAGCACTGTATATATAGTTCTATGTCATATTAATAAGCTTTTTCTTGTGTCGTTATTAGTATAAAGATATTATCTGCACTGGCTCTATTTGGTCTGAATCCATTTTAATAATTACAAGATAAAGTCAAATACTAAATTCAAGATCATCTCCAGAAACTTGGATGCACTTGACTGTCCCACCATAACACTGAATGCCAATTCCATTGGAAGAGTGAGCAAATTTAAATTCCTGGGAAGGTGGCTTTTTAAACACTGGGCATCGGACAGGGAAGTAAAATATCGCATTGAGCAACCTCAACAAGCTTTCGTAAAATTCAGGAAGGTTCTGACCTTCTGACCTGTTCAGAGTTCAATCTTCAACTGAGACTAAGGTTTACTGAGTGCTACCTACGTATGTTATATACCACTACACAAAAAAGGAACTACTACCAGATGTGAAAACTACCGCACACTGTCACTAATAATAATACATGCTAGTAAAATCTTGTTGCATATCATCAAAAACAGATTAAAAACCTATCTACATTACCAAATACCTCAGGAACAAGCGGGGTTTGTAAAGGGTAAAGGTACAAGGGAACAAATCCTGAACCTGAGACAACTCATTGAAAAGTCTAGAGAATTTGGCGAGCGCCAAAAAATTGATGCATTTGAGATGTGGTACTGGAGAAGAATGCTAAGCATACCTTGGATAGCTCATAGGACAAACGTTTCCATTCTAAACCAACTCAATATTAAAAGCGGCTGTCTACAGTATGTCTGGAATCTGGAACGAATTCTGCAATTCTTTGGTCACGTGGTTCGCACAGGTGACGACAGTTTGGAGAGATTAATTGTTTCTGGAAACGTTCCGGGGAGAAGATCAAGAGGACGATCACCAACTAGATGGTCTGACCAAATAAAGCATTCAGCTGGAAACTCATTCTGCGAAGCTCTTAGAGCAGCTGAAGGTGGAGACCAATGGAGAAACATTGTTAGGAATATTGGAAGAAATCACGATCCTCAGTAATGAAGAAACGACAAGAGAGAGAGAGAGAGACCTACGTATGGTCGGTGCTGCTTTATGATGTCAGGGCAGGACACTCAAAACGAGGAATATAAACAGTTTCGAAGTTTTGGAAAATGTGGCTTTATCGCCGTATCCTAAAGGTACATGGCAGGCGGAAATCACAAATGTAGATGTCATTAAAAGAATCAACCAATAATGCCAACTTTTCGAAACCATCAAGAAAAGACAAACGGCGTATCTGGGTCACATCATCCGAAGTGAAAAATGCCAGTTCCTTTAACTTATAATTATTGAGGGTAAAATTTAAGGCAAGAGAGGAATGGGACGCAACAAAATTTCCTGGCTCCGAAAAATAAGGTAATGGACAGGGACGACATACAATCTCTGACACATTGCAAGAAACAGAGAGTTAGTGGAAAATGTGATCGCTAATATCGCACCCTCAGTGCAAGACTGCAGTAAGTCAAAATAAGTAAGTTTCGGGATAAAGACAATTTTGTTTATTTTCGTGTTAATATCGGTGAAATAAGACACAAGTTTTAAGAAAAATTAACATTTGATTATGATTTTGCATGCTTTTTAGCGTATATTACATTAACCAAAAATATAAATTTAAATAAAGTAATATTAAAGCAAAAAAAATTAGGAATTTCAAAGTTACAACAGTTTTGCACGGAAAAAATTGTTAATCACTACAAATGTAGTATTAGAATTTCAAAGTTACAACAGTTTTGCACGGAGAAAATTGTAAAAAGTGTAGACACATTTACTTTTACAGTAAAACCTGTCTTACCGGCCACCCGCCAACATCGGCCACCTGTACTAAGGGCCAGTTTAAAAATTCCACAAACCAATTTTGTATATCTAGACTACAACAACTGGCAATACCGGCCACCTTTCTATATCGGCCAATAGTCCTTTCATTTTAAGTGGCCGTTGCTGACAGGTTTTAACGTAGTTGCTGTCCTCTTCTCGTACATCATCTTGTGCCAAAATATTTTTATAAAAACTATGGTGGGCTTCTTGTATCATAACTGAATGACATAAGTATACCAAATCTTTCTTTTTGGCCATTTGAATTTTTGTCTGTTCTTTGGCAAGTTTTCTGAGAATAGATATTTTTTTTGACCTCTCAGTATTACAATACACAAGTTTTAAGATAACTGTTTTTCCTTTCGTGAGAAAAAATACTTTTTGGTCGTAAATAATAATTAGTCTTAATTTATGTGGTTTTAATCCAATCTAACAAATAAATGGTCAAACGACATCGCACAAATCTTATGGAAAATAAATACAATATCACACAAAGGACATAAAATTTACACTAATAGATTAGTCTCGAAAATCTTTGTTTATTGTCTTAGCCGTTAATGAATTACGTAGACGCGCTGTATATTAAAATTAAACAACACAGATATAGATATTAAAATAACAAATATCTTACTTTTTTCATTGCTTGTTATCGAATCCGTTGCAATGTTCCGTGCAAAACTGTTGTAACTCTGTTACATTAGAGTTACAACAGTTTTGCACGGAAGTTATGTTCAAAAACGCAAAATAGTTTAACTGTTGTTGTTGTAATATTTAGCCCATTAAGCATTTGAAAGTTACTAAAATTGTACAGGGGATAGATATGAATGTTTACAATCTAATTCCCTGATTATTTCATTTTCATAAAATTTTGAGTTACTGCAGTCTTGCACTGAGGGTGCGATATCCATTAGGGGATTTGCATCTAAAGAAGAAGAAGAAGGTAAAGCCAGAAATAAACCACAGAGAAATGAAAGTGACTGCAAAAATGTTTGCAAAAATGTTGATAATTTCCATTAAGTTAAGTTATTATTTTTTTATAAGTATTTCTTATCCCATACTAATAATACCTTTGCATATTTCATCACATTGTGTAGTTATTTCGTGCACTATTTATCTAAAATAAATCTTTCAGCTGAATAATCAGACTTGCAATTATTATTAGTTAATAAGGTAGACTGAAAATCTTGTTAGTCTTCTTTTTTGTAAAGCCACTTAAACATTTGCAAAAACACCACTGATTTATTCCAGAGGCATCGCCAATTTAGAGCATTCACGAAAGAAAACTAATTTTAGCGAAAAAAACTTTTGCTGCCAATTTTGTTTTCGTTGATAAACCTCGAAAGTTTGTTAACTAGGTAGTTCATATAAATTGTGGTCGGATGAAATGCTAACAAATATCCGAAGAGAAGAAGAGCTCTTATGGTTCGAACTCAAATTAGTTATATTCTCTTTCATATTCTTACTCTCATTTATTGGCTACGTAGAAATGAGAAATATTTCTCTTTGGAATAATAAATAGGTTGATTCAGGGTTGGCTGGGGTATTTTAAACGGAAAGTTCTTTAAATTTTTGGTGACGTTATTAATGGTTTTATTCTACCCTTCGCCAAAAGTTAGAGTGACAAAGTATTATGATGGTATGATTCGGTGGTATTTGGAGCAAATCGTGAATAAAAATATACTGCAGGATAATCTTGTACAGTATGGTGGAAATGAAAGAATAAATTCGTTATTTCCTAAACTGGCGACTTTACGGAAAAATCCCGAAACAGGTAGATTTTTATTTTTAAATTATGATATTTTGGCAGATAAATCACAAAAGAAGTGATGTCATCCATTTCGCGTGATGACATAATCGATTAATTTTTTAAATGAGAATAGGGGTCGTGTGCTAGCTCATTCGAAAAGTTATTCAATTCTCTATTCACAGGGTGTCCAAACACAGTTTTTTATATTAAATTAATTGACAAAAAAAGAAGAAGGTATGTAACTTATTTAATTCAAAATACATTTACTACTGTCAGAAAACAGGAAAAAATGTTTATTCGAAAAATAACATTGCTTTGTGCTTAAATCAATTGTTCGTACTCCCAGAAAGCAGATGCCTAGCGGGAGCTGGCTTTAACATTGAATTTAAGCTAAAATCAATGTTTGTATTTCAAATAAACATTTTTTCTGTTTTCTAATAACAGTAAAAAGTATTTTGCATTAAATAAATTACATATATTCTTTTTCTTTTGTCAATTAATCTAATTTAAAAAACTGTTTTTGGACACCCTGTATAAATAATTATGTTAATGTTTACATTACTGAATAGAAAATTGAATAGCCTTTCAAATGAGCAAGAACATGACCCATATTCTCATTTAAAAAGATTGTCGATTACGTCATCACGCCCAGATAGATGACGTCACGCGTGTGATATATACGCTAAAATATCATAATCTAAAAATAAAAATCGACCTGTTTCGGGATTTTTCCTTAGTGTCGCCGGTTTACGAAATAACGAATTTATTCCTTTCATTTGCACCATACTGTATAGTAAAGTATAATAGTGAAGATAACTTTCAAACGAAGGTTTACGAATACCTCTCTAATTTTTATAAAATAAATATATTTATAAATTATACTTTTCAAATAAAGAAATTTTTAAAAAGCATAAGTGCAAGTAGAAGGCTAGCCCCAACAGAGTTTGTGAAACAAACCTTCTGTTAGGATATTTTCAGACAATAAAAACAACATTATATAATATCTCTGACCTTAAATACCATATAAATACCGCTACCGTTGCTGAAAAAAAATCTACAGTCTACAGGTGCAAATCTATAAGTGCTAAAGTCAACAGTCGGGGCCTTGCGTTTGTCAGCAGCAGAACATACCTGCACCATGTAAAATAGATCTAGGTATGCACAATAAGTGACCATTGTTTTGAACGAAACATATAATAACTACCGGTTGTATGAAATCGACTCCTATATCCCAACTGTACTGCGCAGCTATTTTTGTATCACCAGGAAACTGTAGATGCATCTCTCGATATATGAGATGTTCAGGAAAATTTTCGATGAAAGGCACTACTTATACGAATTCGAGGATCCGCCGTGAGATTTTTGAGAAACGTCGAGCTGGAATGAACATGAACCTGGAGAACCTGGAGGACGCTCAAACGCATACCTACCGGCGATGCCCCTGTACAATAAAATCTTATTAAATGGAATATCGACGCACTTTGCGAATGTGAGGAAATACAAAATCTCCTTCTTTAAGTACCGTGCCCAAATTTTAGGCGTGGGTAGCTTCCATAACAATTTGCCGATATCATTCACGATCTTGTGCGGCATGTAACAATTGATCTGCTGATAAGCCAACCCATTGACGAAGTTTTGGAGCCATGAATATTTCTTCCGACCAATTCCCCCTTTTCCGTTGATCTTTCCATTAAGTATTAACTGCAGCATCCTGTATCTGCTACCTCTCATTATGTGCCCCAGATATTCAAGTTTTCTCTTTTTTATCATCTTGATTAAGTCACCTTGGTCTTGACCTACTCTGTTTAAGACTTCTCTGTTTGAAATGCGTTGAACCCAAGATACTCTGAGCATTCTACGGTATTACCACATCTCGAAGGCTACTAATTTGTTCGTCATGTTAACCTTCATGATCCAGGTTTCACATCCATATAGTAATACAGGATACACGTAACATTTTAGGAACTTGATTCTTAGTTGTAAGTTCAGCTGAGAGTTTCTCAGAATAGACCTAAGTTTCATAAATACTCCTCTTGAAATTTATATACGAGTTTTAACTTCTTCATCCGGATTTATCGTTTCGTCTATCCAACATCCTAGGTATTTAAAATGGTTACTTTTGTTATTGTTTCATTACTGACACTTAGTTGCATAGGGCCGACGTCTTGTTTACTAACCACAAGTAACTTTGTTTTTGTTTTATTTATGGGAAGTCCGTCATTGGAGCATTCTCTAGTGACTTGATCTATAAGGAATTGAAAATCTTCGATACTTTCAGCCATGATCGTGGTGTCTTCTGCATGTCAGATATGGTTAATAGTTTCTTCGCCGATTCGAACTCCACATTGTCCTTCCAAGGCTTCGTTAAAAATCATTTCTGAGTTTTCACTACGTAGGGTAACAATAGTACAAATTTTAGTATTATTAAAATATAGAAGTCTAAAATACGGAGGAGAAAGTATAACTCTAGAGATTACAAAACTTATACAAAAACTAATATTGCACTGCAAGATACCAGACACATGGAGAAACAGCATAATGATACCAATGTTCAAAAAAGGAGACAAAGAAGACCCCAACAATTATAGAGGTATAAATCTACTGAACACCGCATTAAGCTAACCAAGAGGGTCCTAACCAACAAAATCAATAAACTAACAACTTTATCAGATGAACAACAAGGATTCAGATCCGGAAGATCCTGCGTAGACGCCGTATTTGCATATCTATGCTATATAGACCCGACAAAGGCTTTCTATCGCATCCAAGTCGAAGACGTCTTACATTTACTGTATAGAAGAAACATACCAATCAATATTATACAAACCATCGAAAACATCTATTTTCATAATCGAATACAGGCAAATATAAATGGAAAACTAACGCAGTTTATACCAGTACAAAGCGGCGTCAGACAAGGTGACTCATTAAGCCCACTGCTCTTTAATATAATAATGGACAAAATAATAGAAGCAGTAAGTAAAGGTCATGGTTACAGAATGGGGAACAAAGAAATCCAAATATTATATTATGCAGACGACGACAACACAATAATCGCCGAGACAGAAAGACCATCTCCAAAGATTAACAAACATCTTCAATACAACAGCCAAGAAATACAATATGAGAATATAAGCAGAAAAAACTAACTGTATGACAACATCTAAATACCCACTATGATGTAAAATCGAAATTGATGGGAAAATAATAAAGCAGGTAGCATGGTTTAGATATCTGGGAATAGATATAACCAGTTACGGAGATGTTGAAGAGGAAGTACGGCAACAAAGCTTAAAAGCAAGTAAAGCGGCGGGATCCCTTAATGACACAATCTGGAAGAACAAACACCTAAGACAAGACAAAAAAGCAAGAATCTATAAAGCAACAATTAGACCTATACTGACATACACGGCGAAGACAAATCCTGACACGTCTAAAACGAGACGACTACTAGAAACAACAGATGAAAATACTCCGACGAATATCAGGGAAAATCTGTTGGATAGGGAGAGAAGCGAAAACATAAGAAGATCATGCAGTGTAGAAGATATAAATGGATGGGTGACAAAATGCACGAAATAAGTCACCAAATGGACGAAGATATATTGGCAGATCAAGAAAAAGATAGTGCGATAACTTAAATAATTTAGGAGGCTAATATTGAAGAAGAAACAGGGTTTAAAGCCTGCATACGAGAAGGAAGAAGAAAGAAGATGAAGAATATAGAAGTCAATTCAGAAAAGGATAGGGAGCGACATATGGAAAACTATTTGCTTAACTGGAACTGATGCCAAAGTTATATAATATACAACTTATCCCTTCTACGATGATATTGGGTACAATATGTTAAAGTTACCGGTAATAGCTAACTTGCCAGTAGAAACGTGAACACACTACTGAAATTCCATAGTAAATATGCATTTATAAAAAAACTATACACCATTTAAAGAATTCTCACGCTGGTATTTCTTTGGTGGCTCAGCTAGCATCCAGCCTGGTTAGTTTAACACTGATGATGATTTTGTAAGAAAATCGAAAACGTTCTGTTGTGATATAGCCCTTAAAGTGATTTTAATAAAAGTTTTTATACCTTTTACAAAGGATTTTTGGTCGTCTTCATAATATGATCAATCCGGTTCCGGGGCTTCACATTGTTTTTTTGAGCAGTATTCGTTTTTCCAATTGGTAGGTTGCTAACCTTGCCAATCAACCCTCCACATTTTATCTGGGCTTGGGACCGACTCGGCTGTGGTCCTAATACCTCTCTTCAAAAATGGAAACAAATCGGACCCGGAGAATTACAGAGGAATTAACTTATTAAACACGACATTAAAATTAACAACCAAAGTGATAACAAACAAATTAAATGAAATTATAACATTAGCAGAAGAACAACAAGGTTTTAGGTCGGGAAGGTCATGCACTGACGCTATATTTATAATGAGGCAAGTTCAAGAGAAATCGTTGGAATACAACAAACCGGCATATTTATGTTTCGTGGACCTTAAGAAAGCATTTGATAGGGTCACATTAAAGGACGTTATCCATTTGTTATATTCGAGAAAGGTACCTCTAGGAATAATTAAAACGATCGAAAATATCTACCAGAGCAACACAATAAAAGTAAATGTGGACGATGAATTAACTGACCCAATTGAAGCCGGCAATGGGGTAAGACAGGGGGATTCCTTGAGTCCTTTATTGTCCAACCTGATCATGGACGAAATAATAAAAAAAGTACGAACTAAAAAAGGATACCAAATGGAAGAAAAACAACTTAAAATAATCTGCTATGAGAACGATGCAATACTAATCTCTCAAAGTGAGGATGATTTACAACGTATGCTGCATCAATTCAAAATAATCGCCAGAAAATGTAACATGTTAATTTCCTCACAAAAGACAAAATGCATGTAGACGAAGCAACGAAGCATTAAACCTAGGAATTTTGTGCAGTAAGATGAATCGTTATGCAACTTTTTGCATTCGATTAGAGAGAGTGTCAGGCAACTTTGTGAACTAAATTCATCTAGGGCAAAAAATTTTGTGCATAAGAAAATGCATTTTAAAAGTGCATCTCAAAGAGGTGAAAATGAAAAATCTAGAACTCGGGCAATATTGATGAAAATGAGTTGAATTTTTATAATCGGGGGTTTTCTGGATCGCTGAGTACAAATTTCATATCGGAGATGGTCTCCAAGGTACCTGGTGTCACGGTGGAACTCGTCGCCTAGAGTTTTACGTTATAATCATTAAAAATCAGTCAATATCCATTACTCGGGGTTTTTGGGGTCGCCGGCCACTAATTTACTGTTGGCGATGGTCTCCAAGATACCTGGTGCCCAGGGTGGAACTCGTCGCCTGAAGTTTTATGTTAAAATCATTCAAAATCAGTCAATAACCATTACTCTGAGGATTTTGGGGTCGCTGAACAATAATTTCATGTGTTCGATGGTCTCCAAGGTACCTGGTGCTCAAAGTGGAACTCGTCGTCTAGAGTTTTATGTTATAATTATTACAAATCATTTAAAACCATAACTTGGGGAGTTTTGGGGGTCGTTGAATATGCATTTCATGACGGTGATGGTCTCCAAGGTACCTGGTGCCCAGGGTGGAACTCGTCGCCTGGAGTTTTATGGTATAATCATACAAAATGAGTCAATAACCATTACTATGAAGGTTTTAGGGGTCATTGGGCATCAATTTCATGTTGGCGATGGTCTTCAAGGTAGGTATAAAATAATCTAAAAAATACGTGTTAAATTAAATGTAAGTGCACGTATTCATAATCAATGTATTTGTATAATATAAATAAAAAATTAGTAAAAAGTAAAATAAAATAAAAAAATATATTTACTTACTTGAAGTTACACAAATTTCTCTCTTCTGCAATTTCGAAAACCGAAATTATAAAACAGCGCAGCTATAGACTGTAGATAATGAAAATTCCTTTAATACCAATCTTAAACAGCTTGATATTATAATATTATTATTTATTCTGTAATTAACAAAACAAGTATAAAATATATGACTTTTTCAAAACATCAACATTAAAAACTTACTTTGCTTTAAATACGGTATCACTTTTTAGATGTCTTTTTTAGAATTAATTAAAACATTTTAAAAGAACAGAACTACATAAAAGTGTAGCGTGGAGGTATTCACATATATACTATGCTTTGTTTTTAAACCAGGAGCAGTAAAATAAAAAGACAGATTCACACCCAAGAAAGTCAATAGAAAAATCACCATATACATCTTCTTTTTTGGTTGATCATATCGGCCTTCGACGGTAATCCATTAACATTATATTATAATAATACGTCGCTAAAGAGTTCTAAAAACCACTGTTTTTATTTATATAAAAGCAGAATAGAAATCTAAAAATTAAAATAATACCGCAGAAAACACAAAATGTCGCTGATATAACTTAATTATCCTTGAAATGCCAATTATGTCAAAATTTCATAAATGTCATTAGTGTCAAAATTTAACGACAACTGCTTTAAAAGCGACAAAATTTTAAAATAATTTTTAAATAGGTAATTTTTTAGGATACAATATAAAAGTGTTTTAAGAAAAATTATTAATGAAAAATATATTTAGCGACCCCCAAAACAACGAAGAAATGGATATTGACTGATTTTGAATGAACATAACATAAAACTGCAGGCGACGAGTTTCATCCTGGGCACCAGGTAACTTAGAGACCATCGCCGACATGAAATTCGTACTAAGCGACCCCCAAAACCCCCAGATTAATGGTTTTTCACTGATTTTGAATAATTATGACATAAAACTCCAGGCGACGAGTTTCACCCTGAGAACCAGGTACCTTGGAGACCACCGCCAACATTAAATTGTGTTGAGCGATTCCAAAAACCCCCCGAGTAACGGTTATTGACTGATTTTTAATGGTTATAACATAAAAAGCTAGGCAACGCGTTCCAACCCTTGGCACCAGATACCTTGGGCACCATCGCCGACATGAAATTCGTACTCAGGGACCCTCAAAACCACTAGGGTAATAGTTTTTGACTAATTTTGAATAATTATAACTAAAAGCTCCTGGCGACGAGTTCCACTTTAGGCACCCGGTATCTTGGAGACCACCGACGACATTAAATTCGTGGTCAGCGACCCCAAAAACCCGTGTAATGGATATTGACTGATTTTTAATTATTATAACAAAACTCCAGGCGACGAATTCCACACTGGGCACGAGGTACCTTGGATGCCATCGCCAACATTAAATTCGTGGCCGACGACCCCAAAAACCCCCCGACTAATGGATATTGACTGATTTTTAATGATTATAACATAAAACTTTAGGCCACGAGTTACACGGGCACCAGGTACCTTGGAGACCATCACCGACATGAAATTCGTGCTCAGCGATCCCCAAAACCCCGAGTATAAAAATTCAACTCATTTCCGTCAATATTTCCCAAGTTCTAAATTTTTCATTTTCACCTCTTCGAGATGCACTTTTAAAATGCATTTTCTTTTGCACAAAAATTTTTGCCCTAGATGAATTTAATTCACAAAGTTGCCTGACACCCTCTCTAATCGAATGCAAAAAGTTCCATGACGATTCATCTTACTGCACAAAATTCCTAGGTTTTGGGCTTTTTAGTGCTTCGTTGCTTCGTTTAATGGTTATAACAGCAGATCCAATAAGATGTAAATTGGAGCTGGAAGGTCAAATAATAAAACAAGTGATGGAGTTTAAATACCTAGGCATCACACTATCTAGCTACGACAGGCTCGAAACAGAAGTGGAAGATCAAGTGAATAGAGCAAACAGAGCCGCAGGTTGCCTGAATGACACAATATGGAAAAATAAAAATATCGGAAAATAAAGGAAAGGCGGAATTTACAAAACAGTCATTAGACCAATAATGACATACGCGGCAGAAACACGACCCGACACAAAGGACAAAAAGATTGCTCGAAACAGCGGAGATGAAAACCCTATGAAAAATCGATGGTAAAACTCTATGGGACAGAGCTAGAAGTACAGATATACGACGGAGATGCAAGGCGTATAACATTAATAACTGGGTAAGAAACAGAAAAATAGAATGGAATGACCACATAAGCCGAATGACAGTAAATAGGATAGTCAGGACAGCGAGAGACGGTTCCCCAATAGGAAGACGATCAGTGGGAAAACCACGAAAACGATGGAACGACAACTTACTAGAGGCACATTGAAAAAACAGACAGTTATGTCTATACAAAAAGAAGAAGAAGAAGAAGACAAAAGATATTTCAATAAAACTTTTGTGATTGATGGTATACATCCGTCTACAGGAAAAATTCTTTCTTTTCCCTGTGGATGTTATGGATTCTTCAGTATTGTCTCCAAGTCCACCCCTGTGTAGTAAAAGACCATATGAACCAATGCGTAAATAGAAGTTTGAGTGACTACTATAGAGTCCCGATGTAAATTTCGGTATGAGAATTCTTGTCACGTAATACCTCTAAACCTTTTGCGGCCGGCATTCGGCGGAAATTCCGCTCTATATCCGTTGTGTACGATTTTCGGCGGAGGAGAGTGCCTGAGCTTACCGAGGGACTACCTGACTTCTCTGGAGGATATACGGAGCTTTATTGCACAATCCTGCATCATTACGCAATCGTTAAGTTGTTTACGACTAACTTCAGACTGTTTTTGGCGAACTACGAAGCATACCGATTATAGTGGATAGAAATTTATTACAATTTTAAGAAGACGTAAAGTACAGTATGGAATATTAACAGTAAAAGCACAAATCGACTTTGTGGTCCGACATATATATCTACAGTTTTAATCTACTCAAATCCCTTCTTGAACCATTATATAACTAATATAAATTAGTATTTCTTGGTTTAGGTTTAATAAATAATGTTTTAATCAACGTGTCGGCAGGTAATCCTTGCGTTTACACCATTCTAAAAATATACATACACATGAAGACAATATATGTAATTATTGTAGAATATATTAAAAAACTTACCCACACGTAAACCGATACGCTAACAATAATGGATAGGCACAGAATTAAATTTTAAATCTGATATGCGGTGTCCTATTTATTATTATTTAAATGAGATTGAAATATATTTTATTTGAATTGTTCTTTTTTTTGTCATTGACTGCATTAGTGTTTCTTTTATATGTATACTAAATCGTATAACTCCCACTTCTGCTTCTCAATCTCTCGGTTTTTAAAATTTTGATGTTTTCGAAGTGACATATACGCTTCTTCTCATTTTCATGCTCGGTGTTTTCCTTGTCGTATTTGTGGGAACGAATTCTGGATTGAAGCAGTTGACTAGTTTGCCCAATAGAGACACATCCATAGTTAGTACATGATATTTCGTAAACAACATGTGATTTTTTAAGTTTTAGAGTATTTATTTTCAGAGGAATCTTTTCCTTTATATTTTATTTATTTTCAGTTTGGTCAAATATTTATTTAAAAGATTGTTGTCTGTATGAGCCGCTGCTGTATTGTGTTTTGCTAGCAGATTCATTAGTTGTTCGGATAAACCTTCTATATATGGAAGGGTTGTATACATAGTCTTGGTACTGTTGCTTTTGTTGGTATTGTTGTTGTTGTTGATATAAAATTTGTTTAGTCTCGATTTGAATATCCAGGAATATATTAATTGATAATTATTGTTTAAGAGGAGATCTTTCGCTTTTTTGAAGTGAAAACTTCTTTAGGGACGTTGTGCCCTTTTTAGATGGGGAGAAAAGTATTGAATTAGCGACCGTCATCCCGACCGTCATTGCTTCGATGAACTAATTTTTGAAGTGAAAACTGCTTTAGGGACGTTTGCACTTTTTCGATGGGGAAAAAGTATTAAATTAGCCACCGTCATTGCTTTAACGAAATAAATTTTTGAAGTGAAAACTTCTTTAGAGACGTCGTGCTCTTTTTAGATGGAGAAAAAGTATTGAATTAGCGACCGTCATTGCTTCGACGAAATAAATTTGTGAAGTGAAAACTTTTTTAGGGACGTTTTGCACTTTTTAGATAGGGAAAAAGTATTGTGTTTGCGACCGTCATCACTTTGCCGAACTAAATTTCGTACGTATAAATATTATATATATTGTTGTAGAATTGTTTTTTTGGAAAAATTCAGAAAATAAAGTTATATCAAAGATCACGAGATCATAGATTTTCTTCACCCTGTATATGACAAAAAATTGTATAGAGTCTAATTTAGTTAATAAACAGTGCTTTTTCGGGGAAGGTGAAATCATTAATGTGGTTTTCGTTAATGGGTTTTTTGAAAAGGATTTACAGACAATGGGTCGAAAATATTGGAAAATGCACCAATAGGGTTTTTGTAAATAATTCGTAGAATTATTTAAAATTTTAAATTAAAGATTTTAAAGGTAAACAGATTTTATTGAGTTTAAAATGTAAGGCCTTTTGTTTAGTTCTGTGAAAAAACACAGTAATTTGATGTCTCTTAAAATTTTAACAAAATGGAAAGTTGGATACAAATTGAGTTGGTTTTTTAGGAAAGGAAAGTATGAATGTTTTGGGTAGAAAAATATCGATGGAAGGGATGAGAATGTGGAGTCTGAATTTGAGAGAGAAAATATAGTCACTGTGTGATTAATATCGGGAGAGGGCAGTCCAGTTTTTGAAAAGTGAGAAGTCAGTGTAAAGTGGTGAAATCGGCCTTTGCGAGCAGAATCAAGTTGAAACGAGATTGTTGACCGGTTGAGAAGTAAAATTTTTCTGTTTCCGAGGAAGAGTCCTTTGTTCTGTCTAGAACGAGTAGCTGATTGGTATCTATTTGCACAAGATATCGAGCAAGCAGAAACTGAGGAGAATTCGAGCGAGTCCTGGGTTTGTTTGTTTTTGAAGCAGTTTGGACGAGAGGGACTTTGTCGCAACATCCCAAGAGTACGTAATGAAAAATCAAGGACGACGCAATCTGGGAGAAGAAGGAGTGAAGAAACAGAAAGGTTAGTCAAATCATTTGTTGAAACTGAGAGAGTTCGTTTTATCCACACCATCTATGCTATTATTTTTTTGTATTGAACAGTTCTATAACTCAGTTAGTCATTCCAACTTTAAGCAATCAATTCAAAAGAAAAAAAGTAAATGTTTTTAAATTTAGTATGAATAAATGAATTTTTTTTAAATAATTCTTTTTTGTTAAAACAAGGAGATATCAGAGTTAAAACTTGATTTATTAATTAAGAAATTGTTGCAACAAATTTAGATTTTAGTATTTTTGTTAAATCTTATCTATACGGCATATTGGATAAATAAATAATAGATTAAATTTATATGATATTGAATGTGTTTAATTTCCCTGTCTTATCCTGTAAGAGGTAGATAAGCAACTAGAGATACTGGAAGCCACGAAGTAAAGGTATTGCATCGAATACAAAATTAGCCCTGAGAATAAAGTTTATTTGAAAAGTAAATTTGAATTTGATTTTGTTTACATAGGCAGCAATTAAATTAATTGAGTGATTAATTAAATTAAGAATTTGCTAATCAATCTAATAAAAGAGATAAAGTAGAGCTTAACAATATGTATACATAAATAGCATAGAACGTACGCAACGCGTATAGATTATAGGTATAGCACTTCTTTTTGGATGGGGAAAAAGCATTGAGCCCGTAATTTAGATACTAAAAGAAGTTTTCACTTCTGTCAGCACTCCCATGAGTGCTTTAAATTTTTTTTTTGCAGTTGGTCTGTATTCTATATCTGTTAGTTTTATGGATCTATCAGCAAATATAATCAAGGACCTCTTATCGGAGACTGGATGATGGGATCTATAGTTAAAATATCGTGCAGACCATGTATCTTTGTGGCAGTCGATAGGAAGGTCTTACTATTTCATGGGTATCGAAATTTTATTGAGTCATAGTTTTATATACTGACGACCAAAAAATACATCACCTAAAAGGACCGCCAAACGTCACTAAATAAAGTCATTCATTATTGTACTCATTTGCCCTCATTTGTGGGAGTAAAGTAACAATTTATTGTACTGAAAGAGGAATTTTTCTTTACCTGCCACCGATTTTTAACCAAATTAACCGAGATTGAATTAAAGTGGTCGATGGCAGTAATCGATTATTTATTTGATTGAACATAAAATTTATTTACTTTAATTATTAAAAATATTGTACAAAATTTACGTTACTATTAATTAAATTTATGTAAAAAAGTTAAATTCTGTAGTATTTTGCAATTATATTCATACAACATAAATCAAAACTTTACAGATTCAGTAATTAGGTATTCAATATTGATAAGAACTATCGATTAAACATTGAAACCGATCATCATGCAAAAGCACTCTCTCATTATTGTCATACAAAATTTTTATTTGGTCTAAAATTAAAAAAAAAGTTAGGTAATAATGCAAAATAAAGTGTGAAATGGTGTATTTGTTAATTCGACTATATTATATAGAACAGTGATAGATATTTTTTAATAATAATTTGTTAGTACATATATTTAGTTAGATTTTCTACGATTCATCAAGAGGAAAGTAACTGCGGGAAAGCTACAGTTCATAAAAAATAACGTAACTATTAACGGTATTTTTAATTTTTGATATTATTTTAAATATTAAAATTAGTTTGATATTTAAATAAAAATACTAATTATATTTTTATTTAAATATTAAACTAATTTAAAATATATTTATTTCGTTGAAATAATAATAATAGAAGTATACCTTCTTATGTGCGTACAAAGTACACACACTTTTCTTTCATTAGAAGGATGTAATTAAGTAAATGTTAAGTAAGTTTTAACATTTTTTATGATTGGCGATAAAATTTTGTATGCACCACGTCAGTAAATACTCTTTATCGAATTCGTCTGTTACCCGCCTCGTTCGCTCTGCTCCCTCTGCTTGTAATATCAGACTCGTTCGATAAAAATTCACATTACTGACTTGGTACATAAATAACAGTGGCGGCTGGTGGGGTAAAATTTTGGGTAGGCCACGACAGAAAATTACAAATAGCTATGTATAATACATAATATGCAAAAAAAAATTATTTTTATGTATAAAAATACTTAAAAGGTAACCGTAACAGATTTACATTTAGTTATAATTTTTAAAACTAAATAAAATTATGAACTAAAATATACAAATAGTTTACATATTTTATTATTTGGTTTGTGCAAACTTGTCAGTTACAATTCCATAATTATGTTACAAGTGGCAACGAGGCTTGGCGAAGGCCCGTTTCAATCGGGCCTATACACCAAGCATAACACGACAATATAAAAATCATTCTCCGGCAAGCTGCTTAACTTCAAACGCTTTTTGTACGGAGATCTTATGTGAGCGAGGTCGGCCACGTCCGATCGGGCCTATTAATGATATTTAAAATGCCTGAATACAATTCGATACTTTCTGTGATAATATAACAAAGTTGTCTTAACGGACGCTGATGTATTGAGTGATTTAGTACATTTAAAATTATTTACATGCTTTAACATAATTTTTAAATATTTATATCTTTTTCAATTTTAAAGCTCTTAAAATTATTGGGTAAGCCCGGCCTATCCTGTCTACCCCCAAAAGCCGCCACTGATAAATAACCATTACTCTTTGTATAATATTTGCAACACAGCTTTTCAAAACTAACTAAAAGGTTAGAATAAAAAAATTTTCGCTTACGATATGTTTAGAAAAAACTAAGTCCAAAATATGTTGACTTGTATACTATATTTCTAATTAAAACTGTTCGTCCAACTTTTGCTATTAACATGTGGGTGATAGCGATACCCGGCAAGTTTAGAAGGGCCGAAGGGCAAATAATTTAGGGCAATATATATAAACAAATACGGAAATGCTTTGCTTAGATATATATAGACGGTTGCGCTTTGGTTCCCTTCCCAAATTAAAGGGCTTCTTGGAGCCTTGAAAGTTTGCTGAAAGCGAGGAGCCCGTCAAAGCCAGGATATGGTTCGGGTTTAGCTTATAAGTGATAAAAAGGAATACATTTGAAACACAAGACAGTTATAACAAATTAATAAAGCGGAGGCAATTACCTTATACATTGATGAGTGCGCTAAGATGGAAAACATAGTAAGTTATAAAATAAAAAGGGATAAAACTAGTAGAGGTGTAAAATTATCAATAGGCTCTTATAAATTTACATTACACTACCTAGCTTTTCACCTCTAGACGTATCGGAGGAGTGTGACAAACGGTGACAGGAACTTTTATAAATAGCACAGTAAATGAACGGGAAATACGGCGATACATAATTGCCTACACATTCACCAATGTTTCTGGAAGAAGCGGTGTGTAGACAATCTAAACAGGCTACAAGTGCTCTTAAGCTGGAAAATCCAGAAGAAAAAAGATCCTATAGTCAGCTGTATACCATCAATCACAAAAACATTGTTAAAATGATTTATAAAAGGTATATTCTATTTTAAAAAATCCTTAAAGGGCTACGTCATAGAACGTTTTCGAACTAAAGAGTTTATCATCAGTGCTGTTAACCTGAAATAAGTATAACCCTTTAATGGAAGCAAAGATTAATATGAAATTTTGTCTAAAGTTAAAAAATATAATGTTTATACTTATAGGTTTCTTAACATGTTTGAGTGACAAAAATATTGGGGTTAAATCCCTTTAAATGTTAAAAGTTTAAGTTGTCGAAGATTAAATTTTTATGTTAATTTTAAACGCCACACTTAGATAATGTAATACGATCATTTAAATTTTATACAACTGTACAACAATTAAATCGTTTTAACCCCTATGTTTTAGTAGCTCAAGCGTGTAAAAAAATCTACAAGTATAAGCATGATATATTTTTTAACCTTAGTAAAAATTTCATATTAACCTTTGCTTTGAGTAAGTGATTGTGATCATTTCATTAACTGCACTGATGGTGAACTATTTAATTCGAAAATTTTCTGTGATAAAGCGTCGCAGCGCTTTAAGGAATATTTTAAATAAAATAAATCTATTATACAGGTATTTGAACTAATTTTTTAATGCCAGAATTAACTCAAAGCCAAACTATGTGGTTTTGTTTCGAGATGGTGGAGTATCTTCTCTAATGTGGGGTCGAATTTTAGAATCTTTGGATCGAATTGTAGAAACCACGACAGGCAAAGGTTCGTGTGGTCAATTTTTAGATTTTTAACCAAAATTGTTTTGTCTCTTAGAATTTTACTATAAAATACATTTTTTTTTATTTAGATTCTAAGTCCTGATACTCCTAAGAACAGATGATTATTAAATATCAAGTAATTTACAATTAGCGTACAAATTACAAAGTATGTAAACCCGTAAAAAAATCTGTGTTCTTATTTTAGGCGCTCATAATGGAACCTAAATTTTTTAATTAATTAACTAATTAATTAAATTATATGGCCGGAGGATTTAGAAATATAATTTTACATGTACACCAGCCAACGAAAATCAACCAACGCTATGACAATATTTAAATTAAATTAAGGCTAGAACTGAATTTTAATTGAAATGAAAACAAATTAAAGAAACAAAAAAAATTAAAACAAAAAACATTATTTTGATTTAGAGAAAATCGAAGAAAAACGTCTTCATTTCTGTATTAATTTTAGAAATAATAAAATATGCATTAAAACACAAAAACTTTAAAGCTCGTTGGTAAATTAATTACCATGACAATTGAAAATTCATTAATTTTTAAAATATTACTAGCTTTATAAAAACACTATAATAATACGAAGTATTTTTTTAGTTAGTAATCTATGTGCAAACCCGACATGTCTATTACAACGAATTTGAAATAAGTTGGGAAAAAGTTCTAAAAACGTTATTTCTTTTTGAAGTAACGTGCCTTGAAGTGTACTTTTTTTGTTTGGCTATTTCTACGCATAATACATGGTGACAGTTAAGTATCAGAGTTTTTTAAATTGAAATTTAAAGTAAGTATTCTTCAAAATATTTTTTTTAGTTTTGTTAAGACTGTAATTTGTCCTATATTTTCTAAAGAGTCACAATAAGCTCATGCCAGTTGTTTGAGTGGGTTAGACGAACTTGAAAACATCTTCCAAGTCTGTCACATAGAGGTTCAATTAGACTGAGGTCGGGGCTAGAAGTTGACCAATTCATACGGACAATCCCGACGTATTATGACTATTTATTGACCATTCTAACACTGTAAGGACACGCGATATCGTCAATAAAGATACAATTATCCTTGATACTATTATAGGACCTTTATCGACAAGTATATACAAACATCGAACCTTTACAGCCCAAACCATAAGTGAGCATCCACGATATGGAGGTTATTCTGTCGGTAAAATTGCATTGGGCAAATCTGTCTTCTTGTCTTGTATTCTCCAGATTTTTTCGCGACCGTCTAGTGAACTCAAGCAAAACCTGGACTCATCCAAGAACAAAACATGATTCCTATCTGTGTAATTTCAATATTCGTGTTACCTTGCAACAGAATAGCAGAAAAACTGGCAAATTTATATTTTGTGGATCTTAAGGTGGCATTCGACATGGAAAAATTAAAGGACTTTATCCATTTATTGTACATAAGGTAGGTGTCTCTAGGAATAATTAAAACAATCGAAAATATCTACCAGAACAACACAATAAAAATGAAAGTACTCTCAATTGAAGCTGGCAATGGAATAAGACATGTAGACTCCCTGAGTCCTCTATTGTTTGACCTGATCATGGATGAAATAATAAAAAACTTAGAGCTTAAAATGATGCCAAATGGAAGAAAAACAACTTAAAATAATCTGCTATGCAGACGACATAATACTAATCTCTTAAAGTGAAGATGATTTACAACGTATTCTGCACCAATTAATTATAACCGCTAAAAAATATAACATGTTAATTTCCCCAAAAAGGTCAAATGCATGGTTATAACAGCAAATCTAATAAGATGTAAATTGGAGCTGGAGGGTCAGATGATAAAACAAGTCATGGAGTTAAGATATCTAGGCATCACACTATCTAGAGCTCGAAACAGAAGTGGAAGATCAAGGGAATAAAGCAAACAGAGCCGCAGGTTGCCTGTATGAAACAGTATGGAGAAATAAATATATCGGAAAATAAGTAAAAGGCAGAGTTTACAAAACACTCATCAGATCAATAATGACACACGCAGCAGAAACACGACCTGTTACAGAAAGGACAAAAATAATGCTAGAAACAGCAGAGATGAAAATCTTTCGAGACATCGATGGTAAGACACTATAAGATAGAGTTAGAAGTGTAGATATACGATGGAGATGCAAGGTGAACAATGTTAATAACTGGTTAAAAAACGGAAGAGTAAACTGTAAAGACTACATAAGTGAATGACAATAAGTAGAGTAGTAAGGACGGCGAGAGACAGTTCCCCAATATGAAGACGTTCAGTGAGAACACCAAGGAAACAATGGAATGACAACTTACTGGAGGTACATTGAAAAACAGATAGTCATATCTACACAAAAAGAATAAGAAGAAGAAGACTTGCAAAAGCAAGTCGAGTGTTTTCGGTCGTCTGCGGTATTTCACGAATAGCTGTGAACATCGCTGGTTTTCTGGTTAATAAATTCGCTTGATGAAATCGCCGAATTAAGATCCACCTATTTATATCCGCATTTTAGACTTTATTCATGCGATTTGCCAGCTCAACGGAAGCTAGTTGTCTACTTCTTAAATACGAAGAAACCAAAAATCTGAATCACTGAATGTCTCTTTGAACAGTACAATAACTTACATTTAGCACTTGAGCGGCATAACATTGGTTACGACCATTTTGCACTAAACCACGGCTCTTGTAGCATCCGTTTTCGTTAACTTAAATGTTTGAAAAAAGAAGAGAAAGTCCTATTGTTTATAAAAAATGCCATACATTTTTTTATAACCCCTAATGGACTCTGAAATCTACCGGAAGAGCAATAAGCGTTTGCGTTGACGAATGTGAGACTGACATACTCGTATGTAGAGTATCCCTCCAGTGGGTGATCTCCTATTAAAACCTTGCTAAGTTTCAATTTTGTATTTTTTTAACAATGAGAGTACTTATTGATGTTTATATTTCCTTAGAAGCTCAAACTTCCCGAGTCCTGTAGACAGGTCGGCAAGCAGCAGACGGATAACTCTACGCACTTTGTTGTCATCGGGCACATTTAGACGGTTGGTGAACACGTTAGGGTGCACTGATACTCTTTCACTGTAATGAAAACTGAACTGGTAGATGAATTCCTTAATGAATTCCAAGCTTGATGTTGCGTAGAATGACCCTGTTGGTGATGTAGAATGATGCATCAGCGATGGTTCACAACATGAAGGCGTCCATGTTGGAGTTACTGTCGGTTCCCCAAATTTGTGTACCATAGGTCCTCACAAGTTTGATATTAGCCTTATACAACAGTATTTTGTTGTCCAATAATAATTTGGATTTGCGTGCAATCAGCAAATACATTTTGCCAAATTAAGGCCCAGCCCTTTCTTTTGGTGAATAGATGCTTCTTCCAAGTCAGCCGTCGGTCCAAATCCATGCCAAGATATTTAGCATCGTTAGCTTGTGGGAGGTGGCACTCATTGATTTTTACTGGTTGACATGTTTTTCTGCATAAAGTGAATGTCACTTGTGCAGATTTCGTTTCATTAACACTGATACGCTATGTTTTTAGCCAGTTTTGGATTTAATCAAGGTTTGTCTGAAGGTTATTTGTGGCTAAGGCCGGACCGGTGTAACATGACAAGACCGCCGTGTCATCAGCGAATATTGCTACAGTGATGGTTCTTGTTCTTGGGAGATGAGCTGTATAAAGGAGGAAGAATATATTGGATGAAATGCAGTAAGTTTACTTAGGCTTTCTTCTTCCTTTACGTGCCATCTCCGCGACGAAGGTTGGCAATGATAATTGCTATTCTCGTCTTAGATGTTCACTTCTTAAGTTCAATATAGGGTTTTAGTAGTAGATAGTGGCGATTGGGTAAGTGCTCTTTCAATTTAAGTTGTAGACCGCTATGCCACACTTTTTTAAATGCCTGTAATATAGACAAGAAGACTGCTGAGCAATATTTTTTATCTTTCAGATCCCTGTAGATTTGGTTAGCTAATCTGTGTACCTACTCAATTTTTCCGTGCTTTTTTCGAAAACCAAATTGATGATCTGAAACCAGTTTTTTAACTTTATTATCATTTCAAGCCTACTAACCTTAGTGTAGGAAACAGAGGTTGAACCTTGCAAAATGGACACAAGTCCGGTTTTATTTTTTTTCTGGCATATCAAGGGGTGTTTATTATAAGACTAACTTTTTCTGAAAAAATTTCGCCCCGGAACCCCCCTTTTCACCCCTTTAAAGGGGGTAATTTATGGTTTTTGCAGAACGTAGCCCTTCCTGTACCTTTTACAAAAAATTTCTTTTATAGAAATATGAATAGGACTATATTTTCTACGATTTATTTCTGACAGCATCTCTCTATCATCCACCGTTTAGCAAGGGTGGCGCCCCAAAGTTGACAAGTTTTTAAAAAAGATGTTTTTAGAAAAAATATATTTTTCGCTAACTGTAACGGAAATTAAAAAGAAATGCTACGGATATTATTTACAAATATATGATTGATTTTTTCGTATAGGTTTCACTTAAGGGTAATTGCCCTTTTTTTAATTACAGGGTATTACATTTTAAAAAACCCCTTTTTATACCATCTGAACCGTTTATGCTAGAGTAAAAAGACTTTCAGCGATTACCCATGTACTGGTGTTATTTACAAATTTGTATAATGCACCCCCATTTTTCCCCGGAACCACCCAAAAAAGAAGAAGAATTAATAAATAAAGTGATTTTCTTGGAATCCTTCACACACAATGCCCTTCATTAATATGCTTCATATATCATTTTGTGCAAGTTATTATTACCCATGCATGGACACTAAACGCGATTTCCTAGTGCAACCCTTGTAGCCAAAAACAATAAATAAAATGGGGGGTTAAATTTTTTTTTTGTTTTTGCTTTTTGATCCATATGGGCATATGCTTCATCAATAGTGCTTTTCAAAAATATATATGGTTATTGCAACATCCCTGCGCAAAACCACCCCTATCCTTGAAAATATACTGCAGAAACTACCCCTATACCTTATCCAGCATGTTTTTACGATTTTCTCATTACCTATTCATTTTTTTTTAAACAAAACTTATACCAGGTTAAAGACCACTATTTACTCTAAAAATTAGGTCCTATTCATTTTTTTCGTTTAAGCAACCGTTACGGCACAGTGGCGCCGTAAACCTCATATATGCTTTGACGGGCTCCAGTTTTTGTTTATTTTTTCGTCATCTGTTTGTTTTATTGATAAAGTACTTATGTAAAATAAAACAACACAGTGTAACCTACAAATCATGACCTATGCACATTTTACATTCTTTGCTCCCCAAAGCTACAGTGGTGGCCCAAAATAAATTTTTTCATATTTTCGCCACCTACATGCATTTTATTGCGTTAATGCTAGCTTAATAGCACAATATTCACCCCTAAGTGGTCGCTAAGCAGTGGCGGATCCAGGGAGGGGTGATGGGGGCTATCACCCCCACCCCTCTCAAACCAAGTGATATTATATTTGAAGATTATAAAAATATTCATTTATTTTTATAGAAATACTTATATAATATTAATATTATTTTTATAAGAATTACTTTTTATGCTTTAGCGACAGTGGCGGATCCAGCATCGTTAAGAGGGGGGTGCCAATTGGTTAAATTTCTATAAAAATAAATGAACATTTTTATAATCTTTGAATATAATATGACTTGGTTTGAGAGGGGGGGGAGGTGTTCACCCCCATCACCCCTCCCTGGATCCGCCACTGCGTAGCGACCACCTAAGGGTAAATATTGTGCTGTTAAGGTAGCATTAATGCAATAAAATGCATGTAGGTGGCGAAAATATGCAAAAATTTATTTTGGGCCACCACTGTGGCTTTGGGGAGCAAAGAATGTAAAATGTGCATAAGTCATAATTTGTAGGTTACACTGTGTTGTTTTATTTTGCATAAGTACTTTATCAATAAAACGAACAGATGACGAAAAAAAAACAAAAACTGGAGCCCGCCAAAGCATATATGAGATTTACGGCGCCACTGTGCCGTAACCGTTGCTTATACGAAAAAATGAATGGGACATAATTTTTAGAGTAAATAGTGGTCTTTAACCTTGTATAAGTTTTGTTTAAAAATAATACATAGGTAATGAGAAAATCGTAAAAACATGCTCGCCAAGGGATAGGGGTAGTTTCTGCAGTACATTTTCAAGGATAGGGGTGGTTTTCGCAGAGATGTTGCAATAACCATATATATTTTTGAAAAGCACTATTGATGAAGCATATGCCCATATGGATCAAAAAGCAAAAAGCAAAAAAAAATTTTCAACCCCCCATTTTATTTATTTTTTTTTTGCTTAAGGGGTCGCACCAGGAAATTGCTTTTGGTGTCCATGCATGGGTAATAATAACGTCCACAAAATGATGTATGAAGCATATTAATAAAGGGCATTGTGTGTGAAGGATTCCAAGAAAATCAATTTATTTATTAATTCTTCTTTTTTTTTGGGGTGGTTCCGGGGAAAAAATGGAGATGCATTATACGAATTTGTAAATAGCACCAGTACATGGGTAATCGCTGAAAGTCTTCTTACTCTAGCATAAACGGTTCAGATGGTATAAAAAGAGGTTTTTTAAAATGTAACACCCTGTAATTAAAAAAAGGGCAATTATCCTTAAGTAAAACCTATACCAAAAAATCAGTCAATTATTTGTGAATAATTGCCGCAGGATTTCTTCTTAATTTCCGTTACAGTTAGGGAAAAATATATTTTTTTTAAAAACATCTTTTTTAAAAACTTGTCAAATTTAGGGCGCCACCCCCGCTAAACGGTGGATGATAGAGAGATGGTGTTAAAAATAAATCGTAGAAAATATAGTCCTCTTCATATTTCTATAAAAGAAATTTTTTGTAAAAGTTACAGGAAGGGCTACGTTCCGCAAAAACCACAAATTACCCCCTTTAAAGGGGTGAAAAGGGAGGTTCCGGGGCGAAATTTTTTCAGAAAAAGTTAGTCTTATAATAAGCACCCCTTGATATACCAGAAAAAAAATAAAACCGGACTTGTGTCCATTTTGCAAGGTTCAACCTTTGTTTCCTACACTACCTAGAGCTTTTCGGAAACTTTGCATAATAGTCTTAACTGCTTAGTTTTAGCGAATCTGCCACTTTCTGGAAAAATTTCAGAGTGCACGTTGGACGCGTTTCCGCATCCTGCGTCATTAACATATTTACGTTATCGTACTAACAAAACGCGGCTGTAAATTTGTCGGCCAAGAGATCGACAATCTTTATCAATAAAATATAATTAGGGGAAGTCGGGTCAAAGTGAACCGTTGGGGCAAAGTGAACTATCTTTTTAAATTGTAAATTATTCGCGCCAGTTATACAGTTTCAAACGTAAATTGAATATGTTTAAGTTGGTAACAGTGTGCTTACGACGAGAACACGTTTGACGAAAGCTGCTAAGTTGTGGATGAAATTTTTATTTTATCGTGGTAAAATTCTAATCTGGTAAGTGTGTAATCTAATGTATAACTCAACTAGTTATTATTACATTCAAACGTTGTTAATCTATTAGGTTATGCATCTAATTAGAGATACTTTTGCAAGAAAACGAAGATGATATGTAATGACAGTTTCACATTACATGTCAAATGTCAAAAAAGTACCAGTGTGGGGTAAAGTGAAGTTTTTCACAAGGGGCAAAGTGATCCTAGGTTCACTTTGCCCCCACTGTTGTTTTGTAGTAGGTAGATTTGTAGAATGTATTTATTGAAGGTTGGAGGTTAGAAACTATATTTAGTCGGGATTTGTAAATCTCGGTTTAATAATTATCCGAGATTAATTTACTAATTCTTGTATTGCCTAAAATTAAACCGGATAAAAGACTACTATAGATATATTATAAATTAGTTGTTTGCTGGAGTGAGTACACTTTTAATGTTGAGAATTTTCTCTTCAAGGTAAAATGGTTAGAACGTATGTTCGTAAAAGAAATCAACAGTCTTGGTCAGAGGAATCGATGAAAAATGCTATTGGTGCTGTTCGGGAGGGAACATTAATATATAAAGCAGCTGCTACACAGTTTAATGTGCCACCAGCAACGTTATTCCGAAGACTGAAATTAAATAGAAAATCTGACCTGGCAGCAAAGAAAGGGCTGGGTAGATTTAGAAAAGTATTTACGCCAGAACAGGAAAATGAATTAAATGAGCATGTACTTGACATGGAACGACATTTGTTTGGTTTAACGATTCAGAATTTTAGGCACCTTGCCTATCAATATGCCGAAAGAAATAATATTCCGCACACTTTTTCTCAAGAAAAACAACTAGCAGGAAGAGACTGGGTTTCCAAATTTATGCAAAGACACCATAACTTATCTCTTCGAACACCGGAGGCAACACTTGCAGCCCGAGCATCTGCATTTAATAAAGTAAATGTCAAAAAGTTTTTTGATCTTTTAAAACATCTTATGGACACTTACAAATTTTTTCCCAGTAGAATTTATAACTGTGACGAAACCGGAATTAGTACAGTTCCAAATAGACAATCCAAAGTGTTATCTCTTAAAGGAAAAAAACAGGTCGGTAGCCTCTCATCTGCAGAGCGAGGTACACTCATCACTGCAGAAATTTGTTTTAATGCAGCAGGTCAATATATACCACCTCTGCTGATATTCCTTCGTGTAAAAAATAATCCCAACTTCTCAAGGAGTCTACCACCTGAAAGTATAGTAGTTCCTCATCCTTCAGGTTGGATGCAAAGTGATATTTTTGCACCAACATGGTTCACACATTTTATAAAATATGCTAAGCCAACAGAAGAAGACCCAGTGTTACTTATCTGTGACGGTCATTCAACACATGTTAAAAATTTAAATTTGATTTTAATGGCAAGAAAAAGTAACGTTCACATTATTATAATTCCCCCACACACGTCTCATCGTTTGCAGCCTCTTGATGTTGCGTTTATGTTTCCGTTGAGTTCATATTATAGCCAGGGTGTTCAGAATTGGCTAAGAAATAATCCTCAGAAAGTCGTGACGATACATGATGTGAGCGAAATATTTGGTCAAGCATATATGAGGGCTGCAACACTTGAAAATGCATTATCCGGTTTTAAAAAAACGGGAATTTGTCCTTATGATAACAACATTTTCCCAGATATGGCATTTACGGCTGCAGAGGTTACTGACCGTCCTCTTTTAACTTAAAATAATGACAATGGCGGTGTAGAAAATATCACTCGTGATACTGCAGATGTTGTCGACCGCTGTAATGCACCCAAAAATAATTATGTTTGGACTGAAAGTTCCAGTACGGTTAGTAAGAAAAGCAGAACAAATGAAAATCTACCACCACTATCCACTAATAAATTTTATGGTCATACTTTACAAATAAAACAAACTCGTTCAACATCTGATGAAGTTCAAGGCGCTGTCAAAAATTCAAATATTTTAGACAACTTGGTGCCATCAAGAGATGTATCGCCTATCCATAAACCCTCTAGCTCGTCACATTATCAGCTGCAAAACGTTTCGGTAGCTAACGAACTCCATACCACAAGCTCAGCCAATTTTAGTCAAGCGATATCCCCAAGAGATATAATGCCTGTCCCTAAAGTAGCTCCTAAAACTGCTCTGAGAAAGGAGAGAAAAAAAGGATCTACAACGGTAATAACATCTTCCCCTTACCTTGCTGACCTGAAAGCTGAAAAATAACAACAGAAGGCAAAAATAGTGAAAAAAGAAAAAAAAGTTGCAGTAAAACGAAAAATTGCTGTTCCAGAATCTTCTGACTCCGAAGACCATGATGTTGATGACGTCCACTTGTGCGAAGATTCCAGTGACACGGAAACCTTCAGTGATTAAGATGTTGAAATTTTGCAAACAAACCAGCTTAATGCAGTTCCAACGAAAAATGTATTTGCCGAAGATTTTATATTAGTTCAACTAACTAATGATAAAATAAAAAAAGAATTTGTTGCCCAAGTTAAAGATCCATTAAAAAACGGGCATGAAATAAAATTTATGAGACAGTATAGAAGAAACTGGAACATCTTCGTCTTTCCAGAGGTAGATGATATCTCGGTAATAACTGCATCTCAAATCATGGGAAAGCTTCGCCATAAAAGACTCAGATATGGAAAAATCCAGTTTATATAGAATCTTTTATGTTTTCAGTTTGTTTAATTGTATTTCCTGATAAAATGTTTAATTGATCTGATATGTTTTACTTTGCCCCAAACACAAAGTTCACTTTGCCCCACTTTTTGCGACTTTTGGGAAATATATCTACAGCATATTACATAAAACTGTTTTTTAGTTATTAGATATTGGAATATGTAGCCAAATGGTTCTGCTATCGTATGAACAAAAAATAGTCGTAATTATTATCTTCGTATAAGTCATATTATTTGACAAATCTTAACTGGTTCACTTTGCCCCGACTTCCCCTACTTTCAATTGAAAATTTAACAAAACTACCGCGCTAGACTGACATCTTGCGGGTGTCGGACTCTACGATTTTGTTATTACAAAACTCTTAATTTTCAATTTAAAGTACTTATATTTAATTAATAAAGATTGTCGATCCCTTGTCCAAAAAATTTATAGCCGCGTTTTGTTAGTCGGACAACGTAAATATGATAATGACGCGGGACGCGGAAACGCGTCCAACCTGCACTCAGAAAGTGGTAGACCCGCTCAAACGAAGCAGTTAAGACCATTTTTAAGCATACTATGGACTATAACATTGGGAGCAGGCTTACTGGCCTATATGAGGAGAAGACCTCCGGTTTTTTTCCGTACTTGTAGATAATGATGATTTATGCAACCTTCTAGGTGCAGGGGAAGTAACTCGTCCGTAGCATTGCGTTGAATATGAAGGTTATGAGTAGACTTAGGCAAATATGCAAATAAAAAAGTATGAATTATGCGCATAAATATGCAGTATTTTATGAAAAAAATATGCAGTTTTTTATGCAAAATATGCATATTTATCTAGAAAATATGCATGTAATAAAAAACAATTACAATATTTTTTTATTTACAAAAATACTTACAATATTATAAATACATAACACAGACAATTATTTTAACATATAAATATTATTTTGAATTGTGGTAACAATAGATTATCAAATTATGGCTTCTATCTTTAGCCATTAAACTTATGGCTTCTATCTGAATACATATATTTGTAAATAGAAAAACTTCTTTCGACATCAGCTGATGTAACTGGGACATTTTTCAAATTTACTATAATAGATGGTTCTAAATTAAGTGGTTCGGAAAATGTCCCAGCTAGTACTGGAACCACTTCAGAAAGAACCTGGTAACCACTATTTTTTTCCATTGTTACTTTAAATTTTTGAAACATTTCCTTTCCAATAGTACCTTTAACGTTTTGAAACAATGACTCAAATTCTTTTATTAAAACTGTACTCTCTAACAATGATAATTTGAAGGATTCTAATTAAGTTATAGTTTTCTGGACAAAACTATAATTTGATTTTATGAATGACAGTTGCTGTTGGAGGATGTTATTTTGGAAAGCTTGCTTAGCTTCCAATAAAGACTGGCAAATATCGTCCGTTAAAATGTTAATTATTTTTTTTTAAATCAACAAAATGATCAACATAGGTATTAGCTGCTTCCAACCATGTTCCCCAACGTGTTAAAATGGGTTGCGTTGGCAGTGAAACAGCAGGAAGCATATATCTGTAACACTGTGTTCCTACAGGTGATTTCAGGAATACCTTTTTGACGCTCGCTATTAAACTGTTAACTAGTGGAAATTCTTTTCTTACTTCCTCCGCAACTGTGTTTATTCCATGCTCTAAACAAGTAGCATGCATTAAGTTTGGATAAAATATTTTTAAATTTTGTCCTGCTTTTACCATATATGGTGCAGTATCAGATAAAGTAAGCAATAATTTATCATTAGGCACAGCAGCAGGAAGAAAAAAGATTGCTAATGCTTCTTGTAGAAACCGTGATATTGTTAGAGCGTTGGTTTTTTTCACTTGCTTACAGGAAATTTAAATACGATTTTGGAAAGGTTTCATCGCTAAATACACCAATCAATAAGTACACAATGTATCTTCCTGACGAGTCAGTGGTCTCGTCCATACATATGTAAAAGTAATTATTACCTATTTTGGCTTTTATGTTGTATAACAAACTGAGGAGTATAACAAATTGACATTATTTCTCTTTAGAGTTCGTTCACTGGGAATGTTTTGTTTGCAATAATTTTTTAAAAAAGAACTAAAGTTTTCATTAGATAATTCTGAAAGCGGTATATTAGAAGATACTAATGCACGACACAAGTCTTCGTTAAAAGTTTCTTGTTCGGTTTGTTTTTTGGAACTTGACTGAAAGCACTTGGACACTGAAGGTTGATATTTTTCACCAGATGTGGTTTTTGCTTTTTTAGCTAAATGTTTCGCGGTTCGGACATGCTGATCTCTTTGAATTTCTTTTTGGTAAAATCTAAAAAAGAATATAAATATTCTATAGTTGTACCCATTTATAAAATCTAAGATTGTAGAAATCAACTTAAAATGAACCGTTTTTGCATAACAATTAAAAGATTTAAATTAAATCAAATAAAAATCGGTTTAGTAATCTTGAGAATGTCAAGAAATGACTGTGCAAGAAGGAAGAACCCCCAAATAGTTACAAGAGTCTATTGGTCTTCTCTGTTTACATTTAAAGGAAAAATACTGTGAGCATAAATTAAAAGCACTTAATTAGTTAATTCCAATATATGATATGTTTTTGTTTATAGGAAAATTAAAGCAAACTATGCTATTGCTAGAAAAAAAATGTTAGCGACCTTTCAGTAGACTATTGAATGATTTGAATTTTAAATAGGTATCCTATTTTTTATCGCAAGGAGTTTAAAAAATGCTTGAAAAAAGAAAAAGTACATCGATTTATTGCGAACTAGCCTTGTGTCGGTACTTTTTTTACATAATCTCCAATTTTAAAATCTTTGTTTGTACCACCGTGTAAATTTTTAAAATAAAATAAAAATAATACGTATGCACTTACGGTTTTGCCACAACAAGAGCAATAAACTTTATCCATATCCATAGATAGCTCCTTGTAAGGTTTTATCCAAGTTGAAATATTGCTTATTTTCGGCATTTTCAAAGCACAATAATTATTTACAATTAGAAATACCTACACGTTGTTTACGCCTCCAATTTTACAACAAAAGTGAAACCAAGTGAAGCTGACCGTCAAAATAAAAATTTTTACCTAGAGACATAAACTGGCAAACACAAATCCTTAATTCCAGGACAAAAACGTGACAAAACTATAAGCCGCTATTAGTTACTATACCAAGAATTTGAATACCAAGTGATAATAAAACAAAATTAAATATTGGAATTTTCATGCTATTTGTAAGTTTGAATATAAAAATATATAGTTAACACCAAATGTTCAAATGATATGCACTTTATGCTTACTTTTATAAAAATATGCAAAATTTGACATTTTTGCATTTTTATGCATTATATGCAAAATAGGCAATTTGCATATTTGCCTAATAGCCTAATAAAATAAAAAAAAGTCAAAATGTAAATTCGTACAGGTTAAAACAAATTTTATATCAAAGTTTAGATGGGTAAAAAAGATATTTTCAAGAAAGTATCCAAATCATACAAGGGGATCATTGTTTAAATAATTAAAAAGGGGTCATTTTTGCAAAAAAAATATTATTTTAACTGCTGAGGTCATTCACTTATTAATGAAGGTCTCTTGGATTTTTTTGTACAAAGTTGAAGGGTAAATCTTTCACATAAGACTTACTAAATTAAATTTGACCCCCTATTTATTTAAATCATTGTATATAAAACTTTAAAAACAAATTTGCAAAAAATTATTTTAAGCGTTTTGAATAAGCACTATAAAATATCTCATTTTACAGACTAAGTTGCGCTATGTTACCAGTATTAAGCAAAAAAAAATTGGTTGAAAAATATTTAATATTTTTTGAGATATTGAATTTGATTATTAAATGTTACTATATTTTCAATTGCAAAAACGCGGTTGTTGTCAAAGAAATATTCACTTGCTTAAGATCTCATTATTTTTATTTTTATGTATATTTTCGATAAATGTATTGATAAATTCAAATTTTAATTAAACTCCCCACTAAAATGGCATTTGAAAATTATTCAAATTTGTTTATAATTTGTTTTTTTAATAACGTCGCGGGGATTAAGTATTTTGAAATGCCGTTTCAATAATTGGGTTCCTGGGAATTTTTTACTAATTAACAAAATTTTTTGTCGTTTTTTCTTCTTCTTTTTTTTTTCTTGGAGTTATATTACTACGGGCTCTTTTAGGGTTAAATTTTATTAAGAATGTCGAATCTCTGAGTTGTAGATTCTAGACCTCAAAATATTAAGATTGGTCAAAAATCACTTAAATAAAATGTGGCTACTTACTAAGTTACAGGGTGTTTTATTTAAAAATTTAAAAATTATTTTTACCAAGTACTTTAAAACTATTTGACGTATCCTTATCATACTTGGCAGATAGTGTGGCTATTATACACTCTACTAAATTGTAATTAGTAAACGTCTCTAGGTAGTGCCTCTGGCACTACCAAGACCAAGATGGACAGTATCTACACTTTTTGACAAGTATGATAAGGATATTTGAAATACTTTTGAAGTACTGGGTACAAAAAAATTTCAAGTTCTAAATCAAACATACCTATTACATAAATATTATCTATTTGTATCCAGTACATACTTTAAAAGTATTCGACACATCCTTATCATACTTGGCAGAAGGTGTAGGTACTGTACACCATACTATATGTTAAATAAACCTTGACCCTTAAATGATTGACCCTTCCCAAATTCTACGCCACTGAGTGAATTACTATTTTAGCGAAATTTTTCGATTCTCCAATACTTTGTATGTAATTAACTTTATTGGTATCGATAAAGTCATTAGTTTGAGAGATATTGGAAGTTTAAAATGAATGAATGAATGAATCAAAATAACTATGCCGTTTCATTTTTAACGTCCAATATCTCGAAAACTATTGACTTAATCGTTACCAGTAAAGAGTACAATATTTACATAGAAAGTATTGGAGAATTGAAAAATTTCGCTAAAATAGTAATTCCCCCAGTGGCGTAGAATTTGGGAAGGGTCAAACATTAACTATCCCCCGTCGTACGCCTCTGGCACTAGCTAGAAACGTTTACTAATCACAATTTAGTAGGGTGTATAATAGCTACACTATCTACTAAGTATGATAAGGATACATCAAATAGTTTTAAAGTACTTGGTAAAAATAATTTTTAAATTTTTAAATAAAACACCCTGTAACTCAGTAAGTAGCCACATTTTATTTAAGAGATTTTAGTTAAATCTTAATATTTTTAAGTCTAGAATCTACGACTTAGAGATTCGACATTCCTAATGAAAATTAACCCTAAAAGGGCCCGCAGTAATATAACTCCAAGAAAAAAAAAGAAGAGGAAAAAAAGACAAAAAAATTTGTTAATTAGCGAAAAATTCCCAGAAATCCAATTATCGAAACGGCATTTCAAAATATTTAATCCCCGCGACGTTATTAAAAAAAAAACAAATTATAAACAAATTATAATAATTTTCAAATGCCATTTTAGTGGGAAGTTTAATTGAAATTTGAATTTATCAATACATTTATCAAAACATACATAAAAATAAAAATAATAAGATTTATTACAGGTGAATATTTCTTTGGCAACAACCGCGTTTTTGCAATTGAAAATATAGTAACATTTATTAACCAAATTCAATATCTCAAAAAATATTAAATGTTTTTAAACCAATTTTTTTTGGTTAATACTGATAACATAGCGCAACTTCTCCTGTAAAATAAGACATTTTATAGTTCTAATTTAAAACGCTAAAAATATTTTTTTGCAAATTTGTTTTTAAAGTTTTATACATAATTATTTAAATAAATAGGGGGTCAAATTTAATTTAGTAAGTCTTATGTGAAAGATCCAGCCTTCAACTTTGCAGAAGACAATCCTATATACGTTCATTAGTAATTGGATGACCTCAGCATTTTAAAAAGTAATTTTTTTGCAAAAATGACCCCTTTTTAATTATTTAAACAATGATCCCCTTGTATGATTTGGATACTTTCTTGAAAATATCTTTTGTACCCACCTAAACTTTAATATAAAATTTGTTTCAACCTGTACGAATTTACATTTTGATTTACATGTAGTGTAATTTTATTTTACTAGACTATAAGTCTATTATGAGTTTGTAACATTTTCCAGGTACTTGTAGGATTTTTCCAGAAATTAGATCGAATCAAGGTGCCTTTTTGTTTTGATTTCATGTTTTACAATGTGTTGGACTTCTTTTATAATAAAAAAATTAAAAAAAATATATATATAAATGATTAACTGTACTTCTAAAAAGGTGTTTATAAATTAATTATGCCATAATATATCAAGTCCTAAGTTTTACAACTAGCAATAAATGGGAAATAGGTCAAGGTTAGAATTGTGTTCGCCAAAAATAAATAAATTTGGTGATTTTAAATAAGCTTATTAGGCATGGTTTTTAACGAGTCATCAAACATTCTACCCTAATTATACTAATATATTCAGTTAATTGTGGCGCTCAATTCCAAGCCAGCTGCTACCTGAAGTTCCTGAAAACGCCTTCCTGCAAACTTCTCCCTTAAATTTATAAAGAATTCATAAAATTAAACATAAATCATCACAATAAATAAGATGAAAAGAAAATTATCTGACGGTATTTCCCGTAACGGTAGAAAGTAATTTAGATGATTATAGCTTTCAGGAGATATTCTTTCTAAAGCTTGGTTGATTTTTCTTAATCGTTTTTATGGGAAAGTGTGTGAAAATCCAGATGGGGCAGTTAACGGTTTTAAAAAAGCTTGTAAGGGTAATCACACTTTTAAAAGTTTTGTCTTTATTATCTTTAATATATTTTCACATAAACTTTACTTACTGAAAAAATAATGGAATTTTTTCAGGCCTCTGAACATTTTATTCCTTGTACTTTATTACCTTTTCCAAGTTTTATGTTACAACTTTTTTATTTGTAAATAAAGATAATTTTAATATTCATGACATGACTGTTTTATTTGTTTAGGGTATCTATAGAACATTTAATTTGCGTTTATTTCTGAGCAGTAATTTTAATAGCCCTCTAAACAAATTTCCTATGTTTATCGATCTGAAATTATTAATTCAACTTATTACAGTATGTGGCAAAATAACCACTACTGAAAAGAATATTGAAATGTTTATGATTATTTTTACAGGGTGTCCCGGAAAATAGTCCGTTCCTTTAAGGTGTGGATAGAATACACAATTTAGAACAAAAAAGTCCTATACCTTTTTTTGTAAAGTTAACCCTTTCCAGAAAAAATATTACATTGTTTTCCATATACCTGTATTTTAATGTTTAGAAATTTAAATAACCTGGCAACATCGTACGCACTACCGAATAATAACAGATAATAAGAACTCGTTTGTGATTTACAATACCTATTTAAAATAATCCAACCTAATAGTACTTATTATGTATTTACTATTTGTTTACTAAAATTATTTTTTTTGAAATGTATTTAAATATCTATTGCATAATTTTAAGCGAATTATACATCGAAAAACACATCTTTTAACTGAACGAATATTATGTATTTAGTAAGCTTTAAATGTGTTGACTGCTGAGGGCTTTAATTGAATCACATAGTTTAATTAAATGTAAGATAACTATTAATTAAATAATTAAATATAAGATAATTAAATATATATAATACACCAGATAATGTATCATTAATTTGTTTACTTGTGAACTAAAATAATTAAGTTGTACTTACTTGAAAATAATTATTATACCTAATTAATGTTCAAAGTAACCCACTATTACGAACACAAATGCATTCATACGACAAGAAATACCGGCAAAAAATTTTGAAAGAAATAATTATAGTATGCCTCTTCATTTAGTGATCTGCAATAAATAATCAACACAATAACATTATTGGTAATGAACTCACGATTCGAAAACATTTTCGGGATTGACACTAAACAGGATTCTTCCAAATTATCTGTTTACTAAACATGGGAATGGGACTGTTTACGTTTAAATTTTCGTACCTCACATAGTTGCCAGACTTTAATTTGCATAAGAAAATGCATTTTAATTTTTTGATCAAACGGTTGCATTTAGAAAAAAATGTTATAAGAGTTTTTTGTTCTACATGGTGCCCTCTACCTATGCCTTTAAGGAACGCACTATTTTCCGAGACACCCTGTATATTTAGTATACATGATATACCCTTACAAACATTATTCACGATGACGTTCCCGGTAACACAAATATTAAAAATGCCCTTTGACGAAAAAAATATTGAATTCTGGTCCGTAATTCCCAATGCCATACGGTGGATCGGTCTGCCTCCTTCAGAAAAAGAGACTCCCTGGCCGTGTGACAAGTTGCCCCGTCCTGCTAAAACCATTATTAATTTTAAGCTTGGACCGTTTTCGCAACCTTTTCCGTATTGGTGATATATTATGCATACAAGAGACTCACCGTGACATATCAGCACATAGACCTAGCGTTGAGGGAATGCAGCTTATCATTGAACATCCAAGTGCAAAGCACGGAAGCGCCGTTTTCGTGAAAAGAGATATTCATGTAACATCAGCTCAAAAAACATGCTACAATGACATTGAAATTCTGACCATCGAAATAGGAGCCTGCACAGTTACATCTGTGTATAAACCACCCTAAAGAGACTTTGTTTTCTCCCCTCCAAAAAATTTCGCTTCTCAAAAAACCAGATTCATTCTCGGGGATTTTAATAGTCATAATGTTCATTGGGTCTACGCTTCAACTGATAAAAATGGAGATCTTGTGGAATCGTGGGCTGAACAAAACAACCTGGCACTGCTGCCTGACCCAAAACTGCCATATTCATTGCAAAGCAAATTATGAAAGAAAGGTTACAACCCTGATCTCACCTTCATCAGCATGTCTTTAGAGGACCGTTGCGTCAGAAAGATATATAAGCCTATACCAAAGACACAACATAAGCCCGTGGGAATATCCGTACACAGCGCTATAAAAGCTCCCAAAATCCCTTTCAAACGAAGGTTTAATTTCAAAAAGGCGAACTGGGAGAAATATACTGATGAATTGGAAACACAAGTGAAAAATATAGTCCCGATCCCCAAAAACTATGATGCGTTCATCAAACTTGTAAAACGAACCTCATGTAAACACATACCCAGAGGATGTCAACAACATTACATATCTGGTCTGAACGATGAAGCAAAAGACATTATGACAAAGTACACCGAAGAATATAGTGAAGACCCATTTAGCGAAGTTACGTTAGAGATAGGGGAGAGACTGCAGCAAATACTAAGCGCCTCCAGACAAGAACGGTGGAGCGAGACTTTAAGTAAAATGGATATGACGCACAGTAGTAAGCAGGCTTGGAATATGATCAAAAAACTTAATGGTGATCCCACAGAGGTGAAAGAGCCATGTGCAATAACGCCAAATCAGATAGCCCACCAACTGCTTCTGAATGGCAAAACAAACAATCGTTGCAAAACGCTAAAGATTATAAGAACTCAAGACCAGGAAACAACTCTCTTGCAAAACCCATTTACCATCGAAGAGCTTAAAAATGGTATTGACTGTATGAAAAATGGAAAATCCCCTGAGGTGGACGAAATCCTAACAGAGCAGATAAAACACTTCGGGCAAAAAGCGAGGCAATGGGTGCTCGATCTATTTAACATCTGTCGCTCTACCTACCAGATTCCACAAATGTGGCGTAAATCAAAAGTAGTAGCCCTTCTGAAACCTGGTAAAGACCCTGAACTACCGAGTAGCTACCGTCCGATATCTCTTCTATATCATTTATATAAATTGTATGAACGCCTCATTTTGAACCGCATCCAGAAAACATTAGATGCAAAACTAATCCCACAACAAGCAGGCTTCAGACCAGGTAAATCATGCACAGGCCAAGTGCTGAACCTAACAGAGCACATAGAGGAGGGATTTGAGCAGAGGGAGATAGTGAGAGTAGCCTTGATAGACCTCACAGCGGCCTACGATACGGTAAACCACAGAACCTTGCTAAGATCTATAACACTGTGCTTGACTATGACCTGGTAAATAATATTAGATCATTCTTGTGTAATAGACGCTTCTAGGTTGCGCTAAATGGAAAGAAGAGCAGATGGAGAACCCAAAAAAATGGCCTACCTCAAGGAAGCATTCTGGCGCCGTCCCTATTTAAAATCTACACCAATTACCAACCAATGCACCCTCGGACTGAGAGTTTTTTGTATGCTGATGACCTTGGTATCGCCGTAAAGGGGAAAATACTCACACAAGTAGAGTCGACAATGGAAGAGGCTTTAAACATGATGTCAGCTTACTACAAACAAAACTCATTAAAGCCAAACCCTACTAAAACCAAAGTATGTGCATTCGACCTCAACAACCATCTGGCGCATGTAAAACTGAATGTTTCTTGGGAGGGACAACGCTTGGAACATACTGATAGGCCCAAATATCTTGGAGTGATACTAGACTGGTCACTAACGTATAAATTCCACTGTCAGAGCACAAGACAAAAGGTTTCTATGAGAAACAACTTTTTCCGGAAACTTGTAGGGAGCAAGTGGGGTGCAAACCCCCAGGTCTTAAAGTCAACAGCTGAGGCCTTATGTTTCTCAACAGGGGAATATGCTTGTCCCGTCTGGGGTAGATTTAGACACGCCCAACAAGTCACCATGGCGTTAAATGAAACATGTAGAATAATTACCGGTTGTATGAAGCCTACCCCTCTGCCATTACTGTACCGGGCAGCTGGATTCGCATCACCAGACGACCGTAGATGCGCCTCACAATATGTGGATAAGTTCAGGCAAACTTTCGATGAAAGGCACCAATTATACAGATTTGACGAACCGCCAGGAATCAGCCGACTTAAATCAAGGAAAAGGTTTATGAGAAATGTCAGCGTCGAACCACCCGGACTGTTCCCCCTACATCCAGAACGACCTAATGGAATGAACTTGGACTGGAGAACCTGGCGGACACTCAACCGAATATGCACAGGTGTTGCCCCTGTAAACCAGAACCTTACTAAATGGGGCATCAAGACAGATAACGACGCACTTTGTGAATGTGGGGAAATACAGAGCGTGGAACATCTGAGTGTATGCAGACTTTGCCCATCACAGTGCACCCTCGATGATTTATGGCTCGCAAATACAAAGGGTGTAGACGTAGCCCGATATTGGGCAGAAAAACTGTAGTGTCGGATCCAGACACGAAAAATTAAGTAAAGTGAGTCCGTATGGGCGAAAAGAGTACTCCACGTTAATTTTTTTTCTGCAAAACTCAGAACTGATAATCGTTTTACTGTGAAGTAGAATGGGGAAGGAGGAACTGAAAGCTGAAACTAGCCGTATGGGATCGAAAATAGAAATCAGACATCAGTATTGTCAAATCGGATTCGGTTTCAGTCAGGTCCAAAATTTTTAACAGTTTATAGTTTTATAGATCTTATCCAGTTATTACTTTAAAAGGTTATAAAAACTTATCCGGTTTTTCAACGGTTATTACTTTAAATTTAAATATAAAAAACTCGGTTATAAAAGGGACGAAAAAAATAACCGAAAAAAAAAGTTTATTAGGGAGTAAAAAACCAAGCTTTAGGTTATAACTGGTAGGTTTTTCCTATCCCTTATTTAAAACCTAACTGACTGACCACAATCTAGTCTTTTCGTGCAAATGATCCAATGAGAAATAATAATTACTCCATGTGATAATATGACGCGCTCGAGTAACTGCAAAAATTCGGTAAGAACAAGACGGCAATTAGTGTTCTTATCGTCTCGTGGTCGTTTTGGCTAGAACAAATCGTCCTTGTGGTAGAGGAGCCCAAGCGGTGATTTTTGCAGTTACTCAAGCGCGTCATATTATCAAATGGGGAGAAACCTTGTACCCTGTAAATGTACCACTACCATATATTGGCTCTTAATTGAGGGTAGTTTGTAAAGGGGATCCGAAAAAACAATATATCCCTAGAGAAACTCGAAATCGTCAGGTTAATTCAAATTTAAATTCAAATTCAAAATATCTTTTATTAAAAAAATTGGAAACAACACACTTATAGCAAATTACCACAATTGAATAATAAGTGTATAACGTATTAAGCTAAGGTAAGTTAAGTACATGCAAAACAGGGTATATTTCAAAGATCTGACGATATGAGCGGGACGTAACGAAATGGGTGAGTCACAAAATTTCACAAAAAAAGCGAATATTTCGCAAAATGCACGTCAAATCGAAAAATTAAAAAATACGTGTTCAATATTTTTCAAAATTATATCGAATGATATCAGACACGACCCCCCATGGAGAGGATCGGGGGTAAATTTAAATTTTTATCATCATCATATTTTTTAACATCAGATCGAAAAACTGCAAAATACACGTATTCAATATTTTTAAAAAATCTATCAAATGATAGATGAAAACACAACCCCTCACGCAGGTGACGTTACTTTAAAATCTTAAATAGGATCCCCCAATTTTTATTGCAGATTTGGATTATCTACGTAAAAATAAGTAACTTATATTCGAGACATTTTTTCGAGTTATGGATAGATGGCGCTAAAGTAGGAAAAAACGATTGTTGGAAATGGAAAATTAAATTAAAAAATGGACAGTCCCCCACTTCATTGAACACTTAAATTAACTTTTTTCGTTTTAGGACCTACTCTTCACCACACAATAGGTCCCCGTAACGTTCGAGTAACTGCTAATTAAGCATACTTTCCTCCCCTACTATCAAATAAATTAAATATAAATATCATTTTCAATACCATTTTTAAAAGTTTTATCAGTTTGAAAATGGTGTCCGAACAGGAAATCAATAGAATCATTTTAATATTGGCATTATTGTGTTTATTTAATTATCGTTAAATTTTGTATGGGTTTTTTACCCTATACAATATCCAGTCGATAATTGCATACGGTGAAACGTAAATTCAATTTTAACAAACCCATAAAAGTTACAAATTAATTTTGTAATTTTTCAATAAACCATCGTGTGGTCAACAGGCTCGCCTCAAAGAATTTAATTAAAAATGCTGGTTTATTTTGTTTTAACTGGTCAATTTTAACGCATCGAATTAAACATGTTGCTGTGAAAAAGTTTTTCATCGTAAGTCTGGTTTGCAGGACTGGCTCTGCTTAATCTGTCAAATAATGTTGGTTCATTTTACTAAACTATAGAGTATAGAGGATTAGAATAAGTTACAGACAATAAAACTTATATATGGAATCACCATGTATTTCAAAAATAATATTTATTTCTTTTGAAAAAACACCGCACGGCTAGTACAAGCTGCTCTTGAAGAATGGTGCAACCTACCACAACAAAATGTTGATAATTTGGTTAGGAACGTGCCCACGTAAACTGAAGCTTACATAAGGCCTAGAGGTGATAACACTGACTACCACAATATACAAAAAGATAAATAAAAACAATTTAATTATTCGTTTTTCATTGAAATTTTGTATGCTATTGACTTTAAAACAACTACTTTCAATTTGTTTGGTAAATATTTTATTGTTTTATTTAATTGTTATGTATTTATTATTAAATTGCTTTAAAATAAATATTACTTGACTTCGTGTGTTCGTTTTTTAAATTCGCACGGAATAGTAAGAAATATCAGATGATTCCCTATAAGTTTGGGTGTGTACATCTAAAATATGATTTAATTACAAATATAAGACTAATTCAAATTTATGGGAACTTGAGTTTTTTTTATTAAGTGCTACCCCAAGTCGGTGCAAGTGTATCATGTCCTTGTAAGGAGAGGATAATTTCAATGAAGCATGTTATTTTTTGAAAGTAAAGCATGCTTCTCTATCGAAAACATTCAATAAATTACAAAAACTGCAAAATCCGATTTCAGAAAGTGTTGCTTAGTGGAAACATTTATTTCTTCTTGTGAAAACGTTAAGAAAACCAACGAAGTAGAAATTTTACGTTACGATTTTCCACGGTTCTGCAAGTTGAAAATAATTTCCGGGGAAAATTTTCGAACCAAAAATAAATGTGGTCGAAAACACTTTTTAGCTGATCTAAAATATAGTCCAGAGAAATAAGATTTTTCTCGTGGCACATCCCCCTCCAGGCCGAAACCAAATTTTTTGAGTAGTATGGACATCTATATTAATAACCTACATGTTTCCTGTAGCTGATTTTGATGATATACATAGTTATAAATAAATGAAAATCAAAAAACGGCAAATTTTCGCTTTGTTCGTCTATAACCAAAAATTTAAGCATTTTAAACAAATTTGAGAGTAAGAAGCTCATAAATCGTCTTAAAGATTTCAATATGGCGTTCGCTGAATATGTCTATCCTTATTGGTTGTTTAGAAAATTGCAAAATTAATCATAAATTCTGAGTTTTTATAAATATTTATAACTTATGTAAAACATAACTTAGAACCTTCTTATTGCACCAATTGCTGAGACTTCTGGTGCTTAAATTATATTTTAAATTTCAAAGCAATTGGTCAAATAGTTTAAAAGTTATTTAATTTGTTTATCCCAAATTCATTTTTTGCAACACTATAAGTCAGAAAATTATGAGGTTGTAGTAAGACTTCTGACAGTTTATGGAAGAAGAACATTTATACTATTGACTTAATTAAAAAGAAAATGACAAAATGTAATTTTAAACAGTGTAAAATTATTTTGCAAAAACACGTCGATTTTTTGCTTACTTATTAACAATTAGAATAACTTTTTAACCGTTACCCGTAGAAAAATTATTTTTTCATATTTGGAAAGACTGAATTTTTGTACACATGTAGAAAGAAAAGCAATAATTGTCCTAGGACAATTAGGGACGAAGTTAGCCCCCCCCCCTTTTTTTAATTCACATGTTTTTGCAAAATAATTTTGTAGTATTTAGAATTATTTTTTGTCATTTTTTTATTTAATTAACAGTATAAATCTTCTTCTTCCTAAACTATGGGAAGTATTAGGGTAACTTCATCATTTTCTGACTTATAGCGTTGCAAAAAAAATTAATTGGGGATAAACAAGTTAAATACCTTTTAAACTATTTGACCAATTACTTTGAAATTTAGGGTATGATTTAAGCACCAGAAGTTTCAGCATTCCGTGTAATAAGAATGTTCTAAGTTAATTTTTACATAAGTTATGAATATTTATCAAAACTCAAAATTGATGATTTATTTTGCAATTTTCTAAGCAACCAATAAGGATAGACATATTCAGCGAACGCCATATTGAAGTTTTTTATACGGTTTATGAATTTTTCACTCTCAAATTTGTTTAAAATGCTAACTTTTTGGTTATAGACGGAAAAAGCGAAAATTTACCGTTTTTTGATTTTCATCTGTTTACAACTATGTATATCATCAAAATCGGCTGCAGGAAACATATAGGTTATTAATATAGATGTCCATACTATTCAAAAAATTTGGTTTGGGCCTGGAGGGGGTTGTTTCACCAACAGGATTATTTTTTTTTCATTATTTCTCTGAACTATTATGCTCCTATCACATCGGTTATGTTCATAAATATCCATATTTTGACAAAAAACAAATTTTTATTATAAAATTTTATATGAGAAATATGAAGTACTAAAAGTGCAATTATTCTAGATTTTTCTTTTACCAATTTAATTGAATAATAATAATTATTATATTTAAAATGGGATAATTTCCGGTAATTGGCTGTATACCATATTATTTAAAAAATATCTCTGTTTATTCATTGTTTTTTAAATTAAAAATATTATTTAGTAAAAGAAAATAAAAAATCCAAATAGATCATAATAAATGATTTTTGTTCAGAATGAACGATTTTAGACATCTTCAGTGAACTTTTAAGAAAACTTGCATAACATTTTAAATTCGAAAAAAATGTTATAAATCACAACAGAACATAATTTAAAACATGTATCAAAGATAAAAGAGTTTTGTTTGTCTTTCGTTTGGCCCCTAAAGACGACTAAAAATTCAAATTGTATATAATTTTAAATAAGACATTATAGACGTCAGTAGAAAATACAGTGTGTGACGTTACAAGTGTTTTTTCTATTCATAGAAAACTAATCATAGAAAATTTGTACTTTAACACAATTGTTTTATTTTCCGTAGTAAACCTTCTTTCCTTTCCTTCAATAACTATATCAAACTCCAATCTCAACAAACTTGTATATATTATTACAATGACATACGATAAATGTCATTAGAATGAAAATATTTTTCCTTTATTCCGCGACGACGAGCTGGTCAAATACCCAAGTAGGTGGAGGTCGATAAACTAAAGAAGAAGAAGAAGAATATACCTAAATATAACCATAACCGTAACCATATACTTAAACCATGTGACGTCACGGATCGTTTGAACTATTTTAAAGTACAGAAGGCTTTAAATTTGTACTTCTAAGTTATTATGAGTTTTTGAAGCGTGAAATTTTGGAATTCTCAAGTTCCTTATTGGGTTTAAGTTTACCTCTACATAATTAAAAAAGTTAAATAAAACGACATAATGCCGATAATAATGGATATAGGTTTTCGGAAACAGTAGTCTATTATACACGAAAAATACTGCAATATAAAATAATAATTAAAACGTAGAGTAACTATTAATGTGTCGCCAGCTTATGTAATACTTACTTACTTAAGCCGTCCTCTTGTACCTTACGGTGTCGAGGTAAGTGGAGAAATGAGACGTCTCCATGCCTTTCGGTCGGTAGCTAGTCTTTCTGCTTCTCTCCACCCAATATTTCTTTTTCCGCAAGCCTTTCCAATATTTGCATTCCACGTTCTTGCTGGCCTGCCTCTTCTTCGTTTGTTGTCAGATGCCGCTTTCCATACCCTCTTTACAGTTCTTCCTTCACTCATTCTCGCCATATGTCCGAACCACGATAACTGTTTCGTTTCAAGTCTGTCTAAGGTCCTTCCAACACCGCACCTTTCACGTATGTCTTCATTTCTTATACGATCACGTCTGGTCACCCCGGATACCGCACGTAAATATCGCATTTCACATGCTTGGATTTTACTACGGATGTTGTCGTTCACTGTCCACGTTTCACTACCGTAGAGTAGCACCGGCTCGTATACGGTTTGAAATACTTTCATTTTTGTCTTCAGGCTTACTTCTTTCTTCCTAATAAAACTTTTATTTAGTGCATAGTATAATTTTGTTGCACTCATTACCCTGCTGTTTATTTCTGGTTCTATATTTCCTTGCCCATTCATTGTTGATCCTAGATACTTGAAGTCCTCAACTTGTGTAATGGTCTCATTATTCAACTTAACATTTATATTTTCTTGTGTTTTCGATATTACTAAAGCTTCTGTTTTTTCAATATTTATTCTCATCCCAAATTTCTTAAAGGCTTCATTCCAAACATTCACATTTACTTGCAAGTCTTTTTCTGATTTTTCCACAATAACCAGGTCGTCGGATATATCAACTCTGACACGCAAACTTGTTGAAGTTTATACACCCCAACCCTAGTTCTTTTTACCTTACCCCTGCATTCTTTTGCAATTTCGTCCATTAGAGTGATAAATAACAAAGGACTCAGAACACCACCTTGTCTTACACCTGTCCTTGTGTAGAATTCAAGTGATGAGCAATTGTTCGTTCTTACATTATTACGTGTACATTTATATATACTCTTTATTGCTTGGATTAACTTCGGTTTCATATTTCTACGGTTTAATATTTCCCAGATCTTGTTACGTGGCGCCCGATCAAATGCTTTTTCCAAGTCCACAAAACAGAGATACAACTTACTGTTATGCTCTAGGGCTTTTTCTGATAACTGTCTCACCGTGAATATGAGATCGGTTGTACCTCGCCCTGGCCTAAAGCCGCATTGGCTGTCATCCAGTGTGGCCTCGATCTTTTCTCGCAGCTTTTTCTCTAGTATTATTTCGTAGATTTTACTAGCAACTACCAACAATGATATTCCTCTATAGTTAGAACACTTATGTTTATCGCCTTTTTTGTGTAATGGTAGAATAGTTGCAAGCGTCCAATCTCTAGGTATGCATCCGGTACGCCAACAGCTCCTTATGATCTTCCATAGTAATTGTAATCCTTCTCCTTCCATATATTTAATTAGCTCAGCCTTAATATTATCGTGTCCTGCAGCCTTGCCTTTTTTTAATTTTAAAATTGCTTCCCTGTATTCTTCGTATGTTATGGCATCATCATCTTGTTGTTCATTTAAATTGTACTCCTTCCTGTCATTCTCTATTTCGTTGTTGTCTCCCATTAATAACTCCATAAAATGTTCTCGCCATCTTTCGGTAATCTCTTCATTTTTTAATAATATGTTACCATCTTTGTCCTCTAAACCTGTTAATCCGTTTGATTTCTTTTGTCTTAGATTTTTTAAAGTCCTATAAAGCAACTTCGCATTCCCCTTACTATCACTTTCCATTTTATTTCCAAATTCTTCCCATTGTCGATTCTTAGCTTCTTTAATTTTATTTTTAACCAGTATTCTCTGTTCCTTATATTCTTGATAATTACTTTCACTTTTATTGCTTATATACTTTTCCCACAATTTTTTCTTCTTCGAAACTTCCAATTTTATGGCATTATTCCACCAAGCTCTACCTTTCAGATATCTTCCTTTCGTTACCCCATATACTTTACTCCCAGTTGCGTACACCAGCTCCTTAAAAATGTTCCATAATATTTCTATATCCTCCTCATTTTTCCAATTTGTTTTTCGTATTTCTTCATTTAATTTATGACAGTATTCTTTCCTAATATTTTCAGACTGAAGTTTGTATACTTTAATACTTGGTTGTTCGTAGCGATTTTCTTCATTTTTAATATTAAATGCCTGTTCTCTCCTTGTCTTTACTTTAGTTTCAACGAGAAAATGATCCGAGCTGATCTCATAGCCTCTTTTAACACGCACGTCCGCTATTTCATTTTTGTATCTGTTCTGTACTAATACTAGGTCAATAACGGATTTTTCGTTCCGCGAATCCATCACTCGTGGGTATTTATGAATCTCCTTGTGTTGAAAAAATGTGTTACTAACTTGCATATCATTCATGATGCAAAACTCGATGACTCTTTGTCCATTATTATTCCTGACCATTTCTCCATATGGTCCTATAGGGTAGTCATATTCATTGCTTGACCCCACTCGCCCATTAAAATCGCCTACTATTATGACCTTATGATTTATTTGGTCCATTTCGTCCTGCAATTGTTCCCAGAAGCTATCTTTGAGTTCCTTGGCTTCATTTTCCGATGGTCCATACCCAACAATAATTGTTGTCTTCTCGTTTTTACTCATATCTACTCTAAGGAGTCTTTCCGAAATATTTTTCCATCTAGTGATATTTTTATGCTTATTTCTGTGAACCATTAGGGCAACTCCTGCCCTCGCACGTTCTGACTCATTAACACCTCCAAAAATCATGTAGTGCTCATTTCTCATTTTAATACATCCACTACCTTTTCTCTTTGTTTCAGTTAATGCTAAAAAATCCATTTTTGTGTTTTCAAACTCATCAATAAGTTCCTCTTCTTTACCATTTAGACTTTGTATATTCCACAACCCAATTTTCCAATACTTATTTTGTTTTTCATTTTTTGCATTCATAGTTCTTTCATTGTCTGTATTTTTACGGTTTAGTTTTTGCATATTTTTGTCAAGACTCGCATCGATTTTGTTATATTCTCTCATGTCCATAATCTGTGCCATGTTCGTATCCATATCCATCCTCGAATTTGCAATAACTAGTAGTTTTTTAAACCAGTTGCTGCTACATTATCTCTGACTATTTCTATATTATTCGTACTATGGTTCCATCTCCATTTGGTGTCTTCAATAACGATAAAACCATAACCCATTTTTATTCTTTTGCCATTTGCCTTTTCTTTTGCTGCTATATGTCTAAGATTTTTCTGCATATCAATCTCTTTAAGTGTTAAATCGCATTCAATATATACGCGGTGTTGTCTATAACTTCTAAGATTACTTTTTGCTTTTAGTACTCTTAGTTTGTCTTCAAACTTACTAAACTCAATAATGCACATAATTGTCGTTGATCTTTTGTACCTTATTTAACTCTGCCATTATTCGTAGCTCTTTATTTAAAATATAATATTAGCTTATGTAATAATACTAACATAATCCTAATATTTCATTAAAGGTCATATGGTGGTTCCTCACACGCCCACTACATCGTTTAGACTGTTAGATTAATTGGAAACGTATTTTCCCCACAATCAAAATCCAATAATCCTTGCAGCTCTCGAGGATAAACCTTACAAACTACAGTAATTTGAAAAGTTTTTTCGGCGATTTCACCCGTAGCTAACACGCACAAAATTAATGAACAAACTAAAGTTGTACACCTTTAACACCAAAACTTTAATACAACCAATAATTTGTAATTCCGTTCTCTACACTTAACTAACTACTAGATCAGGGAAATAAGCAAAAAAATATCCTGCTTAGGATTTTGATTAATCCAGATAATATATGACAATTGTTTAGTAATTATAATATATAGGAAGACAACCCAGCTCTTTCCTTGGAAGAGTTTGGAGCCGTTTTTAATTATTAATCATTTAGTGCAAAAACGCGACTGTTTCGATTTTTTCCATCGAGTTAAGAAGCTAAATAGTTGGTATAAAATTACAAAATTTGATTTTTAGGACATTAGCCTAATAAAATAAAAAAAAGTCAAAATGTAAATTCGTACAGGTTAAAACAAATTTTATATCAAAGTTTAGGTGGGTACAAAAGATATTTTCGAGAAAGTAGCCAAATCATACAAGGGGATCATTGTTTAAATAATTAAAAAGGGGTCATTTTTGCAAAAAAATTACTTATTTAACTGCTGAGGTAATTCACTTAATAATGAAGGTCTATGGGATTTTTTTCTGCAAAGTTGAAGGATAATTCTTTCACATAAACTTACTAATTTAAATTTGACCCCCTATTTATTTAAATAATTGTATATAAAACTTTAAAAAAAAAATTTGAAAAAAATTATTTTTAGCGTTTTAAAGAAGCACTATAAAATATTCTATTTTACAAAATTAGTTGCGCTATATTATCAGTACTAAGCAAAAAAAATTGGTCGAAAAATATTTAATATTTTATGAGATATTGAATTTGATTATTAAATGTTACTATATTTTCAATTGCAAAAACGCGGTTGTTGCCAAAGAAATATTCACCTGCTTAAGATCTCATTATTTTTATTTTTATGTATATTTTCAATAAATTTTTTGATAAATTCAAATTTCAGTTAAACTCTCCCCTAAAATGGAATTTGAAAATTATTCAAATTAGTTTATAATTGGTTTTTTTTAATAACGTCGCGGGGACTAAGTATTTTGAAATGCCGTTTCGATAATTGGGTTCCCGGGAATTTTTTACTAATTAACAAAAATTTTTTGTCGTTTTTTCTTCTTCTTTTTTTTCTTGGAGTTATATTACTACGGGCCCTTTTAGGATTAAATTTTATTAAGAATGTCGAATCTCTGAGTTGTAGATTCTAGATCTAAAAATATTAAGATTTAACTAAAATCTCATGAATAAAATGTGGCTACTTACTGAGTTACAGGGTGTTTTATTTAAAAATTTAAAAATTATTGTTACCAAGTACTTTAAAACTATTTGACGTATCCTTATCATACTTGGCAGAAAGTGTGACTATTATACACCCTACTATGTTGTAATTAATAAACGTTTCTAGCTAGTGCCAGAGGCGTACGACAGGGGATAGTGTATGATTGACCCTTCCCAAATTCTACGCCACTGAGTGAGTTACTATTTTAGCGAAATTTTTCGATTCCCCAATACTTTATATGTAAATAACTTTATTGGTATCGATAAAGTCATCAGTTTGAGGGATATTGGAAGTTTAAAATGAATGAATGAATGAATCAAAATAAATATGCCGTTTCATTTTTAACGTCCAATATCTCGAAAACTAATGACTTAATCGTTACCAGTAGAGAGTTAAGAGTATATTATTTACATAGAAAGTATTGGAAAATCTAAAAATTTCGCTAAAATAGTAATTCCCTCAGTGGCGTAGAAATTGGGAAGGGTCAACCATTAACTATCCCCTGTCGTACGCCTCTGGTAGTAGCTAGAAACTTTTATTTATCGCAGTTTAGTAGACTGTATAGTACCCACACTTTCTGCCAAGTATGATAAGGATAGGTTAAATAGTTTGAAAGTACTTGGTGAAAGTAATTTTTAAATTTTTAAATTTTAAATTATAGCCACATCTTTGTTGATGTTAATAAACTTTATTATAGCCACATCTTTGTTGATGTTAGTTATTACTGTTGGAAATTTTAAAAAAATATCATATCACAATCAGTTGGCTGAGGTAACACATGGTAACTATTATGTCACATTGTCACATTGTTCGGTTTGATCTTTGACACCTTTCAGAAACATCACTCAACTTTCATTCAGTTGCCATAAAGCCATCTAAATGTAAACAACTCAATTTTTTGCATCCCACATGTTGGGAATTTAAATACCTTACCTTAGGGCATTATTCCTGTTGCCATTTGCCCATCACAAGGCATTTTAAGTAAATATGCATCTGTAAAGCATAAATTTTATATTTGAAGGGTTATTACCCCTATAATTCTTTGGTGGCTAAGCTAGCATCCTGACTGTGAGTATAACCGCTTGTTTTAAACCTTAGTCAGAATTTAAATATCAATTTTACATTAATAAAATAGGTTATACTTACTTTTGGGTCTTACACTGATGATGATTTTGTAATAAAATCGAAAACGTTTTGTTCTGATGTAGCCCTTTAGGGATTTTAATAAATTTTATACCTTTTACAAAGGATTTATTCCAATTTTTGTGATTGATGGTATACAGCCAACTACAGGAAAACTTTTCTTTCTTTGTGAAAAATATATCCGTTAAATATTGATAAGCAACTTCGTCCGCCCTCTTATTTTGTAATGGTCTCAACAAAACAAATTTTGTTAAATGATCTTGACAAACCATAATAAACTTGTAGCCGTGATCCTCTTGTGATTGCATATCGATCAAATCTACCTAACAGCGACTATTCATTTCTGAATGCAATATAGGTTTCGACACAAGACCATTCTTCGCTTTACTCTTCTTCCGTTGGCAGGTCTCACAAGTTCCTAGTAGGTTGTATCCATGTAAATTTGTGGATGTCTCTATGTTGAAAAAATCCATTCATAATTTTGAGAGACATTGTTTGACAAAAATCTCTAAGACGCGTTCCGTTGTCATTGGTTATTTGTTCCCCATATCTTTCAATCGTCTTTACTTTCTGGATCTGCATTTTCATTTGGGGCATACACTCCGACAGTTACGATATTGTGCCCATTCTTTTTCATTTCCAGCATCAGCAGTTGTTCATTTACTTCAGTCCACGATTTAATATTATTTTTAAGATTTTTTCGAACAGCAATAGAGACTCCTCTCTTAGCTCTGTTATCTTTGCTCACTCCACTGAATATATGTATATACTCTCCTATCTCTTCATTTCCTTTTCCCTTTTTCTTGGTTTCGGTAAGAACACATACATCCATTTTTCTTTCCGCTAATTCTTTGAATACTTCTACTTGTTTGGTTTTAAGTCCTTGCACATTCCATGTAGCCAATATCATTTTCCTTTTCCGTTGCATTAGTCGCCTTTGTTTTGATCCTTCCGCATTCCGAGGCGTTTTGTCGAAATTTGTAGCATTTATTTCTTTTGACAAGGGACGAGTTGCTAGCCCATCGCCTCAACCCTCCTCCTTTATCCGGGCTTGGGACCGGCACCGGCATTTACTGAGCTACTCAATCCACCCAGCACTTACCGGAGGCGGAGTTTGTTGACAATGAGTTGAGTTTAATGACAATATTAAAACTAATACTAATGTTTGTTGAGTTCTCCCCAATGGTATTTCTCATTTTTTTTAACCAGCTTAAACCTAGCATTTAACGAGCACATGACTCGACACTAACATTTACTATTTACACTTACTCGAAAGGTTTAGTAATACGGAAAGGCCCACAGTGTGATGCCTGGGGAAATCGGAGAGAAGAGGATATGGGACTACGGATGAGGGGAAAAAGACCTCCGAAACCAGTATACCCTTCCTACACTCTCCCATAGAAATTAAAAATGTTTATACATTTTTAATTCATTTACTCTTTTGTAGGAGTGTTAAGGAATCTTTCTTGTTGAAACTTTTACCACGCTGAGCAGATGAGTCGTGAATTATTTAAAATTCTCTCATCTCAATTTCCTCCGCATCCTGTATGATTTATAAATTTTGAAAATCTCAGAACGTGTAACCAAAGAAAGTATTCCACCTGTTGTCAATCTGGTGGTATGGGAACGATATTTGTTGTCGTTTTCTGTGCTACTTCGACTTACTTCGAACTTACTTTCTTTTTCTGTAGATGGCTCTAGTTCATCCGTGACATTTCTGTCTTTGCAATACGGAAAGACCCAAAGTGTGATGCCTGGGGAAATCGGAGAAAAGAGGATATGGGACTACTGATGAGGGAGAAAAGACCTCCGAAACCGGTATAGATTCTTCCTGCACTCTCCAATTTAACCAGAGCATTATGCAGCTGCTGCATTTTCATGTTGCAAAGAAATTGAAAATGTTTATACATTTTTAGTCCTCTTGAGTGTTCCTATTATTCCATGCTGGTCCAGGAGTTGAATAGCATCTACGTTTGCATGGTTATGAAGTCTGTTTTCATGCTTCTTTGCGAATCTTTTAATTACATCTGCCACCATTTCCACATCTAGGTCTCTGTGTAAGTCGCTACTTCTTATGTACCAGGGAGCATTTACAATGTCTCTTAGTACTTTATTCTGAAAACTTTGGATTATTTTGATGTTACTCGCACTGGCACATCCCCAGAGCTATATGCCATATTATGTCCATACCGGCTTCAGTACTAGTTTATATATCATGAGCTTATTATGTAGGTACTGACAGTTCTGAATTTCTTCCGAGGAGCCAGTACAATTTTCTATATTTGATATTCAATTATATTTTTTTTTCTTTTTGATGTGTTCTTCAAAAAAGGATAAAAATAATTAAAAAAAAAACAGTTTTGCAAAATAACTTTTATTTTTAACGGATAAACAATCAGAATAACTTAAGCTATTATTCGTATATGAAATATTTTTACATATTTAAAGAGCTGACAATTTTACACGAATTTAGTCATAAAACAAAGTTATGCTAGAACGATTAGATAAAACGTATCAGTACTGAAATTCGTATGAATTCGTATGAATTTCAGTACTGCCACGTTTACTGTACGTACACGGTGAAAGCACCGAAATGTACTGAGTGGTTTTCGAACGTCGGTCGTTATAACGTATGTGAATATCGTGATGATGTTAGGTGCTTCAGAATGGTTCTCAGTTTTGAAGAAAAAATTTTTATGCTGGGGTACTATTTTTGGCCACACAGAAAAAGTCCCGAAAACGGTCCAATCTTATAATCAACAAAGATTTCAGCAGGACGGGACAACCTGTCACATTACCAGGGAGTCTCTTCGAATACTGCGTGATCATTTTGGGAGTTGCCACTGACCAGAAGTAATGCCACCAGATGCGTACATATGGGTAATGCCGAAGGAGTCAGACAGATTCACCGTCTGCCATTTCGGAATTGCGAGCTAGAATTAAAAATTTTTTCGTACCAGAGGCAGTGGCGGATCTGGAAATTTGCCTTAGGAGGACCTTCGAATGAAAAATAACCAAAAGACATAAAAAAGATAAACTCAGATTATATAAAAGCACATAAATTTTGTAATTTATGTCAACTCTTAGTTTTTTTAAAGGTGTAAAAAATCGAAAAAATCGGGGTTTTCACTAAACTGTTAATATTTAAAAACCGCTCCGAACCCGTACGACACGGGTAGGTTTCTTTCTATAGGTTTAAAATAACTAAAAAAGTTGTCGGACACCTGGATTATTCAGAATCCTGAGAAAAGCCTTAATTAACTGGACTAACACCAAAACTTTTTTACCACCAATAATTTGTAATTCCACTCCCTACACTACGGGTTTCAAGTGATAACAAGTTTTGTAGCCGATTCTTAGCTACAAAACAACTCCGAACAAGAAACAAAATATATTTTAATAATCTAAGGGAACTTCTCTCTAAATAAAACTTAATTGTTGTGCCTAAAGTTTCCTTAGTCTTTCAAGGGATTTACTCTTATATTTGTTAGGTCCCAACTTTTATTTAAGTTCGTCCTTAGTAGCTTTAACAGCTGTTTAAATTACTTGTTACTTCGGCACTTAAAGGTAGTTAGTATTCTACACCTTTATCTTGAATTTCGTATTTGTAAATTGACTACAGGTACGCAACGCTTTTGTATAACATCAATGCATTTATAAAATACAGTCAAGAGCGCGCTAATAACCGGCAAAATAACGCAAAAGATGGAAAACATAATACGTTGTAAAATAAAAAGAGATAAAACTAGTAAAGGTGGAAAGTTATCGGTATAAACCTATAATGATTTACATTAATACTATGGATAGTTTCCACTTTTATACCTTAGCTAGTTGACTTCAGTCATAATTATACGTACAACGTTCTTTGTAACCTATGTAGTTTTATTATTATTTTCTTCTTCTTCTTCTTCTTTGGTTTATTGGCTTCCACTTATTTGGGTATTTGGCCAACTCAGCGTCTAGGAATAAAGGAAATAGCTATTTGTATAACAAGGGAGGAAAGTGCTACTTTTCCTCCCGAGAATGAAGTTTACTGCCCGACGCGTAGCGGAGGGCAGTAATCATTCAAGGGAGGAAAAGGCACTTTACACCCATGTTATACATATGGTTTTTCCACCTTCCTCAAATAACAAGTAATTTTTTCATTTTTACTTAATTTATTTATGTAACTAACCAACAAAATTTATTAGAACTAAAACTAACAAGTAAGTACAATATAACTGTCAACTGTCAAATATAAGTCAAATTATTAATGTAAACATTGTTAAATCAGAATAACAATTTACTGTTTTTTACAATTTTAACTATTTAGAATGGGAAATAAGCCACAATATTATTAAAAAATGATTTTTATTAACGTTTCGACGCCCAAATCGGGTGCCGTTGTCAAAATACAAAATACTATTGAATTTTGTATTTTGTATTTTGACAACGGCACCCGATTTGGGCGTCGAAACGTTAATAAAAATCATTTTTTAATAATATTGTGGCTTATTTCCCATTCTAAATAGTTAAAATTGTAAAAATGCCACAAGAAAATAGCTTCAGAACAACACTGTTTTTTACCATTCTGCAAAATACAGAGTGTTTTTAAATAAACGTTAAAATGTATAGATACTTACGTAATAGAAAATAGATATTGTACAGAGTGTCAATAAGTTATATTTCATGAATGAAATTCCATGACGTCACTTTTACTTTTCCTCACTAGGGAGGAAAATATTTTCCTCGCTAGGGAGGAAAAGTACAACTTTGCTCCCTACAATCAGGTCCGGAAAAGTATACTTTCGGTAGAGGTAGGTGGAAAACTCTTTTTCCACCTACCTCTACCGAAAGTATACCTTTCCGGACCTGATTGTAGGGAGCACAGTTGTACTTTTCCTCCCCAGGGAGGAAAAGTAAAAGTGACGTCATGGTATTTCATTCATCAAATATAACTTATTGACGCCCTGTACAATATCTATTTTCTATTAAGTAAGTATCTATACTATTGTGGATCAATCTATCAATCAAAGATAGAATAAAATATTTAATTTTTTTTTAATATAACGCGGGCACATAAATTTGATCCACCCTGTACATTGATTTGTAACTATTTATTATAAGTAGTTTTTAAGAAGCGATTTATCGTTAGTAAGTTTTTTCCCTGAAAAATAAAACATTAGGAAAGAAAGTGATATGAATAGACCATAATTGTTCAGGGTATTTGGAGATTATAACGGTGTTTTGTTATGCATGCCACAGTAATTAGTTCTTAGGAAATTGAGGTAAAAAAAGTTTGGAATTTTAAATATGTTTGTTTAATGATAGGATTATTTAGATAATTATAATTTCCGAAAAGTCAAAAGTTGAGTAGGAATATTTTTGAAAGAATGACTGTTTTGTTTTCGAATGTAAAGAGAGGAAGGTGGGGAGATAAATGTTTCTGATTGGCTAGGCACTTTGGAATCGGGAAAGTTTTGTTTGAATGTGAGATAGTTTTGGAAAGAGGAACTCATTATGTTATTGGCATCGCTGAAGAGCAGTCAACGTTTTCGTGGATAGTTAGATAGCAAGTACCAGTGGGTGTTTTGATAGTGGAGAATAGAGCTGAAAAGTGGAACGAGAGACAGATCAAATTGAGACGAAATACCTCTTTGATTCTGTATTATTGTGAGAAGGAGCGGAGAGAATTTTTGGAGTTTGTGTTTTGTTGGAGAATTGGTGCTGGTATGCTGATAGATTTGAAGCTTGAGAACGGAGAGGGCTTTGATGGGTAGCCTAACATAGTCAACGAGGGAGAGCTGTTTTGGGTCAAGAGAAAACATCAGCGTGAGTGAAGCAAAAGGTCAGTCAATTTATGTGAAAGATATTTTTATGTTCTGAAACTAAAATTTTGAGTAAAAGCATATGAATTAAGATTCCAATATTTCAAAAAGTAAATAGGAAGTATAAGTAATTTGTGAATACCTAAATTTGTTTGTTTAGCTTGTTTTATCAAAGTCATCGGGAACAAACCGATAAATTTTTTTTTAACTAGAATAAATTTAAGTGGTAAAATTTTCATTCGGACAGCTGTGTCCACAGGTTTTAAATTTGATCGATATTTAGGGTATTGATTTTGATAATAAAATTCTGTATGCTTATTTTATATTTCTATTTAATTCCTTTTCCTAATATTTTTTCCCGATTAGAACCAACTAAGAGATACTGAAACCACGAGAGAAGATAAGTATAACATAAGATAATTTAGATATTTTTTGTATTATGAAAAGGCACCTTGAAATTTTTATTAATTTTTTTGTATGATTTGCAACAATTGGATAAGTGATTAAATAATTAATTGGAGTAATCAAATAAAGATTAAGTGATGTTAAAGTAATAAAAAGTAGATCATAACAATACATTTTAACGTTTATTTATAAAACACCCTATATTTTGCAGAATGGTAAAAAACAGTAAATTGTTATTTTGATTTAACAATGTTTACATTAATAATTTGACTTATATTTGACAGTTGACAGTTATATTGTACCTACTTGTTAGTTTTAGTTCTAATAAATTTTGTTGGTTAGTTATATAAATAAATTAAGTAAAAATGAAATAATTACTTGTTATTTGAGGAAGGTGGAAAAACCATATGTATAACATGGGAGTAAAGTGCCTTTTCCTCCCTTGAATGATTACTGCCCTCCGCTACACGTCGGGCAGTAAACTTCATTCTCGGGAGGAAAAGTAGCACTTTCCTCCCTTGTTATACAAATAGCTATTATTCACCAAAATTTGGGGTTGATATGGAACAAATGCAACAAAGGTAAAAAATACACAAGGAAAAGAAATAAATTTTACCGCAGTTGGCTGTATACCATCAATCACAAAAATTTTATTGGAAAAAATCCTTTGTAAAATGTATAATTTTTTTTAAATCCCTTTAAGAGCTATATCACAGAACGTTTTTGATTTTATTAATAAATCATCATCAGTGTTTTATTAGACAGGTTGAATGCCAGCTGAGCCACCAAAGAAATCCTAGGGTGAAAACCCTTTAAATGGTATGTAGTTGCAAAAAAAGGGCATACTTGTTTTAAACTCCACAGGATGGATATAAATAAATAAAATAATGCCTTTTGGTAAGTTTTGGACCTTCACAACACGTGGGATGTCAATTGAGTTGATCACATCCTAGTGCAGCCGATATGTGAAACAATTGTGCATTTAATGCTGGAAGCATATAATTTGGACCACATATTCTACACATATAAACGTTCAAATTTAGATTGGAGGCCATCTCAGATTTTGCCTTTTACAAAAATGGCGGGGATTCAAAATGGCGACTATACATATGTGACTAATAGCACGATAACTTTTGAAAGAGACTTCAGCAAACCAAATTTGGTATATAGGTTGGTTTTTTGATGTGTAAGATCGAGGTCTTGAACCAGAAGAATCGGTTTACCAGAAGTTGTGTTTTTTCTGGTTTTTATATAAAAATATGCTGTTTTTTTTAACTCTTTCACCCTGTATGTACAGTGGAACCTCGATAAGTCGGATTAATCAAGACCGAGGCCGATCCGGGTTATCGAAAATCCGGGTTAGCCGGAGAATTTGGTAAAAATTAAGAAAATACGGTATACTTACAGATAAACTCCGGTATAATTGAAATACGACTGTACTACACAGAATACGGTCACAATCGGAACGCTATTATGTTATTTAAGAACAGTGGGGACTAAGACCATTGTTTAAAAAAGAAGTTTTTAAATAGTCTTTTAGTCTTTTTAAAGAATGCTAAGACAGTTTGAAATAAATAAAGGAATAACAGGTGCCTGTTGTTTCCGATAATCCGAGCTAATGAACGTCGCTCTGCCGCCGTGTGCCATGAGTCATTTTTATTATCGTATAATTTAAATTACACAAATACTCATTATCTCTCAACTATTATACTACATGCATACATTTTTATTGTTGAAATGTTTGTCTGATGAAAATTGGTCCGGGTTAGCCGGACTTCCGGGTTATCGGAGGCCTACTTATCGGGGGCCGACTTATCGGGGTTAGAATAGAATAGACATATGCTTCATTGTCACTGAAAATACAAATTTTATGGACAAAGCTTAATTAAAGTCAGAAAAAAAAAATAAATAATATCTAACAATAGCAATAACAAACACAATTTTCTGAAATTTGATAAATCGTCAATATAAAAAAATTATACATAAATACAAAATATAAGTTAATAAAGTAAAGAAAAAAAAACAAAATCGATATATTGCAACAATTTATAGAAATTGCAAAGTGAATAAACAACAAAGTAAACTATTTATAGACATAGGAACTAATAAGTTTAAGCTGCTGCATGTGACACCCAAATAGAGATAAGTTTGGTTACTTGTACAATACACTGTAATTTCTTAGTTAGTCATTAAGAAACTCTTCTACTGAATAATATGGTCTTTTAGATACATGAGCTTTTGTCATTTTACGGAATTTGGGGAAAGATGTTGCAGATTTGAGTTGTAAAGGAAGATGGTTGTATAGCTTTTTTGCGGAATATAATATAGATTTCTTTACTAACTCAGAGGACGGGATCGGTAAATAGACATCAAAATTTGAATTTCTGGTGGAGTAGTCATGACGAGGCCTTGCTGGAAAAACATGCATGTGTTTACGAATTAAGCAAACAGTTTCTAAAATATATAAAGATGTAAGGGTTAAAATGCCGTGATCTTTGAAGTAACTTCTGCAATGTGTTGTTCTTCTGAGGCCAAACAGATACCTTATTGCTCTTTTTTGTAATTTAAAAATAACATCTAATTGGGCAGTTGGACTAGAACCCCAAAAAGAAGACCGTATCGAAGATGAGACTCGAACAAAGAAAAATATGTTAGTTTAGAAGATGCTAAATTGAGCTCTTTCGAAACAGATCTTATAGCATTGCAGGCTGAGGCGAGTTTCTTACTTAACACATGGATATGAAGGGACAATTTGAGGTTGCTGTCTAAAAAAATACCAAGAAATTTTACAGAATCAACGGTAGAGATCTGGCTGTTATTAACAAGCAGGGGTTGAAGAGCACTTTTATAGGATAATGCTACTGTCTTATCCACGTTAAAAGAGAGTAAATTAGAGTCAGACCAGGTTTTTATCGTAAGCAAATCAGAAGTTATAGTTGCATGAAGAGATGCAATAGTTGAGTTGCTCCAAGTGATACTGGTATCATCAGCAAAAAGAAAAATTTTTCCATCGATTTTTAAGTTAGTGATGTCATTTATAAAGATAAGGAACAGTAGAGAACCCAATACTGAACCTTGTGGTACTCCACATACAATGTTTTTGAGACTAGAGTCAGTATCATTTGCTCTAACTAGTTGTTTCCTATTATTCAAGTAAGATTGGAACCAATTCAAAGAAATACCTCGAATCCCATAGAAATTTAAGTTTTTAATCAAAATGTCGTGATTTACACAATCAAAAGCTTTGGCATAGTCACAGAAAACAGTAGCAGTATAAAGATTATTGTTTAGTGCTTGGTAAACCTCATAAAACACAGAAAACAAGGCATCAGTGGTACATTTATTAGTTAAAAAGCCGAACTGATTTTGGGATAAGATGTTGTTATCAATGAGAAAAGACATAAGATGGGTTTTTATGAGTCTCTCAAAAATTTTTGAAAGTACCGGTAGTAAGGCAATAGGTCTATAGTTGCAAGCATTAGATTTTTCACCACCCTTATGAAGGGGAATAATAATGGCTATCTTTAGGCACTCTGGGAATTTGCCTCTTTCAAAGGAATCATTAATTAGTGAGACGAGGTATTCCAACACATTTTCTGTGAGATTTGAGAAGATTTTTATGGATAGTCCATCAGTACTACAGGATGATTTGCTTTTGATACTATTGATAGTTTGGATCAGTTCAGATATATCGATTGGTCTGAAAAAGAATGAATTCGAGAACACTCCTGAATTGGGGAGATAGGAAATGGGATCTTTTTGTGGCAAAATTGTAGCAGTTATATTTTTACTCACATTAACGAAATATTCGTTTAGATTTTCCGGGTCTGGAAGGGCAAATGTTTGAACTGCGTGAGTTCTATTTCGAAGATCGTTTATTCTGGACCAAATTTCTTTTGCAACACTTTTAGAGCTTTCCATACGATTTTGATAGTAGGCTTTTTTAGCTGATTTGATGAGTTTTAGATAGGTTAAAACCACTGTATTCCATTCCAACCATTGGTTACAACCATTCCACTGTAATAATTTTTCAAAAAGTTAATACCGCCATTGAAAAGAGCGTAAAAATATTTATTAGGACATATTTTTAACTTTTTAGTTATGTTAATTACCATTTAATGAATGCAAAACGTATCTTCACATGTACCTATATGCGGCAGATTCGTGCAAATATTATAAGAATTATTGTGCATTTAGTGGTAGAAGCATATAATTTGGACCACATATACTACACATATAAAGGTTCAAATTTAGATACGAGGCCATCTCAGCTTTTGTTCCTTTTACAAAAATGGCGGGCATTCAAAATGGCGACTATAAATATGTGACTAATAGCACGATAACTTTTGAACGAGACGTCAGATTTGAACCAAATTTGGTATATAGGTTTTTTGTGATGAGTAATATCGTGGTCTTGAACCGGAAGAATCGGTTTAAAAGAATTTGTGTTTTTATTGTTTTTTTTTATATAAAAATATGTTGTTTCTTTTCTAATTCTTCCACCCTGTATATATAAATTTGAAAGAATTGAAAGAGAAACAACATAATTTTACATAAAAAAACAGTAAAAACAAAAGTTCTGGTATACCGATTCTTCCGGTTCAACACCTCGAAAATATTCATAAAAAAAGAAACTCTATACCAAATTTGGTTGAAATCTGTTATCTCGTTCAAAAGTTATCGTGCTATTAGTCACATATTATGTATAGTCGCCATTTTGAATGCCCGCCATTTTTGTAAAAGGAACAATAACTGAGATGGCCTCGTATCTAAATTTGAACTTCTATATGTGTAGTATATGTGGTACAAATTATATGCCTCTACCATTAAATGCACAATAATTCTTATAATATTTGCACGAATCTGCCGCATATAGGTACATGTGAAGATACGTTTTGCATTCATTAAATTTTAATTAACATAACTGAAAAGTTCAAAATATTTCCTAAAAAATATTTTTACGTACTTTTTAATGGCCGTATTAACTTTTTGAAAAATTAATACATACCTGGTGAAAGAATTGAAAAAAAAACAGCATATTTTTACATAAAAACCAGGAAAAACACAACTTCTGGTAAACCTATTCTTACGGTTCAAGACCTTGATCTTATATATCAAGAAAAGGACCTATATACCAAATTTGGTTGAAATCTGAAGTCTCTTTCAAAAGTTATCGTGCTATTAGTCATATATGTATAGTCGCCATTTTGAATCCCCGTCATTTTTTTAAATGGCAAAATCTGAGATGGCCTCCCATCTAAATTTGAACGTTTATAATATAAACATATTATGTTTAGAATATGTGGTCCAGATTATACGCTTCTATCATTAAATGCACAATTCTTATAATATTTGCACGAATCTGCCGCACTATTACGACAATTGTAGTAATTACGAGTTGCCATTAAATTGTCGTAATATAATCAACTCAATTTACATCTCACGTGTTGGGAAGGTCCATACCTTACCTAAGGGAATTATTCTTTTTGATTTATATCCATCCTATGGAATTTTAAACAAGTATGCACTTTTAATGCAACTACGTAACATTTAAATGGTTTTTACCCTGGGATTTCTTTGGTGGCTCAGCTGGCATTCAACTTGTCTAATGAAACACTGATGATGATTTTTTAATACAATCGAAGACGTTCTGTAATGTAGCCCTTAAAGGGATATTAATAAAAAAAATTATATTTTGGTTTTAAGTTTATTAAAATAAAATTTAGAATTATAAAGTGTTACTTCATTTTACATTAAATTTTAACATTACACATTTTTACATTACACGATTGAAATTTTTCATTAGACTTATCTAATTTCTTAATTTTGTAAAGTGACTCTGTGGGAAAACTTACTCACTTATTTGTTTTGTTTCAGGAACGACCATTCGACAACAAACAAAGAGTTGGAGAGCTGAACATAAAGCGGCGAGAACTCTCGGCATTATAATGGGTGCTTTTTTGTTTTGTTGGCTTCCTTTTTTTCTATGGTAAGAATTTTGATTAATTTATTTAATGTTCTTAAAAAATAAATTTTTATTTATTTGTTCGTCATACTTCAACGTTTTACGAACTTTCCTTTCTGTTGAAACTTAAAATACTGGAGGATAAAAAATTTAGTTACATATTTTAACAAATAGAAGAAAGAATAACCAATGTAAACTACTTTAAATACTACTTAGATATTTGTAGCCTATAAAGTATTACATTCCAAGTCCGCGTGGAACATTGAAGATTGTTACATTGCTACTATCAAGCTTATAAAACTAATCGTAACACTGACAAAGCTTTAAAAATCGTAGCCCCCTAGTAGACCAGGATAGTCCTGTCGCCAGGGGGGTACAACGGCCTCCTTTATTCAAATGGACTTACCCAAGTTTTTGTTATGTATTTTGACCCGTAGAATACGAATTTTTTGGGTAACAGTTGATTCGGATTTCGATAAGATTGTTATAGACAAAGAACTTGAGGAATTACATAACAGCGATTACTTGCAAAACAAAACTATTTTCAAAATAAAAATGTATTCCATTTTTATTCAGTTGCAATGCGAAGGCAAAACAATCTTAGTTTTCAATTAGAATACGGAGCGCAGTCCAGTTCTCTGAATCGCGATTTTCGGCTCTTATTGGAGCCTCATCGGAAAGAACGTAGGCACTGTTCTCCATACCCCAATTGACTAGCGTCGAGAGTCTTTCCCACCCATTGCAACCGAAGTGAAGGACTTCGGAAAATCGCGATTCAGAGGACTGGACTGCGCTCCGTATTTTAATTGAAAAGTAAGATTGTTTTGCCTTCGCATTGCAACTGAATAAAAATGGTATACATTTTTATTTTATAGTCATATTACTCCGTAGAGTAACCAGGTGCATTTTCCGTTGGAACTTTACCGAGCTACAGACGGGGGATGTGAATTGCATAGTGTAGAATTCCTTTCCTTTGTCTTCACTGCAGCATCCATTTGGCTTGCAAATTGTAGAAGCCTTGGAGGTGTCACCAGGGAAATTTACCAATAAGTTTTCAATTTAAAAATCTTTTAGTAATATTTTTAATATTTTCAATATTATTAATTTTGCTATTAGGATTAAAAACCAACTTCATCTTTCAATTGCCAGATAACGCTAGTCACCTAATAACTTCACTTCGGTTGCAATGGGTGGGAAAGACTCTCGACGCTAGTCAATTGTTTTATGGAGAACAGTGCCTACGTTCTTTCCGATGAGGCTCCAATAAGAGCCAAAAATCGCGATTCAGAGGACTGGACTGCGCTCCGTATTCTAATTGAAAAGTAAGATTGTTTTGCCTTCGCATTGCAACTGAATAAAAATGGTATACATTTTTATTTTATAGTCATATTACTCCGTAGAGTAACCAGGTGCACTTTCCGTTGGAACTTTACCGAGCTCCAGACGGGGGATGTGAATTGCATAGTGTAGAATTCCTTCCCTTTGTCTTCACTGCAGCATCCATTTGGCTTGCAAATTTTAGAAGCCTTGGAGGTGTCAACAGGGAAATGTACCAATAAGTTTTCAATTTCAAAATCTTTTAGTAATATTTTTAATATTTTCAATATTATTAATTTTGCTATTAGGATTGAAAACTAACTTCATCTTTCAATTGCCAGATGACGCTAGTTCCCTAATACCTTCACTTCGGTTGCAATGGGTGGGAAAGACTCTCGACGCTAGTCAATTATTGTATGGAGAACAGTGCCTACGTTCTTTCCGATGAGGCTCCAATAAGAGCCGAAAATCGCGATTCAGAGGACTGGACTGCGCTCCGTATTCTAATTGAAAAGTAAGATTGTTTTGCCTTCGCATTGCAACTGAATAAAATTGGTATACATTTTTATTTTATAGTCGTATTACTCCGTAGAGTAACCAGGTGCATTTTCCGTTGGAACTTTACCGAGCTACAGACGGGGGATGTGAATTGCATAGTGTAGAATTCCTTCCCTTTGTCTTCACTGCAGCATCCATTTGGCTTGCAAATTGTAGAAGCCTTGGAGGTGTCACCAGGGAAATGTACCAATAAGTTTTCAATTTAAAAATCTTTTAGTAATATTTTTATTATTTTCAATATTATTAATTTTGCTATTAGGATTGAAAACTAACTTCATCTTTAAAACTTGTTTTTTGTATGTTTTGGGTCATTCTAAGCAAAAAATATTCTGACAAGTTTTTTCATAAGATGCATAGTTTTCGAGATAAACGCGGTTGAACTTTCAAAAAATCTAAAAATTTCAATTTTTGAACCCGAATAACTTTTGATTAAAAAATAAAATAGCAATTCTTCTTACCGCATTCGAAATTTCAAGTCAAATTATATCGGTTTTGATTATTAGCATTGCTATAAATTTATTTTTTTATTGTTAAACAAAGCTATAAACACCTAGTGCGTAAGTGATAATTTCAGTGATTTCTCATTTAAACTACATATAACGAGTAGATAGAGTAACTACAAGTGCAAGCGAGGCAATTTCTACGTAGCATGCGTTAAAACGCATGTATTAGTCACGACAAAACACTATGTGTTTATAGCTTTGTTTAACAATAAAAAAAATAAATTTTTAGCAATGCAAATAATCAAAACCGGTATAATTTGACTTTAACTTTCAAATACGGTAAGCAGAATTGCTATTTTACTTGTTAATCAAAAGTTATTCAGGTTCAAACATTGCAATTTTTCGATTTTTTGAAAGCTCAACCGCGGTTATCTCGAAAACTATGCATCCTACGAAAAAACTTGTAGGAACATTTTTTGCTTAGAATGACCCAAAACATATAAAAAAATGTTTTGTTTTGCGAGAAATCGCTGTTATATAATTCCTCAAGTTCTTTGTTTACTTATCGACATCCGGATCAACTGTTACCCAAAAAATTCGTGTTCTACGATTCAAAATACATAAAAAAACTTGGGTAAGTCCATCTACATAAAGGAACCCGTAGCACCCCCTCCTGGACACAGCACTAATTTGTTTATAAGCCAAAAAATTGTTAATAACTTTAAAGCAGCGTTTCCCAACCGGTGGGTCGCGACCCACTAGTGGGTCGCGGGCGGATTTCAGATGGGTCGCGGCGTGGCTCTTACAGTAGCTGAGTAGCATACAGTGACCGTGTTCTTTATTTTATTCTATCATCATGGGTGAGGGATGGGTCGCGAATATGAAAAAACATCAGAAGGTGGGTCGCCAGATATAAAAGGTTGAGAACCACTGCTTTAAAGCATTGCTGAGGCTCCTTAAATAATCTGATTTCAATTCTGTAAAGTGCATTAGATAGGTGGAGTGCTTCTTTATATGTAAAAAATTGACAAATCTTTGTATGTTCTAGTTTTTGTTGTGCAAGATTTTAAAAGATTTTAATTTTTTAAAAAAAGTTGAGTCCAAAATTTTTATGTAAAATCTAGTAAGTCAATGTTAATGAAATTTGGTGGACGGTTTTAGCACATTACAAAAATTTTCTAAGCGAATTAGGAAGGTTCCAAGTGTAACCTAAGTGATGGAAAAACATTGAATAAAGACAGGCTTGTTTTGCCCCTTATTTTATATTTATTGCTAAGGGTGTTATATTTTGCAGCAAGGGTGTTAAATTAGGACATTTTTAACCAATCGTATCTGATAGAAAATTTAATTATCTTTGTTTTATTCCTATACGACTTTGTTCCAAAATGAATCGTTTTAAAGTCATAAGCAAAGAAAGTAGAAAAAAAAAACGAAATTTTTTTGAAATTTTCAAATATTTTATTTTCTTTATTAATCTTCCGGGCATATTTGAGAAGAAGCATAAGTCAATTATTATTAACAAAGTTATCACCTAACTTTATCCGCAAAAATCCGAATGCCACATCTCACGTCCACCTAAAACAGATCCTTCCTCGTCTATAATCTGACAGGATATTATAATACAACTGCAAACAAAAATAATTCATGTGATTGGCAGAAAGGCCAAACAACTATAAAAATTCATTGAAAATTATTTGCTGAAAGTTATTCTTTATTATATTGCTCTATATGATTTTATTGTAAATTGACTAGAAATAAGTAATAAGAACCAAAAAAATTTGTTCAACAATTTATAGTGTCTTTTGTTTATGACTTTTTTATTTTTCCTTTTACGACAAAAAGTAATAGAAATAATGTATAAAAAATAAAATAATGTCTAATAAAATTTTCTGTAAGGTTGGTTGTGTAGGAGATACAGCGTGAGAATCATTTACACCACTTTTTTTAAGATGGCGGTCGCAGTAGAAGGGTGGCGACTCCACACACTTAAACTTAAGTTTATACTTGCCCTATCAAATGAAAAAAAATCAAATAAAATTGCGTCACATAAAAATTTTTTTTCTACAACCGTGTTAAAAATTCAATTTTTAGCACTCCATACGTGCGTTAAAAATGTTACTTTAAGGCAGTAGTGCTTTAATAGCTATTTTCCTAACAAGTACAGAAATTCATTCTTTTCCGCACGCGACTGCAGTTTGCCGAACGACGCGAAGCGGGAGTTCGGCAAGCAGTCGAGTGCGGAAAAGAGACTTTCTGCAAGAGATAGGAACAATATTTTTTCTAAGAGTCTTTAAAAAAATTACCAAATCTTAATCAATTAATTTAATTAATATGAAAATACATACACAAATTAATTCTTTGACAAGGTTGTCAAAACCAAACTTTCAATATAATTAGTTAGCATGACGACGATCTTGGTTTCCATGACGATGATTCAAAACGACTGTTATTGTCTACCGATTTGACTTTCGAATATTATGTCAAAATAATTTTATTTCATCGAATTGTCGCGGTAATTTCATTAAAACAGGAACACAATAAGATATATTTGAAATAACTTAATAAATAATATCTAAATATTAGTTTATTGCATGTATTATAATTACTTTAAGGCCATATTAACATATCTAAATTAACACGCGTGCGGAAAAGTAAAAACCGCGTGCGGAAAAGTAACACGCGTGCGGAAAAGTAACACGGGTGCTGAAAAGTGAAACTTTCTTAACTAAAATGCGTGCGCGAAAGTAGACATTTTTGCACGCTCGTAGAAAAAATATTTTTAAGGCACTGCAGTTCGTATAGACAATTTTGATGTAATGTCAAAAAAATATAAAAATGGAATGTCATTCAGGTTCAAGTAAAAGTTTTGGTAGTATTGTCCTGTAATTATGTTTGCAGAAAAAATATTGTATGCTATGCGTGTTAAAAAGTACATTTTTAAGGCACTCATGTGAATTGCAGAACTCGTTATCGCTCATTCTGCAAACTTTCACATGCGTGCCTTAAACGTGTACTTTTAACACTTATATCATAAATAACTATTATTTATTCTATTTAATTAATCGTTTTCACTAATAACAAAATATTTTCTATAATTATGGAAAGCCAAAAATGTTGTTCGATAAATCTGAACCTTTTGTGACTGACTTTTGTTTCTGTTCTCTAAAATTAATTTCCATTATTTCAATCTACGTTGGGCCGACTTGATCTGGAAATGGGCTCCTATCACAAGCAGGTTTAAAAACAAGTTACATAATATATGACAATCATAAAGTTTATTTTAGGCTAAAGTCTGCATTAAAATTCATTTAAATTAAAATTTCGAAATGTATTCTAAATGTTCCATAAATGTCAGTTACCTTATTATTAATTTAAAACAACCGTTATGTAAGTCAAGTAAAATAATATAAAATCAATAATAACGAACGGTTATAAATACCTGTAGGTATATATACCAGGACATTTAGGAAAAAATTAATTAGTTTTTAAATACAGTAGATACCTATCGACTTGTAACTTTTTGCATTGTGTTCGGGATGGCATCATAAAAAAAATGCAATCAATAAATGGGTGGAGATGAGAAATTGTATTTACAGTGCATAAAGTGCATCCAATTACATAAACATGTCAAAATCAGTATATTGAGGGCCAGATTTTGTTACTCGGGAGTTTTTGTGATCGCAAAACAGGATTACGCCATCAGAACAGGCCTCCCGAGCACCTGGCGCGCTCAGGGTTACTCCTAACGCACGTTTAGAGGGTTTTTGGCACTAAATTGATGCAATCAGATTACTGGGGGGTTTTGGGACTGCTAAATACGAATACGTTATCAGAATCGACCCCCAAAGTACTTGGTGCCCAGGGCTATTGCTGAGACACGCCATCTTCTGGAAGATTGGATGGTTTTCGGTACTAAATTGATGCAAACAGATTACTCGAGGTGGTTGCTGAATACGAATATGACATCAGAACCGACCTTTGGAGCAATGGTGTCCAGAGCGACTTCTAGGCACGTCATCTTCTGTAATTTCGAGACCTTCCGACACGGGCTAACACCCACAATACAGAATATGATGAAAACTCATAATGCTGCTTTAGCCAAATATAAGAAAACTAGAAACGTCTTAGACTATAGTTACTATAAAGACCTTCGTAACGCGGTTACTAACGCACTCCGTCTGGAGAAGAATGGTTATTTAAATTATCGGTCTGCTTCTTCGAATAATAAAGATCTTTGAAAAGCGATGAAATTATTCAAAATTGTAAATAAACCAGTTACAGAGATCCCTCAGGAGCTTAAAGACCCTATCTCTATAAATAATTATTTTACATCTGTTTTTAGCCCTGTAAATTGTTGTCCTGAGACAACCCAATGGTATCAGTCAAATATTTTCAACCCAGATATTATTTTCTCGTTTAAAATTGATGAAATTAAATCACTAATATTAGGGTTAAAATCGGACGCTGTTGGATGTGATAAGATTTCTGCAAAGATGCTACAACTCTCCCTTTCCATTACTGCTCCTTATATTACGCATATTATAAATTGTTGTTTGGAGGTAGATTATTTTCCGGACATTTGGAAACATGCTTTGGTAAAACCACTACCCAAATCAAATAAACCTGAATAACTTAATGATCTTCGCCCAATAAGCATTCTACCGGGACTGTCAAAAATTTTAGAAAAGGTTATTTATAAACAGATATACAATTATATTTTTAAAAATAATGTAGTTACGTGAATACAATCAGGCTTTAGAAAAGAGTTTAGTACAACGACCCTGCTTCTTGACTTAATAGATAATATACTTCCATCATTTGATGAAGGAAAAGCAACCTCGGTCATATTGCTTGATTTTTCTAAAGCCTTTGACACTATTGCTCACGCTCTTCTGTGTGCTAAATTGAAATATTTTGGATTTGATGATACCTCCTTACAGTTTTTCAAATTTTATTTGGTAAATCGTTATCAAAAGGTCATAATCGATAATAATTCATCAGAATTTGCATCTGTCACTTCAGGGGTGCCAAAAGGTTCGGTTCTTGGTCCTCTTCTTTTTTCAATATATATTTCCGACCTGTATAAATCTTTAAATAATTTGAAATTGAACTCTTTTGCAGATGACACACAACTTTATTTCTCTTTTGAACCGAACTCTGTTAATCAAGCGTCACAAAAAATAAATCAGGATTTGGAATCTATTTGTACTTATTCCACTAGACATAATCTTAAACTAAATGCGAAAAAATGTAACTCTTTATTATATTGTTCAAAAAATTATAAAGCCACTGTTCAGGATAACTTAAATCTAATTATAAAAAATGAACCTCTAAAAAATGTTAATAGTTGCAGGAACTTAGGAGTCATATATGATTGTACGCTACGATTTCAAGAGCATGTCACCCTTTTAGTAAAAAAGTGCTATTTAGTTATGTGTCAACTGTATAGAAGTAAAGGTATTTTAAACTTTAAATTGCGTAAGTTACTTTGTGAAACTATGGTAATGTCAATTCTTAATTATGGGCTCTTGGTATTTTATCCTTGCTTAGATCAAGTTACGAAATTAAGGTTGCAAAAAATTCAAAATAATTGTTGCAGATTTGTCTTTGGCATAAGAAAATACGATCGTGTATCATGCAAAATAACAGAACTTCAATGGTTAACCATATATAATTTATACAAAAATATCACCTCGCCTCTTTGATATATCGAATTATTTCTTCGTCAAATCCTATTTATTTAAGGAATAAATTAGTATTTCGTGGAGAGGCTCATAATCTGGATATGAGATATCCTCATAGTCTTATGCTGCCAAGATATAGACTAGCTATTTTACAGAGATCGTTTACTTACAATGCTGTTTTAGTGTTTAATAGTTTAACAATAAATTTAAAAGATAAATCTTTTGAATTCATGAAGCAGCATTGTAAGAAATTTTTACTACAATCGCAGTAACGTTATTATTATTATATAGTATATTGTTGTCGTTATTGTTACCATTATTTTTGTTTTTATTTATGCATCTTATCATTTATCACATAACATCACAAATTATTTTCTTTGTATTATTTTTCTAGTAGCCACATGACTATTTTTTCATTTCAGTATTATATTATTATTTTTATGTCGAATTATAAATTACTTTACCTTCTAATTATTTCAAACAAACTTTGTAAACTTGAGGTTAAGTGGAGTAGCTCTAGCTAGACTTCACCTCATGTATCTCGTGTTTGTAAATTTTTACAGACTAAATAAAGGCAATTTATTATTATTATTATTATTAAATGAAAACAGAGTACTCAAAGATATAAAAAATAGCAAAAACTCCCCTGCAATCTTTTTTTTTTTTTTTTTTATTAGAAAAAGAAGTCGCATCCACCAAAAGGTTATTAGCGACGGAACAAAATATAAATAACAAAAGTAAACAACTACAGGCTGTACAGAATGTTTATGGATTTTAGATAATTAACTATATTGTCGCAGGAATAGTTTTGACCTAGCGTTTGGGATCTTGTAGCGCTGTCTTTCTTGGTCATATTTACAACAAACTATTAAAAAGTGTTCGACTGTTAATCGGACGTTACACTGATCGCATATAGGTGGATTACTCTTTGTGAAAAGGTAAGAGTGCGTTAACCTGGTATGTCCTAGACGTAAACGCGCAACCGCAATTTGTTCTCTTCTATTGCGCGACGATGGAAACCACTGAGACACATTATTTTTTATCTTATTTAACTTAGAATTAGATTGAGACCACTCATTTCGCCACAAACACAACACTTTATTTTTAAAATAAGCTTTTAAGTCACTGGAGACACACTTGTCTATCGGCTCCGAAAAATCACTTAAAATTGCCTCTCGTGCAGACCTGTCAGCTTCTTCATTTCCTGTTATTCCGACGTGTGAGGGAACCCATACAAATTGAACGCTTCTTCCATGTTCATGAGCTTAGGAAAGCTGGTATTTTAGCAACTTTTCAAAAGGATGTTTCGGAAAAATGTGTTTTAATGAGTTTAGAGAGCTAAGGGAATCTGTTATGATCAGGGCTTTGGTGAGTGTAAGCTCGTTAAGAAGTTTCACAGCACGGTATATGGCGTAGATTTCAGCTGAAAATGTGCTACATGCTGGGGGTAAACGGAAAAGAAGATTGTTTACTAGTATCGCTACACCACCGCTTGCACGACCTGCATCTGTACGGTCTTTGCGGAAACAATTGAAATGTTTTGAATTGTACAACTGATTGGTCTTTAAGTTTGTCTCCTGTAGACAAATAATATCTGGAGAATATTCGGATAAAAGAAGCTGTAGCATAGGAAGACGATGGAAAAATCCATCAATGTTCCATTGAAGTATCGAGTTGAATGTTGTTAACAGATTCGGAGTTAGATGATACTGAGCAAGTATCTACAGAAGAGTCACTGTCTAAGTCAGAAATCTCTTTCCCTAAATGGTTAAGAAGTTTCTTTTTAAGTTTTGTAAACTTAGTTTTTGTAGATCTATCATTTGCATATTGATAGCTGCTTTGTAAAAGATAGAGTAAACCAGGCATATCAGTTGTAAATTCTTTAACGACGCTAATAGTGTCGGGGGAGCCTTGGACATTATCAATCAGTAAGGACAATTGGTGGTAATTTAAAACGAATGGTGGGGTATGATTATCAATAAAATTTTCAAGAGTTTCCCGTGTAGATGGGACTTTAGATGAGCGCGGTTTTTTTGGTTTAGAAGATTTGGGTTTTGCAAACAGATTTTGTGATGAAATTGCTGAGTCTGAAGGAGGAGTATCGATCTCACCAATACTGCGTTTTATGGAAGAACTTGCGTTTTCGCAAATGCTATTAGAGTTTTCACTTAGATGTTGTGGATTTATTACCTTTGGAAGTACTGGAGCAGACTCATTGGTAATGACAGAAGTCGAGCTTGAAGTTTTGATTGTAAGATTGGTTGAAATGGTTGTTTCGGAAAATTGTGGTGATGTATCAGTTTTATTGGAGTTTTCTGCAGTTGTATCTAATGGAAGAGGTGCTGATAGATTGGAGGATATTGCTTTAGGAGTTTGTGAAAACGGTATTGCCGCTGAATGTGGATGACTGAAAGTGTTGCTATGAGTAGGAGTATTAGTAATTTCTTGGTCATGGAGATTTGTAGGTGTAGGTGATATGCTCGGATTTGATAATGCATAACTTGATGACTGCTGAGTGTTTGGAAACTTGTGTAATATACTTGTTGGATCTGTTTGATTTGGTACTTCATTGTTTGAATCAATATGAGTTGATTCCGTTACTGAACTGTTATTGCATTGGGATGATATGTGTCCTGTATTTTTGCAAATAAAGCAGGTGAATGTACCTTGTGACAAAAATATGCGGTAAGGTGTTTGGTCGAAATTTATTGAATAGAATCTGGAATTGGTGATGTTATAGGGCTTACATAAACTTGCCTCCGAAAGCTCAATATGTGACTATATTCGGGAAGAGTTGAGGACAAAGGGCGAAAGAACTAGGTGAAGGATACAAATTGTGGTATGTAGGGAGTAGTAACACTAGAAATGGAGTTGGTATAATTGCTGATAGTGAAATGAAAGGTAACGTAGTAGAAGTTGTAAGAACGAGTGATAGAATGATGTCAGTGAAATTTGTAATTGATAAAGAGGTATTGAATGTTGTTTGTGTGTATGCTCCCCAAACAGGTCTGGGTGAGAATGAAAGAAGAGCTTTCTATGATCAATTAGGAGACGTACTGAGTGATATTCCAGCAGAGGAGAAAGTTATAATAGGAGGTGATTTCAATGCACATGTGGGCCAAACCAAGACAGGATATGAAACAATACATGGGGGATTAGGCTTTGGAACTAGAAATGAAGCTGGAGATGACATGCTTGAATTAGCAACAGCATTGGATATGGCGATTGTTAACACATTCTTTAAAAAGAGAGAAACTCAACTTATTACCTACAAAAGTGGACAACATCAATCCCAAATAGACTACTTCATGATAAGGAAAGAAGACATACGTGAATGCAAGGACTGCAAGGTAATAGTGAGTGAGACAGTAAGCCAGCAACATAAGCTGCTTGTTCTGGACATCGAAGTAAAAAGCGAAACTAAACAAAAATATCGGAGAGGACCACAAAAAATCAAATGGTGGCTGCTGAAAGATGAGAAAGAAGGTCTATTCAGGAGAAGAATAGTAGAAAAAATATGTTGGAACATGAAAGGAAGCCCTAATACAATTTGGAGAAAAATGGCCAGTAGTATTAGAGAGACTGCTATTGAAATACTTGGGAAAACGTCAGGAAAAAAGTTTGAGGATAAAGAGACTTGGTGGTGGTCAAACGAAGTACAAGGAAAAATAAAAGAGAAGAGAAAATTATATAAAAAGTGGCAAGAAACCAGATCCGACACAGATCTTCAAAACTATATGGTGGCGAAAAAGGAAGCGAAAGTAGCAGTAGCAAAAGCCAAAGCAGAAGCGTATTCAAACCTATATGATCAACTTGATACCAGGGAAGGCGAAACGAAGATATATAAAATAGCCAAACAGAGAGCAAGGAAAGCAAAAGATTTTAATCAGATTAGATGTATCCGAGATGAAAATAATAAAATACTAGTTCACGAAAGGGAAGTCAAAAAGAGATGGAGAAAGTACTTTGACAGCTTATTAAATGAAGAATTTGACAGACAGCCTGTAGAGTCAACGGAGACAGTAGCAGCAATGGTCACCAAAATAACCAACGAGGAAGTGGCTCAAGCGCTTCAAAAAATAAAGAAAGGAAAAGCGGTAGGACCAGATGATATTCCTGGGGAAGTATGGAGAGCATTGGGAGAGACAGGAACAAGGTGGCTAGCAGGTCTATTTAATAGAATTATGGAAGTCGGACAAATGCCAGACGAATGGAGAAGCAGTATACTGGTACCTGTTTACAAAAACAAGGGAGATATACAACAATGTACAAACTACAGGGCTATAAAACTGCTTAGCCACACCATGAAAATATGGGAAAGAGTAATTGACAGACGGATACGTGAAGAGACCGAAATATCCGAGAATCAATTTGGCTTTATGCAGGGTAGATCAACAACAGATGCAATTTTCATTATAAGGCAGTTGATGGAAAAATACAGGAGTAAAGAAACAAACGCTCATATGGTATTCATTGATCTTGAGAAAGCATATGATAGAGTTCCTCGAGAGATTCTGTGGTGGGCACTCAATAAGAAAGGAGTCCCTGGTGAATATGTAAAGATGGTGAGGGATATGTATGAGGGAGTAACGACTAGTGTTAGGACAGGTGTGGGAGAGACTCATAAATTTCATGTGAAAGTAGGATTGCACCAAGGCTCTGTGCTTAGTCCGTATTTATTCTCATTAGTTTTGGACCAGATAACAGCGAAACTACAGGGTAACATTCCATGGTGCTTAATGTATGCTGATGATGTCGTGTTAGTAGGAAATAGTGAAAGAGACTTAGAACAAAAACTGGAACAGTGGAGACAAGCTCTGGAGGAAAAAGGTTTAAAACTTAGTAGGACAAAAACAGAGTATTTGGAATGTTCATTTAAAGATGGAGCTACTACAAATAAAATGGTATCTTTGGATGGTGAAATGATTGTGAAAAGCAATAGTTTTAAGTACCTAGGATCGGTATTACAGAGTAATGGAGAAATAGATGGAGATGCATGCAGTAGAATTAGGGCTGGATGGATGAAGTGGAAAGAAGCGAGTGGTGTGTTGTGTGACAGAAAAATTCCAATGAAGCTGAAGGGAAAATTCTATAAAACAGCCATAAGACCGGCTATGATGTACGGAACTGAATGTTGGGCAGTGAAAAAGAAAGAGGAACAACGAATGCATGTGGCGGAAATGAGAATGCTTAGATGGATGAGTGGAGTGACAAAGAAGGATAAAATTAGAAATGAGTATATTAGGGGAAGTCTAGGTGTGGCACCAATTGATGCCAAAATGAGAGAGCATAGGTTAAGATGGTTCGGTCATGTTCAACGTCGAGACGTTAATCACCCAATACGAAGAATAGCTGAAGTGCAGATTCCTGGAAGGAGTAGGAGAGGAAGACCAAAGAAGACCTGGGGGGAGGCGATAAGGCAGGACATGTTGGTAAAGGGGATTAACATTGATATGACCCAAGACAGAATTGTGTGGAGAAATGCAATTAGGGAAGCCGACCCCGCATAGGGATAAGGCAAAGAGAATGATGATTCGGGAAGAGTTGAGCTAATTTTCAGAAATGTTATTGGGAAAATAAGCTTTAAACCAATATTCTGTAATTCTTCAACTAATACTTGATGAGGAATTGACGGGCAGACACCAGACAAGACTAGTCTTTCTGCTGGAGAGACAAGTCTCCGTGCTGTTACAACTTCGCCGAGTACTTCTATAGAGCCATGTTGTTGCATGAAATTATCTACTACGGTTTTGTTTGCCAAAGACATGCAGATTCTATTATGAGATAATCTAGATGAAAAAATAATATTTTTTGGGTTGATTATTGTGCCCAACGGAATTAAATAATCCAGCAATTTAGCATTATCGATACAACTAAATACAATTGCTTGGGTCTTACTCGGAAAAGAGTTTGAAGCGGCTGATGCATAACTGTTTGTGATATTCGAACGTTGATTTACTGGACTGGTTAGATCGGAAGGTGTGTTTACATTGTGTGAAGTCATTTTAGCTGCGGTGGCGAAAGCTTCAGTCCGGCTCTGGTAAGCGACAAACCAACCGCATGCTAGCTAACCTCACAAAATGATTGAACGGTGGTGTATATTTATTATTTGACGTTTTCTTTTCACAATAATAAAGTAATAATTACGTATAGATGACTTACGTAGTAGTATCTAGTAGATAAACATTTTAATTTTAAAAAACTATTTAATAATACCACTTGTTTTTAGTAAAAACTAGGAGTACAATATCAGTACAACTTCACCATACCTTGCCAGGGCCGGTCTCCCCTGCAATCTTTCTATATCAATTTAATGCCGAAAACCCTCGAGACTAATGCCGAAGGCCACAATTTACGTGTAATAACTTTTTTACATCGTAAAATTTAGGACAATTTCTTCTAAAACAAGGTAGATACAATGCCTTGTATTATAAGTAAAATAAACCGGAGCTTTCAGCAAAAATCGCGAATAAAGAAGTTCATAGCTCGTCTGTTTTGCCTCATGCAAAATACCACTGTTGTTGACAATATTCCTAAAAATAATAGAAATGTTGTTCTTATGAGTACTTTGCATCCTGAATCGATGCATTATGCATCACTTTGATCGAAAGAAATAGCCCCAAATTATTTTAGATTACAATTCAAATAAGGGAGCAGTGGATACTCTAGATTAGCTTGTTTTCACGTATGCATGCGAGAAGAGATAAATCGCTGGCCAATGATTGTTTTTTCTACTCTGCTGGACATTTCTGCCTACAACGGGTTCGTATTATGGGCATCAATAAATATCCAATGGAATACCAAGAAATTGGAAAAACGGCGAATTTTTCTTGAGGAATTGGGAAAAAACTAATGAAACCAGTCATCATTTCCAGAAAAAATATACCAATAACTAAAGGCTCTCACGAACTGGTAAAAAGGATACGAGCAGGAACAAGTAGACAAGATGGAAATGCTAGTGAACCTTCTATGCCCAAACTAACTCCGCCTGCTAAACTAGCAAGCTGTAAACTTGCCCTAAAAACGATAACAAGACTAATTATTATGTTGTATACATCACAAAACATATTTGCAAAATCCATTGTTTTTATTACCGTCCCAGTTGTAAACCAAATTAAATTTTTGTAGATATTTGTTACTAGGCTTTTTTTAAAGAAAAAATGCCTTTTATTTCTGTTAATAAGGTTTAATTTACATTAACAACATAATTTTTGTTTCATTAACCATAATTTCTTGTTAATAAAGTTTTATTTATCACCATTAGCTTATTTTATTTCGATTAAGGACCGTAAACCATAGTTGGGTCATATTGACCCGAAGAGTACATTTGTGTAGTTGACTCGAACGGGACAGCAGGGTTAAGACCTACACTGGCACACACTAACTGAAGTTCATGTAGCATTGTACTGTACATATCTCCTTAAGGTTGTCAGAGAATAAAACTGTGTCTGCGAATTTCAAATTTGTTAATCTTCTACCGTAAATATTCAGGCCTCGCTGTTCCCAGTTAAGTTTTTTACAAACATATATTCTAGTACTGCGGTAAACAGTTTAGGCGATAAGGTATCGCCCTGTCGGACTCCTCTGCCGATTGGGATATGGTCCGTGTTTTTATGTAGTTTCACCGACATAGTTGCGTTTTTGTATGTATTGTAAATAAACCTTGTGTCTCGGTAGTCAATGTGGCATGCTTGTAGTGCTTCCAGAATTTTGTCAAATTCCACCGTGTTAAAGGCTTTATGGAAATCTACAAAAGCCAAAACGAGTGGTTGATTGTATTCAATAGTCTTTTCTATTACCGTTTTAATGCTCTGTAGGTGATCATTTGTTCCAATTTCGGTACGAAATCCCGCTTGCTCATTGGCTGGTAGAAATCAAGTTTTTTCTCAAGGCGATTCTTGTAAAGAGTTTTTATAAGTGACTAAGAAGGCTTCTAGGTCTGTAATTTTCTAAGTCATGGGGATCTCTTTTTTTGTACAATTGAATTACTTCAGCATTGTGCCATTTGTCGGGTATATTAGGTACTATATAAAAGGCACATGTTTAAAAGGTTTTTTATTTTCTTAAGAAGACACGTGATTCCGATTTTGATTGCATCAGTAACTACAAAATCCTCGCCTGGAGATTTGTTATTGTTAGCTTTTCTTAGGGCTAGTTTTAATTCGTCTATTGTGATTTCCGGTAGCAGTTCTGATCCTTGGTTAACAATGCCATTTTTCCTTGTTAATATTTCTGGTACTTGATTTTCTTTGCTATTTACTTTGTGTTGGCTTGTGTACAGCAATTTTTAGAAGTCCTCTACTATTTTAAGCATGTCTCCTACTATTTTATTCATGTTCAGCGACCCCAAAAACCTACGAGTAACAAAACCTGGGCCTTAAGGGGATCGGTACGTTTTTTAGGCTGCAATGCTGTTCAAATGGGGATTTATTTTTTTCGAATCCTGAGAAAACTAATAAGTATTTTTTAAAAATTTACACGCAGAATGAAAGATTACGTTATTAGCGAGGGCCGAAAGTCCCTGAGAACTTCTATATTGTTTATTTTAATAAGTTACAGGGGTGAAAAACTAAGAGAAAATTTAGTGTTATTTTTAATTTCAAATATATCATTCAAAATAAACTTTTTATTTATACTAAGGAAATTTCGGCCCTCGGTAATAACTTAGTCTTTCATTCTGCGTTAAAATTTTTTTCAAAAATATTTATTGGTTTTTTCAGGATTCGAAAAAAATAAACACAATGTCCGTGGTAACATTTTCCAAATCTATCTTTGTCATACAACGCACGTAGTCGAATAGAATATTGTCAGTTAGACACTGACAATCAGTGACAATTTTAAATAATTATTTGACATGAATCGGGAATATTTTTATTTGTTGATTAAATAATACTGATATATAGTGTATTTGATAAATAATTGATTTAAGAGGTGAACTTTATAAAAAGTTTTTTATTGTGTATTATTTATGGAAGATAGAAGCAGAGAATACATTAAGATATATTCTGTGATCCAAGTATTTTGTTTTTAAAGATGTTCAAAATTGTAAGCGTTCCATAGTAACAATATAGTATTAAAAATCACTTTAACACTTTTGCTCTTTTCTCGATTGAGTATTAGTTTTTGTTGTAGGTACATATTATTACAATCACTGAATACATAGCTAGTGAAAAAATTATCACATTTATTAACTGAATTAATAATTTGCAATTATACAAAAAATAACAGTTTTCCAAGAACATTCAAAAGCCATCTCTTTAAGCTAGTTATGACATTGTCAAGTAGAATGACATTCTAGTAATATGTACATATCCATACCAGTGTAAATTTTACTACACGTAATTTGCCATGTAAAGACAGAAAAGGTAGGGATAGCCGTAAAATATTTGCGAATTATGTACCCATAGCCTTAATTAACTGATTGTAACATGTTTATGCACTTTTGTATGCGCTTTATTAACTTTAAATGCAATTATGCATTTAAATTTATGTAAATTTATGCAGTTTTTTGTTCTAAATCTCCTGGTCTAATATCTACATTCCAAACATTAATATTCAATAAAGGCAAAAAAGTGGTTAAATGGTTTCTTCTTGTAATAATACATAATAAATATCCTTACTTATACTTATAGCTTGTAAATTAGCTGTTAACGGCCCATAAAACGTTTTATTTTTTTTTGGTCAAACTACTTGATTGATTTGTTATTGTCAACAGCTGGATTTGTTCACACCTTTTAATTAAACTCAATTTGGGAATAAATGATAGCAGAGTTACGAAAAACGGTCTTTATACAGAACTGTTATAATCACAAAAAAGTAACTTATTATACCTTCTTGTCTCAGAATTATGAGAATAAAATAAATAATTTCACCATCTTTCCATCATCAAACTTCGAATAGAATATATTTTCAAAAAACCTTTTTACCACATAGTGGTGTAAAGCGACAATACATTAAATTTACTCTGAGCTAATTAGCAAAATTCATGAAAAAGTTATTTACCAGCAATTTTGTTGCTGGAATCGAATTATAAGATCCTCCATATTAATAATATAGGTACGCAAATTCCGCAAATAGTGTGCTACTTTTTTTATAAACAAAATGTTGCCCACAAATCGTATTTTTTTCAATTATTGCTCTATAACTCCGAAGATTTTAAATTTACAACAAAAAACTCAAATAAAAATTCACCGCAATTGAATTCTGCATAGAAATATGTTTTTCGTGATTTGCTCCGACGAAAATTTTCTTCAAAAAATGCGGGTTTTCCCAACAAAAACTCTAATTTTCAAATAAAGTTTTAGGTAAGTAATTATTAATCACTAATTAAATAACTTAGTAACATCAAAGCTTTCTTGGTATATATTGCAATTCCAGAAGCCGGTTTAAATTAAATGAATATTTTAGCAACTATTCAATTGTTAATTAACCATTTACGATTGCAATAATAACCAAAATATTCATGATACATTGATCAAACTTATAAAGATTATAAAGATGAGATGCTTATTTAATATTTTATCGACAAAATATAAATTTTTCGTTTTTTTGCATAATCTTTAAATTTTGAAAAAAAAACAGTTATAATACGCTGGTCTAATTAGTAAAGTACAAAGAAAGGTTATTTACCAGCAATTTTATTGCTAAAATTGAATATTATGATCCTATATATTAATAATATAGGTATGCAAAGTCCGCAGATAGTTTGCTACTTTTTTTATTAACAAAATGGCGCCCCCAAATCGTGTTTTTTTCAATTATTTGTTTATAACTCCGAAGATTTTAAATTTACACCAAAAACACTCAAATAAAAATTCACCCCAATTTAATTCTACATAAAGTCATTTTTTCCCGATTTGCTCCGATGAAAATTTTCCTCGGAGAATGTGGGTTTTCCCAACAAAATCTCGAATTTTCAAATAAATGTTTTGGGCAAGTAATTATTTATCAATAATTAAATAACTAGGTGAAATAAAAGATTTCTTTGTATAAATTATAATTGCAGAAGCCGATGAAAATTAAACGAATATTTTAGCAACAATTCAATTGTTAATTAACAATTTACAGTCGCAATAACGACCAAAATATTCATGACACATTGATAAAACTTAGAAAGATTATAAAGATGTGATACCTATTTAATATTTTGTCGACAAAATGTAAATTTTTCATTTTTTTGCATAATCTTTAAATGTTTAAAAAAATAGTTATAAACAAATTAACATTTCTCAGAAATTGTTTATTATATTCTAGTTTTAAAAAATACTTAAAATGCGTATTTCAAAGGTCTTGAAAATGAATGCTTTAAAAAATTTTTCCAACCATTTGCAAAAAAGTTATGAAACAGCAAAGTAAATGTACGATTGCTCGGTTGTTTATAATTTCTTATTATCGTTTCAAAGCTTAAAAGTGAGTCTGTGGTACAATCTAATTATTCATAAAGAATATCAAATATTAGTTCAATGGTTTTATTTTAATCAAAGATTAAAAATACTTTTTTTTTAATTTTTAGCGCGAAAGTAGGCTTGATACAGAGCCGGAGCTAAAATGTTCACTCGAAGCGACTGACATGCAGCATACATAATACTATAATTTTATTTATTAAGTGTACGTCGCGCGGCGGTCGTCACTTCGAGTGAAAATTTTAGCTACAGTACTGTATTAGTCTACTTTCGCGCGTGTAAATTACAAAAAAATATATTTATAATCTTTAATTTAAAATATAACCATTAAACTAATAATCGATATTTTTTGTAAATAATTAGCTTGTACTTTAAACTCACTTTTACGCTTTGAAAGAATAAAAAAAATTATAAACAACGTAGTATCGTATGTTTATTTTGCTCTTTCATAACTTTTTTGCAAATGGTTGCATAAAAAGTTTTAAAGCATTCATTTTCAAGATATTTGAAATACGCATTTTGCCTATTTTTTAAAATTAGAATATAATAAAAACTTTCTGAGAAACGTTAATTTGTTTATAGGTAACTATTTACACAGTGTGTCATAATTATTTTGGTTATTATTGCGACCGTAAATTATTAATTAACAATTGAATTGTTGCTAAAATATTTGTTCAATTTTCACCAGCTTCTGGAACCATAATCTAAACCAAGAAGGCTTTTAAGTCACCAAATTATTCAATTATTGGTAAATAATTACTTATCTAAAACTTTATTTGAAAATTAAAGATTTTATTGGGAAAACCCGCACTTTCCGAGGAAAATTTTCGTCGGAGCAAATCAGGAAAAACATATCTCTATGCAGAATTTAATTTCGGTGAATTTTTATTTGAGTGTTTTTGTTGTAAAATTAAAATCTTCGGAGTTACAGAGCAATAATTGAAAAAAATACGATTTTCGGGCGCCATTTTGTTTATAAAAAAAGCAGCACACTATCTGCGGACTTTGCATACCTATATTATTAATATATATAATCATAAGCTTCAATTCCAGCAATAAAATTGCTGGTAAATAACTTTTCCCATAAATGGCCTATTCTCCGATAATCAGCCCAGACTATAATGTATTCCATTTCTACTGCCTGTATTTTACCCATGCTTACTGTATTTCTGTTAGTACCAAGACTCGCAACCAAAGGTTAATACAGGTCTATATATTGACTTGAACACATTAATTTTTGTTTTTCGTGTGATTTCTTTTTTATTTATGAATTTATTACTCATTGCATGGTATAGGTTCATTGTTTTTTGAATTTTGTTATTAATTTCTCTTTCCTGTCTTCCGTTGTCTTCTAATTCTACTCCTAAGTATTGGAATGTTCGTACTTGTTCTATATTTATTTCTTCTACTTTTATGTTCATCCTTTCTTCTTCTTCTTTTTCCCCCATGACCATAACTTTTGTTTTATTTTTATTAAGTGTCATTCCATATTTTTTTAGTGCTTCATTCCATATTTCTATATTTCTTTGTAGTTGTTTCTCATTTTTGGCCAATATAACGACGTTATCGGCGAATGCTCCTTCTGAAATGTCTACTCTTCTTAAATTTCTATAACCCACATGCATTTTTTTCACTTTTACTTTACATTCTTTAATTATCTCATCCATGTAAATTATAAATAGTGTTGGACTTAATCCTCCTCCTTGTCTCAGTCCCTCGTTCGTAGTAAATGGTTTTGATGTTCTGTTTTGGCTGATGATATAATTCACATGGTTGGTGTAAATGTTCTTAATTACCCTTATCATTTTGTTACTTATGCCTCTCTTCTCTAATATTTTCCATAATTTTTGCCTTGGTACCGTGTCAAAAGCCTTTTCAAGATCTATGTAAGCCATATTATACATTTTTTTTCCTGTTACTGATATTTTTTTATTATCTGCTTGATTCTAAATATATGATCCTGGGTGATTCTGCCTTTTCTGAGACCGCTTTGTGATTCCTCTAAGGTGCTGTCAATTTTTCCGATTATTTTTTTGTTAAGTATTTTTTCGTATATTTTCATAGCTATGCTTAACAGTGTTATTCCTCTGCAATTTTTGCAATCTGCTCTATCGCCCTTTTTATAAATCGGCACTATCTGTGCCTTCTGCCAGTCCGTCGGTATCTGTTCTTCTCTCCAAACTGAATTAAATATTTTTAATAATAGCTCTGTTGCATTTTGTCCCATTTTTTTATCATTTCACTGGTTATTCTGTCATACCCTGGTGCTTTTCAGTTTTTCATTTCTGCAATAGTTTCTTGCAGTTCATTTATGGTTATAGGGTCTACACTGTCTACTTCTATTCTTTGGTTCTCTACATTGTTTTCTTCTTGATAGCAGTGAGTTTGTAGCTTCTCTTGGAAATATTCTCTGCAACTGTTCATTATTTCTTCTGTAAGAATTTCGCCAGTTTTATTCTTTATGTTTTTTATTTCTTGACTTTTTTCTTTTCTAATTGATTTTAATACTCCATAGAACAGTTTGTGGTCCTCTTTACTGTTTTTTTCCATATTTTCTCCAAATTCTGTCCATTTGCCCTTCTTTGTCTTTGTTTTTACTAGTCTCCTGTGTGTTTCATATTTATATTCTTCATATTTTTCTAGTGTTTTGTTTTGTAAGCATATTTTCCAAGCATTTTTCTTTCTTTTAACTTGTTGTTTTATTTCTTCATTCCACCATGCAGTTTGCTTTCCTTTATTGCTCTTTTTAGTTGTCCCGCATAATTCTGTCGCTGTATTTAGTATTATCTCTTTGAAGCAGTTCCTTGAGAATATGTTTAAGTGCAATGGTATCCACTCCAACAAACGTTATGCTAGCAGAGTGTAATGAAATCCCATAAAATTTACGTAGACAATTTTTAGCTCAAAAATACTGCATAAAGCTAAGAAACACTGAGTCAGACCTTTTAACAAATCTGGCTTTATTAAACATGGAAAACTTAACTAGCAAATATTGGAGAATAAAAAATTCACCACCACTAACAGATGCATTCATTGAAACCAGGAATTATACAGATTTACACAACAGTAAATTATTACCAATTTATAAATTTCCGTATAAAACTTATTTAAATAATATTTTAGTAAAATCTATACTGAGCGACTTTGTGGATTATACAGTAATTTACACAGATGGTTCTAAAAATTAAACAGGAGTAGGATGTGCTATGTATGTGCAAAATACCCATCAACATAATAATTATAAATTATCTAGTATTAGTAGTATTTTTACAGCTGAGATTATAGCCATCGAAAAAGCTCTAGAATGGATCAAAGAGAATAATATTGAAAAAGCTGTGATAATAACAGACTCCAGATCTGCAATATATGCAATTCAAAACACTGATTTTAATTCATACAAATCAAATACTTTATGTAATATAAAAAATAATTTGTATACTGGGTAATGAGAAAGTGGATGAGTTGGCCAAAGATGCAATAAAAAATGCTGAGATCCTAACTCAGATCTTATCGACAGATGCAATAAATGACGTCAAAGATAGAATAAATAAAATATGGAAAAAACAATGGAAAAATATTTCAAGCATATCAAAAAATTTATATTTTACTTTACATCAAGAACTTCCTCCGCCACCTGAATACATATTTAAGTATAACCTGCCAAAGCAAGATATTTCTACTATCGTCAGATTAAAAACTCGACACGGAAAATATGAGGCACATCTGCACAAATTAGGAATAGTTAATTCATCATTCTGTTTTTGTGATAATGTTTCGATTAGAGATTTGAACCATATTTTCTTTGAATGCAAAATTAACGAGAGATATATAAATCAATTGTATTACAATTTACGACAAACACAAGTTCATTTTCCAATTAGTATAGAATATCTACTAAGTTGCTATAAAATGAAAATATTTAAATTACTCATAAACTACTTGAAAGAAACAAATATAGTCACTTGAGTCAGATAGGTGGGAATATAAAAAAACTAATAAATTGAGGTAAAAATAAAATGAAAATCTGTGGCTAACGGACCCGCATCCAAGCCATTTTTTCTCTCTCACACACACACACATAATTGTTCAGCGTTTTGACCCTCTCTATTTTCTTTAGCATTTTCTAGTTTTTGATTTATGATCATCTGGTACTTCTCAGAATAGAATATAACATAAAGTGAAAATTCTCAAATATTAAGAGGTCCAGAAAATAAAGACATAGAACATTGTCAATAAGCTCATAGGGGTATTCTATTGTAACGGAAAATAAACCTGGATGGGTAAACAGGATGTCCCAGTTGAGCGTTACTTTAGATTACCTAAAAGTTAACCCAAGGCGTTAACCGAAGTTTTTCAGGTGTGTAGTGACAACCCCCGTATGACTTGACCCCCAGATGATATTAACGGTAATCCCATTTTTTCTTGCGACGATTCGAGCTAGCTTAACCTTGGACCCTCTCTCCCCCTCTTTCTCTATCTCTCTCTCTCTCTCTCTCTCTCTCTCTCTCTCTCTCTCTCTCTCTCTCTCTTTCTCTCTCTCTTTCTCTCTTTCTCTCTCCTGGTGCGAAGACCTCACTTTTTAGACACATCTGCCAGAAGCACATCGCAGGGGTATATCCCAAACAAGCACCTAGGTTCGGATTCATTTGGCAATATAAATAAACAATTAGATTATGTTTATTCTGGTTCAAACATTTTAAAAGAACATATTAAGAAAATAGTATAGACTGAACGAAGCTCACAAAAGACAGAAAAATATGGAAATTTCTAGAACATACCTATATTCAGCAGTGGATTGACCTCCGATACAAAAAGAACCACAGGTAAATGTAGGGTACAGAAGTCAAAACTTTGGTGAGAATTTGATAATAATTTCACTCTGTAATAAACAGCTTATCACATTGAGCAACTTAACCGTGCCGTACACAGAAAAATATACAATACGCGAAGTTAGAAGGGATGAACTCAGATTCTAGTCTTTATGTCACTTTAATCGTGATGCGATGCCTTTTTTTAAATATATCTTGATTATGATGGTCGGCAGTGGTTAACTTAGCGATTACTTTATTGAAGTGGTATTAAAGTGCCCATAAAAAGACTTAAAAAAAACTCAAAAAAAGCGGTTTATTCGTTAGGATACATATTACAATACAACACACGATATCGTACATTTATACAAATGGTATTTTTTTCATATTACAGCTGTCTAGACATTATATAAACAATTTCCAAATAAAGATATACAAAGTTCAAACCTTATATAAATTTTAAATCTCCATAACTTTTGACATATTGAAATTCACTGTGACGACAAGATGTACAGAACATTTAAGTCTCATTAATAAGACATAAATAAATAGAACGTTTATATTTGTCTCCCGGCTTTTCTTTAAGAACTTCGCAGTCGCGTTGTTGGAAAAATGATTTGTGATGTTATAGGTCCTGAAGGTATTAGCAGAAATTTGCTTTCTCAACTTTAATTAAAGATCCCTGCGAATGATATGTCGTCTGATGTATGCTCAGTTTTGTAATGTAAACTTAAATTTAATTACCAGAGAAGATGGATGAGCCCTCAAACGATGTAATAATTAAAAGTTAAGTCTATATATTAACGCATTTAAGATTTATGTAAAGAATGTGAACTAAAACGTGAGATTTGTTAAGAGTCAGAAATATGTAGTAATAATTTCATATATTTAGACCCATTTTAAATGTAGACCTTGAACACTGGCGCCAAAAAAATACAAAACACGAATGCTCCTTTGTTTTGTACATTACACAAAGGCTTTCGATCCAGTAAAATCCTCTTGAGTATAATGGGAAATATAAGAGTGCCTAACCAACTAGTGAACCTCATAAACTATATGTATGATAAAAACTCAGCCAAAGTTAAAGTCGCTAGAAAAAGGGACTAGATAAGGATGCATACTATAACCATTACTTTATTTATTTACAAAGCTCAAAAGTCCTTGAAGACCTAGGGCTAAAATATAATTAACATAAGACTTATATATAAAAACATATATCAAGTGGGGTCGTTGCCATTCTCAGTAGGTACCTATTCTTCTTTGATCTTTGTAACTCTGGTTCATACCATCATTATTATTTTTTACTGTGATTTCTTACTATTTTCCTCTGCTATTTTAAGCTATTTTTGATCAAACCAATTCTTTCTTGCTTTCTTTTGACCCTTTTGCAGAATAATTTTATCATTTGCTATAATTATCGCTTCTCTTTTACTTTGCCATACTTGTTCTATTCCTAGTTTCTCTTCGTCTTTCATGGATAATAGCCCTTTCAGCCCAGTAAATGAACGGGAAATTCGGATATACCGTGTAATTTTCAGAGGCAACTCCGAATTGCATGAAAATTTGGATTTAGGTTCTGCTTACCCTCCACTTCAAAGTTGAAATTGTGCCGTTGGTTGCTTTTACTTGGGGGTGACAGTCACCCCTTCTCAGGGGTGAAAAAACATACGTTCAAGATAAGACCGGAAATGGATAAATTGACTGGTTTTAAGCAACTTTTGTTCTATAGAGTTTTTTACGTAAGTCAATACTTCTCGAGTTATTTGCCATTGAAAATGTTGATTTTTCGACAAAAAAACTACGTTTTCAGACAGTTTATCGCCAAATAACTCAAAAAGTAAATATTTTATCGAAAAAAATATCCTTAGCAAAAATGTAGCGCATAAAAAACCCAAAAAAATGTTGTATCAGTAAAGTCTATCAATAAAATAAAAACAAAGTTCTAGCTCATGAAAAATACGTTCTTATTCATCTAATTCCAAATTGAATATTTCAAGGTGAAATCACCGAAAAATTAAGCACTTTTTGGGAAAAACCCATTAAAATTTTTTAAAGTGTTTATAAAAAGGTTTGTTTTAATTGTTAACAAAAGTTTTAGCATTAAAAATAAGCGAGCTAAGCTCAAAATAAAGTTGGCCCTCTTTTTTTTTGTAAAAAATCATGAAAATCTCGCCGTGTTTAGCTCCCCAAATAAAATTAATCGCTAACGCTTTACAAACAATTTACTTATTACCAATCTATTTTGTATATGATCTGTCAGTCTCACCGGTTTAAAGTGTTTATTTTTGAAAGGGTTATAATTGAGAAAGCTTGGGTCACTAATCACGAGTGTATGCAAATTTTGAACAGCCATATCCAAACCAATTTTTGTCTTACAGAGAAACAAAATGAAACTAGCATATTTATAATAGCAAAACCTGCATTTTCTTACTCCTTAAAATTTTTCTTATCACTAATACTTTTTAAAATATTTTGAAAAAATTAAATTTTTCAAAAATTTTTAGAAATTTTTTTTTTACTCTAAAACCAAATGTTTTTAAAAATAAGCACTTCAAACAAATCATACTTACAGATCATATAAACAATATACATACAGTTGAAATAGATGGTAAAGCTAAACGATTAATTTCACTTAGGGTGCTAAATAGATGGAGGTTTTTACGATTTTTTTTTACCAAAAAAAAGGCCAACTTTTTTTTCAGTGTAACTCGTTTATTTTTGATGCTGTAAACTTTTGTAAAAAACAAATAATAAGCTTTTTTTCGATACTTTAAAAATGTTAATAGGGTTTTCCCGAAAAACGCTTCTTTCTTCGGTGATTTCGCGTTGAATTATTCGATTTGGGATTAGACGAAGAAGAACGTATTTTTCATGAGCTACAACTTTGCTTCTACTCAATTTGTAGACTTTACTGGTACACCATTTTTTCATTTTTTATAGGCTACACTTTTGCTAAAAATAATTTTTTCGATAAAATATTTACTTTTTGAGTTATTTGGGAAAAACGGTCTGAAAACCTAGCTTTTTTGTCGAAAAATCAACATTTTAAATCGCGAATAACTCGAAAAGTATTGACTTACGTAAAAAACTGTATGGAACAAAAGTTGTTTAAAATAAGTCAGTTTATCTATTTCCGGCCTTATTTTAAACACGCGTCTTTCACCCCCCGGGAAGGGGTAAATGTCACCCCCCAAGTAAAAGCAGCCAACGGCACCAATTCAACTTTGAAGTGGAGGGTAAGTAGAACCTAAATCCAAATTTTTATGCAATTCGGAGTTGCCCCTGGAAATTACACTCCAAAGCGGTCATTTATTGGGCTATTTATTTATTTCAATGATTTACTTTCTATTTAGTTCCACCTCTCATAGGTTTTCTATCATTATATCGAGTTTTTCTCTTTCTTTTTAAAATATAATAAAATTTACTATATAAAGGATTTTACTAAATAAAATTTGTTTCTTAAAAAAACAACAAATAAAATGGCATTTACTAAACTTTGATCCAATAATTCAAGCTGGAGATAGTGTAAACTTCGTGCAAAATTGTTGCAAAAGTATTTTTCAAAGCTTTTTCGATCGCATCTCAGCTTCGGCGAATACAATGTCGTTTCCCCGCGATCTTTAAAAGGGTCTCTATACTAGGCCTTAATCTCAGCTCTTCGACTGTTCCATTGGAATATAAGCCAACCTTTTTAGACGGAGCTGTACCGTCGTCCCCGTTATCGAAATTATTCCGATTCGATTTTTTTGTACATACTCAAAAAGTGGTCCTTATAACAAATCCACAAGGTGCCAGGGCCTCGATTTTTGACCCTTCGCTTCGTTATCGAACCTATTCGTTTCGTATCTGTTTAATATACGAAACGAATACGTTCGATAACGAAGCGATGGGTCAAAAATCGAGGCCCAGCGGTGCCGTGGTCGAAAAATTTTACAATTTTTTTAAACAAATTTCCATAAATAATTTTTTTATTTCGAACAATTTTTTTATATAAATTTGGTCATTTTGAGCAAAAAAGGTCTCTTTTCATTTTTCTCTGAAATTGATTTTTGTCGAGTTATACGCGATTTAAAATTTGAAAAATGCGAAAATAGCTATTTTCAAGGCTTAATAACTCGATTAAAAATTAGTACGAAAGTCAAAAAGTGACCAAATCAAAGTCTAAAACTCCTGCTTCAAGATCCTGAAAAAATGTTTGTCATTATTTTTTAATTATTAACAAGTAGGTCTATATTCCATTCCAGGCTGTATCGTCGCCCCCGTTAGCGAAATTATTTCGATTAGATTTTTTTGAACAAACTTACTCAAAAAGAGGTTCTAATAACAAATCCACAGGGTTCCAGGCGGTACCTTAATCGAAAAATTGTTTAAACAATGTTTTTAAACAAATTCACAAAAATAATATTTTCACTTCGAACAATTTTATCACTTCGATTTTTTTAAAATAATTTGGGTCATTCTGAGATAAAAAACGTCTCCTGTGATTTTTCTCTAAAATGAATTGTTGTCGAATTATACGCGATTTAAAATTTGAAAAATGGGAAAATAGCTATTTTCAAGGCTTAATAACTCGATTAAAAATTATTATTATATAGCGCTAATTGTTAATAATTAAAAATAACAGCTTTGTAATTAAATAATGACAAAAATTTCTTGAGGATATTGAGGGAGGGGTTTTAAACTTTGATTTGGTCACTTTCTGACTTTTATAATAATAATTTTTAATCGAGTTATTAAGCCTCGAAAATGGGCATTTTCTCATTTTTCAAATTTTACATCGCGTATAACTTGACAAAAATTAATTTTAGACAAAAATGACAAGAGATATTTTTTTCTCAGAATGATGGAAGTTATCTAAAAAAAATTGTTTGAAATAAAAAATTCATTTTTGGGAATTTGTTCAAAAACAATTGTTTAAACAATTTTTAGACCACGGCACCGCCTGGAACCCTGTAGATTTGTACGAATCGGAATAATTTACCTAACGGGGGCGACGATACAGCTTGGACTATAGCGCTAATTGTTAATAATTAAAAATAACAACTTTGTAATAAAATAATGACAAAAATTTCTTCAGGATCTTAAAGAAGGGATTTCAAACTTTGGTATAATCGCTTTTTAATTTTCGTAGTGTAATTTTTAATCGATTTATTAATCCTTGAAAACGGCTATTTTTGCATTTTTTTAAATTTCAAATCGCGTATAACTCAACAACAATCAATTCTAGAGAAAAATCACAAGAGACCTTTTGACTCATAATGATCCAAGTTATCTGAAAAACTGTGTTCGAAATGAAAAAAAAAATTTTGTGAATTTGTTTAAGAAATATTTAAACAATTTTTTGACCACGGCACTGCCTGGAACCCTTTGGATTTGTTATAAGGACCTCTTTTTGAGTAAGTTTGTGCAAAAAAATCGAATCGGAATAATTTCGCTAACGGGGGCGACGGTACAGTCCCGTCTATTTCGGCTTCGTACTGTAACTCCTCTGATAGGTGATATATCTACGACGTACCTATCGTGGTACCGGTTACTGATTATATGTCTGTCGTTGCTGGATGACGCGACAATTTATTTTTGGATGGGCGCCAAAGTGTGATGGGCATACAATCAGCACATCAAAATGGGACACACATTTGGTGCGAGGATGAAGATGAGACAGGCCGCTTAATACTCGGTCGGAAAGTAACAGGTCAGCGAATTATCAGTTCTAAATTGCTGGACGGTTTGGCTTTTACCTCAATACATTAAAAGTCCGTTTGGCATCCAGGCAATTTATTTCGACCGGTTAAGCCTTCAGATAATAATATATGAAATAAAACTGGACACCAAAGTAAAAATTTTCAATAGCAATGTAAAGGCGGTACTATTATACATATCACAAACATGGAGAATAACATAACACAACACTGGAAAGATTCAATCCTTCATCAATAAATGCTTACGAAAAATTCTAAGAATATTTTGGCCCCACAGAATTACAAACTCAGACTTATGGAAAAAAACGAAACAAGAACCAATACATAAAGAAAGAAGAAAGAGAAGATGGAAATGGGTGGGCCATACTCTGCAAAAACCAGACACAGACATAACAAAACAAGCATTGGAATTCCAACCTCCAGGAAAACGGAAACGGGGGAGGCCGATAAATACATGGAAGAAAACAATTATTATAGAAGCAGAAAACGTCGGCCTAACCTGGAAAGAAGTGAGAGAAAAAGCACAAGATCGGCAAAAATGGAGGATGACAGTAGATGCCCTATGTTCCAGTGGGAACGAAGAGGATAAGTAAGTAAAAAGTCTTCGGATGATTCTTCCGTAGACTGTTTTCAGCGATCGCTCCGTTTATATTTTTCCGGCGAATAATCCCCTAGGCTTCGATGGTAATAGCGGAAAATAATGGGGAAGCGTGTGTATGCATCGCTGCACAGTGGTCCAAAATCCCGAAAAGCTGGCCGAAAAGTAAAAAAAAATCAATATTTCGAGAATACTATTACATTTTCTGAAAGAGAATTAAATTCTCTATTCAGTGTTAGCAACCCTGGAGCTATATCTCCTATATCTGAAGTTCCAGTTCAGTTCAAAGTTGACCTTCGTACGGAACAGAAGCGCAGTTAAGAATAACGAATATTTTATGCGCACAGTCTTGTGCGTGTATCTCTTAAAAACGAATTGCGCAAATTCAATTCTGCAAAATGGAGGATATTCGCGAAACCACCTTTAATAAAAGCCGATAATAACAAAATATTTGTATATGTGTTATATTTAGTAATTTTAAGTTGAAATTAAGTAATTAAAAAGTGTATATTTTGAAAAAATTCAATTTTCAGATTGCCAAATACTTATGTATTCCATCGAATTCCAAGATGATACTACAATCTTCTTTTAGCTTATATTTTTCTCTTTAAGATTAAAAAAAATTAGCTGCCACTATCTGCTCCTTTGGTTTTGCGAGAATTTTTTGTACAAACGCTCTGCGCTATGAGTTTCAATATAAATCGTTAACAACGCAGAATAATCAGATCATGCCGCAGCATTCAGCGAGTTATTATGACTGTAGATCTTTAGTTATTTCAGTATTTTAGGGTAAAATCGTAGATAAAAGGGTCAGGTACAGTATTGTTGAATAATAAAGTAAAAATTAGTTTTGACTTTCATATGATTAATAATCGAATTTAACGTTGCAATAAAAAATTAGCAGATTGGATCCGCCATTTTGTTTTTTGAAATTTCGGTTTCGGATTCGTAATCAGCAACCTCAAAAATACCCGGATATCAAATTTCGACGGTATTAGGTACATATATTTAAAATACGTAAACCCGCCATATTACATCCGCCATTTTGTTTTTTGCAATTTAGTCTTCGAATTCGTAATTAACGGCCTCAAAAACCCCTGGATGCATAATTTCATGCAAATTAAAAAGCTTTCATATTTTGGCCATCTTTTCGGGTTTTTGGACCACTGTACGCTGGTGCGTTGTTGACGTGAATCGGATGCGCTACCATTACACTTTTAAAGAAATGGAAAATATTAAAAAGACATCGAAAAAAAGACGATATTATATTTTTTTGAAAATATTAAGGTTTTTTGAGGTATTGTTTATCAATATCTTTATATCTTAAAATACACATTGGCAGAATAAATCAAGAAGAACAAAAAAGAAAAACACTAAACTTAAAATAATAATTAACATAAGTACGATATGATCTAACGTAATATTAGTAAATGTAAAAATGTAGAAAATCGTAAAAGTAGGAGAGCCCAAGCGGGGATTTTTGCAGTTACTGGAACGTGTCAGATTATTTATGGGGAGAAACCTTGTACCCTGAAAATGTACCTCTACCATATATTAACTCTTCTTGCAGGGGAGTTTGTTAAGGGGGGGGAATCTATCCTTAGAAATACTCGAAATCGTCAGATTAAGATAAGGTAAGTTAAGTACATGTAAAATAGTGTATATTTCAAGACGATTTGAGCGGGGCGTAAGGAAATGGGTGAGTCCCAAAGTTTCACAAGAAAAAAGCAAATATTTCGCGAAATAAATGACACATCGAAAAACTAAAAAATACGTACTCAATATTTTTCAAAAAGCTATCGAATGATACCAAAGACGACTTCCCACGGAGAGGGGTGGGGGGTAAATTTAATATTTTAAATACGAATCCCGCGATCTTTCGCGAAATGAACATCAGATCGAAAAACTGAAAAATACACTTATTCAATATTTTTGAAAAATCTATCGAATGGCACCAAACACGACTACCCAAGGTGGTGGGGTGGGGGGTTACTTTAAAATCTTAAATGCGAGCGTCCATTTTTATTGCAGATTTTTATGCCTTACGTAAAAATAAGTAACTTTTATTCGAGACATTTTTTCGAATTGTGAATAGATGGCGCTATAATCTATAAAAACGATTGTTGGAAATGAAAAATTAAATTAAAAATGGACAAGTTCCCACTAAAATGGAAAACTTTACTTACCTTTTTTTGGTATTAGGACCTACTCTTCACAATCCCATTGGTCCCCAAAGCGCTTGAGTGACTGCACATTTAGCATAATAAATTTTAGCGTTTTATATTTACTTTTATTCTTTTTATTTCCACTGATAAACTCATTTTCGATGTGGACATTAAATCACCGTATGTATCGATTATCTATCTGTGACCATGCCTCCAGATTTAATAATCAGGATAATCAATCTACACGCCCAACGATATCGATAAATACTTATTGGAAAATTGACGGTCAAAGGACGGCTTTTCATTAAATACGGTCCCAGCGGCTTTATATAGGACATCCGACGTCCTCTATCTAATTATGTTTTATGAGCGTTAACAAATGTTACGGTACGGTTCCTGCTGTGAAAAGCGAATTAAAAAGCACGTTTAATGTTTTAAGCGATTTGCAAACTAATTGCACACTGAGTTTTTGAGCGAACTAACAACGTAACACATTCGAATTGCGTCTACTCAGTATTTATATAACAAACTCTTTTTAATTCCTTGCAGCAAGCCCGTATTATACCCTAGAGAAAGATAATTAACCTTGTTGACAACATGCTGACAAACAGAACCTTTCAGATAATAATGGGAGAGTATAAGCAGACAGATGAAACTTGATAATGGCCTTCCACGGGGTTCTGTGTTTGTCCCGTTACTTTTCAGCCTCTATATTGCTGACATGCCAGCAAGCGAATCTGGTAAATTTGGATATGCTGACGACTGGAACCTTGCCATAAGCCACTGATCTTTAAACACTACAGAAAACACTCTAACTTACGAATGATCTATCCATCCTCAGCAAATATTTTATGAAATGGAGATCATAACCAAGTACTACAAAAAATAAAGCATAAATTTTTATCTTAAAAATAGGCTCTTTATAAAAAACTATTGAAACTCAATTACCATCATTCTCTCTTCCTTATCCCTATGCGGGGTCGGCTTCTCTAATTGCATTTCTCCATAGAATTCTATCTTGTGTCGTAACAATATCAATCCCTTTTACCAACATGTCCTGCCTAATCGTCTCCCCCCACGTTTTCTTTGGTCATCCTCTCCTACTCCTTCCAGGAATCTGCAATTCAGCAATTCTTCGTATTGGGTGATTAACGTCTCGACGTTGAACATCATCAAACCATCTCAACCTATGCTGTCTCATTTTGGCATCAATTGGTGCCAAACCTAGACTTACCCTAATATACTCATTTCTAATTTTATCCTTTTTTGCCACTCCACTCATCCATCTAAGCAATCTCATTTCCGCCACATGCTCAACTGTCTAACATTCAGTTTCGTACATCATAGCCGGTCTTATGGCTGTTTTATAAAATTTTCCCTTCAACTTCATTGGAATTTTCCTGTCACACAGTACACCACTCGTTTCCTTCCACTTCATCCATCCAGCCCTAAGCCCTAATTCTACTGCATGCATCTCCATCTATTTCTCCATTACTCTGTTATACCGATCCCAGGTACTTAAAACTATTGCTTTTTACAATCAGTTCACCATCCAAAGGTACCATTTTACTTGTAGTAACTCCATATTTAAATAAACATTGCAAATACTCTGTCTTTGTCCTACTAAGTTTTAAACCTTTTTCCTCCAGAGCTTGTCTCCACTCTTCCAGTTTTTGTTCTAAGTCTCTCTCACTATTTCCTACTAACACGACATCATCAGCATACATTAAGCACCACGGAATGTTACCCTGTAGTTTCGCTGTTATCTGGTCCATAACTAATGAGAATAAATACGAACTAAGCACCGAGCATTCCAACATGTTCTGCGTGCATTCCTACTTTCACATGAAATTTATCAGTCTCTCCCACATCGGTCGTTACTCCCCTGCACTTTATATTACTCTGTCGTAACACTAGTCATTACTCCCTCATACATATCCCTCCAATCTTTACATATTCACCAGGGACTCCTTTCTTATTGAGTGCCCGCCACAGAATCTCTCGAGGAACTCTATCATATGCTTTCTCAAGATCAATGAATACCATATGAGCGTTTGTTTCTTTACTCCTGTATTTTTCCATCAACTGCCTTATAATGAGAATTGCATCTGTTGTTGATCTGCCCTGCATAAAGCCAAACTGATTCTCGGATATTTCGATCTCTTCACGTGTCCGTCTTTCAGCTACTCTTTCCCATATTTTCATGGTGTGGCTAAGTAGTTTTATAGCCCTGTAGTTTATACATTGTTGTGTATCTTTCTAGTTTTTGAAGACCGGTACTAGTATACTGCTTCTCCATTCGTCTGGCATTTGTCTAACTTCCATAATTATATTAAATAAACTTGCTAGCCACCTTGTTTCTGTCTCCCCAAATGCTCTCCATACTTCCCCAGGAATATCATCTGGTCCTACCACTTTTCCTTTCTTTATTTTTTGAAGCGCTTGAGCCAATTCCTCGTTTGTTATTTTGGTGACCATTGCTGCTACTATCTCCGTTGACTCTACAGGCTGTCTGCCACATTCTTCATTTAATAAGCTGTCAAAGTACTTTCTCCATCTCTTTTTGACATCCTTTTCTTGAACTAGTATTTTATTATTTTCATCTCGGATTCATCTTTAATCTGATTAAAATCATTTGCTTTCCTTGCTCTTTTTTTGGGTATTTTATATATCTTAGTTTCGCCTTCTCTGGTATCAAGTTGATCATATAGGTTTGAATACTCTTCTGCTTTGGCTTTTGCTACTGCTACTTTCGCTTCCTTTTTCGCCACCATATAGTTTTGAAGATCTGTGTCGGATCTGGTTTCTTGCCACTTTTTATATAATTTTCCCTTCTCTTTTATTTATCCTTATACTTTGTTTGACCACCACCAAGTCTCTTTATCCTCAAACTTTTTTCCTGACGTTTTCTTAAGTATTTCAACATCAGTCTCTCTAATACTACTAGCCATTTTTCTCCAAATTGTGTTAGGTCTTCCTTTCATGTTCCAACTTATTTTGTCTACTATTCTTTCCCTGAATAGACCTTCTTTCTTCTCTTTTAGCATCCACCACTTGATTTTTTGTGGTCCTCTCTGAAAGAATATTTCAGTGCTATATTTTCTTTACTCTTTTGTATAGGTTTAGGTCTGGATATAAGTGCCTATCCGTCCTGGATGTTAGCGATCATCATGGCTATCTTGACTTTGTTTACCGCAGCGCGGAACAGTTCGGTGGTGGTCGTGTTATACCACTTACGTAAATTTTGAAGCCAGGAAATGCGTCTTCTTCTCGGTCCTTTTTTACCATTTACCTTCCCTTGGAGAATCAGTTGGAGAAGGCCGGAACGTTCTTGATTTCTCATTACATGTCCTAGATATTCTAATTTTTTTGTTTTTATGGTTATGAGAATTTCACAATTTCGGGTTTATTACCAAGTTCAAGTGTGGCTTGGCTATCAGCTAGATCCAAAAGACTGGGGATGGAAATTAGTCGACAGTTCATTAGAACCAATTCAAACTTTACTCCCACCTGCGCCGGAAAAACTTCTGAACACAATTTTTTGCAACTGTAAAAATGGATGTAGCGTTAAATGTGGTTGCAAAAGAGTTGGACTGTTTTATTCGGTAGCATGCACTAATTGTCAAAACCGGTCGTGCTCCAATGTTGAATCACCAACAATTGAGGATTCATTTGATTCTATCGAAGTGCCATACGATGTGTCATTTTTGGGGCAATTTACTTGCACCCAGGATGAACAACAAGAAGAAGAACTAGAAGGTGAAGAAGAAAAAGAAGACAAAGAGAAGAGGAAGCAGAAGTATCAGAAAATTATGAACCAATTGAATAAATTTCCTTTTTTTTTTAATTCATACCGCTTTTTATAGCTTTTATCATTTTTAATCCTTGCCAATATCAATTATTCAATAGCTTCAAACTAAACAGAATCATAGCAGATCCATAAAATAGGCCTACTGGGGAAACCACGTTAAAAAATTGCGCTAAGTACACCACCTCAAAGGTGGTATGGAAACGTGTGTGCATATTATGACGATTACAACTTTTTGAATCATTGTATCTCAAAAACGGTGGCTCTTAGTAAAAAAAGTAATAAGAGATTTTTTATAGATAATTATTTAGTCTACATTTTCTGTTAGAACTAATTTTATGATCAAACTTACCGTTTCGCTGAAAATCGCTAAAAACTATATTTGGTGACCTTTGACTCCGCGTAAATTTTTTAGCTCGGGTCGGATTCATGAGAACTTTTTAGATTTCATTTATGATTGTATTTTGAATTGACCAATCCTGCCAATTTTCAGCTTGATCCGAAAGTGCCAGATCAAATTTGTCACTTTTTTATCTTTGAGATAATAATATAAGCTTTCCTTTTCCACCTCATTTATTTTTCCATCTGGTCTAATGAAGGAGTTGTGTTTACATATGTAAATAGACATGGGTAGTTTAAGGTTTTCACATTTTTGTAAAATGGGTGAAAACAATTTATTTAGTTTTCATTCGGTCAGATACAGTCTAATAAGAAGTATAGTGTACAATTCGCATGAAACGTTTTCACTGACTGGTCGCATGTACCTACTTATTTATGTTCCGTGGTGGTTTACGGAAACAATTAAATGAAATTAAAATAAATGTTAACACAAAAAACTGTCAATAATATATTTATTTGTGTCGGTAAAATAGCGTGAATATTTCTCGAAAAAGGGTTTGTTATTCTTTGCGAGTGTGGTGGTGTGACTGCACCGAGTGCCCGCTGTGACTATACTGAACTACAAACATCAGTCCGCATTATGTGCTTTCAAGAAGTTGACGGCTAGAAAGCATTTAAAAAGTGATTTATTAACATAAGGTCTGATAAGGTAATATTCCATACATAAACTGAACAGGCCATTAACATCTGGTGTTTTAAAAGCTGAGAAGGCATTTTACCTGAATACTGATATATTTCGTTTCTTAACTTAATAGGCCCTTCTATGCATATGGTTTGTATATTAAATGTGAATTTTAAATGGGTCGTATTATTTCATTTTGAAAAAGTTATTAAAAATTAAAAATTAAAATTAGCAAAATAGTAATTGAAGTGTGTCGCCACACTTATATAAGAAAATATTGGCCTTAATTTAAACAGCATAAGAGAATAGGTAATTTTAAAGAGAACTATTCAGTTGCGAAAATAATGTTCATCTCTTTTATTCTTAGTAATTACTAAACAACCTCACGTTTGTTATCAACGAGCACATTCAATTAGTGCAGCGCGGAAATTCTTAAGCTCCTTACAGGTCTCTCACCGACAAAGAATCGCATTTTGTAAGTAGTACAGGAAAATAAGAAAATAAAGCACCGTTCGGGATGTTGAATAATCCAGGTATCTAAAAACTTTTTAAGTTATTGTAAACCTATAGGAAGAAAACCTACCTGTTAAAAGTTTTCATTAAAAAGCTAATAGACGGAGAGCTAGAGCCGAAAAATCATCGTCATAAGTAATATGGAGTTTTTCCTATGAAATGTGTCCATTGTATATTGAAATTTATGACCCCTTTCAGGCTGACATCTCAGCGGATACAGAAAGTCGCAATAAGGGATGAAAAGGGAAAGTTAGACCAGTCATTAACGGTTTTCACCTCCTATTTTGTTATACCTTCATCGATTTTCATGAAAATTGGTGACTAATTAGAGCATACCTCAAGAAACAAAACTGTTGCACTTTTACCCTGGGGTGGATACCACCCCTTCTCGGGGGTGAAAACTATTTTATTAAAAATTACCCCACAAATCGATACAGGAACAAATTTTAAGCAAAATTTGTTATATCAAGTCATTAAGATAAATCAATACTTTTTGAGTTATTAAAGATCAAATATTTGAATTTTTCTTGAAACAAATGCATGGTGTAAAGCGGTGTTTCATAAATAATTCAAAAACTGTAAGTTTTAACAAAATAGTTTATCAAATTTATTATTACCAAAATTGAAGATAATAAAAAGTTGAATAGATTATTTACGTGAAAGTATCTTCAGAATTAATTAAAAGTGTCTTTTCGGCTAGTACTCAAATCTAAGTACGAGTATTCAAGCTTAAAAACGGGAAAACGATGTAAAATATTTTGTAAAATATACATACTTACTAAACGCTTGTCAAAGTACTCAAGAATACCTATCAACTGAGCTCCAGATGAAGTTGATAACATCAAAGATAAGTAAGTGATGATGAAAATAAGAGAAACCTTTCGAATTTTTTAGGAAAAAGTGAAAATTAAAACATACGCTATTTATATATTTAGTGTGAAACTAGTTAACAGAATAATTTTCAAAGGAATTTCGGGAATGAAGTTAGGATTATAATTTAGTAATTAAATTTTAATTTTAATTTTTAATACTATTTAACATTTCTTTTGCAGTTTTCAATGTTGTTTCACTAATTAATTTCACAGCAGTATCTGTATCACTTGTACAATTTATTTTAAGCACGCAAGTGTATACGCAAGTATCTATAAAATAGCGTCTATTTAAGAGCACATGCGTAAAGTTACGGATACATATAAATATTAATTAGTTATAGACAAGGCGAAAACGGCGGGTTCGTTGGAAAAAATATTCCCATGGGATTATTTTGCATAATCATAATATTCGTTAGACACCCCAGAATAAGGTTCAAGAAGTCGCCCACGCGAAAACTGGTCCAATTTTTTTTCAACAATTTTATTTTAATCAAATTGCAAAAATCAATATCTTCGGCCCGGAGAATTTTTTTTAGATTTATCGGACCATTCCGGAAAGAAAAGTTTTCTTATAATATTTCTCTAAAGTTGATCGTGTTCGATTTATAAACAATTTAAAATTTGAAAAACGCGAAAATGACCATTTTTAAGTTTTAATGACTCGGTTAAAAATGATTATTATGAAAGTCAGAGAGTGACTAAATCAAATTTCCTTCAGGAAGCCCCCCCCCCCTTCATGGTTCTGAAGAAATTTGTGTCATTAATTTATTACTAAGCTGTTATTTTTAATTATTAATAATGAGGGTAAGATCTTATTGACGCGGCTGTAAATGTGAGTAAGAGTGAGATGCGCCATTGGACTGCCTGAACGGCATCTCTTTCGCACTCATCATGGACGGCCGCCTAATACGTGCATGTCGCTCATTATTTTTATTTAAAAAGAACAGCTTAGTAATCAAATAATGACAAAAATTTGTTCAGAATAACTTTTAACCGAGTTATTAAGCCTTGAAAATCGCCATTTTTCGTTTTTTCAATTTTAAAATGTTTCTACCTCAAAAACGATTAACTTTGGAGAAAAATTATAGAAAACCTTTTTTATCCAGAATGATTCAAAAAACCTAAAAAAAATTGTTTCAGCCAAAAATAATGATTTTTACAATATGATTAAAAAAAATTGTTAAAAAAAATTTGGACCACTTTTCGCGTGGGCGACTTCTTGAATCTTATTCTGGATTGTCTCACGAATGTGACGATGCAATAAAATCTCATGGGATATTTTCTCCAAAGAACCCGCCGTTTTCGCCTTGTCTATTATTGTATGTTAGTAAAAAATTATCTTTATATTCGATACTTAATTGAATATTTTCTACCAATATAAACTGAATATGTCCAAAAACTGGGAGTGTCCAATAATGGGTACATTTGACATATTCGAATACATTGTTGCTAAATTTTACATAAATATCTTAAAACAATTTAAAAAACTTATAATAAATAATATAATAATTATGCTCCAAATTTTTGGAGCCTAAACTTTGAAAAATGTTTGTAGCGTAAAGTTTAATGGTATCAACTTCTCCGGGAGCTCATTTGATACATATTTCTGTTACCTATAACTCACTTTTAATTAATTCTCAAAGGTTTTTCGGATAAGAAATCGATTTTGTTTTTTATTATTTTCAATTTTGATAATTATAACTTTTTTAATAAAACTTATAGTTTTTGAGTTATCTATGAAAAAACCTCTTTACACCATGCATTTTTTCACGAAAAATTCAAATCTTTGATCTTTAATAATTCAAAAAGTATTTATTTATTTTAATAACATTATATAAAAAATTTTACTTAAAATTTATCCCTCTATCGATTTGTAGGGTTATTTTTAATAAAATAGTTTTCACCCCCGAAAAGAGGTGGTATCCACCCCCAGGGCAAAAGTGCAAGTTGGCACCAAATCAGTTTTGTTTCTTGAGGTATGCTCTAATTAGTTAGCAATTTTCATGCAAATCGATGGGGGTTTAACAAAATAGGAGGTGAAAACCTTTAATGACTGCACTAACTTCCCTTTTCATCCGTTTTTGCTACTTCCTGTATTCACTGAGGTATCAGCCTGAAAGGGGTCGTAGTTATCAATATACAATAGACACAGTTCACACGCCAAACTCCATATTACTTATGACGATGATTTTTCGGCTCTAGCTCTTAGACTGTAAATAGTTTAAAAAACTACTAAAAACTTTGTCACCACCTACAGTTGTTTCGGCAGAGTGCCTTTCTCAAGTGATGTGTTTTTACTATACGTCTACTCTTTAAAATTTCTAACTGAATATGTTGAGGAGTAGGGCTCAAGATACCTTAAAGCCTTTATTTTGGATGTGAACAATTTGATACAGTTCACTAAAAGAATGATTATGATTCGGAATGTGAAATGCGTAAGTAAAATCTGTTTTTCTACTGTCTTAAACCCCTTTGTGTTCCGCTATGCATTTGTCAAAGGTTCTGCCAGTTTGACCAATGTTTTTGGACAGTCACCAAATATGTCAGTTTGTATATACTGCTTATTTTATCTTTTGGCTCTGATTGTTTTTAGTATATTTGTCTAAGTTGACGTTAGTTCTAAAAGCTGGCGGTATTCTTTTCTTTTTTATATGTTTGGGAATTTTTGTTGAGGTGTTGTCTGTATAATAATATAATATATGATATAACAGAAAGTACAGGGTTTTTTTCTATGATAGTGGGAAGACTAATTTCAGGGCATTCTTATGTAGTTTCTGATTTCAAAATTTGTTTTTTTCGTTGTGCCCATTGTACACTGCTATTTGTTTAATGATGTTTGTTCAGTTCTATCTCGACGTTATTTCTTGACAGAAGAATTTATGTGAATCTATGTAACATTCTATGGTAGTGGTAGGGCAGCACAAGTAGGGAATTTTGAAGTTACTCGAGCGCGTCAGATTATCATATGGGGAAAAACCTGGTACTCTGTAGGTAGATGTACCTCTACCATATATTGGCTCTTAACACAGGGAAGTTCGTTAAGGGGGGCCCGAAAAAAAAATCTATCGTTAAAAATAGTCGAAATTGTCAGATTAAGATAAGGTAAGTTAAGTACATTCAAAAGAGTGTATATTTCAAAAATCTGACGATTTGATCCGGGCGTAAGGAAGTGGGTGAGTCAAAAAGTTTCACAAGCAAAAAGCGAATATTTCGCGAAATGGACGTCAGATCGAAAAAATAAAAAATATATACGTGTTGAATATTTTTCAAAAATCTATCGAATGGTACTAAACAAGACTCCCTACGGAGAGGGGTGGAGATAAAAATTTAAAATTTTAAACACAAACCCCGCGGTATTTCGCAAAATGAACATTAGATTGAAAAACTGTAAAATACACTTTCAAAAAGGTTTTGAAAAATCTATCGAATGGTACCAAATACGGCCCCCCACGGAGGTGGGGTGGGGAGTTACTTTAAAATCTTAAATGGGACCCCCAAATTTTTATTGCAGATTTGGATTCTTTACGTAAAAATAAGCAACTTTTATTCGAGACATTTTTTCGAATTTTGAATAAACGGCTCTATAATCGGAAAAAACGATTGTTGGAAATGGAAAATTAAATTAAGAAATGGAAAGGCCCCACTAAAATGGAAAATTTTACTTAACTATTTTTGGTTTTAGGACCTAATAATCACAACCCAATAGGTCCTCATAACACTCGAGTGACTGCAAATTTAGCATACTTTGTTCCCTTACCATAGGCTGCTAATTTATATTATTGTGTAGGGTGGTACGATAAATTGTTGATGGTTGTGTCAGTATGGGAGAGTTTATGAAATACGGAGAACTCATGTTTGTTTTTCAGTTAATTTTTTAATCTAGAAAATTTACTGATTCTCTTCTGCTTCTGTTGTTAATTCAATATTATTATGGTGTGAAATACCGTACGATAAAAATTGTACAAGTTGCCTGTTAGTGATATGCCTGTAGTGTATAATACGGGATGTTTTGATATCGTTATTTTTAGATGATCCATAATGGCACAAATAGTAATTGGCTTAGAGGATTGTTAAAAATCCTGCAGTGTTGATTGTGTATATTTGGATGTTAAATTCAAAGTAGTCGTGATTTCTGCAAATCTCAAGAAGGTGTAAAATTTCAGATGCCATAATTTGTTGGATTTGTAACATTATGGCCTAAAAGATTTTTTACTAGAACAAGAGTTTCTATAGGAGGAATATGTACTAGGAAAAAAATTTTTAAGTTAAATGAAATTATGTAGTCTGGAGTTGTTGGGTAATTAAAAAAGGTGTATTTTGTTAACTAGTTCTAGTGTATTTTTTACGATGAATTTAGGTAATTATTTCATTCATAGAGGTTCTGACCGTTCTGACCAATAGAAACCTACAAGAATAAAAATTACAGCGGTAAATTTTTTTTGATAATTTCTTGTCGTTAAGTATTACTTCAGATGCCCTTCGTTGCTACGCAAAAATGATCATTTAGTGACATTAATGACAGTTAATATTTTACAATTTTTCAAATATAACACCTTTAAACAGGTTTAGCAAATATTCAGGCGAATATATCAATAAAATATTAGTTAAAATCAGTTTTATTCATGAAATAATCTTACCGAATTACTCTCGAGCTCATAAAAATTATCGATTTGTTTTGCCCTCGTGACGTTTTCACATAATTTCACTCCCCTTCGGGTCGTGAACTTAAAACTGTCAAAGTGTCACTCGGGATACAAATCGATAATTTTAGATCACTCGGGTAATTACAACTGAAAATTGAGTGTATTCTAAAATAATATCTGAGAGTTTTTTTGAAATTTTATATATCGGAGCTGCATAAAAAGAAATTAGAGATTGCATTGGATAATCGGTTTTATGTAGTTTAATAAACAAACATAATTTGGGATCTACATATTTAGAGATTTTAAATATAATTAAAAATATATTTGGGACTATTTATAATAATAAATTTTGTGGAAATATTAAGAGTTTTGTTAGAAAAATGAAGTTCCATCAAGTAATGGTCGAATCCATCAATCATCTAAATAGATGATATAAAATTACAAAATTTTATTTTTTACAATATTGAAAAATCTTTAAAATGGCGATTTTTGAAAATTAAAAATTCAATTAGTTGCCTTTTTAAGTCAACAATTTTAAGTCAATTTTGATAAACAAATAGAATAGATTGTTTTCAAATTTTGAGGATATGTGAATACATATGCCCAATACCCAACTTTGGGTGAAAAGCCAATGTGCTAGGTTAATTTTAATAACAGCCATTAACAAATAGAAAGTTTGCCATATTTTGTGGTTTGCGAAGAAACAAATTTTTAAATTTCAAAAATCATTTTGAAGCTTTTTCAATGTTCTAAAAACTAAAATTTTGTAATTTTACGCAACTATTTAGCATTTTAATGCGGTGTAAAAAACCGAAAAAAATTGCGTTTTGCATTAAATTGTTAATAATTAAAAACGACTCACAAATTTTGGAAGAAAACAGGTAGGTTTTCTCTCTGTATGTTTACAATAACTAAAAAAGTTGCCAGATATTCAACGTCCTGAGAAAAATCTTGTTTCCCTGAACTAAAGGTAGAACACCTAATGGTGCTGACAAGCGAGTTTTACCAACTTTCACAATAACGTCGTGCTGGCGTCCTAGTATCTAAACACTTAAATTGGATCCAACACACAGGTTAGGAAAATAGACAAAAGGAAATACGCGTCGCATTTATGAGATGAAAACAAATGTGGCTTCCACGTTCCTTCATATAAGTATGTAAAATTAAATTAGACGCGTTGACAATGTGAGTTTTTGAAATTAATTTTTTGAATTGTTTGCGTTAAAAGCATCGTCATAATACAAGCAACATTAGGTATCTTTGTCATTTAACGTTGCCATGTAATCATTGTAATGTGAAAATTTTATCGTCAATTAGCTTATATTTTGTTCACTACTGAAAGTAGACCTCCCGTAAAATGTTACACCTATTTCTATATTGAACTTCTTGCGTTCAATTTGTGGTGATGCTCTTTATATCATTCGTCTATCTAGTCGCTGGTCGTCCTCTGCTTCTAGAGGTCATTTGTCTTGGTTGCCATTCCACAATATTGCTGCTCCATCTTCATCTTCTTCAGGTGCCATCTCCGCTACGGAGGTTGGCAATCATCATAGCTATTTTAATTTTTGAGGCAGTAGCTCTAAATAGTTGTTTTGAGCTGCATCCAAACCATTCTCTCAGTTTCAGCCATGAAATTCGTCTTCTTCCGATGCTTCTTCTGCTATATATCTTTCCTTGCATTATGAGTCGCAGGATGTCATACTTCTCGCCCCGCATCACATGTCCGAGATACTGTAGTTTTCTTTCTTTAATTGTAAGTTCAACTTCCTTCTCCTTACCTATTCTTCTCAGTACTTCGTTGTTCGTAACTCTATCTACCCAGGAAACCCTCATGATTCTTTTATAGGTCCACATTTCAAAGGCGTTAAGTCGTCTCATTGTCTCTACATTTAACGTCCATGATTCCACTCCATAGTATAGTACGCTGTATACGTAACATTTTTCCTTTTCATAAAACTACAACGTGCTTTTTCGGTTCTGACTTTGATTTCTGCAGTGTAGTCATTATTTTCTGTTATAAGTGTTCCTAGGTAAGTATACTTTTTTACTCTTTCGATCTGTTGGCCCTCTACTATTAAGATTTCGTTAGTATTATGGTTGTTTTTATTAATTTCCATAAACTTCGTCTTTTTGATATTAAAAGAGAGTCCGTACTCCCTGCTACACCTTACTATTTTACTCATAAGTCTTTGCAGGTCTTGTAAACTATCGGCTATTTATACTGTATCATCTGCATATCTGATGTTGTTAACTAAGACTCCATTTACTCTTATGTCGACTGTTTCATCTTCCAGAGTTTCTCGAATTACCTCTTCAGAATAAGCGTTAAATAATAGAGGTGATAGTATGCAGCCTTGCCTGAATCCTCTCTTTATTTCCATTTCTTCAGATGTTTCTTTCTCAATTCTTACTATTGCTCGATGATTGTAATAGAGGTGTGTTATTAGTCTTAAATCTCTTTCATCTATGTTTTTAGTTTTCAGAATTTCCATGAGTCGATCATGTTTTACTTTATCAAACGCTTTATTGTATGGTCTATAAAACAGACGGAAAGAGGACGGTTAACATCCAAACATCTCTGTGTCAGCACGTTGAAGGAGATTAATTCCTCTCTGGTACCCATACCATTGCGGAACCCATATTGAGTGTCATTAATATCCAGCTCCAGTTTAGAGTGTATTCTGGCGTGGATAATTTTCAGCAGAATTTTCAAGGTATGTGACATTAAGCTTATGGTTCGGTAGTCACTGCATTCTTTGGCATTCATTTTCTTTGGCAAGCACACAAATGCTGATGTCAACATTTATCTAGGGATGATTCCCGTAGTATAGATAGCGTTGAACAGTTCCACTATTATGTCCAGGTTTTTCTCGTTGACCAATTTTATCAGCTCGCTAGGTAATTCATCTGGACCAGCAGATTTATTGGTTTTCATAGAGTCTATTGCCTGACTAACCTCTGATTTGGTTATCTCTGGGCCCACATGTCCAGTTTGGCTATGTACGGATGTACTAGCTTCTCTCTGGCCATAAAATAGTTCCTCGATGTACTCTTTCCATCGTCGTAGTTTTCTACGTAGTCTCCAATATAATATTTCCATTTTTGTCGAGCAATACATTTGAGGTTCTTCTATTTCCTATTCCGGCTAGTTCTTTGACTTTTTTTATGTAGGTTGAAGTTGTCATATCTGTTTTGCAATTCTTCTATTTCTCTACATTTTTCAGAGAAGTAGGTTTCTTTAGCCTCCCTAATTATTCTTCTTATTTGGTATTGAAGCTGTTTATAGAGGGTCTTATTCATGGTTTTGTTTTTTTCTGCTGCTCCATCTATCACCTTTTAATCTAAAAACAAGTCTGGCCCAAACTTATTTAGCTATTGTAACACTTTCAACTGCATTCATAACTCTTGTTCTTCTTCTTATTTCTATGTTTGGTACTTTATTTCTGATGGTAATACCAAACATTAACCTTTGCATGGCGTGTTGTGTATCTCTTATTTTATTTAGTGTTCCTTTTGTCGAAGTGAGAGTTGTTGCACCATATTATGTAAGAACCGTTAAAAATAGTCCTTTTTATACTAACTGGAAGATTAGCCTTGAAAATTTTCAGTCTACCAAATGCAGCCAGATGAGGCCTCTCCTTCTTTGTGAACATTTAGAATAAAAAAGTAATTAAAAAATCAAATTAATAATTAGGATATTTATTTAAATTAAGGTCGTGGAATTGTGTATTAATGTCTATAAACAAACTATCAAAAATTTTGCTTGAATACCTGGTCATTTTACAATTAATTTTACTTCTTGCTCCCCCAAGTGAGTTAGCTGGTATCCTTAATTTAATCTAACAGTTACCAATATTGTATATTTGTTTACAAGCCAAAAAATTATTTAAACTTTAAAATATTCCTAACGCTGCGCTGCACAAATAATCCGATTTCAACTAAAGTACGATATACTTTGTAACTGCTTTTTTCAAAGCCTGTAGACATTGTAACTCAAAATCTACTTGACCAACTCACCTGGAATTTTGTACATATTTTCTTTAGGCATTCCTTGAGGTAACACGGTCGAGATATTTTTTGTTCTATGATTATATTTTGTTTCACAATAATAAATATATTGATTTTCACCCTTTTTTCTATAAAAAATTTCGTTGTTTTGACTTCTGAGTGATACTAAAAAGTAAAAGGTTATTAAAACTAAAAGAAATTTGACAGCGTAACCTCGAGAAACTCATAAGTAGAGAGCTGAATATATGCAAAGTGCAAATATATGCATATATTTCACATTTTCAGACAACAAACACAACATTGCATATTTAAGCTAAACACGATTTATTTTGCATATTTTAAAAATAAATTATATAAAAGTTTAAAATTTTCCTCTCTTAGTTGGAATTTTATAACTTCGATATGAACGAGCTCGTTATTTATCTATCTATCGCTCATTATTATCTATCTGGACTTTCCCATTACTACCTGAATTTAACAATTATGGGTGTTCCCAGAAAAATATTATTTTATTAGCGTAGCAAGTCGTAGGCACCTACTTGCTTTTAAGGGTCTAATATTTATTTTGTCAGTTTCCGGCCAACATTTGTTTAAAGTAAACCTTGTATCGTATTTAGTGTTTTTGAAGTGATTGGTATATATTAAATTTAAATATGTCTACCATTAAAAAAAGTGCTTGGATAAAGTGTTTTCCCGAGTTAAAGCTAAATGGAAACAAAGTATTTTGCAAGGCCTGTTCCAAAATCGTAAGTTACATTCATTTTCACATTTCATTTTTTTAAATATTGTCCTATAACATCAGTAGATGTAGAACGAACTTTTTCTGTGTCCAAACACGTTTTTAGTGATAGAAGGCAAAAGTTGCTAGTTGAAAATTTTGAAAAATATTTGTTTATAAATTCATACTATAATTTAGATTCTTAATTTAATTATAATATCAGTTTTTGTGTGTCATTTCATTTGTTTTTATGTGAAAAATAAATATGTATTAAACATAAATGTAGGTTGAATTTTTTAAACATAAATGTTTATATTTAATATATTGTTTTATTTTTGAGTATTTTTAATATGCATTTGCATATTTAGACAAATTTAGAAAAAATACCTGCATATTTGTAGTAAAAGTAATGCATATATATGCGCATATTTTGGTGATGTTGTGTTGCATATATTCCGCTCTCTACTCGTAAGCTAATAAAATCTTTGTTGAATTTTTGGTCTACCATGATCCAATGATACATTCTGATGACCATCGCAAAATTTATTGTTTTTTTTGAGGTGTCTTTAAAAATTTGTCACCGTTGGCTTACTTTTCAATATTTTTTCTTGTTTTTTTTAATTCTTTAAACTATACATAATATGCTTATTTAATTTAAATATAAAATTATTCTCTCATACTTTCAAAAAAAAAATTCACAAAAATGTGCTTAAAATGTTGATTTCAACCACTACGCCCCCATTAAGGATAGCTATGACATGATTTTGATAAGCAACCCATGCTGGTCGTGTTTGTCTATGTATGAAATTTAATAAAAAAAAAAAGAATGTGTGTATACTTTGTACGCACGTAAGAAGTTATACTTCTATTATATGATTTAAACGAAATTAATATACTTTTTATTTATAATTTATTTAAATATTAAACTAATTTATACTTACTACTTCTCAAACATTTTTATTAAAACAGTGCCAAAAATTAAAATAATAAAAGGATAAAACACACACAAACACATTAAAAATGCCACAAATGATTTCTGAACATTAATTGTCGGAAAATTTTTTAACTAAATATATACGTATTTTCTGAAAATAAAATTATATAATAAATATACTTACAATCATAAAATGTATAGAAAAAATTAAAAAAATAAAACTTTCTATTGGGGTTCGAACCGAATATTGACTAACTAAACGGATTAAACTTTTGACATTTTTGAATTAAATCAAATTATTTTGATTTTGAATTGAAATGATATAGAATTGAAAAAATACAACAAAACATAGAGTAAGAAAACAATATATTAGGTGAATATTGATAGAAATTTTGATGGTAATCAAATTATGTAAATAAAAGTATTACATACTATGTATTTTGGTAGGTTCAAATAGGTAGGTACCTATGATACATTTACAATTATTACGTACCTGTTGCTTTTAAAAACTATTTAAAAGTCACTACAATTATAAACTTTTTTGTTTCTGTCCTCACAACAATAAAACTAATATATTACACAACATTTTTTTACCTTCATATTGAACAATTATTTATTATTGACAGATCATTTCAACACCCAATCAGAGCTCGTATAACGACTAATACCACACTGTCGGTGTGCGCATGCGCGCAGATTAATATAAATTCACCCTCAATCTCAATCGCGCCTAAAAAAGTATAACTTCAAAAATATTTCATCCGACAAGCACATGGGTACATTTCGACATCCTATTCGGATCCCGTACTAGTAGGCTCACTAGCCAACGAAGGTAAAAATATCAGAGAAATTCTTAAAAGAATGATACAAATTAAGAATAAATCATATATATCGAAATTATTAATTATTTAAAAACGAAGTCATAAAAAAAGTTGAACAATTTAAAAACATTAAAAATTGTCTACTAGAAAAACAAAATAAAACCATCCATAGCTTACAAAGAGTCCTGTTGTCGAGCTTGTGATGATTAAATGCAGGAACATTATAAACGCTCAATCTACATTACCGTATTTTAATATTTTTTAATATTCAGTAAATTATTACCGACTTCATACCCATTTAAACTCTATATTATCATTTTACTACAATTTTCACAAAAACAAATAATTAATTACCTGCTCTAACGATTCCCTGTATGAGCATTAGGAAATAATTTCCAGCAGAATTAATTGCAGCACAAAGATTTTTCATTAGCATTGATTTAAATATGAAAGCAATTAAGGTAAGTCGGATTTACTGCTAAAATTAGTAATAGTCAGTTGCGTAGCTTAAGGGTTTATAATTAATCGATGATACAGTAATGGTAGTTTATTAAATATTAATGTTTTAATAGACGAGGAAATTAAATGAAGGAATAAACGTACCAAATTTTTACAGTTGGATGAATCTCAAAGAAACTTTTTGCATTCGATTCGTACGAGCATTAGGAAACTTTGCTTAGGCGAAATGAAAATTGTTGTATTGAACAAAGAAAATGCCTTTTCCAAATAGTCAGAAAGCCACTGCCCATCACTAGGAAAAATATTCCGATTCGGATTTTTGGCACAATCTTACTCAAAAAGGACCCTTTTAACAAATTTGCATGTTGCCAGGTCCAAAAGTGAGTCAAAATTTTTTTAAACTTTTCTTTTTTTTTCCTAAAATTATTTTTATTGCATCGAACAGAGTTTTTTTAGGTTTTTTGGATGATTTTAAACAGAAAAGTCCTTAGTTACTTTTCTCTAAAGTTGATAGGTTTTGACATATAAGCGTATAAAAATTTAAAAATTGCGATATCGGCCATTTTTAACCCTCAGAAACTATGTGAAAAACTAAAAATGTCGATGCTGCCAAGCTGAGAAGATATTCTTTGAACATTGATTGATGAAATCCCGAAGAGTTTTTTGCAATATAATATCGAAAACCCCTTAGTTTTTTATTTGCCAATAAAGCGGGCGCTTGATTGGAGCAAAAAGGGTCTAAGAACAGATAAGCGATACAAAGGAAGACTGTCTACACGATGGTAAGGCGTCCTTCGAAAGATGACGAAAAATTGGATCCATACTGTACAAAATTGTGCACTCTGGATACTAATAGAGGAGGCCTACGTAATGCAGTGGACATAAAAAGGGCTGATAATGAGAATGAATAGCTGCATCGATGTTTCTAGTAAATAATTAGGAAAATGAATGAATACTACTAGTACGGTATTGCAAGTGTGGGTGTAATATTCTTTTTTCTGCAGCCGTCCCGAAAATAAAACTTTCGGTATGATTTATTAAATCAAAAGTACCATTTTACACAACTCGTACCGAAAGTAGTTACTTTCGGGACTCATTTTTTCACTTTACGGACGCTATTTTTACGTTCGAGACCATTTTGGGTTGCTAGGTAACGGCTTTGACAAAAACATCAACTTTGTATTTTATTATGACAACGCTTGTCATAATTAAAGTGTTGAATAAAAGTTCATAAGTAAAGTTTATACATATATTCTTTTTAACATACAAAACGGCTGCAGAAAATATATTGTACGTAACACGATCCAAAAGTGATTTTACGAGACTCGCAGAATTCCAGGACTCGGCTACGGCTCGCCCTGGAATTTTCCGACTCGTCTCGTAAAATATCACTTTCGGAACGTGTTACGTAAATTACTATTATCTACTCTATGTCATATTATGTATAAGTTTTTAGTTTTTGAAAACTGTCATTATAGATAGCAGTGCGTAAAGGGTTTAAAGTGTGCGTGAAGTAACAATGTATTTTAAATGGGATTTACTTTTTCGCACATTTTCAATGGGTTTTTGGCACACTTTCATATAATCAAATATCCTTCCTTACCTTTCGCGTTGTCATGGTGATGACAATATGAGCAATGACTTACAACAAAATTTTTGACAGTTTTGTGGTTTAAAAGTAGTTAGGATTTTTAAATGTCAAAGTTCTAAAAATTGTAGAATAGAAATGAATTCTAGTGACGAAGAGTTACAGTTTTTTATTTGTTTATCGTAGATAAAATGTTGTACGAAACTGTGCGTGAAGTACTTTTTGCGAACTTACGCGATGTATAGCACTCGCTCCGTTGTCGCTCGTGCTCTAAAAATCGCGTGCGTTCGAAAAAAGCATACTTCACGATCTGTTTCATAAATAACTATTACATTGTTATTAAATATATTGTAATTAAAATATTAACTCAAAATCATTAATAGTTTTAATAGAAATTATCCATTATGCTTCCTAAATGTTACGCTAATGCATCAATTAAATGTGCCATACGGGATGCTCGCCGGAGACAAAATTGAAAATCGATTTACACAGTGGATGATTATGCATTTATTATTCATACTAAATTACCACCCTGATATAAATATCCAATTTAAAGCTTATTCTGTATGGGTATGCAACTATGCAGGCATAAAATTTTCAATTCTGAAGTATTAATATAACTAGTAGAGAGGAAATAGGCAGATACTTATGCTAAAATAAATACATACTATCAACCTTTTTGTAGTTTCCGATGTTTAAAGGCAATAGAAAGATTAATAATTAGACAAATTAGGCAAATAATATCCAAATAAAAACGTATAAAATATGAGCATAATAGTGTAGGAAACAGATGTTGAAACCTCGCAAAATGGACACAAGTCCGGTTTTATTTTTTTTTTTCTGGTATATAAAGGGGTGCTTATTATGAGACTAACATTTTCTTAAAAAATTTCGCCTCGGAACCCCCCTTTTCATCCCTTTAAAGGGGGTAATTTGTGGTTTTTGCGAAACGTAGCCCTTCCTGTACGTTTTACAAAAAAATTACTTAATATTACGGTTATAGTATTTATTTATCCTACTATTTATTTCCCACCTCCCGTTTAGCGAAGGTGGCGCCACAGATTTGATAAATTCTTAAAAAAGGTGTTTTCAAAAAAAATTATTTTTCCCTAACTTTACTGAAAATTAAGAATAAATTCTGCGGCTTCTTCTTCTTCTTTGAGTGCCTCTCCTATCGGAGATTGGATATCATTAGGGCGATTCTAATTTTATTTACTGCTGTTTTGAACAATTCGTTAGTGGTACAGCCAAACCACTCTCTCAAATTTCTCATCCAGGACATTCTTCTACGGCCTGGATTTCTGCGGCAATTAATCACAAATAAGTTGCTGATTTTTTGGTATAGGTTTCATTTATGTGCAATTGAAAATTTTTAATTACAGGGTGTTACATTTTAAAAAACCCCTTTTATACCATCTGAACCGCCTATGCTAGAGTAAAAAAACTTTCAGCAATTATGCATGTACTGGTATTATTTACAACATTCTATAATGCACCCCCATTTTTTTCCGGAACCACCCCAAGAATTAATAAAGAAAAAAATTTTCTTAGAATCCTTCACAACCCTTTATTAAAATGCTTCATATGTTATTTTGTGCACGTTCTTATTATTCATGCAGGGACACCAAAATCAATTTCTTGATACAACCCCTGTAGCCAAAAAAAATAAAGGGAGGTTTAACAAAAATGTTTTTTTTGCTTTTTGGCCCATATGAACATATGCTCCATAAATATATACGATTATTGGAACATCCCTGCGGAAATAAACCCTATCTTTGAAAATAAACTGCAGAAACTACCCCTATCCCTTGGAGAGCATGTTTTTACGATTTTCTAATTACCTATGCATTTTTTTAAAACAAAACTTATAAAGTATTAAAGACCACTATTTTCTCTACAAATAAGGTTCTATGCATTTTTTTCGTATAAGCAAACGTTACGACACAGTGGCGCCGTAAACCTCAGAAATGCTTTGGCGGGCTTCAGTTTTTGTTTTTATTTTCGCCACCTATTCATTTTATTAATAACGTACTTATGGAAAATAAAAGAATACAGTGTCTGCTACACATTATGACCAATGCATATTTTATTTTGTTTGCACCCTAAAGCCACAGTGGTGGCCCAAAATCAATTTTTGATTATTTTCTTTATTAATTCTTCTTTTGTTTGGTATGGTTCTGGAGAAAATATGGGGGTGAATTATACAAATTTGTAAATAGTACCAGTACATGTATAAGCGCTGAGAGTTTTTTTTACTCTAGCATAGACGGTTCAGATAGTATAAAAAGGGTGTTTTTTTTAAATGTATCACCCTGTAAAGAAAAAATTTGCAATTGCCCTTAAATGAAACCTATACCAAAAAATCAGCCACTTATTTGTGATTAATTGTCGCAGGGTTTCTTCTTAATTTTCGTTACAGTTAGGAAAAAATAATTTTTTTTAAAACATCTATTTTAAAAATTTGTCAAATTTGGGGCGTCACCTCCGCTAAACGGTGGGAAATGGTAAATGCTGTCGGGAAATAAATACTAGAAAATATAGTCCTCTTCATTTTACTATCAAGTAAATTTTTTGTAAAACGTACAGGAACGGCTACGTTTCGCAAAAACCACAAATTACCCCCTTTAAAAGGATCAAAAGGGGGTTCCGGGGCAACAAATTTTTAAGAAAATGTTAGTTTCATAATAAGCACCCATTGATATACCTGCAAAAAAAAATAAAACCGTACTTGTGTATATTTTGCGAGGTTCAACCTCTGGTCCTACACTATAAGTATGCAGTACTTTACGCAAAAATATGTAGGTTGATCTAGAGAATATGCTTGTAATAATAAACAAAATATAAACAACTCAGAAAGTAGTATCCGTTTTATTTACTGCTGTAATACTGTTCAAAATTGTTTAACAATAACTTCTAAGATGGGTTCTGTCTGAGTACATTTGTAATATACATACTTAAATATACACTACTACATTTGTAATATACACATACTAGGTATTTGTAAATACCTAGGATGTTGGATTAACGAGAAGCTAAATCCGGATAAAGAAATTAAGACTGGTATAGAAATTGCCAGAGGAACATTTATGAAACCTAGATGTATTCTGAGCAACTCTCAGCTGAACTTAGAACTAAGAATCAGTTCCTGAAATGTTATGTGTATCCTGTATTACTATATGGATGTGAAACCTGGATCATGAAGGTTAACACGATGAACACATTAGAACCATTCGAGATGTGGTCATTGGTCATATCGTTGAATGATTAGAATATCTTCATATCTTGGGTTAAACGCATTTCAAACAGAAAATTTTTAAACATAGTAGGTCAAGGCGAAAGTGACTTAATCAAGATGATAAAAAAAGAGAAAACTTGAATATCGCGGGCATATGATGAGAGGTAGCAAATATAGGATGCTGCAGTTAATACTCAATGGAAAAATCGACCGAAAAAGGGGAATTGGTAAGAAGAAACATACATGTCTCCAAAACCTTCGTCAATAATGGACTGACTTATCAGCAGATCAATTATACACACGCCTAAAATTTGGGCACGGTACTTAAAGAATAAGACATTTTTTCAATGGAAAAAAATTTTTCGACATCAACTGATGTAACCAGTGCATTTTTTAAATGTACGATATAGCCCAATAAATGACCGTTTGAAGTGTAATTTTCAGGGGCAACTCCGAATTGCATGAAAATTTGCATTTAGGTTCTACTTACACTCCACTTCAAAGTTGAATTTTCCCCATTGGTTACTTTTACTTGGGGGTTGATAGTCACCCCTTCTTAGGGGTGAAAAATGCGTGTTTAAAATAAGCCCGGAAATAGATAAATTTACCGATTATAAGCAACTTTACTTATATAAAGTTTTTTACGTAAGTTAATACTTTTCGCGTTATTCGCAATTGAAAATGTTGATTTTTCGACAAAAAACTACGTTTTTATACAGTTTTTCGCCAATAACTCAAAAAGTAAATATTTTATCGAAAAAAATATTCTAAGAAAAAGTGTAGCTTATAAAAAAATAATAAAAAATGGTGTATCAGTAAAGTATATAAATTGAGAAAAATCAAAGTTGTAGCTCATGAAAAATACGTTCTTATTCGTCTAATTCCAAATCGAAAAAGTCAACGCGAAATCACCGAAAAATTAAGCACTTTTCGGAAAAAGCTTGCTAACGCTTTTAAAGTACCTAAAAAAGATTTATATTTGTTTTTTACAAAAGTTTCTAGCACCAAAAATGAACGAGTTACACTGAAAAAAAAGTTGGCCCCTTTTTTTGGTAAAATAATTGTGAAACCTCCCTCTATTTAGCACCCTAAATAAAATTAGTCGTTATCGCTTTACCATTTATTCTAACTTCATGTATATTGTTTATATGATCTGTAAGTTTGATTGGCTTGAAGTGCTTATTTTTGAAAAAAATTGGTTTTATAGTAAAACAAAATTTTCTAAAAATTTTTGAAAAAATTCCTTTTTTCAAAATAACTTAAAAAGTATTAGTGATAAGAAAAAACTTAGAGAGTAAAAAAACATAGGTTTTCTTATTATAAATAGGCCAGTTTCATTTTGTTTTTCCTCAAGACAAAAATTGGTTAAGATATGGCTGTTCAAAATTGGCATATACTCGTGACTAGTGACCCGTTCAAGCTTTTTTAACTATAACCCTTTCAAAAATAAGCACCTTAAACCGGTGAGACTGACAGATCATATAAAAAATAAATAAGTAAGTAAATTGTTTGTAAATCGGTAGCGATTAATTTCATTTAAGGAGCTAAACACGGGGAGATTTGCATTATTTTTTTACAAAAAAAAGAGGGCCAACTTTATTTTGAGCGTAACTCGCTCATTTTTAATGCTAGAAAGTTTTGTAAACAATTCTAATAAAGCTATTTATAAACACTTTAAAAAGTTTAAATAGGTTGTTTACGAAAAGTGCTTAATTTTTCGGTGATTTCACCTTGAAATATTCGATTTGGAATTAGACGCACAAGAACGTATTTTTCATGAGCTACAACTTTGCTTTTACTCGATTGATATACTTTATTGATACACTTTTTTTTCAGTTTTTTATGAGCTACACTTTTGCTAAGGATATTTTTTTCGATCAAGTATTTACTTTTGAGTTATTTCTGAAAAACCGTCCGAAAGCGTAGTTTTTTTGTCGAAAAATAAACATTTTCAATCGAAAATAACTCTAAAAGTATTGACTTACATAAATAACTCTATAGAACAAAAGTTACTTAAAATCAGTCAATTTATCCGTTTCCGGTCTTATCTTGAATATATGTTTTTTCACCCCCGAGAAGGGGTGACTGTCACCCCCCAAGTAAAAGCAACCAACGGCACAATTTCAACTTTGAAGGGGAGGGTAAGTAGAACCTATATCAAAATTTTCATGCAATTCGGAGTTGCACCTGAAAATTACACGGTATCGCCGTATTTCCCGTTCATTTACTGAGCTAATAGTGTTGGGTTTTAAATTGAATAGATATAGGAATATAGAACTTGAACTACTTCAGAAAGTAGCTAGTAACCACTGTTATTTTCCATGATTGTTTAAAATGTTTGTAAAATCTCATTTATTTTAACGTCTTGATACAATGATTCAAATTCTTTCATTAACGATGTACTATAACAATGATAATTTGGGCGATTCTCATTGAATAACGTCCAAGAGATATTGACAACTATAATCCGTTAAAATGTTAATTATGTTTTCCAATTCAACAAAATTATCAGCATAGAAATTAGCTACTTTCAGTCACGTGCCCCATTGCGTTAAAATGGGTTGCGGTGGAAATGGAACAGTAGGAAACATGTGATTTCAGGTATACCTTTTGACAATGGCTAAGAAACTGTTAAATAGAAGAAGTTTTTTTATTTCTTTCGTAACGCTGTTTATTCCATGCCATAAACAATTAACATATTAACTACGGATAAAATATTTTTAAATTTTTTCCTGTTTTTATCATATACGGTACAGCATCAAATAAAACAAGCACTTTATTCCACAAATTATACATGTATCTATGTATTTAAAGAAATCGTTGATTAAGTCATTACACCAACAGTGATAATGTCCAATATATCTGTAGCAATTTATGGGCATTCAAAAATTAAAATTGACCTGTTTTAAATTTTAGACTGCTCTTTCTGCAATAATAAATTCATTCCATATATTTGCATTATACTGTACTGCATTATACATAATATAGGCATATACTTTATCTGTATATTTTACTTATTTATTTTTAGGTATGTAATAACAAACCTGTGCGGAGACGCCTGCTCCACTCCCGATTGGTTGGTAGGCCTGCTGTTTTGGGTGGGCTACTTCAATTCCGCCCTTAATCCATTGATATACGCATACTTTAACCGGGACTTCCGGGAAGCCTTTATGGATACCCTCCTTTGCGTGATGCCCTGCTGTTTCTCGTGCTGGAAAACTCCTGCCAGATTTCTTTAGCCGCAGGACATGTCTCCTGGTTTCTATCAAGATGAAAGACTGTGATATTAATGTCGTCTTGTGGATTTTTCTTCCTTACTTGTAAGTATCATCAAAACTACGTAGCATTTATTACTTATATATCAATAAACTAAAGAAACTAAATTAGCAATATACTTAGCAATATTTATTGTGAGTCTTTTTCGTGTTGTTTTTACTGTCGATATTCCTCAACCCATGAATTCCTGAACCCAATAAATGAAGAATAGATCAACAACCAAGAGATAAAATCGATGATACGTCTTCGCTGTTTTTTTATAGCATTGAATCGTGGACCTTAAACCAAGATATGCAGAAGATAAGAAGCATTTGAGATGTGGCTATATTGGAAAATTCTTAAAATCCCGTGAACTGACCGGGTCACAAATGAGATCCCCAAGAGGATGAAGAAGAACCGAGAGGTACTGACTAACATAAAATCTCTAAATTTTGGACACATTATGCGACATGAATCCAGATGTGCCCTTCTACAAGCCATTCTGCCAAGAAAGGTATTTGTAAAGCGAGGTCCTGGAAGATAATGAACGTGATGGTCAAAGAACCTAAGAACCTGGTTCAACACAACACCTGTGCAGCTTTTCAGCACTGTCGCAGATAAAATAAGGATTGCCATGATGATCGCCAATATTCGTTCCGGATAGGCACATCGAAAAGAATAATTCCTTCAACATTGTCACCTGGTTTTCGGATCTTCATGGGATAGATTTTTATTTTTTTATTTACAATTAGCTTCAACCTAAAAGGGTTATTTACAATGAGCTATATTTACATCAAATTAATGTAAAAAAATTACATCACGGTTCTCAATGTAGAGCTTGAATTATTCCGACTTATTTGCCTTTTGTCATGATTTTGTTCTTAAAATATTGGTTTATGCCAGTATGAACACAGGTAGTCATGATGTCCGTTAATTATTACTTGAATGTTTTGCTAACATGTCAGCTTTATTATTTTCACTTATCTCTCAATGTAAAGGTACCCAGAGGAACTGAACTAATCATTGACTTTGTTTGCATGTTAAGAGCTCCGCCTGAATTAAAAACAGGACGGGATGTTTGGGGCACAATTGCTTTAGGGCTGTTAGTGCACTAAGGAATCGCTAATTATTAGAGAATATTTGATTTATGTGTGTTGACAAAGATGGTAATCACTGGAGGACAGCAAAGAGTTCAGCGGAGAATATGGAGGCCTGGGGAGGAAGCTGGTAGGAACTGGTATAGTCATCTGTTGTGAAGCCGCTCCTAATCCATTTGCATATCTAGATGCGTCAGTGAAAATAAGGATGTAATTATTCAAGCCATTTAATATCTCTAGTAGTTTCTGTTTGATTATTTTAGATGGCCACATTTCTTGAATGCAGAAAGATTTGTATTACAATCTGGGGGAGCAATTGTCCATGATGACCGGTGTAGGCTGACTTTAGAAATATTGTAACTATAAGCCTTGTAAAATTGCTTTCACTCGATATCGACATTCAAAGAGAAACACTCAAAATCTATAAATATTTTTGTCATCAAAATAAACGAATCTATTTGTGCGAATGTTATCAGATTTTTATTAAAAATTCAGAAGTGTTTTACAGACAGACAAATTAACTTTTCCTCGCTACTTATTTTATTGTAATTTTTAATTCCGTCATAATTTCTATTCCTTCTTTTGTAACTCTTCTATCCTTCTCTGTCTAGAAGCGTTCTAATAGTTAACTCTCCTTCTTTTTAAGTTAGTTCAGTAAAACTCAGAAACTTTTTGGTGATTTAAATGGTAAGATATGATATTATAAAAAAAAGGTTTTGTAACTAATTTATTTGAGGCGTTAAAATTATTTTTGAATATAGTTTTTATGAGTATAAAGCGAGAGAACAAGCAAATAAAACTGCCATATCCAAATATATCATTGTGTTTTATGTAGTTAACGTTCATACCAAAATTCTTTCAGTGCGTCATCAAGTTTGATGTCATAAAGGATTTTAAGAACGTCGTGACTCATTGCATGACCTTTTAGTTAAATCTGACAGTTGTCAGAACATTTGTATTTAATATAGTTATATATAATATAAATAAAAATAAATATAAAATCAAATTTCACTACACAATCACCGAATAAACCAATGACATAAAATATTTATATTTACGTCGTTGAAAAATACTAACCTATAATTACAATTGTCATTTTACCCGTTGACATTGTGAAGGTACTGTCAGGATCGATTACTTTTGTGTCAAATTATCTTTTTCGCATCATTGATTGGTTGTCTCTTTGTAATCGTCAATCAATTATACATCTATAATTATAAGTCGCTTTAATATGCAAATATCCGTCAAATAATACATAATTTTCACAGTTCTGTGTATAATAATCACTCCTCTTCTTCTTCTTTAAGTACCGTGCCCAAATTTTTAGGCGTGGGTAGTTTCCATAACAATTTGCCGATATCGTTCACGATCTTGTGCGGCATGTAACAATTGATCTGCTGATAAGCCAGTCCATTGACGAAGGTTTCGGAGCCATGAATATTTCTTTCGACCAATTCCTCTTGTTCCGTCGATCTTTCCATTGAGTATCAACTGCAACATCCTGTATCTGCTACCTCTCATTATATGCCCCAGATATTCAAGATTTCTCTTTTTTATCATCTTTATTAAGTCACCTTCGCCTTGACCTACTCGGTTTAGGACTTCTCTGTTTCAAATGCGTTAAACCCAAGATATTCTGAGCATTCTACGATACGACCACATCTCAAAGGCTTCTAATTTGTTCATCATGTTAACCTTCATGATCCAGGTTTTACATCCATAGAGTAATACAGGATACGCATAACATTTTAGGAACTTGATTCTTAGTTGTAAGTTCAGCTGAGAGTTGCTCAGAATAGATCTAAATTTCATAAATGCTTCTCTTGTAATTTCTATACGAGTTTTAATTTATTCATCCGGATTTAGTGTCTCGTTTATCCAACATCTTAGGTATTTAAAATGGTTAACTTTTGTTATTGATTCATCACTGACAATTAGTGGCATAGGGCCGACGTCTTGTTTACTAACCACAAGTAACTTTGTCTTTGTTGCATTTATGTTAAGTCCGTTATGGGAGCATTCTCTAGTGACTCGATCTATAAGGAATTAAATATCTTCGATATTTTCAGCCATGATCGCGGTGTCGTCTGCATATCTGATGTTGTTAATAGTTTCTCCCCCGATTCGAACTCCACATTGTCGTTCCAAGGCTTCATTAAAAATTATTTCTAATTATACGTTAAACAAAGTTGGGGATAACACACAACCCTGTCTGACACCTCTTTGAATGCAAATTTTGTCTGTTTCTTTGCCGTCTACCAGAATAGAAGCTTCTTGATTCCAATATAGATGTTGTAAAAGTCTCAGATCTTTATCATCTATTCAAATCATTTCTAGATATTCAAACAACCTATCATGTTGAACTCTATCAAACGCCTTCTCAAAATCTGTAAAGCAGAGTAAATTGGTTTCTGCACTCCCCATGATCGTTGAAGTAATGTTAACATTGAGAATAAAGCTTCCCTTGTTCCCAATCCTTCTCTGAAACCGAATTGTTTGTTTCCCATTGTCTCTTCACATTTCTGCTTGATTCTATTAAGAATTACCTTAAGAAGTAGCTTGAGAGAGTGGCTCATGAGACTAATTAGTCTAAAGTCTTTACATGATGATGTATTAGGTTTTTTTGGGAGTGGAATAAATGTAGACTAACTATATCTGTGGCATCATTCCAGTCTCGTGTATATGTTTATAAATGTTTGTTAGTTGTGAGACATTGTCGTCATCCAGAAGTTTGAGACAGTCTGATGGTATTTGGTCAGGGCCTGGAGATTTCCCATTTTTGCTCTGTTTGATGGCTTTCTCTACTTCCGCTTTTAAAATACTACGACCAGTATTCTATTATTTGTGGTGCTAAGTGGTGGCCTCCTATCCAGGAAGAGCTCTTTCATATAGTTATTCCATTCTTCCTTTTTTTCATCCAAGTCGAGAATTATTTTACCTTTGGTGTTTCTCATAAAGTGAGGAGTCCTTTTTCTCTAAGTGTAGGTAATTTCTTTAAGCTTTTTATGTATATTAAACTCGTCATGTTTTCTTTGTAGTTCTTCCATTTCACGACATCTTTGTTCCATCCAGTCCTCTTTTGCTCGCTTAACCTCGTATCTTATTTGTCGATATATCTCTCTATATCGAATCTCGTCTTTGTTTTTTCCAATATCTTCTTTGTTGAATAAGGTCTAGTATTTTGTCGGTCATCCAATCCTTTTTCTTTATTGGGTCTTTTTCTGGTTTCAAAACTTCGTTTGCTATGGTGACCATGGCGGAATTCATGATATCTAGATTTTGACCGATATTTTCTTGTTCAGATGTTTCTAACTGTTTTTTAATCTCACGATTTATCTTATTTCCGAACTCATCTGCTCTTACGGCATTTCTTAGGAGTCGAGTATTAGGTTTCTTCTGCGTTGTGGGGGCTTTTATTCTTTTTAGTTTTAGTTTGAATTTAACACAGAGCAGATTATGGTTAGTTGCTGCGTCTGCACTTGGGTATGTTTTTGCAGATGTAATACTGTTTCGAAACCTTCTATTAATGATAATGTAGTCAATTTGATTTCTGACTATCTTTCCCTATTGATCAGCTGGAGATTTCCAGGTATATAGTCGTCTTTTAGGTTGCTGAAACAAAGTATTTGCTATAATGCATTTCTCTTCTTAGCAGAACTGTATTAGTCTTTGCCCTCTTTCGTTCCTTTCTCAAGCCCATAATTTCCGGTTATATCTTGTGTGATTTCAGCACCAACTTTTGTTGCATGAATTGCTCAATTTGTTCATCTGGTTTGTCAGCTGTTGGTGCATAGACTTGTATTATATTAATATTCAGTAGTTTAGTTTGCAACTGAATCATCATGATACGATCATTGAAGGGGACGAAATTTCGGATACAGTTACGAATTTCTTCTTTGACAATGACTGCGACTCCGTTACGTCTGGGTCCTTCTGCCAAGGATAATAATCACGGACGTACGTTTTCTTCTGTTGCTCTTCTGTTACTGTAACTTAATACGTTAGAGAAAATTCGATAAACTATGACGCACCGAAAGAAGGGTTTGATATGAAATATAGCACTTAATTTGTACCTAATATTGTTTTAATTTTCAGGTAATGTAAACAGCTTTAACTAGTTAATTTAAACTGCAATATTCCACCAGTAGGTCTTACTCAGCAACTTAGAAGATCATCACGAGGAGAGGAATTTTTGAAATCTTAGTTCTATGTGTTATGCAACAGTATATTATCGATAGAAAGCGTAATTTTTAAAGGCTTTAAAAAATTCAGTATTATGTTTATATGGGATTAAGCTACAATTATTGGTCTAATGAAAATTGCATTTTAAACTAACTAATATTTTTGACGATTCTTTTTTCACTTCGGAAATTATTCTCAAAAAAGATTATTCAGAAAAAAATCTAGTAGAAGATGTATATAAACCGGTTTTATTAGGTTATGCATGTCTTTTCAAAAATTTACATACTTGGCCTGAATCTTGTAGGTCACAGCATGCGGTGGTTGATAAATATTTTGAAGGTGGTATTATTACCCTTCTTCTTCTTCTTCTTCTTATGCAATCCACTAATGGATGTTCGCGATCACGTTTGACCATTTTTCTCTATCCCTTGCAGTATGTATTAGGTCTCCTATGTTTTTTAGTCCTGTCATTGTTTGACATTACGGAGCCATGACATTTTCTTCCTGCCCACTCCCCTTCTTCCTTCGATCTTTCCTTCAATTAAGGTTTGCAGAAACTGATATCTTTCATTTCTAATTATGTGTCCCAGGTATGCCGTTTTTCTCTGTTTAATTGTGCACATCAGTTGTCGTTCTGTACCAATTCTTCTCAGGATTTCTTCATTTGTTATTCTTGCGGTCCAGGGAACTTTAAGGATTCGTCGATAGATCCACATCTCAAATTCCTCTAGCTTATTCATTGTGTTTATTTTTAAAGTCCATCCTTCCATGCCATATAGGAGCACCGACCATATATAGCATTTTGTGAATCTTAATCTTAGGTTTAGGTCAAAGTCAGAGTTCGTAAAGACGTTTCTGAATTTCATGAATGCACTTCTGGCTCTAGGGATATCAAATTATTACCCTAGGGATATCAAATTTCTAAAAATTTTCTGAACATCTGTAAAAATTTATTGTCAGTTTGTATAATCTGTATCGTAGATGTGATTGCGTAACTTAAAGTATGTTAAGTTTTGTAACAGATTTTCTTGTGTATTTTGTATTGCATATTGTGTATGTATGAGATTGTAGATGACTTGTTCTCAGACTTTCTTTATTCGGCTATTGTTGGTATATCCTTGTTGTTGACTTCGCCTTTTGTAGTCACAAGCAAAGCTTGCTACATTCGGCTAATGAATTTGCTACACATTTTTCTTCGTTAAGTAGCATGAGGCTGCATCTTTGAATTTGTCTTCTTTTTTCTTTCATGCTTATTAACGCATCTCTTCATTATATTCTGTGCTCGTTTATATAATATGCAATTTTTTATGGGTTGCTGGTTTTGGTTTTGGACAGGACAAAGTCAGAGTTTTGGTTGTTTTGATTGTTGTTGAAATATGTATTCTACTTGTTACCTATCCTTTAAAATTTTTCTTATAAGCCCTTCATATAACATATCGTTGAAACACAATAACTTTTTGTGCAAAATGAGTATGAGTTTTCATATTCAAATCTATGTATTATCTACTACAATAACGATCGACAAGTTTTTATTGTAAAAATTTCACATATATATGACATTTATTTATTATTTGTTCACAGAATTGTAACTTTCGTTCTAAATTACCGGAATATTTGGTAATATTTGCATATTCGCGTTGTATTTTTTTCCATTATTTTTTTCCCAGAATTATCCTCCGATAGATAGTTATTAGTTTTCAATATAGAAATTATTGTCTTGAATACGAATACATAAACACAAATAGAAAATAATAATTTTGCTGAATATGGAAATAAAAACGTTTTAAAACAGATTCCATTTTTTTAACTTTTTTTCTGGTGATTTTTTGGGCCTGATATTTTATGTATTTGATATTTTGTGTATATGATAATTTTATGTATATAGATGTAACTGTGAATTAAATAATAAAAGTGGCAAACTTCGACCGCAATTAACATAGGCGAAATTTTTTTTTATCCCAAAGTAGATTTACTTTTCTTCTTTCATGGTTAAAAGTTCCTTGTTTTAACATTTTTTATTTGTAATCTGTCAAACATTTTTGATATCAATTAAATACAAATTCGTTCTCTATAGTACAAATCGGAATAGGTAGGTACCATATTCGAGTGTTTAAAATCTCTACTATAATTTCTTCATCATATTTTATATGTATGTAGAATATGGAAATTTATTTTTTATTATACGTGTCTATTGGTAATATACTGTTTGAAAATACCTCTTGCAGTTAATATTTAAATGTTCTATGTAAAAAGATTATATCAAATTTAAAAAATCATTGGTTTAATAAATAATATATTTCTTGAGAAAAATGTAATATTGTTAAATACTGAATAGATTTCTTTCTATGAAAATTAAATGTTTTTCTACAGCTTCTTCTTTTGTAATGATGTATAAGTCTAGCTCAAAATCAAAGACGCAACATTACCTGTGTAAAATTAAGATGAAATATAAATATAATAGTATTAGTATTTATTTTTTTACAAATAAAATAAATCTATTTATAAAACGTTCCACTGGTATCCTTTATAGTGCATATTTTTTTGGTTTTCTTTACTATGTTGGTTTTAAATAATTAAAAAATACCAAATATATTTATGGCTTATCTGAACACTATCTCAAGCCACTTTTATCAGATGTCTATCCACATTTCCCTATGATACTATTTTTTTCGGCAATATTTATGATCTTTTTTTCATGCATTATATGCATTAAAATAGATGTAGTTTCTGTACTTATCTCTAACCAACCTTTACCTATCTGCCCCTTTTTTCTTTGAAATGAAACAAGCCAACTGTTGCGTCTTTGAAATAAATAATTTTGTTATAAAACTTAGGACAGTTAAATACATAAAGCAATAATTCAAGACTCATTTGTTTCTTTCTTGCTATACTTAAAATATACGTAGTTGTTGAAGTGAAGCCACAAACAAAAAATTAATCTTCTTTTTCTTTATTACGTAACCTGTTTAAATGAATACAAATAAAATAGTATTAAACATTTATAATAAATTTCAATAAGGTATAGGAAGATCGCAACTTAGAAATAAGAGCATCATCCTTACAACATTTTTGACAATAATCTTCAGATAAGGTTTTTTCTCTTTGTTATTACCATTGTTTTCGTATGGCCTGTATTGATAGCCATTCTTATTATATACATTGGGATAAATGAAAGATTACCCATGAACGATCACATCAATCACTTTTTTTGTATTTGCTGTCTTTTTCTACATCAAACCTTTGTTATTTATAGAAAAAGACAGCAAATAAAAAATAAGTGATTGATGTGATCGTTCATGGGTAATCTTTCATTTTTCCGACTGTATATATAATATCACTGTCCCATTATCTTTTTCTACATTTTATTCTGTTTGCCAAAAACACAATATTATCTGCACATAATAAACTACTTAGAGACATATGATTAGTACTTTTAATCTATTATTATATTAATAGTTTCTCCTTTGCTTTATTTTTTCTTGAATTTATCCATTATTTTTGTAACCATCAGAAAAAAACCTCAACTGCCTCTCTGTGTTATTTCCTTTTTCATTGTAAACCCTTCTGATCTCTGTCCAGCTATTTGTACTGGTATTTTTAGACTGAACATTTCTAATTATTTCTGTTAGTGCTATCTTCGGATTTAATTATGATACAAATTTTGATATTATTTTCTTTTGCGTCTTTGTTTCTTTTATTCTTCTTGTAGATTGTCAATTTTAAAGGGGTTGATTGGCCCCGTATTGGGAGGGAGTAAATGTAATTTTGCAGAATTTGTATATTTCTCTATTAGCCTTTATCATCTGTTCTATATCTAGAGCAGAACCCAGCCTGTTCGAAAGGTTGGTAACTGTCGAGTTTGTTCACACTAATATTATTTTAAGTTATGTATAACTTAAACTTTATGTGTTTCAGAACAAAAGAAAATTGTCAATTGTTGTATATAAAGCCTGTCGCTAATTTCGCTTTTTAAAAAATCCTACAGATGCATTTATTAATGCCTGGCTCTATAATGCCTTTATTCTCATTATTTAACTGTGTTATATAATTTAAAATATAAAACAACAATTAATAATAGACAACATAAAAACAAATTTACTAGGACCGTTCGTCAAAGAATTATAAAATTTAAAAAAATATATATTTTTGTAAAAATATTAAAATTCGGCACAAATTTCTTCATTTTTCATTTATTTAGCAAATTTTAAAAACTAAATTTTAAAACCGTGAAAATAGGACAATCAGTATATTATATCATTTCAATAATAATTACTAAATTATATTAATCCTATAAATTACATATCACAGTCGTAATTATGTGATAAAGAAAAGCAAAATATATAAGCATTATCAATGTGATGAATGAATCTATAAATTATACACTATAAGTGTACTCAAGCAAGTTCAGTCTAGAAATCAAACTAAACAAATTAAGAGCCCAAAGATAATATGTTCGTGTTTATCTGTATGATTATTATAAAAAATACATATTACACAGTGTATATTATAATGAATGAAGAATGAACAATTACAGACAACATCTAGCTAGGTTGCGTGGTCATGATATTCTACGTCTCCCTAAGATCTTGTTTCTTTGGATCTCTCCCTACACAATTATTAAGCGCAAAGTATTCCTCCCTTCATTTGTAATGTGTCCGAGCTATTCCACTTTTCTTGTTATGCTTGTATTTATACTTTCCGTATCTTCATCTTCCTTTTCAGAACCTCTTTGATTTATATTATGTCCACGATATTGTCGGAACTCTTCTAATATACACATCCACAACTCGAATGATTACTGTTTTTTCTTAATGTCGCAATCAAGATATTCATTTCATAAAACAAATTCGAGAAAACGTAGCAACTTGCCAATCCAACTATTAGATCCAACTTTAAATCTATTATATGCTCTTTAAATCTATGTACAATCTGACAAACGAGACCTGGCTGCTGACCTTGCCCGAAAATACACAGCTATAAATGCACAATATGACAAGGCCACGCACCACGTCTCGCTTGTCCGATTGTAACTTTTCTTATAGTACGGGATCCGAGTATAGGTCGATCTGTACCCATCTGCTTGCTGGATGAAACATTGTTTTTATTAAATTTCATACATAGACAAATATTTATAGCATGGGTTGTCTATCAAAATCGTGTCATGGCTATCCTTAATAGGGGCCGTAGGGGTGGAAATCAATATTTCAAGCACATTTTTTTAAAGTATGGTAGAATTATTTTATTTTTAAATTAAATAGGCATATTCAGTACAACTCATAGATTATTCAAGAAAAGAATCAAAGAAAAATATTTAAAAATGGGTCAACGGTGGCAAATTTTTAACCCTCCGTTAGTCACTAGGATAAACGGAGCAACAAGAGTCGCTACGGTGTCAGAGACCGACAATTTAAAAAAAATAGTTATTGCTATAAAATTCGTACAAATATTTTATATTGTGTATAGGAATGACTGAAAAATATTTTTGAAAATGTTTTATTGAAAAACAACAGATATAAAATTAAAAACCGCTTTCATTTTCACTTCCCTCATCGTCAAAATAATTTTCATCTTCGCTAGGAACCATTTCCCATAATTCCATTCCAACGTTTTTGTTCGGCTTCAAAGGACATCTATAAATAAGATTTGACCAAAACTTACCGATAAAATGCAATAATAAGATGCTAAATCTTTACCTGAACTGCAAGTTATGCCAATTAAGTAATAACCACACCGTAAGTCGCTACGGAGTCTTGCACCGAAAAATAGCTATAAAACTCGCACAACTGTACTCAAGTAGGTAAGAATGTACACTAACACGAGGTTAGTTGATAGGAAGAGGTACAGAAAGTTGCGATAGAAAAAACAGTTATTTTGTAAATCCCGAATGAATAATTCTGTCGTCGGTGTGTGACACCGGTAGCGACAAACGGAGGGTTAAAGGCACCTCAAAAAACAATGAATTTTGCGGTGGACATCAGAACTCATCATTGGATCATGTTAAACAAAAAATTCAAAAAGGTTTTATTAGCTTATGAGTTTTTCGAGGTAACGCTGTCGATTTTTTTAGTTTTATCGAATTTTGAAATTTTGATATCACTCAGGAATCAAAACAACGATTTTTTTACAATAAAGGGTGAAAATCAACATATTTATTAGGGTTAAACAAAAAATAAGCATAAAACAAAAAATACCTTGACAGCATTACCTCAAGGAATGTCTAAAGAAAATATACACAAAATTCCAGGTGGTTGGTCAAGTAGATTTGAGTTACAATGTCTACAGCCTTTGAAAAAAGCAGTTTTGAGAAAAACGCGTTTAAAGTATTGTCAACTATTATTTTCAATTTTTTTATCTGTTAAATCGTAAAGTGATGCATACCGGAATATGTTCTTGAATCGCGGAGTAATTTACAAACGAAAATGAGAACAATAATTGTTGACCGTTTCTCGCTACGCTCAAGCGCGCTGGCGCGAACTTTCTGCAAGGCGAGTCGAAGGTAGGGAGATACTGTTGAATATCCCTACCTTCGACTCGCTTTGCTGCAAGTTTGCGCCAGCACGCTTGAACGTAGTGAACAACGGTCAACAACTGTTCTCATTTTCTTTTGTAAATTACTGCGCGATTCAAAAAGATATTCCGGAGTGCATCATTTTACGATTTGAACGACAAAAATGAAATTGAAAATAAAATTTGACAATACTTTAAACGCTTTTTCCTTAAAACTGCTTTTTTCAAAGGCTGTAGACACTGTAACTCAAAAACTACTTGACCAACCCACCTTGAATTCTATATATATTTTCTTTAGACATTCCTTGAAGTCACGCTGTCGAGATATTTTTTGTTTTATGCTTATTTTTTGTTTAACAATAATAAATATGTTGCTTTTCACCCTTTTTGCAAACAAATCGTTTATTTTGAGTTCTAAATGATATCAAAAAGTCAAAATTCGATAAAACTAAAAAAACTCGACAGCATTATCTCGAAAAACTCATAAGCTAATAAAATATTTTTGAATTTTTTGTTTACTATGAGCTAATGATGAATTCTGATGTTCTCCGCAAAATTCATTATATTTTGAGGTGTCTTCAAAAATTTACCACCGTTGCCTTATTTTTCAATATCGTTCGTTGATTTTTTTCTTAAATAATCCATGAATTGTACTGAATATGCCTATTTAATTTAAAAATAAAATAATTCTACCATACTTCAAAAAAAAATTGTTTGGAATATTGATTTCAACCCATTCGGCCCTCCCTTAAGGATAGCTATGACACGATTTTGATAGGCAACCCATGCTAGAAATATTTTTCTACGTATGAACTTTAATAAAAACAATGTTTCATCCGGCAAGCAGATGGGTACAGATCGTCTTATATTCGGATATTAGACTATTATTTCATTGAAATCTTTTTGACCTTCATATTTAGACCGTATTCTTGTTTATAATCATCCATTCTGGTCTCCAGTTTTAATCTTTTTCGGTATGATTAGAGTTATCTAATGTATTATTAGGAACTACAATTACCTTTGTATTTACCTTTGCGAAATCTTAATTTTGTTTTGTATACCACTATATATTACTTAACAGTTAAGAGGCCTCACTCCACAGACTCAAGCCAGACTTAGTATGAGACACGATTTAGATACCAATGTCAAGAAAACCAAAATTATTAACAATTGAGTTTTAATGGAGATGTCATTGATCATGTTTTTTGGTACAGATATCTTGGAGCTGTTATCAACAAAACTTGCCTTAATAACCAAGCATTCATACTCCTGTACGGTGTGGAAATCTGGATATTAAAAACAAGGAATCACAGATAGGTTGACAAAGCGTTCTGGACAGATAGAGTCACAAATCAGGTAATGCTGGAAATACCACATATTGAACCTGAGATATTTCTGGTGAACAATAGAGTTTCTTGGTGAATTCCTCCACTATTCCTCCAGTTTCTTCTAGCTATTTTTATTACTGCTTTTGCAATGCTGCGTAATAGTTCCGGTCCAACGAGTCGCATGGATGAGCCTTGTTTGGCCATTTTATCTTCTTTTTCATTACCCCTATGATCCCAGTGTCCCGGTACCCAGGCCACCGTAGCCTTGCTTCGGTGTCATAATTTATTTAGGGCTTCCAAAGAATCCCATACCAGCTTAGAATTGACTTTTACACAATTGAATGTCTTAAGCGCTGCCTGGCTATCTATGAAAATGGCAATTGAACGGTAATTAGATATACTTACCAGCACATGTATACCTTGCTTTGTCCCTACTATACCGGCTCCTATAACCTTAAAAATGTTTTTGAACCATAAGTTTATCAGAAAGCTTCTTCTATGGGTATGGGTTCTTCCTTCCAGTCTTCCCTATAGTTGAAGCTATAAAGCAATGAACCTCCCAAAAAAAAAACGACAAGACGGATCTTAATAGTTATTTTTGCATTCGATTCGTGAATGCGCCAGAAAACTTTGTGACCCCGAGCCGTAATGTAATATTGAAAATCTGCTTACAAAAAAAATGCATTCGTAAAGTGCATCTCAAACAGACAATAAAAAAAATTCAGAACTCGTCAATTATCGACGAAAATGAGTTCAATTTTGTTACTCTGTGGTTTTTGGGATCGCTGAAAACGAATATGACATCGTTAGTGATCACCGGAGTACTTGCTGCCAAGGGTACCTACTGCTTACCTCATCATTAAAATTCGTTTAAAAATTAGTCAAAATCATTACTCCGGTGATTTTTAGCGTCACTAATGAAGAATATGACATCGGAAGTTATCTACGTAGTACCTGGTGCCCAGAGTACCTACTGTTTTCTAGTGTTTACCTCGTCTTGTGGAGTTTTCAGCAAAAAATTATTAAAAAACTTGTCAAAAATCATTACTCGGGGGGGCTTTTGGGGTCGATAACGACGAATATGACATCGGAAGTGATCTCAGGAATACCTGATGCCCAGGGTACCTACTGTTTACCTCGTTTTCGAGAGTTTTCTGCAAATTCATTAAAAAATTGGTCAAAAATCATTACTCAGGAGGTTTTTGGGGTCGCTGACGATGAATATGACATCACAAGTGATCTCCGGAGTAACTGGTGTCCAGGGTACCTACTGTTTATCTCGTTACTAATAATTTTTGGTTAATTTTTTAATGAATTTGCCGAAAACTCCAGAAAATAAGGTAAACAGTAGGTACCCTCGGTACCAGGTATTCCGTAGAGTCACTTCCGATGTCATACTCGTCGTCAGCGACCCAAAAACCCCAGAGAAATGATTTTTGACTAATTTTTTAATGAATTTGCCGAAGACTCCTGAAGACGAGGTACCCTGGGCACAAGATATTCCGGAGATCACTTCCGATGTCATATTCGTCGTTAGGGACCCCAAAAACCTCCCAAGCAATGATATTCGACTAATTTTTTAATAAATTTTTTGCAGAAAACTCCACCAGACGGGGTAAACAGTAGGTAAATACCCTGGGCACTAGGCACTCCGTAGATTACTTCCGATGTCATATTCGTCGTTAGTGACCCTAAAAACCTCCCGAGTAATGATTTTTGACTAATTTTTTAATGATCTTTGCAGAGTAACAAAATTGAACTCATATACGCCGATAACTGACGAGTTCTGAATTTTTTTATTGTCTTTTTGAGACGCACTTTAAGAATGCATTTTTTGTATGCAATTTTTCAATATTATATTAGGGCTAGGGGTCACAAAGTTTCCTGGCGCATTCACGAATCGAATGCAAAAAGAATTATTAAGATCCGTCTTGTCGTTTTTTTTTTCGGAGGTAAGGCCGATTTTAGTGCTTTATTGCTTCGCCTACTACCTGAATTATTCAATTTATAGTATATATAGTATATAGTATATAATAAGTATGGAGAACGGTAAGGGTTTTATACCGATCGAAGACAATTGTTTGGAGGAGAAGCGGAGCGACGACTCCAATTATTGTCTGAGATCGGTTACCCTTAACGTTCGACATGCTTATAACGTTTTTTGTACGATTGATACCATTATAAATTATAAAATTAAACATTTTCGTCATATTGACTAGTTTCATTCATTTTATCAAGATAGATACTTTGGTTGTTAGGTAGTAACTAGGGTGCATAACAACAATGGAGAATTGAGGTTTTATTTAGTTGTCAATAATTTTAAGTACAATTTTGATTATTATAAATTAAAATATGAGCGAAAGTGAATTTGAGGAAATTGAACGGGCTTAGGAAGAAGGGCGTTCCGCAATTATTCCCGAAAAATCCAAAATCCGTTATCAAAATACCTACCAAAGTTTTAAAAAATGGTGCGAAGGCAAGAATTTAAGAATCGAAGAAAAGACTCTATTGGCATATTTCGTTCAAAGACATATGCAGTTGAAAGCTCCTGGAGGCCTCTGGGCAGAATATTCAATGATTAAATCCACCGTTTTTCTTTATGACGGCATTAATATTTCCAAGTTTTCAACTTTGATCGCGTATTTGAAGAGAAAAAATGTTGGCTATAGGCCTAAGAAAGCGAGCATTTTTACACGGGAGCAATTTGAAAAATTTCTGATGGAAGCATCGGATGAAGAATTTCTAGTTCACAAGGTAATATAAGCTAGTTTAGGTAAAAGAAATATTCTAATGAAGATTTTTTCATAATTTGTAGGTCGCAATAATATTGGGAATATCTGGTGCCTGTAGAAGAGAAGAATTATATAATATTACTATGAATTAGATCCAACAAACCGATGGTTTAATGATTGTAATAGTACCCAATACAAAAACGAACATCCAGCGTAATTTTACAGTCGTTAATAAACCAGACGATAAAATTCCATATTTAGAAATTCTGCAAATTTATATAAAACTTCGTATATTACAAGTAAAATCAAATCATTTGTTCTTAAGATACGCCAAAGGAAAATGTTGTGCTCAAGTAATAGGGAAAGGGACAATCGGGGGCTGGCCTTCTCAAATTGCCAAATTCTTAAATTTGCCTAATCCCGAAGACTATACTGGCCATTCGTTCAGGAGGACATCAGCAACGCTTTTGGCTAATAAAAGTGTTGATGTCCTCGGATTAAAGCGTCATGGAGGTTGGCGTTCATCGACAGTGGCAGAAAGCTGTGTAGAAGATTCTCTTCAAAATAAAATAGATTTTGCCGAAAAAATATTGTGCAATACTAGTAATACTACTAATGTATGCGATTCTGCAGGAGTTTCTGTTAGAAGTGAAACCACAGCCCAAACAAGTGGGATTTCATTAAATAATTTAACAAATTGTACCATAAGTTTCAATATTAATAAATAATTCGTTAGTTTTCTTTATTCTTTCAAAAAATAAATTAAAATTAAGAGATTTTTTAACTCGACGGTAAGTGAATTACTTACCGTCGAGTTGGAGTACTTACCGTCGAGTTGGATTACTTACCGTCGAGTTGCTAGTAAATGTCACCTACTGACGTAAAATCTGTCACGGTAAACAGTCAAAAATGATCAATCGTGCAAAAAAGTTTTTGTCAAAGCTTTATTTTGTAGCTGTTATTACAGTTTCTGATTTGATAGTGGTAGTGATTTGATAGTGTCAGGCTGTATGAGCCTGATGTGTTAAGAGTCATGTATTAAGCTGTGAATCACTGATATGGCGTATACAGGATATGGTTGATATTACATCGTATTCCAGCGTATGAAAAATATTACGGGAGATATAGTACGTCTATGACCCTAGGTGATGTTCATGATGTAAAGGGAACATTAAAATGGTAATTAAAAAGATTAAATAGATAGATAAAAACGAAAAAAAAAATATAAAATCAGCTTTCTTTTGGTTTTGTTTTTTTTTTAGGTTTAATACACCAATGTAGTAAAACAAATAAGGAAATTCAAAAACCGAACGGGTTATTTTCTTTATTTTATTATTACTATTATAATTTTGAAATTGTATAGAAATACTAATTATTCAATAAACATAATATAAATTTATAAATAAATACTTGGCGAATGTTAAATATATTTTTGTTTGTGGCTTTAAAAATATAACTTTAAGTAACTTTATTCTGTGATATTTATTATGCGTATTTCTCTCATTTTGTAAATACTTTAAATATCAAGATGTGGACGATAAATTGTGTGATAATCTAGTATTTTGTACATAATGTTTAATGTAGTGTATACAGAATATCCCTTGAATTTAGCTCAAGCTATTTTATTATAGAGTATAATTATTTTTGTGCAAGCACTAATATTATTTTAAACAAAATATTTTGTATTCAGTAGTTGAATGTATTTTTCTACTTTAAATATTTCAATAAATATTTTTTGTGACAAGCTGTTTAGGTCAATAATCTAAAAAGCGCACAAATCTTATACTATATTGTTTGCATATTATATTTTTATTACATGAATAATAAAATAATTATACTATACATGCAGTTTGGTTTTGTCAAATTTTTTATAAAAACTATTGTTTTGATAAGTTTAGTAACCTACTAATAAGATTTTTGTATAAGTAATTACAGTCTTACTTGTATGACCTAAAAATACAAATTCACATAACGTTTTATACCCATTCTGATGGAGACTGTGATAATGAAACTGTAGCACCCATTATTCATTAGAATATTTAGATATCCTGTGGAAAAACAAGAGAACTTACAGTATATCATATTACCAAAATTTTTGAAATAATCTCCTTTTTATTTGCATAGAGACTGCAATGAAAAACTTTTAAGTAGCATAATATTACATTTTGTTTAACTCTAGGAGGCATGCTACAAATAAAGTGATTCTTGAGAAACTCCAGCTTATCATAATCTCAATGTCACGCAAATAGATTATTCCATCGGAAAGTTGATCAAATTTTAATTAGCATATTCCATACGTACTTAATTGTTGAAAGATTATAAAATATACATGACCAGAGAATAACTATTGTAACTTAAGGATCAAAAAGATATATTTGTCAAAGTTTCTGCTACTGTGTGGGTTCTGATATTATCTTGTTCGAATATTTAGTTTTCTATTTGCTGAAGAGTAAAGTCCACGAAGATTTCTTCTTCTGTAGTGTCCCTAAATATTCGTCACTCACTGTTTTATTCACTCGTAAATTTCTATCTATCTATCTATCTATCTATATAAAATGTTAAAAAAAAAATTGGACCACTTTTCGTGTGGGCGACTTCATGAACCTTATTCTGGGGTGTCTCACGAATGTGATAATGCAAAAAAATCTCATAAAAATATTTTTTCCTTTTTTCCAACGAACGCGCCGTTTTCGCCTTGTCTAATAGGATTTATTGGTTTTCAGAAAAATAGTTCTTCTATTACCTATATACCATCACAAAATTAAATGCAGGCAATTAAACGAACTTGTTTGACGCTTGTTAGTGGTTGAGTAACTTTAATCAGGAAGCTGACGATGATCTGGGATTTATTGTAGAACCCGAAACCTATCACCCAAAGTGCATCAGTGAAGTCTTTTCTTATCTGTTTTTGAAATATTAAATGCACCTAGGGATGTATTATGTGTATAATTTTGTACTCAAGAAAAACTGGGCGAAACAAAAAAACACAGGTATAAATAAAAAATATACAAAAATACACTGTAAGTTATCACAATTCAAACAGTGTATGTTTTTTTGTCTTTGGCCGTCTTTGGGTTTCAAGTAGAGACAAAAAATTGCAGTTTATTTTTTCTATAATTTCTATATTAATTCAGAGTTTTAGAATTAAAAGACCTTCCAAATAACTAAAGGGTTTAATTAATTATCATTTTGAATTTTTAGACATAACGCCTATCATAGGTGGTTAAGTTTCCTAATATCAATTAACCTGTAACCAATAAACTATACACGTATACAATTATCTTATTGTAGAATAATATTTGAAATTTTTTGATTTAACTGTATCTTAATTTACATGCTCGCAACAAATATATAGGTCAACTTACAACCATTCTTGTTATGTTATTTAAATGCATTGATTTTTTTTTGGAATCCTGGAAAAACTAATAAATATTTATGAAATCTTTGAGCACAGAATTAAAGATTATATTATATTATTATCGAGTCCGTTAGAATAAACAACATTTTCTATTGAATGAAATTAAAAATCACACAATTTTTTTTTCACCCTGTAACTTATTAAAACAAACATTATAGAAGTTTTCAGGAACTTTCGGTCCCCGGTAATAATAGAATCTTTCATTCTGTGTTTACATTTATCAAAAATACTTATTAGTTTTCTCAGGATTCGAAAAAAATGAATGCATTGAAATAGCACTGGACCAAGATTTTGCGCCTACCCCCTTATGTTGAATTTATGTATCCGAAAATATCAGGCGGCAATATTTTTTTAATCGTTTTAAAATACCTGAATAGGATCCTTGAAAATTTCAGATTGACTATAACAGATATAACAGCTTCATTTAAATGAATAGTGTAGTTATTAAAATTTCGCAATATGGGACATTCTGTATATTTGGTGTTCATTTTAAAATGTGCTAAACTAGAAAAATACTGATTTTTAATTTTACTTTAGTCTTCCATTTCATTTGTCATTTTTGGGCGAAATGATGTGTTTGTCACAAACTATCAATAAATCTAAGCTACATCTTTAATGTTTGCAGCACAACAGATAATGTTGTACAAAAACGTATGCAGTAGGTTACATATGTAGAGTAAAATATACTTTTTCATAAACGCAATATCTGTTAACTTTTAAAGAATTAAATGATCGTCTGATTCAGGAACAAATTCACACACACACACATTAGCACTTCGAGCCAAGCAGGCTCATGGCTTGGTTTACAATCTTCCTCCATTCTTGCTTGTTCTTCGCTTTTTCTTTCCAATTGGTTGCATTGAGATACTTCAGGTCATCATTAACTTCATGGCTCCATCTGGTCCTAGGTCTTCCTTTTCTCTTTTTACCACCTATTGTAGCGCTTAACATGATTTTAGGCATTCTAACTTGGGCCATTCTTTGGACATGTCCTAACCATCTAAGTCTATGTGATCTTACAACTGCAATTATATTAGGCTCCTTATACAATTCTTCTAACTCCTTGTTTGTTCTTCGTGTCCACTGATTGTTGATTATTTTTCCCCCAAATATCCTTCTAAGTATTTTTCTTTCCCATACTTGTAACATTGATTGCTCGTTTTTTGTCATAGTCCAAGTTTCTGAGGCATACGTAACTATTGGTCGTATCACAGTTTTATACGTTCTTAATTTAGCTGCTTTGGATATATTTTTGCTTCTGAGTATTTTATTGAGTGCATATATGGAACAAATTCATTATTCCTTTTATATTCATTCTTGTAATAACTTATTTGTGAATCGCTATAAAGATCTCAATTATTTTTAAAGCCAATATTTATTCTGGTTCTTACGGTGACTTCTACTTTATACTGTTGGCGATCATGATATTATTTGTTTGAGGTTTATTAATATCCTAAAAAAGTTAGTTATACTAGTAATAACTCTTAGATTTCAAAGATATTTCCTTCGACGTTACCTTTTCCTATAGACCTTCTTTAGGTGACACCTAGTAAAAGCTAAATTTATCACTCTCATATTATTGTCAATGTAGGGTAGCTTTCATACCTTAATTTTATTTTCTAATATATACTGTTTCCTGGGAGAATTTGCTGAAATCGTTTTTATTCGTTTATAGAATGTTTTCATATTTTACTATTTTACGAGTCTATTACTATAATATTACTACGCACAATGTTCTATTTCTGGTGCTGGTGCATAATTCGGTAGTTTACTTAAATTTCGGTCGTCTATCCATTGTGTAAGTGGTCCACCTCTGCTTCTTATATCTGCTACTGATCTCGACATTGTAATTTTTTGTTTCTACCGCCCGTCATTCATTCTGGTTACATGGCTCATCCAGTTCCAATGTAGCTATGCTATGCGCATTAGGATATCTGTGACGCTTGTATTTCCTATTATTTTCACGTTTCTGTCTTTGTTATTAGAGTAGGTAAGTCCAAGTAATAACTGTTCCGTTCTAGTTTGGGCTACTCTCAGTTTGCTTGCTATGTCCTGAGTAAAGGATGTAATACATTTTCTGAAAATAGTAAACTTGCTTAATGTAATATTATTGATAGTTTGTAAAAGCGTATCATTTTTTGAAAGCAAATAAACTGTCGAAAGGTTTTATTAGTATTGCACTTAGTGTTCTTTTTGTAAGTATTTGTTTAGTATCAAAATATTCTTTAATCCTATAATTTGTTTAGTTTATTAAACCATTTTTATTACAAATTCTCGATGACGAATTTTCTGACCACGCCGATTCAATATATTATCATCATCACAGTGTTTAAATTTTAATTAATTTGAGCGTAGCAAAATAAAGGGGATTAAAAAAGCAATGAACTTAACTTCTGACTTAAGGTGATACAGTAGCGATCAACAGGTAGCAAAAACGTGTTCCAAGATTGCGGCTGTAATTTTGAATATTTTTTCGAGATATTTGGCACAGGTATTCGTAATATAATAAAGAATAGCGGTACAGACCCCAATTTGAAAAATATATTAATATGTGGAAACTACCCTGTAATTAAATACAATATTAAAAAAACGAGGCTGACCGCCATTAAGAAGAACAAAAAAATACACTTTCTTCAAATAAAGTTTTTTATCCGATGCCTAGATTTTGTGTCATTTTGGAACTGCTAATGAAATAAAAAATTTTAGTAGTTCCAAAATGACATAAAATCTAGGCATCGGATAAAAAAGTTTATTTGAAGAAAGTGTATTTTTTTGTTCTTTTTAATGGCGGTACAGGATCGTTTTTTCAATAGTGTATTTAATTACAGAGTAATTTCCACATATTAATATATTTTTCAAATTGGGCTCTGTACCGCCATTCTTTATTATATTACGAATCCGTGTGCCAAATATCTCGAAAAAATATTCAAAATTACAGCCGCAATCTTGGAACGCGTTTTCGCTACCTGTTGATCGCTACTGTTTCCTCTTAACCTGACAAATTATTTTGAAAATACCAATAAATTATGTTATATTTTATTAATAATTGACGGTATAAATAATATGTTAACAACCGTGCTACGCTGCATGTTTATTTATGTTGCATCAACGCAAATACGTTTGAAATAATTAAGGTTTAATAACAATTATAAGAAAAGAGGGAGATTTTTATTAAATTAATAATAGGAAGAACTAAAAAACATAATAAAATTATTAAAAGTATATCAAAACTGGAAAAGACAACAAAATATTTCAGATTTAGTGTCTAGAAAAAGGGGTTTGTGATCACTATATAAATATCATTTACATCTCTTTGTAATGTTATTAAATTTTTGTAGATTTTATACAATTCAAACAGGTGTATGATTCTGTAAACAGAGATACGGTGTGTAAGGCAATGGCGGAAATAAAATTATTCAGGAAGTTGGTAAGATACGTACATAGGTGTGTTCAGAACACATATTTTTATACACAAACCAGAGTTGGTAGATCACGTCCGATGAATTTCTTCAATGGATATCCCATTTCTTCAATGCCAAAATTTAACATTGCTTTAGAATAGGCACAGTCTGAAATCATATTGGATTTGATATCCATAGATTGAAATTATTATTGTTGCCTTCTTCTGTTGCCACGAATTAGACAAACTATGTCACGGCGAAATAATACAGTTCCAAAGTCGCTAAAGGATAACAAATAACTGGAAGCAGTTACAAGAGTCGAAAATAGTTATGAGAAAGATGTGAAAGCTAGAATGATTACATTGGTAAACTAGACTTATGATTTCCTAGTCAAAAATGGCTTAAATCGATATTTTTTTAGAACAGATACCATGACCAGATGTCCACCCCACAGTAACAAATGAAACTCTGTACCAGTAAAAAACAATAAAATCATTGGTCTTAAAATGAAAAATTCTAGGGACTACCTATGGATCCAATGAAGACTAGATAAGAGGACAGTGGAGACAATCTTAAAAAATCTACATAAGCTACATAACATGGAAAATAATTTTAAAAGATAGGAAAGAGAGTGGGAAAATTGTAAACGCGAACTTGATGATCTGCGCTGGTTGGTTATTATTTCTGCAGTAATTCATCCTGGCGTAAATAACAAGAGAAGAATGCTACTTAGATGCACATTAAGTATCAAATGAATTTTAACATGTCGAAATAAGTCCCTGCGAAGAACAACAGATAGCAGAGTGGATTGAAAACTCTTGCCCCATCACGTGTTTAAACACGCTGCTAAAGAAGAAAAATTATTAGTAGTCCACTAATAGTAGACTGTTTCGACAATAAATCTTCTCGGCAAGAAATAACAGCCAAAGATTGGTATCTTCAAGAATATAAGGGGATACAATAAGATCAAAATGGGTAGTATTCCATGGTGCCTAATGTATGCTGATGATGTAGTGTTAATAGGAAATAGTGAAAGAGGCTTAGAACAAAAACTGGAACAGTGGAGACAAGCTTTGGAGTAAAAAGGTTTAAAACTTAGTAGGACAAAAACCGAGTATTTGTAATGTTCATTTAAAGATGGAGTTACTACAAATAAAATGGTATTTTTGGATGGTGAAATGATTGTGAAAAGCAATAGTTTTAAGTACCTAGGATCGGTATTACAGAGTAATGGAGAAATAGATGGAGATTCGTGCAGTAGAATTAGGGCTGGATGGATGAAGTGGAAAGAAGCGAGTGGTGTGTTGTGTGACAGAAAAATTCCAATGAAGCTGAAGGGAAAATTCTATAAAACAGCCATAGGACCAGCTATGATGCACGGAACTGAATGTTGGGCAGTGAAAAAGAAAGGGGAACAACGAATGCATGTGGCGAAAATGAGAATGCTTAGATGGATGAGTGTAGTGACAAAGAAGGGTACAATTAGAAATGAGTATATTAGGGGAAGTCCAGGTGTGGCACCAATTGTTGCCAAAATGAGAGAGCATAGGTTAAGATGATTTGGTCATGTTCAACGTCGAGACGTTAATCACCTAATATGAAGAATAGCTGAAGTGCAGATTCCTGGAAGGAGTAGGAGAGGAAGACCAAAGAAGACTTGGGGGGAGACGATAAGGCAGGACATGTTGGTAAAGGGGATTAACATTGATATGACCCAAGATAGAATTGTGTGGAGAAATGCAATTAGGGAAGCCGACCCCGCATATGGATAAGGCAAAGAAAATGATGATGACAGTAAGATCAAAATGGATTTTATCATATTGGAAGTAAGTTCATACGAATTGCAAACGGCAAAGTAGCTTGAGAGTACAATTTTACTAATATCCCGTCGTTTTTTCCACATGCTTTTAAAAAGGTAAAATACTTAATTAAAGTTCGCCATTAAAAAGAAATTAAAAATAAAAAATATTAAAAAGAATTAAAAATACTGTTTTGCAGAGCACGTAATATTGAGAGCTCAAGATGAATATAGTTTACATAGAGCAAAACAATTTATTATGACAATCTCATACAAAATATTAGTAATCAGCAAAGAACCTACCAACTGTAAACAAAATAAAAGTTGATGAGATCAATATTAAGCAGCTAATGGAAATAAAATATCTTGGAATATCTGGAGAGAGAAGTAAGAGGTCAAGTATAAAAAGCAAATGGTCTGGCAGGATAAGATGTTTTGATAGCACTATGAGGCGAGACCGCCATATTAACATCAATATAAAGTCAAAAATTTAAAAAGCAACTGTAAGGCCAATAATGATCCACGCATCAGAAACAAAACTCGATATTATAGCCACCACACTAAGGCTACTGGAAACCGAGGAGATGAGAATACTGCTAAGAATAACAGAAAATACGCTATCAGATCGAAAGAGGAGTAAACACGTTAAAAAAGAAATGTAACGTACAGCTTATAAACGAGTAAACACTAAATAAAAAACAATAAAATAAGCAAAATGAGAGAAACTCAAAATGAGTGGGTCTAGTCAAAATTGCAATCGGTAAAATGTGTCGGAGACCGCTCCAAAGATGGAGCGACGACTTTCCACAGTAAGTATCAATTTGTCAAAGAACAAGCAGAATTTCTTACAAATATAAAAACGCTGGACGGAAGGACCGCCGAGAACTTTATCGTACCAATCTATTATCGTTATATTACTAGATACTGGCATTCTATAAAAATATCAAAATTACTCGTTATTTTGATATTTTAGAAACACCTTGTATACTTGAAAATATTCTATGGTTCTACGCATCATTAATTCCTGCGTTTGAGAAAATGTTCGATGCCATATTTCTGGGACACATTATAGATGTATAGATTATTACATAAATCAATAGAATATTATAGTCATACTTTCATTTCAAATTAGTTCATTTTTCTGAGAAATTAATAGTATACAATATTTGAATTTCATTGTATTTCTATTACGCCAGTCAATGAGCGAGATTAAGAACAAGGTATTACCTCCGAATTCTATCCTACTGCATGGATTTTAACGAAGTTTTGGGAGTAGCCCAATCTCCTGATTTAAAGTCTATCCTATATACTATGGCGTTTTTATCATGGGGGCGGTTCCCACCACTTCTCGGGGGTGGAACATTTTTATTTTCGAATTATATGGAGAGAAAGGAAGATTTTTAAGAAAATTAAAAAATGCATTCTATAATTTGATCACATTTTTTACAAAAACCATTCATTTTAAAACCGTTCAACTTTTTGAAATTAGAAATAACACTATATTTTAAAAGGTATTGCAGAAGAAAAAAAAAAAAATGCATTTAAACCCTGGTGGATGAGTGGTTAAATGTATGTACTTTTCATTTTTCCTTAAAGTACATTAGTCATATATTTTTTTTGCGCCATATCTCGCTTAGTTTGAATGTAACCGGCATTTTATGGTGCTCGTTTTAAAGGCCTTTTCAAACACTATAAAAGGCGTTGGTAGCACTATACACCTGAAACCTACCGTTCCTCTGTTATTTCAAGTTGAATACACCAATTTGAGCATGTACCAAAAAACAAACTCTTTTCACCTACCATATCTCTTTTTGTATTATAAATAGAACATTTACGAAGGAACGAATCTCTTTGTTATTTATAATCTAAAAAATGTTTTATATAGTGTTTTTAGTTCGATGCATAGTTTTTAACGTTTTCACAAAAACCGTCCGAAAAGGTGTCATTTTTCAATGAAAATGGCCAATTTTCAACTACGCATAACTCAAAAAGTATTAAGTTCTCAAAAAAAAGTATAGAGCAGTTTTTGCTTAGAAATAGGTTCTCTAGCCACTTCCGTGCTTATTTTGACCAACAAATGTTCCACCCCCTTGAAGGGGTGGGAACCGCCCCAAGATAAAAAGCGCCATAGTATATAGGGTAGATTTTGTTTCTTGAGCTATTCCCTACTTACTGTGAAAATATCAAGTACATCGATGTAGTATGATGGAATTCGGTGCCAAATACCCTCATTGACTGCCCTATAATAATGCTCTGCTATGATCGCGTGAGAGAGGACACACACAAGATTATAGCAAAATTTCTATTTACTGTAAGTTTTCGAGTTTTTGAGCTACAGCAACGAGTTTTATGTCATTGGAAAGGTAATTTTGCATTCTTTCAAAATATGTTAAAAATATACAGGGCATATCTGAAAAAATTATCTGATAATCTGATAAAATCTGAAAAAATCTGATAATAGATAATAAAGTACCATATCTGTCTGCAAATTTTCATATTTTAGTTTCTATTACAAAGGAAGTTATGGGCACTCGAATATTTTTTATAGAAAATTCATAACTCCACTCCTATGGGGGTTAAGAAATCTGACTAATATCATTAAATTTACCGATAGGATATCAAAATTATATAAAAAATAAACAAATTCCTTGGAGCCATTTTTGAGAAAATATAGTTCAAAGTTTTGTCAAATTTTGACCCCATAAATATAGGCAACCCACAACTTTTTCTGAAAAACGATCATATTCTTCTTATAGCCCCATTTTTAGGCTATATAACGGCTTTTTCAAATTAAACTTATCTTAAACAAGTTTTTAGATAGGTAGGGAAATGTGTCGGGTGGGCGGTCAGCCATGTTGGCCGCCATTTTGAATTTGGAAATGTCAAATTCCGTATTTCTATTTACCTATCGATGAGCTCACTTTGAGTTAAATTTCATTCGTTTCGGTCAAAATTTTCAAAAATGGGCCCTAAATAACCCCCCTATTTCGCCCCTCCCCCTTTGAGAGGTTCTTTTTAAAAGCTTAGTTTTTCGACAAAATTCTCTTAAAGTTACTCATACAGAATTTCATCGAAATCGGTACAGTAGTTTTTGCTGGGAGGTGGCGACATACGTACGTACATACTTCCGACATGTTTTTTTTATTAGTCTCAGGGGAACTCAAAACGTCGAAAAAAAGTGAAATCTGAACGATCCTATAACTTTATCTATTACACTATACTACTTATGTAGTACGATAAAGTAAAAAAGAAAAGAAGAAAGGTTATAAACAACAAATACTTTTAAACAATCTACATATTTTAAAACAATCTTGCAATTCAATTCTAGCAAAAATCTTGGTTACACGTCATGAAAATGAATAGTCTTTTCTCTTCTTTTTTTGTTTTCAAATGAAATTAAGTATTTCAAACATTTCATAGTGATGTAGGTTTTCAACTATTCTAAATGGGAAATAAGCCACAATGTAAGTAAAAACATTATTTTATTAAAGTTTCGACGTCCCAATCGGATGTCGTTGTCAAAATACAACATATTAATATTTTCTGTTTTGTATTTTGAAAACGACATCCGATTCGGACGACGAAACGTTAATAAAATAATTTTTTAGTTAAATTGTGGCTTATTTCTCATTTAGAATAGTTGATTACAAAAATGTCACAAGGTAATAGCTTCAGAACAACATTAAGATGTAGGTTTTAATAAAACTCTCCTATTTCTTAATACATTGATACTAAACGATTACTTTATATTTTTCATTGTTATAATACTACGCTCCATAGCGCGAACATAAACTGTTGTTAAACGTAGGTCGATGTGAAATATCTGTTTTTTCTAAACTTACTAATGGTATCAAATAGAAACAAATGTATATAAAAGATGGAAAAATATTATGGAATATTGATATAAAAGACAATCGTGTAGGCCTATTTGTAAAGCGTAGCAGATATGTAATTTCGAAATAAATCAGTCTAAAATAAGTACGTGTCAGAATGTACACGCAGATCGGATAATCGTAGCCAAATATATTTTTATTGTATTTTCGTAGACATATCTTCATCTATGTACAGGAAGATACAAAGTTCTGTTTCGGAACCATTGCAGAAATACGGCAAAATCTAGTTTTCTACAACACAAAACTCAACCTTTATGTAGTTTGGCAATATATGTTGAAAAACGGTTTCTGTAGCATAACAGTCAACGTTCAAATCTTAGCCATAATATAATAAAGAGTATATTAAAAATGTAATTTTTTAATATTTTGCATAGAAAAAATATCTCTTTTGATCAACTTCTTCTATACTTTTACATAATTACCTTCTAATTGAGTGTTTAAATTAATCATGACCTAGCAATAAGTTGAGTTAGGGGTTTATCTATATCGTTATTTTGTTTGAAAGTAAAGGCGTCAAATTATATACCATAATTAGTGTGACAAACTAGCCCGAAAAATCCGGGACATGGCCCGAATTAAGTAGTCGTGTCCCGGCGTCCCGGACAAGGCTTCCGGGCCATCCGAATTTTCAACGTTTTGGTAAACTTGTATTTTAAAACTTTGAATATATTATTCATCTAAGAATTCACATTAAATTGAATTGATGGGACGAAAAGCCGTTCGACAATTTCTAGAGCTAGAGTGTAATAATAATACCACATCCAACGCGCATGTACAACGCGCATGTATTTTATATCGTGGTATTATAGTGGTAGTGGTTATCGTGGTAGTTCTACGAAAACTCAAACTGTGGACTTTTTCACGTTTCTGTATTGTAATTATCGTCTTCTGAAAAGACGATTCAAAAACATGAATATATAATAATGATAATATTTTTATATTAACCTAAAATAAGGTTCTATTTACACGGAAAAAACATCAGTTAATTTTATAACTTTTCCTTTTTTGAGAACGATTTCCGGATTGGAAGTCGAAACGTCAAAAAATAACAAAAATGTAACAATCATTACAACCCTTCCCATCAAAAAAAAAATTGTCGACAAATAAGTGTTAAATAAACAATAAAAGGATGATATTAAAGTTCTATATTAAAAAAATGGCCCGATTTTCATTGAAAAGTCCCGGATTTCAGGCATTTTTTTCAGCCTTTTCCCGAATTCGACTGAATTGGAGTTGGTCACACTAGCCATAATAAGTCTTGCTGGTTAGGCCAATGTATAGGTATCTTAATTTAAAATTACTACACATCCTTCTACTAAAGTATTCCAAATATTCTCAAATGATCAGATCACCTATCTTCCTTTCCTTTTTTGAGTCTAAATTGTTAAAAATCTTAAGGAGTATTTTTTGTTGTTAGATTTAGATTTATAAAATACGAGCGAGAATGCCCAAATTTATGTTTTTGTGGTTGCTATCCAACTACCACTATTTGACGAGCCTCATTGTGGCAAAAATATCAAACCAGAAATAACCAGAACATAAACTTTTAGACAAAAAGAGAGGGCCTGCTAATTAATGCCTTCTATACACGTAATATGCCGCATTTTATAAAGTAACAGCCTATTCACTTTCTATTTTGACATAATTGTACTTTACGCTATATTGACAAAATTCGGTGCAAAACTTTTTTTGCTAGTGCTTTTGCTGCATGCAAAGGCCCTGGAGAGCTTTTGAATGCCGCAAAAGAGAGACGTTTAACTTTAAGAATTCCCCAACGCATTATCATAAGAAGAAACAGAACTTTTGACTATCCTGTGTTAATTACGTGATTTATCCAAATCTTCTATCGTCGTTTAAAATTTCAGCGTTTTGTAGAATTTTGTTAGAATTTGTTTTGGCTATGGTATTCTGCGTCATAAATAAATTAATAAATAAATAATGATTGTTTGTTGAGTTGAATTTTTTTGTAGTTGTTCCGTTTAAACCTTAAATAATGTATGTCTGGAGCATCGAAGAAAAAGAAAAAAAAAAGAAAAAAACTGAAAAGAGAAAAAAAATAAAAGGCAAAAGAAAAGAGAAAAGAAAAGAAGAGAAAAGAAAAGAAAAGAAAAGAAAAGAAAAGAAAAGAAAAGAAAAGAAAAGGAAAGAAAAGAAAAGAAAAGAAAAGAAAAGAAAAGAAAAGAAAAGAAAAGAAAAGAAAAGAAAAGAAAAGAAAAGAAAAGAAAAAAAAAAGAAAAGAAAAGAAAAGAAAAGAAAAGAAAAGAAAAGAAAAGAAAAGAAAAGAAAAGAAAAGAAAAGAAAAGAAAAGAAAAGAAAAGAAAAGAAAAGAAAAGAAAAGAAAAGAAAAGAAAAGAAAAGAATAAAGAAAAAAGAAGAAAATACAAGAAAGAAAAGAAAGAAAAGAAAATATAAATGACAAAACACCGAAGATATTTAGATCCTTATAACGTATAATATAATATAAAGAGACTTGATAATATGAAACCTACTTTTCAAAGTGAAATTAAAAGGTTTAAATAAATTTGAGCCATTGAAACGCTATCATTTAAAAGGGTAAATGAAGCTCTGTCAGACTTTTCTATCAGTAAAGGCGGGTTGACATTACTAGTGAATAACGAACGTGGCTCACGCTTACGTATTTTGCCCGTGCTATTGTTAGATATTTTATTATCTATTTTCAAACTCGAGAAGTGCATTTGTATTTATGCAATGCATAGATACAAATGTACTGCTCGAGGTTGAAAATAAATAATAAAATATCTAACAATAGCACGGGCAAAATACGTAAGCGTGAGCCACGTTCGTTATTCACTAGTAATGTCAACCCGCCTTTATGGTTTAGAAATTGGTATACTTCCACAAAGAAGCTGTTACAAACTAAATCATAGAAACTAATTGAAGAAACTCAGATGCAGAATCCACCAATTTACTAAGAATTAAAATGGTAAATAGTATTTTAAAACTGAGATTTTTCGTGTTGAAAGTTCTTACTGGTACATCCTTAATCTGCGACTTTTTCAATTAATAAGACAGCAGACGACGAATATAGAAAACGAAAGGGAAACGATCACATTCCGCTTTCATTCGTCTAGGAGAAACGGACAGCAGAGGAACTTTCAGTACTCAAATCCGAGTAAAGGAAATAAAAATAATAAATGATGGTTTTGTTTGTTTTCGATTCAGAGGGTTGCACACCAGCTAGACAGGCTGTGTTTCTACCATTTCAGGCGTCCTCAGTAGCTTTCGTTAGTGTGCCTACCTCTGGACCGAAAAACACAGCTCTACCATCATTATAAAGGGAATCTGGAAAATAATTCAAATTTCCCATCAGACGCGATACAGCGACATCTACTAACAAATTGAAGAATCTCAGATGCAGAATCCACCAATTTAATAAGAACTAAAATGGTAAATAGTATTTTAAAACTGAGATTTTTCGTGTTGAAAGTTCTTACTGGTACATCCTTAATCTGCGACTTTTTCAATTAATAAGACAGCAGACGACGAATATAGAAAACGAAAGGGAAACAATCACATTACGCTTTCATTCGTCTAGGAAAAACGGACAGCACAATAACCTTCAGTACTCAAATCCGAGTAAAGGAAATAAAAATAATAAATGATGGTTTTGCTTGTTTTCGATTCAGAGGGTTATTAAATTGGTGGATTCTGCATCTGAGATTCTTCAATTTGTTAGTAGATGTCGCTGTATCGCGTCTGATGGGAAATTTGAATTATTTTCCAGATTCCCTTTAAAATGATGGTAGAGCTGTGTTTTTCGGTCCAGAGGTAGGCACACTAAAGAAAGCTACTGAGGACGCCTGAAATGGTAGAAACACAGCCTGTCTAGCTGGTGTGCAACCCTCTGAATCGAAAACAAGCAAAACCATCATTTATTATTTTTATTTCCTTTACTCGGATTTAAGTACTGAAAGTTCCTCTGCTGTCCGTTTTTCCTAGACGAATGAAAGGGGAATGTGATCGTTTCCCTTTCGTTTTCTATATTCGTCGTCTGCTGTCTTATTAATTGAAAAAGTCGCAGATTAAGGATGTACCAGTAAGAACTTTCAACACGAAAAATCTCAGTTTTAAAATACTATTTACCATTTTAATTCTTATTAAATTGGTGGATTCTGCATCTGAGATTCTTCAATTTGTTAGTAGATGTCGCTGTATCGCGTCTGATGGGAAATTTGAGTTATTTTTCAGATTCCCTTTAAAATGATGGTAGAGCTCTTTTTCGGTCCAGAGGTAGGCACACTAACGAAAGCTACTGAGGACACCTGAAATGGTAGAAACAGAGCCTGTCTAGATGGTGTGCAACCCTCTGAATCGAAAACAAGCAAAACCATCATTTATTATTTTTATTTCCTTTACTCGGATTTGAGTACTGAAAGTTCCTCTGCTGTCCGTTTTTCCTAGACGAATGAAAGCGGAATGTGATCGTTTCCCTTTCGTTTTCTATATTCGTCGTCTGCTGTCTAATTAATTGAAAAAGTCGCAGATTAAGGATGTACCAGTAAAAACTTTCAACACGAAAAATCTCAGTTTTAAAATACTATTTACCATTTTAATTCTTATTAAATTGGTGGATTCTGCATCTGAGATTCTTCAATTTGTTAGTAGATAAAGTCATAGAACTTTCTGTATAAATGCCCTTGATATTAATCAGACAGGACTCAGTATTTCGCGTATGGAACAATGTGATGATAATTAAGCCGAGTTCAGCACTCTTCATGTTAAAGACAAATTACAGGATGAAGGGTTTGTGCAAATCGATATTAAATCGAAGTACAGGAGTGAATATGTCAATGTAAATTTTTCTACTAAAAAGAAAAATAAAACACTGTTACTCTTTTCTGTTTTATCTCACAATATCGAAACTTCACCGATAAAACATCTGTTTTAAAAACAAAATTGTTTACAGATAACCCACCTGATACTTATATATAATCTAATTCTTTTATGGAATCAGCTTATTATGAACTAAGTATCAAAGGTAAGCTTGGTGGAAGATGATTCAGAGGATAATGAAGGTTTAAAAAATGTAAATCTTGAATGGGTTGCATGTGAGAGTTCATTTTAAATTAAGTAAAAGTCAGACTTACTCTCAATCTTTATTATAACTTCCGACGACCGGTTTCGCTCTTTAAAATTTGTAGAGCATCTTCAGGTCAAAGGTAACAAGTTACAAAATGATTCGGATACAAGGTGCTAACAACTCAGTATTCATTATCATGATGTTTCTGTTGAAGTTATGTTAACGGGATATGGTGGAATAGACGGAGGATGCAGCAAAGGTAAACAAATTTATGGGATTTAGGAATTCTTGAGGGTGATGAGATAGTTGGTGTAAGTCAACCAACAAATCTGTGCACCAACTTACACCAACTATCTCATCACCCTCAAGAATTCCTAAATCCCATAAATTTGTTTACCTTTGCTGCATCCTCCGTCTATTCCACCATATCCCGTTAACATAACTTCAACAGAAACATCATGATAATGAATACTGAGTTGTCAGCACCTTGTATCCGAATCATTTTGTAACTTGTTACCTTTGGCCTGAAGATGCTCTACAAATTTTAAAGAGCGAAACCGGTCGTCGGAAGTTATAATAAAGATTGAGAGTAAGTCTGACTTTTACTTCATTTAAAAAATGTAATGCATAGAAGCATTCTAACTGCTATTGAAGAAGAGCAAAAACAAAATAAGTTATCAATTGGAGTAGCACAGAAAACGAGAATAAATATCGTCTCCATATCACCAGATGGGCAACAGGTGGAATACTTTCTTTGGTTACACCTGTATTAGAAAGTATTCCACCTGTTGTCAATCTGGTGGTATGGAGACGATATTTATTGTCGTTTTCTGTGCTACTTCGATTGATAACTTACTTTGTTTTTCGGTAGATCGCTCTAGTTCATCCGTGACATTTCTTTCTTTGCAATTCGGAAAGGCCCAAATATGATACTTGGATAAGTTGGAGAGAAGAGGATATGGGACTACTGATGAGGAGGAAAAGACCTCCGAAACCGGTATAGACTCTTCCTGCACTGTCCGATTTAACCAGAGTATTATGCAGCTGCTGCATTTTCGTGTTGTAAAGAAATTGAAAATGTTTATACATTCTTAAAAGCAAAAAACTTTGCTGGAATTATTTTAAAAAATCGTAATAGTTAATAAAACTTCTAAGTGATACACCATCCCGATTCCTACCTTACATATAATAGTAAGAAAGATAAATTCACTGAGCCCATTAGTATACTGGTCTTACCGTATTCACCAGAATTATCTTCAGAGTTATCTCTAAAGGTACCTCTTATAGCAGCAAAACTGAAGGACTTTATGTGGACAACACCATCAGACATTTGAAAAAATCTTTTAGAAGTTGGCATGCAACTGTCGTTTAAATTGCTTAGAAATTTAGATCGAAATCCATCAGATGCAATCCACCAATCAATTACTTTGTTAGAGTACAAAAAATGTAAGTCCTTTATATATGTACTCCTTAATATATATGCTTTATGCTTTACCTCCTAATAATGCAGTGATGACAGACAGAGAATCTAAAGACTTATCATGTTTGCTAGAAGCCAAAAAATATACCCTTATATAACCACGTTTTGTCTCGATGTCTATACCCATCATTCACTAAAGAAGTAAAACTGTCAAAGTAGACACAAAATGTTAAGAATACATGTAGAACAGATAATAAATACCTAGGTAAAGAGAGTCCCATATTTGGATTCCTTTTGCTTGCAGTTTAAGAAATTTACAATAAGTCTTAAGGTTACTCAACTCAATATACATTAATGTATATTAACTCTTTATATATTGATATAAAGCCATTTTTAATGTGACAACTTCTTCAAGTGCCAACTCCGCGACGGAGGTCGGCAATCATCATAGCGATTCGGACTTTAGAGACGGCTGCTCTGAAAAGTTCATTTGATGTACAGTTTACACAGCTACCTACGCTTCTTCAATGTGACATCAAGTTATTATAAAACAATATATCTTACAAAATAATAATTTAAAGTAAATTTTCATTGCAATCATTTGTGATTCAATCCCATGTAAACATAATATTTAACCAATTTACTTAATTACGAAATTGAAATCATACCTAAGTAGAGTCATATAAATAGATAAAGATCTGTAAATTATTTAAACTTAAAACAAAATTTTTTAGATCCCTAGGTTTTATAAAACAAAACAGTTTGACAATAGTAAGGATTTCTCTAAAAATATGATGAACACTTCAATTCATAAAGGGTAATTTATGTTATATTGATTCTTATACGTCTCCAAATACAGCATTCTGCATTCTATGGAATAAAGTTCTCAGAAAGGCCAAAAGAAGCCTCTAGCGACACGGCGCGCCGCGGCGCTTTTAAGCCGACAGCGACGCTTAGTAACTTAGAGGGAAGTTTTAAATATATGGCAAATCTTTGTATCTTTATTTAATATAATCAATCTTTCGTCATTAATTAATCATAGTGGACAAGAAAATAAAAAGCAATATATTAGATTTTCAACATTTTGAAAAAAAAAGGGCATAGAGAAATGAAGAAATGTTTTATAAATATCTAGACACCGCATACTGCGGATACAATAATTAGTCACCAAAAACTAATAACGGGGGATAGGAATAAATAATCAAACAACCAAGCAGACCATAAGTTAAATACAAATAACAACAAACTTAAATGGACATTGATCTGAGACCTAAAAGGGGAGAAGTATGCGGTGCAGATCAATTTCTAGTAGGTATATATAAACAGACCAGAGAAAAACACACACCCAATGGCCGAAAAATTAAACCTGCACAACCTGAAAAATTCAGAAATAAAAAAGCGATTGCGAGAAAAATTGCACAGAAGAGAGGGAGAGAACAAAAAAAGAAGAATGGAAGAAGAAGATTAGGAGATTAGCATGGAAGAGAGCTAAAAGAGTGTGTATAATCGTCGAGCTCAGCTGCAGGATCTATCGTCTTTGGTGAAACACCAAATTCAAGGTGATAATTTATTTCTCTAAATGACACTAACTTCCCGGGAAACCTAATGACGATACTTTACTGACCGCTTCGTGTGATGGTTGAACTGAGAATCGTATGATGATGCTACATGTTGACTATTCGAATTGAAGGAATATATTTTAAGGCCACATCTTGACTCGTTGAAGTTACTCGAAGGCATGATTCTAAGGGTAAGAACAGAGCAAGTGGGTCGAGGTGGAGGTATTTATAGGTCGTGGTGGATGCTATTAGTTAAGTCGCGGTCGATGTCAACAGCACATAGCAAGGAGATCACCTGCGCTGTCAGTCGAGCTAGAACCACCAATATCAAGTGAAGTAGTTTAATGAAATTTGCGTCTAACTAACAATGGATTTTATTTAGTCAGCACAATTAGTGTGTTCTAGTCGAAAATATTGTTTATGATTTGCAATAATTAAACTTATTAAATAGGCCGCACATGTTTGGAATATAATATCAATTGCGTTGATGCGATATACGGGGTGATAAAAAGATTGTTTAATATCGAATACGAAAATTGAATGTTTAAGATTAAACAAGTGAAAGCAAATTAAAAACATCAGAGAAGAGAGTTTTGGTTTAACGAAGAACAGCAACAGCAATAGACAAAAGAAATGTCTGTGCAGTAAACCTAAACAATATTATGAGAAAAGCGCGAAGGTTAACGAAGAGAGGCAGACAAAATTTGGGAAAGAATAAAGAGATAATACGAAACCGACAAAATACTAAAAGTAGAGGAGGGTTTAGTCAAGGTGACACTAGAGGGGCATACCTACACTGCAACAAGTCAGATAGAAATTAAACCACGCACATAGCTTTGTGTACAGATCATTGCAAACAGCAGCGAGGAGGAGGAAAATACGTAAAATAATGCTTATCCTTTTACAGATGTTTACTTTTTGATAATAAATGATAGAAGTTTCAGCATTAGTTTATAAGTTTTATAAAATTTCTGAAACTATTTTCATTTAGCATGGCTACGTGTGTTTGGGATATAACATGGGATTAAGCCATAATTTATTATAAATAAAATTATTTATTCACGAAAATTATTCTTGAAATTTTTCCACTCCGGAAATTTTTTTTAAACATGTATACTGACAACAAAAAATCACAACCAAATGAAAGTAAAACTAAAGGACACAAAGAACGAAAAGGATAGAAAATAAGTACATCACAACAACATTTAAAAACAGCCAACACACTGAGATCTATCATGTCCAAAACCAAATCCAACAACGCACAAGAAAAGTCAAAGAACTGCATCTATAAAATATCGTGTGAATACAACAATTTCTATGTGGGAGAATCCGCAACATCGCTAAGTGTCAGCGTTAACGAACATGAAGTATACAAGTATACACTAAGAACAGAGACATCGACAGCTCAGTTATGCAATGTGTCTGGGATATCTAGCACAGAGTATGTACATGATATCTAGCACAAAGATGCATCAATAATCATGAACGAAATATACATGAAAAAGGGTCAAAAGTCAAAGAAGCAGCTTTCAGCCTACTTAACGACGAAGCATGTGTAGCGAACCCATCACCAGAGCTAGCAGCCTTTGTTTGCAAATACAAAAACAAGAAGTCAACTGCAAAAACATACCAAGAGTAACGGAGTGAAGGAAGTCATAGACATAAATATGATCTATAATTGAGGCGCTTAGAGCAACAGTGGCCTAACCCACATCACACAATTTTACCAAAACGCTTTTACTACATTAAATATATGCATTAGTTAAGTATTTTCAGATGCAGATTGGCTCAAGAAACTATTGGTTGATCTACTCTGCATCTGAAAATATTTAAATAAGGGATAACTTTAATGTAGTTAAAGCGTTTTGGTAAAATTGTAGGATGTGGGTTAGGCCACTGTTGCTCTGAGCGCCTCAGTTATACAACATACATCTGCAACACACAATACACGAACATTTAACCTATGTAAACCAACGAACTATCAATACGGATGGAATAGGCATGAAGCGAATTTAATGCGGCCAACTTACAAGACAGAGGTCCTAGAGACAGACAGAGAGTGCCAGGGAAAATTTGTCAGGCCGTTTAATTTGAGTTGCCTATATAAACTTAAATCGGGGAAATGGACCTCGCATTTTTTTAACTTTATTAACTTAACTTAATTTTTAAATACTGCCTATCAGCCCTAGTTAAAAAATATATACCAAGTTAAAAAAATATGAGGTCCATTTCCCCGATTTAAGTTTATATAGGCAACTCCAATTACACGCCCTGTCAAATTTTACCTGATCCTTTTCTGTCTCTCTCAGGACCTCTCTCTTGTATGTTGGCCGCAATCTCGCTTCACTGTTTGAATGGGTCGGGGCCATTCCATCCGTATTGACAGTTCGTTGATGTAAACACACTTTAGATAAACAAACAATACAAAAAACACAAAATTTGATATTGCAAGGGAATAAGAACGACCCTCAATTTTTTTTCAACCAAAAACAAGCTATTAGAGTGGAAATATCGAAAGGCTAAATGTCAGTTAACCTTCGTCGGGCGGCATAGGTACAATTGTAACTTTTGAGTTTTCAAATTGTGATAACTTTTTTTGTTAAAGAGATAGAGACTTGAAATTTTGTGACATCTCTACATTTATCCGGTAGACTACGTCAGCCAAATATAACAAAGAAATCTTTATTCAGTTCCCAGTAGGGGGCTTAAATTTTTTCTACCCCCATAAACGACGGTATAGGTACATTTGTACCTTGTATTTTTTTTTAAATGAATGTTATAAAATATCAGTACATTTTATATTTAAATGATAGTTTATTTGAACCAAAATACAATAATAAATGTTAGTGTGGATTTTCGCAATACATATATGTCGTTTTAGACAAAGAATGTGTGCCGCACATAGGTAGAAAACATACTACACATTTTTTTCTCGTTTTACGATTAGTCCTGTCGCCAGGGGGGGTACAACGGCCTCCTTAATTCAGATGGACTTACCCAAGTTTTTTTTATATATTTTGACCCGCAGAATACGAATTTTTTGGGTAACAGTTGATCCGGATGTCGATAAGATTGTTATAGACAAAGAACTTGAGGAATTATATAACAGCGATTTCTCGCAAAACAAAACATCTTTTTGTATTTTTTGGGTCATTTTAAGCAAAAAATATTCCTACAAGTTTTTTCGTAGAATGCATAGTTTTCGAGATAACCGCGGTTGAACTTTCAAAAAATCGAAAAATTGTAATTTTTGAACCCGAATAACTTTTGATTAAAAAATAAAGTAGCAATTCTGCTTACCGCATTTGAAAGTTTAAGTCAAATGATATCGGTTTTGATTATTTGCATTGCTAGAAATTTATTATTTTATTGTTAAACAAAGCTATAAACACCTAGTATGTGAGTGATGTTTTCAATGATTTCTCATTTAAAATCGAACGAGTAGGTAGAGTAGCTACGAGTGCAAGCGAGGCAATTTCTACTTAGCATGCGTTAAAACGCATGTATTAGGCACGGGAAACACTATGTGTTTATAGATTAGTTTAACAATAAAAAAATTAATTTATAGCAATGCAAATAATCAAAACCGATATAATTTGACTTCAACTTTCAAATGCGGTAAGCAGAACTGCTACTTTATTTTTTAATCAAAAGTTATTCGGGTTCAAAAATTGCAATTTTTCTATTTTTTGAAAGTTCAACCGCGGTTATCTCGAAAACTATGCATTCTACGAAAAAACTTGTAGGAATATTTTTTGCTTAAAATGACCCAAAAAATACAAAAAGATGTTTTGTTTTGCGAGAAATCGCTATGTAATTCCTCAAGTTCTTTGTCTATAACAATCTTATCGACATCCGGATCAACTGTAACCCAAAAAATTCGTATTCTACGGGTCAAAATATATAAAAAAAACTTGGGTAAGTCCATCTGAATTAAGGAGGCCGTTGTACCCCCCCTGGAGACAGGACTAGATATTGCATCTTCCGATGATTGGAATGTATGCTGTTAGACTGGAAGTTATTATACAGAAGTTCAGCCACGATTTTCTACCTACCTTTTGCAATACTGGAAGGGTAGACGATGTACTTACAATCTGTGGAAACATCCACAAATTCCCTGTGACATTTTCCTGTAAAAATTAGATTTTCTCAAAAAATAAAAACAGGGTTTTGCGATAAATTTCTCAGTCCTGCCATATCCGTAGATAGACAGGATACTATCGATTTTATGAAGAAAATTTTTTGGGCAGGAGGGTTGCAAACGGGGTAACGGAGTATATATGTATACAAACATGTAAGGAAAATAATGAAATTTTCATGATTTTCTAGGTCCTGCCAACTAAATAAACTAAACATATTTATTTCAAAATGATCAAAAAAAATATTGGCATGACGTCTCCTAATGTTTAAGTATACTTGTGGCTTGGAAAATTCTGCGGAATATTTTCACCCTGATTCCGTAATTTTCTTAGTCCTGCCTTTAAAAAGTTATAATACTCAAATACAATCAATACGTTTTCGGTACTCGGCAGGAAGGTTAAACGGTTCTTGTAAGACGGCAGGAGTCCTAGATTTGTAAGACAATTCGTGAAAAATCAACGATTTTCTGAGTCATGCTATTTTTCACACGTTTCAAGAATCTTAATATAAGTCTATTTACAAAGAGGCAGGATGGTTTTATGGTTATTTTGTATACAGGGTGGGGCATTAGTGTGACAAAGTCCAATTACTCGTTTGTCGTAAGATATACGAAAAAAGTTATTTAGGTAAAACATGGGCCACAGACAGGACTATGATTTAACAGTATTTCCTAATATACAGGGCTACCCGTTTTCACAGGGTGACACAAAATTATGTTATTTTAAATGGAATACCCTGTATATTTTTACATTTTTGGATTCTACTCGATGGTCTCTTTTATAAAATATAGTGTTTTGAAATATTATACGAGGTAGTTTAAAATATAATTACATTTTTTGTTAATTTTGTAGGAACATTCACCCCCTATACATATTGTTAGTGATTTGATATCCAAACTCCTATTAATTTATGTTTAAACGATTTTTAATATAGTCTACTATTGTCAGTTAATACTAGTATACCAAAATGTTTAATTTTAGTATACGGGGTTGGTTGAAACTCGGAATGAGTATTTTCTGAGTTTTCTTAAATGACCCTGTATTTTAGTATTATAATAAAATTATATTTTATGGTACCTTTTTATTTGTTAATCATTTTCTATACCATATTTATATATTAATTTCAGCAGTAAATTGATACAGACAGATTATTCAGGTGGTTTTTGGGGTTTCTGAACAAGAATGTCACATTAGAACAGATCTTTACCTAGTGCTCGGGGTGACTAATATACACGCCATATTCTTAAATTTCGAGGCTTTCAGACACTAAAGTGAAGCAAGTAGATTACTCTAGGAGTTTTGTGGTTGCTGAACATGAATACGCCATCAGAATCGACCTCCAAAAACTCTCTAAATTCGAGATCAGTCACCCTGGGCACCAGGTGCTCCGAGGGTCGGTTGTAATATTATATTCGTGTTCGGCCATCCCAAAAACCCTCGAATAATATGTTTTCTTTAATTTATTGCCGATATCCCACGAAACTCCAGATGATGTGCCTTAGCAGCAACTCTTGGCACTAGGTGATTCGGAGGTCGGTTCTGCTTGCGTATTCGTAACTCCATAAACCTCCCAAATAACAAAATTTTGCCCTTAATACACTGATTTTGACAGGTTTATGCACTTTTGGATGCATGTTATTCACTAAAGTGTCAGAAATGCTTAAAAGTTAGACAAAAAAGTTATTCGATAAAATATCCGTTTCCGTACCCAAAACGGACCCCTATGACCGGCACTAAAAATTGACAATTGATAATTGACATTTGACAATTGACCTCTGGAAAATAAATAAGTGTACCAGTTTTCGTTTTTCCAAATAAAAGCGTTCTGCGGCTATTTTAAAGAAACTAATTACAAGACTTCGATATGCTTCTTCTAGACGAAGCATATCGAAGTAGAGGTCGTCCGCCAACCACATGGTCTGGTGACAGAAACTCGATGCAGACAGCACAGGACAGAAATGCATGGAGAAGACTGAGGGAGACCTATATCCAGCATTGGATAGATCCGAGTTGAATTATGACGATGATGAATTACAAGACGCCATCTTTAAAGAGCTCTAGCTTTCCACGTAAAGTCTCACATGTAAAGCCGGGTCCAGACACGTGTAATGTAATGCGTAACGTAACGTGTAATGAAACGCGAATTCTGCGTTTGGACGGCACTGCGAGCATTACATGTACCATTCGCGCTGGAGCTCGCCGGGACCCGGCGCCAGTCGGTTTTTTCGTGAACACAAAGGCGCTCGCAGCACTCGTTTGGACGGCGTTAGTGAAAGTTGTACCGTTTGGGCGTGTGGCGAACAATCGCTTGACGAATCTACCTGCTTATACCAACAAAACCCCGGTTTTTGGGATCCAAAAAATTTTTTCGAGAGTAAATAACTAATTCTGCTGTATGTATTTTAATAGGAAAAAATACGTACCTGCATAAAATGCTTCATGTATCATGTATCATGTATCATATCGCATGTATTTCATGTTTATTAATAGATGCGTGCACAGAAAACGTAATTTGGTTTTTTAATAAAATAGGTTACATTGCTGTATCATTCACCTAAAAAGGCCTAAAACCATATAAATATATATATATATATATATATATATATATATGTATGTATGTACATATGTATATAGTATGTACATCGTATGTACTATTATCATTATTATAATTATATTTAGTACCTTTATTTCTACTAGCCACCAATGATTGGTTATTAGAATATCCCAGTTATAGTATTATTTTTGATTGGCAAGAAGGCTATAAAACAGTATTGCTACCTGAGAACTATTATAAATGAGCAGTGGAGCAATGTACAAATGTACAGGAAATAAAGTACCGCATAGGAAAGGCAAGGACGGTGTTTAACGAAATAAGCTCCATCTTCAAAGCCACAACATATCCCTAAATACAAAATTGAGACATTTGAGATGTTACGTTTTCGCTGTATTATTGTACGGAGTGGAGGCATGGACGCTTACAGACACCACTATTAAAAATCTTAAAGCATTTGAGATGTGGCTTTATAGATTACAGTATCTGGGACACATTATGAGAAATCAGCACCGTTACTCCCTGCTGCAGTCCATATTGCAAAGTAAAGTCAAAGGTAAGCGATGACCCGGTAGAAGGAGATTATCATGGCTGAGGAATTTGAGAACATGGTTAAAAAAAACCTCAAGGAACTGCTTCGAACCGCAGAAAGCAAGGTTATGATTGCCAATATGATTTATTTCATCCGAAACGGATAGGAACCAGAAGAAGAAGAATATGAATCTCTTGTTGTCAAAAATCTTAATGTTGGTGCCAACCTATCTTGTTGTGAAATTACAGATTTCATGACAGTATCTTGTCTTAATATTTTAGATGCAATCTACCTATCTTAATAAATATTTAAAAACAGTAAGCGGCATCCGGGTAAAGTTTTAATATTGGCCACTCATTTGCTGAGATTTTAGTTCCTCAAGTAAACTAGATATTTTCTGATACAAATCAGTTTTCCACCATTGACGCACCGAACGGTATTTTCGGTCTTCAGTTTCGGTCTTCAGTCTTCATATGTGGTATTATATATATTATGTGGCAATAGTACCTAACTCAGTAAATAGCCAACTACTGGTAGACACGAAAATATTGGCGAGTTTATGTGACTCAGTTGCACTTTATTATACTCTGTTACTAGACCCATTTCTGGTTACAATGATTATATACCCACGCTGGCGCTCGGGACCGGCTAGTGACTGAAAATTTTGAAGGAGCGACGGCATAAGCGCGCTGTGTATCAGTAGCGCTGTTACCAGATTTAAAATTGGTGACAGTACCTATAAAAAGTGTGCGTGCAATTAACCATGGATGAGTGTCGCTTTTTAATCGATCAACTACTTGAAAAGTAATTCTCCTTGTATAATTTTGAAGAAAAAAATGAGATTAAAAATGAAAGACCTATTTTAAACAATTTAAAAAAGGAATCAACAAAAGTAGTGTGATATTTTAAATTTAGTTGGTTCAGTGAAAATCCTTGGTTATATTATGGTTGCAACAAAAATATACTGTATTGTTGGCCATGTCTTCTGGTTTCTACAGAAAAATGGGTGGACCAGGTTCACGATTTAAATAGTGTTAGATTTTTAAACAGGAGACATTAAATTTCCCCCTTACCTACATGTAAGATGTATACCCAATTTGATTCAGTTTGGCAAAACAAAAATCAAAAGTTCTCTTAACCAAGCTTTTAAAGCAAATATTGCTAAACATAATGAGTTTGTTAAAAGAATAGATAGGTATATCCTTAGCACACTTATAATAGATACTTTATGTTTTTGGGCCAAACAAGAACTAGCGTTTCGTGGTCATTTTGAGTGCGACGACTCTGACAATCCAGGCAATTACAGGGAATTGTTAACATTAATTGCCAAAAAAGATCAAAAATTTTGTCAACATCTAGAAACATCTGTTTTTTCGAGAGTTTCAAGTGATATACAAAATGATATTATTGAAGGTACACTCACCGGCACAAAATTCCGCCACCCAAAATTTTTGATTAAATTTGACAATTTATAACTTTACTATTTGTGCTCCGATTTTCAAGATTCTTACACCAGTTTGTAGGTACATGTATTCATATTGTTTGGTATTATTCCGGTAACAAAATATTTTGCTTTCATGTCATTGAACAGGGGTGAAAGGAAGCGTTGAATTTTCTCCTAATTTTAAAAAATTCCGTGGAAAAATACAACAGCTGATTTTGTTTCATAGTCTTGTCATATTTTCCCGGAGGCATCACCAACATTTTGTTTTTTGAATTATCCGAATATCTTTTTTTCTTGTAAGAGCTGTACCATTTTTTGTAGATAAAAACACTGATTGACTCAAACAATTGAGGTTGGATTGATAAGATTAGAATGGCCCGCATGCAACCCAGATCTCAATCATATTGAGCATTCATGGGATGAATAAAAAAACTATTTGCCGTCATCCTAGGCCTCCAGAAAATTTGGTACAGTTATGGCCCTGGTAGAGGAATATCGGGCTATTCCCCAGGCAAGGAAAACGCATCTTTATTAGATGCTAAACAGGTTGCGAGCAGTCGTTGCTGCAAGAGGTGGACATAACCGCTATTGAATTGTTTTGTTATGTTGTTAAATTTGTTTTGTTTTTTTTTTAATGTTAGTGCGGTTGATATTTTTAATTAAATAAACCTTCAAAGCAGTGTTTTTAATTGCAGCTCTTACAAGAAAAGAGATATTCAGATAATTCAAAAAACAAGACCTTCGTTATACCTCCAGGATAATACAAAAGGAGTGTAAAACAAAATCAGCCCTCCAATTTTTCCACAGAATTTTTTAAAGTTAGGAGAAAAAACAACGCTTACATTCACCCCCGTATAATGCCATCTAAGCAAAAAATTTTTGTTATCCGAATAATAGCAATTAACATGAATACATGTACGTGCAAGAATCTTTAAAATCGAAGTACAAATAATAAAGTTATAGATTGTCAAACTTAATCAAAAATTTTGGGTGGCGGAATTTTGTGCCGGTGAGTGTATTATATATACATCATTTAGCCATATCTTCATTTTTTTAAATACGATTTTTTACATCTGGTTTGGTAACACTTCAGAAAAAGTCACGCGTCGCCACTGCTGTCACGGCATCCCTATTCGGCTGTTCGTAGCAACTGAGTGGAAACCAAGATTCGTTAAACGATTCGTATGGACGTTCGTGTGACGTCCACACTTTTGATGCTAAATTACACGTAATCTTACATTACACGTTACACGTGTCTGGACCCGGCTTAAGGGGACACAACCGGTAATCACCTATAGGACAGGCACAGTCCGTTGAGTACTTGCTGCCCGCAACAGACTACTAGTTGTTCTGTCCGCGTGTACCAAGTGTACGATTGTATTTCCACAGTCGCAGTCCAGACTGGTGCCGCGTAGAGTAGTAGAGGATGATAGATTGAACAACGTTGTGTAGAACCCTCCTTGTTTTGGATATAGGTCCCCTGATATTTTGCATGAATTTTTAATAAGAACTGAAAAATTAAATATTTCGCTACTGCGCGTGAAAAAGAAGATAAGTCAAAAAAGGTATATCTAAGTAAATTGAAATTAAAAATTGGAGGGAAAATTTCGTATCTAGAAAAGGCATTTTTAAATATGTTCTGATACCTTAATTTTGCGAGAGAATGTAGAAACATTCAACAAATAGTAGGGTCAATAGAAAATTAAAAAAAAGTTACGGTATCAAGACTTTTGATTGACTTAACTCCTTTTACCCAATGAGCTGTTTGACTTATACCTTTTTTCGTAGACTTAACCCTTTTTACACAAAGACTTTGTTGACTTATATCTTTTTTCACAGACTTTTGAATGACTAACGCCGACATCCACAATCAGTTAGTTTGACATTTCTTTTTTCACTTAATAAAGGACAATAAAAATAAAAGGACATAAAAGTTTTCAGTATAGAGGATTTATTTCCTAAAAACATTATAAACTAGGTACTAATCTTCCTCCTCAGAAGATGACTCATTTAGCAGAACATCTATTTCTTCATTGCTCGTCGGAAGATTAGTGTAAAAATGCCACAATGAATGTGGAATATATTGAAGAAGATCCCTTAAATGTTCCTTTTTTATACTGTAATATGAACAACTCCTCTGGTGCTTTATTGGTGTTAACATGTTGTTACTTCTTCCCCTGTTCTCAAAACTGACAGCTTGGAATGGTTCGTCGTCGATGAGGGAATTTTTATACAAAACAGTTCGTTTATTTTTTTCGTATCGAAACCAGCGTACATCTCTCGCTTTACTTTTAGATTAGTGAGCGATGAAATGAATAGTTCTGCATAATTAAAGAAGTCATATCCCTCCATCTCGGTAACTTTAAAAGGTCGTTTTTTACCTACTTGGCGGATAAGTTGAGCCCAGTCATTAGGATGTGCAATATTACCATCAAATTTCTTTCTCTTTTTCTCTATTAGACTGTGGTCTTTATCACACTCCATATGGGTGTGCCCAGGGAAAAGTAATTTGTGATCAATTATCTCTATATTCGAATTTTGTAAAGCCACAACACAAGCTGCCGACATAAAAGAAATTTTATTCTGACCCCCACAAGAATCAGAATACATGACAACATGATTCACTCCATTTTCTAAATCTTTTAGTAAAAATTTATGCACGAGCCAATCTCATTTCCTCCTCTTTTTGCTAATGATTCATACCAAATATAACAAAAAGCTTGCGAATTAATATGGTAGAGAATATGTTTTAAGAATATGGTACAACAAAATCAAAAGTAGTGAAAAATGAGTTAAGTCATGTAAACAGTTTACAGTACTTTAAGTGAAAAACGAGATATGTCGAGTTAACTCGTTTTTCACTATTCGTGTATATCAGTATATTATTTTGAACAAGGAGTCACGTAGACATAACTCCCTTTTCACGATGTTAAATTGAATTTGATGTGACTTAACATGTGATGCCATACACAAAACATGGTAGATATTGTTTATGTTAACTTATCCCTTTTTGCACAATAAAAGTTCCTGTTGTTTAGATTCGAAATTTGACTTAACCCTATTTTTGATAAATCATGACTTAACTCCTTTTTCACGCGCAGTAGCGATTTAATAAGAACTGAAAATATACCCTAGTAGAATCTGGCTCAGAATTATATTCTTCTTTTGGTGCTTATTAGTTTCGAATATTGGCGATCATTCTGGATATAATTATTTTATTAACTGATGCTTAAATATATTAGTTGTTGTTGTTGTGGCGAACTATTTCGTCAGATTCTTTAACGATGATATTCTTCTTCTCCCAATTCCTCGCTTTCCGAATACTTTCCCTTGAAGGATTGCCTTCAGTAATCTATATTTAGTACCGTTTCTCATTATGTGTCTGAGATATTCTAACTTTCTCCTTTTAATTTTCTCTCTTTCTTCTTTTCTCTCTCCTTCTTTTCCCATTCTTCGTAATACGGTCTCGTTGGTTATCTTGTCCGTCCATGATATACTTAAGATTCTACTGTATAGCCACATCTCGAAGGTTTCAAGTTTTTTCTCCATCGCTTCAGTGAGTGGCTAGAACCTTTAGCCACGTAATTGTATAACTTATCACTAAGTCAGGGGAGTAATGTGTAGTGTGTGTGTTGAGTAAGTGTCTTGTTACTTTGCAAAGTCGAGGTCATTGTCTTTGCAAAGAGACGCTAATTGTTTCCGAACGTCTGCGGTCCCTCCGGTGTTATTATTCTTCTATTTTTACATTTGCCTGTAATTTCTCTTACGTTCTTATGCACGTTGAAGTAGTCGTATTTACTTTGCAGAATTTCGATTTATTGGCATTTTTCTTCAGTTCTTTCTGTTTGGCTTCTCTGTTCTTTCTCCATATCTCTCGTTGTAAAGTTTTATAAATGGAGTTTTTGTTCTTGTTTTTCCTTCTTTCTCCCATTAGTTACAGAATCTCTATCGTCATCCATGTCTTATTCTTACCTTCTTGGTTCTTCATAAAATTGTCTTTAATGTCGTCTATCGTTTCATTAAGAGATTCTATCTTATCTTCTGTGCTTTCCGTTGTATTATCAATCTCTTTGAAATTTATATTTAATATTTTGCTGACTACTTCTTTATTCGCTACAACTTAGTTTTCCCATGTCATTTTTTTATAGTTTTTCCGCATATTTCCTTCAACTTCCTCTTATACGCGCCCACTAAGGATAGTTTCAACACTGTTGAAACTATTTCGATAACTTTTGTTAACAAGCATGCTATTATACAGTCTACTTGATTTCTTATAATAACGTCTTCTCTGTTGTCTAGGTGATTTTCACGTATACAGGCGTATTTGTGTATATTGTAAAATGTGTTTAGCATAATTCTGTCATGCTCAGCTGCAAAGATACTCATTGTTTCTCCGCGTTGATTTCTCTCTCCTAATGCATGTGGACCAATATGTTGCCCTTTTTTCCGTTACTTATTTTCGCATTGAAATCTCCCATGACTATAAGGAGTTCGTGTCTCGGTGTATCTCTTATAAGGTTTCTTATTTGTTTATAGAATTCTGATATCTCCTCATCACTGAGCTATGTAAAAAAAAATATGAATATGTTAGTGAATTCACGTTAGTTGCAGTTGACAGACACACGAGGACAACTTATGTTTATATACGTCTATCATATAAAAGAGTAGCTAACAAAAACGGTAAAAAGCATTAACGCAAAAATAAAACAACCACTTTACGTCGTAAACAAAGTATCCGAAGAACAAAAAAAGTAGACGTCGTACACATTTTCCGGGTGAAAAATTTCATTATGCTTTCCGTACCGGTGTTTCGAATATTGCGCTTCTATAAATAAACCAACTTCATCATTTAAAAATCGCCATTTCCACCTCTCTCACCCTCGGGCCCAGTTCTACCTTTTCGATACCAGCAAAGACGACATCTAGCTTCCGCTCTGCGTTCTCTTTTTTCTCTTTTATCGACAGCACCTTTCTCACATAGTTGTGGATGGTGTTCCACCATCGCTCTTCCATCGCTATTTTCTCTACCATCACCTTCACCGGCTGAAACGCTCTCTTTAGCACATTCCTTTCTGTTGCTCATTTAACACACTTTAAAATGGTCTAAGAGGGAGCAGTGTCCGAATTGTCCGATTCGCCTTTTTTGAATATGAGCAAGTAACTACACATGCACCCTGCTCCCGTATCCTCTGAGCACCTGCATCACGTAATAAACTAAGCGTGTTAAGCGTGTGGGTCCGCAGTCCAGCCAGCTCCTCAGATTCGGTATCAGTGATTTTGTACACTGTTCTACATCATCGCAACCGGTGATTACCCACAGGGCAACAGCAGACACAGTCCTGTAAGCAACTTGCTACCTGCAGCTGACTAGTTCTGTCCTCGCGTACCAAGAGCCTCTTGCAAGCCTGTACTTCCACAGCAGCACTCCACAGTGGTGCCGCGTAGACGATGATAAATGACAGATTGAAAATTTAATGCCTGCAACTCTAGACCTATTTTCTTCTCTCCAAAATTATTGAGAGACTTATTAAAACTCGACTTATGTCCTTTATCGTTGATAACAACATTTTATCTCAAAATCAGTTCGGCTTTTTAACTAATAAATGTATTACTGGTGCCATGTTTTCTGTACTACATGAGGTTTATCAAGCACTAGACAATAATCTTTTTACTGCCACTGTTTTCTGTGACTATGCCAAAGCTTTTGATTGTGTAAATCACGACATCTTGATTAAAAAACTAAGTTTCTATGGAATTACAGGTATTTCTTTGAATTGGTTCCAATACTGCTTGAATAATAGGAAACAACTAGTTAGAGCAACTGATACTGACTCTAAATTTTTCTTTTTGCTGATGATACCAGTATCACTTGGAGCAACTCAACTATTGCATCTCTTCATGAAACTATAACTTCGGATCTACTGACGATACAGACCTGGTCCGACTCTAATTTACTCTCTTTTAATGTAGATAAAACAGTAGCATTATCCTATAAAGGAGCTCTTCAACCTTTGCCTCTTAATAACAGCCAGATCAGTATCGTTGATTCTGTAAAATTTCCTGGTATTTTTTTAGACAGCAACCTTAAATGGTCCCTTCATATCGATTCGTTAAGTAAGAAACTCGCCTCAGCTTGCTATTCAATAAGATCTGTCTCAAGGGAACTCAATTTAGCATCTTCTAAAATAACATATTTTTCGTTGTTTGAGTCTCATCTTCGATATGGTCTTCCTTTTTGGGGTTCTAGTACAGCTGCTCAATTTGATGAATTAAATTACAAAAAAGAGCAATAAGATATCTGTTTGGCCTCAGAAGATCTACACATTGCAGAAGTTACTTCAGAAATCAAGGAATTTTAACACTTCCATCTTGATATATTCTAGAAACGGTTTGTTTAATTCGTAAACATCTTTATGTCTTTCCAGCAAGGCCCAATTATCTTTATTCCACCAGAAATTCAATCTTTGATATTTATTTACCGATCCCATCCACTGAGTTAGTAAAGAAATCTATATTATATTCGGCAAAAAAACTGTACAACCATCTCCCGTTACAACTTAAATCTGCAAAATCTTTCCCAAAGTTCCGTAAAATGACAAAAGCCTATCTATCTAAAAGACCATATTATTCAATAGAAGAATTTCTAAATGAATAACTAAGAAAATTGGATTTCATACGCAGTAGCTTAAACTGTCAATTCCTAATGTTGTATTTTATTTTTTGTAAGTATGTTCAATTTGCAATTTATATAAATTTTGCAATTAATTGTTTTTGTCTTTGGTTTTATATCTTAATTACTGTATATTGACGATTTATCTAATTTTAGTAAATTGTAGTTGTTATTTGATATTTGTTGTTGATATTATTTTTCTTTTGTATGTAAGCTTTGTCCATAAAATTGTAAAAATTTTCAGTGACAATAATGCATTTATGAACAACGCCGTGTAGAACTCTCCTTCCTTTGGATTTAGGTCCACCGATATTGGTCATTAATTTTAATAAGGCATGACAATATACCCTAGCACAATATGTACTTATATGGGATATGAATATGTTACTGAGTTCACGTTAGTTTCGTTTGACAGACACATGAAAACAACTTATGTTTATATACGTCTATGACATAAAAGAGCAGCTAACAAGAACTGTAAAAATCATTAACGCAAAAATAAAACAACAACTTTACGTCGTAAACAAAGGATCCGAAGAACACAAAAAAAGTAGACGTCGCACACATTTTCCGGGTGAAAAATTTCATTATGCATTCCGTACCGGTGCTTCGGATATTGCGCTTCTATAAATAAACCAACTTCATCATTTAAAAATCCACCTAGACCATAAGAGGTTAGGGAACACCGTTCGAGAGATAAAAGTCTCGTTTACCTGGCAGAGGGCGCAACTGCGTCGGTAGCAGAAAGCCGCGAAAACCTGGAGAGAGAGTTTTCCCGTGCCGGTCGGTCACAGTTCACCACGCGCCGTCTCGGGAAATTCTCTGGCTCACAACGGGCACGCTCAAACTTTTCGAAAAGCGAATTTCCGAAACGAACTTTAAAAAGTGAAGTTTAAGAACTAGCCTCGGTATATTGGCAAGGTTTTTGTTGTCTGAAAAGTGTAGTTTTGTTGTGATTTAGCTATCCACTGATCGAATTTTTTCTTTGGTAAGCGATGTTTTAATAATATTTACCGAACTTTGAAAATACATAAGCAATTATTTACTAAATAACCCTTTAAAAAATCAAAAGCCTTATGAAAATGATTGTTATTCCTTTTCCTTCTTAGTTTAAAGAGCAGCATTTAATTTTTTTTTCAGTTTTCAGGTGTTTTAATGTTTTTTCAGACAAATTTTTATTTTTTCTTCACCAAATATTTTGTATGTATTCTTAAGTTACTGGGAACATTTTTTTACTAGATAACACACCAATATTTTTTTACTTTCCTTTATTTATTGCAATATGTTAGCAATACAACAATAAACAATACATTTGACAGAGATATACAAAATAACACAGTAGGAGCTACACTAAGTGGTGAGCAACCGTTACCTACATTTAGTTTACATTACCAAATTTCTAACTTGCAAATCAGTAACTTCTATCTAGTTCTTAGCCGTGAATAGATCTAGAGGATCCAACCTTTTTGATCTTTTAAGCAGTGGTGGGATCAGGAGATCGATGACGAGTGAATTTGGCTGACAGGGATTTGGGTGACTTTAAGTCGTTTGTACATTAAGTGAAAGTTGGTCCTTTAACAATTTTAATATTTAGGTCATGATTAATAACATAGTTTAGTACACACCATGGGGCATTGGAGACATCATAAAGGACTTTGGATTGGAATCTTTGTGGTCTTTGTATATTTACATTATTGGTAGACCAGCCATGGTATTGCCTTTTAGAGAAGAAGTTTGTTCTAACTACTTAAACCTGACTTTCTTTTATCCTTTCCGTAGTCGCTTGGATCATATAAGGTAATATTATCTATTATATATGGATACTAATTATTTTAATTGGATATTAATTTACAGATTCTAGTAATATCTGTGATATTCCTTTGAAGTATCTTTACTAGAGCAAGCAGTAATAAGATCTATAATTTTGAAGTTTTTGTGACAAGTATGTAATCTTCTTCATTAGGGAACATCCCATTTAAGGAAGTTGGCTATTATTACGAATTTAAGAACAGTTTCTCTTAACAATAATTGTTAAAAGTCAATTATTGACTTAAACCACAACAATTATTTAAATTTTTAAGCCAGAATATACGTCTTCGTTCGATATTTCTTCTATCTGTCACTATTCCCTGCATTGAGGTACGTGAGGGACATGACGCTATCGAGGAGATAACACGTTTTGAATCTCTTCCTGCTCGCAAAGATAAAGCAAGTGGTAGTTCAGCTTTAGATCCTCAACCCAGTACAGCTGGTTTACTCTCACTTCATACTCGAAGGAAGAAACTTACTGAACCCTAGTCTTATAAAACCACAGAAGCAAATCCTACGAAACTCCTACAAATTGTGTCACCAAGACTCAAATGGTGATGCTCCTGCCATAGTGAAAAATGAACAGACTACTGCTCAACTTTTGACAACGCCTGAAATTATAAAAGCTAAGGAGACCAAACGCGCAAACAAAATTGCAGATCAGGAAAAGACATTCAAGCTTCGAAAGATATCGAAAAAGAAGATCTTACTAGAAGAAGAATTGCCACCATAATCTGGTAGTGAATGGGACCAAAAGTGCCCCAATGGTGAGATCATCGATGAGGAAGATTTCTTCTAATGTGTAGAACGTGCTAACGTCGACGACTATCTATTTATTGTGTCCAGGAAAGAACAAACCATTATAATATGTAGGCGTAGTCATTAGCATCAATAATGATGACGTGGAAGTTGACGGTTCAGTTGACGGTGGAAAGGGAAGGTTCAGTTTACTTTTCCATTAGTCGAAGACATGGGCATTGTCAAAATAAAAAACATGAAAAAAATCATGTCAAAAGCTAGTGATCACCGTGGACACATTTTTGTTGTTAAATTTCCTAGCACCATGTCAATTGTGTAAGCAGATAGATAATTTGTTTCATCAAATTTCATTCAAAGTTGCAAAGTCCAACAGTAGTGTCCAACTACAGTTGGTCTGTATCATTCACTGGACCAATAGTCCCTTTTTTCGAGCAGGGAAATCTATAATCCCCTAAAATAATTCTATTAACATTGACCTAGTGTCACTTAAATTTTATAATTTAATAATATATACTTATATGAAACATAAATGTTTTGTTAACCAAAATGTTAGCTAGTTTCAACTACAGTTAGAATGTTTCACTGATAATGGTCTGACGGGACCGACAACGTTCTGAAGAATTTATAAACCATTTGGGTGAATTTTAAATTTTTTAAAAAATTGTAACATCATAAACTCGAAGTTTTTGAAGTTATACTTCTTTACCGGCGATAGAGGGTGATTTTTTTATATGTTAAAACCTATCAGCACGGCGCATGCGCATTATAACTTTGTTCTGATTGGATGTTCAAATGACATGTCAAAAATTATCCGATATGGCAGCTGTGGTTTGGAGGTAAAGGTAAAGGTAAACAAATGTATAATATATTAGTTTTATTGTTGTGAGGACAGAAACAAAAAAGTTTATAATATTGTAGTGACTATTAAATAGTTTTTAAAAGCAACAGGTACGTAATAATTGTTAATGTATCATGGGTATAAACCTACCTATTTGATCTGCCAAAATACATAGTATGTAATACTTTTATTTATATAATTTGATTACCATCAAAATTTCTATCAATATTCACCTAATATATTGTTTTTTTACTCTATGTTTTGTTGTATTTTTTCAATTCTAAATCATTTCAATTCAAAATTAAAATAATTTGATCAATTTTCAAAATATCAAAATATCACAAGTTTAATCCGTTTAGTTAGTCGATCTTCGTAAATAATGACACATAGTGTCCGTGGCTAAGCGGAGAAGGCGAATGAATTCCAATACCAACCGCTCTTATCAGCGCTGGTTCGAGTCCCAATAGAAACTTTCTTTTTTGTTTTTTTTAATACATTTTATGATTGTAAGTATATTTATTATATAATTGTATTTTCAGAAAATACGTATTTAGTTAAAAAAATTTTCGAAAATTAATGTTCAGACATCATTTGTGGCTTGTTTAATGTGTTTGTGTGTGTTTTGTTCTTTTATTATTTTAATTTTTGGCACTGTTCTAATAAAAATGTTTGAGAAGTAGTAAGTATAAATTAGTTTAATATTTAAACAAAATATAAATAAAAAGTATATTAATTTCGTTTAAATCATATAATAGAAGTATAACTTCTTACGTGCGTACAAAGTACACACACATTCTTTTTTTATTTCTTTGTAAGTTTTTTTAAATATTATATTAATTAAAAAATATCTTTTAATCATTATATTACTTGTTTATTCTTTTAACAAGTTAGCAGTAGATATTGTAGAGAAAATATTTCTCTATTAAGTTATATTAGAAAAGTACATATAAGAGAAGTTATCAATTCTACTTGAGACACATTTCTCAAGTTGTCAGTTTATATGTTTGTATGGAGCAATATAATGGTCTTGTTGTGTTATACGATTCGGAAATGAAATTATAGTGACACGATGTATCTACCTATCATATATAGTGGTATCATCAAAAATGGTTTACAAAATAGCAACTTTGTTTTATAGCCGCACAAAATTGATATTTATTTTTAACTTAAACAAAACCTTAAAACAATGCGAATTTTGATTAAAACAGTTTTGAATCGTATTATTTTTAAAATCACTTAAATATTACCCTTTTCGTCAAGCCTTGCAGAATACGTCGTATTTTTCCTTAGCTAATTTTAGATGTTTTTTACCAACTTAAAGAGAAGCTACGACTCATTTTAAGTTTAGGCATTTTGAACTATACTCCAGGCTGTGGGTGAAAAATAGGTCGATTTCAGGATATATTTCAGGAATTTTTGAAACCTATCAGGTGTTGTAAAGGACGATGCCAGGAATAACTTCTACTAAAATGTGACCAAAAATATTGTGAGCTTTTTTTGTTATTGCGATTTTCATTTGTTAAATTTGCAATTTTTAAGATTTTTAATTTTGCAGCTTAGGATATTGACTCTAGGGAAAAACTTTTTAATACAAAGTTGTAGTAAATTAAAAAACCTAGAATTTGAGCTATGGTAAGTTTAATTTCGTTTATTGGTTATTGCAACACAGCCTGCGAAATGTCCAAAATGGCCGTTTTCTACAATTGCGTTATTTATTGTACAAATAATTTTTTTTTATTTAACGTTTAAAATGAAGATCTTTCAATTCCAAACATTAATAAAATTGAAAGGCCGGATTAACGGATTTGTTGCTTAGATATTATAAATTGTTTATACCAAGAGGTCAAATGTCGAAGGCTATACCTTTTTGAAAAAAAATCGTAGAGAGTTGGTGAAACATCCAATCTCCTTCTAAAGAGTTATGTTTTCATATTCTGATGTAAGCAAATGCGTAAAACATTTTTAAACTTCTAATTTTGGGTTTGAAAATAAGGGGGCAAATTTTGTTATAACATTTAGAGCTGAAGCGGCCCTGTACATCCTATGAGTTTTTAGCTTACAGATTATTGTTCCTAAAAAGGAAACGAAGATTTATAAAAAATAAAAAATTTCTACGACCAACTGAAGCCGATACGAGCTAAATGTTGAGCTTGAAAATAAGGGGGCAATTTTCGTTAAAAACATTTAGAGCTGAAGCGGCCCTGTACATCCTATGAGTTTCTAACTTACAGATTATTGTTGCTGAAGACGAAACGAATATTTATAAAAAATAAAAATTTTCTACAACCAACTGAAGCCGAGATAATTGTTTCTTTTTTCTTAAATCGTAGTGCCGTTATTTACAACAATTAAGAAATTATTTTACAGTCATTGACTAAAGAAAGACTTATATTATCTTAAATAAAAAATAATTATAGAATATAGTTACATTTATTTATTAAAAATTATTTTTAAAATCGGTGCTTTTGCGAGCGTCCGAATTTTACAAATCGCCCGGCTCGCTTCAAATCTGCGCGCTCGGAAAATTTTTACGTAACTTGTATTAAATTTTGACCGAAAACAATTTAATAATATTACCATTATAATATACAGTCTATTTACCACTGTATTTGTTTTTCTTGATAAACTTTTATATGTGAAATCTCATTTCTGAAGAAATAATATTACAAAAATGATACATTATAATATATGAAATATATAACTATATTTTTAATTTTTTCATTGTTATATAAATATAATAATAATAATGTTACTTCTTATTATACAATATAAAACTTTTTCTTGTTGTAGTGACTATCCGTTTTGGATGTTGGCGACCATCATGGCAATCTGTACTTGCACACTAAATCGGTACTGCTGCTCTAAAAAATTTGTAGTTGTTGTGTTGAACGACGTACCTAAATTTTCTAGCAAGGTAATCCTTCGCCTTCCTGGTTCTCAGTTTCCAAATGGGGTTTGCCAAATTGCCATGATGGTCGCCAACATCCAAAACGGATAGTCACTACAAGAAGAAAAAGTTTTATATTGTATAATAAGAAGTAACATTATTATTATTATATTTATATAACAATGCAAAAATTAAAAATATATTTACAGTAGACTCCCGTAAGTTCGGCCTCGGTTAGTTCGGTCTCCGCTTAATCCGGCCGGCTCTCTGAGCATTAGTCACATACTTTGCACATCAAAAATCATTAGAAAAGAAAATTCAGAAAAAAATTACTGACTTTTTTAAGTGTTTAAGAAGCCAAACCACCAATGTGCAATATTATTTTTAAATTTCATTAGGCCTAGAGTTCTGTAAGTATTGTTTTATAGTATTTTTGTAACGGTCTATCTTTTCATACATGTTAAATATATGTCAGAGTATTCCTCTGTGTTGTCTTCTACTTAATGTACAAGTGTTTTGTTTTTGCTAGATCCATACAAACAATAAATGGGCATTTTTTAGATAACCATCGGCTAGGTCGGCCACTTTTAAGTTCGGTCCAGGGTCCGGTCCCGAGGTGGCCGAACTTACGGGAGTCTACTGTATATGTATCATTTTTGTAATATTATTTCTTCAAAAATGAGATTTCACATATAAAAGTTTATCAAGAAAAACAAATACAGTGGTAAATAGACTGTATATTATAATGGTAATATTATTAAATTGTTTTCGGTCAAAATTTAATACAAGTTACGTAAAAATTTTCCGAGCGCGCGGATTTGAAGCGAGCCGGGCGATTTGCAAAATTCGGCCGCTCGCAAAAGCACCGATTTAAAAATAAGTTTTAATAATTAAATGTAATTATAGTATATAATAACTTTTATTTTAAGATAATATAAGTCTTTCTTTAGTCAATGACTGTAAAATAATTTCCTAATTGTTATAAATAAAGGCACTACGATTTAAGAAAAAATAAACAATTATCTCGGCTTCAGTTGGTTGTAAATTTTTTAAATTTTTTTATAAGTCTTCGTTTCGTCTTTAGCAAGAATAATCTGTAAGTTAGAAACTCATAGGATGTACTGGGCCGCTTCAGCTCTAAATGTTTATAACGAAATTTGCCCCCTTATTTTCAAACCCAACATTTAGCTCGGCTTCAGCTGGTTGTATAAAATTTTAATTTTTTTATAAATCTTCGTTTCGTCTTCAGCAACAACAATCTGTAAGTTAAAAACTCATAAGATGTACAGGACCGCTTCAGCTCTAAATGTTTATAACGAAATGTGCCCCCTTATTTTCAAACCCAAAAATTAGAGGTTTAAAAATGTTTTACGCATTTATTTACATCAGAATATGAAAATATAACTCTTTAGAAGGAGATTGGATGTTACAACAACTCTCTACGAGTTTTCTTCAAAAAGTTATAGCCTTCGACATTTGACCTCTTGGGATAAACAATTTATAATATCTAAGCAACAAATTCGTTAATCTGGCCTTGCAATTTTTTTTATGTTTGGAATTGAAAGATCTTGATTTTAAATCTTTAAGAAATAAAAAAAATTATTTGTAGAATAAATAACGCAATTATAAAAAACGGCCATTTTGGAACTTTCGCATGCTGTTTTGCAATAACCAATAAACGAAATTAAACTTATCATAGCTCAAATTGTAGGTTTTTAAATTTACTACAACTTTCTATTAAAAAGTTTTTGGTCACATTTTAGTAGAAGATATTTCTGGCATCGTCCTTTACAACACCTGATAGGTTTCAAAAATTCCTGAATTATATCACGTTTTTTCACCCACAGCCTCTGGTACTATTGAATTTCACCCTTTATACGTTTAAATAAAAAATATATAGGCCTGGATTCCGGGTACCATCATCATCTTGGTGCTACAGCCCTTAGAGGGCTTCGACCTTCTCAAGCTTTCTACGCCATTCTGTTCTGTCCCTTGCTTGCATTTGCCAGTTGCCGACTCCGATCTTCTCGGCATCCTGTGTTACCCTGTCCATCCACCTCAGCTTTGGTCTACCCCGTCTTTTAATTCCCACGGGTTGCACTGTTAGAATCTTTTTTATCATGTTCGATTCAGGGGCCCGGGCTACATGTCCTGCCCACTGCAGGCGGTTTCGCTTAATTATAGTGATAATATCTTTTCCACCAAACGTATGCTTGTAGATATTCTGCAGTTCAAAGTTATATCTACGCCTCCATATTCTGTTCTCACAGACTGCTCCAAATATTGTACGTAGCACCTTTCTTTCAAAAACCGACAGAGCGGATTCATCTGTTTTAGTTAGCGTCCATGCCTCTGATCCATATGTGAGAACGGGGACTATCAATGTTCTATACAGACTTATACGAGTCTTTTGAGACAGACGTTTGTTAGCTAAGTACTTTGATAGACTAGAATAACACCTGTTTGCAATTATTTTTTTTTTTATTTCCTCTGATGTGTTATTATTGGGGTTAACCGATGTCCCTAGATATATGAACTCTTTGACTGCTTCGAAGTTTTGGTCATTGATGATTAGATCTGCGTCAACATTTTCAGCTCTTGTGTTTGTGTTATTCGCCATGAATTAGGTTTTATTTCGATTTATATGTAACCCCATTCGTTCGGCTGCTGCTACTAGCTCGGTTAGAATTTCCGCTGTTCTCGCTCTGGTTCTTGTTATAATGTCCACGTCGTCTGCATATGCTAGAATTTGGACAGATCTATTGAATATTGTTCCTCTGCTATCTATATTAGCGTCTCGTACGACTTTTTCTAATGTTACACTAAAAAGTTGACACGCCAGCGCATCTTTCTGCCTTAACCCCCTATGTATTTCAAATGGGGTTGACGAGTCGTTTTGAATTTTATGTTATTTTATGTTATGTTATGTCGTTTTACGTTATGAAACATAAGCTTAATTCTACACGTATATTGATTTTACAAAAATTGTTGTATTTATTGTGTAGTGGCTAATAATTGATAAATAATAAGCGAATATATTTATCTAATATAATATATTCTTTGTACGGTCTAAACATAATTACTATTTACTTTTAATAATTATTATTGGTTAGCATACGAGAGTATTTGCAAGTATTTGCAATAATGGATTCATTCAAAATCTACATGGGATATAGTACGTGATGCGACCAGATTTAACTAATTCTAACGACTACATTTTCCGACTTATATGCTCTTGATAATCACCAAATTTATAAACTTTAATTACAGTATTTATCGATGTTGCTTTTCTCGCAAAAACAATTGTTTTGTATTGTTTTGCTTAATTTACAAAGTTTTAATGGTCTCGAGTCTTTAGTTAATATCAAGTAAAATCATAAGTGAGAAATTGATAAAATCTTGATATAAATAAAAAATAAATTATGTATTTTTTTCTAAATACGTATATACAATAGTATATTTGATAAGAAATACAAAATGTACAAATAAAGAATCTTTTCCTCTAATTCCTTTGTATAAGCAATAATTACCTTCATTGGCTAGTTGTTACCTCTATAGACGAAGCAACGAAGCACTAAAAAGCCCAAAACCTAGGAGTTTTGTACAGTAAAATGAATCGTCATGCAACTTTTTGCATTCAATTCGAGAGAGTGTCAGGCAATTTTGTGAACTAAATTGACCTCCGGTAAAAAATTTTGTGCGTGGGAAAATGCATTTACAAAGTGCATGTTGTTCTGAAGCTATTTTCTTGTGGCATTTTTACAATTTTAACTATTTATAATGGGAAATAAGCCACAATATTATTAAAAAATGATTTTTATAAACGTTTCGACGCCCAAATCGGGTGCCGTTGTCAAAATAAAAAACGTTAATAAAAATCATTTTTTAATAATATTGTGGCTTATTTCCCATTATAAATAGTTAAAATTCAAAGTGCATCTCGAAGAGATGGAAAATAAAAAATTTAGAACTCAAGAAATATTGACGGAAATGAGTGCAATTTTTATATTTGGGGGTTTTGGAGATCAGTGAACACAAATTTTATAACGGCGATGGTCTCCGAGGTACTTGGTGCCCAATTCTAGAATTCTTTCAAAATTCATATTATAATTTGACACACCTCGTATAAAATTAACAAACTTGGATAACTAAATGGTTGCATCTTGAGATTTAGAACATGCACAGATTTTTATGAAGAATAACTTTTTTTCCTAAAATTATTAATAAAAGAGTTATTACATGTCTAATAAAAACAAATGATGTTCGGAATCGTTAATTTAGGAAAATTTCAGAATTTTTTTTTTTCAAGTAAAAGGCTGTTATTGCATATTTAAATAGGGTTTTTAATTGCAAATAAATTTTCATAATAAAACTTTATGATATTTTGAAATATAAAGGTAGTTTGCTCTTGAGCGAAATTGATATTTTTTGACATACCTCGTATACTGTTGACAAAATTTGATATCTGATGATTGCATCGTAGGTTTTAGACTATGCAGAGCACTTTACAAAGAATGAATTTTTTTCGTAAAATTGATATTAAAAAAGTTTCCCATATGGTTCCAAGTTACGCAGACACCCTGTATAAGGTCAAAAAAGAAGTTTGAGTAAACCTTTGGCCAACATTTTAAATACCAGATAAGAATCTGAAATAATAAAAAAATAGCCGAATGCGTTAATTCATTCACGAAAACACCAACTATGAAAATGAGCATGATTTTTGGTGGGGCAAAATTTTTGCGGTTCCGTTTATTCTTTAAGAAATTCTTTATGTAACTGAGCAAAACTCATCTTTACATTATGAAGCTCAAAATTATTTATCTACCTGTGTAATTTTTACAACAGGAACTTACAACAGATAATAACTAACTCCACTGCAACCTTGACATGCATAAATCAACTGCTTTTAATAGAAACGTTTATTAAAATAATAACGAAGATGTCGGCTGGTTTATCGTCAGCTTTTTATTTCCATAAAATCTGTTTGTAGTTGCTGAAAAGCTCTCTCTTATAAGACGTTTATTCTGAACTTAGATAATAAGTGAAATTACTATAGAATTATTAACAAAGCCTTTGTAGTACGAAAGAATGCTTTCCCTACAAACATTTATTTAGTTTAAAGCTGGGTTTTATATTCTTAGAGATAAACTTTACAAAGGCAAAGTTTTATTGGAAAACTTGCAGAAGTTAAAACAGATATTATTCGTCGTGTTGCTCGTAAAGATCAAAACTATTTTCTGTGCTCATTTTAAAAAATAAATATAAATATAAAAAGTGTGCACTTGCGGAGTGCCGAAAGAAAAGTGCAGTCACTGAAGGTTTTTACCTCCGATTTCGTTGAACCTTAATCGATTTTCATGAAAATTGGCGAGTAATTAGAGGATACCTCAAGGAACAAAAGTGATATGATGCCAACTTGCGCTTTTACCCTGGGGGTGGATGCCACCCCTTTTCGTGGGTGAAAATTATTTTATTAAAAATAAGTCGATAGAGGGACAAATTATAAGCAAAATTTGTTATATAAAGTTAGTAAAATAAATCAACACTTCTCGAGTTATTAAAGACCAAAGATTTTATTTTTTCGTAAAAAATGCATGTTTTAAATCGGTTTTTCACGTATAAATCAAAAACTATAAGCTTTTACGAAAAAGTTATAATTACTGAAATTAAAGATAATAACAAATTGAATACATTCCCCATATCATAAAGAACTAAACTAATGTTAGTTCAAAGTGAGTTATTGGCAATTGAATGTGTATTTTTTTCGACGACTACTCAAATCTAAGTATTCAAGCTTAAATAACGGGAAAACGATACAATTTATAAAACATTCCTGCTAAACATTATTGTTAAAGTACTTTGGAATACCTATCAAATGAGTTCAGAACAAGGTAATAGCTTCAAAATTAAGCAAGTTGTAGTATTTTTACTACAAAAGCGATATTACGTAGGTCAAAATTTTTGACGTAAGAGAACTGTCAAAACATTAGAATGTTTGACACATGACTAATGTTTTGACAGTTCTCTTACGTCAAAAATTTTGACCTACGTAATATCGCTTTTGTAGTAAAAATACATATAATGAAAATAAAAGAACCGTTTCGAATTTTTTACAAAAAGTGAAAAATTAAACATACGTCATTCCCACAAAAATTAAAATTTATAGTAATCCTTACAAGAACTTCTTTATATTAGCATAAGTAATGTTTTCGATAATTTTGACTGGTTTAGAATGCATATTTTTGAATAAAGATATTATTGAAAATAATTATAATTTTTAAAATTATTGTAATTCTCATATTCTTTTGATAATAACTCCATAAATACTTAATATACGTAAAAAGTTATATATAACCGAATTTTAGTTTTTTCTGTGCCAAATATTTTACCTGCCTATCTATTTCTATACGGTAAAAATTAACCGAGATAGAAACGTTTAAATCTTAAATTTTGCTGTGGGAACCATGCAACCGGGGTCATTTAACCTTTTATTTTTAAAAAAGTAAGGGGTTTAAAGGATTTGATTTAACGTGTTTAAATAGCACTTGGAGTTAACTTTCAACTAGTTTTTGGATGAACCTGATATCGTAAATAAGAACGGAGTTATTAAAAAAAAAAACAATAACATTTCTTGGAAAAATTTTTAAAAGATAAATTTTGAAAAAATTTTGGAGCATAAATTTTAACGCTATCAACATATTCGGGGCTCATTTAATAGATACTTTTAAGTACTTTGACAAATGTTTAATAAGTTTATGTTATAAAATGCACCAATTTCCCGTTATTTCGGCTTGAATACCAGAGTTTTTTACTCGCCGAAAAAAATATATATTCAATTACCTATAACTCACTTTTAGTTAACACTAAAAGGTTTTTGTAGTAAGGAATTTATTTCGTTTTTTATTAGCTTCAATTTTGATAATAAAAAGTTTTTTGTAAAAACTTACACTTTTTCAGTTATTGATGAAAAATTGGTTAAAAACAAGCATTTTTCTCAAGAAAAATTAAAATTTTTGATCTTTAATAACTCAAAAAGTTTTGATTTATTTTAATAACTTTATATAACAAATTTTGCTTGAAATTTGTCCATCTATCGAATTATGGGGTTATTTTTAATAAAATTATTTTCACCCCGAGAAGGGGTGGCACCCCCCAGGGTAAAAGCGCAAGTTGGCACCATGTCACCTTTGATCCTTGAGATATCCTCTAACCACTCACCAATTTTCATGCAAATCTATGGAGGTTCAACGAAATCAGAGTCACCATCAATGACTCCACTAGAAGTGAATACTTCTTATAGATTCAATTATATTCGATTGGATTGAATTAGTTTCGATTCAAATCGATTAAATTCGATTCGATTTATTTTATTTATTTTATGTAATTTTTAATCAACCAAAATTTCAACATGAATTAACCCCTATAGGGTTGAAACCACCCCGAAGCTAGTCATGAATAGAAAATTTGGAATCTAGATTTAGCTTTAGTATAAAATCCTGTGCCATATTATATTTTTTGAAATAAGTGAACAAATCACGTCCATAAAGTTAACAGAACAAAGTAAGCAGAACACAATTATTCTTATACCATAATTAAGTGTAAATTAAATGCAAATTTAATGTTCTAAGAAAAAATTTATTGCTCTTCTTCTTTAAAAGTTATCGTATGTTCTGCTAACTTCATAATCAAGCTAGCAGAACAGTAGCTCAAAAATTTGATAAATCATTTAAAATTGAATGCCAAAGTATTCTCTGTATTAAATGCAAATTTAATGTTCCAAGAAAAAATTTATTGCTCTTCTTCTTTAAAAGCTATCGCATGTTCTGCTAACTTGATAATCAAGCTGGCAGAACAGTAGTTCAAAAATTTTAAAAATCATTTATAATTGAATGCCAAAGTATTATCTGTATTAAATGCAAATTTAATGTTCCAAGAAAAGATTTATTGCTCTTCTTCTTTAAAAGTTATCCCATTGTTCTGCTACTTGATAAATCATTTATTATTGAATGCCAAAGTATTCTCTGAATTAAATGCAAATTTAATGTTTCAAGAAAAAATTTATTGCTCTTCTTCTTTAAAAGTTATCGCATGCTCTGCTAACTTGATAATCAAGCTAGCAGAACAGTAGTTCAAAAGTTGATAAATCATTTATAATTGAATGCCAAAGTATTCTCTGAATTAAATGCAGTTATGTAATATAATAAGTTCGGAATAGTTACTGTTTTTTCTATTTTTTTTACAAAAGTTCTAATTTCCAATGTAAATTGGTGTTTTTGGCAATGCGAATTATAGCGTATTAATGTTGCTTCACGTTGATACCAAGAAAATGTTAAATATTTGAAATATAATTTACAAAAGAATTATAAAGTCAAACCTAATAATAATAATAATAATAATAATAATAATAGCGTTTATTGTCCAACAGAATCCATTTACAGGACAAAATATTACAATAAAAAATTAAATAAAATATTAGTAATTCATAGGTATCGATAATAACAAAAATTTTACAAAACTAAATTTGAACCTAAAGAAATAAATTATTAATCACCTAGGTAGATCTTGGCCATAGAAATCAGTTGCTTTAAACTGCAGTTAAATATATCGCAGTAAACACTTAAGGCATTATAATAGCTGCACATGACGAATAGAGGAGAATTTAACATAAGGTTAGTTCTAGCTTGTGTATTTCTGAACGTAATCGAATTTCTTACTGGATAAGACGGAACGTTAAAATTTATTTGTCGAAGGATATCAGGGCTGTCAATGAGATTATGTAGTAGCTTGTACAGGAATACCAGGGAGGCATTAATTCGTCTAGATTCTAATGACACTACGTCCAAACCGCTACATAACTCATTATTGCTGATACCCCTCGTAGGATATATACCATTAATTTTATAAAACAAAAATTTTAAAAATTTACGCTGAACCCGTTCTATAATTTGGATGTGTACATCATAAAACGGTGACCAAATGATAGAGGCATATTCCAGTTTACAGCGTACAAAAGTGTAAAACAGTAATTTAATGGCCTTAGTATTAGTGAGATTTCGACTATTTCTAATTATAAATCCATAAGATTTAAGTGCTTCTCTAACCTTTACATTAACATGTTCAACAAAAGTGAGTTTGTGATCAAATATAACTCCAATGTCTTTAATTTTAGTCAAACGTTCCAGTTCATTGCCATCAATAATATAAGGATGGTATATAGTAGACTGTTTCCTGGAATAACTAACCACCTTGCACTTATTGGCATTAAGATTCAGATGATTTTCCTTACACCATTCATGTACGAGATTCAGTTCACTCTGCAGAAAATGACAATCGTTAAGGTCGCTTATCAATGAATAAATCTTTAAGTCATCAGCATAACATAAACATGGTGCAGAAATGGATTCACACAGATCGTTAATAAATAACAAGAACAATAATGGACCTAGATTAGAACCTTGTGGAACCCCTGAAGAAGCAAGGTACTTTGCCGATTTGTAACCATTGTAAGAAACAAACTGCGTTCTATTTGATAAGTAAGACCTCATAAAAGTAACAGCATCCTCAGAAAGACCAAAGTGGTATAATTTAGAAAGCAATACTCCGTGGTGAATTCTATCGAACGCCTTCGAAAAATCGGTATAGACGACGTCAACTTGATTTCTATTGAAAACCGATCGGAACTTACCCCACTCCACCTTATTAATTTTAATCGTTTTTTGCAATTTTAAACGTATTTATTTCTTCTTCTTCTTTAGGTGTCGTCTTTAAAGGAGATTGGCGATGACTTCTGCAAATTCATCTGTATCATATGCTTTTCTTATTAAGGTTTAGAGGTCAAGTTCTGTCCAATCCTTGAAGTTGCGCAGCCAGGTTATTTGTCGTCTGCCAATACCTTGATTTTGTTCTATTCTTCCTTCCATTATTAGTTGAAAAAAATTATATCTCTCGTGTCTAAATGTTTATCTAACAGAAGATGTTTTCCACTGTTTAATAATTTCTACAAGTTCACGATCAGTATAGGCCAGGGTAATAAGACAAAAATATACCGTGTTCGTGACACTTCAACAGCCAGGGACTGAAGCGTTTTTTCGACAGGTAATACCTATAAGAACAAATTGTAACTATTTCCTGCCTAGCATCTGGCGGCCATTTTTATTTATAAACAATTTAGTGTCAAAAAACGGCATTTTTTCCTTTTTTTTCCAAATCAATGGTAAATATTAAGACTTAATAGTTTTCTTAGTACAATCATCTTCGAGAGAATGGAAAAAGCTTTAAAATGGCGTATTACAAAGTTTGATAGACTCATTTATTGTTAATTTAATTGCAAAATAGGTCGAAATTGCAAAAAAAATTATTTCGCAATAACTATTGTAAAAATAAGTGTAAACATTTAAAATTTTTGTCAAATGAGGGTTATTTGGTGCTTAATACGTGATAAAAATTTCAAAGCGATTCATTCAATTGTTTAAATTTTATTCAAATTAATTATCCAAGAGAGCTTTTTTTGCAATAACATAAGTCAAAAAAAATTATTTTAGAACCATTCTACAGGTGTCAAATGAAATAGGATGGGCTAAACTACTAAACTTTCAAAGTTGTTTAAAAAAAGTGAATAAAAAAATGCTTTTATTAGTAATAAATAATTATGCAAAAGTATCGTAATTTTTTCCTTATAAACTTTTTGAATAACTTTTTTCAAAAAAATATATTTTTTACCGTGTTTTAGGTGCACAACAACAAAGTAATGTTATGTATATGATAATTAATGAAAAATTGTAAAAAAATAATAATTATATAAAGAAATAAAAAGTATATAAGGAAGAATTATCCATACTTTTGCATAATTATTTATTAATAACAAATGCATTTCTTGCGCACTTTTTTAAACCAATTTGAAAATTTATTATTTTTTTCTAACTTATGTTTTTGCAAAAAAGTGTCTCTGGGATGCACAACTTGAATAAAATTTAAAGAATTAAATGAATCGCTTTGAAATTTTTGTCACATATTAAGCACTAAAGAACCCTTATTTGACAAAAATTTCAAAGCTCTACACTTATTTTTGGACTTAATAATTTCGACTTTTTTCGCAATTATATTAACAATCATTGAGTATATTTAACTTTTTAATACCCCAATTTGAAGCTTTTTCCATTCTCTCAAATAGTATGGTATAACTAGATCCAAACCCAGACATCCAAAGTGAAAGTTATCCTCCTACACCAAATTGTTCTATATGGTCCATATAATGTTCAGACAAAAGTCACACCTTTTTCAGCGTCGGGTTTGGGGGGGGGAGAGGGGGGAGAAGTCGGTAAATTCGTAGTTTTTTAGGTTTTTCGTCAATATTTATAAAACCATGAGGCTTAGCATGAACAACCTTCTATACGAAAATGTTCTACATTAAATTTGAAATAAAAAAGGCTGTATACATAATCCTTCTAAAATGCACGGTTCCAAAGATACGGAGGTGGTATTGTATAATTGGTCCAAAAAAGGCCCAATCCAGACAATAAAAGTAAAAGTTTTCCTTCAACATCAAATTGTTCTATATGGTCCAGATATTGTTCAGTAAAAAGTTACACCATTTTGAGCGTCCGGTTAGGGGGGGAGATGGGGGAAAAGTCGGTAAATTAGTAGTTTTTTTAAGTTTCTCGTCAATATTTCTAAAAATATGCTTTAGCGTAAACAATGTTCTATATAAAAATGTTCTACATCAAATTTAAAACAAAAAAGGTCCTATAAGTACATAATTGTTATAAAATCAAACGATTCCAGAGTTACGGAGGGTGAAAAGTGGAGGTTTTCGATACTTTTTATATTTTTTTGGCAATTTATAATATTTTTACTGATTGAAAGGAATTTTTTTTAACAGGATTTGCCATTTCAGTGGCCGATGGTATGTTAGTGATAAGCCCTTGAAGAAACGTCAACCTCACCACCCAAAATCATCATCAATTGCCTAAAAAATATAAAAAGTATCAAAAACCTCCACATTTCACCCTCCGTAACTCTGGAACCGTTAATGTTATGACAATTATGGATCGGACCATTTTTGTTTTAAATTTTAGGTAGAACGTTTTTGTATAGAGCATTGTTTACGCTTAAACATAGTTTTAGAAATATTGACGAAAAACATAAAGAAACTACTAATTTACCGACTTCTCCCCCATCTCCCCCCCCCCAAACCGGACGCTCAAAATGGTGTAACTTTTTACTGAACAATATGTGGACCATATAGAACAATTTGGTGTTGGAGGAAAACTTTTACTTTGGATGTCTGGGTTAGGCCTTTTTTTGGACCAATTATACTATACTACCTCCGTAACTTTGGAACCGTTCATTTTAGAAGGATTATGTGTCGGGCCTTTTTTATTTCAAATTTAATGTAGAACATTTTCGTATAGAGGGTTGTTCATGCTAAACCTCATGGTTTTAGAAATATTGACGAAAAACGTAAAAAACTAGGAATTTACCGACTTCTCCCCCTCTCCCCCCAAACCCGACGCTCAAAAAGGTGTGACTTTTTTCTGAACATTATATGGACCATATAGAACAATTTGGTGTTGGAGGATAACTTTCACTTTGGATGTCTGGGTTATGTCATTTTTTGAATCAGTTCTATCATACTAAAAGATGTTAGTACTAAGAAAATAAAAAGTCTTACTGGTTTCCATTAATTCGAAAAAAAGGAACAAGGCCGTTTTTGACACTAAAGGTGTAAAAGGTGAAAGGTAGTTGTTGATTGTCCCGTTATGTATTTTTACCATACCGTCGGACTGAGGATGAAGCGATGTCTTTTTGTTCTTCTTAATTCCCAGCAGAGCCAGCATTGTCCTCCAAAATTCCGAGTAGAAGTTGCGCTCCTGGTCGAAATGGAGTAGACCGAAACCCCATATAGAGCCCTATTCTTAAGTACAGCCACACCAACTGTGATTGCTTCTTGGTTTGGTGGGGCAATTACTGGCCATTTGTCAATTGGGAAGAATAATCCAAAGTAACCATCAAATAGTTATTTCTCTTCGGTAGGATGTTCCTATGGAGTTTCAGTGATGTATAGTTCAAGTTTTCTCCGTAGTCAAGTTTTGGCTGCCTTCCTATCCTTACACATAGGTCGTATCGTTTGCACCATTTTTGAACATCTTGCTGGCAATTGACGAAGTTATATCTCTCAGGGACTCTGGCTAGCATCCCACTGATCCACAAATTCCCCCTAGCATGCAAGCCACTTTGCAATGATAGAACGATTTACTGTTTTTTTTTTCTGCTTTTGGCTTGTAAGCGCGAGACATAGATAGAATGAGTAGCTCAACAGCTGCGTTCATACTCACAGATGGTCCCCGATAAAAGAAAGGTTTGACGAGCCAGATGAGTAAGATATTCATTGTAAAACAACTCAAGACTCACATAATAAATGAAAAGCATCGGAATATGATAATACATCGCATTCTGTATTGCGAATTAGAGCTTTAACAAAAATCGTAGTTATAGTATAATAAAAAAGTTGTTTAGCAACAAATGATGAAAAATTAATTGTTAAACAGAGCTATTGAAATAAATTAATTTCATCGATATTTGTTTTCACTGTTATACATCAAATATATACAAAAATGTGCCTACTGGAAACATGTGGATAATCTGTATGGAAACAGCTCACTTGGGAAAATTTTGTACAGTAACAACGTACACAAACGAAATAAACGAGGCAATTACTGATAATTAATTTCCAGGTTATGGTAAATATAAAAATCAGCCGAATTTTTACGGCCACACGCCAGAGAGATATTATCAAGAACACTTCCATTATTCATAGTCGTATTATATCGTTTATATCATTATCAAACTACCAATATCACGCAGCATTTGAACCAGTACGCCTTTCATTTGAATGAATCTAGTACATAAAGGACAGTTTTTAAGACAAAATAATAAATCGCAGAGAACGATACTTCTCGCCAGTGGCGCACAACCACCCTACATACGACACTATATACAGAGAGAGCCTGTAATTTGTAATAAATTCAATATCTCAAATACTCATTGTTTTTTTGAAAAATGCTCAGACCCGTCGATTATTATTTCAAATTGTCCTTTTTGACATACAATAATAATATATACAGGGTGTCCCAATTTAGAGATACGACGTCATCGTTGATTTTCTTAAACGGCAACACTGTCATTTTGATAGCTATTTTGATAGGGTGTGTAAAGTTATACACAACTGCAAAATATCGAATTTCTATTCTCTACCATTTACAAGATAATAGAAAACAACAAAGTTATGTCTGTAATTTGGAATAAATTCAATAATTAAAATACTAATTGTTTTTTTGAAAAATGCTCAGACCCGTCGATTAGTATTTCAAATTTTCATCTTTGATATACAATAATAATGTATACAGGATGTCCCAATTTAGAGATATGACTTCATCGTTGATTTTCTTAAAAGGCAACACAGTCATTTTGATAAATATTTTGATAGGGTGTGTAAAATTATACACAACTACAAAATTTCAAATTTTTATTCTCTACCATTTACAAGATAATAAAAAATAACAAAGTTATGAAAAACAAGTAATCAAATAATAATTGAATTTAATTATTTCAATTAAGCAAATGCTCATAACGTTGCCCATTGACAATTTGATAATAATTGAGGGAAACATGAGTATTTGCTTAATTGAAATAATTAAATTCAATTATTATTTAATTACTTGCTTTTCATAACTTTGTTATTTTTTATTATCTTGTGAATGGTGGGGAATAAAAATTTGAAATTTTGTAGTTGTGTATAACTTTACACATCCTATCAAAATAGCTATCAAAATGACAGTGTTGCCATTTAAGAAAATCAACGTTGACGTCGTATCTCTAAATTGGGATACCCTGTATACATTACAATTATATGTCAAAAAGGACAATTTGAAATAATAATCGACGGGTCTGAGTATTTTTCAAAAAAAACAATGAGTATTTGAGATATTGAATTTATTCCAAATTACAGGCTCTCTCTGTATACATGAAATTTTCGGTTTTCTAAATCTGAGTAAATAATCGAAAAATGGGCCAAATACCATCTTAAAGTTTAGGAAAATACCAGCCAATCGATATTTTAGCCATCGATTTTGGTCAAAGGGTGTGGGTTTTATGGCTCTTCCCACTTGGGGTTTTTCGTTCTCGTTCCCAAAACTCCCAAAAATTTCGAAAATATTAGTCTGACTTCTACGGGTTCTGATAGTCCATTATCCTTTACCTTTTCAACGCATGTGACAAGGCGAAAACGGCGAGTTCGTTGGAAAAAATATTCTCTTGTGATTTTTTTGCATATTCACATTCGTGAGATATCTTAGAATAAGGTTCAAGAAGTCGTCCACGAGAAAAGTGGTCCAATTTTTTTAACAATTGCTTATAGCTCGAAAACGTTCAATTGTAGAGAAAAATTACAAGAGGCGGTTTTTGTCCAAAATGGCACAAAAAACTTAATAAAATTTATACTGACCGAAAATAATGATTTTTGCCATTTGTAAAAAACAATCTTTTAAAAAATTTGGACCACTTTTTGCGTGGGCGACTTCTTCAACCTTATTCTGGGGTGTCTCACGAATGTGATTATGCAAAAAAATCTTATGGACATATTTTCTACAATGAACCTGCCGTTTTCGCTTTGTCTATGTTTAATTTTGAAAATCAGTTATATCGTTCAATAGCTACCGAGCTCAGAAATTAAACTCAATTTCTATTTAAAAACGGGGAAATGTTTGTTTGTATGTATTGTAGCGTGACTAGTGTAATTACTTCTAATTACAATAAAACTAGCGGTTCGTAATTTATATACGACTTTATTTATATAAGTTACAGACGAATTTATCTTATACACTAAACTTATTCACAAAATATGCCCGTATTTATACCCAGTTGTTATTCTGGAACAATCGACTCCCATCTCGAGCTATCGGCTTGTTCCGCCTACGTGACGTACCTTCCAGAATTCTCCGGCGAGGCCTAGCACATCCGATTACGTCATTCTCGAGGTGTTTACTGTTATACGGCGATCGGCCAAGATTTCTCTTCCGCTACACTGCTCCCCTCTTAAGATCTGAGCGTCTCGATCAGCAACTCTAAATGAAGGCCCAGGATGGCGGAATCTACACGACTCTCCAGCTCTGAATACACCCTTCAAGAAGAAATAACAGTCTACTGTCTTTGAAGGGTACGACATCTTCGGGTTCATGCAACACACAGTGATTTGTACACCAGCTCCTCTGAAGACCACTTCAAGCATGCTTCTCACAATCTTCCAATCCAGATTTTCTACTGCATGGCCTATTTTTGGTAAAGCCAAATTTTTGATGTCATAATTACACACGATTTTCTTCAAATTAGTTAGAGCACGCCATATGTTCTCGTAGCTTGGCGTGTCCGTATAAGACTTTCTGGTCACCATATACAGCAAAGATCGAGGACCATCTTCCAATCGCAGTACTCTTCCAATTTTAGGCTGCTGATTTCTTAACTCGTCCAGGCGGCCGAACTTTCTATTGAATACGGACGATATTCCTTTAGTCATCTCGAGGTCTTGGGCAACACAGTGGGCCAGAGAGACGTTTTCTGGAACACCAAACAGATCTTGCTGAACTTCTGTGGTCACGCCGAATCTAGCACTCTTTCTCGCTGCGTAATTTGACATAAATTGATTAAAACTTGGCTGTGCGACATCTTTCATCTCCTGTTGGAGGACTCGTGCTTCTTCTGTTTCATTTGAGCCAGCATATGGTGCAAGACGATTTATGTGAATAACTTTTGGTTTGCCGTTTGGTAACTTCTTAATTCTATATATTACGTCATTTATTTTCTTCTTAACTTCATATGGACCTTCCCATTGTCTTTGCAGTTTAGGACATAAGCCTCGACGACGTTGCAGATTATAAAGCCAGACAAGATCACCTACTTCGAAGCTTTCATTCTTGCATCGAGAATCATATTGATCTTTCATTCTGTCACTGGCTATCTGGATGTGTTGTCGGGCAAGTTCATGAATGTTGTTCATTCGTAATTTCAGGCGGTCAACGTAGTCTTCGCCTGCAACATGTTCCTCGGAAGGTCCGCAGCCAAACTCTAGGTCGCAGGGCAACCGAACTTCACGACCCAACATCAGGCAGGTTGGTGTTTGACCTGTAGTTTCATTTACGGCCGAGCGGTAGGCCATCAGGAATAAATGAATGTGTTGGTCCCAATCTCGCTGATGTTCAGATACAACTTTGGACAAGTGTTTACCCATCGTTCGGTTCATCCTCTCGACCATCCCATCTGATTGAGGATGCAGGGGTGTTGTTCTGGTCTTATTGGCACCAATCAATTTACAAACGTTTTGGAAAAGAGCTGACTCAAAGTTTCGCCCTTGGTCGGAGTGGATCTCCAAGGGAACACCAAATCGGCTGAAGAATTCTTTAACAAGTACCTCTGCAACGGTAGCAGCTTCTTGATTCGGTAATGCATAGGCCTCGGTCCATTTCGTAAAATAGTCCATGGCTACCAGAATGTATTTATTTCCAGCATCGGTTTCTGGAAATGGACCTGCAATGTCGATTGCTACTCTTTCCATAGGACTTCCAACATTGTACTGTCTCATGGGTGCTCTCTTTTTACCAACTGGACCATTACCGGATGCACACAGTTCACATTTCCGGCACCATCTTCTTACATCATCTTTACAGTTCACCCAATAGAACCGTTCTCGAACCTTTTGCAGAGTCTTCGTAATACCAAAGTGTCCACCTGATGTACCGTCATGCAACTGACGCAATACTTCTGACACTTTACTTTTAGGTACAATCAACTGAAGCTTAGATTCTGTACCATCATCGTTCTCAAAGGTTCTGTACAGAAGATCATCTTTTAGTATCAGGCAATTCCATTGGCTCCAGTAGGCCTTGACTTCCGGACTACATGCACTAATGTTTTGCCAACTAGGTCTCTCACCTCGACGCATCCAATCCAATACTCTTTTTATACATGGATCGTCTTCTTGGGCTTCTTGTAACTGTTGTGGCTGCCATTGCTCATTAACGATGGTAGTTCGTCTCACAGGGCAAAGCTGTTCATCTAGTTTAAGCCGGTGATTACAACTTTCACTGCATGGCCGTATCGAGGAAGCATCTGTATTTGAACCAACTCTTCCAGCCCTCTTCATGCGTCTCTTCGGCATCGTGTCACGAATCACCCTCCGTACCATTTCCACCAAACGTTCATCTTTTCTCTTATCGCCTTTTTCCACGGTTATTACTCGATTGTTTCGTGAAGCTTGGCTAGCTGCTTCGTGTTCCAAGGCAATAGCAAGTGCTTCATCTAAAACTTTCGGTCTTGCTAGTCGTAAAGCTTTCTGTAGTTCATTATCTTTCAGCCCATTGACGAAGGTATCTACTGCAATTTCTTCTAAAACGCTGTCTGGCACCTCTGGATAAGCCAACCGCACCACACGAGCCACATCTGCTTCAAATTCTTGCAGATTTTCACTTGCTCGTTGACTTCTACTTCGCAGTTGTGCTTTGTATACTTGTTGTAGATGGGCATCTCCATAGCGTTTTTCTAGACGAGTGAACAAGGTCTGGTAACAATTTTCTTGACCCTTAGGAATTGATCTTAATATATGTGCAGCATCACCTCGCAAAGCAGCAGTCAAGGAAACAGCCTTTTCCTGTTCGGTCCAATGATTGGCGGTCGCAATAGCTTCAAATTGTCTAAGATATATGGACCAAGAGGACTTTCCATCGAATGGTGGTAATTTGAATCTCATATTATGCGACGTTTCGTCTCTCGGTAGTTCATCTTTCACTACAGGATCTAAAGCTACTGCATTAACTGACGGTTGCACTTTTGTATCGGTTATCATGCTCTCTAATTCTTTGATCTTCTCTTCTACGGACAAAACTACTGCATTAACTGAAGGTAGAACTTTCGTATTGGTTACCATAGTCTCTAGTTGTTTGATCTTCTCTTCTAACATTTCTTTATTGTCGTCTACACTTTTCTGTATCTTATCGAATGTTCTAGAAACTTCTTCAAATTTCTCATTGTTCTGTTTACAAACTTCTTCAAGTTTTTCGTTGTTTTGCCTACAGACCTCTTTAAAAGTTTCTTCAATCTTTTTAGAAGTCTCGTAGAATCTTTTAGCAACGTTTTCGAATTTCTCGTCGCTTTTTCTACTAACTTCTTCAAGTTTCTCGTTGTTCTGTCTACTAACTTCTTTAATTACTTGAGAAACACTTTCAAATTTCGATAAGATCGCTTGTTCTGCTGTCTGGAAGTGGAACGTCTTTGGGTCCTCTCCATTCTTCTTGAGGACCTCGTCGAGTCGTGCTTTCAGGACTTTCTTGGACCCACTGGCATCTTGCTCGTACTCTTCTAATTGTTCACGGAGCTGTTTTAGCGAGAGTTCTTCTAGCAACATCTTTAGTCGGCACACACGTACTTTTCACAATGTCTTTTAAGTCTTTCCGAATACCGAACAATCAACGCACTCCGGTTATTCCCGACGAATAAAGTTCAAAAGTCTTTTAAAGTCTCTCTGTAATTCACTTATTTATATCGCACTAAGTTTACCGAACACCGACACCAACTGTAGCGTGACTAGTGTAATTACTTCTAATTACAATAAAACTAGCGGTTCGTAATTTATATACGACTTTATTTATATAAGTTACAGACGAATTTATCTTATACACTAAACTTATTCACAAAATATGCCCGTATTTATACCCAGTTGTTATTCTGGAACAATCGACTCCCATCTCGAGCTATCGGCTTGTTCCGCCTACGTGACGTACCTTCCAGAATTCTCCGGCGAGGCCTAGCACATCCGATTACGTCATTCTCGAGGTGTTTACTGTTATACGGCGATCGGCCAAGATTTCTCTTCCGCTACAGTATGTATGTCTGTATGTTTGTATGTATGTTTGTATATGTGTGGAAAACACATGAAAAAACACGATCTGAATTTTTTTCAAAGTGATTCAGGGCCGATTCAGAACCGGTGTAGTTTGTGACTTTTGACCACCCATAAGCCATATATAGCACGGGTTAGGCACAACACGGCATATTTTTTGGGTGGTATGTATCTTAGGTTCAAACAGAAACAGGAAAACCGCAGAATACACCAAATAAATGGCGCTTGAGTCAAGCTTTCAAGTGATGCCTAAGTGATCAGGATCGGACATGAGCACAGCCTAGTATAGCCGGAAAACTTTAAAATTGAACTTTGAAAATTTTGGTTTTTTGACAATTACTTAAAATTTCAACCTACTAATTGCGCCAATGACTAAGCATTTGTAAAAGGACTTTAGACGTGTCTAGTGGTGTATACCTTATACCTGTGAAATTTCGAATTTTCAAGTTATAGACCTCATTAATATGATCAAATCAGCTTTCTATGGAGAAACGGATTTTCAAGCTCACTAAATCCTATAATATCTACCATCAGTTATCATATTTGACCTTAGATGCATCAGTCACTAGTTGTCAATACTAAGTATCGTAACCAGTAGATATTTTAGGAAATAACGCGACAAAGGCGACCATTTATTATAACGCTTAACGTGTAACCGAGAAACATTAACACCCACGCTCTCTGATACCAAAAGCAGCACGTATTGTGTACATAACTGCCTAAATTCGTGGCGCCAAAGACCATGATAATACAATGTAACTCTTTTTTACATTAAAAATGAACGGGCGAGAAATTAAACAGAGAAAATCGAATGTAGATACCTATGACTGTAAAATATAATAACGTCTTTTTTTAACAAGATGGATGAACTAAAATTGAATTATTCTCACGTTTTTTCGGGACAGAAATAAATTCCCTGAATTTATTCTTATGTTCACAGGGTGAGACAAAAATATGTAAGAATGACATTTACGATTTTTAGTTTCCGGATAAGGCAAAATATTTTCGTTCTTTTGGACCGTTTGAGTGGTGCATTTAATTCCATATTTTAAAATAGGTATATTTAAAAATACAGTTAAATAAAAATACATTTTTGCGCAACGCAATATTTATATCAGCTCTTTTGTGGCTAGAATATTGTATGCGCAACTCATTTTTACGGCGTTTAGCGGTTTTTTATTCTTGTACTTCTTCGTCTTCTCCTTCTACAGCAGGATAAAAATCAATATATCAAACGAATCATAAAGTTTAAAATGACAAATTATTTTACACAAATTGTTAATTTCTAATATATCGAAAGGATTAAAAATATTGCTTGCAGGATAAAATACTTTAAAGGGAAAATACACGCAAGATTTTGATATCACCGAATAGCGCATTAATCTCTTAAAGCTCGTAAGTGCATCTCGTCATCCCGTATAAAGAAGGTCACATTTAATCCTAAGTTTTAATGCCCCCAGGATTTGCTTACTCAGGTCGTCTAAAAGTAATCCCGTTTTTGTTTCTCTAAGGGCCTAGACGAAAGTGTAAAAGATGAAAAGAAAATAATTTGGTTGTCGTTAAAATTTTATCTTCGCCAACCTTCACACTAACGGAGAAGTAAAAAAGCTCGTTCAGACTTTATTTATCACCAGTTTTAATGGGGCCGTGAATGCCATGGTAAAGGGTTAAAAGACTAATTACTTTTTACACGGCATTTTACAGATCATTAAGAAGATATTTTCTGATACTTTTGCAACTTTTTAATAATTTACACGATCAAATCCGATTTAAGTTAACGAGTTTATAAAAGTCTTAATTGAAAGAAAAACATTCGGTACAATGAAGTTAAATTTCTCAAATTAACTTCTTTATACAAATACAAATTTAGTCGTTGTACAGAATGTCCCATCTTTTTAAAAAAGTGTAGTTGTATAAAAAAATAATTCCTAAACAAGTTATACGGCCTTATACAGGGTGTAACGAAAATACAGGTCATAAATTTAATCACATATTCTGGGACCAAAAATAGTTTGATTGAACCTAACTTACCTTAGTACAAATGTGCATATAAAAAAAGTTACAACCCTTTGAAGTTACAAAATGAAAATTCATTTTTTCCAATATATCGAAAACTAAAAACGATTTTTTATTGAAAATGGACATAATATGGCATTCTTATGACAGTAGCGATCTTAAGAAAAAATTATAGTGAAATTTGGACACCCTATAAAAATTTTATGGGGGTTTAGTTCCTTTAAACCCTCCAAACTTTTGTGTACGTTCCAATTAAATTATTATTGAAGTACCATTACTTAAGGTGATACAGTAGCCATCAACAGGTAGCCAAAACGCGATCCAAGATTTTTTCGGGATATTTGGCACACGTATTCGTAATATAATAAAGAATGGCGGTAGAGAGCCCAATTTGAAAAATATATTAATATGTGAAAATTACTCTGTAATTAAATACTATATTAAAAAAACGAGCCTGTACCGCCATTAAGAAGAACAAAAAAAATACACTTTCTTTGAATAAACTTTTTTATCCGATGCCTAGATTTTGTGTCATTTTGGAACTACTAATGAAATAAAAAATTTTAGTAGTTCCAAAATAACACAAAATCTAGGCATCGGATAAAAAAGTTTATTTGAAGAAAGTGTATTTTTTTGTTCTTCTTAATGGCGGTACAGGCTCGTTTTTCTAATATTGTATTTAATTACAGAGTAATTTTCACATATTATTATATTTTTCAAATTGGGCTCTGTACTGCCATTCTTTATTATATTACGAATACGTGTGCCAAATATCTCGAAAAAATATTCAAAATTACAGCCGCAATCTTGGAACGCGTTTTCGCTACCTGTTGATCTCTACTGTTTCCTCTTAAACACATTATTTTTAAAACTTTTTTGGCTCTTAGTACTTTTTCGAAAAGTCAGTTTTTATCGAGATATTTTGAATATTTGTCAAATCCACCACATATTTGTATATGGTTAAGTACGATTATGGAGACTTGGTAATAATATGAAAATTTATGTATGATTTACATTTTTAGGTATATTTTGAACCGTATTAAAAAAAAGCCATATCTCGATAAAAGGTGCCTTCTCGAAAAAATACAACGAGGCAAAAAATTTTAAAAACACTGTGTTTAACTAATGGTACCGCAGAAATATTTAAATTGGAACGTACACAAACATTTGGTAGGTTTAAAATAACAAAACCCACATAAAATTTGTATGTAAACGTATTAAAAAATAAGCCTCAACTCGATAAAAACTGCCTTATCAAAAAAATACTAAGAGGCAAAAAAGTTTTAAGAATATTAGATTTAACTAATAGTACCACAATAATAATTTAATTGAGACGTAAACATAAGTTTGGGGGAGGGTTTAAAGGAACAAAACCCCCATACAATTTTTATGGCGTGCACAAATTTCACTATAATTTTTCTTTAAAATGCTCCTGTCATAAAAATGCCACATATCAATTTTCTATAAAAAATCTCTAATAGTTTTTGATATATTCGAAAAAATCGATTTTCATTTTGTAACTTCAAAGGGCTATAACTTTTTTTATGTGCATATTTGTACTAAGGTAAGTTAGGTTCATTCGAACTATTTTTGTCCCAGAATATGTGACTTAATTTATGACCTGTATTTTTGTTACACCCTGTATATGGCATTTTAACATCCAGTGGTTTATTTTAGTATCTGTTGCAACTGTTGATACTTTTGCAACTTCAAAATCCCATTCAAGTTAATAAGTTTATAAAAGCCTTAATTGAAAGAAAATAAAAACATTATTAAAAAACAAATTTGAAGTTCAATTTCTTAAATTTACATCTTTATACAAATAAAAATTTAATCGTTGTACAGGATGTCCACATATCCTCATTTTAAAAGAAGCTGTAAATTATTTGCAAAAATACTTCCTACAAAAGTTATACTACCTTAACCTTTAACTACCCGCGCATCAAGTTATAACATAACTACACGCGTGGTTTTATACGCCACAAGAAAATACACTTAAAAACAGCGGATTTGTTTTTTTTTTTAATACAATTAGTTGTTTGTTATAAACCTTATTCGGCATCAGTGAATACTTGGAGTTCCTTCTCAGTAAGCCAATTGGGATTTATAACTGGAATCATGGAATAACTGGATTCCATGATAAATAAAATTACTAATAAAAAATTTTTTGAAATGTGATTTTTTACAGGAGAAAAAGTATTGTTTATAAAGGAAAATATATTTTGTGCCATAATGACTAAAAAACAATTGAAATATGTACTCATATTACGACTTATATCAATATAATCGTGGCGTATATTGTCCACCACCGGAACAACAAATAATAAACTGTAAATTACAATCTTCCCAGCTCGCCGATTATAGCGAAACTAAAACCAAATTGTAAAGCACATTCTAGTGATAGGTTAGAGAGATAAACAAGGTAACAATTAAATTTTTAAATATATTTGCAGTAAAATTCTTTTATCTGGCGTACAAAATACGCCAGCGCGTGTAGTTAAAGGTTAAATATAGCATCTCATTACCTACTTGTTTATTTTTACACTTATTTGTTATATACAGTGTGAGTTTTGAGGAACTGTACATAATTTCGTCTCGTACGGAGTCCATTTTTTCTTAATCGTTCTGCTGCTGCTACTAACTCGGTTAGGCTGTGGTCTCCAATAAACGAGGTAAGTTGCATACAGAGTCACGCCTTAGGTCGCGTCTGCGATAATAATGCAACAATGCAATTAATAATCTTATAGCGATACGCTTTAATTACTATTTTTGCTAATTTTAATTTTAATATTTTTTCTCAAACACGAAACAGCGTTAGTCATTCTAATACAAAAATGATAAGAGACAGGGCTTTGCCCTGTCACATCTGTTTTTCGTCTGCGCGGTGCAACAAGCTGCACCCTCATTAATTAAGTATTTTATCAGACAATTATTGTGTCAACAACCCACTATGCATTCGAAATTGTTTTTCTTAAAACTGTAAAAGTAGACGCCAGACCTAGTGATTTATTTGCTCATCTGGCCAGGTCAGGGGAAAAGGAACACAAACATTATTATCGTTTGTGGTTTTTCCACAGTCACTACACAACACGTGAACGGTTCACACACACACACACATCGACTCGACCCTCTCCGAGAGACCTAAACGGAACACATTTTCGTTACAACAATAAAATTACCGTTTGTTTTATTATATTCATTTTTAATTAAATTCCAGCAACACACCCATCGGAATAATCTTATAAACCTATCCCTGAATAAACTTAGCATCAAACTGCTTTACAGGCGGTGGTCACCAATAAACAACGTACTGCCTACACTGTCACGCAGTAGGTTGCGTATGTATGCTTTATACAATAAATAAAGGATACGGTCTCTATTGGATGTCGAACGCAGTATCTATCTGCTATGAGCGACTTCAAATGTTGGAAGCAGCGTCTTTAGTTATTTTCGAGCATTTCGAGCAACACAATTTAAATGCATTCATTTTTCTCGAATCCTGAGAAACCTGTTTTTTTTTATTTAAACGTCGAATGAAATATTACATTATTATCGAGGGCAACAAATGCCTGAAAACTTTTATGTTTATTTTAATAACTTACCTTACAGTGGTGAAAAAAGAAGAGAAAATTTAATGTGGTTTTGAATTTCAAATATTTCATTTAAAAGAATAAGTTACTTCACAAGTTACTGTGCTGTAAGTATCACCGGTTAAAAGGGCTTATTTAAAAAAAATTGTTTTTAAAATAAATCTGTTTTAATTTTTCATTTTGAAAAAAATCTTTTTCTTTTTAATAACTTAAAATTTATTAGTGTGACCAAAAATCACCAAGATTAAAAAAATGTAGTTTTTGCTTTTCTGAATATTTTGGATTTTTTGATATACAGATTTCAGATATACATATTTTTTAAACACTTTAAAAAAGCTGTTATGATTTTAATCAAAAAAGTGCATGATTTTTTGGTTATTTCACATTGAAATAATTCACTTTGAAATTTGACGGATATGAACACCTATATTTTATTAGCTAGAACTTTGTTTCTACTGGGTCTAGAGAGTTACTGCATACATCATTTTTTTAAATGTTTAATTTGCAAAATTTTTGATAAAAATATTTTTTCAATAAAATACTTACTTTTTGAGTTATTTGTCAAAAACCGCACAAAAACGTGTCTTCTTTTTGTTGAAAAATGAAGGTATTTACTCGAAAATAACTCGAAAAGTATTAACTTGGTGAAAAATGCTATAAAAGAAAAGGTGCTTAGAATTCGACGTTTTATCCATTTCCGAACTTATTTTGAACATATATTTATTCACCCCTTATAAGGGGTGACACTCACCCCCGGGAAAAAAGCCCACAGAGGCCCAACATCATTTTTATTCTTTGACATGTTATCTATGTGTTTGCCAAATTTCATGTCAATCCAAGCTGTGCTTTAAAATTTAAAGCAAAAACCGCGATATAATGTATTATAAGTTGCTAATCGTTGCTAAGGGCAACCGACACAATAAATCACATTCGTAACAAAAAATAAATCTCCACTACACTTTAAATATTTTTAATAATTAAATGTAATTTTCGTTTAAGATAATTTTTATTTTAAGATAATATAAGTCTTTCTTTAGTTGATGACTGTGAAATATTTTCTTAATTATTATAAATAAAGTCACTACGATTTAAGAAAACAAAAACAATTATCTCGGCTTCAGTTGGTCGTAGAAAATTTTTATTTTGTTTTGCATCTTAACTTTATCTTCAGCAACAATTGTCTATTGTTGGAAAATTGTCCTGATTACATCCAGTCTATTGGATGGAAAATGTCAGGAGAAGGGATAATGAATGTGAGAGTATGGATTTGAGAGAAAAATAAAGACACTGTGTAATTGATATCGGAAGAGAGCAGTCCAATTTTTTATAAAGTGTAGAATCAGTGTAGAGTGGTGTGATCGGCCTTTGCGAGCAGAACTCATAGGATAAACTCATAGGATGTACAGGGGCGGCTTCAGTTCTAAATGTTTATAACGAAATTTGCCCCCTTATTTTCAATCCAGAAATATGAGGTTGAAAAATGTTACATGCATTTATTTACATCAGAATATCAAAGTATAAGTCTTTAGAAGAAGAGTGGATCTTGGATTAACTCTCTACGTTTTTTTTTTGAAAAAGATATAGCCCTGGACATTTGACCCCTTGAGATAAACAAGTTATAATATCTAAGCAACAAGTTCACCAATTGGGCTCTACAATTTTTTTTATGTTTGGTATTAAAATATCTTAAGCCTTAAAAATACATAAAAGTTATTTTAACAATAAATAATGCAATTGCAAAAACGGCCATTTTGGACTTTTCGCAGGCTGTTTTGCAATAACGTATTAACGAAATTAAGCTTGCCGTAGCTCAAATTGTAGGTTTTTAAATATATAATACAATTTTCTATTTAAAAGTTTTTCTCTAAAATGAGTATCCTAAGCTGCAAAATTAAAAATCTTTAATAATTGCAAATTTAAAAAATTAAAAAGGTCATAAATAAAAACCGCACACTTTTTTTTACATTTTAGTCGAAGCTATTCCTGCCATCATCCTTTACAACACTTGGTAGGTTTCAAAAATTCCTGAATTATATCACGTTTTTTCACCCACATCCTGGGGTAGGAGTAGAATTCTATAACATGATGATAGAAGAGTTGGAGCATCGTCTGCAAAAGTGTGTGGACATAAAAGGCGATAACGTAGAAAAATAACGTAAGTTTTTAGTTTTAAAACTATGTATAATACAAAGCTGTATAACAAAAACAAAACTGTCTATTTTTAAAATACATGAAAACCTTATTCTAGAAATAGCCCTCTTATTTGTGTCCCAACGCAGTAAAATTTAGCGTAGCCAGATACAAAATAAAACGGTTATGCAGACGTTACAATTCCAAATTTTCTACCCTATTTATTTTCAACATTTCAGCTTACTCTTACAATTTCCCTATTTCTCTGATATTTATAAAGCTCCTCTTCCAAGCATCTTCTGCCCTAATGACTTTCAAAGTTTCTGCTGCTATGTGATGTTCACTGATTAATTATTGATTCAGGTAACTAATGTTTTCCGTACCCTTTATCGAAAATGTAAGGGCAGACTTGAAATATATAAGAAATTAATAAACAAAGATACCTACACTGACAGCTTAATTTTGTGTTTACAAAAGACTTGGTGGGTTACAAATGATTTTACTCTTATGAAGATTGTATAAATTTGTTATAGATTAAAAAACAACACAGCTTGATTTTTTAACAACATAAATATTTTTATAAAAAATTTGAGAGTATGTATTTGATATTACGCTTCCTCTGTTTCTCTACGCTAGAGCTCTAAACTGTATTAGAGCAAGTAGGTAATGATGTGTGAATTTTTAATAAAAACTTAACCAGAAAATGGAAGAAATGATACTATTTAGCCTTTAGAGATAAGAACTATTAGAAAAAATGATCCGAGGAACATTTACATATTGATTAAATTACACATCCAAATGACAAAACTTGGTCCCAGTGAATTTTATTTTTCTTGATGCGCCTATCCATAACGAATATTGGCAATCATCAAGACAATATTTATCTGCTTTAGAGAGCTTGAATATTTTAAAACAAAAAAATATTTTTTATAAAAGACAAAAACATGTATCTATTTTTAGTTGAATAAATGTGCTAAGAATTGACAAAAAGTGGGGTTAGCTTGTTTCTGCACTAAACCAACGATATAATGTGCGCATATTTATCGTAGCAGACGCAAAAAATAGAGTAAGGGAATTTTGATCATGTAAAGGATTTTAATTAACCATTTTAATTTGGTTTGTTTGAAGAAATATTATATTTAATTACAAATACTGAATAATATTGGCTCAGCTCAACCTCTATCACCGAAAGTGGATCACCAGATTAAAGATGATAGAACTTATTACCAAATATTAGAGAACAAAGCGTTTATATTAACTCATCAAATTTTATGTGCAATTGTCCAAATTATTGTTTATGATTCGCAATAGTTAACTAAATTAGCAGACCGCACATGTTTTAATAAAATAACCAATTGCGTTAATATGATATACAGAGTGATAAACACATTGTTTAATATCAAATATAGAAATTTAATATTTGAGATTAAACAAATTATGAGCAATGATTATGAGCAAATGTTTAAATGAATCAGTAAATTGAGGTAATAGTCCAAGTAATGAAGCTTAAAATAGGACAAAACCTCGCAATTTTTACAGAATGGATCGATTTTCTTGAAAATTTGAGAATAAGTATTGGATAGTCCGATGATCAAAATCTATATTATGCCAAAAGGCGCTTTTACCATGGGGGTGGTTTCCCCATCTCGGGGCTGGAAATTTGTTATTATCTCTTGATCGCAAGAGTTGATAAAAACATTCATTCTAAACAAAAAACGTTCTATACATTTTTTTTATAAAATTAATAGTTTTCGATTTATTCGCTATCGAAAGTGTTAGTTTTGTATCGAAAAAATCAATGTTTTTAATCAGTTTTCTGCTAATAACTCAAAAAGTTTTCGTTTTATCAAAACAAGTTTGCTTAATAAAAATGTACCTCTTGAACAAATAAACAAAACCGATTTTTTTTAATTTTCTTTAAGACCAACAGTAATCGAGCTATACTTTATTATATCTTAGGTCTTCTTCGTCAAATGCTAAATATTGTAGCTTCAAAGTCAAAAGCCGGGAAAACTATGCATTTTTCAGAATAACCTGTTAAAACTAATTTAAAGTATTTAAAATATCAATCTCCAGAAATAAAAAAAGTTCCTAGCTCAAAAATTAAGTGACTTATAACGAAATAAATGTCAGTTCCTATTTTTTTCATCGAAAAAGTGATGGGAAATAGCCCCCTAATCATCACCCTAATTAAAATTAGTCATTGACCTTATCAGATGTTCTTTATTTATGTATTATTAATAGATTCTAGAAGTTAGATTAGAAGTTAGAAGTTATCTCAGCTTAGAGTAATTAGTTTTTAAAAAAATGGAGTTAAAAGCAAATAACGAATTTTTGTAGTTTGGTAAAAAATGCATTTTTTCTTCAGAATAGATAGATTAGCATCAAAGATACGAAAAAATGTTTAAATACGAAATTGTAGCTTATTTAATTCCCAAGAAAATAGTTTAAAAAATTTGTTCAACGGCAAAAATTAAGCGAGGTATTGACAATTGCCCAATACCAAATATTCAGAATTAATATCCGATATTGAACAGTATAATTTTATCACCCCGTATATCACATCAACCATTTTTTTATTATATTCAAACATGTGCGGGTTATTTAATTTGTTTAATTGTAGCAATTTATAAACAATATTTTGGCAATAATTGACATTAATTTAGCTGACAAACTAAAAACCTTTGTTCTTTTTTCGTGTGGGCTATGACCCAATTCATGTTGCCAACAAGAGAGAATACACTTTAACTTCATTCATTAGAATCAACTCAACCAGGCCAGATGTGCTTTTAGCTTCATTCCTTCATACATTCAACATGTAGCATCAAAGAGTCTTTAACTAAGTAGCGTACAAGCCACATATCAGTACTCAACGTTCTCTCAAGGTAACTACCCTGGTGTCTACCACTATCAATAAAATATCTAAGTGCTATTGGTGTTTCTATTACTGAAGATCATCCTCCACTGAGACCGAAGATTAGACAACAATTAAATCTTGTAATAACATGAAAAAACCACCTTTACCAACCCTTTCAAAGTCACCTCTTTTTGCGACTGAGAATTTTAAAAGAATATAATATTAATAGCCTTATAGATCTTCTAAAAAGGTATAAAATTATTTTTTACGAAACTTTCTAAGATAAAAAATAAAAAAGTTACGGTTAAGAAATCAATGTAGTTTAAAAAAAACTGAGAAATCTAATTGGAAGCATAATAATGTAAGTTAGCGGTGTTTTTAGTCATTGGCCTTATTTATTTTTCTTTATTTATGTATTATTAATAGATTCTAGAAGTTTGATTGACTTATATTGATTAGTATTTAAAATAACTGGAGTTAAGCGAATAACGACAGATTAGCATCATAGAGACACGAAAAATGTTGAAAAATGAAATTGTAGGTTATTTAATTCCCAAGAATGTGGTTTGAAAAACATTTTTTTATGGTAAAAATTGAGTGAATCGTAAATGATTGAATTAAAAAAAACATTGATTTTTCGATATAAAACTAACACTTTCGATAGCGAATAAATCGAAAACTATTAATTTTATCAAAAAAATCTATAAAACATTTTTTGCTTAGAATAAACGACTTCATCAACTTTTGCGGTCAAAATATAATAAAAACCCCAATTTCCACCCACGAGATGGGGTGGCATTCACCCCCATGGTAAAAACGCCTTTCGGCATCATATAGATTTTGATCCTTGGACTATCCACTATTTATTCTCAAAGTTTCAAGCAAATCGATCCACTCTGTAAAAATTGCGAGGTTTCGGTTACTGGACTAGAATCAAATACATTGTATGAAATAAAACAAACCAAATAATGGTCAATATTTACGATTCAAAATTCATGCTTCAAATCTATTGTGGAAATAGGTACAGTAAATCAATATTTTGCAATTAATAAACGTTATATCAATCAGTGGTTGTCATTTTGGATAAATTTTTTTTTCTGTGTGTTTAAAGCCGAGTTTACCAAATTCATTTAGACCACAGTTAAATAAGTATAACATTATGGTTATCCAAATATATGCTTTTTGCATACAAAGTCCATTACTATTCATCAATATGTTGTCAAAATTTATTTTGTCACAATCATAGAACGTTGAGTAATTGTCTGAATAGTTTACGGGTTTATACAGTGTGAAAACACCACTTATAAAATAAGATTGTTTGGGTCCTTATTTTAACAACTTATAAAAAATGCGGAGTCCCGTCAAGTTTTAAGTATAAATCTGCTCTTTTTAAACATACAGTATACAGTCTTATTGACGCTAGTCTAGGATAGTCCACCATTTTTATTTTTGAGAAATCCCTGTATATTTTTATGTTTTTAAAGCTCCTTAACCTTATCTCAAGGACCTTGACAGAAAGGTTGAACGACATCTGAGTCGACAAACGAGATTGTAAAATTATAAAAGCTCTTTACTGGAATCAGAGAGCAATGATAAAGACCAATGGTAATATATCGAGGCCAATTGAAATACAATGAGATGTCAGACAGGGGTGTGTGCTATAACCAATACTGTCTAACATCTACTCTGAGGCAATATTTGCGAACGCTTTATTGCACTTTTTAAAAGGAATCAGGATAAACGGTCAAAGAGTAAATAACATCCGCTATGCAGATGACAGTGTTTGAATGACTGATTCGGATCATAGTCTCCAGATACTGTTAAGTAGAGTTACTAAGAGCTGCGAAAAAATGGGGATGAAGATCAATACTGCGAAAACCAAAGTTATAAATATCAACGAACAAAAATTAACCCTTCCAATATATCTGAACCACCAACAGTTTAAATACGTAAACCAATACAAACATCTTGACTGCTGGTTCCACAATAAACTTGATTATTGTGGAACTTGATTATTGTGTGAAATAGGTCCTTTTCATAGGTTATTCCATATTCGTCTCCAAGTGCAATCTCCGCGGCGGAGGTTGGCAATCATCACAGCTGTTCGGATTTTAGAGTCCACTGATCTGAATGTGTCATTTGAGCCATGATATTTTGCGCCTCCCTATGCTTATCTTTACTAAGATTTTTCCCTGCATGATCAGTTAGAGCAAGTTGTATCTTTCTCCAAGTGTAATAGGTCTGAGATATTCCAATTCTACGTATACGTATTTACGATGTTCATATCTTTATTCATCTCAGAACGTCTTTATTTGTAACGTGTTCTGGGCCTCGATTTTTGAACCTTCACTTCGTTATCGAACGTATTCGCTTCGTATCTGTTTAGTATACGTAGCGCATACGTTCAATAACGAAGCGAAGGGTCAAAAATCGAGGCCCTGTCCACGATATTTTCGGTATTCTTCTATAAATTTAGAACTTGAATGATTTAATGAACTTTGATAGGTAATACCACTGTTTCTTATAATCAAAATAATAAATTCAAAAAGGAATTTATAGGGCTTTTCATCGATTGTCATTTGTTTCGAGCTTCTGTGTTACGTTGTATAATCTGTGTGTATAATATTAATATACAATAATACATTAATATTATATACACAGATTATACAACATATTATAAGAGAAGCTCAAAACAAATGACTGTGAATGAAAAACCTTATTAAAATATCTTATATTTTTTTAATGATGATAAATTGCATTCGTTGTGAAGAATTAATAATAAAAATGAATAAAAAAAAGTTTCCATATAGTTACAACGTACATCTGTTCTTCATACGTCTATAGACATTTCACGACCTTGTCAATGGGTCATTTTTGATGTCTCGTATTTCCTAAACATGTTCTCCGATTTGAGTAATTTTTTAATGACATAGTATTCTTTAACAATATCGCTGTAATAATATTCTTACTAAACAGTTAAATTTTCATTGTATACCGAGTGTGCGACTCAAACTGTGTTTTTTGCCTCACCGGGTGGAATATTCTAGAATTTATAAAATACTGAAATTAAAACCCAACTACAGCCTCATGTTTTCTCAACATTCTGTTTTTTGATTCATTCGCTTATATTAGACCATAAAAAAGTAAGGTAATCTAACGGCTAACCATGATTTCAATCAATACAGGGTGTTTTTAAATAAGTATGACAAACTTTAAAGGGTAATTCCGCATAAAAAAATAATGATATTTTGCTTTATAAACGTATGTCTGCAAATGCTTCCGTTCCGAGATATAGGGTGTTGAAATTTTTGTGACAAACTGACGATTTATTTATTGCTCTTGTATAGTGCAAATCCGCTACTTTTTATAATTTATTTTCATAAACCCACTCTGCATTTAGTAGATTTTCATTTTAGCACATAATTTATTAGTCGGCCCATTTATACTCTCTTTGTCCACCCTGTACAGTGGAACCTCGATAACTCGGATTAATGGGGACCGCGGCCGATCCGGGTTATCGAAAATCCGGGTTAGCCGGAGAATATGGTAAAAATTAATAAAATACGGTATACTTACAGATAACCTCCATTATAATTACAAAAACCTGAAACACATATGCACAGTACACATCTAGATTACGTATAGTTGTATAGAGTGTAGAGTTTTGTTCATTTCTTGGTAAAAAACTCAGTCATACTGTAGAGATCTACCGACACCATATGATGCTGCAATAAATTGATTTTAAAGATTCGCCTTTATCAATCCTACCTAATGTTTCTAGTTTCTTTTCCATTGTCACTACAACATTTTTAGGTTTTTTTACCATTACGTAGACAAAAATCACGCAAACACAATCTGAAGCACGATTACAGAACGGAAGTGATTAATACGACTGTACTACACACACGGTCACAAGGAAAAATGTTGTTATTTAAGAACAGACTAAGCCCATTGTTTTAAAAAAGAATTTTTAAATAGTCACGTCTATTATTTAAACAATGCTAAGACAGTTTGACATAAATAAAGGAAAAGGAATACAGACAGGTGCCTGTTCTTTCCGATAAGCCGAGATGGTCGCTCTGCCGCCGTGTGCATGAATCATTTTTACTATTGTATATGTAGTTCAAATTACACAAATACACATTATCTCTCAAATATTATTTTGCCTACATACATTTTTATTTGATAAAATTGTTAAATTGTTTATTTGTTAAATTTTTGTCTGATGAAAATTGGTCCGGGTTAGCCGGATTTCCGGGTTATCGGGGGCCGACTTATCAGGGTTCCAATGTATTTACATTTTTAATTTTATAATGAAGTTAGTGATGCCCGATTTAAATAACAAAAGTTATTTCCATTACCTCGAATAGTATTTACTGAGAAAATATTATTGTCATTTTCATTTGAAATCGTCTAATTATTTCCAGTAAAAGTAAAGAGTCATTCTTTATAGATATAATTTTCCGAAGCAAAATTATTTATTAAGTCATTAATTTTTTGTAATTTTAAAACGTTCAAAGTTTCGCAGTCTCAATAGGAATTTCTGCTTCGTTAACAGCTAATACTGACCTTCAGTTAATTTCTTTTGCTCTCATAAATACCACGCTGGTCCCTTTCTGGTTCATTTCTATAAACTCTGCCAAGTAGGTAAAATCTAAAAAATACAGACCTAATTGGCACCCAGGAGAAGGTCATAGACCTAGCTTTATTACCCTGTGAAGTTTGTTCCCAGATAAGTTCCTAACCATACGGATCCATGAAAAGGTAGTAGTCCCCCAACCAAACATCCGACGGGTGTTAAATAGTTCCAGAGGCAACCACAAACAGTGCATATATCAAACTACCACCTGACGCCTCTAGAAGAAGATCTTGAGCTATAAAATTTATAGTACTAATCTGTAATATAGTATTAATAATAACCTAGGACAACACTGGAAGCAGCCTTCAAAACACCAGTGAAGTTTTATTTAATAGAATCTTTTACTTGCCTGTAGCAGAGCAGATTTTTTTTGTATAAAGTAACTTCATAAAGACTAAAATGTAGAATGTAGATCCTGAATTCTAACTAATAAAATGAGAAAATAAAGCATGTATACCGAAATTCATTCTTTTCACTGACAGTGTACTAGGTTTAGATCCCGCGTATGAAAAAAAAGTTGATTAATGCAAGCTGAAAATTTGTTAATAGTTTAAGGGTCTCTAGTCGGACAAACTTTGATATATGGGAACACTGGAACAGGGGAAGTTTTAATTGCGCAACAGGTTAAAAATTTGGAACGGTCAGACCACGAAAACGGCACATGTATTTTGTCCGATAGGACAGACTTAAACTCTCCGTACAGAGATTAATCTCTCATGCAAAAATCTGATTGCTATTTATCACCAAATGGGCGTTTTAATGAGTGGAACATGTAGAATATATCAAATGACAGGAATTATGACAGGTGATAAATAGCAGTCTGATTTTTGCATGAGAGTTTAATCTCTGTTCGGAGAGTTTAAGTCTGTTCTGTCGCACAAAATAAATGTGCCGTTTTCGTGGTCTGACCGTTTAAAATTTTTAACCTGTTCCACAATAATTACCGCTTAAAGTTTGCCATACTTATTTAAAAACAGCCTGTATTCCATTTTTAAGGTGGGCGGTTAATTTTTTTCCAGAGTTTATAAATAATATTTTACGACCTTGCCAATTGCATTCATTGTTTAGAATCAAATGAAACTAAACACTTAAAAAAATAAAAAAAATTGTAAAGCCAACATCACGATAACATTCAGAAGATCAAAGAATTTCGTGTGCGTTTTCAACAATGAAAAATTATCAAAAGCAAAATTGATGGGTTTTTGTCTATTTATATTTAATATATTTGTATTGAGATGAAACATGTTTACCACGCTTCAATTCTTGTTTATTTAATTGTTTCTGAAAATGATTTCTCATCACATGTCGGTTTTTAACGTCTCAATCATTATATTGAGAATATAATATTATAAATAGAGAGTTGCTGTGAGAATTTGTAGGTATTGATCTATTTATATTTTATTCAGTTGTATAAAATTTATGTGCATATTTATTAGGTATAAAGTAGACATTTAATGTTATCTTAGTATTTTCAGTCATTACTTTTTTCTAAAATAAATATAAATATTTATAAAATCGAGAAAGATTTACCTGTAATTTACCTGAAATTAATGAACAATATTTAAAATTTTATTTTTAAGTTTAGATTTGTTTAATTTATAAATTTCTCTGAAGGTATTTAGTCTAGGCAAGGCCGCCGAGAGGGCGGTACAGCCGGTACATTTTACCGGGGCCAGGCGATGTAGGGGGCCCGGCGTCGACCAGACCAAAGACGTAATTTTTCCCGTTTTTTTGCTCTTCACTTTATGTTCTTAATACGTTTAATTAATACTCGGCTGTATTTAATATTACCTTTAATTGATTTGATTTGGTGTAAAATTTTAACAGCAATAAATCACAGAAGCTAATGCTACGGTGTAGTCAGATAACTATGGATACGAGGATTAAAAATATATCAGGGCTTCTAGAAGATGTACAAAAAATCACAAATTGATAGTCTTCCATTGTTGAAGAATCTGAATTAGTTACCAGCAATTATTGAATAAATCCAGGATTTACATCAAATATAAAGAAAAACGGCGCAAGAAACCTGTGAGATTTTTTGATGATTGCCTGGGCCTAGTAGTGTAGTGAGGCGACTGATAATTTTGAGCCCAACGCAATATTTCGCTGTGAACTATTTAATATTGCCATATAATAAGCAACTTAACCAGAATATGTAATGCGGCAAATGAAATTCATTCGCTATTTAACATTTTATGAACATTCCGAGATGAAGATGACGAGAATATTAAGAAAAAAATTGAGATATTGCGCGGGTTTTATAAAGAAGACATCAGTGAAGAATTGATAGATGAAATTTTTCATTTGAGAGCAATATACAAGGATAGTATTGGTGAATCTCAACTTTCCTTTTCTTTGCGTGAAATCTTCGCGAAGAAAGTTAGCAATCATCATTGCTATTCTAACTTTTGACACTACAACCCGAAAGAGTTCAGTTGAGTTGCATCCAAACCATTCTCTGAGATTTCTCAGCCAGGACATTTTTCTTCTACCTATGCTGCGCCTTCCTTGAATATTTCCCTTCAATTTCTCCAATAGATTTATTTAATAAAATTAAACATCTCAAATTAGATTCATTATTTCCTAAAGTCGTTATTTCGTTAAGAATATTTTGCACATTGCCGGTGACAGTCGCAAATACGAAAAGATCCTTTAGTTTTCTTTCCCGCATAAAGAATGCTGTGATATATCTACAATGAAACAGGATTGGTTCACTCACCTATCACCTTTGTGCATTGAGAATGATTTGGTGAAATCATGCCAAAATTTATATTTGAAATGTTTCTTATTACATATATTTACTATCTATTATTTTATTCATAGAGATTCTGACCAATGGAAAGCTACGGAAATAAAAATTACAGCGATTATTTCATTCATAGAGATCATGACCAGTAGAAATACAAAGAGCTACAAAAACATTCAGTGATATTAAGGACAATAATTGTTTTACAACTTGTCACGTAGAACAACAAGAAACAGATTTAGCAAATATTCAGGCGAAGATATCAATAAAATATTAGATAAAATGGTTTAAAAAGACAGTTTTATTCATGAAATAATCTTACCGAATTGCTCTCGACCTCGAATTTTCGATTTGTTTTGTCCTCGTGACACTTTGACATAATTTCACTCCCCTTCGGGTCATGAAATTAAAACTGTCAAAGTGTCACTCGGGACACAAATCGATAATTTTAGAACTCTCGTGTAATTACTACTGATAATTTTATTTCTATAAAAGTTAAACAATTTTTTTCACTCTTCATTTTTTGCCGGGGGCCCGCTCGTCACTTCTTGCCGGGGCCCGCTCATTCCTCTCGGCGGCCCTGAGTCTAGGCGCCAAATAGGAGTCGCCGTGACGTTTTTAATTCTCATGGTTTCACCAAAGTTTTTTTTGTGTATTTTTTGCTGCTGATTACAAATTTCGAGGCTGGATTTTGACCCTAGTGGTGGAAAGAAAATTTTTAATTGTTTACAAATTTTTTCTAAGGCTCTAGCGTGTAAACTAAAATATATAACAAAATTTTCACTAGTAATACCACTAGAGATCAAATTATTTCCGGAAATTTTTTTGAGATCATGAATATTTTGAAAATTTCCCGAGTCGTAGACGAGGGAAATTTTCTAAAAATATTCATGATCAAAAAAAAATTTCCGGATATTAATTTGACTTCGCGTGGTATTCGGTAAGAAAATTCCACACCAAATTTGCATTTGAAAATCCAAAGCTGCATGAACAGATTAATAGCGCGCCATAGCTTTGTCAGCAATTATTTAGGCTTTCAAATTCGTAATTTCTACTCATTGTAGTTGCATGGGAATACCATTTCAAGATAGAAAATAGTATATTCTTCAATTTTACATAAGTTTTGAGTAACTACAAGTGATAGAAAATGAATCAAAACTAAATTATGTAAACAAATAAAAACCAGTCTGTCAAAAATGTTCTGTTATTGTAAACGTCAAAAAATTTCCACTATAATTCGCTGTTGGGTACCGCACGAGCAAAAAATTTCCGATAAAATACCTCCGTTGCCATGGTGATCTGTCAAAATAACGTATTTTGATTGGTTCAAAATTACAGGTGTGGAATTTTCAACGAAAACTTTTCATTTATAAATTCGCAAAAGATGTGTGTGTTATTGCGTTGCCGCTCCTGATATATCTAGAGGCCACCTAGAGATGTATTTCTATGTAGTTTTGTCTTCTGAGTCCAAAAACGGCATTTCGCTATCTCTAACCATCTTCGAGATATCCGACCCCAAAGTCGTCATTGTGACGTCACAAGCCTCCCTTATATTGTCATTTTCTTCCGACATAGAAACGTCAACTCTACTTTGTTTTCGTTTGACGCAACTAAACGTCAACATAAAATTGAAATGTCAAATAAACAAATTTTATTTATTTATCTTAATGTAATGTTAAATTACAGTTCACTATTTTCAAGGAAAACTGTTTATTTTGTATTTATTTATTTTTATTAGATATCAAATCTATATTATACGAGGTATATCAAAAAATATGAAGTTCGATCAAGATTAAAGTATCTTGATTTTTCACAATATTGAAAAGTGTTATTATAAAAAGTTGTTTGGAGTTAACAACTACAATATATTCTAATATGCAATTATTACTTGTACGTCCTTCTAAAGATAAAAAAAATATTTGAATTTTTTTTTCAAATTACGGATAACAATATCATTTTCATTCATAACTCTTTTATTATTAATTTTACGAAGAAAAGTTACTCTTCATAAAAAGATCTGCATGGTCCAAAATCTAAGATGCAATCATCATATATCAAATTTTATCAATTTTATTCGAGGTATGCCAAAAAATATGAATTTCGTTCGAGAGTAGAGTACCTTTATAGTTCACATTATTTAAATTAGGATATAATTGCATATTAAAACATAGCATTTAATAATAAACAATTTTTAATAATAGAAATTTTCCATATTATGAATTTAAATACATAAATAAACAAAGTTTTCGTTATGATTTTCAGCTTGTTTTTAAATAAATTTGCTCCTTTATGGGGTCATTACAAGCAACATGAGGAATATTATAAATAACATTTATATTGGATTATTGCACGGATGATTCTGAATGTTAAATATTTAGTTTTTCACCTCTAATTTGATATGTATAAATTTCTCAATATACCCTTCTTAGAAGTTTGTGGAATTCCATCCCCATTCTTTTTAAATTAGTAACATACTGTTCAGATGACCGATGGCACCATGTCACCTTTATTCCTTGAGATATCCTCTAACCACTCACCAATTTTTGTGCAAATCGATATAGGTTCAACGAAATCGGAGGTAATAGCTCATATTCACCTTCAGTGACTGCACTATATATAGTTGTTAAATAAATGTGACAAATAATGCCGGATACTATTTCCATCGCGATGGAAATAGTATCCGGCATTATTTGTCACATTTATTTAACAACTATATATAATAGATAGATTTCCTCTGCTTGGGCTATTGATATTTTGATTGTAAGATGCCGAAAGTGTTATAGGCCTGAATCCCGCGTACCAAAAAAAGTTGATTAATAGCAAGCTGAAAATTTTTTAATAGCTTAACGGTGTCTAGTCGGACAAACTTTGATGTACGGGAACACTGGAACAGGGGAAGTTTTAATTGTAGAACGGTTTAAAAATTTGGAACGTCAGATTACGAAAACGTCCCATGTATTTTGTCAGACAGAACATCTAATTGATTTGTTACCCTTTCATTAAACTCTCATCCAAAAATCAAACTCCTATTACTAACCAACATTATTCCTGTCATTTGACGTGTTCTTCCTGTTCCACTCTTTAAAAGGCCCAGTTGGTGATAAATACCAGTCTGATTTTTGTATGAGAGCTTAATGAAATGGTAACAAATCAAATGGAAGTTCTGTCCGACAAAATACATGGAACGTTTTCGTAGTCTGACGTTCCAAAGGACATCGCACACATCTTATGGAAAATATAATGTCACTCAAATTCAATAAAATTTATACAAATAGATTCGTTTTAAATTAATGGTCAGATCTTGTCATTGCGCCAACTCTTAATTATGATTAATTACGGCGCAAATTGCAATTAAAATTTATCGAAATCACATTTTTGGAGTCAGTAAAACTGTCAGTTACAATTACTATTGCTCTGGGTGCTATTCAAAAGAGCTTAAACCCCGCTGGGCCTAAGCGGATTAGTGAAACTAATCCGCTGATTTATGGAGTACCGACAATTTGGGTATTATAAAATATTTTTTCTCTCTCTAACTTATGTAGGTATCCATTTGATTTCAGATTTATTTATATCAATTTCTGCTCTTATTATTGAAAATATGGAGTTGTTGCAATGATAAGATTTGACCGTTAATTTAAAACGAATCTATTCGTATAAATTTTATTGAATTTGAGTGACATTATATTTTCCATAAGATGTGTGCGATATCCTTTTTAAGCTGTTCCAAAATTAAAACTTCCCGTGTTCCCATAAATCAAAGTTTGTTCGACTAGACACCGTTAAGCTATTAAGAAATTTTCAGATTGCTATTTCATTGACATAATAAAAGCAGACACCGAGCAGTCAGTAGAGATGCTACATACACTTTTGAATAAAATATGGACGGACGAAGAATTGCCAAAGGAGTGGAAAGATGAATTGATTATAAAAATACCCAAAAAAGGAGACCTGAGCAAATGCAACAATTGGCGTGCAATAACACTACTAAGTACCACATCCAAAGTGCTGACCAAAATCATTTTGGAAAGATTGAAGCCGGAACTAGATAAAAAACAGAGAAACAACCAAGCAGGCTTCCGTTCCAACCATTCCACTATTGATCACATTTGCACCCTTAGAAATTATCTTGGAACAAACAAATGAATGGAATAAAGATAGAGATGTGAGTTTTATCGACTTCGAAAGGGCCTTTGACCGTGTAAATAGGGCACAGATGTGGAAAATCCTTAGATTATATGGGATACCACAAAAAATCATAAACTTTATTAAACTATTCTACGAAGGATACAAAGCCAAACTAGAACATTCAGGTGAAGTAACGGAAGACATATCCATAGCAAGTGGAGTCAAACAGGGTTGTGTACTATCCCCTACCCTATTTCTTATTATGATAGATTGGGTAATGAGGAAAGTAATCGACGATCAAACAGGCATCAGGTGGAACCTTTTCAAACAGTTAGAAGATCTCGAATTTGCAGATGACATCTGCCTGATAACTGAACACCGAAATCATATGCAAGCAAAAATTGACAAATTGGCACAGTACTCCGACACGATCGGACTTCGAATAAACACAGAAAAAACTAAACTTCTAAAAAATAATAACCATCCAAATAATAAAATAATGATAAACGGTAAAGAAGTAGAAGAGGTAGACAAGTTCACATGTCTGGGAGCGGGGGGTGTAAAAAGGATATACAGACGATAATAACAAAGGCGCAACACGAATTCAACGCTTTAAATAGAATTTGGCAAACAAACGAAATATCGGAAACAACAAAAATTAAAACCTTTAACAGTTGCATTAAAAGTATACTGCTCTATGGAGCAGAAACATGGAAATATGACGAAAATACAACTAAAAAACTGCAAACATTTGTAAACAGATCTCTAAGAAAAATCCTGAAAATATACTGGCCAAACAAAATAACTAATACAGAACTATGGGAAAGGACAAAGCAAACTAACGTATCTACTACAGTCAAGGAAGAAAAATGGAAATGGATCGGCCACACTTTAAGGAAAGACCAAAGCAGCATAGCAAGACAAGCACTTGAATACCAACCAGAGGGGAAAAGAAAGAGGGGCAGACCAGACAACAGCTGGAAAAGAACAAGAACGAGAGAACACGAAAAAATTGGACTAAGATGGGGCGAAGTCAAAAAGAGAGCAAAAGATAGAAGGGAGTGGAGGGAATTAGTTCACAATTTATCCAGAGAATAAAAACAAAAGAAGATGCGCTGTCCCGGCCAGACAGCAATCTTACACTTTTGGCCAAGAAACGCATAAGCGCCCAATACTCCACAAGGAGGGATGGAACGAGAGAGAGATGTGAATTGCAGAATGAGCGAAGCGAGTCTTTCACAGGAAACTTTCACATACGTGCCTTAAAATTGTACTTTTAACATTTGTATCATAAATAGGTAACTATTCTTATAATTTTTGTGTATTTGGACTTGTCTACCTCGGGAATAAGATAATAAGTAATAATATTTAAAGTATTTTACAATTCACTTCGTCTGTTTGTCAATATGTCTGAGAAATCTTGTAGCCCGGATAAACAAAAGGGTATAACTCACTGGTAGAGCGTTGGACTGGAGATCAAGAGGACCCCGGTTCGAATCCTGGTGTTTTCTAATCTTTTTTAATTTTTGGTATTGTTTTAATAAAAAATTTTTGGAAAGTAGTAAGTAAAAATTAATTTAATCTTTAAATAAAATACAAAGAAACTGTCCGAAAGTATATTTATTTCATTGAAATCGTATTTAGAAGTATAACTTTTTACGTGCGTACAAAGTACACACACATTCTTTTTTTTTTGGTACGCGGGATCCAGGTCTATTACATATTATTTTTGTTTGGAGTAACAAGTAGTGTGATAACAGGTCCGTGTGAGAGATCAATCCATCTTTTTGTAGATTGTAGTATCTAACTCTGAACTTTTACTTCTTCTCCACCATCTTTAAAATCTCGTTTTCGTCACCCATGATTTTTTTATTCATTTTAAGGTATTGGATAATTCACTATAGAATACTTCAATTATAATATCATCTGGTTTTTCAGCTGTAATGGTATATACCTGAATAATGTTGGTGGTAATTAGGTACGTAATAAGTTTAAGGATGTGTTTTTTTCCGATGTGGGTACAAAGATTTTAACATGTCTGGCGGTTTCTTGATTGATTAATTTAAGATTATACGTACTTTATTATGGCGTCTTTTGTTGGGGTTACCTGAATAATATCTAATTTCACATTGCCCTTCTTCTTCTTAACGTGCCCTATCAAGTCCCCTTGACGTTGGCGATTAACATGGCGAAACTGTCTCTGTCTCGAGCTATTCTAAATAGGTGTTTTGCTTTCTTTATTCCTGTCCACTCCAGGATATTCTTTAACCAAGAGGCCTGCTTTCTACCAATTCGTCTGCGTCCTTCGATTTTACCCATCATAATTAGTTGAAGAATATTATACCGGTGTCCCCTTACTACGTGTCCAAAATAGGCCATCTTTCTATATTTGATGTTTTCAAGCAGCTCGCGGGTAGCATTTGCTCTCTTAAGGACTGCTACATTTGTCAGCATAGCCGTCCATGGTATTTTCAGTATACATCAGTGCAGACACATTTCAAAGGCCTCCAAACGGTTAATGGTGGATATTTTTAATGTCTATGCTTCGACATCATACAAGAGGACTGACCAAATGTAGCATTTCTTCATGCGCTTTCGAAGCTGAAGTTGCAAGGTATCATTACAGAAGAATGACCTCATTTTTAAAAAATGTCGTGCGGGCTATCTCGATTCTACATTTTATCTCTTTATCTGGATCTAGTTGTTCAGTAATATGGCAACCAAGATATTTAAAACTGGGTACTCTTTGAATTATATGACTATCAACATATAACCGTGAATCTTGATGGGCCAAACGGCTAAATACCATGTATTTTGTTTTTGAACAGTTTATATTTAGGCCAAACTCTCTTCCCACTGTGTCAATGGCATTTAAAAGGTGTTGTAATCCATTCATATCATCACTTAAAATAACTGTATCGTCTGCATATCTGATTGTATTTATCAGAATTCCATTAACTTTCACACACCATTCCAAATTATGCAGCGTTTCCTTAAATATTCTATTTGAATATAAATTGAATAACAGTGGGGACAGTATACAACCCTGTCTGACACCTCTTTGTATTTGCACATTGCCCAGAGTTTTCAAATCTCATTTTCCTTGTTTCCACTGTATTCATTGATAGCGGATCCATCTCCTGGATTGCATTATGTTATTAAAGTGTTAAGAAATATAAGAGGAATTTCTCTCAGAGATATGTAGACTAAATAAAAGGGATATATTAAGAGAAACTGGAGTTCAGGATGTGGTGAGATGGACACAAATATGACGCCACAAATGTCGACTGGTACGATAATGTTGAGAGAATGGACCCAGGACAAATCACAAAATAGACAAAAAACATAATCCCAACTCCAAAAGACCACCAAGAAGGCCCCGAAAAGGTGGTATGATAGCTGAACATAAACATCACAAGATCTTGGATAATCAAATAAACAGTCCTACAAGAAAAAGAACAATAAGAAGAAGCAGAAGAAATAGAAAAAGAAGACGACGAAAAGAAGAAGAATATAAATAAAAAGAAGTAGATGTTTAATGAAATATGAACATATTCGTTTCTGGTATATAGTTATGTTCAGTTTTCCAAACAAGATGTTTTATTGAAAAACACTCAACAAAAAATGTTTTCATTGTCTACCAATAAAACTATGTAAACCCTTTAATAAGTGACAAAAGTAGAATTATTCTTACTGATTTAACTTTGTTCTTAAGCAAAGTCAACTATACAGGGTGTTAGTAAATAAGTATGAAAAATTTTAAGGGCTAATTCTACATGAAAAATTAATGCCCGTTTGCTCTATAAACATATGTCCGCAAATGCTTAGTTTCCGAGATACAAGGTGTTGAAATTTATATTTCAAATTGCCAATTTATTTATTGCTCTAAGACCAGTTGAGATATGAAAATGAAATTTGGTGAGTTTTAGAAGGTAGTTATTACACATTTTTTGACATACAATTAAGAATTTTGTATTCATCATTGGCGCGCCTATGGGTAATGGTCTGAATTTTTTAAAGAAAAAAATAGTACGTCACTGAGATATTTTGAATTAAAAATTATTTTTAAATTCCACGTCTAATTTACGATAAAAGACCTTCCTTGCCTTTTTTTCATATGGTGCACCGTTTTTATGCAGAAAAATAAAACATCTTGACGCGTATTTTTCATTTTTTTTAATACATTATCAAGAAATATCCAATATACCTAATAATACTAAACTGGAACAATAACAGAAAATATTACTAATAAGATTTTAACTAGGCGCAGAGCTACAACAAATGTTAAAAATCACCTCCTTTAGAGGTTATAGAAGAATTTTATATTCATTATTGGCGCGCGTACGGGTAATGGTGTGAATTTTTTGAAGAAAAAAATAGTACGCCACTGAGATATGTCAAACTAAAACTCATTTTTGAATTCCTCGTTCTATATATGACAAAAACTCTTTTGTCCCTTTTTTTCATGCCTCAAATACTTTGTAAGCGTTAAAATGTTTTATTTTTTTGTTTAAAAACGGCGCCTGGTATGAAAAAAAGGCAAGGAAGATTTTTTGTTGTAAATAGAACGAGAAATTCAAAAATGATTTTTAGTTTGACATATCTCAGTGGCGTACTATTTTTTCTTAAAAAAATTCAGACCATTACCCGTACGCGCGCCAATGATGAATATAAAATTCTTCTGTTACCTGTAAAGGAGATAATTTTAAACATTTTTTGCAGCTTTGCACCTAATTGAAATCTTATTAGTAATATTTTCTGTTATTGTTCTAGTTTAGTATTATTATATTGGATAGTTCTTGATGATGTATTAAGAAATGAAAAATACGCGCCAAGATGTTTTATTTTTCTGCATAAAAACGGTGCATCACATGAAAAAAGGCAAGAAAGGTTTTTATCAAAAATTAAACGTGGACTTAAAAATAATTTTTAATTTGAAAAATCTCAATGGTGTACTATTTTTTTCTTTAAAAAATTCAGTAATTTAAATTCAAAAATTCAATACAAAATTCTTAGTTGTATGTCAAAAAATGCGCAATAACTACCTCGTAAAACTCACCAAATTTTATTTTCATAGCTGAACTGGTCTTAGAGCAATAAATAAATTGGCAGTTTAAAATAAAAATTTCAACACCCCGTATCTCGCAAACGAAGCATTTGCGGACATATGTTTATAAAACAAATCGGCATTATTTTTCATCTAGAATTAGCCCTTAAGATTTTTCATACTTATTTATTAACACCCTGTATAATTCAATATGGGAGATACCTTTTTATTTATATATTAATTTCCTGCTAATTCAAAGTTAGTACTGGTGTATATTCCTGCTTACAGCAATTATAAAATCAATTGAATTCATCCACCTAATCCGTTTAAATTGGCAGTAAAGGGTTTATTTGAACTACTATTTCAATTGAGGTAATCCACAAATTCATTTCAGTTTCATTCATTTTCAATAACGTAAATGGCTATTATTTATTCTCTTTAAAATCATTATCATGATGTCGTTTACCATAGAGAACTAATTTATTTCAAACATACGTAATTTCGAGTAGTTTTGAAAAATTTAAAGGCGGAAAGAAAGATTGCACTATTACCGAAGGCTGAAAGTCCCTTAGAAGAACCAAAACGTTTCTTTTGAACGAGATATTTATTTTTTTTTTTCACCCCTTTAACATTTTAAAATAAACTATAGAAATTTTCAGGGACTTTCGGCCTTTGGTAATAATGCAATCTTTCATTCTGCGTTTAAATTTTTCAAAAATACTTAACAATTACCTCAGGAGTCGTTTTTAATTTCTGTATTCTTTTTTAATTAAAATACAAGCAATCAATTCTTGTTATTTATTTATAGTTAACAACAGTCTTTTAATAATGTAATAATAAATCACTACACATAAACCAGTTATTTATAGAATAATTTTATTACTTCTATCCAATTTATGTTGGAAAATTCTTAAGGATTTTATTGATTAATGTTCTATAACAATGTTAAAAATAGGTACACACTTTATAAATTTTTAATCAAATGAACTATCAGACATAATACGTTCGACTTTAATATGTGTTTACGTATACTCCTATACCTATTTTTAATTTTTTTAATACCTATACATATCTTAAATTTTAAAATTAATTGGATTCAAATCGCTGTTTATAAAAGTTGTGTATGGTTCGTACAGTATAAATCCTGATGCACGTCATTCGCGTCATAGCAAGTGACATCACATGATACCAACACAAAATATTTGAGTCGTAAGTCTGTTCCTTCTTAGAGTATTTTAGCAAAATACACTGGAATTACAGCTATTATGGTTCATTTTTTAACAGGAGGAGTAAACTTACGCGACAGATTCACACCCAATAATGTCACTAAAAAGATAACCAGATTCATCTTCCTTTTTGTTTGATCATGTCGGTCTTGGATGGTAATCCATAAATATTATATTATATGTACAGTGGAACCTCGATAAGTCGGCCCCCGATAACCCGGAAGTCCGGCTAACCCGGACCGATTTTCATCAGACAAACATTTCAACAATAAAAATGTATGTATTATGTTAAAACATTTTATCTGTAGCCTCTTCTGGAATGTCTTAAAAATATCGAGTTTCATTGATAAAACTTCGCTTCGACCATAATATAATATTTGAGAGATAATGGGTATTTGTGTAATTTGAACTATCATCATCATCATCATGGTGCTACAGCCCTTAGAGGGCCTCGACCTTCTCAAGCTTTCTACGCCATTCTGTTCTGTCCCTTGCTTGCATTTTCCAGTTGCCGACTCCGATCTTCTCGGCATCTTGTGTTACCTAGTCCATCCACCTCAGCTTTGGTCTACCCCGTCTTCTCATTCCCACGGGTTGCGCTGTTAGAATCTTTTTTATCATGTTCGATTCAGGGGCCCGGGCTACATGTCCTGCCCACTGCAGGCGGTTTCGCTTATTTATAGTGATAATATCTTCTCCATCAAACGAATGCTTGTAGATATTCTGCAGTTCAAAGTTATATCTACGCCTCCATATTCCGTTCTCACAGACCGCTACGAATATCTTACGTAGCACCTTTGTTTCAAAAATCAATAGAGCGGATTCATCTGTTTTAGTTAGCGTCCATGCCTCTGATCCATATGTGAGAACGGGGACTATCAATGATCTATACAGCTTTATACGAGTTTTTTGAGACAGACGTTTGTTAGCTAAGTACTTTGATAGACTATGATAACACATGTTTGCAATTATTATTCGTCTTTTTATTTCCCCTGATGTGTTATTATTGGGGTTAACCGATGTCCCTAGATATATGAACTCTTTGACCGCTTAGAAGTTTTGGTCATTGATGATTAGATCTGCGTCAACATTTCCAGCTCTTGTGTTTGTGTTAGTCGCCATGTATTTGAACTATACGATAGTAAGAGCAAGGACACACCAGGCGGTGCGCGTCGAATCGACGTCGAGGCAGCGTAAAACACATGGCGCGGTATAACAGCGGCAGCTATGCTACGATTTAAAGTATTTGTATTTCGTTGTTGCCAAATTTAGTCGCGTGTTGGCTGCTGTACGATACGATGTCTGAAAGCTATGACGATTTGTCTTTTGTAATAAATACAAGTTTATTTTATCTTAGATTAAAGAAAAAAAGAAACGCAGATATTGGATACATCCGATCATAAAGGAACGAAATTTTTAAGGGATTTTTTACACATTATATTAACGAAATTAATATAATAAAGGCCCAGAGATATTTTTTAATTTTACACGAATGTCTAAATAATCTTTTCAGGAGTATTAGTGAGTATTAAAAAGCCATGTTCAAGAAATAATACCGTTAAGAGGGAAAGCATATCACTTAATAAAAACTATTTATAACGCTAAGAGGCATTCCATTCTATGGTACGCCACTGAGCAAATACAGGTGTTAAATTGATTAAAAAAATTATTCAAATTAAAGCCAAAGTACGTATCAAGAAAGACGAAAACCAGAATATACAAAACCGTAATAAGAGCAACAGCCACCTACGGATGTGAGACATGGGTGCTAAATAAAACAGAAAAAAAAAAGATATAGAGTTGAGAACGGAACGTTCTAAGAGCTATTTTCAGGAGAAAGAATACAGATACAGAAGACGGCTGGCATAGAAGCACCAATCAAGAATTAAGGATGCTTTACAAGGAACCAAGTGTAACAAGATACACAAAGTCATAAAGAATCAGGTGGGCAGGTCATGTCGAGGGGATGGATAAAGGAAGAATGCCAAAGATGGTACTGCACAGAAGACCAGTTGGGACTAGGAGACGAGGTAGACCAAGAAAAAGACGGCAAGAAAGTTTCAGGAAGGTGTAGTATCGATGGAAATTACACACTGGAAAGAGGAGGTGAAAAATAGGATATAGTGGAGAACCATAGTTCAGCAATTTTTACATAGACATCAAATAAAATTATATATAAATTATTAGCATAAACTGTATTATCTAAAAGTGTAAATACAAGGCCTGTAGAGCATAATAAATAAAATAATAAATAAATAAATAAAATAATAAATAAGATTTTTCTATTATTTTGTTTGAATATTCATCAATGCGCATATCCCAAATAGCTGGTCTCATCTGAATTTCATTAATTAATTTTTCTACATGTGTATTTCCCATCATAAAAACACGATCTGACAACACTCACTACAGAATTCGCTAGAAAACAGCTGAAACGTCTATGTTGCACCACGCGCATTTATGATATGCCGTCGAAGTCATAAAACCGATTGGCGGTGGATGGGTTCCAGGATATGTCGCCAGAAAGCCGCTGCATCGAAAATTTTAAGAGCGTCTGGTGTGTGTTACTGCATCAAATTATAGTAAGGGATGCGTCGCTATCGACATCTCAGCGGGGGTTCAGTCGACGTACGCCGCCCCGTCTGTGTTACCTCTAAAAATGACTCATGGCGCACGGCGACGGCGGCAGAGCGATGTTAATTATCTGGGGCTATCGCAAACAACAGGCACCTGTTATTCCTTTATTTATTTCCAACTGTCTTTTAAAAAATTATTTTTTAAACAATGGTCTTTTAAACAATGAAAGAGCCACTGTTCTTAAATAACATAACATTGTTCCGATGGCAGACGAAATTGACACAACCGAAACTGACTGAATTTTTTTACCTAGAAATGAACAATAATCTATACTGTCTATAGTCTATACTCTATACTCTATACTATTGTCCTTTTCATGATCATTTTTCAGTGCGTAACAAATTATAGGAAAAAGGGTAAGTCCGTGATAATACACATTTATGACATTTATTTTAACATGACATTTTAGTTAAATCTGACAGTTGTCACATTTTATATTCAATTTGGAATAAAAACAAATCAAATGTGTTTCTTGCATTTATAAAATGGTATTTTCTTTGATTTATATAGTCTTATAAATTATACAGATTAAATTTGTAATATTAATATCTAATTAAAAAAAATTATTTTTTTATTATGGCGCCATCTATCGACAACTAGAATAACTAGAATAAATGTTATAAAAATGTCGCCGACGAAATGTAATCACCGACGTGCCTTTTTTTCTGTCACATACAATTTAATGCGTTAGAAAGAAATCGAAAAACTGTGACGCACTGAAAGATGATCATGAGAAATACTGTATATTCTATACAACTATAGGTAAGTTAGATGTGTACTGTGCATATATATTTCATGTTATTTTAATTATAACGGACTTTATCTATAAGTATATCCTGTTTTATTAATTTTTACCATGCTCTCCTGCTAACCCGGATTTTCGATAACCCGGATCGGCCGCGGTTCCGATTAATCCGAGTTATCGAGGTTCCACTGTACATGATTATACTACTACGTCGCTAAAAAGTTCTAAAAACAACTGTTTTTTTAAGTAGAAGCAAACTAAAATTCTAAAAATTAAATAAATATTCTACGGCGGAAAAACAGGAACTCGTAAATGGCAAGATGATAATTTTACAGGAAACCAAAAAAACCGAATCATTTTTCATTTAGGGTGTATTTTATTATCCCAAGTAGCACCGAACGGGTTTATTAAGTCTTTTAAGGATGCTTTAAAACTGCAAAATAAAGCAAAAATTAAAACCATTTGGTTTTTAAGTAAACTTTAAGGTTGCAATAAAACCGCTTTCAGCATAAAAGGGCCCACTCTGAAAGGTGTCAATAAATCCAAAATAAAAACCTTCTTAAAATTTTGTTTTCTTAAGCAACTGGTTTTAAAGCTGCTGTGAAGGCTCTTTTAAAACCATGTTAAAAGACACTTTAAGTGCAGGCAGTTTTTTAGCAAACTTAAAAAGGTTTCTTAAATGGAGACTTTTAAAGACAATTTATCATTATTAAATGATGCTTTAAACCCATATACTCCATATAGGCCAACAACTTTTTACATGTGTTATGACAGGTAGATACGTATTTGTAACCATAAAATAATAAAAAGTACTTGGTTATTTCGGACTGTCAAGGTAGAAAAACACTTGCGCACCCAACTTTATTGATAACGTTAACGAAAATAGGTCTAAATAACTCACGAGCCCTAAAATTTCTGCATTTTGGTGCTTAAAAAATAAAAATAATAAGAAAATTTAAATCCGAAAAATATTAATTTGAAAGAAAAATAATTTAATCTACAATTTTAATGTTTTTATGTTAAAATAAATCGAATTTGTGTCTTTAAGACGCTTATTTATAATTTTAATGTATGCCTTATATTGTAATCTATCATGGCTTTCAGCATCTCCAGAAAGCAATATGGCCGAAAGCCGAATAAAACTATTTGGTCTATCGACAGAGAATTATTCAGAGCAAATGGATTTATTTCATACCTTTCTAAGGGCATATATCCTATATAAAAGCAAGGTTGCCTTGGAATTAAAACTGTTTAGTTTTAATGCTGCTGTTAATAATGCCACTCGGTTTTAATAAGAATCTAACCTAAAATTGAGGCGTCATAGTGCTGTGTGTGTTTTATTTTTCTTTTAAAGCGACCAGTTCGTTTATATTTTAAGTACTTGCGACTTATTTCTTCCGTACTAACTGTACTTTCACTTTTTACAACACACTACACCACTGTTTCGCTCTAAAACAAATGGCCGACCATTTTGGACATGAAAGAAAGGGGATGATTCTAGTTTTATTGTTTCTAATAAGAAGCATAGTTTAGTATTTACGATAAACAAATTGATTCAGTTAAGAGCGTTTGGTTTTAATATAGCCTACTAATTGCTTTTAAGAAAGCAACTAAAAAAATAGTTTTAAGGCATATGTTTTACTGGCATAATAGTCTTGAGATCAAGTAGTTTTAATAATAAATTTTATAAGTCATATTAGGAGAATCTTTAAAACTGCAATAAAACTAAAAGGTAACAAACTAGAATCTAATAAAACCAAACAGCTCGGAGTTCTTTATAAAACTGATTAGTTTTAAAGTGAACTGTGAATAAACCATTTTAAAACTGCAATAAGACAAATTATCTATTAAAATTAGTCTTATTTGATACTCTTATTAGTCTTCTTTGATACTCTTATAGGTACATAGATACTTTAAAACTAGTGATAAATGCTTAACAGTTTTAAAGTTCTGGCAGTATATCTACAAGGTAACTTTAAACAATTATCTTCTTATTTACCACAATAAATCTTTTATAAACCTTAAATAAAACTAAAATGTTTTTATTGTGCTACTTGGGATGTTTAGTAGTACCGTTTTCTATAATTTAAAGCCTTCCGGAAATTTTGCCAGCTTTAATCGCTGGTTAATAGATGCCGATACCCATATTCTGAAGCGAAAACCGAAATATGCTTTTTCTCATTAGGATCTTTCAGTGAGTCACAGTTTTTCGATTTCTTTCTTACGCATTAAATTGTATGTGACAGAAAAAAGGCATGTCGGTGATTACATTTCGTCGGTGACATTTATACCATTTATTCTAATTGTCAATAGATGGCGCTATAATCGAAAAAAATTATTTACTAATTATATAATTTATATACGAAAATATAATCTGTACAATTTATAAAACTATACAAATCAAAGAAAATACCATTTTATAAATGCAATAAACACAATTCATTTGTTTTTTGCCAAATTGCAAATAAAATGTGACAACTGTCAGATTTAACTAAAATGTCATGTTAGAATAAATGTCATAAATGTGTATTATTACCTTACCTTACGAGGGACTTACCTTTTTTTCTATTATTTGTGACGAACTGAAAAATGCTCATGAAAAGAAGCATAACTTATTATACAGTGCGTCCATAAAGTAACGCATAAATTCATTATTTCGTAAACCAGCGACATTAATGGAAAATCCCGAAAGAGGTCGATTTTTATTTTTAGATTCATTTTTTTTTGGCATATTTATCATACTAGTGACGTCATTCATCTGGACGCGATGAAGTAATCGATGATTTTTTAAATGAGAATAGGGGTCATGTGACAGCTCATTTGAAAGGGTATTCAATTCTCTATTCAGTAATATGAACATAAACGTAATTATTTATACAAGGTGCTACAAAAAACATTTTTTTTTAATTAAAATAATTGAGACAAAAAGAAGAAGGTATGTAATTTATTTAATTCAAAATACGTTTTACTGCTGCCAGAAAACAGGAAAAAAATGTTTATTTGAGAAATAAATATTGTTTTTTGCTTAAATTCAATGTTAAAGCTGCCACCCACATGTCGCTTGGTAGTTTGAACATTTGTTGAAGCGAAAATCAATGTTTATTTGTCAAATAAGATTTTTTTCTGTTTACTGACAGTAGTATAATGTATTTTGAATTAAATAATTACATTATATTCTTCTTTTTGTCTCACTTATTTTAATTAAAAAAATGTTTTTTGAACACACTGTATAAATAATTATGTTAATGTTTATATTATTGGATAGAGAATTGAATACTCTTTCAAATGGGCTATCAAATGACTCCTATTCTCGATTAAAAAAATTATCGATTACGTCATTACGCCCAGAGGGGTGACCTCACTAGTATGATATATATGCCAAAAAATCGTAATTTAAAAAAAATCGACCTGTTCCGGGAATTTTTCTTAAAGTGACCGGTTTACGAAATAACGAATTTATGCGTTACTTTATGGACGCACTGTATACAAATTTGTCAGTTACGAGGTCCTGCCTTTCCGCCGTCGGCAGATTACAGATGGCGGAAAATACAAAAAAAAAGCCGATATAACTTAATTAACCTATGCATTTTAAATGTCATTAGTCTCAAACTTTCATAAATGTTAGTAGTGACAAATTTTTAATTCAGTGGAGTAAACTTGCCTGTGGTTGGACCAATTACAAACAAATATTATGGCGAATTACTCCCTCCTTTTTAAACAACGAGGTATAGACATATTTTATTACACACACGTAGAAATAATACTTGAAGATCTCTATCAATGTCAACTTAAAGAAATACACTTTAACTTGTTTCATTTAATTTGTATAAGTGGAATATATACGCCAAGGAAATAAGGCAAAAATATATCATGTTCGGGACACTTGAGCAGCCAGGTTGCAAATGGGTTTTTTGGGTACTATATATATCTAATACATTATAAATACAAAAATGCCCGTCACAGTTCGGACGAGAATATTAGTTATTAACAAATAAGGATCAAAAATGGCAGTTTTTTAGTTTAAATTGCTAGAGGTAAAAATAGGGTAATTAAATATCTTCTTTCTACAACCGTGTTAAAAATGCAATTTTTAGCACTCCATACGAGCGTTAAAAATGCGGCACTAGTGCGTTAAAAAATTTTTAAGGCACTGCAGTTCTAATTGAACGTATAGGCAATTTTGATGTAATGTCAAAAAAATATAAAAATGGAATGTCAGTCAAGTTCAAGTAAAAGTTTTTGTAGATATTGTCCTGTAATTACGTTTGTAGAAAAAATATTGTATGATATGCGTGTTAAAAAGTACATTTTTAAGGCACTCATATGAATTGCAGAACTCGCTATCGCTCATTCTGCAAACTTTCACATGCGTGTCTTAAACGTGTACTTTTAACACTTATTATTTCATAAATAGTATTTCATAAATAGCTATTAGCAGATGAGCAAAGGTTTAAAATTGCAGTTTTTTAATTTTAATCCGATCCTTTTTTGCTTCGGAATTCTCAAAATAAAATTAAAATTTCTAAAATAAAAAAATTACTATAACTTTTGCGAAAATAACCTTAAGACTTTCATATTGCACGAAAAGTTGAGTCAAAGAGTCCATATAATGCACAAAAAATTTTAAGACGATTCGCCAATTAGTTTAAATATTATTCAATTTTTTTATCACAAAGAGATTTTTTTCGCTATATTTCGCTTAAATAATAACTCTTTGATAAGTGTTGGCGATACAGTTTTTTTGTATATGCGTTTCCGCGAAGATTATAACTCCCAAAATATTTATAACGAAAAGATTTAGTTCATAATAGATGCCGGCGAAAACAATTATTTCCCTTTCTGTTTTTGTTTCTGCCGACGAAACAATTATTTCTGAGAACTTTTTAGTAATTATAATTTTCGTGGACCCACAAACAGAAATGATGTTTTTTGCTGATACTCCTCAAAAAATAAATTTTTTCGTTAACACTTTATTAGGGATCATAATTTTCACAATCATATAATCGAAAATAATATTTTTCGAGGCGTTCATTGAAAGTTCTATTTTTAACGGCATTTTTCGGAGTTATACTTTTCGTATTCGGCGGCGATATACAGAAACTGCATTTTTCGCGCAAACATTTATAATAATTGAATTGAAAAAGTTAATTTTTTTATTCAGAATTCTAAATAGGCATGGATCCCGCGTACCAAAATAGTTTATTAATAGCAAATTTGTTAATAGGTTAGCAGTGTCTAGGCGGACAAATTTTAATGTATGGGAACACTGGAACAGGGGAAGTTTTAATTGTGGAACGTGATTTATTTGTGGAACTTGCCATCATGAAAAGTTTATGATTGTGAAAACTAGCAGGTTGTTTTTAAGTTTATTCAATAGCAAACTATATACAGTGATGAGCGTGGTAATAACCGGCAAAATAACGCAAAAGATGGAAAACATAATACATTGCGAAACAAAAAGGGATGAAACTAGTAAAGGTGGAAATGATCGTTATAAACGTACAAATTAACATTACATTACATAGTTTCCCAACTTTAGACGTATCAGAAGAGTATGACAACTGTCACTGTGACAGTAGAATTTTATAAAATATTCCTGTCACAGACGTCTAAAGGTGGGAAACTCTGTAATATAATGTAAATTTATACGTTTATAACGATCATTTCCACCTCCACTAGTCTCATTACGTTTTGTTTCGCAATGTATTATATTTTCCATCTTTTGCGTTATTTTGCCGGTTATTAGCGCGCTTATCACTGTATAATATATAAAAATTGTTTGTCCGACAAATATGTTGGGCATTTTAATAAGTCCGACACGTAGAACATGTCAAACAATAGAAATTTTGTTGGTGATAAATAGCAGTCTGCTATCAGAGGTAACAAGAGGTAACAAAGCGTTTGGAAGATCTGTCCGCCAAAATACATTTTCGTTTTCATAGTCTGAAGTTCGAAACCTGTAACTTGTTCCACGATTAAAACTTCCCTTGTTCCAGTGTTCCCGTACATCAAAGTTTGTCCAATTAGACACAGTTAAGCTATTAACAAATTTTCAGCTTGCTATTACAAAACTTTTTTTTTGTACGCGGGACCCAGGCCTATAAGTATTATCAAAATACATTAATCCCTAACAGCATTCGTAAATAAATAATTGTATTAAAAAAATCTAACGAACACGTAGATATTTTTAATTCAAAAATGGTTTTACGATTCTACAGCCGTACGACCCTACTTCTTTACACAATTTCCCTGATGTGCCTGTGTTGACATTATTTGGGCTTGTTACTTGTCTTCTGAGCGTAAATAAGAGCGCACATCGCTAAACATACCCGGCCGTAAATAACGTAAATTTACGTCGGGCCCTGATTGATGATTTTTTGTCGACGAGAACTTCTTCTTTCTTGGGGGTTTTTACATTAATTTATAAAGAGCACGGCGAAAAAATTGTAAATGAAGGGAAAATTTAATTTAGGAAATACGGCTTAAGGTAATATTTGTTTTTACTAAGAAAGGAAATTACTGTAATAAACCGTCTGTACAATATTGTGTTATCCAATTAGAACTTTCTAGTACATAGGAATAGGCTATAGATTATGTATTTTAGAGAGGAACTCCAACGTTAACGGGGTTTTATTGTTTCATATAATCAATGGACCTGTAAATATGAAAAAACCGTGGAGTGCTATCATTTATGGAGGTGCGTTTTTGAGAAAGGGGTGAATTAGTCCCTAGACACAGGGCGAATTAGGGTGAGTTGTATGAATTTTGGTGCAAACAAGTCTGCAGGAAAATTGTACCAGGTTAAATCTACTATTGAAAGATCATATTTTAAAGTCAAAAATATTTTTTTTTCAAAAATACATATATTCAAAAAATGGCAAGAAAAAAATCACGAAAGATATCAACTTTGTTTTTTGCCCCATAACTTTTTTCTACGGGGATATAGGATACGCATCGCTTCACAGAAAAAAGCTTCCATCCTTCCTCTTTAAAATGACGTTTTGAGAAAGTCCCCACGAGTTTCAGTTTCCAAAATATGATTTTTTAAAATTCGCCACTCACAGCGATTTTGCGTCATTTTCCTTGTTATTTCCCAAACATTGTTTTGAAACATTTTTCTACGCAGCTTTAGTGAATACGGTGTTACATTTAATATGAAGAAAAGTCAATTACCTTTAAAATGGTTTATTGTAGAAGGCTGTATGACTATTTTCAAGCAAGATATGGTTTTTCAAAATTTTATACTTATAGGAGAAGTGAAACTTAAAAAAAATAATCGTCAAATATATCACAAATCGTTTGTGATATATTTGACGATTATTTTTTTTAAGTTTCACTTTTCCTATTGTATATTTAGGTATATACATTGTGCAATAAAAAACCGTATTTTCTTTACTTTAAAAAGGTGTATTGTAAAAAATCTTATTTTTAATAAGCTTTTTTTAAGAACGATATCCTTTTACAAAGTGTGACATATATATTATTGATTATAAAATGCTCTGCATAGTCTAACACATAAGATGCAATCATCAGATATATAATTGTATTAACAGCGTACGAGGTATGTTAAAAATATGAACTTCTCTCAAGAGTAAAGTACGTTTATATTGCACAATATCGAAAAGTGTTATTAAAAAAAGTTATTTGGAATTAAAATTTGTGTTATAATATGGAACTACATTCTTCTAGTTGAAAAAGAAATAAAAAAATTAAAAATTTTTCTTAAATTACGGAGATCCTTCCTTGGATATCCTACGGATATCTTGTTTAAAAATAGTTCTAGAATTTTTTGCAATACACCATTTTAAGAGGATCGGTACGTTTTTTCGGCTGCAATGCTATTCAAATGGGGATTCATTTTTTTCGAATCCTGAGAAAACTAATAAGTATTTTTAAAAAATTTAAACGCAGAATGACAGATTGCGTTATTAACGAGGGCCGAAAGTCCCTGAGAACTTATATAATGTTTATTTTAATAAGTTACAGGGGTGAAAAGCTAAGAGAAAATTTAGTGTTATTTTTAATTTCAAATATCTCATTCAAAATAAACTTTTTATTTATTCTAAGGGACTTTCGGCCCTCGGTAATAATTTAGTCTTTCATTCTGCGTTTAGATTTTTCAAAAATATTTATTGGTTTTTTCAGGACTCGAAAAAATCGAACACAATGTCCGTGGTAATTTTCCAAATCTATCTTTGTCATACAACGCACTCAGTCGAATAGAATATTCTCAGTCAGACACTGACAATCAGTGACAATTTTAAATAATTATTTGACATGAATCGGGAATATTTTGAATTGTTGATTAAATAACATTGATATATTATAGTGTATTTGATAAATAATCGATTTAAAAGGTGAACTTTATAAAAAGTTATTTATTGTGTATTATTTATGGAAGATAGAAGCAGAGAATACATCAAGATATATTCTGTGATCCAAGTACTTTGTTGTTAAAGATGTTCAAAATTGTAAGCGTTCCATTTATTAAAAAAGTTTCCGTTAAAAGTTATTCCGTTTATTAAAAAATCATTTTAACACTTTTCCTCTTTTCTCGATTGAGTATTAGTTTTTGTTGTAGGTACATATAAATTATTACAATCACTGAATACATAGCTAGTGAAAAAATTATCATAACAATTAATAATTTGCAATTACACAAAAAATAACAGTTATCCAAGAACATTTAAAAGCCATATCTTTAAGCTAGTTATGATATTGTCAAGTAGAATGACATTCTAGTAATATGTACATATCCATAGCAGTGTGAATTTTACTACACGTAATTTGCTATGTAAAGACAGAAAAGTTAGGGATAGCCGTAAAATATTTGCGAATTATGTACCCATAGCCTTAAAGTAAAGAAAACATGTTATTTTTTAAACGTTTATACTAAATATACAATAATAAGAGTCATAATGAAAAATTCAAAAAATAATCATAAAAAATATCAAAAATCCTTAAACGTATAAAACCTTTAAAAACATACCTTGGTTAAAAATAATCATACAACCTTATAGAATAGACACTTTTAAAGGTACTTGACTTCTCTTTCTACTAAATGTACGATTGCATATACCTAGAGATGCGTAGAAAAAAGTTACAGAACAACGTTTGCGAAATAATGGGGAAAATGGTCCAAAAATGCTGTGAACGGCAAACTTTGAAAAATCCTGTGTCGGAAATTATAAATCCCAGACATTTTTGCCAAACGTCATTTTAAAGAGGAAGGATGGATGTTATTTTTTGCTGAATGCGTATACCTATATCCCTGTGGAAAGGAGTTATGAGGCACAAAACAAAATTGCTTTCTTTCGTGTTTTTTTCTTGTTTTTCTTTGTGTATATTTTTGTAAAAAAAAATATGTTTGATTTTAAAATGTGATATTTCAATAGTAAATTGAACCTGGAACCTTTTTCCTGTAGACGTGTTTGTACCAAAAGTGCATAGAACTCAGCCTAATTTACCCTGTGCCTAGGGACTAATTCACCCTCTCTTAAAAACGCACCCATTTAAATGGTAGCACTTCGCGGTTTTTTACGAGACAATAAAATCCCGTTAACGTTGTAGTTCCTTTTAGCTCTCTTATTTTGAGCATTTCTTAAAAACGCACCCATTTAACGTTGTAGTTCCTTTTAGCTCTCTTATTTTGAACATAATTAATAGCCAAGAAGAAAATAAGAAAGAAACATTAATAATTACTACCTTTAACCTTCCGCAACTAACATAGTTCCTCTAAACATTAAATATTACTTCGGTCTCAGAGACCGAAAAATTTTTTCTCTGAAGTAAATAACGCAAATTTATGTCGGACCCTGATTGATGATTTTTTGTCGACGAGAACTTCTTCTTTCTTGGGGGGTTTTTACATTAATTTATAAAGAGCACGGCGAAAAAATGGCCGCATATGAAATGCCTCCCGAAAAAGGGTATCTTACCTGTCGCTAAAATGGTCACATATGAATTGCCTCCCAAGCTTTAAATAAATTACATGCTTCTAATCTTTATGTGAAGGTGAAACGTTGCCACACCTTCGTCGCTTTGTAAATTTTTGGCAAAATTGGTATTTTGTTATTTAATTTTCAACCTTTATGTATTAAACATTATTCACACTATTCGGTATTTATAAACTTCAACTAACTAGTTATACATAATATACATTTGATTTTATAGCCATTATAATATATTTTATAATTACCATTCTTTTTTGTTATTATAGTTATTAAGGTAACAAGGGTATTATAAGGATAATAAAGCTTGAGGTCTGTGGTGTATAGACCGAGGGCCTTCGGCCCGAGGTATATACGTTGACCGAAAGCGTTATTATTATAATACCCGTGGTGCCTTCAACGTTTAATGTCTGACTAAATTATTCTTTATATGCAAAAAATTTGCATGAATTTTGAATTAATTAGTTTTCAAATAACCTGAGTTGTCTCACCTTATTGATATCATTGATAGTAAATGTCTCTATATTTGTCTTCTTAAGTTCTTTACAGATGAGCTTCATTGGTTTTTCGCTGAGATCTTCCACGGCTGTTCTTTTTATTGGATTGCTTACGGCTTTTCTATTGTAAACTTCGGCAGAGAGCTTCTCGTGATTATGATCTAATATTGATTCAATTATCGTATTTTCACATCCCTGTGTTTTCACAAATGCTTTGCAGGTTTTTTAGTACATTAGTACATATTTAGTACATATTTTAGTACAATATAAACAAACAAAAAGATTAAGGTAAAAGTAGGTACCTATTCATGGAATCGTTAAAAAGAGATAAGAATCGGAATTGGAATTATCCAGAAAAGCTGGCTATTAGATTGTCGGAACAAGTTTCTTTTCTAAAAAGAAATATGTCATACAGTGAAATATTTATGTTACCATATTTTGTGTACATTTTAGTATGGTTTGTTCAATAGTAAATGGTTGAGTTCAATTAGTGCGGTCGTAAATATTATTAAATTTATCTGACTTGGCCCATTGTTAAGACCCACCCGGAGCGATAAGCCACCGAGGTAGACAGAGTTGGCCTTTTGCAATCAACACTGACTAGACGGTACTCCCATAATAAAGCCTGAAAGAAATTTTACCTGAAACCGGGCCTTTTATTCTATTATCGGTTAATCCAGGATGTTTATAGTGGTAACTAATTGAACTCAACCATTTACTGTTAAACATACCATACCTATTTAAATTATGAATTGGCAACATTGTCTCATTATACAGAGATTAAGTAGACAAAATATCAGCCTAAATGTTTAACAAACCGGAGGCATTTCGATTGTACCTGGGAGGCATTTCATGTATGAAAATATATACCTGAAAAAGTAGGAGGCATTTCGATAACGCCGGAAAAAATTGTAAATGAAGGGAAAATTTAATAGGAAATACGGCTTAAGCTACCTAATGTCGCACCCTCAGTGCAAGACTGCAGTAACTCAAAATTTTATGAAAATGAAGTAATCATGGAATTCGATTGTAAACATGCATATCTATCCCCTGTAAAACTTTAGTAACTTTCAAATGCTTAATGGGCTAAATATTACAACAACAACAGTTTAAAACTATTTTGCGTTTTTGAACGTAAGTTCCGTGCAAAACTGTTGTAACTCTAATGTAACAGTTACAACAGTTTTGCACGGAACATTGCAACGGATTCGATAACAAGCAATGAAAAAAGTAAGATATTTGTTATTTTAATATCTATATCTGTGGTGTTTAATTTTAATATACAGAGCGTCTACGTAATCCATTAACGGCTGAGACATTAAACAAAGATTTTCGAGACCAATCTATTCATGTAAATTTTATGTACTTTGTGTAATACAGCAAAACCTGTCAATAACGGTCACTAAAAATGACAGAATTATTGGCCGATATAAAAAGGTGGCCGCTAATACCAGGTTTTGTAGTCCAAAAATTTTGGTTTGGGGAACTTTGAAGCTGGCCGGCTAGTTCAGGTGGCCGGTTTTGACAGGTGGCCGTTAACACAGGTTTTACTGTATTATATTTATTTTCCATACGATTTTAAAAGGAAAAACAGTTATCTTAAAACTTGTGTATTGACAATACTGAGAGGTCAAAAATATCTATTCTCAGAAAACTTACCAAAGAAGAGCCAAAAATTCAAATGGCCAAAAAAAAAGATTTGGTATACTTATGCCATTCGGGTATGATACCAGAAGCCCACCATAGTTTTTATAAAAATATTTTGGCACAAGATGATGTACGAGAAGAGGACAAAAACTACGGTAAAACCTGTCAGCAACGGCCACTAAAAATGAAAGAACTATTGGCCGATATAGAAAGGTGGCTGGTAATGCCAGTTTTTGTAGTCTAGATATACAGTAAAACCTGTCAATAACGGTCACTATAAATGACAGAACTATTGGCCGATATAAAAAGGTGGCCGCTAATACCAAGTTTTGTAGTCCAAAAATTTTGGTTTGGGGAACTTTGAAGCTGGCCGGCTAGTTCAGGTGGTCGGTTTTGACAGGTGGCCGGTAACACAGGTTTTACTGTAAAAGTAATTTAAATGTGTCTACGCTTTTTACAAGTTTCTCCGTGCAAAACTGTTAGACCAGGGCGCATCTGTAAAAATATTAGTACATTTGGACGTTGAGAGGTGACTCAAATTTTTTTGCAGAAATTGCTTGAAAATAAATCAAATAATAATATTTGAGTTATCCTCCCTCTCAAGAAGGTCCGGAACATTGTTTAAATAATCAAAAGGTCAAAAAATTAAGGAAAAATTCGATTTTCTTCTTGGATTTTTGATTATAACTTTAAAAGTATTCATTTTCGAGAAAAGTTGTACTGACATAAAAGTTGTGTAATTAAATTTCCTATAATACAGAATTGGTTAAAAATTTAAAAAATAGTCACCCTTGTTGCAAAATAACAATAATTGTGAAAAAAACATACAAAAACAAGTATTCGCATTATACGTTTTTCAACCATTTATGCTACACTTAGGACCTTCATATTTCACCCTGAAAAACTGTATGATACAGTAAAACAATACTGTATATTTCATTAAGATCGGTTCAATAGATTTTGCAAAATAAATTTTGCAATCCAGCTTTCGTAAAAAAAAATCATTTTTTCAAAATGTTACAGAACTGAAAATAAAGCAGATAGCAAGTTGAAAATTTTTTTTCTTATAGAAGTGTACTGTACCTTTCATTTGCAATTTTGCAAAATTAAAATAGATTAACACCACGGCGTCAGGATTTTTTTTAAAATAAGCATTAATTATTGGTGCTACGCGCAGGACAGCGGATAGTTTGTTTTGATTGGGCATTCCAATGACCTTTGATAATGATTGATACATTTTAATTTTTTTACATTTCGATATAAATAAATAAATTGTTTATTTAAAAATAAAAACACATACTCTATCCTTTGAAATAACACTTTTATTAGCAAAAACTTTCTTTGTTAATATATTTTAACTTAAATAATAAAAGTTTATTATTTTTAAACATATGCAATTGTTTAAACAATATTTCACAAACAATAATAAAATTAGTTTGATTTTTGTGGAATTAAAATATTAAAATACAACAAAATATAGAGTAAGAACATAATATATTAGATAAAGATTGGAAGAAATTTTAGTGGGAATCAACTTGTGTGAATCGAACACCGCTGTCCTGCGCGTAGCACCAAAAATTATTGTTTATTTCAAAAATTTTCTGACGCCGTGGTAATTAATAGATTTTAATTTTGAAAATTGCAAATGAAAGGTACGTACACTTCTATAAGCAAAAAAAACTCAACTTGCTATCTGCTTTATTTTCAGTCCTGTAACATTTTGAAAAAATGAATTTTTTTTGCGAAAGCTGGATTGGAAAATTTATTTTGCAAAATCTGTCGAACCGATCTTAATGAGATTTACAGTATTCTTTTACTGTATCATAAAGTTTTTCTGGGTGAAATATGAAGGTCCTAAGTGTAGCATAAATGGTTGAAAAACGTAAAATGCGAATACTTGTTTTTGAATGGTTTTTTCGCAATTATTGCTATTTTGCAACTAGGGTGACTATTTTTTAAATTTTTAACTAATTCTATATTATAGGAAATTTAATTATGCAACTTTTATGTCAGTCCAACTTTTCTCGAAAATGAATGCTTTTAAAGTTATAATCAAAAAACGAAGAAAAAAATCGAATTTTTCCTTCAATTTTTGACATTTTAATTATTTAAACAATGTTCCGGACCTTTTTGAGAGGGAGGATAACTCAAATATTATTATTTGATTTATTTTCAAGCAATTTCTGCAAAAAAATTTGAGTCACCTCTCAACGTCCGTCTCAAAACAGATGCGCCCTGGACTATGTTGTTACTTTGAAATTCTAATACTAAATGTGTAGTGATTAACAATTTTTCCGTGCAAAAGTGTTGTAACTTTGAAATTCCTAATTTTTTTTTGCGTTAATATTATTTTATTTAAATTTCTATTTTTTGTTAATGTAATATAGGCTAAAAGCATGCAAAATCATAATTAAATGTTAATTTTTCTTAAAATTTGTGTCTTATTTCACCGATATTAGCACGAAAATAAACAAAATCGTCTTTATCTCGAAACTTACTTATTTTGACTTACTGCAGTCTTGCACTGAGGGTGCGAGTAGTTTTACTGAGAAACGAGACTACTGTAATAAACAGTCTGTACAATATTGTGTTTCCAATTAGAACTTTCTAGTGTAGAGAAGACTAGTAGTAGTAGTACACAAGAAAATGAGAAAGAAACATTAATAATTACTACCTTTATCCTTCCGAAATTATCATATGTTTTTTGAACATTAAATCTAACATAGGTTTCAGCGACCGACGTAAAAAATGTTTTTTTAAGACCGACCAGAAAATGTACACTTTCTGGATAATTTTTTGTCCAGAAAATACCGATTTGCCGGTCAAGACCGGAAAGTGAACATTAGAGACTTAGTCCGTTCTTTAACGGTAAAATATTGCAAAACCTCTAAATTTTAAAGAACCGCTTGGATTGACATGAAATTTGGCATACACATAGCTAACAAGTCAAAGAAAAAAAGTGATATTGTGCCGATATGTGCTTTTGCCCTGGGGGTGGTTTTCACCCCCTTTTGGGGGTGAGAAAATATTCGTCCAAAGAAAGTCAGGAAATGGATAAACTGGCTAATTTTAAGTAACTTTTGTTCTATAGAGTTTTTTCACTAACTCAATACTTTTCTAGTTATTTGGCAGTGAATATGTTCATTTTTTCAACAAAATAACCAGGCTTTTATATTAGACGGTTTTTCGCAAATAACTCAAATAGTAAGAATTTTGCCGAAAAAATATTCTTAGCAAAAATATAGCCTGTAACAAATTAAAAAAAAAATGGTGTATATATCACGTCTCTACACCTATTAGAAGCAGAGTTATTGCTAATGAAAAATAGGTTCATATTCGTCAAATACCAAATGGAATAATTTAACGTGAAATAACCAAAAATGAAGCACATTTCGGGGAAAACTCATAACAACTTATTTAAAGTGTTTAACAAAAGCTTCATTTTTGTTTTATAAAAATCTAGCATTAAAATTAAACAAGTTACGCTCAAAATAAAGTTAGTCCCTTTTGGTTTTGGTAACAAAAATCGAGAAAATCACCCCCTAATTAGTATCTTAAATGAACTTAATCGTTACGACTTCACAAGTTTCTTGACTCGTGTATATATTGTTTACATGATCTGTAAGTTTCATCGTTTGAAAGTCCTTATTATTGAAAGGGCTGTAGATAAAAGAGGTTGAACGAGTCACTGATCACGAATGTATGCAAATTTAGAAACACCAAATCTTGATCAATTTTTGTCTAACAGAAAAACAAAAAATACATGATATTCAAAGAAGAAAATCTGACTTTTTTTGTTTTTCGAGATTTTTGGTATCTCTAACAATTTTTAAGTTATTTTGGAAAAAAGCATATTTTTCAAAATTTAAATTTTTTAAAATTTTATTTTGAAACCAAATTTTTTCAAAAATTAGCACTTTGAATCGATGAAACTTACAGATCATATAAAGACAACATAAGTAAAATAATTTGTGGAGCAGCAACGATTAATTTCATTTAAGTTGCTAATTAGGGGGTGGTTTTCCCGATTTTTTTTTGCAAAAACAAAAGGAACCAACATTATTTTGAGTGTAACTTGCTTAAATTTAATGCTAGAAACTTTTTGTAAAAACCGGAATAAAGCATTTTTTAAACACTTTAAAAAAGTTATAATGGGTTTTCCCCAAAAAGTGCTTAGTTTTTTGGATTTCTCACGTCGAAATATTCTATTTGAAATTTGGTGAAGATGAATCTATTTTTCATTGGCTATAACTCTGGTTCTACGAGATCCAGAGACCTAACGTGTACACCATTTTTTTACTTTTTTATAGGCTATATTTTTGTTAAGAACGTTTTTTTCGACAAAATACTTACTTTTTGAGGTATTTGCAAAAAACCGTCTAAAAATGTGGTTATTTTGTTGAAAAATGAACATATTCACTCGCAAATAACTCGAAAAGTGTTGACTTGGCGAAAAAGCTCTATAGAACAAAAGTTACTTAAAATTAGTCAGTTTACCAATTTCCGGACTTATTTTGGACATATATTTTTTCACCCCCAAGAGGGGGTGAAAGTCACCCCCAGGGCAAAAGCACACATCGGCACAATATCACTTTTTTTCTTTGACATGTAAGCTATACGTATGCCAAATTTCATGTCAATCCAAGCAGCTCTTTAAAATTTAAAGCAAAAACCGTGAATGAATGGACTAACTGGCAAAATGGGTTTTTTTATTTTCCAATGGCTATTTCATAACAGAAACTGCCTTGATTCCGTTACTATGACAACAACATTGCGATTTATTATGAAGTGACAAGTGCCTGATTTTTAATTTGTTGGTTGTCAAACTTGTGTGGTGAATTCGCAAATTTAGAAATATGGATTTAGATTTTGAATTGTCCGACACAGAAAATGAAATTTCAGAGGAAGTTTTGGAAGCAGCAAAGAAATATGTTGCCAGAAAAATCAAAACTCCGTTACGGGATGTCATACGACGCATTTAAAAATTGGTTTAAAATTTTACATTTAAAAATGTACATCCAAGTGTCGGTCTTAAAAAATATTGTACGTCACGCGACAGAAATATAGTGTTTATCAGGTCTCCCCAATTTTCCAAGGGCCTCCCCAAGCCTTTTCAGGTCTGGAATCTGCTTGGCTCGACATTAAAATCCCACTTTCCGGTCTTGTAACGTAAATAACTATTTCCACCTACCTCTACCGAAAGTATACTTTTCCGGACCTGATTGTAGGGAGCAAAGTTGTACTTTTCCTCCCTAGGGAGGAAAAGTAAAAGTGACGTCATGAATGAAATATAACTTATTGACGCCCTGTACAATATCTATTTTCTATTACGTAAGTATCTATACATTTTAACGTTTATTTAAAAACACTCTGTATTTTGCAGAATGGTAAAAAACAGTAAATTGTTACTCTGATTTCACAATGTTTACATTAATAATTTGACTTATATTTGACAGTTGACAGTTATACCTACTTGTTAGTTTTGGTTCTAATAAATTTTGTTGGTTAGTTACATAAATAAATTAAGTAAAAGTGAAAAAATAACTTGTTATTTGAGGAAGGTGGAAAAACCATATGTATAACATGGGAGTAAAGTGCCTTTTCCTCCCTTGAATGATTACTGCCCTCCGCTACGCCTCGGGCAGTAAACTTCATTCTCGGGAGGAAAAGTAGCACTTTCCTCCCGTGTTATACAAATAGCTATTCCATTGACACTTTCAAGCGTAGGATTTTGTTGACTCCTTGAAGGAGTGAAATTAAACGAGAATAATACATAATATGTCTTGTCGTCTTGTCCTTGTCGCCATCACTATTTAATGCATACTCAGAGGAAATATACAAAAAATCATTAAAGAATGAAGTAAGTAGCACACATAAAAATAAATGGCATACCCATAATGTGAAATTAGATATGCTGATGATACAATACTAATAGCAGAACATATTACAGATTTTCAAAGAATTATAGATAAAGTTGCAACGAGTAAAGAATTTGGTCTGTCACTAAACATAAAGAAAACAAAATTCATGGTTATATCGAAGAAAAATATTAGAAACATCAATCTACACGTAAATAATAAGACGATAGAACGAGTTCAGAATTATAACTATTTAGGGACAAACACTAATGAAACGAATGATTATACCAAAGAAATCAGAGTTGGAATAGAAAAGGCTATAAGTGCAATCAATAATATGAAACAAACATTATGTACCTAGTAGAGACCTCAGCCTAAATCTTAGAAAAGAGTACTAAAGTATTTTCTGTTCTTTTGTATGGTGTGGAGACATAGACTCTTAGTAAACAACGTCTCAATAGATTGGAAGCATTTCAAATGTGGACATAGCGAAGAATGCTGAGAATTTTGTGGACAAACAGAATATCCAATAAAAAGTGGGACCATAATAATGAGAAAATTATACAAATTCACAGAAATATCGGGCAGGACTCAAAAAAAGTAATAGAAAATAATGAGACCAGACCCACAACAATGGCGACCAAGGCAATGAATGGGAAAAGCGATAGGGAAAAAATGATGCAAAGGTAAACAAGGATGAAAATAAGAAGAAGGGGAAAGCTAGATTGCAGAAAAAAGGAGAGATAAAAATGGGAACATGGAATGTGAGAATCATCAATTGAATAGAGGAAGAACTGGTAAAAGAAATGATAAAACAAAAAATAGAAATACTAGGAATAACGGAAACGAAGATGAAAGGAAAAGGTCTTCAGAAAATACACAAAAGATATTTGTTACTTTGGGTAGGAGCGGATACAAAAGAGAGAGCAAAAGAAGGAGGCGGGATAATAATTGCACCGAATAGACCACAACACGTTATAGAAGAAACATATGTTAACCAGAGAATATTATCGGTGAAAATTAAACTGATAATAATAGCCTACGGAGTAAATGAAGATGCAAGAAAGGAAGAGAAAGATCAATTTTTCGAGGAACTCCAAATAAAAATTAATAATGGGGAAGAAAACATAATTCTAATGGGAGATCTAAACGGTAGAGTCGGAAACAACAACAGCGGAATAGAGGAGTGCATGGGAAAAGAAGGAGAAGAAATACTAAACAGAAATGGTGAAATAATAATAGAAATATGTATGGAGAACAACCTAGTTCTAAAAAATACAAAATTTAAACATAAAGAAGTACACAAATACACGAGAGTACAGTGCAGCAGAAACGAAAAATCAATCAAAGATTACTTTTTGGTAAGCGGCAACAAATGGAAAAGAGTACAGGATAAAATAGTGAAAAGAGGCTCAGAGATTGGCAGTGACCACCATCTAGTAATAATGAAAATGAGAACAACAGAGGAAAAAGAAGAAAAGAGAAGAAAGGTGGTAAACAAAAAAATAAAAAGTTACAAATTAAAACAGGAAAGGTATAAGAAGAAATTCCAAGAAAAATTAGATAATACTCTGAAAGGTAGGGCAAAAAATACAAATATAGAAGAAAAATGGGAATATCTAAAAACCAGCATAATCAAAGAAGTTGAGGAAACTTGCGGGAAAGCAAAAATAGCAAATACTAACATGAGGAGAACGAAATGGTGGACGGAAGAAATACGAGAGAAAATAAAGAACAAAAAAGACAAATGGAAGAGATACCTAAGCACAAAACACCCGGAAGATTACGAGGCATATAAAGAAAAAAGGAAGGTGGTTAAAATAGCGGTGAAAGCAGTAAAGGAAAAGTCATGGGAGAGATTTGAAAAAAAATGGCAAAAATTATAGGGAGAACCAAAAACTCTTCTACGGCGCATTAAAATAACTCAGACAAAAGAAAGAGCACACGATGCCGAATATAAAAGACAAGAATGGAAACGTACTAACCGAAGAAAAACAAACAATGGAAGTATGGAGAAAACATTTCAAAAAGCTAACTCATGCAGACACGGACAACATAGGGGAGATAAAGAAAGGAATGAAAACAACAAGTGGAATCCATAACAAGAGAAGAATTAGAGAAAGCAATAGAAAGAGTAAAATTGGGCAAAGCACCAGGCAAGGATCATATCACCCCGGAAATGATAAAATTCATGGGGACAGAGGGAATGGATAGCATGAAATAACTAATGAATGATATCATAAATAGAGCAGAATTACCGAAGGACTGGAAGAAAGACATTATATTTACAATACACAAAAAGGAGACAAGACGCACTGTAATAATTACCGAGGTATCACCATATCAAATATCCCTGGGAAGGTATTCGCAAGAATAATAGAGACAAGAATAAAAACCCAAATAGAAACAACTATGGAAGACACACAGTGTGGATTCAGGAAGGGCAGAAGCACGCAAGACCTAATATTCACATTAAGACAAGTAACTGAGAAGGTAATCAAGAAGAATATAGAGATATATATATATATGTGCTTAATTGCCCTGGAAAATGCGTTTGACAGAATCCGAAGAAAGGACGTATGAAAGACACTAAAAGAAAGGGGAGTCGACAGATATATAATAGAAGTAATAAATAAAAATAATACAAATACAGTAAGAACCAATAACTAGGAATCCAGAAAATTTACTACAAGTCAAGGCGTCAAACAGGGATGCGTGCTGAGTCCACTGATCTTCTCAGTGGTACTGGATGAAGCGATAAAGAAAGCCAAGAGAAGAATGAGAAAACTAACATTAGGATACTGGCAAATGAAACGGACTCGACTCTCGGAGCTACTATTTGCAGACGACATGGTATTGATAGCAGAAAAGAGAGAAGACTTACAGAAAAATCTTGAAATCCTAGAATAAGAACTATCAAACATAAGTATGAAAATTAATGCAGAGAAAACAAAGACAATGATAATTTCAAATACGAGGAAGACACGCAATAGAATTAGACGGGAAACAACTAGAGCAAGTGGAATATTTTAAATAGCTAGGAGTAATAATCGAATCAAATGGTAAACAAGACATGGAAATTAACGAGAGAATGGGATGAACAGGAAGCTTATTTAACACTATTAAAACAACATTTTTGGGGGAAAAAGAGATACCGGAGAAAGTAAAAACGGCAGTCGTTAAATCAGCAGTTATAACAAGAGCCATGTATAGCAGCGTGACACGGACATTGACGGGAGACAAAAATCAAAAGTCAATGCTATGGAAATGAGGTTCCTGAGGAAAATAGCAAACAGAAAGAGGACAGACAAAATACGAAACGAAACAATTAGACAAAACCTAAAACTAGAACCAGTCAATGAAAAAATAGTAGAGTGACAACTTAGATGGTTCGGGCACGTGTGTAGAATGTCCAACGAGAGTCTAACAAAACGAGTGTTCGAAACGAGGGTGCAGGGGAAAAACAAAAGAGGAAGACCAAGAGTTATGTGGGTAGATGTAATCAGGAAAGAAGTCGAGAAGAAGGGATTGACATTGGAAAGTGCAAGAAACCTAGCGCAAGATCGAAAAGCATGGAGACTACAATGCCTAACTCAACTCCACCAGTCTTACACCTAAAGGTAGCAAGGCTTAGGACTAAGTAAGTAAGTACGTTGCCACAGGTTTAACAAACATTTTTTTTCAATATTGGAATGTTTTTTACAAACAATTCCACATAATCGAAGGTATTTACTTAATATAAAATTGGAACGTGGAAGGTCAAGGGAGTTCGTCAATGGCCCCAAATTCAGAAAATATTTTTTTTGTAAAATATAGGGAATTTTGTTTATTACTAAATATGCGGGTATCTAGAATGACATTAAAGTCAAATAAAAAAATAATGAGTATAAAATTGAAAATATTTTTAAAATTACAAATATTTTTTAAATTACATGTATTAAACAAAAACATACATTGGGGTCCAAATTTACCCTCCTTGGTCATCCTAAGGTTAAATTATTCGTAGTACACCGGTGAGGTTAGTGCGTTTTCTCACGTGTGCTTCAACTAACTAGTACCTAAGATACTCCAGAACATTTCTTCTTTTTAATATTTTTTTTAGTTTCTGTTGAACTATTGTCAAATATAAGAAATAAGTTGATACCGGCTGTATTTAACAATCCATAGAAAATAGATGCACTCAATTTATCGACCGTGTCCGCACCTCCTTGTAGACCTGGATCCAGCGTACCAAAAAAAAGTTGATTAGTAGCAAGCTGAAAATTCGTTAATAGCTTAACGGTGTCTAGTCGGACAAACTTTGATACATGGGAACACTGGAATAGGGGAAGTTTTAATTGTGGAACAGGTTAAAATTTGGAACGTCAGACTACGAAAACGTACGTATTTTGTCGGACAGAACTTCCAATTGATTTGTTACCATTTCATGAAACTCAAAAATCAGATTGTTGTTTATCACCAACTGGGCATTTTAATGAGTGGAACACGAAGAACATGTCAAATGACAGGAATTATGTTGGTTAGTAATAGGAGTCTGATTTTTGCATGAGAGTTAATTGAAAGGGTAACAAATCAATTGGATGTTCTGTCCGACAAAATTCATGGGACCTTTTCGTAATCTGACGTTCAAACTTTTTAAAATATTCCACAATTAAATCTTCCCCTCTTTCGGTGTTCCCTTACATCAAAGTTTGTCCGACTAGGCACCGTTAAGCTATTAACAAACTTTCAGCTTGCTATTATTCAACTTTTTTTGGTACGCGGGATCCAGGTCTGTTGCCTCTTGTTATCACAGGTTTTATCTGGTTTGGCGGTCACCATATATATTTAATTATCACGGTGCATTGTGGAAAGACCAAATACATTTTTATTTTTTTCTTGAAATCTATTAAACTAAAGTTGTTTTGACTTGAAATCCAAATTCATTTTCATTTAAGCTGTAATTTGAGGTTTGTTTCCCAAGAGTCCAAATTATTGTTCATTATCACTGAGAAATTTTTCCACGAAAAAGTGCTTGTAAATTCTAGTGTGTCTAGGGCTAGTAATATTTCTGAACTTTACTAAAAATTAATATTATGTTTAGATGTATTTGAAACAATATGCTAGGGAGGTCACAGTCCCAATGGCCCCACAGAAACGCAGCTGTATCGTTTAATCTAAAAGGAAGCAATATCGCGCGAACGGTACGTACTAAATTAATAATTTGAAAAATTACGAACTAACAGGTTTCTTGACGAAAAGAAAGTGCATTTAGATCAAAAGCAAGCAGTAATTAATTTAAAGGCCAAAAGGAAGTCTTAATTTTATAATAGTAGAGTGACAGCAACTACAAAATTTACCCAGAGGGTGCTTTAAAAAAATAAAATAAAAAAAATTTAAGTCCTAGGCACCAAAGGATGACAAGGATCGCTATAGTTAAAACAAGTGAAAACTTTAAAAAACTTACTCTTAAGTTCACAATCAAGATGCAGTAGAAATAAACAAACCAAGACACGTTAAATGTTACTAGGAGCACTCCCAAATCATAATTTACAATGTATGTACATTGTTAATCCCAAATCATGATTTACAAAGTTTATACATTGTGAATTATAATTCGGGAGTGTTTCTTGTAATATTTAGCGTGTCCTGGATAATTTATTTCTACTGCATCTTGATTGTGAATATAGAGTAGCAATTCTGACTTCCGATAGGTGCAGTCATCCACTGTTTCTTCCATGTGTACTTGAAGTTGATCTCGTTGAATATGAAGATCATGTTGTGTACATCCATCTTGAATTATTCTACGATATTATCTAACCTGTGCATTAGAGCTCCTTGGATTTTTAGTGATTCTTTGTTGAGGGCGGTAATATGTCCTTTTCCTGTAGGATTTTGCTGATACTATGCTTTGGTTTTATGTGGATTTGCTGTGGACTATTATGTGCTAGCAAGTATTTTTGACTTTATCTTTATCCACTCTTATTGAGCTCCTGGGAGGTTTTTTTCTGAGATCTGTTTTCCCGGAATACCTTCTGACTAAGTATTTGTGGGAGAGACAGAATCCAGGATAGGAGTCGCCTCTTTGATTATTTCCGTTGGATTTGTGCTTTTATACCTATATATTGTTGTGATCTTACTTTTGAAATCTAATGATGTTCTCAGATGTAATTTATCTTAATTAATTAATCAATAATTATCTCATTAATCAAACAGACCAAATACCAATATAGTGTCAATCTCAGGGCTAAATTATAATATCAATTACTTACTTTCGTGGCTTCAAAGTATTTCTCAGTGGATTCCTAATCGGGATAGATAAAAGGGAGTAAAATAATACACATATACGGATTTCAATTAGAAATTATAAAAATCGTTTATTTTATCCAAATGGCAAGAACTGCTTAATATTTCTTATATCTTATCTTTCTATCTTTATTTAATACAACAGTTACAAAAATGGGAATCTTATTTCTTTTTGTCTCCAAATTTATTTTATTTATAATGAACTATTATGATTTATCAGTAACAAATTGATTTAGGGTTTGATGAAATTTTTTTAATAGCGATTGTGTAGCTCAATTTTCAATGTGTTGTTTAATACACAAACCATACATTCATGTCATAACAAAATAGACTGACCTTTACTGATGATTTGACAATGTCTTCACACAAAACACGTTTCCTATTGGCTTGGGTTGCGATCCAACGACTCGTCCCAGTCTTCCAGTAATGCCTCTGCTCCTTTGAAAACTACGCCTCGTACAGCACTCGTTCCTGCCTTCTCCTGATGCCGTGTTCTGCCTTTTTCAAACACTTCAACAAAAACCGGGATACTCTAGACTCAAGGAGTTATATACTATCTCGACTCGGTCCATCACTCGTTCCACGATATCTTACTTTTTATTTTTTAAAGACAAAACTAACCAACCCGGCGTTTCACTTTTTTTGTACACTCTTCTCGAAAACTGGACTTCGCCTCTCCATCGCTCAGAACACACTCCCCGACTCTCATTGCCCATTTCTTCTCCTCCTTCCAAATACCCCTTCCAGCATTCAAAAATCAACCAATCCAAAGCAACTTTCAATTATCCGTATTTACCAACACTAACTTTCCTTTTTCTGAATATCTTAATGGATTTCAAGAAAAAATAATATTCCCCATTTCAATTTTACTTTCCACATTAACCCTCTTTACAAATTTAATAACCTATTATCTTATTTGCTAGAATATGAATTATCGGTGGTTATTGACAACCTTTCCACGAACACTTTCTTTTTAAACATCACTCTAATTGTTTACTTGAGTCGTATTGTTCCTGGGGTTCGTAAACACTTCTCCGAAACACTTTCTTAAAAACTACCTATACATAATTTGTTTTATACAGGGTGTTCCAAATTTACATGCCCGCGGTCGAGAAAAACGAAAACCTTTATTTTTATTTGAATTTTAAATAAAACTAGAGACTTTTATTTCTTATGTCAAATAGGAATATAACAATATATTATATTATCGGTTTGCAACGTTCTCCGCCTTCCGATACCAGTTCGCAATTCCTCTCTGTCCGCACATTGATCTACTTGCAGACCTCTTTCATCCATGGCTTTGTTTATTCCTGGCTGCCAACTTTTCTTCGGTCTTCCTCTTCTTATTCTACCTTGAGGTTTCCAGTTTTGTACTTGTTTTGGGATTCTGTCTTCGTGCATTCTTTGTACGTGCCCAAACCATCGTAGTTGTATATCGTTGATTTCGTCATTTATTTTATGTGTGATGTTCATAATTTCTCGTATCCGTTCATTGGTGACATGTTCCCTTCTTGATCTTCCTGCAGCTCTTCTCCAGAAATCCATTTCGGTGACCTCTAACATTTGTTTTGATTTTTCCTTCATAGGCCATACTTCGCAGCTGTATGTTATAATGCTTTTCACTACGGCGTTATAGATCTTTTTCTAGAAAGACTTTTAGACAAGAAAAAGAAAAAGACTTTTATACCTACTTAGGGGATAGGAAGCGTTACGCCTTTCTGAACCTCTATTAATACACCGAAGAAACTAGACCATAAACAATAAAAATATTTTTGGCATAGCTGGAAAGACTCTTATAGGCAGAAAAATAAGCGAAAAAAGAATGTGTGTGTACTTTGTACGCACGTAAGAGGTTATACTTCTATTATAATATAATCTAACTTCATATTATGATTTCAACGAAATCAATATACCTATCTACTTTAAACAGTTTGTTTGTATTGTATTTAAATATTAAACTAATTTTAGAACGAACAAAAAGAATACCACAAAGGGGTATGACTTTGTCCGGATTTGAACAGGGGACCTCTCGATCTCTAGGCGAATGCTCTACCGATCAGCTACCAAGGTTTTTGTATTCAGTTGATCATTTCTCGGACATAATTACAATCACGGTGACAAAAATTAACGTTTTCAATAATACTTATTAGGAGAAAGACAAATCCAGACATAAAAATTATAATAAATATATTTACTAAAAACACTAATAATATATTCTTTTCACGCACACCTTATTTGCTCTACATAGCTTAAAGGATGTAGCGACTAATACCATACTGTCGGTGTGCGCATGCGCCAGAGAATGTAAAAATTCACCCTCGTGCCTAAAGAAGTATAACTTCAAAAATAAAAAATACCTGGTGAGAAAATACAGGTGGAAGAAAACGCTGTGTCTAGCGCAAATAAAAAAGTTAGGTACACGCGAATTAAACTTCATCAAGCCAGTGACGTCATTATTTAGCGTACGCAGTGACTTTATATTTTGTTACACGCTATTTTGATATGTTTATTGTTTGTTTGATAGAAAAATATTTGTTATTAAGGAGAGGGGAAGGAAAGCAGGACTATTCAGATGTTTCAAACTTAATAATGTAATAAATCAATGTGTAAAAGTATTATATTCACATTAGCGAAATAAATTTTAGTTGACATGAAATGTACAAAATATTGTTAAAGATTTTTTTACTACGTAAGTTCATTATACCAGTTTATAAACTATAAACTATAAACCAATGCCGTTGTGTTTATTTCTATTTATACAGGGAATTGAACTTGTTACGATTTTAATAGAAAATAGGTTATAACTTTGTAAATACCCTATATAACATAATAAACCTTTATATTTTTGTGATGGGGAAGTTAAGAACATTTCGAACATAAAATAAAATATAGGGTGTTCCATTTAAAAAACATAAGTTTGGTCTGCCACTATGTTATCGAACGCCCTGTAACATTTTAACTAATTTTGTAATATGAATCTCAAAGTTTGCTACAATTTTTGTTATTAACTTTTATTGCTATCTATTATAGCGGGTCTACTGAGCTTTATCACACTAATCAATCGCCCTGTATCTTATCTTAATACTTCTGCTACCGTTAATCATGAATTTTTGTCTCTTATCTTTTTCATACTGATTTAAAATAATGTTAAACTCATTAAAAGAGCTAAATAATTGTCCACATTCCATAGTTAATTTAAAAAAACACTAAACAAATAAAAAATAAGAACACAAGTAAACACAACGAGCTTAGACAAATTCCAACACACTGACTTTCTGACACTCGCGGTATATACAGTCGGAAAAATGAAAGAATACCCATGAACGAACATAGAAAACACGCTGTATTTTCCTGTTACCGTGTCACAAAGAAAATTGTCCACTGCAAGTACATGTAACAATAATTATTACATGTACTTGCGCTGGCCAATTTTTTGTGTGACACGGTGACAGGAAAATACAGCGTGTTTTATAAATATGTTCGTTCATGGGTATTCTTTCATTTTTCCTACCATACTTACCACAGCATACACGCGGCTCAAGTTAGGGTGTATGCAAAAAACCAATAACAGTGCACGCTAAATAGTGACGTCACTGAATTTATGACGTTTCGCGTGTACCTAATTTTTTTATTTGCGTACACGTTAGCGTGTACGTAGACACAGGTGGAAGAAAACATGATCATAGCTTCTAAAAGGTTCTCGGCATATTATTTACGCTTCTCGGCTTTATTATTTCAGATCGTATTACTCGTTTTTTTTTGCAGACAAGATTGGGTTGTTTAATTAAATATTGTTATTTAATTAAATAAAATCATTTAACTTTTCACAAAATTAATTCACGTAGGGCGTGAAATATAATCTAAAATGTGCCCTCTTTCATTCCACTGTAGTCCTACTATTTCAAAACATAATAATATTCTCCCAAGAAATATAACCTTGTAATCCATTTACTCACGGTTTTTGCTGTAAATTTTAAAGAACCGCTTAGATTTACATGAAATTTGGCATACACATAGTATACAAACACATATAGCTAACAAACACATAAATAACTCAAAAAGTAAGTATTTTATCGAGAAAAAATATGCTTAGCAAAAATATAGCTTTTAAAAGTGTAAGCAAATGTAGTGTATGTAAGAAGCCCGTGAACCCAGTAGAAGCAGAGTTGTAACTAATGAAAAGTAGGTTCTTATTCGTCAAATACCAAATCGAATATTTCAACGTGAAATAACCACAAAATGAAGCACATGTTGGGGAAAACTCATATTTTTTAAAATGTTCAAAAAAGCTTTATTTTCGTTTTTTTTTCTAGCATCAAAATAAGTAAGTTACACTCAAAATAAACTTCTTCCCTTTTTTTTTGAAAAAAAAAATCGTAAAAATCACCCTCAAATTAGCATCTCAAATGAAATTAATCGTTACCGCTTCACAAGTTAGTTTTATTATATATTTTTTATATGATGTGTAAGTTTCATCAGTGTAAAGTGCTCATTTTTGAAATAATTTGGTTTGAAAATATTTTTTTTTATTTTGAAAACATGTCCTTTTTTTCAAAAAAAAAATGTAATCACTTAAAAATTATTAGTGATACCATTAATCTCAAAGAGAAAATAAATTAATTTTTGCTTTTCGAAATATGTTGGATTTTTTGTTTTTCTGTAAGACAAAAATTTGGTTAAGATATGGCTGTTCAAAATTTACATACTATGACCCGCTCAAGCCCTTTCATGGCAGGTCATATAAACAATATCTACATAAGTAAAGTAACTTGTGAAGCGGTAACGATTCATTTCATTTGAAATGCTAACTAGGGGGTTATTTTCACGATTTTTTTATTACGGAAAAAAAGGGACAAACATTATTTTGAGCTTTTGATGCTAGACACCTTTTTAAAAAACAAAAATTAAGGTTTTTTTAAATACTTTTAGTCGTAATAAGTTTACCCCGAAAACTGCTTTATTTTTTGGTTATTTCACGTTGAAATATTCAATTTCCTACTACTTTTAGAACCTACTAGTAATTAGCTGCAGTAGACGCTACCATGCTTAACATTTTTTTCATTTTATATAAGCTATATTTTTGCGATGAATATTTTTTAAAGCCCGAGATGGGATGAAATTCGCCCCCAGGGCAAAAGTGCACATCGGCACAGTATCATTTTTTTTCTTTGACTTACTATTAGCTGTGTGTGTGTGTGCCAAATTTCATGTCAACCCAAGAGGTTGTTTAAATTTAGGAGGTTTTGAAATATTTTACCGTGAGTGAATGGACTAGAAATGTAACCTTGAGAATTAATATGAAATTAAAGCTTATCCAGCAAAATATTTATTATTGAAAGCCCTAATATTACCATAAAATTAAAGTATAATCATATTGCTGTCAGCTTTGTTCGTCGTGTAGACTCAAAGACAAATAAACAAGCCTCACTGGATAAGGGCCGGAATTATATCTTGGCAGGGATTATATCCGGGTTCATATTCCTCCAGGGTGAAAAACCTGAATAATTTAAATAATAATTTTAAGATGGAAACTGGACGTAAATTCCAAAGGTGAAGGCAAAATCAGCAAAAACAAAGGATGAAATGTGCAATATATTGCACCAGTGCCGTTTGTTTGCAATGAACTCTTTTTTAGTAAAGGCTGATTCGTTTTGCTATTTTAACATTTAATTAAATTAAACCCTATAATAAGCATTTTTTCAATTGTTTATAATTATTAAATTATTAAATTTCTATGTACTTGCGATAAGTGCAGAAGATGGGCCCGATCGGTCGAGTAGTTTTTAAACAATTCTACTTATTTATCACATTCGAGAGAACAAGGTCATTTTCAAATAGCTGTACAGATGTTTTGTCAATATTTAGAAGGGCTTTTTTGGTCTCATTTTTTTCGTAATGTCTTATATTTTCATGTTTTTAACGTTTAACTACCCGCGCATCAAGTTATAACATAACTACACGCGTGGCGTACTTTGTACGCCACAAGAAAATACACTTAAAAACAGCGGATTTATTTAATTTTTGAAGTTATACTTCTTTACGGGCGTAATGACGGTGAAATTTTATATGGGAAAACCTAGCGACCGGGCGCATGCGCATTATAACTTTGTTCTGATTGGATGTTCAAATGACATGACAAAAATTATCCAATATGGCAGCTGTGGCACAGCTGTGGGACTGTGTTTGGTTATAATGTATGCTTGTTGCGTTTTAAAATTTGTAGGAAGAGAAACAACAAACAAAAAGTTAGTTAATGGTTATACTGCCTTTTTAAATAGTTTTCATATTATATTTTTGGACTTATTTACATAGAAGAGATGATTGTTGCATGCCAATGTGAAAGCTCATCAAACTGTGCCTAGTATGAGTGCCGCAGATCTCGCTTATTCAAAGCTAAAGAATCTTTCACTGGTAAGTGTTTTATAAATAGTTGATCAAATTTTGTTATGATATTTGAACATAGCCACTTTGCACGACGCAAGTGATTGCGAAATGTATTAGTCGTTATACGGGCTCCGATACCTACCTTGAACCTACCAAAATACATAAGTAGTATGTAATACTTTTTTTTACATAATTTGATTACCATCAAAATTTATATCAATATTCACCTAATATATTGTCTTCTTACCCTATGTTTTGTTGTATTTTTTCAATTCTAAATCATTTCAATTCAAAATCAAAATAATTTGATTTACATAAGTTAAAAATGTCAAAAGGTTAATCTGTTTAGTTAGACGATCTTCGCACATAATGACAAGCTGCCTCTGTGGTGCAGTTTTAATGCGGGTGAATCCCAATACAACGCAAATACCAGCCACGTGGTAAGTTGGTTCGAATCCCAATAGAAACTTTTATTTTTTTATTTTTTTTATACATTTTATGATTGTAAGTATATTTATTATATAATTTTATTTTCAGAAAATACGTATTTAGTTAAAAAATTTTCCGACAATTAATGTTCAGAAATCATTTGTGGCATTTTGAATGTGTTTGTGTGTGTTTTATTTTTTTATTATTTTAATTTTTGGCACTGTTTGTTGTAAAAATGTTTGAGAAGTATTAAGTATAAATTAATTTAATATTTAAATAAAATATAAATAAAAAGTATATTAATTTCGTCTAAATCATATAATCATATAATAGAAGTATAACTCCTTACGTGCGTACAAAGTACACACACATTCTTTTTTTTTGAAAAAATACACTTAGTTGTTTGTTATAAACCTTATTCGGCATCAGTGAATACTTGGAGTTCCTTTTCAGTAAGCCAATTGGGATTTATAACTGGAATCATGGAATAACTTGATTCCATTATAAATAAAATTACTAATAAAAAATTTTTTTAAATGTGATTTTTTACAGGAGAAAAAGTATTGTTTACAAAGAAAAATATATTTTTTGCCATAATGACTAAAAAACAATTAAAATATTTACTTATAGTACGACTTATAGTAATATAATCCTGGGGTATATTGTCCACCACCGGAAACAACAAATAATAAAATGTAAATTACGATCTTTCCAGAACGCCGATTATAACGAAACTAAAACCAAATTGTAAAGCACAATACAGTGATAGGTTAGAAAAATAAGCAAGGTCAAAAATTAAATTTTTAAATATATTTCCAGTAGAATTCTTATATCTGGCGTACAAAGTACGCCAGCGCGTGTAGTTAAAGGTTAAAAATGTAGGTATATTAATTTTTAATTGTTTTATTGTTCATACGTGAAGAAATGTAACAAAGTGCAGTGGAAAACATCCAAAGAGGTAATAAAGTTAAGGGAAGGCAGATCAATAATATAAGATATCATTTGTCATCCCGGCGGATACCCCGGGAAGGGCTTTAACAACTCCTAGAGGCAGTAGAAGAAGAAGACTACTCCTTCGGTCTTAAAATCAACACCAGTAAAACACAATCAAAATTGTAGTACGCAAACGTCCAAATTTACAAGCAAACCTTTAAATTCATGACACACCCATAGAAGACGTCAGTAAATATACAATCATTTACAAGCAAACTACTTAAGAGATATAATTACGAACAGTTTTAAATCGGCCTGAAGATTGCCCTAGAAGCAGAACTTCAATGTTTCATGATGTATTACGTTACAAAGATATATTACGTTACCTTTTCTCTCTGGTATAATAATAATAATATCGTGTGGCATTTTTGCCGGGGAGATCCTTTCGGATAGTTCCAGCGCCAATTACACCTTTACCCTGTTTCTAAGTAACTAGTGTCGATGTACACTAGCCCAGGGGGACCGACGGCTTAACGTACTCTCCGAGGCACGGTGAGACGGCTCGTTTCATTATTGGAAATGAAAATGGTTTGTCTTTGGCAGGGATCGAACCCACGTCTACTGGCGTATGAGGCCAGCGTTTATGCCGTTACCCACGGCCGCTCACATACGTTCTCTCTGGTAACAAAAGACCATATGACGATCCCATACATCCCAGATATCTGGGAAACATTAGAATTGAGATAGCATATGCTGAAGTCCAATGTGCAAAAATTAGTCATACCAAAGCTAGAATTCCGCCAAATAGATTGAAGGTTTGTCCGAAATATGGTAAAGGAAATCTGTAAAGACACCGAAGTCCAGGTATGAGTCTGTTGAAATATATATGGATAATGCTGGGGAGCTAAAACCGTCCTTCTCACTTTTATACGACTGGGAGTTGTAAAAGAGAGTCCTGTTAATAATAAACAAAATTAAGTTCTAGTTCCGACAAAATTACAGAAATAACTATCCCTTAAGGAGGGGACAATGTTACGCTACGCTTCTATATCAAAAATTTTGGAATTAGAACGAAATATACCGCTGTCGAGAGAAACGGGAGAATGTCACTGGGTGTCGGAAGCATTTAGAATAATGATGCGACCATACATTATATAAGAGAAATAATTAGAATTTAAATAAGTTAGTGTCAAATATAAACATGTATGGTGAAATAAGTAAATGGTATAAATTAATCGTCTTTTAGTGCCAGTGTTCACAAGAAGATTTTAAATAAAGTAAAATATATAAACTATAACTAGACCAGGACTAATCTGTAAAAAAACGTGTATTTTTGGATGTGAGAGGTGGCATTCGGATTTTTGCAGATAAAGTTAGGTGACACCTTCAGTAATAATAATTTACTCATGCTTCTTCTCAAATATACCCGGAACATTAATAAAAAAATTAAAATATCTAAAAATTTCGAAAAACATCGATTTTTTTCTGCTTTCTTTGCTTATAACTTTAAACGGTTCGTTTTGGAACAAAGTCGTAGAGAAATAAAATAAATTTAATTGAATTTTGTATGATATACGACTGGTCAAAAATGTCTTAAGGTATCACCTTTTCTGCAATATAGCAATAAATACAAAATAAGGGGGCAAAATACGCCTGTTGTTATTCAATGTTTCTTAACCACTTTGGTGGCACTTAGAACCTTAGTAATTCGTTTAGAAAATTCTTATAACTTACTTAAATAGTCTAACAAATTTCATTAAAATCGACCTAATAGATTTTGCATAATAAATTCGCAATGCAAATGTTTTTAAAAAAGTTCAAATTTTTAAAACCATTCTGAACAAAAAGTAGACCATTTAGAAGTTGTCTAATTTTTTTACATATAACGAGGTGCTCTACCTATCTAATACACTTTACAGAATTAAAATCGGATTATTTAAGGGGCCTCAGCAATGTTTTAAAATTATAAACAATTTTTTGGCTTATAAAATAGCTCTGTTTATTAATAAAAAAATTAAAGTTTTAGCAATGCAAATAATTAAAACCGGTATAATTTGACTTAAACTTTCAAATGCTGGCAGCAGAATTTTTATTTTATTTTTTAATCAAAATGGTAGGGGAGCAAAGTATGCTAAATGTGCAGTCACTCGAGCGCTTTGGGGACCTATTGGGTTGTAAAGAGTAGGTGATAAAACCAAAAAAAGTTAAGTAAAATTTTCCATTTTAGTGGGCGCTTGCCATTTTTTAATTTAATTTTCCATTTCCAACAATGGTTTTTTTCCGATTACAGCGACATCTATCCATAATTCGAAAAAATGTTTCGAATAAAAGTTACTTATTTTTACGTAAGGAATCCAAATCTGCAATAAAAATGAGGGTTCCTATTTCAGATTTTAAAGTAACCCCCCACCCCACATCCATGGGGGGCCGTGTTTGGTGCCATTCGGCAGATTTTTCAAAAATATTGAATAAGTGTATTTTTCAGTTTTTCGATCTGATGTTCATTTCGCGAAATATCGCGGGATTCGTACTTAAAATATTAAATTTACCCCCACCCCTCTCCATGGAAAGTCGTGTTTGGTATCATTCGATTGATTTTTAAAAAATATTGAGCACATATTTTCTAGTTTTTCGATCTGTCGTTCATTTCGCGAAATATTCACTTTTTTCTTGTGAAATTTTGGGACTCACCCATTTCCTTACGCCCGGCTCAAATCGTCAGATTTTTGAAATATACACTCTTTTGCATGTACTTAACTTACCTTATCTTAATCTGACAATTTCGAGTTTTTTTAAGGATAGATTTTTTTTTTCGGGTCCCCCTTAACGAACTCCCCTGTGTTAAGAGCCAATATATGGTAGAGGTACATCTGCAGGGTACCAGGTTTCTCACCATATGCTAATCTGACGCGCTCGAGTGACTGCAAAAATCCCCGCTTGGGCTCCCCTACGTTCCAAAATTGCAATTTTTCGATTTTTTAAATGTTCCACCGCGTTTATCTCGAAAACTATGCATCCTACGAAAAAACTTATAAGAACATTTTTTGCTTAAAATTACCCAAGAAATACAAAAAAATGTTTTATTTTGCGAAAAATCGATGTTATGTAATTTCTCAAGTTCTTTGTTTATAACAATCTTATCGACATCCGGATCAACTGTTACCCAAAAAATTCGTGTTCTACAGGTCAAAACACATAAAAAACTTGGGTAAGTCCATCTAAATAAAGGAGCCCGTAGCACCCCCTCCTGGACACAGCACTAATTTGTTTATAAGCCAAAAAATTGTTTATAACTTTAAAACATTGCTGAGGCTGCTCAAATAATCCGATTTCAATTCTGTAAAGTGCATTAGATAGGTAGAGTGCTTCTTTGTATGTAAAAAAATTGACAAATCTTTGTATGTTCTAGTTTTTGTTGTGCAAGATTTTAACGTCGCACACATCTTATGGACAATATAATGTCACTCAAATTCAATAAAATTTATACGATTAGATTCGTTTTAATATAACGATCAATTCTTATCATTGCGCCAACTCTTAATTATGATTAATTACGGCGGAAATTGCAATTAAAGTTTATCGAAATCACATTTTTGGAGACCATAAAATGTTAGTTTACAATCATTATTGCTCTGAGTGCTATTCATAGCAGCTTAAATCCCGCTGGGCCTAAGCGGATTAGTGAAACTAATCCGCTGATTTATGGAGTAACGAAAATCTGGGTATTTTAAAATATTTTTTCTCTCTCTCTAACTTATGTACCTACCCATTTGATTTCAGATTTATTTATATCAATTTCTGCTCTTATTTTTGAAAATAGAGAGTTGGCGCAATGATAAGATTTGATCGTTAATTTAAAACGAATCTATTGGTATAAATTTTATTGAATTTGAGTGACATTATATTTTCCATAAGATGTGTGCGATGTCCAATTGAATTTTTTAAAAAAAGTTTAGATTGCCAAATTATTATGCAATATCTAGTAAGTCAATTTTAATCAAATTTGGTGGACGGTTCTAGCACATTACAAAAATTTTCTAAGCGAATTAGGAAGGTTCCAAGTGTAACCTAAGTGATGGAAAACATTGAATAAACACAGGCTTGTTTTGCCCCCTTATTTTATATTTATTGCTCTTTTGCAGCAAGGCTGTTAAATTAAAAGATTTTTAACCAATCGTATCTGATGGAAAATTTAATTATCTTTGTTTTATTCTATACGAATTTGTTCCAAAATGAATCGTTTTTAAGTTATAAGTAGGGAGCGGATTTATATGCGATCAATTTTGACGAAATATGCGCATATTATATGCGGTAAAAAATTACGAAATATGCGCAAGATATGCACAAAAATTCAAAAAATGCACATTTCGAGATACCACAAATTTTCTGTTCTGTTCTATTCTAAGGGGTTCCTTTATAGGGGGGCGGCAATCTTATTTATTATCTTTCAAATAAAATCATTTTTTATAATATATGCAATTTATTTACAGTTTTTACAAAAACTGCCACCAATAGCTATTTAAAATAAAACAACAATATCACTATAAATACAGGGTGCGCCAAACCTCTGGTTTTCTTTGATTACGGCTAAACTATGAGATATACAAAAAAATGTTTATAAAAAAACTAATGTGTATCAAAGAGGTCTATAATTTAAAATTATTTTCAATTATACAGGGCGAGTCAGAACGACGGTATGAACCAAAGTTGTATTTTTTTAAATGGAACACCCTATATATTAAAACATTTTTAAATATATTATTTAAAAATATGAAAAATTTGTATAAGGTCTTATAGGCCTAGAGTTAATAATTTTCGAAATATTTACATTTTTATCGAGAAAAATGGTAATATTTATAGGGTTGTGGATTATGTTTCCAAGGAAATAAAAATTTAGGTGATAGGTCAAAGTTTTTAAAATATAGTGTTATTTTTAAATAATTTAATATTTTTTACTTTTAGCCATAAAATATACAGTGTGATCACTATTTGCAAATACAAAATGTTCTCATTTTTTTAAATGGGACACCCTGTATATTAGTTTTGCGTTTTGTAGTAAATATTACAACCTTTCTTTTGGTGTAAGGTTGTATGTACCTAGCTTATTTCGTTTTGTAGATATTTAAAAAAAACTATAGATTTTACGTTTTTGCGGATTTTTTATTTAAAAATTTTTTTGCAAAAAAAATAATTATAATCTGGTTTTAGAAACATACACTAAAATATAAAATATGAAAATAAAAACGTAATTGAAGATTAAAATAAATCGTATGCTAGTACAATTCAATTGAATTTAATAACTTTAAATTATTTTACAAAAAATATTTTACCATATTAATGAATGCGTAAATTAGTTACTAAATTAAATAAACAACCAAATTTTAAATCAACCGTAGTAATTCTTCTACCGGAGCAACTTTCCTGTACCAAATTAATTGTTAGTTATATTGTATTTACGAGTAAGATCAGTTAATAACTTTTTAATTTACCTACATCTTGAGAACGTATAAAGTATGCTTTGAAACAAATGAACGTTATGGAAGTATATTAAGAAGTAAAGAGTATCTATGTACCTACTCGTGTCACAAAAGCTGGTAATAATTTCTAATGGTTTCGCCCGAAACAAATGTCATATCCAAAAATTTTTCGGTTAAAAAATTAAAATTTAAAATATAAAAAATTGTTACAAAAATGTCAACTACAAAAGTATTACCAGCTTTTGTGACACCAGTAAATACTATTTATATTAATAAATAATTTGGCTGATACATTTAACATTCAGCTGTTTTAAAGCATACTTTAAAATAATTTTTATATTCTCAAGATGTATGATGTATGTAAGTAAATTTAAAAGGTAAATTAAAAGTTTAACTAAATACAATTTAACTAACAATTAATTTGGTACAGGAAAGTTGCTGTAGTAGAAAAATTACTACGGTTGATTTAAAATTTGGTTGTTTAGTTAATTAGTAACTAATTTATGCATTCATTAAAATGGTAAAATATTTTTTGTAAAATAATTTAAAGTTATTAAATTCAACTGAATTGTACTAGCAATTGTATTTATTTTAATCTTTAATTACGTTTTTATTTTCATATTTGATATTTTAGTGTATGTTTCTAAAACCAGATTATAATTATTTTTTTTGCAAAAAAATTTTTAAATAAAAAATCCGCAAAAACGTAAAATCTATAGTTTTTTTTTAAATATCTATAAAACGAAACATGCTAGGTACATACAACCTTATACCAAAAGAAAGGTTGTAATATTTGCTACAAAATGCAAAACTAATATAGAGGGTGTCCCATTTAAAAAAAATGAGAAAATTTTGTATTTGCAAATAGTGATCACACTGTATATTTTATGGCTAAAAGTAAAAATATTAAATTATTTAAAAATAACACTATATTTTAAAAATTTTGACCTATGACTTAAATTTTTATTTCTTTGGAAACATAATCCACAACCCTATAAATATTACCATTCTTTTCAATAAAAATGTAAATATTTCAAAAATTATTAACTTTAGGCCTATAAGACCTTATACAAATTTTTCATATTTTTAAATAATATATTCAAAAATGATTTAATATACAGGGTGTTCCATTTAAAAAAATACAACTTTAGTTCATACCGCCGTTCTGAGTCACCCTGTATAATCAAAAATAATTTTAGAATATAGACCTCTTTGATACACATTAGTTTTGTTATAAACATTTTTTTGTATATCTCATAGTTTAGCCGTAATCAAAGAGGACCAGAGGTTTGGCGCACCCTGTATACAGTGCGTCCATAAAGTAACGCCTAAATTAGTTATTTCGTAAACCGGCGACTTTAAGGAAAAATCCCGAAATAGGTCGATTTTTATTTTTAAATTACGATTTTTTGGCATATATATCATCCTCGTGGCGTCATCCATCTGGGCGTGATGACGTAATCGAGGATTTTTTTAAATGGGAACAGGGGTTTAAATGGGAACAAAAATAAAAATAGCTATGATGATTGCCAACCTCCGTAGCGGAGATGGCACCTGAAGAAGAAGAAGGGGTCATGTGATAGCTCATTTGAAAGGTTATTTAATTCTCTAACCAATAATATAAACAATAACATAATTATTTATACAGGGTGTTCAAAACACATTTTTTAAATTAAAATAAGTGAGACAAAAAGAAGAATATATGTAATTTATTTCAAATCAAAATGCATTTTACTACTGTCAGTAAAGGGAAAAAAAATTATTTGACAAATAAACATTGATTTTCGTTTAAAAGAAATGTTCAAACTGCCAAGAGACAGGTGGGTGGCACCTTTAACATTGAATTTAAGCGAAAAACAATATTTATTTGTCAAATAAACATTTTTTTCCTGTTTTCTGACAACAGTAAAACGTATTTTGAATTAAATAAATTACATATATTCTTCTTTTTGTCTCAATTATTTTAATTAAAAAAAATGTTTTTTTGAACACCTTGTATAAATAAATATGTTGATGTTTATATTAGTGAATAGAGAATTGAATACCCTTTCAAATGAGCTATCATATGACCCCTATTCTCATTTAAAAAAATCATCGATTACGTCATCATGCCCAGATGGATGACGTCACTAGTATGATATATATGCCAAAGAATTGAAATTTAAAAATAAAAATCGACTTGTTTCGGGATTTTTCCTTAATATCGCCGGTTTACGAAATAATGAATTTATGCGTTACTTTATGGACGCACTGTATTATTATCTCCGATTATAATTCACTACAAAGTGTTTTTCCAAATTCTTTACGAGGAAACATATTCTTTGATTAGATAAAATATTTTTATAACTTGAAAAACTACTTTCAACATCAATAGAAGTAATAGAAGTAACAATAGAGGATTTAAAAGAATCACCAGAATTATAGGTACCTACTAAATATAATAAAAGTAAATAAAATTCGGATTTCCGGATACCATCCTTCATCACTTTAACATCCTACAATCATTTTATAACGGGTTACTATAAGCACTATAAGTACTTTGTGTAAAGATCGGGTATTTTCTAAGAAAAAATGAAAGGCAGTGAATGAGCTGTCCTCTTCAGGTAGTTCTCGAATTAATAATTACGACAGCCTGTGCGGGGAAATATTTTGTGTCAAATTAAAAAAAATAAAATATTTTTTGGACTTAAATGATTTTTAACAGGCACAAAATATGCATGTTTCTTTAAAAATATGCAAAATTTAGTAAAGTTCTCAAATATGCGAAATATGCATGCAATATGCATTTAGCATAAAATCCGCTCCCTAGTTATAAGCAAAGAAAATAGAAAAAATAACGAAATTTTTTGAAATTTTTAATTTTATTTTTATTTATTAATGTTCCGGGCATATTTGAGAATGAACATAAGTCAATTATTATTAATGAAGATATCACCTAACTTTATCCGCAAAAATCCGAATGCCACCTCTCACATCCACCTAAAAACAGATCCTTCCTGGTCCAAACAGTATTGTGATAAATGTAAGTTATGTTGAATATTAGTTTAGTTCTGTTATTTTTTTTATAATATTATGTATTTTCTGTTAATAAAGTCAAATATGAAAAAGGCCACAACTAGCAAATTAGCAAAATTTCTCTGTTTTATTAGTCAACTTAAAGTAGGTAATTACCTTTAGGAAATTTCACTACGAGCTAATTAAGGACAAAATCCTAAATCTAAAATGAACAAACCTATACCCACTTTCGCATTATTTGATTTTGTTTAATTGGATCTCTTCGTTCCCAAGAGGTCTTTTCAAAATAAGGATTGCCTTATTCACCAAGCACCAAAAACAGGGTCAGTCCTATTAAAAGTTGAGATTCTTCGTTACCCAAACACAAATATTATTTAGATTCAGCCTTTGTTAAATCTTTTGAAATGGCGGTAAACCGCTTCCCATCGCATCATTGTTACAAATTGTTGGTCGCTTTAACGAAAACGAGATAACAGCGTCAAAGTTCGCTAGGTAAATATTGGATTCTTTTCATTGTTTGCTTCGTTACAGTACAAACATTCCATTTGTTTCGTTTAAAAAAATATAGAAAATTGGCTTGAATAATACATCTACATACCTTCAATCAAATTGTCAGTGGTAAGAGTTCTAAAATTATTGAATTTTTCCCGAGTGACACTTTGACAGGTTTAATTTCACGAGCCGAAAGCAAGTGAAATTATGTCAAAGTGTCGCGAGGGCAAAAATTCTATATTAATTTTAGAGATCGAGTGCAATTTGTTGCGATTATTTCATTAATAAAACTGTTCAAAACCAAAATTTTATTGTAATTTATTTATGTAAGTACAAATTAGTACAATTAAACACACAGTTGTTATAAATATTTGACGGTTTAAAGTCATCACTTTTATATTTTTAAAACATTAATTGTCATTAATGTCACTGAATGATTTTTTCATAGCAACGAAGGGCATCTGATGTAATATACTTGACGACGGGAAATTATCAAAAATTATCAGTAGTAATTGCATAAGAGCTCTAAAATTCTATATTAATTTTAGAGATCGAGTGCAATTTGTTGCGATTATTTCATGAATAAAACTGTTCAAAACCAAAATTTTATTGTAATTTATTTATGTAAGTACAAAATTAGTACAATTAAACACACAGTTGTTGTAAATATTTCACGGTTGAAAGTCATCACTTTTATAATTTTTAAAACATTAATTGTCATTAATGTCACTGAATGTATTTTTTCGTAGCAACGAAGGGAATCTGATGTAATATACTTAACGACGGGAAATTATCAAAAATTATCAATTTAATTTAGATTTCTGTAGCTTTCTATTGGTCAGAATCGCCTATGAATGACATAATCGTATATAATATCACAAGAGAGAAAATTTGTTGCCTGACAATTTTCGCGAATTAAATTTTGACTTAAATCACGAGACGTCAGTCGAGTTGCAATGGATTTTATTTTTCAAAATGGCCTGAAATTGCACCCCTTCCTAATCAAAAAGCGACTACAGTAGCCGAAGCATTTATAACACACTGATCAAGGACGAAATTTTGAATCAGAATTATGGCAAGAATTAACGAAAATCTTGGGTATTAAGAAAATTCGCACTACGCCTCTCCATCCACAATCAGACGGAATGATCGAAAGACACAATAGAACTATTTGTTAGTATCTTTCTATGTTTGTTGCTGATAATAAAAAAGATTGGGATACTTTAATTCCTCTATTTCTGTTAGCCTACAGAAGTTCTGAACATGAAGCGACTGGTTATTCTCCATCTATGATGATCACCGGTAGAGAAATGAAGCTTCCTCAAAATCTTATTTTCGGAAGATTTCCTCCCTGCGAAGAAGAACGTTCAACCCTGACGTATATCGAAAATTTAAGAGAAAAATTAGAAAAGGTCTACGAATTTGCCAGTAAAACTTTGAAACTTCAAAGTGATAAAACCAAGTCCAGGCCAGATATGCATGCTACGGGGACAAAATTCGAAAGAAGTGACCCAGTATGGTTATACAATCCCACACGTAAGAAAGGACTTTGTCCGAAACTCCCACTGTTCACCTACAGTTACTTTTATTATTTTTGGTACAACCTATATTTTTACATTGCATTATCAAGACTTACTAGGTACTACTATTTTAAATTTTTTGAAGATATTCTTCTTTAGCGGCGAATCGATTGAAGGTAAAATTTGATTGATCCGCGCGCATGCGCACAACGACAGTATGGTATTAGTTGTTATACGGGCTCTGATTGGGTATTGAAATTTTGAAATGATCTGTCAATAATTGTTCAATATGGAGGTTATCGGTAAACAAAAATATTGTATAATATTAGTTTTTATTGATGTGTGGACAGAAATAAAATCAAATTTATAATTATAGTGACTTTTTAAATAGTTTTGAAAAGCCGCAGGTACGTAATTCTAAATGTTTCAGTTGGAAATACCTAATAGTTTCAATACCTATGTATTTGGAAAATGTAAACAAAATAATGTAGTTACCTATTAGTAGGCAATGCTTTAATTTACATAATCTGATTACGAACAAACTTTCTACAAATCTTCATCTCATATATCGTTTTCTTACTCTATATTTTATTGTATTTTATTTCGACAAAAATCAAACTAATAATTTTATTAAATTCATATAAATTTATGGTGTAAACGTTTAGTTTGTGTATATTCCCACATGACGTATACGAGAGTTTGGTGCAGTTTGAAATGGCGTCAACTTTCGTACGACGCGGTAGACGTGAAGTGGGTTCAAGCCCCGAGCAAGTTATTATTTTTTTATTTTTTTTTATAGATTTTATGATTGTAAGTATATTATTATATAATTTTTGAAGATATTCTTCTTTTTTGAAAGTGGAAGATAAGAAAGTTAGTTTGATTTTTAAATAAAATAAGTACAAATAACCTTTTAAGTATATTTACTTCGTTTAAATTACCTATTATATAATAGAAGAATATCTTCTTACGTGCGTACAAAGTACACACACATTCTTTTTCTATGCTTTGTGTACCACAGCAAATAATGATATGTACCACCAGTGGTACATACAGAATAAGCCAAATAAAAACGGAACATACGCAGTTAATACAGTGTATCGGAACTACGTTTGAAACAGTCGAAAAATATAAAAGTTTGACAAACATAAATCATAGCAACTCAACTACCTGTCTTCTTTTAGGCTAAGGCTACGGCCAGACAAGCGACAATTTACGGCGCCTACGAGCAGTAAAATGAAGCGCGAACATGGGTCCTGGTAAGAAGGATCTGGGTCCAAATTTGAAGCTCATCTAACCACAACAACGACCGAAACAGTGTATTTACATCTCGCGACACGCCGTAATTTACATCCCCATCTGGTCATGCCTTTTACGGCCGCTTCATTTTACTGCTCTTACGGCGCTGTAACAGCAATAAAATGAAGCGGAAATAACTGCAGTAAAAATCATGGCCAGACGGGGATGTAAATTACGGCATGTCGCGAGAAGTAAATACAGTGTTTTGGTCGTGGTTGTGGCTAGATGAGCTACAAATTTGGACCTAGGTCCAGTTGTTTGCGACACGACGCAGAAGATGGACCCGTTCGATATTGCTTCGCGATATTTTACAGCTCAGTCTGGCCATCCCTACACTCACCGCGGGACCAATTTTCGCGCTTCATTTTACAGCTCTTATGGCGCCGTAAATAGTCGCTTGTCTGGCCGTAGCCTTAGCCTAAAAGAAGACAGGTAGTTGAGTTGCTATCATTTATGTGTGTCAAACTTTTATATTAGTCGACTATTTCAAACGTAATTCCGATACGCTGTATTAACTGCATATGTTCCGTTTTTATTTGGCTTAATCTGTATACCACAGATTGAGAACCGCTGATCTACAGCATCCAGTTTTCAGCTAGAAGTAAACCCAAGGTAGTTCATATCAAGAGATTAGCCCCATATCATGGAACTGATCTACATTGTTGGCTTCAGCCAGACCCTGATAGACCAGTTATTCGAGGCGAATAACTATAAAGAAGGGAGCAGTGTTATGACAGTTCCGTAGATTGATCCTACATAGAAAAAGTCCCTCGACGTGAAAGAAGAAGAAGTCACGTACGAGAATGTTCTGAATGTCATGGAATAACCCAGAAATATCTGGTGACGTCTAGAACGTCAGGAATCTATATAAACATATGTGTTTGACATTCCATAGTTTAGTTGTATTCCAGTATTTGAAGTTTGATATTGTCAGATTGATTTAACGATTTAAAACTATTGTAATTTCTGTTGAGTTGAATAAAAGTATTTCAAAGAAGTTGTAACAATATCATTCTGTGGCTTATTTTAATTACGATTTTTTCGATGACCAGTTATAGGACTAGAGGCACTCCTGCCACAAAACTCTCATAACCTGTATCCGGGAGACACCAATGCGCTTACCAATTCGTCTTAAGCTTTTACTGGTCCATTATGAAAAAGGTGTAAATTTTCGTTATTGGCGTTTACTGTTTACCTCTGTCCTAGAGATTAACTCATATACAAGTATACATATTCCTGAAATTGTTTGTGTATTTCCATAAACGTTTAGCAATGAGGAATGTGCCTATTTAGTAATTGATTTCGGTTTTCGCGTATCGCTTTCCCTGTTATTACAAAACCCACAGATGAATGCATATCTGCATACTTGTCTGCTGGAACCTGGTGTGGTACATAATTTGTACTACATACATAATTTGCTCTAATTATGTTACTAATAATGTTAACGTAACATAACTTGGTTTTTGGCATTGGACGCATATCAATTTAAGCAGGAGAATTCGTAATACCTACCTTGTATAAACAATTATTAGTGTACAAATATAACAAGAATAAAAAACCGCTAAACGCTGTAAAAATGAGTGGCGCATACAATATTCCAGCTACAAAAGATCTGATATGAATATTACGTGGCGCGAAAATGTATTTGCATTTTGATGCAAAATAAAATTCTAGTTTTATTTTAAAAGATTTTTTCATAATATTTGCTAAATTTGAAGTAAAACGTGCCACAAAAGAGTAACTTTGATACAGTTTGAATTTTGAAACTCTTTTGTGGCGCGTTTACTTCAAATTTAGCAAATATTATGAAAATATTTTGTAAATGAAACTAGAATTTTGTTTTGTATCAAAATGAAAATACAATTTCGCGCCACGTAATATTCACATCAGATCTTTTGTAGCTGGAATATTGTAGGCGCCACTGATTTTTACGGCGTTTAGCGGTTTTTTATTCTTGTATCAGGAGTTTTTCAAAGTTATTTATAAATTAAATGTATAAAGTTTAAATGCAATGTTTCTCGATTACACGTTAAGCTTTATAAATGGTCGCATTTGTCGCATTATCTCCCAAATGATCTAGTTTCCATCGAATGTACACTAGATTTTTTTTCTATTCGAAATAGATTGAAAAAAATATTGGGATGGAAAAGTTATAGCGGACGGACTATACATACATACATACATACATATCCACAAACATTTTCCCTTTTTTGAAGTTATACTTCTTTATGATCGAGGGTAAAATTTTATAATTGCCTGGCGCATGCGCAGACAGACAGTACGTAGTTCGTTGCTAATCTTTCAAATTATGTATCAGCGCAAATAAGCCATTAAAATAATATATTAATTTTTTTTTAGTGAATGCATTATTTATTATAATTTTTGTGTCTTTGGATTTGTCTTCCTTGGACGTAAAATAATAAAATATCTATTTTTATATTTCACTTGTCACCGTGATGTGTAATTATGTATATCGGAAACGTCAATATCAGGCGCCTTGATAGCCTGGTTGGTAGAGCATTTGACCAGAGATCGAGAGATCGCGAGATCGCGGGTTCAAATCCCCGACGATTCATATTTTTAATTTTTGGCATTGTTAAGTTTTGGTTAATTTTTGGTAATTAGTGTTAATGTTTTGTATTATAACTGTTAAGTATATTTATTTCATTGAAATTATATAATAGAAGTATAACTTCTTATCTGCGTACAAAGTACACACACATTCTTTTTTTTTTTAATAAAAATTTACTCATATTTCTGAGCTCGGTAACTTTTGAACTCTATGACCGATTTTCAAAATTAGACATGCATTGGAAAGGTAATGATCGCCTCCTATTAGAAGCCGTAAAGGTCGGAGTTAAATTTTCGAAGTTTTTGGGAGTTTTGGGGACGAGAACGAAAAACAGACCCTAAATAGGAAGGGCCTTAAAATCCACAGCCTTGGACCAAAATGGATGGTTGACATATGAATGGGTGAGTCTTTTCCTGAACTTTAAGATGAGAGTTGGCCCAATTTTCAATTCAGACAGATTTAGAAAATCGAAAATTTCGTGTATATATAGTGTCGTGTGTAGGTGGTGTAGGTGTGCTCCACTGGCGAGAACTGCCGTTCTCTGGTAATAGTTATTTATGATATAAGTGTTAAAAGTACACGTTTAAGGCACGCATGTGAAAGTTTGCAGAATGAGCGAAGCGAGTTCTGCAATTCACATGAGTGCCTTAAAAATGTACTTTTTAACACGCATATCATACAATATTTTTTCTACAAACGTAATTACAGGACAATATCTACAAAAACTTTTACTTGAACTTGACTGACATTCCATTTTTATATTTTTTGACATTACATCAAAATTGCCTATACGGTCAATACGAACTGCAGTGCCATAAAAATTTTAAAGCACTAAAGCCTTAAAGTATCATTTTTAACGCTCGTATGGAGTGCTAAACATTGCATTTTTAACACGGTGGTAGAAAAAATATTTAAAGTTGGTTTAAACAAGCAGTAGAAAAAACGGGTAAATTATGTTGTGAGTAAGTAATTAAATTTTGTTGTGACTATTTTGGATGAATATTAACCAATGAATATGACTCAAGAACTGAAATGCAAGTTTTGATAAAATCACAGTGTTATCTGTTCTATCAAAAATCTTGCAAAAACTTCTTCTTAAATAATTATCTCCATTCATAGAAGAAAGAAAGCTAATTCCTCAACACCAATTTGGGTTCAGAACACAACAGGGAACGATAGAACAAGAACATGGGCTGCTAAAACACATCAGAAGTGATCTAGAAAATAAAAAGTATTGTTGTGCTGCATTCCTGGATATTGGTCAGGCCTTAGACAAGGGATGGCATGTTGGTAACCTATTTACGCTAAAGGAAAACGTTCCTCGTAATTTATATCAAATCCTGAAAAGCTATGTTTCCAACCGACATTTACTAGTCAAGCAGGATAATGAATACACAAGTCTAACGGCAAGAACAGAACAGGTAGGTCGAGGTGAAGGTGTAGGTCCAGGTGGATGCTACTAGTTAAGTCGCGGTCGATGTCGACAGCACATAGCAAGGAGGTCACCTGCGCTGTCAGTCGAGCTAGAACCACTATCAAGTGATGTAGTTTAATGAAATTTGAATGACAAAAAGACTGTGCTTTTGCGATGTTGTGTCAGTCAAGTGATGATATTTCAAAAATTTACTGTATTTAAGTGTTTTAGAAATTCAAAAATAAACTGAATACAAAAAAGGATTATACACTCACCGGCAGAGAAAACGGGCACCCCAAAAAATGCAAGCAAGTTCGATTTAGGTAATTTTTTTAATATGTTATAGCCTTATTCTTTATAAATATCGCTGCAATAATATTGTTGCTACACAGGTACAATGTCATTGTATACAGGGTGTACGAATCAAACTGTGTTTTTTTCTCAAACTTTGGAACACCCTGTGGAACGTTCTAGCTTTTATAAAATACTAAAATTAAAACCCAACTATAGCCACATATTTTCTTAACATTCTGTTTTTTTATTCATTCGCTTATGTTGGATAATAAAAAAGTTAGGCACTTTAACAACTACCCCTGTTTTTCGTCAATACAGGGTGTTTTTCAATAAGTACGGCAAGCTTTAAGGGGTAATTCTGCATGATAAAATAATGACAGTTTGCTTTATAAACTTATGCCCGCAAATACTTCGTTTCTGAGATAGGGGGTGTTGAAATTGTTCTTACAAACTGACGATTTATTTATTGCTCTAAAACGGTTTGTGATATGCAAATTAAATTTGGTAGATTTTAAGAGCTGGTTATTGCGCATTTTTTGGCATACAATTGAGAATTTTATATTCACCATTGGCGTGCATACGGGATATATCTAAAATATTTATACCCGTATGCACGCCAATGGTGAATACAAAATTCTTAATTGTATGCCAAAAAATGCGCAATAACTACTTCTTAAAATCTACCAAATTTCATTTGCATAGCATAAACCGTTTTAGAGAAATAAATAAATCGTCAGTTTGTAAGAAAAATTTCAACACCCCCTATCTCGGAAACGAAGCATTTGCGGGCATACGTTTAAAAAGCAAACTGTCATTATTTTATCATGCAGAATTACCCCTTAAAGTTTGCCGTACTTATTTAAAAACACCCTGTATTAACGAAAAACAGGGGTAGTTGTTAAAGTGCTTAACTTTTTTATTATCCAACCTAAGCGAGTGAATCAAAAAACAGAATGTTAGGAAAACCTGAGGCTATAGTATGGTTATAATTTCAGTATTTTATAAAAGCTATAACATTCCACAGGGTGTTCCAAAATTTGAGAAAAAAACACAGTTTGATTCGTACACCCTGTATACAATGACAATGTACCTGTGTAGCAACAGTGTTATTACAGCGATATTGATAATGAATAAGGCTATAACATATTAAAAAAATTACTTAAATCGGACATCAAGTTTACGAAATACAAGACATTAAAAATGACCCATTTTTTGGGGTGCCCGTTTTCTCTGCCGGTGAGTGTATAAAAAGTATCAACTCAGATAGCGCAGGTAATGGCAACTTGTCTTCGAACGGACCAATCACAGGGAAGCATCCTTGTAGGCCGCGCAGTAGACATCCATGTAAAACAAACTACTTTTATTTTTAAAAGCATCGATGTAAACCTCCTAGATGGCATCGCGCTAAACCTCCGCCGCGACTTACCTGCTCTGTTCTCATCCATCCACTACATTGTGTTTGTTTTACATGGATATCGACATCGACCGCGACCTCCACCCCCACCTTCACCGCGACCCACTTGTTCTGTTCTTACCCTTAGGATACGAACGTGCCGAAGGTACATGGATGAGCACGGTGTAGGTCGCGATCGCGATCAAGGTTTACATCGATGGCGGGCAGAACATACCGAAGACACAGATTAACCCAACACAGATGCGAAACCCTGGCGATGACTCTGGTACCGAGTTTTGGTAAACTCCTCCCACTTTGAGTTACCAAAAGGGTAGTCGCTTAGTAGCTCGCTTAGTATGTAGGCTTAAGCTTATTGTCAGTTCCTGAATAACCTCGACAGTACATGCGCTTATTGTAGTGTTAAATTGACGGGCTGATTATTGGGAACTTTTTCTATTTATCAAGTGTGTTTAAATAGTTTTGTTATATTTTTAAAAATGGTTGGATATACGTGTATGTATTTGTGAAGGGTGTTCACCTAAGACGGGTCAAGAAATATCATTTTTTAGATTGCCAAAGGATGAAGTAAGCTATGTAGTGTCATTAATAAATTGATTTACTTTCTAAATACTGATTAAGGCAGTGGCGTAGCCAGGGAAAGGGCCCAAGGGGGCCGACCCCCCCGAAATTTATAAAATTTTAAACATTGTAGAAATCATAAAAAACTAAGTTTTACGGGTATTGACTACGGTTTAGTTGTATTAAATCTTGTACGTAAAACAACGTGCTTCACACATCTTATTTAACAGTGTACACGTATTATTGCATTCATAAATAAAGAGTTGCAGTTATTATAAAGTAACAGTGTGTCGGTACTGGGTATATTTTCTTCTCTAGAAGGTAAAGGTTGGCAGCACTGTTCATGGGACCGACTGTCAGCAGCCACTAGGCTGCTAAGATTTTTTCGCTCTCACACCTTTCTGGTTTGTTTTGAGGTTAGGACGCACCGACTCGACTCGACAGTTGAAAACGTAATTTTTCAATAAGAAAGTGGTAGAGTATACAGTATGACAGAGCATCAATCAAATTATGACTCAAGAATCATTAACACATCAAGGACCCCCCTTTTGCCTGGGGGGTATTCCATACCCCCCAGACCCGCGGTGGGCCCCCCAAAGCCAATTCCTGGCTACGCCACTGGATTAAGGGGCATACTACTTATATCATATTAGTTATATTAATCTCGAAACTTACATAAAATGGTTACTCAAGCTATGTGTGTTAGAAATAGTTTCAATAGTATTTTTTCAAGAAATATTTTGATAAGTGTGAAAAAAATCCTGTCTTGAAAACAGTAAATTTTAGTTACTAGTAAGAATGAATAACACCCGGTTATTGAAGATAATCAAAATAATCTTAAAAAATATTAACAAGACATTAAACTTTTATTAAAAAGCATCTTATGTTATAGGAGTGAGCTATGGTTAAAAGCTACTAAAAGACAAGATTTGTTAGAGGAGGATTTAACTAGATACAGAATTTGCGAAAAGCATTTTGGAAATAAATTTTTATGCTCATCTTCACGACGAAAACTCTTGTATGACAATGATTTGCCATCAATTTTTACCGAATCTAAAGATATCTGCGCGAATACGTCTGAGGAGCCGCCGAAAAAAGTTCAAATATTGTCAGGTAAAAAATTAGGTAAATATCAATAAAAAGATATGATTTTTCAGATAAGAATAAAATAATAGAATATCTCTTAATAGAATAACGCCTGCGGCGGAAGATTTACAGGTAATATCCTCTAAACAAGTTTCTATCAGCCCCAGTAAGGAAAAAGATGGACACATTTCTACAAGAATTACGAAAGATGTTTCCCAGTTATCACCTTCAGTATCATTACAAACACCAGCATCTTTTATGTATAACTTGCTACGTGAATATAAACTGAATTGTAAAATAGGGTTTTTAAAAAAAAACTTTTGAATAGAAAAATATTTAAAAAACAAAACGGTACAAAACAAGAGTTAGAGCAGTTTAAAAAATTATGTGACAAATTTCTTAATAAATCCTTGGCCGAAATTGTCAAAACTCAGGCACTGTTGCAGAAAAAAGTCCCAAAGGCCAGAAGATATTTTCAGGAATACAAACAATTCGCTCTCACATTATACTTTTTTGGACCCAAAACTTATCACTTTTTGAAAAAAATTCTTATTTACCAACTCAACGTTGTTTATATAATTAAATTTGATTATATAATTAAATAACCTGGAACTTGAAAATTATTATATTAATAACGCTTTATCTGGTTTTGTTCTGGAAGGCCACACCTGGAATTCCCAAATTACTGTCACCAAACGACTGTCACTTTTCTAATACCTAGTTTACTTTCTCTTGTTTTGTTAAGGACAACACTTTGTTTTGTTTTGTAGCTAGTTTACCTTCTCTTGTTTTGTACCTACCTAGAATTCCCAAATTACCCTATTATATTTATATCGTGTTCACTTCCAAGCAACTTTTTATTATTTTTCAATATACAGAGAAATTTAATAAATGACCATTTATATATAAATCTTTAACGATTGTCACTTTTCTAACAGTCAGTTAACTTTCTCTTGTTTTGTTAAGGACATACCTAGAATTCCCAAATTACCTATTGTATTTTGATTTCCTTTTTCGTTTAACCCATAAATTTATTAAATGACCAATGCTTTGTTAAGTTTTGTTTGTCTTAATTTTTAGTGTAAATATAGTAAATATCAAATCAGGTGTAAAAGTAAGTATTATAGAGCAAATGAACTATTTTGTAAGTTATCAATTATATTGTGCAAACACCGGCACAACAACTGTGCTCCTTAGTTTCAAGGTTACCAATTTTTGTACCGGCATCATAGCATAGCTTTCGCATCTGTGTTGGGTTAATCTGTGATACCTTCCTTTCAGTGTTCTTTGAGGTTAATATAACCAAAACTTGTCGCAAATGAATAAATATACCAGCGTTATCTCCAGTCACGTGGTTTAAAAACCACCAATAAACTTTAATTTACCACGAGATCAGCAGTTCGATCGCGATGTCAAACAAACTATTTTGTTTTGGCATCGACATCGCTGTAAACTGCGATGATAGGTCACGAGGGTGAACGGGTGACACATCCTTGGTATGTGCGATCTCATAAGAAAATGAAGGTTGATTTTGACATGGATGTAGTGACCACGATCGCTACCTACACCGCGCACATCCATGTATCTTCGGCATGTTCGTACCATAAGATCAATAAAAGCCAGAGTACTACAAGTAAGTGTCTTGCGACCGATATTGTACTTGCTCTACAATACTGCCTACCGACAAGTAACAGAACAATGTGTGCAACGTTTGCTGATGACACCGCTGTACTAGTCTCTTACCATGATCCAATCACAGCATCCAGAACCCTTCAAACAATACCAGACCATAACAATATCCAAAGATGGCTTAAAAATGGAAGATAAAGGCGAATGGGAGTAAATCCACCCATGTAAGTTTCAGCCTGAAAAAACAATCCATCTTTAACTGTGAACGAAACACAGCTCCGATAAACCGATACTGTGAAGTACCTAGAAATCCACCTTATGATAGGAGATTAACTTGGCAAAAGCAGATTTTCACAAAACGAAAAAAATTAGAAATAAAATTCCGAAAATGTACTGTATCATCGGTTGTAAATCTCTTGAAAACAGACTGCTGCTGCATAAAGCTATATTAAAACCAGTGTGGACCTATGGTATCCAACTTTGGGGGATAGCCAGTCAGACAAACCTAGCAATACTGCAGAAATTCCGGAACAAAATCCGCAGAACTAGGCTGAATACCCCTTGGTGCATGCCAAACTATGTGATAGAGCAAGACCTTAATGTATCATCCATAAAAACAGTGATAACAAAATATTACAAAAAATATTCCAAGATACTAGAATCTCATCCAAACGGGTTAGCCAGCAACCTCACTGATGACCATAATAATGCACGACGCTTGAAGAGATGTAATAAGAATGTAAATAAGAGAAATGGTGGATCTAGCAGGAAGATTCGAATCATCTGTGATAACTAAGCTTATTTTAACTTGTTTTAATTTAATTTATGTAAAGAGGGTGAGCATTGGATCTCCCTCTAAAGGTCAAATTTTCAATTTTTGTCAAATAATTTACCTGTTGTTCTTAGTTAAGGAAAGATTGTAAATATTACTAAAATAAAAAAAAATATCACAACTACAATTATAATAATATTATTATTATGTAATTATGTATTTCATAAAAAATATTGGTTTATATAGACCAGTAAGGATTTGCGAAAAAACGTCTATTTTTGGATGTAAGAGGTGGCATTCGGATTTTTGCAGATAAAGTTAGGTGACACCTTCAGTAATAATAATTGACTTATGCTGCTTCCCAAATATGCCCGGAACATTAATAAAAAAAGTAAAATATTTAAAAATTTCGAAAACCATCGATTTTTTTCTGCTTTATTTGCTTATAACTTTAAAACGATTCGTTTTGGAACAAAGTCGTAAAGAAATAAAATAAATATAATTGAATTTTGTATGATATACGACTGGTAAAAAATGTCATAAGGTATTACCTTTTCTGCAATATAGCAATAAATACAAAATAAGGGGGCAAAATAAGTCTGTTGCTATTCAATATTTTTTAACCACTTTGGTGGCACTTATACCCTTAGTAATTCGCTTAGGAAATTCTTTGTAACATACTTAAATCGTGTAACAAATTTCATTAAAATCGACCTAACAAATTTTGCATAATAAATTTGCAATCTAAATGTTTTTAAAAAAGTTCAATTTTTTTAAAATCTTTCTGAACAAAAAGTAGACTATTTAGTAGTTGGCTAATTTTTTTACATATAAAGAGGTGCTCTACCTATCTAGTACACTTTACAGAATTAAAAACGGATTATTTAAGGGGCCCCAGCAATGTTTTAAATTTACAAACAATTTTTTGGCTTATATAAAAATAGCTTTTTTTTAATAATAAAAAAATTAATTTTTAGCAATGCAAATAATTAAAACCGGTATAATTTGACTTAAACTTTCAAATGCTGTCAGCAGAATTGCTATTTTATTTTTTAATCAAACGTTATTCGCGTTCAAAAATTACAATTTTTCGATTTTTTGAAAGTTTCACCGCGTTTATCTCGAAAACTATGCATCCTACGAAAAAACTAGTAAGAACATTTTTTGCTTAGAATTACCCAAGAAATACAACAAAATGTTTTATTTTGCGAAAAATCGATGTTATGTAATTCCTCAAGTTCTTTGTTTATAACAATCTTATCGACATTTCAAATGTATCTAAATAGAGGAGCCCGTAGCACCCCCTCCTGGACACAGCACTAATTTGTTTATAAGCCAAAAAATTGTTTATAACTTTAAAACATTGCTGATGCTGCTTAAATAATCCGATTTCAATTCTGTGCATTAGATAGGTAGAGTGCTTCTTTATATGTAAAAGAATTGACGAATCTTTGTATGTTCTAGTTTTTGTTTGCAAGATTTTAAAAATTTTTAATTTTTTAAAAAAAGTTTAGATTGCAAAATGATTACGCAAAATCTAGTAAGCCAATTTTAATGAAATTTGGTATACAGTTTTAGCATATTACAAAAATTTTCTAAGCGAATTAGGAAGGTTCCAAGTGTAACCTAAGTGATGGAAAATCATTGAATAATGGCAGGCTTGTTTTGCCCCCTTATTTTATATTTATTGCTATTTTGAAGCAAGAGTGATAAATAAAGATATTTTTAACCAATTTCATCTGATAGAACATTTAATTATCTTTGGTTTATTCTTATAGGACTTTGTTCTAAAGTGAACAGTTTTTAAGTTATAAGCAAAAAAAGCAGAAAAAGCACGAAATTTTTTGAAGTTTTTAAATATTTTATTTTTTTTATTAATGTTCCGGGCATATTTGAAAAGGAGCATAAATCAATTATTATTAACGAAGTTATCACCTAACTTTATCCGCAAAAATCTGAATGCCACCTCTCACATCCACCTAAAAACAGATTCTTACTGGCCTAATATGTATGTTCCGTTTTTCACATAATTTAAATTCTTTGTCTGAACTCCTATTAGGTATAGTCCTGTCGGCAGGGGGTCACAACTGCCTCCTTTATTCAGATGGACTTACCCAAGTTTTTTTTATGTATTTTGACCCGTAGAATACGAATTTTTTGGGTAACAGTCGATCCGGATGTCGCTAAGATTGTTATAGACAAAGAACTTGAGGAACTACATAACAGCGATTTCTCGCAAATCAAAACATATTTTTTATTTTTTGGGTCGTTCTAAGCCAAAAATGTTCCTACAAGTTTTTTTGTAGGATGCATAGTTTTCGAGATAACCGCGGTTGAACATTCAAAAAATCAAAAAATTACAATTTTTGAACCCGAATAACTTTTGATTAAAAAATAAAATAGCAATTCTGCTTACCGCATTTGAAAGTTCAAGTCAAATTTTATCGGTTTTGATTATTTGCACTGCTTAAAATTTATTTTTTTATTGTTACACAAAGCTATAAACACCGTGTTTCCCGTGCCTAATACATGCGTTTCAATGCATGCTACGTAGTTATTGCCTCGCTTGCACTTGTAGCTACTCTACCTACTCGTTCGATTTTAAATGAGAAATCATTGAAAACATCACTCACGCACTAGGTGTTTATATCTTTGTTTAACAATAAAAAAATAAATTTTTAGCAATGGAAATAATCAAAACCGATATAGTTTGACTTGAACTTTCAAATGCGGTAAGCAGAATTGCTATTTTATTTTTTAATCAAAAGTTATTCGGGTTCAAAAATTGCAATTTTTCGATTTTTTGAAAGTTTACCCGCGTTTTTCTCGAAAACTGTGCATCCTATGAAAAAACTTGTCAGAACATTTTTTCCTTAGAATGACCTAAAAAATACAAAAAAATGTTTTGTTTTGCGAGAAATCGCTGTTATGTAGTTCCTCAAGTTCTTTATCTATAACAATCTTATCGACATCCGGATCAACTATTACCCAAAAAATTCGTATTCTGCGGGTCAAAATACATAAAAAAACTTGGGTAAGTCCATCTGAATAAAGGAGGCCGTTGTACCCCCGCTGACGACAGGACTAGTACCAAAACCATTAAAATACAATTTTCCTACTCAATAGCAAATATACTGAAAACAAATAATATCCTAAAAATATATGACGCACAACTAAGGAAATTTTTATTTCAGTAATTGAAGTAAGGGTAATAGCAACTTTGTGCCTTTTGGAAAATGTAAAATCGTTTTATACAAAATGGGCACTCCCTAATGAAAATAATCGTCGAAACATAACCTCGTTTAAATATATTCGAGGTTTTTTTATTTTCTTGAGGTAAACGCTAATTAGCAGGAATTTAATTTAGCAAAATTTGCGGTAAGAATACAAAAAGCAATATCAAGCCACTTACACCTCTCAAAACCTCCACTTAATACCCTAGCAACGAAATCTCTAGAGTTTCATTTTATATCCAGTTGATCGAGAAAGTGATAATGAATAATTTCCTGCAATATATACACGTCATCCAAGTTGTTATCCTTGGTGAGCTCCTCCGGGCAAATATTATGATCTTGTTATCCTTCCTCTGTAAGGACCAGTAACTTCTCAGGGCCGACGCTTAAATGTGGCTTACTTGCAGGTAGTAGAAATATTTTATTCTATTTTGGTATGTTTCTACTGATGTTAAATTTGAAGGTTACTACTCATATAGGCTTATATGTATACTATGAAAATTGATTTTTCAAATTGTTATTAGACAGACCTTTATATAATATACTTAGTTTAAAAAAATTCAAATCATATACAGTGTGTCAATTTGAAAAGGTAACACCCTCTACAATTTAATCCCTATAGAAAATCTGAAATATTCAAAAACATGTCAAATTTATTTGTGAGAGGGGAAATTTGCAGACCAGTTTTCAATTACATTACACCAACCCTTTAGCGAGGGCTGAAATAACCCCCAAAATCTTTAATGAAAAGGGGGGTTGAGTGATACCTCACATGAAAGCTGGTTTAGACACCTTTTCAAAAATACCACAAATATTTTTTTTCAGTACTTTTGTCGAGTTGAGAACTCCAATTTTTTTTTTTTTTTGAGTATTCAACTCTACTCTAAATTCACAATCAAGATGCAGTAAAAATAGACAAACCAAGACACGTTAAATGTTACTAGGAGCACTCTCAAATCATAATTTACAATGTATGTACTATGTACATACGTTTTTAATCCCAAATTATGATTTACAAAGTTTATACATTGTAAATTATCATTTGGGAGTGCTCCTTGTAACATTTAACGTGTCCTGGTTTGTTTATTTCTACTGCATCTTGATTGTGAATTTAGTTTAAATTTACCTTTTTGAGTATTGGAGTATTTTGAGTGTGTATTTGGAGTATTTTTTGAAAAAATCAGGCAAAACCGTATACAGATGTTAAATATCAAGTATTAAGTATTAAGTTTATAACTCCAAAAATAGAGGGTACCACCCCCTATAATTTGGTCCTTATACATCGAAAAATATAATCGAAAAATATGCAAAAACACGTTAAATTTATTTGTGAGGGGAACACTTTGTAGACCACTTATCAACTAAATTACATCAACCCTTTAGCTAGGGCGGACAGAACACCCAAAATATTTAATGGGAAGGGAGGATGAGTGATAGTTCATTTTCAAGGTCGTTCAGCTATCTTTAAAAAAATACCACATAGAATATATTTCTTTTTAGTACTTTTGAAATAATCAAGTGACACCGTAAAGATATTACGTATCGAGTTCAGAGCTCCAAAATTATTTTAGTATTAGTATTACAACTCCAGAGTTGTCACCTAAACTCTGCAATGTAAGGTTATACCTTCACTTTTCCAACCAATATGGTTGATGTCGTGTGATGCCAGGGGTTAATCTGGAAATATTTTAAACATCTTTCAAAATCAGATAATATAATGTAACCCCAACTGTTTAAAATCAATTTAAGGGTTTTCACCCGTACATTTTGGTGGCTCAAGGCATGTAAACCTGTGATAACACTGATGATGGAATATTGATTCCGAAAACGTTTTGTGATACAGCCCTTTTTAGGGATTTTAAATACATATACCTTTTACAAAATAAGGTTTTTATTTTAATTATATTAGTGTTTACATAACTGAATAGAAAATTTCATATCCGTTTAAAGGAGCTAGCACACGACCCCCCATTATTATTTAAAAAAATCAGCGGTTACGTCATCATGCCCAGATGGATGACGTTTCTAGTATGATATATCTGCCAAAAATTCATAATTTAAAATAAAATTCGACCTGTTTTTTTTCCAGCTTTTCCAGAAAGCCAGCTTTCTAAATAACGAATTTATTCCTTTTATTTTCACCATACTGTATAAAGAAATCAATTTTTTTTCACATCATTGTCATAAAATATATCTAAAATAAAAAACTATATCCTATATTATCTAATGTATTAACATTTTTGCTTACAGCTTACTGACAAGTATTGTCAATATTGTGAAATATATAGGTACTTTACTCTTGAGCGAAATTCATATTTTTTGACACATTTCGTGTAAGATTGATCAAATTTGATATCTGATTGTTGCATTTTAGGTTTTAGACTATGCAAATCTTTTTATGAAGGATAATTCTTTTTCATAAAATTAATAACAAAAAAGTTTCCATATGATTCCAACTTACATAGACACACCATAGTCAAAATACGAAATGATAGTTACAAATGGAGTACAACAACGTTCTAAAGTTTATACATTATTTACGCTTTGACTTTATATAACCTAATATACATACCCACATATGACAAAACTTACAGGAGAAATTTCTTGTTAGTCTTAAATTACTCAACCCAAAGTGTAGACGAAATATCTTCCATTTTGCAAAATTGAGTTCCACTCCTTTCAATCTTCCTATACACTTAACACTTACAGGTTTATTGCATTTTATCAAACGGTTATATTTTCATAGAACCTTTCGCCTCTACGTAATAGCTGCCTATAGTCTGTAATTATTTAGCCATATTTGCCATTTAAAATAAACTACATTTTTTTTTTTTTTTTTTTATTTAATGTTGTAATATTTACAATCTGTCCTCAACTGAGAACAATAGGTAAATTATTTGACAAAAATTGAAAATTTTGACCTGTAGAGGGAGATCCAGTGATCACCCTCTTTACATAAATTAAATTAAAACAAATTAAAATAAGTTTAGTTATCACAGATTATTCGAATCTTCTTGCTAGATCCACTACTTTGAATCTCTTCAGGCGTCGTACATCATTGTGGTCATCAGTAAGGTTGCTGGCTAACTCATTTGGATGAGATTCTAGTCTCTTGGAATATTTTTTGTAATATTCCGTTATTACTGTTTTTATGGATGGCACATTGAGGTCTTGCTCTATCACATAGTTTGGCACGTACCAAGGGGCATTCAGCATTGTTCTAAGGACTTTGTTCTGGAATCTTGGAATAAAGCTTAACATTCAGATTGATTTACACTAAATATCAATTAACTTTTCATTATAAATTTAGTAAACATTACAAAAATAGAAACAAATTTAAAAAAAACTGAATATTCGCATTCGCATCCGCATTCGCGAATGTCGGTAGCAGATATTCGCATTCGCATTCGTATTCGCGAATGTTCAAAAAATGACATTCGTTACATCACTATTATGTATTTCATAAAAAATATTGGTTTATATAGACCAGTAAGGATTTGCGAAAAAACGTCTATTTTTGGATGTAAGAGGTGGCATTCGGATTTTTGCAGATAAAGTTAGGTGACACCTTCAGTAATAATAATTGACTTATGCTGCTTCCCAAATATGCCCGGAACATTAATAAAAAAAGTAAAATATTTAAAAATTTCGAAAACCATCGATTTTTTTCTGCTTTATTTGCTTATAACTTTAAAACGATTCGTTTTGGAACAAAGTCGTAAAGAAATAAAATAAATATAATTGAATTTTGTATGATATACGACTGGTAAAAAATGTCATAAGGTATTACCTTTTCTGCAATATAGCAATAAATACAAAATAAGGGGGCAAAATAAGTCTGTTGCTATTCAATATTTTTTAACCACTTTGGTGGCACTTATACCCTTAGTAATTCGCTTAGGAAATTCTTTGTAACATACTTAAATCGTGTAACAAATTTCATTAAAATCGACCTAACAAATTTTGCATAATAAATTTGCAATCTAAATGTTTTTAAAAAAGTTCAATTTTTTTAAAATCTTTCTGAACAAAAAGTAGACTATTTAGTAGTTGGCTAATTTTTTTACATATAAAGAGGTGCTCTACCTATCTAGTACACTTTACAGAATTAAAAACGGATTATTTAAGGGGCCCCAGCAATGTTTTAAATTTACAAACAATTTTTTGGCTTATATAAAAATAGCTTTTTTTTAATAATAAAAAAATTAATTTTTAGCAATGCAAATAATTAAAACCGGTATAATTTGACTTAAACTTTCAAATGCTGTCAGCAGAATTGCTATTTTATTTTTTAATCAAACGTTATTCGCGTTCAAAAATTACAATTTTTCGATTTTTTGAAAGTTTCACCGCGTTTATCTCGAAAACTATGCATCCTACGAAAAAACTAGTAAGAACATTTTTTGCTTAGAATTACCCAAGAAATACAACAAAATGTTTTATTTTGCGAAAAATCGATGTTATGTAATTCCTCAAGTTCTTTGTTTATAACAATCTTATCGACATTTCAAATGTATCTAAATAGAGGAGCCCGTAGCACCCCCTCCTGGACACAGCACTAATTTGTTTATAAGCCAAAAAATTGTTTATAACTTTAAAACATTGCTGATGCTGCTTAAATAATCCGATTTCAATTCTGTGCATTAGATAGGTAGAGTGCTTCTTTATATGTAAAAGAATTGACGAATCTTTGTATGTTCTAGTTTTTGTTTGCAAGATTTTAAAAATTTTTAATTTTTTAAAAAAAGTTTAGATTGCAAAATGATTACGCAAAATCTAGTAAGCCAATTTTAATGAAATTTGGTATACAGTTTTAGCATATTACAAAAATTTTCTAAGCGAATTAGGAAGGTTCCAAGTGTAACCTAAGTGATGGAAAATCATTGAATAATGGCAGGCTTGTTTTGCCCCCTTATTTTATATTTATTGCTATTTTGAAGCAAGAGTGATAAATAAAGATATTTTTAACCAATTTCATCTGATAGAACATTTAATTATCTTTGGTTTATTCTTATAGGACTTTGTTCTAAAGTGAACAGTTTTTAAGTTATAAGCAAAAAAAGCAGAAAAAGCACGAAATTTTTTGAAGTTTTTAAATATTTTATTTTTTTTATTAATGTTCCGGGCATATTTGAAAAGGAGCATAAATCAATTATTATTAACGAAGTTATCACCTAACTTTATCCGCAAAAATCTGAATGCCACCTCTCACATCCACCTAAAAACAGATTCTTACTGGCCTAATATGTATGTTCCGTTTTTCACATAATTTAAATTCTTTGTCTGAACTCCTATTAGGTATAGTCCTGTCGGCAGGGGGTCACAACTGCCTCCTTTATTCAGATGGACTTACCCAAGTTTTTTTTATGTATTTTGACCCGTAGAATACGAATTTTTTGGGTAACAGTCGATCCGGATGTCGCTAAGATTGTTATAGACAAAGAACTTGAGGAACTACATAACAGCGATTTCTCGCAAATCAAAACATATTTTTTATTTTTTGGGTCGTTCTAAGCCAAAAATGTTCCTACAAGTTTTTTTGTAGGATGCATAGTTTTCGAGATAACCGCGGTTGAACATTCAAAAAATCAAAAAATTACAATTTTTGAACCCGAATAACTTTTGATTAAAAAATAAAATAGCAATTCTGCTTACCGCATTTGAAAGTTCAAGTCAAATTTTATCGGTTTTGATTATTTGCACTGCTTAAAATTTATTTTTTTATTGTTACACAAAGCTATAAACACCGTGTTTCCCGTGCCTAATACATGCGTTTCAATGCATGCTACGTAGTTATTGCCTCGCTTGCACTTGTAGCTACTCTACCTACTCGTTCGATTTTAAATGAGAAATCATTGAAAACATCACTCACGCACTAGGTGTTTATATCTTTGTTTAACAATAAAAAAATAAATTTTTAGCAATGGAAATAATCAAAACCGATATAGTTTGACTTGAACTTTCAAATGCGGTAAGCAGAATTGCTATTTTATTTTTTAATCAAAAGTTATTCGGGTTCAAAAATTGCAATTTTTCGATTTTTTGAAAGTTTACCCGCGTTTTTCTCGAAAACTGTGCATCCTATGAAAAAACTTGTCAGAACATTTTTTCCTTAGAATGACCTAAAAAATACAAAAAAATGTTTTGTTTTGCGAGAAATCGCTGTTATGTAGTTCCTCAAGTTCTTTATCTATAACAATCTTATCGACATCCGGATCAACTATTACCCAAAAAATTCGTATTCTGCGGGTCAAAATACATAAAAAAACTTGGGTAAGTCCATCTGAATAAAGGAGGCCGTTGTACCCCCGCTGACGACAGGACTAGTACCAAAACCATTAAAATACAATTTTCCTACTCAATAGCAAATATACTGAAAACAAATAATATCCTAAAAATATATGACGCACAACTAAGGAAATTTTTATTTCAGTAATTGAAGTAAGGGTAATAGCAACTTTGTGCCTTTTGGAAAATGTAAAATCGTTTTATACAAAATGGGCACTCCCTAATGAAAATAATCGTCGAAACATAACCTCGTTTAAATATATTCGAGGTTTTTTTATTTTCTTGAGGTAAACGCTAATTAGCAGGAATTTAATTTAGCAAAATTTGCGGTAAGAATACAAAAAGCAATATCAAGCCACTTACACCTCTCAAAACCTCCACTTAATACCCTAGCAACGAAATCTCTAGAGTTTCATTTTATATCCAGTTGATCGAGAAAGTGATAATGAATAATTTCCTGCAATATATACACGTCATCCAAGTTGTTATCCTTGGTGAGCTCCTCCGGGCAAATATTATGATCTTGTTATCCTTCCTCTGTAAGGACCAGTAACTTCTCAGGGCCGACGCTTAAATGTGGCTTACTTGCAGGTAGTAGAAATATTTTATTCTATTTTGGTATGTTTCTACTGATGTTAAATTTGAAGGTTACTACTCATATAGGCTTATATGTATACTATGAAAATTGATTTTTCAAATTGTTATTAGACAGACCTTTATATAATATACTTAGTTTAAAAAAATTCAAATCATATACAGTGTGTCAATTTGAAAAGGTAACACCCTCTACAATTTAATCCCTATAGAAAATCTGAAATATTCAAAAACATGTCAAATTTATTTGTGAGAGGGGAAATTTGCAGACCAGTTTTCAATTACATTACACCAACCCTTTAGCGAGGGCTGAAATAACCCCCAAAATCTTTAATGAAAAGGGGGGTTGAGTGATACCTCACATGAAAGCTGGTTTAGACACCTTTTCAAAAATACCACAAATATTTTTTTTCAGTACTTTTGTCGAGTTGAGAACTCCAATTTTTTTTTTTTTTTGAGTATTCAACTCTACTCTAAATTCACAATCAAGATGCAGTAAAAATAGACAAACCAAGACACGTTAAATGTTACTAGGAGCACTCTCAAATCATAATTTACAATGTATGTACTATGTACATACGTTTTTAATCCCAAATTATGATTTACAAAGTTTATACATTGTAAATTATCATTTGGGAGTGCTCCTTGTAACATTTAACGTGTCCTGGTTTGTTTATTTCTACTGCATCTTGATTGTGAATTTAGTTTAAATTTACCTTTTTGAGTATTGGAGTATTTTGAGTGTGTATTTGGAGTATTTTTTGAAAAAATCAGGCAAAACCGTATACAGATGTTAAATATCAAGTATTAAGTATTAAGTTTATAACTCCAAAAATAGAGGGTACCACCCCCTATAATTTGGTCCTTATACATCGAAAAATATAATCGAAAAATATGCAAAAACACGTTAAATTTATTTGTGAGGGGAACACTTTGTAGACCACTTATCAACTAAATTACATCAACCCTTTAGCTAGGGCGGACAGAACACCCAAAATATTTAATGGGAAGGGAGGATGAGTGATAGTTCATTTTCAAGGTCGTTCAGCTATCTTTAAAAAAATACCACATAGAATATATTTCTTTTTAGTACTTTTGAAATAATCAAGTGACACCGTAAAGATATTACGTATCGAGTTCAGAGCTCCAAAATTATTTTAGTATTAGTATTACAACTCCAGAGTTGTCACCTAAACTCTGCAATGTAAGGTTATACCTTCACTTTTCCAACCAATATGGTTGATGTCGTGTGATGCCAGGGGTTAATCTGGAAATATTTTAAACATCTTTCAAAATCAGATAATATAATGTAACCCCAACTGTTTAAAATCAATTTAAGGGTTTTCACCCGTACATTTTGGTGGCTCAAGGCATGTAAACCTGTGATAACACTGATGATGGAATATTGATTCCGAAAACGTTTTGTGATACAGCCCTTTTTAGGGATTTTAAATACATATACCTTTTACAAAATAAGGTTTTTATTTTAATTATATTAGTGTTTACATAACTGAATAGAAAATTTCATATCCGTTTAAAGGAGCTAGCACACGACCCCCCATTATTATTTAAAAAAATCAGCGGTTACGTCATCATGCCCAGATGGATGACGTTTCTAGTATGATATATCTGCCAAAAATTCATAATTTAAAATAAAATTCGACCTGTTTTTTTTCCAGCTTTTCCAGAAAGCCAGCTTTCTAAATAACGAATTTATTCCTTTTATTTTCACCATACTGTATAAAGAAATCAATTTTTTTTCACATCATTGTCATAAAATATATCTAAAATAAAAAACTATATCCTATATTATCTAATGTATTAACATTTTTGCTTACAGCTTACTGACAAGTATTGTCAATATTGTGAAATATATAGGTACTTTACTCTTGAGCGAAATTCATATTTTTTGACACATTTCGTGTAAGATTGATCAAATTTGATATCTGATTGTTGCATTTTAGGTTTTAGACTATGCAAATCTTTTTATGAAGGATAATTCTTTTTCATAAAATTAATAACAAAAAAGTTTCCATATGATTCCAACTTACATAGACACACCATAGTCAAAATACGAAATGATAGTTACAAATGGAGTACAACAACGTTCTAAAGTTTATACATTATTTACGCTTTGACTTTATATAACCTAATATACATACCCACATATGACAAAACTTACAGGAGAAATTTCTTGTTAGTCTTAAATTACTCAACCCAAAGTGTAGACGAAATATCTTCCATTTTGCAAAATTGAGTTCCACTCCTTTCAATCTTCCTATACACTTAACACTTACAGGTTTATTGCATTTTATCAAACGGTTATATTTTCATAGAACCTTTCGCCTCTACGTAATAGCTGCCTATAGTCTGTAATTATTTAGCCATATTTGCCATTTAAAATAAACTACATTTTTTTTTTTTTTTTTTTATTTAATGTTGTAATATTTACAATCTGTCCTCAACTGAGAACAATAGGTAAATTATTTGACAAAAATTGAAAATTTTGACCTGTAGAGGGAGATCCAGTGATCACCCTCTTTACATAAATTAAATTAAAACAAATTAAAATAAGTTTAGTTATCACAGATTATTCGAATCTTCTTGCTAGATCCACTACTTTGAATCTCTTCAGGCGTCGTACATCATTGTGGTCATCAGTAAGGTTGCTGGCTAACTCATTTGGATGAGATTCTAGTCTCTTGGAATATTTTTTGTAATATTCCGTTATTACTGTTTTTATGGATGGCACATTGAGGTCTTGCTCTATCACATAGTTTGGCACGTACCAAGGGGCATTCAGCATTGTTCTAAGGACTTTGTTCTGGAATCTCTGCAATATTTCTAGGTTAGTTTGACTGGCTGTCCCCCAAAGTTGGATACCATAGGTCCACACTGGTTTTAATATAGTTTTATATATCAGCAGTTTGTTTTCAAGTGATAGTTGAGATTTACGACCGATGATCCAGTACATTTCTCGAAATTTTATTCCTAGTTGTTTTCTTTTTGTAAAAATGTGTTTTTGCCAAGTTAATCTCCTATCAAGATGGATTCCTAGGTACTTGACAGTATCGGTTTGTGGGAGTTGAGTTTCATTTAGTGTTACAGATGGACATGTTTGTCTTCTCATGGTGAAGGTTACATGGATGGATTTACTCTCATTCGCCTTTATCTTCCATTTTTTAAGCCATATTTGTATATTATTAAGGTCTTTCTGAAGGGTTCTGGATGCTGTATTTGGATCATGGTGAGAGGCTAGTACAGCAGTGTCATCAGCAAAAGTTGCACACGTTGTTTTGTTACTTGTGGGTAGGTCAGCAGTGTAGAGCAAGTACAATATCGGTCCCAAGACACTTCCTTGTGGTACTCCGGCTTTTATTGGTCTTAGGCTTGTGTATTCATTATCCTGCTTGACTAGGAAATGTCGGTTGGAAATATAGCTTTTTAGGATTTGATAAAAAGGATGAGGAAGGTTTTTCTTTAGTTTAAAGAGCATACCAGCATGCCATACCTTGTCGAAGGCCTGACCAATGTCCATGAATGCAGCAGAACAATACCTTTTATTTTCTAGATCACTTCTGATGTGTTTTACCAGTCTATGTACCTGTTCTATCGTTCCGTGTTGTGTTCTGAACCCAAATTGGTGTTGGGGAATTAGTTTCCTTTCTTCTATACACTACATAAACTACATAAAATATTACGTTTTAATCTAGGAAGAGTAATTAACATTTACCGGGCCGTAATACTTGTTTGTAGTTGGTCCAACCGCAGGCAAGTTTGCTCCACTTTTTTTTTGACTTTTACTGTGAAATTTTTACACTATTGGCATTGATGAAATTTTGACAGTATTGGTATTTAAATGTTTGTAGGTTAATTAAGTTATACCGGCAATTTTTTGTTTTTGCCGCGGTATTCCTCTATTTTTTAGATTTTTAGTCTGCCTTTATAAAATAAACAGTTGTTTTAAAACACGTTAGCGACGTATAGGGCTTTTCATCGATTCCCAAGTAGCACCGAATGGGTTTATTAAGTTTTTTAAGGATGCTTTAAAACTGTAGAATAAAACTAAAATTAAAACCATTTGGTTTTTAAGTAAACCTTATGGTTGCAATAAAACCGCTTTCAGCATAAAAGGGACCACTCTGAAAGAGGTCAATAAAACCAAAAATAAAAACCTTCTTAAAACTTTGTTTTCTTAAGCAACTGGTTTTAAAGCTGCTGTGAAGGTGCTTTTAAAACCATGTTAAAAGACACTTTAAGTGCAGACAGTTTTATCGTAAACTTAAAAAGGTTTCTTAAATAGAGACTTTTAAAGACAATTTACCATATTAAATGGTTCTTTAAACCCATACACTCCATATAGGCCAACAATCTTTTACATATGTGTTATGATAGGTACATACTTACATACGCATTTTTAATCATAAAATAATAAAAAGTACTTGGTTATTTCGGACTGACTAGGTAGAAAAATACTTGCGCACCCAACTTGATTGATAATGTTAACAAAAAGAGGTCTAAATAACTCACGCCCCCTAAAATTTCTGACTTTTGGCGATTAAAGAATAAAAATAATAAAAAAATTTAAATCCGAAAAATACGAATTTGAAAGAAAATTAATTTTATCTACAATTTTAATGTTGAAATGTTAAAATAAAGCGAATTTATGTCAAGTCGCTTATTTATAATTTTTATGTAAGCCTTATATTGTAATCTACCATGGCTTTCAGCATCTCCAGAAAGCAATATGGCCGAAATCCAAATAAAACTATTTAGTCTATCGACAGAGAATTGTTAAGGTCAAATGGTTTTATTTTCTACCTTTCCAAGAGCATATATCCTACATAAAAGCAAGGTTGCCTTGGAATTAAAACCGTTTAGTTTTAATACTGCTGTAAATAATGCCACTCGGTTTTAATGTGAATCTAACCTAAAATCGAGGCGTCGTAGTGCTGTGTGTGTTGTATTTTTCTGTTAAGATTACCAGTTCGTTTATATTTTAAATACTTGCGACATATTTTCATACTAACTGTAATTCCCCTTTTTACATGGGCGTCCGCAGGATCAATACTAGGGGAGGGCAGATTTGAGAAATAAAAAAATTGATTAGATAAGCAATAATAAATATAGACGTAAATTGAGAGTCTCAGAGAGGGGAGAGGATGAAGGGGTTTTCCTCAGAAAAGTTTTGAAAATAACGTTTTTGGAGCCAAAATTATAACTCAATGACTTCATACAAAAATGAAGCAAACTAAATATAATTTAAATATTTAAAAACTTTTTTAATGCTTTTTACAAAAACGTGATGCAAATTTAACAAGTTTATTTCCTCCTGGAAAAGCCTTCGATTTGTGAAGCAAGATAAATTGTCTGTTCCTAAACACTATTATTTAAACAACAATTTACGCGGATCAATTTTAAATTCTTGTAAAACTTTCTCTACAAACTCTTTCTTTTTTGGGAATATTTGTTTTCGATGAATGCTCATTAGAGCTAACCCATTAAGGCGATCTTCGACCATTGTACTCCGCAACCATGTTTTTATTCTTTGAAGACTGCTGAACGACCTCTCAACTGTACACGTAGTGCAATGCAATGTTACGAGAGTTTCCAGCAATTTTTTTGTTAACGGATAAAAAGTAGTGGACGCTCGAACCAGTTCAAAAATTTCAAGGGTGCTGAAGCGTTTTTTATTCCAATGTTCTACCCATACTTCTAGCTCTGCATCTATTCCATTTATATCATAGTGGTTTAAGGATTGTCTCAGTTGTTCTAATTTAGGGCCATTTAAATCAATTTTTGAAAAATGCTTGGGATGCAGAAGACTCAGAGCGAAGGCTGGCGTATTTTCTTCTGAAAACCGTGTCTCTAGAGAAGATATGAAAGAATCATGGATTGCCTCCAGTATTTACTAGGGGTATCAGCTGGTTGATTGCTTCTATGCTGTTGCTTGTCTACAGTTCTAGGGGTAGATAATTCAAAACCGCATTCTTCGGCTATCTTATCGGCTTCATGCAATAAAGTGTTTGTTACGCTCTCTGCGTTCTGTCTGTGTTTTTTTTTAAATATCCATGATTTGACAAATATGTTCCGCTATCTTTAAAACATTAGTTTGCGCAGATTGTACGCGGTTGACTATAGGCTCTAGGCATTCAGAATATTTTGCAATCAAAATGACAGCGACGATAAATACTGACTTGCATGCCACAGAATGCAACTGATAAGATGTTTTTCTAGTGACCAAATTTCCTTCAACGGATAGGGTTTGCAAGGCCTGTTCAATTTCAATGAAATTTTTTCGAAGAACCCTAATTACCTTGTATTTCTCGAACCACCGTGTTTCGCAGATGCTAGGGATATTTGCTATCATATTCCTTCTTAATACTGATTCACGGAAGAAATTGGTTGTATCTTTAATAGTTGCAATAGTATTTCGCACTTCATTTAAACTAGTCAAATCGTTCACAACTAAATTTAATCTGTGTGACGCACAGATGTAAAAAATATTAGGTAAATAAAATAATAGCAAATTTAAAATTTTCATTAAAGTTTTGTTAAGTTTATGTGGTTTTTTCGTCCCAGCTAGAATGTAGAAACAGAGTGATTGCATTCAAAATCAAGATTAAGTTACAAGTTTGTATTTTTCTATATTGCTTATTCACCAATTTTACACTCGCCTTGTCTTCTCTAGGGGGGGGGGGGCAGCTGCCCCCTTTGCCCCTCCCTGTGGACGCCCATGCCTTTTTACAATACACTACACCACTGTTTCGCTCTAAAACAAATGGCCGACCACTTTGGGCATAAAAGAAGAGGAGATGGGTTTAGTTTTATTGTTTCTAATAACAATCATAGTTTAATCTATACAATATCCAAATTGATTCAGTTAAGAGTGTTTGGTTTTAATATAGCCTACTAATTGCTTTTAAGAAAGTAACTTTAAAGACAACTAAAAAATAGTTTTAAGGCATATGTTTTACTGACATAATAGTCTTGAGATCAAGTAGTTTTAATAATAGGTTTTATTAGTCATATTAGGAGTATCTTTAAAACTGCTTTTAACAAACAAGGATCTAATAAAACCAAACAGCCCGGAAGTTCTTTATAAAACTAATTAGTTTTAAAGTTAACTGAGAATACACCGTTTTAAAACTACAATAAAGCAAATTATCTATTAAGATTAATTAGTCTTATTTGATACTCTTATTAGATACTTTAAAACTAGTGACACATGCTTAACAGTTTTAAAGTTCTGACAGTATATCTACAAGGTACCTTTAAAACCATTATCTTCTTATTTACCACAATAAATCCTTTATAAACCTTAAATAAAACTAAAATGTTTTTATTGTGCTACTTGGGTTGTCATTAAATGATTGTCATCAAATGATTGTTTCGAGCTTCTGTCATATGATGTATAATCTGTGTATATTATTAATATACACGGATTATACGACATATGACAGAAGCTCGAAACAAATTACTGTGACTGAAAAGCCCTATTAGTATAATTTAATATTTATGGATTACCGTCGAAGGCCGATATGATCAACCAAAAAAGCACGACATAATTGGTTGTGAATCTGTCTTTTAAGTTTACTCCTCCTGGTTTAAAAGCAAGGTATAGGCTCATATAATTTGAATAAGGTTGTCAAGATGTATTCCATCAAAACTGTTTTGATAGTCGAGGAAATATACATGTGTTGCTTGACATGTTAGAAGCGTCTAAACAAGATCAGAATTCTATTAAGAGCTTGTCATGTTTCCGGATCGTCTCGATATCGAATTTCAGTATAATTTATTTGGCATTAACAGCGAGTGGGAGGGTTATAAACTCCGGTTACCTATCTATTTAAAACACTTACAAGTTGACAAAATATTTCAGTAAGCTTCTATAAACATATTTATTGCAGTTCAACCCAAGAGTTTATTTGCTTTCCCGAAGCTGTAAAATATTCCCGAATAAAATAAGAATGGTTTCAACATTTATTATTCCTGACACACTTCTTATTCCCAACATTGCTCTTTCCATTTTTCTTGGAGTCATTCTCAATAAATTTGCAGAATGTTTAGTCAAAGTTATGGTTTCGGAACCATATCGATGGGTTTTTGACAAAACATCGTAACCGACAAAACGCAAGTTTTACAAGAGGCGACTTTTTCTTCTACCGACTTTTCGGTTAATATAATTAAAATTTTGAAACTGTGATAAATTAGTACATAAAAAAAGATAATAATTAAAGAAAAAAAAACTGTAATGTAACATTCTTCAATTAAATTATGTAGCATACGATGCTTTGTGAGACCTGGTCTGTGTAAATTTTAGTTGAAGCTTGTCGCTTAAGATAAACATCGATAGCTTTAAGGTATCAATTTATAAATGAATATTCATAAATAACGTAAATATCTTAACAGGAAAAATATTATTCATGACAAAAATCGACAAAGAAAAATAAAATTTAATACATATATTAATCTGTGACACTCTGATCTTCTTCATCAGTTTCTGCCAATGTGTCAGGAATTTCACTTTTGTAACTTAACTGTTCATATTCTTGCAGAAACATGTTTCCGACATAGGTTTATGTGTTTGTTAAAGCTTAAGATGTAATCTTTAAACTGCACTAAATTATTTTGCTTTAGTCATGAAATAAACAACTCCTTTTTGAGAAAATTAAGAAAGATAAAACAAATGTAATACAATAACCGAAAAATATCAGTTAAAAAAATGTCTGTACACAGTCATCAAAACCTTTTTCTGTACCTACAACTTACCTAAATAATAACAAGCTTAAAAATGTATAAATGTAATTGTTTTTGAGCTCTTACACAGTATGTCTGCATAACTTGGAACCTATTGATAACTTTTTATTATTAGTTTAAAAAAACTACTTATCAGATATTAAATTTCATTAATCATACGAGGTATGTCAAAAAATATGAATCTTGTTCAAGAGTAAAGTAGCTTTATATTTCACAATATCGAAAATTGTTAATAAAAAAGGTTGTTTGGAATTAAAAACTATGTTTCAATGTTCGTTCTATATTGACTCCCCTACATTTGTTTCAGGTTTCAGTGAACTTACTACGCTGGTATATTTACTACTAAGTTGATATATTTTTGTTGCAAATATAATATGATATTTGCACAAGAACAACTAAAAACCATAGGTTACGTCATTACCAAATTACTAAATTAGACTTCAAATTCTATAAAAAAGACAATAAACCATAAAAACAAGTTTTAAAAACTTACCGCATCTATTGAATAAAAGGATTTATAAAAACTACCACTATTTTCGTTTTAAATTGTTGGAGCGAAATAAAATTTCCACTGAATTCTAACACATTTAAGATAACACTGAGTAATCCTAATGGTCATTTTGGTCATTGAATCTTATCGTAAGCGGCAAAATATGCAAACGTAAACGACAAGATTTATGGCGTTTACCATCAACTGTGGGTACTACCTTGGCGTTTACGATACCATAGGCACAAAATGAGTTTGAAATGCGGTGGTTACGATAAACATTAAATTCAATTTTAGACACTTCGGAGGTTATTAGGAAAAAACTAATTTTGAATTAGCTGTATACTATCGTAAGGAACTAATTAAGATAAAAATCCCATTTTCAGAAAATTGATGCTTACGATGTTTTGTCAAAAACCCGTCGATATGTTATGCAGTAATACTGGCAGTATGCTTATGTTTTTCTGTTAATAATGCGATATTCTCTTTAAAATTTTTTCATATTTCTACACCATTGTTTGCATGTATTATTGTACTACGTAATAGCATATATTATGGAAGTTCCACAGATGGAAACAACATTTCGATTGTATAAAAAAGTAAAATCCAATTTATGCTTATTTTGATAGCGTGAGCCTACAAACGGATTTTAGTAGATATAAATTACTTGTTGGAGTAAAATTGTAGCCAGTTCGTGGGTATTTCCGTAATGATTTATGTCAAAATTAAATATAAATGACTATTAGTATTCATAGTATAATAATTTATTTTTTTATTGCTAGTTCAAGAAGGCCTGGATACCGCGTACCAAAAAAAATTTTAACAGCAAGCTGAAAATTTGTTAATAGCTTAACGGTATCTAGTCGGACAAATTTTGATGTACGGGAACACTGGAACAGGGGAAGTTTTAATATTGTGGAACAGGTTACATGTTTCGAACGACAGACTACGACAGCGTCCCATGTATTTTGTTGGACAGAACTTCCAATTGATTTGTTACCCTTTTATTAAACTTTCGTGTAAAAATGAGACTGCTATTTGTCACCAACATAATTCCTGTCATTTGACATGTTCTACGTGTGGCAGTGCCAATTTAACCTAACTTCGGGCCCTGGGCACTAGAGATTTAGGGGCCCCCTTCATTGCTATTCGTTTTCAATTTTTTTAACAAAAAAAAAACACATGCATTAATCTGCATTAACTATAAACCTTTATTGTAAAACCGATACATTTTTAAAAATTTAAAAAAAGATTTTTAAAACAAACGAGAAAAATAGCAAACGTCAAAAATATACCAAAAAATACATTTACAAATATAAAAAAAAACAAAAATTTCTACAGAACACATGACAAACAAAAAAACATATTCTAAAAAATATATAAGCAAAAATTAGCTCTTTTTTTTTCATTAGCAAACTGCCATATTATTACTATCAAAATTCAGTTGCTCCACTTCTTCATTTTTTACAATACGATAGAGACAATGCGTCCAGTTTTCTTGATCTTTTGGCCTTCAATATGTGTATCTTTGTTCTTTTTAAAGCCAAAAAAGAAACTCGTCTGACGCATTAGAAATTGGTATCGTCAAATAAACTTGCAGCGTTGTATTCCGTCCGTGTATTCAATCAACGCTTGCAGTAAAGTTAAAAATTGGCAAAAGTTGCCTTTACATCCTGGATGACACCAAATTTCAAATGTTTATTGAAATTTTGGCAGAACGTTATATTATAATGAATAATTTTAATTTTATGCAAGTTCTCTTTGGTTTCATCAACATCTTTTTTATATTCCTCGCATAAAATATTAATTCACTCTTTGACTTCTTCTTTATTTAGCGTAAAAAAGCATCTAACAGCTGATGTAACATTTTTGTAGCATTATATTCTGTTTAAAAGATCTTGAGAAATAATGTGGAAGGTATAATGGGGCAATATATAAGAAATAATGTGGCAATTAAATAGGTACTTCAATTCTGAATATAACTTGCCCCTTTAAAATTGTTTCACTTTCAACTGCTTCATCGAAAAATGTTTTTTTCTTTGTTTTTTGAAGGCCAATTCTATAGAATATGTTTGAGATTATTGCCTTCACAAAAAATATTTTTGGGTTCTAGTTTAATTTCGCTTAATTTATTTCTAACGTCTCCAACAAAGCTCAAATGTCATTGATTCTACTCCAATCGACACGCCCAAGTCCAATTTCTAACGTTTTGCTTGTTGCATTCACTCGTTTTAAAATCCTTGCCCAAATCAGTGTCAATAGAGAATCCAAGTTAACCTGTCTCAAAGGTATCCATTTCATAATGCAGTGCCTTGGCTTCAATTTTAACTGCTGATTTTGTGTGTCTCTATTATTGCTTAACTGGAAAAATATGTTTGATGGATCCATAGTTTTAAATAAAGCATTTACAGCGTTCAAAGTTTCTACATGTTTTGTTTTCATCGCTTCCAGGAATTCGTTGCAAGTTTGGTCAGACAGATAGCTAACTAATCCTTTTTCTTTATTCGCATTCCTCTGTAAATGCTGAGCTAAGAATTTGTCAAAAGCAATGTATACACGACTACTTAAGTAAGTTTTCTTATTGCGACTCGTTAAATTCTCATGGGATCAACGAAAAGCTAGTCCTTGAGAAGCAAGTAATTTAATGGTGACAAAAACTCTTCTAGATCTTAGGACCTTTACTCAATAGTCAGCATCGCGTTCTACTTGCTCTTTCAAGCCAGCGTCTATAACTCCAATTAAACTGATGATCAATCTAACTCCAACTGATGATCTTGTTATTAATGTAACCATAGAGTTCAGATGAAATTTACTTTCTTCGTGAGATTTGAGTAAATTATTCAAATATTTCTAGTGGGTAAAATATATCCAAAATCAGTTAAACTATTTTTTTTCAATTGAAAATAATTTGCACGGTTAACAATAAACAGCTTTAACACTTCTAATCTTCTTTAATAAGCTTTGTCTCCAGCTTCATACATTTGTTTACAATTATCTAAGGAATCCCTCTTTGGTTTAAAAGTTGTCACAGTTCTTATTTATCAGTCTTAAAATCAGACCATATCGAAACCGCAGGTATTTCGTAGTCTTTTTCTCTATTTAAATAATATGGTCCTCTATTATTAAGCGGACTTTAATTTGTTATTAATTAAAGGAAGCGTCCCTACGGCCGCCTCTGGGGCCCGGGCCCCTGCCCAAAGCGCCCAATGGATAAAACAGCACTGACGTGTGGGGCTTATTAAAATGCCCACCATATTTGTCGGACAAACATTTTTTCATTTATTACGAGTATATTAAGGTTGGTGTTGAATAAATTTAAAAACAACCTGCTAGTGTTCTCAATCATAAACTTGCCAGGATGATATGTTCCACAATTAAAATCACGTTCCATAATTAATACGTCCCCAGTTCCAGTGTTCCCATACATCAAAATTTGTCAGACTAGACACCGTTAAGCTATTAACAAATTTTCAGCTTGCTATTAATAAACTTCTTTTTGGTACGCGAGATCCAAGCCTAAAATTTTATTGCCTGGAAGGCCTTATTAATATGGAACATAAATGTATCAAACAACACCGGAATAAATAAAAAGTCGTAAAACTACAATAAAAAGTAAATATGGAATTTCGGGCAACAAGTATCATAGAGGAATGCTCATATATCGTGATTTTGGAGAATTACTACAAACAAGAGGGAGTAACAAGAGGGATCAATCAATACTCAACTATAAACACAAACCAACGAATATATACCGGGTGGTGAATTGGGAAAAAGGGCCATAGGAAACTCAGTGTAAAATTATAAATTGTTGAATTCCTCCTTCCCTAATTATTTTACATCAAAAGTCATGAGAAACTATTTGTAGAGGATTAAAATCTGTATTAAAAACAAAAGTTAAAATTGTTCTACGATCTAAACAGAGTCCAAAATTTTTAAAAATAGAATACATTTGTTATACCTAAGTTAGTGCGTAAAAGTTAGGCCACACGTTACTATTTATGATAGTACGCAAACTATTGACTGAATAAAACATCTTTATTATTACTACTTTCTCCTCAACTGAGGACATCTTTTGCTTTTATTATCTATTATTTTTTAAACAATAAAAACCATAAAATAAAAGTACTGGCAGTTCAAAATATTGTTAATATATTAATAATTACATTGTGACCGAAGGCAACCTTATACACATTCTTGCACTGTGTGTGGCCTTTTGGCAATACTTTGATAAAATTTATTATATTTTACAAAATTTTGGAATGTGTTTAATTCGTAGAAAAATTTTAACAATTGTTTTCAATAAAGATTTCAATCCTCTACAAATAGTTTCTCATGTCTTTTGATGTAGAATAATTAGGGAAGCCGGAATTCAACAGTTTAGAATTTTACATTGACTTTCTTATGGCCCGTTTTCCAATTCACCGCCCTGTATATATGTATACTCTAAGCTATACAGTGCATTCGTAAAGTGTGAAAACGGTCTATTATCTCATAACTTAATTATTTTTATAGTTAAAACTCTGGCAGGGAATAGGGGCCACGTGGTGGCTCATTTGAAAGGTGATGCAATTCTCTATTCAGTAATATAAACATTAACCTAATTATTTATACAGGGTGGCCAATAAAATAATTTTTGAAGTAAAATAATTGACGCAAAAAGAAGAATAAGTATATGTAATTTATTTAACTCAAAATACATTTTACTGCTGTCAGAAAAAAAATGTTTATTTGACAAATAAACATTGCTTTTCGCTTAAATTAAATGTTCACACTGCCAAGTTGTTGTAGGTGTGTGGCTGTTTGACATTTAATTTAAGCAAAAAGCAATGTTTATTTATGAAATAAACATTTTTTTTTATTATATGTGGCATCAGTAACATGTGTTTTAAGTTAAATAAATTACATACATTCTTCTTTTTGCGTCAATTATTTTAATTCAAAAATTATTTTTTGGCCACCCTGTATAAATAATTATGTTATTGTTTATATTACTGAATAGAGGATTGAATCACCTTTCAAATGAGCTAGCACACTACCCCTATTCTCATTAAAAATAATCATCGATGACGTCATTACGCCCAAATCGATGACGTCACTATTATGTACAATACGTCAAAAAATCGAGATATAACTTAAAAATAAAAATCGACCTGTCAGAGCTGTAACTCTGAAAATAATTAAGTCATGAGATAATATACCGTTTCCATACTTTACGAATGCACTGTATATTCTTTGCACAAACTATCGTGATCATAAATGCAGAGAAATTCGAGTCCTGTTTTTTCGATTGTGCTAGTAGTGCGTTGTTCTTAATTTAGTGTTTTGTGAGTCTTGTTTAGGCGACCGTATTTAGGTGGTGGTTTATTAATATCCTGTATAGAAATGATCTACGAGGAGAAAGAGCTTGACAACGGCTTTTTCATAATTTTTGAATGAGAAAAATTCAAGTATATGGTAATGGGAGCAACAGTCAGAAATAAAAAAAGTCGATGAGTCAGTAAATTAGCAAGTGGTAGGGAGTATACACGTTAAAGGATCGAAAAATTTTAGTACGTGGGTGTGGTGATAGATGATGATAATGAAAGTAAACAAGAACGATGGCAGCACCAAATGACAAATGAAATCAAAATAAGCGCCACAAAAGAATAACTTTGATACAGTTTGAATTTTGAAACTCTTTTGTGGCGCCTTTACTTCAAATTTAGCAAATATTATGGAAAATCTTTTAAAATAAAAGTAGAATTTTGTTTTGCATCAAAATGAAAATACATTTTCGCGCCACGTAATATTCATATCAGTTCTTTTGTAGCTGGAATATTATACGCGCCACTTATTTTTACGGCGTTTAGTGGTTTTTTATTCTTGTATCAAGCGCTTTTCAAAGTTTTTTATAAATTATATGTATGAAGTTGAATGTAATGTTTATCGATTCCATGTTAAGCGTTAGGTCGCCTCTCTCGCATTATCTCGCAAATGATCTAGTGTCCATCGAATGTTCACTAGATTTTTTTTTCTATTCGAAATAGATTGAAAAAAGAATGTGTGTGTACTTTATACGCACGTAAGACGTTACACTTCTATTATAATATAATTTCAACGAAATAAATATACCTACTTAACAGTTACAATACAAAAAATTAACAATAATTACCAGAAATAAACCAAAACTTAACAATGCCAAATATTAAAAGAAAAAGAAAAAAGTATGAATCGTCCGGGATTTGAACTCGCAATCTCGCGATTTTTTGATCTCTGGTCCAATGCTCAACCAACAAGGCCATCAAGCCGCATGCTAGTTACCTTTCAGATATACATAATTATACATCACGGTGACAAGTGAAATATAAAAATAGATGTTTTATTATTTTACGCCCAAGGAAGACGAATCCAAAGACACAAAATTATAATAAAAAACCTTTTAAACCACCTTTTTCAAATTGCGCAAGTTGTATTATTAATATTAATGTTAATAAATGAAATATAAATATTTTGACGTTTCACAATTTGACAATTCACTTTTAACTGCAGTCCCTTAAAAATTTTAAAGCACTAGTGCCTTAAAGTAGCATTTTTAACGCTCCTATGGAGTCCTAAAAATTGCATTTTTAACACGTTTGTAGAAAAATATATTTAAAAACACTAATATATTCTTTCCACGCCTTTTCTGGACTGATACATACATACATAAATTAAAATATTTTGAAGTATAACTTCAAAAATATAATATGAAAACTATTTAAAAAGGCAGTATAACTATTAACTAACCTTTGTTGTTTCTCTTCCCACAAATTTTAAAACGCAACAACCATACATAAACAAACCGTCAACCGTCCAAACCACAGCTGCGCTACAGCTGCCATATTGGATAATTTTTGACATGTCATTTGAACATTCAATCAGAACAAAGTTATAATGCGCATGCGCCCGAATCCTAGGTTTTAACATATAAAAATTCACCCTCATATCGCGCGTAAAGAAGTATAACTTTAAAAAAAAATTGGGATGGCCGGTAAATGAACTCGAATTTCCCTATCAAATTTAGCGTCGTAACCAATACAACTACGTAAACCATTTCGGTCATAATGGTTAAATGGATTATAATTTGAAGTTTGATAACTTTGAAACGGCTTAACTGATTTTGATCACTAACCATGAGATTGAAACGTATTGACAAGTAGTATCTGATGCATCCAAGGTCAAGTATGATAACTGAAGGTATTACAGGAAATATTGAGCTTTAAAATCCGATTTTCCCATAGGAAATAGATTTGATTATACTTATGAAGCCTATAACTGTGAATTTGAACTAATTAAAATTTGAATTTTCCTTGATATAAAGTATACACCGTTAGACGCGTCTAGAATCCTCCTACAACCGCTCAGTTATTGGCGCAATTCGGAGGTTGATATTTTGAGTAATTGTTGAAAACCCAAAATTTCCCGTGTGTATGTCTGATCCTAACCGCTTAGCCACAATTTAAAAGCTTAACTCAACACTATTGATTTGGTGTATTTGCGGTTCTCCTGTCTCTTCTTGAACCGAAGATATATGCGCCAAAAATATGCCGTTTTGTATCTACTAAGGCCTATAGCTGGCTTATGGTTGGTCGAAAGTCACAAACTACATCGGTTCTAAATCGGCCCTGACCCCCTCTTGAAATTCAGAAAAAAAAATTCAGATCGGTGTAACTTTTCCACATACATACATACATATTTTTCGTCCGCTATAACTTTTCCCATGCGTCACGATTCATTTTTAAACAAATTAAATCAAAACATAAAGTGAAACGTACGCCGATGTGTGTAGTATATAGGATACAGTATACAAAATGCATATACACATCGACGTTCGTTTCACTTTATGTTTTAACTTAATTTGTTTGAAAATGAATCGTGACGCATGGGAAAAGTTACAGCGGACGAACTATATACAAATATTTTCCCATTTTCAAATAGAAATTAAATAAAATTTCTGAGCTGGGTAACTTTTGAATGGTATAACCGATTTTGGTCAAACTGAAACATGCGTTGGAAAGGTAATGATCAGTACTATCAGAAGCCGCAAAAGTCGGAGTTAAATTTCTAAATTTTTGGGAGTTTTGGGGACAAGAACGAAAAACAGACCCTAAATGGGAAGGGCCGTAAAATCCACACCCTTGGACCAAAATGGATGGTTAAAATATGGATGGACGAATCTTTTCCTATGCTTTAAGATGGGATGTGGCCCAATTTTCAATTCAGTCACAGACTGCCGTTCTCTGGGATATTTCATAATACTAACTACTTACAATCAGATTTAATACGCTCTTTCCGCTGCATTTACGTCTCACATTGAATTTCTATTCAACCTCATTTTTTGATAATATACCAAATTCGATTAGATAAGCCAACAATGACATGTATCTACAATCAAGTTATATTGTTGGTCTGTGTATTTAAGGAATATTATTAACAATAAAAGATAATATCATTTATAATTCGGATTAATAATGAATATATGTTTTTTCTGCAAGCGGTGTTAATCTGAAAAAGATAAAAAGTAATATGACATTTTCGTAGGACAAAATAAATGAAGGTTTTTCCAAAACAAAACACATTTTCAGTATTTGATAGCGGCTAAGATAAGTACTTGATAAAAACAGGCAAAACCGTCGGTTAACCTTTCGACTTTCAGATCTGAGGAAGTGAAAAAAACAAGAGTTTTTCAAGATTTTGACTAATGCACTTAAAACGTTAAAAAGGAAATCTTTTAGTTTTTATTTTTAGGGAGACAAATTTGGTAAATATCATTTTCAAACCCTGAAAGAAGGAATGCTTGAGACTTAAGTGTGCCAACGCCAAATGGAATAAATTAATTATTTCGTAAACCGGCGACTTTGGAAAAACTGCGAAACGGGTCGATCTTTATTTTTAATTTATAATACTAGTGACGTTATCCATATAGGCGTGATGACGTAACCGATAATTTTCTAAATGAGAATATGGGTCGTGTGCTAGCTCTTTTGAAAGGTTATTCAATTCTCTACTTAGTAATAAAAATATTAACCTAATTATGCCTACAGGGTGTCAAAAAAATTATTTTAAGGAATTCATTTACACAAAAAGAAGACTGTATGTAACATTTTAACTGTATGTAATATTTTATTCACAATACATCTCACTGCTGTCAATGCAGCAGTGAAATTCTGCTTGCAATGCAAAGAACGACAGCCATGACGGAAGCAGCAGAAGAGTGTACAGGAAGAGTGCATTATAAAGAGAAGTCAAAACTGTCTGAATGAAGACTGAATGAATACTTTGACAAGAAGAAACTGGGCAACAGTACAAATAGACAGAGGAAATACCAAAAAAAGCAACAAAAACGGTGGCTAAGAAAAGAGATTATCGTTCCCAAGTAGTAATATTTTGAAACTTGGGAAAGATCACCAAATCACCAAAAATAACGCAGAAAGAAAATTTTAGAACTTAGAGTATCTACGTTCTCTCCGATGAGACTCCAACAAGAGTCGAAAACCGTCGATTCAGAGTGCTGGATTGCGCTCAGTATTTTAAGTAAAAAATTAGAATATTTTGCCTTCGCATTGCAACTGAATAAAAATGGAATTCTTATTTTATTTTTATATTGATCGTTACTTCTTTGAGTAACTAGGTCCATTTTCTGTTGGAATTTACGAGCTGTAGAGACGGAGTCGTGAATTGTAAGTTTTTTGAACTCCCTCTTGTCTTCTTCGCTTCAGCATCAATCTGGCTTGCAAATTTTAGAAGCCTTGGAGATGTTACCAAGAAAATAGACCAATAAGTTTTCAATTTAAAAATCTTTTAGTAATATTTTAATATTTTTAAATATTATTAATATTGCTATTAGCCTTCCGTTACTCACGCCAATTTTTTGTGATCGAATACTCGCGCACGGTGCAGAAGACCGGATCCAAAAATATGGGTCAGCAATATTTGAAAAAATGTTTTTTTGCAAAATTGTGTACAATTATATTATTTAATGAATATACAGCGTGTTTCATTGGGAAAGTAACATACGTTAATTGTAGAAAGAGGACAGTTGGGCGGTGTCAAAAATACCATACTTAATGGGTCTTACTTTATTAATAACAAAGATACTAGGTGTTTTAACTATTTTGCCATTTTCTTAATTGGTTCATAACTTTTCAACCACACTGTATATTTATTTTATATTTGGCACGCAAATATCATTTAAGGCGTACAATAAATTAATTTATTTACAATTGTAAAAAATCCAGGTCCGGATTAAAAAATATTGGAAAAATATTCCGACCCCAAAACAACACCCTGTACATTAAATTTTTTTAAATTGAATTTTCCAGTTGAAAAGAGGATACAAAACTAAATTCAGTGGTATACTTAGAATTTTCGGCAAAATGATTTTTCTGGTGAAATTTTAAATTTGAATTCTGAAATTAAGTGAAATGCGGGAGCTCTAAGCAGAAAAAATTGAAATGCAGCTTACAACTTGTCAACTACACTGTACATTGATTTCATTTTTAACACGCGAATATTCTTTTAGGTTACCAGTCAATTAATTTATTTACAATTATAAAAAATCTAGGTCCGGATTAAAAAATATTGTGTAAATGTTCCGACCCAAAAAAAAACCTTGTATATTAATTTTTTTTAAAATGGATTTTGCATTTGAAAAGAGGATGAAAAATAAAATTAGTGGTATACTTTGAATTTTCGGCAAAATTATTTTTCTGATAAAATTTTGAATTTGAATTTTGAAATTATGTGAATTGCGAAGCTCAAAGTAAAATAAATTAAAATATGACTTAATTTTAATTAATACCATTATTTAATCTAAATTGATAAAATATTAACATTTGCACACATAACAATAATTTTTGATGACCCCCTCTGTGGCTCAGTGGTAAGAGCGCCTACCTCTGGATCGAAAGATCCGAATGGTCGTGAGTTCGAATCTCACCAGGGTCAGAAATTTTTCGTTTATTACAAATTAATAAATGAAAATAGTTTCTGTCCTTGTGAGATCGGTACTCACCGGAGGGACCGCAGACGTTCGGATACAATTAGCGTCTCTTTGCAAAGACAATGGCGTTGCCTTTGCAAAGTAACAAGACACTTACTCAACACACACAGTACACGTGACACTAGGTATCTAACTACAAAAATTTACCGTACCTACGTATAAAAAAAATAATTTTTTATGGTGGTAATTTTGAATAAGTAGTTTAGTTTTGAATAGTTATCATACTGCAAATTTTCGCTGTTTTGTTATAATTTTTAGCTATTTTGTTGATTAAAGTGATGTATTTTTTATTGACCCTTTATTATTTATTCATTATTTAAAGATGCATATTTTCCAAAAACTATTTTTCACACATAATAAAAAACACTAAAATATTAACATTCTGCCAATTTAGATTAAATAATGGTATTAATTAAAATTAAGTCGCATTTTAATTTTTCTACTTGGAGTTCTCGCAATTGACATAATTTCAGAATTCAAATTCAAAATTTTACCAGAAAAATCATTTTGCCGAAAATTCAAAGTATACCACTAATTTTGTTTTTCATGCTCTTTTCAAATGCAAAATCCGTTTAAAAAAAATTAATATACAAGGTGTTTTTTTGGGTCGGAACATTTACATAATATTTTTTAATCCGGACCTGGATTTTTTACAATTGTAAATAAATTAATTGAATGGAGACCTAAAAGAATATTCGGGTGTTAAATATAAAATCAATATACAGTGTGTTTGACAAGTTGTAAGTTGTATTTCAATTTTTTTCTACTTAGAGCTCTCGCAATTCACTTAATTTCAGAATTCAAATTCAAAATTTCACCAGAAAAATCATTTTGCCAAAAATTCAAAGTACACCACTGAATTTAGTTTTTTATCCCCTTTTCAACTGAAAAATCCATTTTAAAAAAATTTAATGTACAGGATGTTATTTTGAGGTCGGAATATTTTTCCAATATTTTTTAATCCGGACCTGAATTTTTTACAATTGTAAATAAATTAATTTATTGTACACCTTAAGTGATATTTGCGTGCCAAATATAAAATACATATACAGTGTGGTTAAAAAGTTATGAACCAATTAAGAAAATGGCAAAATAGGTAAAACACCAAGTATCTTTGTTATTAATGGAGTAAGACCCATTAAGTATGGTATTTTTGAGACCGCCTAAGTGACTTCTTTCTACAGTTAACGTATGTTACTTTCCCAATGAAACACCCTGTATTATTTTATAATTTTGTAGATATGCGTTTGTGTCAACATTATGTTACTTTAACCAAAAGTAACTTTGTTCATCACCATCTTCATACGTTTCCTCGTCAGTCGATACTTCCTCAAATAATTTTAATAATCTTTGTTTCTCCTTTTCGTAATCCATATCTAAATATAAATAAACAAATATATAAACATTAAAATAAGAAAAAGATCTTAAATTACCTTACTAATTAAAACTAACTACTTTTAATTACCTTACTAATTAATAGATGGTGCCTAATAATAAAAGTACAATACTCTTTTTTAACTGCACGTGGACTTCACACACAGTTGACTGTTGACTGAAGAGGTATATGCAGCAGCAATTCAAAATCTCCAGTACAATCAGAGTTATAGGAAGTTATTTAGGGAGCCGGTCTCATACACCGTGTGCGAGTAACGGAGGGTTAAGATTGAAAACTACTTCATCTTCCAATTGCCAGATGACGCTAGTTACCTAGTCCATTCACGTCAGTTGCGGTGTGGGGGATGAACTCTCGGTGTTGGTCACTTAGAGTATGGAGCAGCAGGCCTACGTTCTCTCCGACGAGACTCCAACTAGGGATGGCGGTTTTTGACAAAACACCGGTTTTCGGTTATACCGGTTTTTTTTGCTTACGGTTTAACCTAGCGGTTATAACCGGCCAAAAAAACCGGTTTTTGAAAAAACCGGTTTTCGGTTTTTTTAATCCAATAGGGTACAAAGTTACATTTACAATACACTTTAGTTTGCGATACTCCATTCGACTCGATATTAATATGATCAAAATTAGTACATACTAGCGAAAGAACATGTAACCCTATTCCACGAACATACGCCTGTTTTGGATTAATTCGACAACGAATATTTTACTGTGAAAAATAAGAAGAACGAAAGTAAATTGCAAATTACATTGTTGTTTATTGGAATAATTATTAGCTCCATTTACTTTCGTACTTCTTATGTTGCACAGTAAAATATTCGTTGTCGAAGTAATCCAAAACAGGCGTATGTTCGTGGAATGGCCCATATTTCTTTTAACACGTTTGTATATTTGTAGAATAGGTACATTTTAACTCATTTAATACTTCCTGTATGAGTGTATCGTTTTGAAAACGTAGCGAAATTCTTAAAGATTCGTATTCGTATACACATCAGTAATTCGATATTCATAGTCAGAGCATTATGTTTGGTAATCAGAAAAAGTCATTCACCCACTTTCAATGTCAAGAGTTAAGTGTGAAAAATAGATGATGTTTGTGTCCAATTCAACCAGATCACTTCTTACGTAAATATTATGATTACAAATACCTTTTCAAGGAAATATTATAATAAAACTTAATAATTGTTTCTGGCTGATGTGAGATTGCACTTTCAGTTTGCTTCCTTATTTTATAAAATAAAATAAAATTTGAATTATGGTTTTGTTTGGAATAATTACTTGAGAATAATAATTATGATTGGGATCCAGAATAATACCTAACCTAATCCTAATCACCGTAAAAACCTAATAACCGGTTTTTACTATAAAAAGAAAAAACCGGTTATAACCGGGACAAAAAAAAAAACAACCGGTAAAACCGGTTATTGCGAAGTAAAAAAACCGGTTTTAGGTTTAAACTGGTAGGTTTTTCCCATCCCTAACTCCAACAAGAGTCGAAAATCTTCGATTCAGAGTGCTGGATTGCGCTCTGTATTCTAAGTGAAAAATAAGATTGTTTTGCCTCTGCATTGCAAATGAATAAAAATGGAATTTTTATTTTATTTCTAATTTAAAGTATTTAAAAATATCTATCCACAGAAATAAAAAAAAATGTCTCTAGCTTAAAAATTAAGTGACGTATAATGAAAAGAATATCAGTCCCTATTTTTTTCACCGAAAAAGTGATCGTAATCAACCCCATACTCACCACTCTAAATAAAATTAGTCATTTACCTTATTTTGTCTTCTTTATTTACGTATTATTAATAGATTCTAGAAGTATGACGGGCTTAGAATTGCTAGTTTTAAAAAGAATGGAGTTAAAAGCGAATAACGAATTTTTGTTGTTTGGTAAGAAATTCTTTTTTCTTCCGAATAGAAAGATTAGCATCACATACACGAAAAAATGTATCCATGTCAAATTGTAGCTTATTTAATTCCCAAGAACATGGTTTGCAAAAATTTTTTCTACGGCAAAAATTGAGTGAGCTATTGATAATTATTATAACTTGTAATAACATGCAAAAACCATCTTTACCAACCCTTCCAAAGTCATCTCTTTTTGCGACTGACGATATTAAATAGACTTAATATACCCTATTCCATGAACATACGACTGTTGTAGATTATCTCGGCAACGAATATTTTACTGTGCAAATTATGAATAACGAAAGTAAATTGCAAAATACATTGTTGTTTATTGGAACAATTATTAGAGCCATCTACTTTCGCACTTCTAATGTTGCACACTAAAATATTCGTTGTCGCGATAATCCAAGACAGTCGTATATTCGTAGAACAGCTCATATCAATAACATTATAGATCTTGTAAAAACCTGCAAAATTCTTTTTTACCAAACTTACTAAGATAAAAAATAAAAAAGTTACGGTTAAAAAATCAATATATTTTTTGAACAAAAAAAGGAGAAATCCAATTGGAAGCATAATAATGTAAGTTAGCGGTGTTTTTAGTCGTCGGCCTTATTTATTCTTCTTTATTTATGTATTATTAATAGATCCTAGAATCTTACTGGCTTAGAATGATTAGTTTTAAAAAAACTGGAGTTAAAGCGAATAACGAATTATTGTAGCTTGGTAAAAAATGCCATTTTCTTCAGAATAGAAATATTAGCATCAGAGATACACAAAAATGTTTAAATATTAACCTGTAGGTTATTTAATTCCCAAGAACTTGACTTGAAAAAATTTTTTCTACGGTAAATATTGAGTGAATTGTAAATGAATAAGTAATCGAAAAACATTGAATTTTTCGATATAAAACTAACACTTTCGATAGCGAATAACTCGAAAACTATTAATTTTAGCAAAAAAATGTATAAAACAGACTGTTTTTATCAACTTTTGCGGTCAAAATATAATAAAAATTTCAACCCCCAAGATGGGGTGATAACTACCCTCATGGTAAAAGCGCCTTTCGGCATCATGTAGATTTTGATCCTTGGACTATCCACTACTTATTCTCAAGTTTTTAAGCAAATCGATCCATTCTGTATACCTAGACTAACTAATACAACATACCAGCATAATAATATTATGTGCCTGATAGATTTGAGAAAGCGTTGGATAGAGTGAGAATTCGGGACTCGATACATTTACTATTAGTTCAGAGAAATAAGGAAAAAAATAGCCTGTTGGTGACACAACCCCCTCCAGGCCGAAACCAAATTTTTTGAGTAACATGGACATCTATAATAATAACCTATATATTTCCTGCAGCCGATTTTGATGATATACATAGTTATAAACAAATGAAGATCAAAAAACGGTAAATTTTCGCTTTTTTCGTCTATTACTAAGAAAATAGTCATTTTAAACAAATTTGAGAGTAAGAAACTCATAAACGGTATAAAAAATTTCAATATGGTGTTTGCTTAATATGTCTATCCTTATTGGTTGCTTAGAAAATTGCAAAATAAATTATAAATTTTGAGTTTTTATAAATATTTATAACTTATGTACAAATTAACTTAGAACCTTCTTATTACACAGAATGCTGAGACTTATGGTGCTTAATTCATACCCTAAATTTCGAAGAAATTGGTCAAATAGTTTAAAAGTTATTTAATTTCTTTATCCCAAATTTATTTTTTTTGCAACACTGTAAGTCAGAAAATGATGAAGCTACAGTAATACTTTGGATAGTTTATGGAAGAAGGAAATTTACAGTATTAATTTAATTAAAAAAAAATTACAAAAAATAATTATAAATATTGCAAAATTATTTTGCAAAAACATGTGAATTAAATAAATGGGGGGGCTAACTTTGTCCCTAATTGTCCTAGGACAGTTGTTTTTCTTTCTTAATGTTTATAAAAATTCAGTCTTTCTAAATATGAAAAAATAATTTTTCTACAGGTAACGGTTAAAAAGTTATTCTAATTGTTTATAAGTAAGCAAAAAATCGACATGTTTTTTCAAAATAATTTTACACTGTTTAAAATTATTTTTTGTCACTTATTTTTAATAATGGTAATAGTATAAATGTTCTTCTTTCAAAAACTGTCCGAAGTATGATTGTAGCCTCATAATTTTCTAACTTGTAGTGTTGCAAAAAAAATGAATTTGGGATAAACAAATTAAATAACTTTTAAACTATTTGACCAATTGCTTTGAAATTTAAAATATAATTTAAGTACAAGAAGTATCAACATTTCGTGTAATAAGAAGGTTCTAAGTTAATTTTTACATAAGTTATGAATATTTTTATAAACTCAAAATTTATGATTTATTTTGCAATTTTTTAAGCATTCAATAAGGATTAACATATTCAGCGAAAGCAATATTGAAGTTTTTTATACGATTTATGATTTTCTTACACTTAAATTTGTTTAAAGTGCTTAACTTTTTGGTAATAGACGAAAAAAGCGAAAATTTAGCGTTTTTTTATCTTCATTTGTTTATAACTATGTATATCATCAAAATCGGCTGCAGGAAACATATAGGTTAATAATATAGATGTCCATACTACTCAAAAAATTTGGTTTCGGCCTGGAGGGGGATGTGTCACGAGAAAAATCTTATTTCTCTGGACTATATATGAAAAGGCAATACCACTGGATTTAATAAAAACCCTTGAGAATATATATAAAGATACCATAGCTATGGTAAGATGTAAGGGAAAATTATCGCAACCTATCAAGTATGAAATTGGCATTAAACAAGGAGATTCGCTGAGCCTATTTATATTTAATTTGATAATGGATGAAATCATAAAGAAAGTTAATAAAAGAAGAGGATATAAAATGGGAAAAAAGGAAATAAAGATAATCTACTACGCCGACGACGCCATAATAACAGCCGAAAATGAAGATGACCTACAAAGATTAATTAAAGAATTCGAAGACACGGCTCTCATACATATACAACATGGTAATCTCAATAGATAAAACTAAATCGATAGTAATATCAGCGGAACCGAGACCATGTAAATTGGTCGTAAATAACAAAATAATAGAACAAGTGATGGAAACAGAATACTTGGGAATAAAACTGTCAAGCTACGGAAAAGTGGAAGAAGAAGTACAAAAACAAGTGAACTTGGCGAACAGAGCAGCAGGATGTCTTAACAACACATTCTGGAGAATCAAATACCTCACAATAAAAATGAAAACCCGGGTATATATATATATCAATAATAAGACCTATAATGACGTACACAGCGGAAACAAGAGTAGATACGGCGAAAACACAAATACTGCTGGAAACAGCAGAAATCAAAGTCTTACGAAAAATAACAAACCAAACTCTAAGAGACAGAGTAAGAAGTGAGGAAATACGAGAGAGATGTAGTATAGAAGAAATAAACATGTGGACCAAAAGAAGAAAAATGGAATGGAATCAACACATAGAAAGAATGACAGAAAGTAGGATAGTACAAATAGCAAGAGACAAATAGCCAAATGGAAGAAGATCATTGGTACGACCGCGGAAAAGATGGTCAGACAATGTCAATTGAGGCTAAAAAACGAACTAAAACAGGCATTGAGCCTATTTATAAAGTAGGAAGAAGAAGAAGAAGAAGAAGAAGAAGAAGAAGAAGAAGAAGAAAAAGAAGAAGAAGAAGAAGAAGAAAGAAAAGAAAGAAGAGATCTGGGAAAGAAATAAAGAGGGAAAACCAATAATTACGGCAACAATACGTGCTCAAAAATTTCTTGATTGTTTGACGAATTGAGGAATGACGAATGGAAAATGGACGAATAACAGAGAACAACAATGTTAAAATAATACTGAAGGAGGGAGAAATTGAGAAAAAAAGAAGATAAAGTCCAAAGAAGAAATGGTTGGAAGCAGTAAAGCCAGAATGGTCAGAAATGGGCGTGAGAGAAAGAGACCGCAAAAAATGTAATATGTAATTGTGCTCTAGTGTTCAAGGCCTGTTGTAAGGTAAAATAAAATATTTAAAGAAATATATTAAATAAATAAATATTTAATTTTTTATACTTATTATTTTTAGTACAAACAGTTGAAATGTACTAGGTGTCCACTTATATATATTTTCCCCCATTTTAACTGGCTATAACTTCTAAACGGCTCAAGATAGAAATATGTGGTTCTAGCTGAAATTTTTTATTATAGAAAGTGTAAAAGTTTTGTTTGAATGGATTGAATTTTTTATATCGCTTTCAATTACGAAAAAAACATGGCGGATTTTTGAACAAAACGTTGTTAACTTTTTTTTTATGGAACACCCAGTATATTTTTCTGTAAATTGAAAGAAAGATCATTCATCTATTCAGCAATATAAAGTTTTTTAAAATCGATTGTCAAATGACTGAGTAATAATTAATTTTTAAAATGAGAGATTGTACGTGGAAGATACATAACTAAATAACATAATGATAATATAAATAAGCAAATTGATATTCTGTTATATGATTTCCACATTGCATCTCTCATTTTAAAAATTAATTACTCAGTCAATTTACAACCGATTTTCAAAAAATGTATATCGCTGGATAGGTGAAGGACCGTTCTTTCAATTTACGATAACATATACTGAGTCTTTCATAAAAAGAAAGTCAACAACGTTTTTGTTCAAAAATCAGCCATTTTTGTTAAAAGCGATATAAAAAATTATATCCATTCAAACAAAACTTTTACTAAAATAAAACATTTTAGCGAAAACCGCATATTTCTGTCTTGAGCCGTTTAGAAGTAATACACAGTTAAAATGGGGGAAAATATAAGTGGACACCCGGTATAACAAGTTTCACTTAAGGAACACTCTTACTATAACGTCAACTTAAAAATATTATCTTTCCATATACACATAGTCATATTTGGCTTTTGGTTCTACTGGTTTTAGGTACGATGTGTCATCTGAAAATGGCTGTACTCTTCTACCAGAAAGATCGTATAACTTTTCATGACTGCTTTCAGGTACTGCGTAGATATGAAGATCTTGTAACTCTTGGTCATCTTGGTTGGTCTGATTTAATATTTCTTGCTTATGTTCTTTTGGAGCATCCTTGGACCCACTGGCGATCCAAAGGAACCTAAATTGTTCTTGTTTAGCTTTTCGTTTACGAATGCAACATATTGTAATGATGACTACTATCACTATTAGCACTATCACAACAGTTACTATGATAATAATGTTCATATATTTTGACAAAAAAGAAGAGAAGTCGTTGCACCACATCAAGGCATTGGTGTTAATAATTTTGTTCAGTTCCACTTCGTAAGCAAATCGATAATATCCAGTCCCCTCTTTCGTAAGGAATAAAAAATTTTTGTCAGTTTTCCACGCATCTTCGATAAAATGTTCAAGTATATGAAACGTTAGTCCACTTGTGGTGAAATTCACATACTGCTCACTGTTCAAACTACTGTTAAACACATCTGCCTTTTCCGAATGCAAAAGTTGTAACACTGGATTAACACTATCCCAAATATAGAGTACACTATTTTTACTGTCATAGAAATGGCCTACTGAGTATTCAACCTGTTCGAAAACATCGAGGTACAAAGATGTGTTAAGAGGATTATCTATGAAGAATGATAAAGTATAAATCTCAGCCATTCCTTTGTCGTACGACTCCAATTGTAACACTTTTTCCATATCTTGATTCTTTAAAGTTTCCTGAAGTATCCGAGATGGCGTTGTTACAAAGCTACATGTTGTATTTTCGTAACATGTCCCAACACGCACAAAAAAGTCCTTATAGTTTGAAACAAAGTAGGTGTTTTTGTACTTCTCTATGTTAATAAAGTATGATTCTATGTTGTGGGTAAGAATACTCCAGTTTCCAGAAGATACTGGCACCAAACAGTCACCGTCATCACTTTTAGCAAATTTTAACAACAAACTTAAAAACAGATATCTATGTAAAGAGGTAATAAACATTTCTACTGTTAAATGTGTACAAGTTCAGTAACATTTTAGATTAAAAGGAAGCTAGAAGATTGTAATCGGAAGTTGATGATACATATCATTTGGTTGTGGACGTGATAAGAAATAACGGGAGACGTATTTTACAAAACGACTGAAATTTATCATTAAATGATAATGATTCAATCAAACAAAAAACCATTTGTAATTTATTGTAAAATGTAGAAAAAAATGTGCTGTAATTTAATAAAACGCCGGAACAAATTATTAGAATGAGCAAAGCAATTTTATTAAACGGTGCATAAAGAAACTTTCTTCTTTTTATATAATTTAAAGTATTTTTTCTACAACCGGGTAAAAAATGCAATTTTTAGCACTCCCTAAGAGCGTTAAAAATGCTACTTTAAACACTAGTGCTTTAAAATTTTTAAGGCACTGCAGTTAAAAGTGAATTGTCAAATTGTGAAACGTCAAAATATTTATATTTCATTTATTAACATTAATATTAATAGTACAAATTGCGCAATTTGGAAAAGGTGGTTTAAAAGGTTCTTTAAAATTTAATTTAAACTGTATTATTGCATTTTTAACACGTTTGTAGAAAAAACTAATAAAATTTGTTAGATATACAACAATAAAAGTAAGATGTTATTCTATAGTTGTTATGATTTACGTATTGACAGTGTAGGCAGTTTTGATGTAATGTCAAGAAAAATATAAAAATGGAATGTCAGTCAAGTTCAAGTAAAAGTTTTTGTAGCTATTGTCCTGTAATTGAGAATGAATAAATTATAATTGTTGGTATATAAGACGTTTGTAGAAAAAATATTGTATGATATCCGTGTTAAAAAGTACATTTTTAAGGCACTCATGTGAATTGGAAAATTCGCTTCGCTCATTCTGCAAACTTTCACATACGTGCCTTAAAATTGTACTTTTAACACTTATATCATAAATAACTATTAAATGGCTATTTTTAAAAAGAATGTATAAGTATGCTGCAGAGTTTGTTTTGGAGAAGTATAAAGAGAAAAATATTATACTAAATTGTATAGTATCATCATCAACATCACCAGTAACCTGCAGCCTGTAGATCTAAGGTTAAGAAATTAAAGAACCAATTAGTAGGATAATAACAGGAAAGTAGACAACAACTATTGCTTCAAGGAATTACGTGTTAACATTTTTAACCATACAAACAAGCAATAAAATCGCAAAAAACTGTAATGTAGTAGATGAGATTTATTGTGGATCCTTAAGAATACTGGATGACAAAACTATATCTATTTTCGTGATCATGTTAAATTGTATACAGTGCAATAAAGCCAAAATAAATGGAATAAATTCATTATTGCGTAAAACCGGTAAACATTACCGGTAAACCGGTATTCATTATTTCGTTAAAAAATAATTTAATCAATTAATTTTCTTTTACAACATAAATTGAGTAAATTCATTATTTCGCAAACTTTTTTTGAGGAAAATCACGGAACAGGTGGACTTTTATTTTTTAATTATGATTATTTGGCATATACTAGTGACGTCATTCATCTGGGCGTGATGAGGTAATCCTAGCTATGAGTTATTATAGCTAATATTGTAAGGAAAGATAGTTGGACGAAAAATTGTGGGATGTAGAAGAAACTGTTAATTTTGGCTGCGAAATATGCGTGAATGCTTCAGAATATGATTCGAGATATCGAAATGCCGGTTCGATATTTGGATTTAGAAGACAAAACTACACATTAATCCATATGTAGATCGGTAAATATTGCAGGGACGGCGAAGCACAAACGAAAGAAAAACAGATTTTGCTAATTTATAAACGCAAACAAAGTGTTCGTTGCAGAAAACTGAAAATAAATAAATACATCTATTATTAAGAACTGTAGGTTTTTCCAGCTGAACAGTCGATTCAAAAGTTACTATTAATATGTAGGCCATTTATTCTATCAGTTCTACTTCACGGATCCTGTCTATACAGGGTGTTTCATTAATAATTGTCCATATAGTATCTGGACAAACCTTAGCACAAAATAAGAAGATTTAACCTACAACACTTAAAAAAATATGGTTCTTTACTGAGTTACAGGGTGTTTTATCAAAAAATTTAAAAATTATTTTTGCTCAGCATTTTAAAACTATTCGACTTATACTTTTCATACTTGGCAGAAAGCGCCACTACTGTACACCCTACTAAATTATAATAAAGAAACGCTTCTAGCTACTAACAGAGGCGTACGACAGGGGATAGTGTATGGTTAACCCTTCTCAAATTCTACACCACTGAAGGAATTACTATTTTAGTGCCATTTTTAGCTTGTCCAATATTTTCTACGCAAATAATATACTCTTCATTGGTAACGATGAAGTCATTAGTTTTCGAGATATTTGAAGTTAAATATGAAACGGCACAGTTATTTTGATTAATTTATGCTATGATTCATATGATTAAAATTTAAAAAATATTTGTACCCAGTACTTTAAAACTATTTGGCGTATCCTTATTATACTTGGCAGAAGGTGTAGGTACAGTATACCCTACTAAATTAAGATAAATAAACGTTTCTAGCTACTACCAGAGGCGTACGACAGGGGATAGTGGCTGGTTAACCCTTCCCAAATTCTACGCCACTGACGAAATTGCTATTTTAGTGTAATTTTTTTTATTTTTCAATACCTTTTATGTAAATATTATACTCTTCATTCGTAACGATAAAATGATTAGTTTTCGAGATATTTCAAATTAAAAATGAAGCGACACAATACATTAATCAAAATAACCGTGTCGTTTCATTTTTACCTTCAAAGATCTCGAAAACGAATGACTTTATCGTTACGAATGAAGAGTATACTATTTTCATAGAAAGTATTGGAGAATCCAAAAATTTAACTAAAATAGAAATTCCGCCAGTGGTGTAGAATTTGGAAAGGGTCAACTATTCACTTTCCCCCGTCGTACGCCTCTGGTAATAGACAGAAACGTTTGTTTAACATAATTTAGCAGTTTGTATAGTACCTATACTTCCTACCAAGTATGAAAAGGATACGTCGAATAGTTTTAAAATGCTAAGCTAAAATAGTTTTTAAATTTTTAGATAAAATACCCTGTAACTCAGTAAGGAACCACATTTTATTTAAGTGTTTTAGGTTAAATCTTCGTATTTTGTACTAAGGTGTCTCCAGTTGCTATATGGACAATTATTAATGAAAAACCTTGTATAGTCTAAGACCTAGTGAACCCTCCGACTAACGGTCGTCCTGTAAGGCTAGAAATTTGTCTAAGTGATAATTCATAGCACACCAAGGCTAAAAACCATGACCTGACAGGCATCAGCGGTGCACGTGTATCTACCAGGTGAATCGAAAAGTGCAAATTTAGGGGGTAAAATATACTGTCTCCTGTAAGGTTTAAATTTAAGTATGTATGTGTTTGAGTTTAGATTACAAAGATTGCAATGGGCCGGACATGTGATAAGAATGGGAGAGGATAAGCTACCAAAACGAGCACTGAATGCTAGAATGCAAGGAAAGAGACCGGTTGGGAAGCCACGAAAGCGCTGGGAAGACACAGTAAACAGCGACGCACAAGCCCTTTTAGGAGTCCGTGTATGGAGAAGAGCAGCCACAGACAGGCAAGGGTGGAGGCAAAAAATAAAGGAGGCCAAGGCTCAATTTGGGCTGTAGTGCCGTAGAAGAAGAAGAAGATGTGTTTGAGTAAGTCATTTAGAAGAAATGTGTACAATGGCAGGCGATTCTCAAGGGCATAAAACCTTGCCAGGCGAGGGGAAAGGTTAGGGGTTTTTCCTAAAATTATTCTTTTTGCATCGAACAAATTTTTTTAGGTTTCTTGAATCATTCCAAACAGAAAAGGTCTTTAGTGATTTTTCTCTTAAGTTAATAGTTCTTGTTATATAAGCGATTGAAAATTTTGAAAATTGCGAAAACGGCGATTCTTAACCCTAAATCGGCCATTTATCTAAAAATTTCAATACTGACAAGGTACGTAGATATTCTTTAAACATTGATTGATGAAATTTCGAAGAGTTTTTTGCAATAAAATAGCGAAAACCCCTTTGTTTTTTTAATTGCTAATCAAGCGGGCGCGCGACACTGTAGTATAAGTGAGGACGATTGAGTTTGCATAAATTCCTTATCTCGAGAATGGGCGAATTTCAAGAGAAATCCTAGACAGGTCGATTTTTATTTTTGAATAAGGACTGTTTGGTATATATATAATACTAGTGACGTCATCCTTCTGGGCGTGATGACGTAATCGATGATTTTTTTAAATAAGAGTAGGGGTTGTGTGAAAGCTCATTTGAAAGGTTATTTAATTCTCTATTCAGTAATATAAACATTAACATAATTATTTATACAGGGTGTACAAAAAAAAATTTCTTCTATTTGTCAAATTTAATCAAAGTTAATTTACTAAAAAAAATTTTTTTGTACACCCTTTATAAATAATTATATTAATGTTTATTTTCAATTCAAATGTTTTTAGTTTCAAACACATATTATGTACAAAAGAGAGGATAAATATGTCTTCTGGACTAGAAATGAACAAAAACAATAACGGAAACTTCAAGAATGATATAGGATGTTTTGTAAATCAAAATGTTGATAATTTAACAGAGTGCCGATTGTTAGAACGATCTTGGCAGTCATTAAAATCGTATCAATTTCCACATTCTGTACACAATGCAGAATAAAAAAGAAATAAAGCCACCAGCACTTAGAACAAAGTAGTTGGTTGGCACTTTCGCACATTCAAAATAGATTGTTGTGGAAGTATTGCGTTTTATTTTTCTAATGAAAAATATGGTCATAGTAAAGGGATGATAGCCCAAAGCCTTGTCACTAAACCTTTATCATCTTTCGCCAAGCTCATGGGCAAAGGCAGAGGCATACAAACCCATGAAAAAACATCATAACACAAGGAGTCCGTTCAGGTTGGGCAGGATTTTCTACAAAGTTATCGCAACCTGCAAAAGTCAGACATTAACCAGATAGACTCTTAGAGGTCTAAAGAGAAACAAGAAAATTGAGAAAGAGACTACGACCAACAGTAGAGTCTATATCAGGGGTTGCCAACTTATAAGGTATTGAGGGCCAAACTAGAAACTTTTGGTCTGGGTGCGGTCCGCACTTTAATAATCATTAAACAATCACACAATCTTTAATATCTGAAATTATGTATCATAAAAAGAGTTCATATATCCTGTTTTCTCAAAACTTAAAAAAGTCTATTTGTTAGTTTTGTAAATACTCTCGCGTGCCACAAAAATATGCCTCATTAAAAACCCCTGGTCTATAGAGTTCTTAGGTCGACAAAATATTCCTCTAATAGGCCATCGCGAAATGGCCTTTTGCTTCTGGACGAAGATGCTGGACCTAGAAATGAGGGAAATTGTTAAGGTTTAACATCGCATCAGGAGGTAAGACTCTTAAACAACACCTATCCACAGCATCTTCCTGAGCAACATACATTAGTAGCACCATTCAAAATCAATTGATTGTGAAGAAATAATTGAACAAATAATGAATCAGGTTCGAAGTGCAAATTGTTGTTCTGTCATATTTGACGAAACGACCGACGTATCTCACATGGAACAGCTTTCTCTAAATTTGAGATACATACACAATAACAACATTCGTGGAAGACTTTGTCAAGTTCGTTGAAAATCAAGAAAAAGGGGAAAAAGAAGGCCTGGCGAAACTCGCCATTTTAACCCTAATTTTTAAAAATTACACCCAGGTCCACTGGTACTCCTCCCCACAAAAAAAAGTTCATGGCCCCTCCCGAAAATCGGTCCTGGATCCGCCCTTGGTCCGTCAACGTGTTAAATATAAATGTATCGATTGCATGGCACTGTGGGAAAACAGAAATCAAATACCTGAATTCAACCAAATGTGCAATAAAACTATTCCTACCATTTTCATCTTCATATTTAGCTAAATGTGGATTTAGTGCTGTAAATGATTTACTGGTAATAAAAGAAATCAGCTGGATATAATACAACTTAGAGACTTAAGAGTGAAGCTAAACAAATTGGAACATAACTTAAAATCTCTTACAGTAAGAATGAAGAACAAGGATCTCACTAAATTAAAATAATAAATTAACATAGAAAAATGTATATTAAAATTATTTGGAATCTGAATTTTAGTCTTTCATTTTATTATGTTTTGAAAATTTACTTTTGGTTAACAATTTCCTAGTGATTTCTTCTAAGTAAATAATTAAGGGAGTGAGCGCAAAATCTTGATGCAATGCTATTTAAATATATTAATTTTTTTCGACTCCTGAGAAAACTAATAAATATCTTTGAAAAATTTAAACGCAGAAAGAAAGATTACATTATTACCGAGGGTCGAAAGTCCCCTAGAATAAACAAAAAGATTCTTTGGAATGAAATATTTAAATTAAAAATCAAACTAAATTTTCTCTGTTTTTTTTTTTTTCACCCCTTTAACTTATTAAAATAAACATGATAGAAGTTTAAAGGGACTTTGGGCCCTCGGTAATAATGTAATCTTTCAGTCTGTGTTTATATTTTTTAAAAATATTAGTTTTCTCAGAATTCGAAAAAATGAATGCATTTAAATAGCATTGGACCAAGATTTTGCGCCTACTCCCTTAAATTTTTTAATATGCAAAATAATGATGCAAGTGTATTTTACATAGGAGGGCAATAGAATGTTTAGAATGGCTAAGGTGGGACATGGCACAAAAAGGTTGGGAAACACTGGTCTAGTGCTTATGATGCTAAACTTGATTGGGGAATCGGAGTTCATTTGTCAGTTATCCCAGTCTTTTTTTAATGTATTCTGGATACAAAATCAACTAGTGTACATCCGATGGACACAATGGATTCGATGTACAAAAAATTGTTAAAAATATTGGGATGTCTGTGATATAATCCCGGATTGCCGATCGCAAGTTTAGTGTCGTACCCACTAGACCATTTGTGTGATAATGCTACAAAGGTTACCATTTATAACACTTAACATGTAATAGAAAAACTACGTTCAAGTTCATAAATTTAATTCATAAAAAACTCCTGATACAAAAATTGAAAACCAATAAAGGCGGTAAAAATGAGGGTCGCACACAATATTCCAGCTACAAAACAACTAGTCCAGGAACCGAAGCTTTTCACCTCGCAATTTTTACAGAATGGATCGATTTGCTTAAAAATTTGAGAATAAGTAGTGGATATTCCAAGGATCAAAATCTATATATAATTCCGAAAGGACCTTGGGTAATGTTTGGGTAAAGGTTTTACCCAACCATTTTGAAGTGATATGAGCTGGCTACTGACTGACAGTGGTTGATTGTACGTTGGATTTTAAATGTTTCATCTGTCCGGTGTTGACATCTGACAGCTGACATTACAAATGAATGACATTTTTAAATAATTAGTTTTAAAAATAATAATTGAAAAAATTGATGAACAAAAATTGTACCTTAGATGTCTGTACAATACAATAATAATAATTTAATTGTCTAAAATTATCTACCAAACTGAGGGCCTGGTGGCTCAAGACATAATATATGCAATGTGTCATGACAAAGGGAAGAAGATATTTTGTTTATAATAAAAAAGAAGATATGAATAAAATTCAATTTTTTAATTCTGAATGATATTGTTTATTCAAAATTTTCTTTCATCCCTAATATGAAGTATTTAGATCTTAATTGATTCTTGTTAACAACTTTTGTAGTTGAGCATAAAAGTTTTCGAGATGAAATTGCCCTGTTGTATGAATATTATAATAGTATAATATTTTGCATATTATGTAGAATTATGCAGGTTTTGGTAAAATTAATGACCAAGATCATTTGAATGATGAAATAAGTATATTTAGTCTATAACATACTACTCCTAAAGTTGGTTTTTATGAGAAGGTAGATTTCGATGGAAATTAAGTTTTTTCACAAAATATACTTTTAATAAACACATTTTGTTGTTAAGTGAAATGTGGTAATAACTGTCAATGCTTCAATGTACATACAGACTAAGCCACCAGTCTCATGATTTCCTGAGTTTAAGTTTAATAAGTAACTTATCTATGTTGTTAAAAGTTACAAAAGGTTTTTTTGTGACAGAAATTGTATGAGGCCACTACTCCACTGTTTCCCACAGATATTTAAATAAAGGTTTATAATTGCAATTCAAATTAATCTGAGTGTTAACACAAAAATCAGGATTAGATTTCATTTCTTTGGAGATCTCAAGGTCTTCTAACAGGATTAGTCTATAGTTTTTAGATGGGATGTTATGTAAAATTTGGCTATCTTTGGTAGGAGAGAAGGAATGATTGGTAGTTTTAACGTGATAGCCAAAATTTGACTTTTCTGGAGTTCTTACATGTTCCTTGATTCTCTGAGAAAGGGTCCTCATCGTTCTACCTACGTAGGTAGTACTACATTCACCACAGGATAGTTTGTAAATTCCACTTTTGTTTAATTTATCGATTTTATCTTTGGTTTTACTGAATAATGATTTGATGGTATTTTTGGTCTTAAATGACATTTTGAGGTTATCAACTTGGTGTGATAATACATTTGATATTTTATCTGAAATTGGTCCTAAATAAGAAATAGATCTGTAAATGTGGTTTGTATTATTGTTTGTACTTGAGTTAAAGGCTTGGTTTATTCTTATTTTAAGTAATTTATTTTTAATAATGTTGTCTATTAAAGAAGGGGAATAACCATTGTTAACTGCTAGCTGTTTTAGTATGGAAACTTCTTTATTGTAGTTGTCATTGGACAAAGGGATGTTTAATAGTCTATGTATGTAACAATGAAAAGCTGACATTTTGTGTTGATATGGATGGTTGGATGAATTTGGGATGATGTGGTCGGTTTGTGTGGGTTTTCTAAATATTGAGAATTCAATATTAGACGGGGTTTTTTGAATAGTAAGGTCTAGAAAATTGATACTGTTGTTATTTTCAATCTCTAGAGTGAATTTGATGGCTGGGTGTAGATTATTAATCAAAGATAGTATGTGGTTGGGTGTGTTGGTAGGACCTTCTATGAACGCTAAAATGTCATCCACATACCTGTGCCAAAGTATAATTTCGGAACGAGTGTGTACAAACTTTGTTTCTAGAGAGTCTAGAAAAAGATCAGCTAACAAAGGGGATCATCACATCTTTGTTACAATTTTGCCTATCCCAAGACTTCTTCATTTTTAACAACAAACTATACAGACAACCAGAAGGGTTAGCCATGGGAAATCCACTCTCCCCGTTGTTAGCTGATCTTTTTCTAGACTCTCTAGAAACAAAGTTTGTACACACTCGTCCCGAAATTATACTTTGGCACAGGTATGTGGATGACATTTTAGCGTTCATAGAAGGTCCTACCAACACACCAAACCACATACTATCTTTGATTAATAATCTACACCCAGCCATCAAATTCACTCTAGAGATTGAAAATAACAACAGTATCAATTTTCTAGACCTTACTATTCAAAAAACCCCGTCTAAACTTGAATTCTCAATATTTAGAAAACCCACACAAACCGACCACATCATCCCAAATTCATCCAACCATCCATATCAACACAAAATGTCAGCTTTTCATTGTTACATACATAGACTATTAAACATCCCTTTGTCCAATGACAACTACAATAAAGAAGTTTCTATACTAAAACAGCTAGCAGTTAACAATGGTTATTCCCCTTCTTTAATAGACAACATTATTAAAAATAAATTACTTAAAATAAGAATAAACCAAGCCTTTAACTCAAGTACAAACAATAATACAAACCACATTTACAGATCTATTTCTTATTTAGGACCAATTTCAGATAAAATATCAAATGTATTATCACACCAAGTTGATAACCTCAAAATGTAATTTAAGACCAAAAATACCATCAAATCATTATTCAGTAAAACCAAAGATAAAATCGATAAATTAAACAAAAGTGGAATTTACAAACTATCCTGTGGTGAATGTAGTACTACCTACGTAGGTAGAACGATGAGGACCCTTTCTCAGAGAATCAAGGAACATGTAAGAACTCCAGAAAAGTCAAATTTTGGCTATCACGTTAAAACTACCAATCATTCCTTCTCTCCTACCAAAGATAGCCAAATTTTACATAACATCCCATTTAAAAGCTATAGACTAATGAATCTGTTAGAAGACCTTGAGATCTCCAAAGAAATGAAATCTAATCCTGATTTTTGTGTTAACACTCAGATTAATTTGAATTGCAATTATAAACCTTTATTTAGATCTTGAATCTTTATTTAAATATCTGTGGGAAACAGTGGAGTAGTGGCCTCATACAATTTCTGTCACAAAAAAACTTTTTGTAACTTTTAACAACATAGATAAGTTATTTATTAAACTTAAACTCAGGAAATCATGAGACTGGTGGCTTAGTCTGTATGTACATTGAAGCATTGACAGTTATTACCACATTTCACTTAACAACAAAATGTGTTTATTAAAAGTATATTTTGTGAAAAAACTTAATTTCCATCGAAATCTACCTTCTCATAAAAACCAACTTTAGGAGTAGTATGTTATAGACTAAATATACTTATTTCATCATTCAAATGATCTTGGTCATTAATTTTACCAAAACCTGCATAATTCTACATAATATGCAAAATATTATACTATTATAATATTCATACAACAGGGCAATTTCATCTCGAAAACTTTTATGCTCAACTACAAAAGTTGTTAACAAGAAACAATTAAGATCTAAATACTTCATATTAGGGATGAAAGAAAATTTTGAATAAACAATATCATTCAGAATTAACAAATTGAATTTTATTCATATCTTCTTTTTTATTATAAACAAAATATCTTCTTCCCTTTGTCATGACACATTGTATATATTATGTCTTGAGCCACCAGGCCCTCAGTTTGGTAGATAATTTTAGACAATTAAATTATTATTATTGTATTGTACAGACATCTAAGGTACAATTTTTGTTCATCAATTTTTTCAATTATTCTTTTTAAAACTAATTATTTAAAAATTTCATTCATTTGTAATGTCAGCTGTCAGATGTCAACACCAGACAGATGAAACATTTAAAATCCAACGTACAATCAACCACTGTCAGTCAGTAGCCAGCTAATATCACTTCAAAATGGTTGGGTAAAACCTTTGCCATGAAAAAAATTTTATATGTATGTATCGTCCCAGTGGTTGTTTTTATTGTTTTACCATAGAAAAACTAAAAATTAAAACTAGCTTTCATCAGCCGGAGTTGTACAGTGGACCTGAATTACAAATTTCTTAATGCGATGCAAGAAAATACAATCCTAAGTAGCCGGTACTTTTTATATATTGACGTAAGTTGAAAAACTTTGTACTTAGAACATCTTTTTACTTATTGTTTTAACTTTTTATTGTAGCATTAGCTCTGAAGATGACTTTTATGTCGAAAGCGCTTAGCTAAGGAAATTAAAATACATTTACACACTTTAATATATTTCTTTCACTTCTTTCATTTTTATTTTTTATTCTAGAAAGTTTGGCGAAAGAGAAATTTGTAGTCTTGAGATGATCTATAAGGCTATTACTAATAAATCCTTCTTCTAAAATCCTCAGTCGCACAAAGAGGTGACTTTGAATGGGTTGGTAAAGGTGGTTTTTGCATGTTATTACAAGATTTAATTGTCAATAGCTCACTCAATTTTTGCCGTGAAAAAATTTTTGCAAACCAAGTTCTTGGGCATTAAACAAGCTACAATTTCATAATATATACAATTAAACATTTTTTCGTATCTTTGATGCTAATCGTTCAATTCCGAAGAAAAGGGCATTTTTTAGCAAATAGTATGGTATAGTTAGACCCAAACCCAGACATCCAAAGTGAAAGTTATCCTCCAACACCAAATTGTTCTATATGGTCCACATGATGTTCAGAAAAAAGTCACACCATTTTGAGCGTCGGGTTTGGGGGGGGGAGAAATCTGCAAATTCGTAGTTTTTTACGTTTTTCGTCAATATTTCTAAAACTAAGCGGTTTAGCATGAACAACCCTCTACACAAAATTGTTCTACATTAAATTTGAAATAAAAAAGGTCCTATGCATAACCCTTCTAAAATGAACGGTTCCAAAGTTACGGAGGTAGTATAGTATAATTGGTCTAAAAAAAGGCCTAACCCAGACATCCAAAGTAAAATTTTTTCTTTAACACCAAATTGTTCTATATGGTCCACATATTGTTCAGTAAAAAGTTACACCATTTTGAGCGTCCGGTTTGGGGGGGGGGGAGGTGGGGGAAAAATCGGTAAATTAGTAGTTTTTTAAGTTTTTCGTCAATATTTCTAAAACTATGCTTTAGCGCAAGGAATGTTCTATAGAAAAATGTTCTACATAAAATAAAAACAAAAAAGGTTGATATATAATTGTTATAAAATCAGCGGTTCCAGAGTTACGGAGGGTGAAAATTGGAGGTTTTCGATACTTTTTATATTTACCGATTTCTCCCCCCTCTCCCCCCAAGCCCGACGCTCAAAATGGTGTGACTTTTTTCTGAACATTATGTGGACCATATAGAATAATTTGGTGTGGGAGGATAACTTTCACTTTGGATGTCTGGATTTTTGGTATAGTTATATCATAAATATTGCCCAAAAAATATAAAAAGTATCGAAAACCTCGACTTTCACCCTCCGTAACTCTGGAACCGTTGATTTTATGACAATTATGTATAGAACATTTTTTGTTTTAAATTTCATGTAGAATATTTTTGTATATAACACTGTTTACGCTAAAGCATAGTTTTAGAAATATTGACGAAAAGCCTAAAAAAACTACTAATTTACAGGCTTCTCTCCCATCTCCCTCCCAAACCGGACGCTCAAAATTGTGTAACTTTTTACTGAACAATATGTGGACCATATAGAACATTTTGGTGTTGGAGGAAAACTTTTACTTTGGATGTTTGGGTTACGCCTTTTTTTGGACCAGTTATACTATACTACCTCCGTAACTTTGGAACCATTCATTTTAGAAAGATTATGCGTAGGGCCTTTTTTATTTCAAATTGAATGTAGAACAATTTTGTATAGAAGCTTGTTCATGCTAAACCGCATAGTTTTTGAAATATTGGCGAAAAACTTAAAAAACTACGAATTTACCGATTTCTCCCCCCTCTCACCCCCAAACCCGACGCTCAAAATGGTGTGACTTTTTTCTGGACATTATGTGGACCATATAGAATAATTTGGTGTTGAAGGATAACTTTCACTTTGGATGTCTGGGTTATGCCATCTTTTGGATCAGCTATACTATACTAAAACTACAAAATTCGTTATTCGTTTTTAACTCCATTTTATTAAAAACTAATCATTCTAAGACGGTCAAACTTCTAGAACCTATTAATAAAACATAAATAAAGAAGACCAAATAAAGTCGATGACTAATTTTAATTAGGGTGGTGATTAGGGGATTGTTTCCGATCACTTGTTCGCTGAAAAAAAATAGGGACTGACATTGTTTTCATTATAACTCACTTAATTTTTTGAGCTAAAAACTTTTTTATTTCTGGAGATATATATTTTTAAATACTAAGTAGTTTCAACAAGTTATCCTCTAAAAATGTATAGTTTTCCCGTCTTTTGACTTGGAAACTACAATATTTAATATTTGACAAAGTAGAGCTAACATATGAAGTATCGCTCGATTACTATTGGTCTTAAAGAATATTAAAAAAACGATTTTGTTTATTTTTCAAAAGGTACATTTTTGTTAAGCAAAGTTGTTTTGATAAAACAAAAATTTTTTGAATTATTAGCAGAAAACTGATAAAAACATTGATTTTTCTATATAAAACTAACACTTTCGATAGCGAATAAATCGAAAACTATTAATTTTATCAAAAAAACATATAGAATGTTTTTTGTTTAGAATGAATTTGTTTACTAACTTTTGCCGTAAAATATAATAAAAAATTTCCACCCCCGAGATGGGGTGGCAACAACCCCAAGGTAAAAGCGCCTTTCGGCATAATATAGAGTTTGATCCTTGAACTATCCACTACTTATTCTTAAATTTTTAAGCAAATTGCATCCATTCTGTAAAAATTGCGAGGTTTTGTCCTTTTTTAAGCTTCATTACTTGGACTAAACTGATACAAATATTACGTGGCGCAAAACTGTATTTTAATTTTGATGGAAATAGTTATTTTTCTACAACCACTATTCAAAGTGCACTTTTCTGCACGGTTTTATGTTAGCAAACTTGATATTTTCTCACAGTATAAGATATTTGACATTAGTGTGCAGAAAAGTGACGTTTCTGTGCCGCAAAGTGACGTTTCTGTGCCGCAAAGTTCTTTTCTGCACAGTTGACTACCTCATTCTGAGTAACGTTATATTCTGTTTACATCCGTGGACTACCGCATTCTGAGTAACGTTATATTCTGTTTACATCCGTGGTTAAACTTTAGACAAATATATAACCTATAAGACAATTATTATATTTAACTATAGCATAGAAACTAAATTATGGATGTTACAACTGTTTTATTTTACAATTTTATTCTTATTAAACATTTTATAATTATCAAATAACCAATAAGGATTTAGCAACCTGTGCAAGAGACGTCGAATGAAGTAGGTTTTGTGTAAATCCGTGACTGCATAAATATAATGTCAATAATGTGTAATAATTGTTTAAATTTAAACAAATTAAGGCAGTGCATTAATTTTTTAACTGATTTCTGTGCAATTTATTTAGGTATAAGGAATTTAAATTGATTAGTAGGTATTAATTAAATACAGTTTAAAATTTATCACATAGGTACCTATTATAATTAATCGTCGTTTGGAAATTGTGATTTTTATTTTTAGGAAAAACTGTGCTTGTAGAAAAAGTATAGTGTGAAACACGTGCAGAAAGGTAATTTCTCACTCGTTTGAATTGCGGCACTCGCTTGCGCTCGTACCGCAACTTTTCAAACTCGTGAGAAATTAGTACCTTTCTGCACTTGTTGCACAATATACTATTTCCTAACAAGTGCAGAAAGTCATACTTTTCCGCACGCGACTGCAGTTTGCCGAACGACGCGAAGCGGGAGTTCGGCAAGCAGTCGGGTGCGAAAAAGAGACTTTCTGCAAGAGTTAGGAACAATATTTTTTCGACGAGTCTTTAAAAAATTACCAAATCTTAATCAATTAATTCAATTAATATGAAAATACATACACAAATTAATTATTTGACAAGGTTGTCAAAACCAAACTTTCAATATAACTAGTTGGCATGACGACGATCTTGGTTTCCATGATGATGATTCAAAACGACTGTTATTTTCTACCTATTTGACTTTCGAATATTATGTCAAAATAATTTTATTTCATCGAATTGTCGCGTTAATTTCATTAAAACAGGAACACAATAAGATACATTTGAAATAAAATAGTAAATATTATATAAATATTAATTTATTGGATATATTATAATTATTTTAAAGCCATATTAAAATATCTACACGCGTGCGGAAAAGTAAATCGCGTGCGGAAAAGTAACACGCGTGCGGAAAAGTAAAACGCGTGTGGAAAAGTGAAACTTTCTAAACTAAAACGCGTGCGTGAAAGTAGACATTTTTGCACGCTCGGAGAAAAATAAAATTATTATACACTCGGAAAAATGAAATAATGCCCATGAACGATCACATCAATCACTTATTTCGTATTTGCTATCTTTCTCTATAACAAACGTTTGTTATTTATAGAAAAAGACAGCAAATATAAAATAAGTGATTGATGTGATCACTAATGGGTATTCTTTCATTTTTCCAATTGTAGTTTTATTTTGAAAGGTTTTTAAAATATTATTTGCTAAATTTGAAGTAAAACGTGACACAAAAGAGTACTTTTAATGAAGTTTGCTGTTTGAGGTATTTTTGTGGCGCGTTTTACATGAAATTTAGCACAATATGGAAAAATCTTTCAAATAAAATTAGAATTTTATTTTCCGTCAAAATGAAAAGACATTTTTGCGCTATGTAATAAGCTCTTTCGTAGCTGGATCATTGTGTGCGCCACTCATTTTTACCGCGTTTAGCGGTTTTTTCCTATTAAAAATAGTCCAATAAAATTTATTTTAGTACGACTAATTTGGCAATTACTGAATAGAGTAATATCATTTTATAATATCGGCTAATATCTACGTTATTACTTTTCTAGTATTAGCTTTTAATAAAACGTGTCTAATAAAAAATAAATGTACCTGTAGTAACACATGTATATCTTTATTGTTCTCAAAATGTCCGAGTAAACATTGCATATACATACATACAGATACAACACTAAAAGTAAACGGTTTAGATAAGAGACAATAAGAGTTAAGACCTTTACCTAATTTTTGTAATCACGCAAAGGTATTGATTTCAAAGAAAATTGCTGTCCGTTTTACGAATACACCTATTGATTTCATACAATATAGTGTTTATCTTTTAAAGTGATATAGTCGCTAAATTATACTTTAGTTGTTCTATTTAAAGGTACATCAAGTATAGGGAGAAACAAAAAGGAAGGTCATAAATAAAATTAATCAACGAGGAAAAAATTTTCCTGTAGTTGGCTGTATACCGTTACAAAAACATAAAATCCTTTATAAAAGGTATATTTGTTAAAATCCCTATACAGGGCTACATCAAAGACATAACTAGTTTTCAATCGGTTGACCGATCATCATCAGTGTATTCTCAGAATGTAACATGCTAACCACCAAAGTAAAAAATATTTGGGTATAAACCCTTTATAATTAATCCGTCATAGGAAAATATGAAAATGATGTGGTTTTGAACATGGATGTATAATATATCCAATGTTTCACGCTCGAGGTACCATCGAGCATAAAATCAAACACTGTGGGACCAAAAATAGTTCTATTGGACCTAACTTATCTTAGTATAAATGGGCACACAAAAAAATTCCAACGCTTTGAAGTTGCAAAATGAAAACCTATTTTTTCCATATAACGATAACTGTTAGAGATTTTATATTAAAAATGGACATCCCATATAGCACACAACGTCCAATGGACGTCCATGTAACTTACATTTAAAGTCAAAAAGTCCACGGACCAAAACTGGATGTAGTATGGTATAGTTAGACCCAAACTCAGACATCCAAAGTGAAGTTATCCTCCAACACCAAATTGTTCTATATGGTCCACATAATGTCCAGAAAAAAGTCACACCATTTTGAGCGTCGGGTTTAGGGGGGAGAGGGGGGAGAAATCTGCAAATTCGTAGTTTTTTAAGTTTTTCGTCAATATTTCTAAAACAAAGCGGTTTAGCATAAACAACCTTCTACACAAAATTGTTCTACATTAAATTTGAAATAAAAAAGGCCCTATGCATAACCCTTCTAAAATGAACGGTTTTAAAGTTACGGAGGTAGTATAGTATAATTGGTCCAAAAAAGGCCTAACACAGACATCCAAAGTAAAAGTTTTCCTTCAACACCAAATTATTCTATATGGTCCACATATTGTTCAGTAAAAAGTTACACAATTTTGAGCGTCCGGTTTGGGGGGGAGATGGGGGAGAAGTCGGCAAATTAGTAGTTTTTTTTACGTTTTTCGATATTTCTAGAACTATGCTTTAGCATAAGGAATATTCTATAGAAAAATGTTCTACATAAAATTTAAAACAAAAAAGGTTCTATATATAATTGTTATAAAATCAACGGTTCCAGAGTTACGGAGGGTGAAACGAGGAGGTTTTCGATACTTTTTATATTTACCGATTCCTCCCCTCTCCCCCCCCAAACCCGACGCTCAAAATGGTGTGACTTTTTTCTGAACATCATGTGGACTATATAGAACAATTTGGTGTTGGAGGATAACTTTCACTTTGGATGTCTGGGTTTTTGGTATAGTTATATCATAAATATTGCCCAAAAAATATAAAAACCTCGACTTTTCACCCTCCATAACTCTGGAACCGTTGATTTTATAACAATTATGTAGAACACATTTTTTGTTTTAAATTTCATGTAAAACATTTTTGTATGTAACATTGTTTACGCTAAAGCATAGTTTTAGAAATATTGACGAAAAACTTAAAAAAACTACTAATTTACCGGCTTCTCTCCCATCTCCCTCCCAAACCGGACGCTCAAAATGGTGTAACTTTTTACTGAACAATATGTGGACCATATAGAACATTTTGGTGTTGGAGGAAAACTTTTACTTTGGATGTTTGGGTTAGGCCTTTTTTTGGACCAGTTATACTATACTACCTCCGTAACTTTGGAACCATTCATTTTAGAAAGATTATCCATAGGGCCTTTTTTATTTCAAATTTAATGTAGAACAATTTTGTATAGAAGGTTGTTCATGCTAAACCGCATAGCTTTAGAAATATTGGCGAAAAACTTACAAAACTACGAATTTACCGATTTCTCCCCTCTCTCCCCCCCCCCAAACCCGACGCTCAAAATGGTGTGACTTTTTTCAGGACATTGTGTGGTGGACCATATTGGCTCCGTGCGTCTCCCCTCTACTTACAATCACGTGACACGCTGTCAGATTTTGTCAGGACGTTTTAACATTGAGTCTTATGGGATTATTTTGTTAAACTTGAATATTTTATTTTGTGGTGATAATAACCGAATACAATTGTTAGAATTCATTATTTATTAATTTATACTGTAACTAGCTGACCCGGCAAACTTCGTACTGCCTCAATAGATGAAAACAAACTTTTGTATACAATAAACTTAAAATAAACAAAAGGAATTCGTAATTAATAAACAAAAAATGCTCGATGTGAATGAGGTTTTATTATTATTTTTAATTAATTACACATGATGTTTGAAATAATAAAGTTTAGTTAGAAGTAACAAAATAAAGTTTGTAGTACAGCAGCTACAATCTTAAATTTGTTTATCTTATAATGAATATAACAGCTTTATTATATCTACATTCAAAACAACCCTCTATTTATTATTGGGTTCGGGGAGATTCCAAGTCTATAGGTGTTGATTAAATAAAATTGAATAAACGTAAATAAAAATAACTAAAACTGAATAAAATTAAATACAAATAAGTAAATAAAAATATATTAACTTAAATACAATTAAATAAAGCTAAAAAAAATTAAATAAACATAATAAATAAATTAAAAAATAATAATAAAATTAAATAAAAGAAAATATAGTCTAACAAAAATAAATAAAATTTAATAAAATGAAAAAAATAAAATAAACGAAAATAGATAAAATACCTAAATTAAATAAAATTAAATAATATTAAACAAAATGAATTAAAATTAAGTAAAATTTTATAATTTGCTGCTTGTTCTTTTCGTGTGCTCAGAATTTTTCTCCTTCTTACGGTTCCGTTTAGAGATATTTTTTGAAAATTTCGTAAAATTAAAATATTCATATTTTGCCCAATTTGAGTCCCAACGTTAAACTGTTCCACTTCTTTTCTATGAAAATTATCGCTAGTTCTTCTTCTGTCCTCAGAATATTGCTACAGCTTGAGATATTGTATTTCGGACACCGATTGCGCTAGAGAAAAAATTTTAGTACGGTTCTGCTCGGAATTCAGCAAGGAGTCTACCAACCTAATTTCATATTTTTCATGTCATTATTGTGAGAGTTACTGCGTCATGGGCAACCTCCTAATGACGTATGGGTATGAAATATAGACAGCAACCTACTCCCAGTCCAGTCGAATACACCTGCAAAATTTCATAAAAATCGATCAAGTCGTTTCGGAGGAGTATGGTAACAAACACTGCGACCGGAGAATTTTTGTATAGATGTAAAATATTTAAATGGCTATTAAAAAATAACGGTCTGAGATAGAAAATTGAAAATTTAGGATTGTATGTATCTTTTGCTTCTACATCTCATAAAAATAGTAAAAAACGGTTTTTCCAAAAATTAAAAAAATATATCAGGGGGACAACCCCCCTTATGACGTACGGGTATGAAACTCCATATGATCCTATTCCCAGTCCTCTAGAATATACATGTAAAATTTCATAAAAACTGTTTAGTCGTTCTCGAGTTATAAATGGTGTAACTAACATAACCTCGACTTCCTTTTATATATATATATATATATATATATATATATATATATATATATATATATATATATATATATATATATATATATATATATATATATATATATATATATATATATATAGATTTATAGTGCAAAAAAATATTTTCTTTTTCGTTAATAAAGATTTATTGACATAAACCGCGATAGTGAGGTTATGTATACAAAATCAAACTGATAATCAATATTGGAAATAGAAGAATTTATATCAGATTAAGGGCGTTTTTATTTTCTGTTTATATTAATACATAATATCATTAGCGGGACACGGCATTTTTTTTAAATGTCTCATTTAAACATACACAAAGCGTCCTGATAAAATTTCAAAAAACCGCCACCATGAGCAGGTCGGTCGATTTTGCTTTGACACTTTGTTAACGCTCAGAGCGAATAGAACAATTTGGTGTTGAAGGATAACTTTCACTTTGGATGTCTGGGTTATGTCATCTTTTGGATCAACTAACAAGAACTAACGAATAAAATCATTCAACTACAAATAGGGCTACATCACAGAATTAGTTTTCGAACGGATGACCGATCATCATCAGTGCTTACGTGATTCTAACATGCTAACCACCAAAATACAAAAATATGTGAGTAAAAACCCTTTAAAATTGATCCGTCATGTTTATATATTGGCAAAAACCTATTTAAAATTTGTAGTTTTAAAGGGCTGTAGGTTTTTTATGTGCATATTTTTACTAAGGTCAGTTATGTTCAATCGAACTATTTTTGGTCCCAGAATATGTGATTTAATAGACGGAGAGGCAGCGCCGAAAAATCTCTCTGAATTTACTAAGGTTAGTTTTTTCACAGTTGATTACCGTGATTGTGTAGACAAACATACTGCGGTCGGTCAAGCGAAACGTAGAACAGGTGGTACTGGCAGCTTGTCAAAGTTGCTTACCTGCGGAGGTAATTAAATCCATTTACTGAGGCTGAAAATCAGTACACACATTCTAAATTGAATATATTATGTGAATAAAAGTTGACAGTATGACAGTATGACGGGACAGAGCCGGTCGGTCGGCCCGAATGAATGTACAGGGTTATTCACTATATTTTGACCCCCTCTGAACTGCTTTATTTACAGAATTAGAAAAAAATGTAAATTACAAAAGCTATTCGATTTTTTAATTATGATTTCTTGACCTTTATATCGTACTAGTGACGTCATTCACCTGGGCGTGATGACGTAATCGTAATCTCTACAAAATCACAGTAATCAACTATTTTTTTAAATGAGAATAGGGCTCGTGTGCTAGCTCATTTGAAAGGTTATTCAATTTTCTATGCAGTAATATAAACATTAGGATCATTATTTATACAGGGTGTTCAGAAAAATTTTTTGAATTAATAATTAAACAATTAATTTATTTAAAAACTTTTTTTGGACACCCTAAACAACCAATCATGTCCATGTTTATATTATTAAAGAGGCAATTGAATAACATTTCAAATAAGCTATCACACGACCCCTATTCTCATTTAAAAAAATAGTCAATTACGTCATCACGCCCAGATGGATGACGTCACTAGTACGATATGTATGTCAAAATATCATAATTTAAAAATTGAATAAGTTTTGTATTTTACATTTTTTTCTAATTCTGTAAATAAAGCAGTTTAGAGGGGGGTCAAAATATAGTGAATAACCCTGTACAATCATTGGGGCCTAACGACCGGCTCTGTCCCGTCATACAGTTGACCGACTATAATAACTTTTATTTATATTCAATTTAGAATGTGTGTTCTGATTTTCAGCCTTAGTAAATGGATTTAATTACTTCCGCAGGTAAGCAACTTTGACAAACTGTCAGTACCACCTTTTCTACGTTTCGCGTGACCGACCTCAGTATGTTTCTCTACAAAATCACAGTAATCAACTGTGAAATAACTAGCTTTAGTAAATTCAGAGAAATTTTTCAGCGCTGCCTCTTGGACTATAATGTATGCATATTTTTTGTTAAATACCATTCGCATGATAACTGAAATAGTAACTAGCGTATTTTTAAAATGTAACCAATTCGCGTTTAATGTTGTTTATTTAACGAAATATTTGGTGTAAAAATGTATCAGTTGTTAAATTGTTCGGTTTGATATTTTTAAACGTGTACATAATTTGAATATTTTACCGTCATGGTAGATGAATTTGAGGAAAAACGTAATAAATTTAATAGCTGTTTAGCATTGAACAACGTTAATACAGTTTTAAATTTAAATTTTTTAATTAAACTTTTTGGATAGCTTTGATATGAATATTTCCGCAAAAACAGAACAAAAATAAGAACACATCAATAATACATTAACAACATTTTTTATTGAACAAGAACGTCTAATAGAATATAAGGTAAAATAAGTTTGTAAACAATAAATAATTAAACCAAATACTTACTATTTACAACAAAAATTATCGTAAGGGTCGGGTTATAAATCATGATCTCAAATATATTATTTTTTGTCGTACTTAGACAAGTCTATTTTGCTTTTACTATTTTGCTATTTAGCCCAGGACATTTCTCACAAAATAAATCAATTTTTAAATACAGCACCCAGAAACCTGCAACTTTCTGCATTCTGTTCAGGATGATGTCAAAAAAAAGTCTGTTATATAAAAATCGGTGAAAATGCATAGTTGCATCCAAAAGTGCACAAAAATGTCAAAATAAGTGTATTAAGAGCCAGATTTTGTTATTCGGAAGTTTTTGGGGTCGCTGAAGACGAATATGCCGTCAGAATCACCCACCGGAGCACCTGCTTCCCAGGTTCACTGCTAAGGTACGTTATCTTGAGTTTTGAGGGTTTTTGACACTAAATTGATGCTAGCAGATTACTCGGGGGTTTTGGGGATGCTAAACAAGAATACGCCATCAGAACCAACCCCCGATGCACCTAGTGCCCAAAATCCTCCAAACTATAGAAGGTAACATGCCTTAGCAATGTTTCTGGACACCAGGTGGCCTGTGAGTCAATTCTGATATCGTATTCGTATTCAGCGACTTCAAAAACCACCTAATAATCTACTTGCATGTCAGTGCCAAACACTACTCTGAAACTCAAAAAGATGACATTGACACTCACCTTTCAGCAGTGACCGTGGGCACCAGGTACTCCGGTAGTCGTTTCTGGCGACGTATTCGTGTTTATCAACCCCAAAAATCCCCCGTGTAATCTGTTTGTATCAATTTAGTGCCAAAATCACTCGAAACTCAAGAAGATGACGTGTCCCTAGACACCAGGTGTTTCGGGTTTCGTTCTAATGGCATAATCCTTTTCAGCAACCCCGAAAATCTCACGAGAAATTTGTTTGCATCAATTAATTGCCGAATCCCCTCGAAACTCAAGAAGATGACGTGCTTTAGCGGTGATCCTGGGCACTAGGTATTCTGGTGGCCAGTTCTGATGGCGTGTTTGTGTTCAGTGACTCTAAAAACATCCAAGTACTCTGGTTTCATTAATTTAGTGAGAATATGTGATGATAATTTAAGCTACATATTGTAGCTGTTTAACTTCAGAGGGCGTTAGAAATTTTATTAAAAAAGCATATTGTAACAAGAGAGATAACTTTTAGACAACAGCATTAATGTTTTAATCTCTTTTGAGCTCCCATACATTACTTATTAACTATGTATTTGTAACTGATACAACTATTTACGTAATGTATTTTGTTTCAGCATTACAAGACAATAAACAATGAAGTGCCAATACAACAATCCGTAACCAATTCCTGAAAAGCAGTTTGCTCAAAACTTCTTTAACAATGAACGAATTTATGAAGATAACAGAACAAAAAACCAACACCACCGAACCTCTAGCCGAAAGCAACGTCACAGATCACATAACCAACAGCTCAATCTACACATTTACAGCATGGCCGTCCCACTCATGGTTTCTATGTTTTTTAGTAGCTCTAAAGACTATCACGATGGCGTTCATCATCGTCGCGGCTCTATTTGGGAACCTCTTAGTGATAGTGTCCGTGATGAGACATAGGAAGTTGCGAGTCATAACGAACTATTTTGTAGTGAGTTTGGCTCTGGCGGACATGTTGGTTGCTATTTGGGCCATGTGTTTTAATTTTAGTGTCGAAGTGAATGGGGGGCGATGGATATTTGGGTATTTTATGTGCGACGTGTGGAACTCTTTAGACGTATACTTTTCTACAGCGTCCATTCTACATTTGTGCTGTATTAGTGTTGATAGGTAAGTTTTTTTGTATTTTTATGCTAAAAATTTTGGTATGCATCTACAACTATCACTTTACCGCTTACAAAGACATACATAAATATTCACAAGGAAAAAGTTTTCCTGTAGTTGGCTGTATACCATATAATACAAAAAACAGTAAAATTCTGTATAAAAGTTATATTTAAAATCCCTTAAAAGAGCCACATCAAAATCACAACATAACTAGTTTTTGACTGGTTTACCAGTCATCATCAGTGTTTACCTAAAATGAATATAACCTGATAAAATAATGCAAAGATATTTTGATTACGGTTAAGAAAATTATAGGTTATACTCACGTGCAATGTACATGCTAACCACCAAGATATTGTCTGAAAAAAATATGTGGGTCAAAGCCTATTAAACAGGGCCCCTGTAAGGGTTAATGGCGCCCGTGTGCAAAAAAGGATTTTGGCGCCCCTTAGGCATTTTAGTTCATGTTTATTTATTTATTTTTTAGAAGGTAGGTCAATAGGTGCTTGAAATAAAGCAAAAAACTGAAGTTTAGAAGTCATAATGAGTTTTCCCCGAAAGCGCTTAATTTTTTTGATTATTTCAAGTTGAAATATTCGATTTGGAATTTGACGAAGAAGAACGTTTTTCTCATCAGCTCCAATTTTGCTTTCACTAGGTCTATAGACTTCATGAATACACCATTTTTTCGTTTTTTTAATAGCTACATTTTTGATAACAATATTGTTCGATAAAATACTTAGTTTTTGAGTTATTTACGAAAAACCGTCTAAAAACATGTTTTTTTTTGTTGATTAATAATCATTTTTACTCGCAAGTAACTCACCAAATAACTTTTAAACCTATATTTTTTCACCACCGAGAAGGGGTTTTATTCACCTCCCAAGCAAAAGCAACCAACGACAAAGTCCAACTTTGAAGTGAAGGATAAGAGTACAACCTACATCCAAATTTTTATTTACTTACGTTTGTAAGGTTGAAGATTAAATTGTTTTCAAATATATGTTGTAAAATACTTAAGGGGTCAGTATCATCAGGTAAAGAAAATAACTTTTTAATTGCATTAAACAAATCATTGGAGTCTATACCTATCCTTATTATCCTGATCTGTTAGTCATTCTTCAAGAACAAAACAACGTTTTAAAAGATCGCTGTCACTTAATTTAAATATGTTTCGTGTGTATTTATACCTAATCTTATTTAATTTCTCAACTTTTGTTTTAAAATTAATTTTTATTTTTTTTTGCAAATTATTTTTCAATTTTTGACCCCGGGTTTTGGCGCCCCTAAAGAATGTCGCCCGTGTGCATTGCACACTTTGCACATATGGTAGCGGGGGCCCTGCTAGTAAAAGTTGTCCGTCAAGGAAACATTGGTTTAAAATGTTACATCAAACTAGGATGTTTAAATATTTGGCTAATCTGCCCCAGGTAACATCTGAGCTTTGGATATGACTAGTTCACATGTTAAAAGTATGACGGCAAGTGACAATGAAATGGATAGAGACCTCCGAGCGATGACAAGACAGAAATGACAGTTCCACAGGAAGTTGAAAATTAACCTGTCATATTTAAAGACTAAGGTTTACAGCTTGTTAAAATTAGAAATGATGTAACAACACACTCCATTGTAAAAATAATCATTTAAAATTCGGTGTTATAGTTAAAAATTTAATCACGTATACTTTAGTGGAGTTAGTTAGGCAAACCACATTACACAAACGTTTTGCATTCGAGAACTAAATTCAGTAATAAAATCTTATTATCAAGAGATCTAAGATTTAAAAAAGTAATTTTGTGTTGATTTAAAGTTATCGAATTTATTTAACTTATTGTTAGCTGTTGGAATTTGTATAGGTAAGTGTGTAAGAAATCACAATGGGGGTGGCTGAGGTGTAAAAATGTCTTAAATAATCTAGGGGGATATACCATAAAGAAAGTACAAGCTCAAACTTAGGCGACTAATTCCCAAAGACCTCGCAGGCTGCCCGGATTCCTAAGGGTCCAAAAACCAAAACCGTAATATAATGATGACAGTAGGACCTGGGGGGTATGAGATGTCTGTGAGGAAATTAGTGAGAAAGGAACATGAACGACACCCAAAAAGAAAATTAGACTTTAGATTTGGTTTTACTAAAGATGAGTGTTATATGTTGGTAATAATAGAATGAACAGGTAGGGTGAGAATAGCCATATGTAGAAATATGGTGGTGAGATGTATGTATATGAAAATTTGTAAAATGTGGATGTCTGTGGATGATGATATCAGTAACATATATGTATGTTATAAATAGATAAAAGTGGTTAGATGGCTGAAGATGACAAAAGGATTATTGTGACTAGTACCTGATAAATTGTTATAAGTGTGAATGTGAACGAAGCAGTAGAAGGGGGTGAAAAGGGGGACATTTTTACACCTCAGCCACCACCATTGTGATTTCTTACACACTTACCTATACAAATTCCAACAGCTACCAATAAGTTAGATAAATTCGATAACTTTAAATCAACACAAAATTACTTTTTTTTAATCTTAGATCTCTCGATAAAAGGATTTTATTACTGAATTTAGTTTCGAATACAAAACTTTTGTGTAATGTGGTTTGCCTAACTGACTTCACTAAAGTATACGTGAATAAATTTTTAACTATAACAACGAATTTTAAATGATAATTTTCACAATGGAGTGTGTTGTTACATCATTTCTAATTTTAACAAGCTGTACACCTTAGTCTTTAAATATGACACGTTAATTTTCAACTTCCTGTGGAACTATCATTTCTGTCTTGTCATCGCTCGGAGGTCTCTATCCATTTCATTGTCACTTGCCGTCATACTTTTAACATGTGACTAGTCATATCCAAAACTCAGATGTTACCTGGGGCAGGTTAGCCAAATATTTTAAACATCCTAGTTTGATGTAACATTTTAAACCAATGTTTCCTTGACGGACAACTTTTACTGGGCTTTGACACACATATTTTTGTCAAACAATATCTTGGTGGTTAGCATGTACATTGCACGTGAGTATAACCTATAATTTTCTTAACCGTACTCAAAATTTCAATATCTTTGCATTATTTTATCAGGTTATATTAATTTTAGGTAAACACTCATGATGACTGGTAAACCAGTCGAAAACTAGTTATGTTGTGATTTTGATGTGGCCCTTTTGAGGGATTTTAAATATACCTTTTATACAGGATTTTACTGTTTTTTGCATACATAAATGATAAAGTCGACTTAGAGTGTAGGTATATATCCTCTTGGTATTTTCCCTGCAACGTCTCCAGAAAAAAATAATCTCTTTAAATTATCGTCACCTTTGCGAACTACGTGACTAAAGATGTTCCCTAGAGGTGTCGGTCGGAGGGGATTGGACCGTACCGAGCTCTTGGGATGCCTTTCGGTCCTGTCGAGAAGCACGGAAGTGAGTTCTAGTGTCTACCATTGTTTATACTGATTTTCTCGTATGTAAAAATATATTAATTTCTTGCACAAGAATGGTTAAGGAGGCAGTGCGTGATTCCTTGCTCACTAAGGGGACGGAACAGAAAATACCACTAGTCCTAGTATATGTGAGGTTCAAGTGTTTAGTCTACGTTCGTAGAAGTATCACTCTGACTTCAGAGAAAACAAGAAACAAGATAAATATGCAACTAGAAAATTGCATATACAGATATAGCAAGTGCGTAACCTTCGAGGAGGAGTTCCACTGGGCTGATGTCTTTCGCAGAGAACAGAAATAGATATGAACAAGAAAATAGCACAGAATAGTATTTCTCTAGTGTTCTTAACTTACAGAAGACAGGTAGAGTTATATGAAAAGTATTCACACAAATGGCTAAGTTCTTTAACTTGCGGAAAGAAAGCTTAGTAAGACAGAAAATGTAATCAACATAAAATTTCTAAGTGTTTACAGAAGCAAACGACTTAGAGAAAAAATGCAACAATAAAATGGCAAAATTCTAAGTTTTTCCTTGACTTGCGAAAGGAACCTGTAACTGTTCGACACTTTACGAAATTATTTTTGAACTTTTAATTACTTTTATTGTTATTTTCTCTTGATCTCTTAATTAAATTTCTCTAATTTTCCTGTAATTCCCCATTTATAAATATTATTTTCTGTTATATTTTAAAAATATTTATTTTGTTGACGCCATACCTCAACACAATTAAAAAACTATCTGTTTTAAGTGTGCTACCAATGTAACAATCGACTTAGTACAAAATAAAACATATATCAAATAATACTTACTTACTTAAGCCGTCCTCTTTTACCTTGCGGTGTCGAGGTTTTTTTTTTATTTTTTTTAAATTTTTTTTTATTTATTTACATATCAAATAATATGATAAAGTAAATGGGCAAATACTTCGGATGCTTGACCCACGAAGGGAATTTCACTAGAAAAGAGTATTTTTAAACAGTACATACAGAAATAAATGCAACAATAAAATGGCAAGTAAATATGTGTTTTCTCAGCGCTTGGTCTGCAAGCAGAGATACCGCTAGAATAACACAGACGAAAGAAAATATAGCAAAATATCAAAATTAATTTCGTTTTTATACATATACAATAGGCAAGAAATAAAAAGGCAGATTCTAGGTGGATGTATTACTATACCGAACCTAAGAGTCTTCGATTACGAGGTAAGTCTCGGACTGACGATCGATAGAAAATCCACCTCCTTTTATGTCGAATTTTCCTTTATTCTGAGGATTATGACGTAGGAGAGTGGATTTTCCTAAGTGATCGGATCAATAGCGTTTTGAACATTCGTGAGAGATGCTCTCAGTGCGCTGATTGGTCAAAGACTGAACAGCGTCTGAGGACAAAGAACTGTATAACTCCTGTGGAAATGTGAAGCGTTTGTCCGATGAGCTGTCTAAAGGTATGCGCGTATATTTTGGCTTTCTTGTGCGCGAAGAGTCCTAATTTCTACCACGTATAGAAATATTGATAACACAAGTGCATTCACCAATCTCATCTTGACTGTTTGAGAGATAGATTAAACAACTTTAATGCTTTTAAATTCAACTCTTCGCAAGAACTCCAGTATTTCTTGTTCATTTGGTGCTGTAAGTGTGTCATCAGAAAATCTTAAATTGGAAATTTTTCTACCCGCCACCGTTACTCCATCCATGCATCCTTCTAAAGCCATCTTCACGACATATTTAAAGCTAGTATCGACCGATAATGCCCTCCTAACAAAAATTTTAACCAATAGATAGATTGACGACAAAATTCGACGGATACCAGTCGAAAGAACAAGCTGGTTTTAGAAAGGGATTTAGCACAAGTGACCATTTATTGAGTATAAAAATCCTTATAGAACGAGCAAATGAATACCACATCCCTCTATATATAGCGTTTATAGATTTCGAACAGCCTTTTGACAGTGTCGAACATTGGACAGTGAAAAGTTCTTTGATTAACAGCAGAATTGACCACAGATATACAGACCTAATAGCCAATATATATATATATATATATATATATATATATATATATATATATATATATATATATATATATATATATATATATATATATATATATATTAATGTGATATTCAAAGATCGGTGTGCTCAAAGCAATTGATTAGATAATTAACTAATTAATTAAATTTAATTTTAATGATGCACTTATGATTTAATCACACTATTTAATGCTCTAATCTCAGGGTTTTATATTCTCGTGCTTCAATATCTCCTTTGCTTTACATATGATAAATAAGGTCAAAGATTAACGGAATAAAACACATAAATGGTATAAAAGCATCTATTGAAATAAATTCACCCTCAAAATATCCTCTAAAAATAATATCTCCTATTCTGATTATTGAAATAACCCTACCACTATCTAAAGTACTTATTGAAATTTGCGTTATGAATAATTCTACAAAAAAAATAAAACTGTCTCTCGGATGATGAGTTGTCCAAATTCTTGTTTCTGGTCGCCTACAATTTACTCTTAGCAGCCCCCTATGTAGTCAGCAATCTCGCAACAAATTATTGCAAGCCTATTGTCATTAATGACCCCCTACAGATGCACGTATCTTTCAAAAAACAATGCTAGCCTTTTCTCCTCTCGATAAACTGAATCTATTTCTCGTTCCGGCATGCAAACGGTGACTCTTGGAATATAAGTAGAACAATATAACTTACAATGCTTTACGTGATGAGCTTCCGTCAGGACACTTATTTCAACAAACTCACAACTATTCACTTATCTGCCTTACTATTTCAGGAGACTCTTAGAGATCACCACTAGTCGACTTAACGATCATTTAACAACTGACTCTTCTTCCACCCTCTAACATTTCGCTAAACTCCCATTCTTCATACCTAGCCCCTCCTTTTTCCTTCTTCACCAATCCGAGTTCCTCAATTTTATCCCCATCTACCTTTCAGATAACAAACACCAATTTTCCCTACCATTAGAAATTTCCTAAAACTAATTACATGCCAATCGGTTTTTTTTTCCTTTCTTAATATCTAAACAAAGATTACATTCATTTAAATTTCTAAATACAATTGTTCCCTCGCCGCAAAAGTCCATTTGGGAAACCCGGTCTCATTGTCCAAACACATAACCACTTTCTTATCATACTAACTGTACAAAGAAAATACTTAATCCCTATTTAAATTTTGTTTACCTACGGCCATCCAAAGATAATTGACTTTCATTTCTTCGAAATGAATTTTGGTATATTTTTATTATATGTTTTAACTTTTCTAAAATATTAAGATCGAAACCATATTAATTCAAATTTTACATATCTTAACAACTCCCCGCCATTTGATTTGCCGAAAAACTCTGTTATTTATTTAAATGACACAAGTTTTTTTTAGGATCAAATTATTCCATTATGTTACCAAACTCTACTCATGATACTTATAAATGTCGTGAATGTTAAAAATACCCCGTATCTTGCCTGTCTCTATATGCGCTAATTCATAACTATTTACCCCATTTTCCGTATTGACCCTATATGGACCTTCAAATACCGGCATCAATTTAGCACAAATACCATTTTGTAAATTGGACACCCTCAGTGCCCTCACTAAAACTTTATCCCCTTTCTGGAATGTAACCGGCCTTCTTCTTCGGGTCCTCTCTTGCCTTTGGAGATATTTCTCTCCACTTCGTCTCAATCTTCGTTGAACCACCTCGATCACTTCTTCGTATTGTCTGGGGGCGGTGTCTTCCCACGGTCTCGTAGGCATTGTTCCTTTCATTACATATAAAGGCGTCTCCTTGGTAACCGTATTTGGTGCACAGTTCAAATACGTCTCTATTTCAAACACTTTTCTGTCCCAATGTCGATGATGTTCTTCCGCAGCAATTCTTAGAAATTTTGTGACTTCTTGTATAAAACGCTCTGATGGGTTGCTCTGTGGATGTCGGATACTTACAAATTTTGTATTTATGCCTCTCTCTCTTAATTCCCCTTTAAAACGGTCATTCCTAAAGTATGTCGCATTGTCCAACAAAATATTGTCTGGTCTTCCCACTGTTTCGATAAAATCGTCTATCTTCCGAAGTATTTCAGCTCCTTTCGTGGTTCTACATGGGTACAGTTTTAAATACTTTGAGAAAACATCCACCATAACTAATATGTGTTTATTCCTCTGTGTTGTTGTTATTAAATCGCTCAACATATCAATGGCGACAATATCCAGTTTCTTCCGAGCTATGACGTTTTTTGTGATGTTTTCGTTTTTGAAATTCTTACTTTTACACTTTTGGCATGTCTCGCAATTTCGAGTCATCTCTTTGGCTATTGTATAGTCCTGTCGACAAATGTAGTTCTCCCTGAACATAAGCCACACCTTCCTGCTTCCAATGTGTCCGTTGTCACAGTGTAATTTTGCTAAAACTTCTTTTGCCATCTGTTCCGTGATTACATATAGTTCTTTACCATCGACCCTCTTAAAATATTTCTTCTTGTTCGGCCCTTTGCTTTTCTCTTTCATCCAGTTGTTCCTGATTTTCCCTGATCTGAGCCAAAGAAAATAAGCCTGCTTCTTCTCTCATTATGTTCATGCCAACGTGGAGAGTTTTGTGGTCCTCTTTGCGGAATTGTTCATCTCTCGTCAACGCATCAGCCAAGATATTGTCAGTTCCTTTGATATATTTAAATTCAAAATCATACTCTTGAAGTAAAAGAATGCCCCTATGAATTCTATTATTTACCAGCCTATTTTTCATTATATGTACCAAAGCTGCATGGTCTGTTTCAACGGTGAATTTTGCCCCTAGTAGGTAAAACCGTAATTTATTTACACAAAATAACACACTGGCGAACTCTAATTCAGTAACGCTGTACTTTCTCTCATATGTTTTGGTTACACGGGAGACAAAACAGATTGGCACCTCTACATCGTCTTGGATCTGTGATAACACCCCTGCGAATTTTGTTATGGAAGCATCGGTCCGGAGAATGAAAGGTTGATCATATCTTGGGTGGTGTACTCTTACAGCTGTGGAGAAAGCTCCTTTTAAATTTTTGAAAGCCATTTCTTGTTCCGTTCCCCATTTCCACCTAACATTTTTCTTAAGTAATGCTATCAACGGTATTTCTTTTGTGCTGATGTCTGGTATTAGTTTTTTGAAATAGTTTACCATTCCCAAAAATCCTCGCAATGTTTTTAAATTGGTTGGCCTAGCGTAGTTATTTATAATTTCGATTCTATCTTCTGCAAGACTAATCCCTTTTGTGTCTAATTTGAATCCTAAATACAGTATTTCCTTTTGGAAAAACTGACACTTTTGAATGTTTAATTTCAATCCCGCTTGATCCAGTTCTTCTAGCACAGTGTGAATATGTCGTAGATGGCTTGTTATATCTGGTGAGAAAATTAATAAATCATCTATGTAATGTACAACAAATTCTTCATGCCTATTTAAGATTGTGTTCAATGCGCGAACCAAAGCAGCGCATGCACTCTGTAGGCCAAATGGTACCACCCTAAATCGGTATACCACTCCGTCGATCGAAAAAGCGGTATAATTTCGACATTTCTCTGCCAAAGGTATTAACCAAAAACTATGTTTCAAATCGATTTTGGAAAAAATGTGTGACCCTGTGATTCGTCCAAATATGGCTTCGATGTTCAAAGGCGCTTCGTATTGCGCGATTGTGTGTGAATTAATGTTTCTTGCATCTAAACATAATCGCAAATCACCACTCGATTTTTTAACGCATACTATCGGGTTGATATATGGAGAGTCACATCTTTCTATCACCTTGTCTTCGATCATTTTTTCAATCTCCTGTCCGACGCTTTGCCTGTATTTATACGGGATTGGATATGTCTTGGATTTAAAATTTTCTAAGTTTTTAACTTTAAAAGAATGTTCATAATTTTTAGCCACTCGGCTTTCTTCATTAATCAAATCTCCATAATTTTCTAGAATCTTCTCTACTTCCTTTTCCATGTTTTCTCCACATTTTAATTTTCTTTCATCCTCATTTTGTTCGCATGTGTTCACTGTCCATAATATTTCTTCATAAAATTCTGGATTCTCGTCCATTATTGCCATTTCTTCTCTGTCCTCATCCTTTATTTCTTCTTCTGTTTTTTTTTTATCTTCAATTTCCATTTGGTATCCCGAGCACCATGTTTCTACTGCTTTCATTTCTCTTATGAGAACTTCCTTTTCTTCCTGCTTCCTTTCTGTTTTATCGTCGATTGCCGACAATTCTTCCGTATCTTCGATTTCCTGTCTTTCTCTTGTATCCACCGTGTTTTCCTTCTTTCTTTTTGAACTCTTCTTCTTTTTCTTCCTTCCTTTTTTTTTCTGGTTGATTTTTTTCTTGTACATTCGGTTTTTCCTCTACAGTCATATTGATTTCTTTATGTTTTTCCTGTTCATTTATCTTTTCAACAATTATTTTCCTCTCTATTTCCGTTTCTTCTTCTATGTTGTCTGGTTCTGCTCTGATTTCCAGTTTATTCTCCGAAAAATTTATGGTGATATGTTTTTCATTCAATTCATCAATTCCCGCTATCATATTATCATGGTTTAAATCTTCGATCACCACACATTGCATAATATAGTATTTGTCTCCCACTCTCATCCGCACTCCCAAACCTTCATTTACTGTCGTCAATTTTTTGTTGTTTGCACCCACTAAAGCAACCCTAGGAATTTTATACACAAATCTGTCCAAATTTAATTCTTTTACTAGTTTCTTATTGATTAACGATATCTCCGATCCAGAATCAATCAAAATTTTAATCGCTTTATGTTTTATAAATGCATCTAAGAATATTAAATTGGAATTAGAACTTTGTCTTTCATTTCCCGCCAACTGTATAAACTCTCTCGGATGACAAAATATACCGGAGAGTTGTTTATGTTTGTTCAGTGGATGCTTTATTGAAAATCCTGTCTGGATTCATTGCATATATCTTCTTCCTCGTTTTCTATTGTTACATGATTCATCTCCCTTCTATTTTGTCGTTGGAAATTCTGATTGTTTCTACCGTCCCTTTGTTCGTTCGTATTCCTAGTCGGAGGATTTTGTGCATCTCTGTTTCTGTTGTGATTTTCATATGTTCTATTTTTTTCGTGATTCCTGTTATCATAATTTTGTTGTCTATTGTAATTTTGGTATTCTCTCGGCCTATCTTCGTTTGTTGATTGGGCATGTCGGTTTCTCTGGTCATAATTTGATTGATACCTTCTTGCCGGTCCATTATATTGTTCATGTTGTCTTCTGTTTCGCATTTCTCTTCGTTTTGCTTCCCTTACTTGAAGGAATTGGCACAAACTATCAATATCTTGATAGTTTCTCAAAATCACGTGGTCCTCCAGCGTTTCTTCGAAATGTCTGCTTATCATTTCTACCAGTTGTTCGGTCGAGTATTTGTAGTCTAGATATTTGGAATTGTTATATATCTGCAAAGCATATCTTTCCTCCGATATTCCCATTTTCTCGTGATATCTTCCATTCTGTAGCTCTTGGTTGATTTCCCTCTGTTTAACTTTCCCCCAGAAATAGTTGAGAAATTTATTTTCGAAATCTGTCCAATTTTCAAACTCATCTTCTTTACTTTCATACCATAACGCTGCTCCTTCTTTCAGATGGTTTCTAATTGTTTCTTTGCAGTCGTCAAAATATCTAATATGTTGCAATTTGGTTCTCAAATTTTTAACAAATGGTACTGGGTGTGTTTTTCTAATATCCCCGCCAAATTGTATTTTCGCGTCGCTTGTACCATGGATAATCATTTCCCTTCTTTCTCCACAATTCTGTTGATTCTTGAGTTCCGCAATTTGTTTTTCGTTTTGCTTAAATTTTTCTTCTATTTCTCGCCTGTCTTCTTGTATTGCATTTTCAAATTTGCTTTCTAACTGTTCTAATTCCATCTTCTGCACATTCTTAATATCCTTCATTTTAGTTTCTATTTCTTCTCGTTGCATCTCCAGTTTCCTTTCTGTTTCTTCTCTAACTTTTTCTAAACAGGCTTTCATTTCATTTTCATATTTTTCCAAACGCTTTTCCAATTTGCCATCATTCTCTTCCAATTTCTGTTCTATTCTCTGTGATATTTCTCTTTGTGTTTCTTCCATGGCTCGTTTTGATTCCTGTTGATTTTCTTGCATTGTCCTTTTTGTTTCCTGTTGATTTCTATCCATTTGTTGTGACTGGAGTTGCATCAGTTGCAATAGTTTCTCTATTCCTGTTAATTCCTGTTCTTTTCTCTCCATAATCGTTGTATCTCCTTCATTATCCAATCCTTCTTCAACAATTTTTTCCTCTTCTCTGTTTTCTTGCATTTTGCTTTGCCTCCTTGTGGTCGACATGTTGTTTCTTTTCGTTACTGTTTTCTTTGTCCCCGCCAAATGTGAAATTTTACAACACTCTATAAGTTGCAGAACACGACAAATATTTCTCCCAAATTTAATAAATTTTCGCCACAAATATCAAACATGCAATCAGTAAATTTCAAAATAAATATCAAATGTACGATTGGTAAAAAAAAATCAAATAATTCAATGGCAGTAAATATCAAATACCTACGATCAATCCATAAATCAAAATTATTTTTACACCTGGAAAAATTGTCAAATTATCTCTGGATCACCTGTAGTTATTCCTTATCTCTTTCCCTACCATCAAATGCAAAGCTGCGATATTTTTAAGCCACCACGTTCTGGGCTCCAGTTAATGTGATATTCAAAGATCGGTGTGCTCAAAGCAATTGATTAGATAATTAACTAATTAATTAAATTTAATTTTAATGATGCACTTATGATTTAATCACACTATTTAATGCTCTAATCTCAGGGTTTTATATTCTCGTGCTTCAATATCTCCTTTGCTTTACATATGATAAATAAGGTCAAAGATTAACGGAATAAAACACATAAATGGTATAAAAGCATCTATTGAAATAAATTCACCCTCAAAATATCCTCTAAAAATAATATCTCCTATTCTGATTATTGAAATAACCCTACCACTATCTAAAGTACTTATTGAAATTTGCGTTATGAATAATTCTACAAAAAAAATAAAACTGTCTCTCGGATGATGAGTTGTCCAAATTCTTGTCTCTGGTCGCCTACAATTTACTCTTAGCAGCCCCCTATGTAGTCAGCAATCTCGCAACAAATTATTGCAAGCCTATTGTCATTAATGACCCCCTACAGATGCACGTATCTTTCAAAAAACAATGCTAGCCTTTTCTCCTCTCGATAAACTGAATCTATTTCTCGTTCCGGCATGCAAACGGTGACTCTTGGAATATAAGTAGAACAATATAACTTACAATGCTTTACGTGATGAGCTTCCGTCAGGACACTTATTTCAACAAACTCACAACTATTCACTTATCTGCCTTACTATTTCAGGAGACTCTTAGAGATCACCACTAGTCGACTTAACGATCATTTAACAACTGACTCTTCTTCCACCCTCTAACATTTCGCTAAACTCCCATTCTTCATACCTAGCCCCTCCTTTTTCCTTCTTCACCAATCCGAGTTCCTCAATTTTATCCCCATCTACCTTTCAGATAACAAACACCAATTTTCCCTACCATTAGAAATTTCCTAAAACTAATTACATGCCAATCGGTTTTTTTTTCCTTTCTTAATATCTAAACAAAGATTACATTCATTTAAATTTCTAAATACAATTGTTCCCTCGCCGCAAAAGTCCATTTGGGAAACCCGGTATCATTGTCCAAACACATAACCACTTTCTTATCATACTAACTGTACAAAGAAAATACTTAATCCCTATTTAAATTTTGTTTACCTACGGCCATCCAAAGATAATTGACTTTCATTTCTTTGAAATGAATTTTGGTATATTTTTATTATATGTTTTAACTTTTCTAAAATATTAAGATCGAAACCATATTAATTCAAATTTTACATATCTTAACAATATATATATATATATATATATATATATATATATATATATATATATATATATATATATATATATATATATATAGAAATGTTGGGAACACTTAAACGTAACTTTTAAAAAAGATTTTATTTGAGAAATCACAACTTTTACAACTTATGGAACTATTGTTATACAATTAAATACGAACTAAAAAGAACCCTGAAAAATGTATGTTGCATCTATTTATTGGTTCGGTTATGCTGCGTCGGCTTCCGGGTCATCGGTCAGCCTGGAACGTTGAGGCTTGCATTTCTCCTTCCTCCTCTGGAATTGACTTAGTCCTCGAAGTCTGGGAAACTTCTGCAATTAGCTGATCTAGAATTTGAATTTGGGCTGGCTGTAGTTTGGGTCCAAAAAGCAATCTGGAAATTCTTTTTCTCTTTTTGATTATAAAGACAAAAATAAATAGTAAGAAGAAAACTATTAAAATTAAACTGGTGGTGCCAAGTCCCGTTGAAATTTGTGGAAGAGGGTCCAGTGTTTCTATTGGCTGAAGCTGGCCATGGGTATCTGGAATTTTGAGTTTTTCAATTTGAATCTTATGCTCTGGTATCAATTTTATTGGAACGACTTCTGGGATGGAAATCTCTTGTGTGGTCTTTTTATTGAATTTGGTTCCTTCTATGACAATTGGTTCATCTGTCATTAGGATACTACTGGTTATGACTTTTTCTTCTCGAATCTTTATTGGATGGACTACTCCTAATAGTATTACTTTATTGGTTTCTTGGAAGAAGTTTTCTGTGACAACGACCTTAGTGCAATTTTGAACATTGGGTATGGAGCATCTGGATTTGATCAATTTTGTACAAATCATGTATTCAGCATGTCCACTACAGTCTTCGTACCATTTATTGTTAGCATAGAAATGTGTGGGTGGCAATATCATGATGTGATCTGCATTAGGGATAGGATAAATTCTATAAGTGAGGTATAGGTTGATGTCAAGGATAGGGATTTTTATTATTATGAGCATTGTTTGAGAAGTGACACAAACAAGGGCTTTAGATGCTTCTATGAGTTCGTAAGGATGATTTTCATCGATGAGAAGGGCGTTTCTGGAATAAATTTGAAGGAGATTTTCTTTTAAATTTTCGAGTTCACTTAATGTGAATAATTCAATATTTGGGATATCCAAATGGGATAAAGTGATTGTTCTGATAAGTTTCATTAGGAATTCGTTAATATTTTGAAGGTTAATTATTTCATTATGTAAGGCAACATAACCGTCAAAATCGGCAGATAATTTATCAACTGCGGATAAAAGTACGAAACTGTTATTATTAATTTTGTTTATGAGTTTGTCGAATCTCGTATCAATTGATTGTCCAAATGAGATTTGATTGTTAAATTTTTTTATGATTTCGTTTTCTTTAAGTTCAATAGCTGTAATGTGAGTTCTTAATATCTCTAGATCTGAATTATCGGGATTACCCGTTACATATTTGATAGCTGTACCGAGAAAATTAAAAAGTCCTCTTTTCTGTTTTCTAGTTATTTTGTGTAAATTATCTTTGGCTAGGTCATGTAAGTGAGTATACTGGGAATACAATGAGGACAAAGGTTCATTTTTTATAGGATGCTTAAAATAGTGGATAGGATCTCTTTCTAAGGTTTCTTCTAATTTTTGTAAATTTATGTGCAAGATGTGTCTGTGATAATGTGAGATTTCTCTGGACTTTCCAACTTCTTCGGAAAAGTAACCATTATTCGGAATTTGTTGGATCTTGAGAAGATGTCCCAGGGATAGGATTGTCCTGTAAAGAAGTTTTGTCTATAAGTTTTCGAGTCCTTTTTGCAAATTTTAAGTGAGTGCTCGTTACGTTTTGTTTGTCAGTTTTACCAACTACTTTCGTCTTATCTTGTTTATCGGGACGTAATTTAGAATAGGGATTTTGTAATTTAGGTCTATGTTTTTTCTTAGTTACGTACAGGGGTTTTTCAAGATTTATTTCGGGTATCTCTTCGGCAGTCTCGTTTGCTTTGTCAAGTATGTTTTGTCTTTTATCTTTTTGTTTTTTATATAAGTGCTCTATAAAGGGTTGAAGTTCGTCTTTGTGTCTCTGGTTATAGGTTTCATATACCGGAAGATCAAAATCGAAGTGTATTTCTTCGGCATAAGGTCCGTAGAGAATAGAAAAAGGAGAATAATTCGTGGAACTATGGATAGATTGATTATAAATTAATACAGCATGGGTAAAGATGTCATCTAAAGGATCGTTTGGATTTTGGTCTTTTAAAGTTCTCAGTTTTTCGATAAGGGTAGAATGAAATCGTTCTACAGGGGAGTTAGAAGAGGAGTTATTTACTGTAGTGAAATGTAGTTCAATTTTGTGAAGATTCATGAATTCTTTAATTACGGCGGAATTAAATTCTGTACCACTATCACATACTATTTTTTTGGGATAGTTGTGGTGTGAGAAGTAATGTCTGAGTTTGCTTAGGATTGATAACGAAGTTTTGTCGGGAATTTTGTAACATTGTCCGTATTTTGAAAATGAATCGATAACTGTTAGATAGAGATTTTTGTTGCAATGGAATAAATCTATGTGTATGATATCAAAAGGTTTTTGTCCAAGTAAAGGTCCTAACTGTGGAAGTTTGTAGGGACGTCTTTCGTATTTATTTTTTAGGCAGATTTCGCATTGATTAATATAGTTTGAAATAGTAGTTTGCATATTAGGCCAGTAAAATTTATTTTTTAAATGTTTGTAGGTTTCTACGATACCGTTATGATTTTCGGTATGGTATTTCTTTACGCATTCGATTTGTCTTTCTTCTTCTTCAATGTCTTGAAGCATTTTATTGCAGAAAAAAGTTTTAACGGTTGAGTCGATATTTTTTCTAAAATAGTTGCAAATAAAAGGTCTAAATTCGTGAGAGACTTTTATGGCAAATTTTTGATTGGGCCTTAAAATATTTTTAAAAGATTCTGGTATTTCTATTTTCCAATTCTCTGTGACATTAACATTGTATCTGTGCTTGTTAAATATTTTTTTATAAACCATATCGAAATTGTCAGAGTGATCATTAATTATAATTTGATTCGTCGACATATTAATTGGTTCTTCCGAAATTTGGATTCCAGAAATGGGATTTTCGACTGCAGTGTGTTGCGTATCATCATCATTTTGTAATTGGTCAAATTGTTCCAAAAATTCGTCCGGGTCAAATTGTTCATCAATATCTGAAGGTTCAGCACAGTTTGAGCTGGTACTTAAAGCGTTAATTTGTACTCTAGAAAGAGCATCAGCAACTTGGTTTTCCTTTCCTTTCTTATATTTTACATCAAAATTATATTCGTCAAGTTTGAGTCTCCAACGTGCTAATCTAGACGTGGGATCTTTAATTTTATATATCCAGACAAGGGGATTATGGTCCGTTTCGACTAAGAACCTTTGGCCATATAAATAAGGGCGAAAATGTTTACAAGAATCTATGATGGCTAAGAGTTCCTTTTCGATTGTGGAATAAGCTTGTTCAGCGGAATTTAGAGTTCGCGAATAATACGCTATTGGATGATTGTTCTGAGAAAGCACAGAGCCAATCGCTACATTGGAAGCATCAGTAGTGAGAACAAAAGGTTTTGAAAAATCTGGGTATTGGAGTACAGGGGCATTAGTTATCAGTTGCTTACATTTTTCAAATGACTCTAGATAATTAGGATTCTTAGGGTCGACTACGGCTCCTTTGCGAGTACATCTAGAAAGAGGGGACGTAATTTTTGCAAAATTGGGTATAAATCTACGATAATATCCTATAAGACCTAAGAAGGATTTAATTTCTTTGACTGATTTTGGCAATGGGAATTTTTGGATAGCTTCTATTTTGATAGGATTTGGTTTAATACCATCAGCGGTTACTAAGTGACCAAGAAAAGCAACTTCTTTCGTGAGGAATTCTGATTTATCTAATTGTACTTTCAGATTATTTTTCCGGAATGTATCAAAAATTGTAGCAATATGAACAAGATGCTCGTGTAAAGACTTAGAAAATATAATAACATCGTCCATATATACGAAACAAAACTTGTGAAGAAATGGCCTAAGAACATTGTCCATTAATTTTTCGAAAGTGCTTGGGGCATTTTTTAAACCAAACGGCATCCTTGTAAATTCAAAATGACCATGAGGAACTGTGAAGGCAGTTTTCTCTATGGAATTGGGATGTACTTCTATTTGGTGAAAACCTTGAGCAAGATCGAGAACTGTAAAATATGTGGCCTTACCGAGATTGTCTAATATTTCGTCAATTTTGGGCAAAGGGTATTTATCATCTATTGTATTTTCGTTTAGTTTACGATAATCAATTACCATCCTAAATTTTTGCTCTCCGGATGCATCGGCTTTCTTCTTTACGATCCAGACCGGAGCACTGAATGGACTTATACTCGGTCTAATAATATTATTATCTAATAATTTATTTACTTGTTTTGTAATTTCTTCTTGCATATTTTTTGGATGCCTAAATCCTCTTACATAAATAGGATTTTCATCTCGCGTTCTAATTTCATGTTTAATGCCAGAAGTAAAAGTTAACTTATTTTTATCATCATAAAAAATATCTTTGTATCTTTTGCACAATTTTAAAATTTTATCTTTTTCTTCTAAATTTAAATGACTAGTTCTGATAATAGAAGGATCAAAATTTGTTGGGCCATTTGAGACCTCATAATTATTTAATTTTTCTACATGAATAGGTTCAAGTTGAATATGATTACAGAAAGAAATATTATCTATGTAATTGTCCTTTGCAATGTGAATGGACTCTGGTATGACTACGTGATTAATTTCGGTCTCAGGGAATAAAATTTCACCTTCCGCATCGTCTACTGGAATTTTACTATACAGCGTTTGAAATGGAATTGTGACACCGACACTCTTAAGGGTCAAGGTTTTTGTCTGATAATTTATGACAGCTTGTAAATTTTCTAAATCGCGATTCCCAAGTAAAATATGAAATTCGCGATTCCAATCGGCGATTCGGGCATCAAAAATTTTATTTACGTTCATTTCTTTTAGTAGAGGGGTTTTTATATTTTGAAAATATTTACGAGTCACGTTCATTGAAGTTAATGTAAAGGGTTTTTCATAAATGTGAGAAGAATTAAAATAATTTACAGCTTTAGGGGAAATAATTGTATCAGAACCTCCTGAGTCAATTAAAACTTTTAAACCAGTTTTGGGCATGATAAAACATGGTAAACGGGGAGAGTTATTAATATTATTTAAGTTTATAGAAGAGGTGGGTCGTTGTTGAAAAGGTCGTACTGAAAATCCTGAGAATGTTCTTGGCTATCTGATTCGATGTCTTGTGTGAAATTTTCGGGATTTTCGTCAGAATTAGCATCTATGTTGAAATTATGAGTTCTTGTAGAAACAGTCATGGGTTGATTGGATGAGATTGTTTGTACACCACTCATAGGAGAAGTATAATTTCGATTTGGGACATTTCGTCTATTATAAAGATTTTTTGGGTTAGGTTTTCTGAAATTCGGATTATTGCCGAAAGTATTGGGCTGAGAATCGTTTCTAGGATTATTGCCGAAATTATTGGGCTGAGAATAATTTCTAGGAAAGCTGGCTTGATTAGCCTGTGGAAAATTTCTTTCGGGAAAATTATAGTTAGGTTGTTGTTGGTTAAAATTAGGTTGTGGCGAAAAATTAAACGTGGGCTGTTGCATATTACCAGGGGGATACATAAAGTTATTTTGAAAATTGTTCGGATTATTATTTCTATTATTAAATCTATCTGAATTGTTTTGATTAGAATTATTTGGTTTTTGTCTAAATGTATTCGGTCGTTTATTTTGTTGACCTTTCAAGAAATTCATGTATTGTTGTTGACTTTTGTGGTTATCGTATGCAATGCATTTTTGGAGGGCAGCTTCTAGAGAGTCAATTTTAAAATGCGACAAATATTCGCAATAGGGGTCGTTTATGCCGGTACAAAAGGTTTTAAGGGCAATATTCTTAAAATAAGGGGTTTTGAACGTAACTGTGGCAGCATTGTCATTAAGAGAGATATGCTGTAGAAGATCATTTAAGTTATTGGAAACTCTTTGGTGATACTGGTCATAATTTTCGTTAGATTTTTGTACAGTGGTAGACAGTTGGTTTACTAAAATTTCTTCAGAACGTCTATCGCCATATTTGGCGAGTAAAGCGGGCCGAATTTCAGTCCAAATAGTTTTGTTAGAATAGTTTAAAAAATCTCTAGGTTCACCCTTGATACGAGAAACGATATTAGCATTTAGAACAAACTCTTGTGGTTGGGTAATTTCTTGGGTACCCAAAAATACAATTAAATTATCAACCGATTTAATAAATGTGGAGAGATTATCTCCAGTAGAAAATTCGGGTAAAGTGTTGCATAAGCTAGAAATATCACTATTAGACATAGGCATTTTTAATTTTTTAACTGATTTTTTAGAACTACGGATATTATTATGTTTAGAACTACTAGAAGTATCTAAGACAAGATTTTCAAATAAAACTTCTAAATTATCTCTTGAAATATCGTTTAAAATGCTCATAAAGGAAAGTAAGGAAAATAGACTTACAGGATGATGATCACTGGTGATATTATCTGCATGCTCTTCCTTCTTATCCCAGGTTCAGCGGATTCTCGTCGAACAACTGAAGTTGACCAGGAAACGGGTGGTTTCTGTACGAAGAATCCTGTTCGCAGCGCCAGAAATGTTGGGAACACTTAAACGTAACTTTTAAAAAAGATTTTATTTGAGAAATCACAACTTTTACAACTTATGGAACTATTGTTATACAATTAAATACGAACTAAAAAGAACCCTGAAAAATGTATGTTGCATCTATTTATTGGTTCGGTTATGCTGCGTCGGCTTCCGGGTCATCGGTCAGCCTGGAACGTTGAGGCTTGCATTTCTATATATATATATATATATATATATATATATATATATATATATATATATAAAACAAGGCTGAAATATTGGGGTAGCAGCAATCTCAAAGAAAACTCTTTATAATAGTTCCAAGCTTTCGAAAATGTTTATTTTCATCATCAGGGAAACTACAATCATAAATAGACAGTATTTAACAAATAGGCTAACTGAAATCAATAATAATTGCTATCTTTGTGTTACCAAAAATCCAGAACACCATAGTTTCCTCTCACTATATATTTAAATTAAATTTAAATTAAACTTGCTGCTACCCCAATATTTCAGCCTTGTTTCCTAACTGTTCAGCAAATATTATATACCTGTTATATATATATATATATATATATATATATATATATATATATATATATATATATATATATATGAAAAATAGATAATTGCATTTCAGTTAGATTCGAACCCCACCGGTGCCCCGACTAGTTTCGACTCATGTCAAGTCGTCATCAGGAGACACTAGGTAGGTGTTCGAAGCTAACTGATTTGCCGCTATTACTTCGTGAATTTATAAACTAAATCCACCAGAGTATACTTAGTACGACCTCTGTATGTGAAAAGAGAAAATAATTATTCTCTTGGTAGCCCGGCGAATAGCAGAATCAAGCTTTATAACAATAAAGCTATGAAAGGCGATGTAACGGAATCCTTTTTCCGACAATACATCATGCAAACACCGTTTGGGCTAACCAATTCGTCTCTTACTGGAGAATACAGTAAAATGAAAAATAGATAATTGCATTTCAGTTAGATTCGAACCCCACCGGTGCCCCGACTAGTTTCGACTCATGTCAAGTCGTCATCAGGAGACACTAGGTAGGTGTTCGAAGCTAACTGATTTGTAGCTATTACTTCGTGAATTTATAAACTAAATCCACCAGAGTATACTTAGTACGACCTCTGTATGTGAAAAGAGAAAATAATTATTCTCTTGGTAGCCTTCTGCTATTCGCCGGGCTACCAAGAGAATAATTATTTTCTGGATTCTCATTCTGACCTCCGTCAAGCAAACATCGTATCGATAGCATAGCTATAATTACGGTGATAATTAAAAACCAATTTTGATAAAGTTTAAAGTTTTTACCGCAAAAGTAAAACTTACTGTAGTGAATAAAAACAGTGATTTAATCAAGTTCATCCATATCAACGTTTGAATCTACAAAAGCTGTAAGTAAACAAAGTTTGTTTACATATATTTAAACAATTATTGTCGAAACTATTATTTGTCAACCTTGATAAGTTAAGATATTAAGTTCTTCAAGGGACAGGACCGTAATTGCCCAATACACATATTATAAATGTGGATTTTAAATAATGGATAACGAAAAACAAGGGGACTATGTCCCTAATTCCCATCTGAGTCTCTCCATACCACACCCAACCCAACAAAATTTCCAATCATATGCATCAATTACAACAAAAAATCAAACATCTTCAAAATTCCCTGATAAACAACAAGCCGTCTTATTTACTTCCATTGACGACGTAAAAATCGAAGACTATCTAATAGCCTTGGGCAGTATTGTAAATCCTAAAGATATCATTTTCGCTTCACGAATTTCACAAAATAGAGTATGCATTTATTTCTCCTCAAAAGAACTTGTAGATAACTTTTTAAAAAATTATGGTTAAATTAAAATCAACAATCAAATCCTCACTGCCCGCAAACTAATCACTCCAAGTCAGAGAATTGTTTTATCCAATGTGTGCCCTAGCATACCACATTCTATTTTAGAAGCCGAGCTTATAAAGCTAGGTCTAAATCTGTTATGTCCTATCAACTTTCTTAAAATAAATGCCTCTCATCCAGAATTTAGTCATATTCTTAGTTTTCGCCGACAAACATATATTACTCCATTGGAAAATATTGCAACATTACCAGCTTCTTTTCTCATAAATTTTGACAATACATCATACAGAATTTTCCTAGCAACCGACAATCTCGAATGTTTCTCTTGTAAACAATCAGGTCACTTGGCCGCAGTATGCCCACTTCTACCACATAACGAGCCAACGTCATCAGATATTCTCACCCAATGCACAGAAGCCACCAACACTAGAGGGTCTAATGATGAATCTCACCAAAACATTAGCACAACTCCAGTCAATCAAGATGTCAGTGTACATTCCAAAGAGCAAAACGAAGAGAATACTGAATCCACGAAAACATCTGAAACGATACCCCAAGAAACTTCAACGGTTTCCGTTAAACGACAAATGTCAGAATCCACACCGCCGCACGAAGACCTCGAAAAACAACCCACATTTCAAAAACCCAAAGCTAAGAAAATAAAACCGGACAAATCCATTCACGATGAAATGCAACCATTACAACGAATGTTTGAAGACAATAAAAACAATTTTACACTTAACTTTAACCAGACTTTAAATTTCTTCGAAGCAGCTCAACAAAATGCGAACATACTGGATCTTCTTAAAACATATACAGACAATGTACCAGGTTTCCTTAATGATCTTGACGCTATATAGCCTCAATGCTCAAAAAAGTTAAAAACAAAAATCACAAACATTAAAAAGAAATTACACCATCAAATTTATCAACCCGATAAACCGACACCAATGGAAAACGAACTCTCATCTTCACAAGAATCCTTAAATACTTAACATTCACATCTATAATACAATGGAACCTTAACGGGTACCATACCCGTTGCGTAATGTTACAAAAGCTAATTGCTCAACAAAAACCGTCAGTTATTTGCCTCCAAGAAACTCATTTCAAAGATTCTTACCATGCTAGGTTAAAAGGTTTTAAATGCTTTTACAAAAACAGGACTAATAGAGATAAAGCAAGTGGTGGAGTAGCAATCTATATCAACCAAATTTACGAAGCAGAACCAATACATTTAAATACATCTTTAGAAGCCGTTGCAGTCACTATTAATAGTGATATAAAAATCTCAATATGCAACATTTATATCCCACCAAGTGAAAATTTTTCAACGGCCGTAATTGAGGAACTACTTCAGCAGATCCCATCTCCCCGTATACTCTTAGGAGATTTTAATAGTCACAGTCCGTACTGGGGGTCCAAATTTCGATCATCAAAAGGGAAAACACTAGAACAATTACTTGACAGTAAGAACCTAAACATCTTGAATACAGGGGAACCCACAAGATTCAATATACAAACAGGAGAACATTCAGTTATCGACCTGAGCATGTGCGATCCTATCCTACAAACATCTTTAAATTGGGAAGTCCACCCCTACTTGTACGGTAGTGATCACTTTCCTCTTATTATAACCCGTCCTTTCCAAACTGCATCAACAACCCCTCTCTCAAAATGGAAATTAAACCAGGCCAATTGGACACTCTTCTCAGATGAAGTAGACCAAAAACTGTCATACCTTCCTGACCCCAATACCTCAGATATAGCTTCAACTTATGTACAGTTTTCCGAGATACTATTGGAAGCAGGGTACAAAGCAGTGGGAAAAACCAAAACTCTAAAAACTCACACACCAGTACCGTGGTGGAATAATGAGTGTGACGAAGCGATCAAAAAATACAAGCGGGCTTTTAACAAATTCAGACGATGCCCAACTACACAAAATCAAATAGAATATAAAAAACTAAGAGCTGAATCGCGGTATAAGATTAAGCAAACCAAAAAACAAAACTGGAAATCTTTTGTGGCATCCATCAATAACTCCACCCCCCTTTCTACATTTTGGGGAAAAATTCGTCAACTATCTGGGAAACAGCAAAACGCTCAAATTAGTTTTTTAAAACATGATGACAAATTAATTACCTCAACTGAAGAAATCACAGAAACGTTTGCTGATCTTTACGAACAAAATTCCAGCACCAGCAACTACTCTCCGAGATTTCTTCAATACAAATTTAGAAATGAAATGGAGCTAATCGTCACAGAGAACACGGATGACTACATGAACTCTCCAATTTCACCAGAAGAACTGGACGATGCATTGTTCGGCATGAAAAACTCTTCTCCAGGATCGGACGATATACCAATAATTTTTCTCCAAAAACTAAGTACAAACGCTAGATCATACCTCCTTAATATTTTAAATCAAATGTGGATACAACACTACTTTCCAAAATCTTGGTCAGAATCATATATTATACCAATCCCCAAACCTCAAAAACCTAAAACAGATCCCCAATCCTATAGACCAATATCCCTAACCTCATCAACTTGTAAGCTACTGGAAAAGGTTATAAACCGGCGCCTTTCGTGGTTCTTAGAAAACAAAAAACTGCTAATCCCGGAGCAGAATGGCTTTCGTCAAAATAGATCAACCACCGATAACCTAGTTGATCTTGAATCCGAAGTTCACGAAGCACTCATTAACAAACAACACTGCCTAGCTATTTTCTGCGATATAACAAAAGCCTACGATTGCACATGGAGATATGGTATAATAAAAAAGCTTCACTCCTGGGGTATTAATGGACAATTTCTAAAATTTATTCAAAATTTTCTTCAACTCAGAACATTTAAGGTAAGAGTAAATGGAACACTCTCATCAACTCGAATCCAGGAAAACGGAATCCCTCAGGGCTCGGTGTTGAGTGTGACTTTATTTCTTGTTGCAATCAACGATATTTTGGAACAATGTCAACAACCAGTTAAAGGAAGACTGTATGCCGACGACCTAGTTCTCCTACTAAGAGGAACAAATATAGAATCCACCCAAAGAATCCTTCAAAGCACATTAAATAATCTACAGAAATGGTCCGATAAAACAGGACTCAACTTCTCTAGCGAAAAAACAAAATGCCTACTTTTCTCAAAAAAGCGAAAAGAGGATAATCCAGTTTTAACGTTGAATGGTAAGAATCTTATCTTTGTAAAAGGAATAAAATTTCTCGGTCTTACATTTGACAAAACATTGGTTTGGAAAAATCACATTAAAAATTTGAAAGGTACTTGCCAACAAAGTATTAATATTTTGAAGACACTATCGAGCATCTCCTGGGGCAGCGATACGTCAACTCTTCTACGAATTTTTTCATCCTTAGTTCGATCAAAAATTGACTACGGCTCAGTGGTATATAACTCAGCTAAGAAATATGTTCTTAAAGAGCTAGATGTCAGTCAAAATACGGGATAGCGAGTCGCTTTGGGCGCTTTTCGAACAAGTCCCATACTAAGTATATGTAGCGAGTCAGGGCAATCCCCCCTAGAATTTAGACGAGATTTTTTGAGTTTGTCGTTTGCTTGTAAAGTTCTATCCTTTCCAGATAACCCAGTTTACCATAATGTACATACAAATCGTTTTAATCAGTACTTCTCATCTCACCCTCAATGCGATCCGCCTTTCTATGAACGAATCAACCGATTACTGCAAAAATATCATATAACATTCCCGACCATATACCATCCTACCGAAAACCCTCCTCCTCCATGGACTGTAAATAAACCACGAATTATTACTGATCTATCAAGATTTAATAAACATGAATCTCATCCAACCATAATATTAAATCATTTCAAAGAGATTATGGATAGATTTAGCAACTACCAACAGATATACACAGATGCATCAAAAACAGCGGACGGAGTGGGAGCAGCCATTTTCTCCAATACCCATAATGCTAAATTTAAGCTGCATAACAACTGGACTATTTCCAATGCAGAGCTGTATGCAATTCTTGAAGCTTTAAAATTCATTAACAAATCGAACCAGAGAAATTACACAATCATAACGGACTCAATGAACGCCCTTTGTGACATTCAAAACATATATTCCTGCAACCCTATTCATAAAGACATTTATCAAGAACTTCAGCATGCTGCAAAGGGAAACAAACATGTGGTATTAATCTGGGTTCCATCCCATATTGGAGTACACGGTAACGAGGTTGTGGACCGCCTAGCTCACGAAGCAGCAACAAGTGATCAAGTTCATCTAAATAAAATTGTGCCAAGTGATGTGAAATTGTGTCTTAAAAACGTAGTTAGTTGTGCGTGGCAAAACAAGTGGTCGCAGTGTTCCGAAAAACTAAAACAAATTAAAGGCAACGCTATACAAAAACAGGCCTTTTCTTTACCTAGGAAAAAACAAGTTATCTTCACTCGGCTCCGACTTGGTCACACCCGTCATACACATCTCTACAAAATAACTAGAGTCAATCCTCCATTCTGCCAGCAGTGTCAAACAAACGTAACAGTTAAACATATATTATCCGACTGTCAAAAATACCAGCAAACGAGAAGTAAACTTAACCTTCCCAGAGACATATCGGAGCTTCTTGGAGACGATAAAAATATCAATAATATTATCCAGTTTTTAACGGATATAGGAATAAAAGACATTTAATTGTACCACAAATTTTCCAGATTTCCTTTTTGTTAGTTCATAAGTATGCACTTAATATTGTAATCACTGTTTATTTTTAATAATGTATTTCCGATTGTTGTCGTTTATAACCCCAGTGGTTCGGACGACATTAAATAAAAATAAATAAAAAAAAAAAAAAAAAAAATTATTTTCTCTTTTCACATACAGAGGTCGTACTAAGTATACTCTGGTGGATTTAGTTTATAAATTCACGAAGTAATAGCGGCAAATCAGTTAGCTCCGAACACCTACCTAGTGTCTCCTGATGACGACTTGACATGAGTCGAAACTAGTCGGGGCACCGGTGGGGTTCGAATCTAACTGAAATGCAATTATCTATTTTTCATTTTACTGTATTCTCCAGTAAGAGACGGATTGGTTAGCCCAAACGGTGTTTGCATGATGTATTGTCGGAAAAAGGATTCCGTTACATCGCCTTTCATAGCTTTATTGTTATAAAGCTTGATTCTGCTATTCGCCGGGCTACCGTACTATATATATATATATATATATATATATATATATATATATATATATATATATATATATATATATATATATATATATACTATAAATATAACTATATATATATATATATATATATATATATATATATATATATATATATATATATATATATATATATATATATATATGTGAATTGTTCGTAAGGGGATTTTTCCACATTCTCTATTTCATCTATTTGATTATATATATATATATATATATATATATATATATATATATATAGTAAAAAAGGTAGTCCAAGTTTTTTGACTAGTTTGGAAAAAATATATAAATACTTTTTTCTTTTTGGGTGTGGTAGTCAAAATAAAATAGGGCTGTGCTATGGCTTACTATTTATTCTATTCCAAGCTTTCGGAGGCAATTACCTCCTTTTTCAAGGTTCTACAAAGAGATTACTTGCTAAGTACTCAAAAAGAAATACAAAGTTTTAACTTACCAAGAATGCTAGATTAAGCAAAAAACCGACATACGTTGAAAACGAACTTATTAAATAACATTTAAAGTAGTTAAAAAGTTAAAAAATACTGATTTTATAATTAAAAAATATGAAAACGACATGATGCATGTCGTCTTAAGTCTGGATCAAACCATTTCACGAACAGAAAGAGAGTCAATAATTAATTCAAATAAATAGAGGCGTAAGACAGGGTGACACAATATCACCGAAACTTTTCAATCAGGCTTTGGAACATATCTTTAAAATATTAGAATGGAAATAAAAAGGTATAAAAATTTGAGGACAACACTTGAACCACCTAAGGTAAGCAGATGATAACGTATTGATAACCGATAAAAAAGAAGAATTGTTTAAAATGATAAAATAACTGGACTTAGAAGCCGGAAAGATAGGCCTTAATATGAACTACAGCAAGTCCAAAACCATAACAAATACAGATGAGGATATCACAATGAGGATCGGACAAGATAAAAGGAAAACCAGAGAGCAGAGATCAAAAGACGAGTTAGACTGGCATGGCGGCATTTGGAAAACTAAGCTACATCCTTAAAAACAAAAGATATCCACAACATCTTAAGACCAAGGTATACAATCAGTGCGTACTCCCTGTTCTCACTTACGGTTCTTAAACGTGGACGTTTACAACAGCAAACATGGACAAGATCATAAAAACGCAAATAGCAATGGAAAGGTAAATGTTGCACATAAGACTATTGGATAAAAAGAGAAACGAGTGGATAAGAGAGAAAAACAAAGTTAAGGATGTTAGACAAGAAGTTGCAAATTTGAAATGGAGATTTGCCGGTCACACTATAAGACAAAAAGTAGACCGGTGGAACAAAATTCTCATAAATTGGAGACCACGGGAATATAAAAAAAAACAGCGGAAGGCCACAAATGAGATGGTCAGATGATGTCAAGAAGCACGTGTGCTCTAGGTGGATGACTGTAGCTACAGACAGAGAAGAATGGAAAAGGATTGGGGAGGCCTGTGTCCAAAGATGGACCGAAGAAAACGTTTATCTTAGGGCGGATATCTTAGATAGATAGATCGACTGCTAATATAAATTATTACTCATAAATTTTATTACGTGTGCAAAACTTTTAGTTTCAATGAAATTACACCATACTTTCCATTTCTTTGTTTCTTCTCTTCCTTTGACCCCCATCAGGATGTTGGATTTAGGCTAGGTATTTTAATTTTCGTTTACCCATATGGCCTCTAGTACCACCTTTTCCCGCCTCTACTACTTGCTGTATCTATATATAGTTTTATTTCTCCCTTTTCCTTTTTACGTTGTTCTTAGCTTGGTGGACTTTCCTTGTAACTCTGTTGCGTTGCATCTTCATCATATGCCCACCAGTTCATTTGTCTGTTTGCCATTTTATTCATTATTGGTTCTTGGTTGGTCATTCTCCCTATCGTCTTCTTGCTGAATCTATCCTATTTTGTATTTCCAACCATTCTTCTCAGGTAACTCATCTCCATTACATTTATCCTGTTCTTAAGTATTTCCAGAATTGTCAGTTTTCACTTGTATAGAGCACAGTCGGTATCACCATTATGATATTATATTTTTATCCTTGTGTCTTCTGTAGCAAATCCTCTACGTCTTCTTATTAAACACAACATTAAAATAAACAACCAAAGTGAGAGCAAAGAAATTGAATGAAGTTATAACATTCGCAGAAGAACAACAAGGTTTTAGGTCGGAAAGGTCATGCACTGACGCTATATTTATAATGAGGTAAGTTCAAGAGAAATCGTTGGAATACAACAAACCGGCATGCACCTTATGGACCTTAAGAGAGCATGGGCATTAAGAAAGCATTTGACAGGGTCACATTAAAGGACGTTATCTATTTGTTATACTCCAGAGAGGTACCTCTAGGAATAATTAAAACGATCAAAAACATCTACCAAAACAACACAATAAAATAAAAGTAAAAGTGGAAGATGAACTAACTGACCCAATTGAAGCCAGCAATGGGATAAGACAGGGGGATTCCTTGAGCCCTTTATTTTTCAACCTGATCATGGAAGAAATAATAAAAAAAAAATAGAACTAAAAAAGGATACCAAATGGTAGAAAAACAACTTAAAATTATCTGTTATGCGGACGATGCAATACTAATCTCTCAAAGTGAAGATGATTTACAACGTATGCTGCACCAATTCAACATAACCGCCAGAAAATTTAACATGTTAATTTCTTCAAAAAAGACAAAATGCATGGTTACAACAGCAGATCCAGTAAGTGGTACATTGGAGCTGGAAGGTCAAATAATAGAACAAGTGATGGAGTTTAAATACCTAGGCATCACACTATCTAGCTACGGAAGGCTCGAAACAAAAGTGGAAGATCAAGTGAATAGAGCAAACGGAGTCGCAGGTTTCCCGAATGACAAAATATGGAGAAATAAAAATATCGGAAAAGAAATGAAAGGCAGAATTCACAAAACATTCATCAGACCAATAATGACATACGCGCCAGAAACAAGACCCGACACAGAGAGGACAAAAAGATTGCTCGAAACAGCGGAGATAAAAAACTTTCGAAAAATCGATGTTAAGACTCTATGGGACAGAGCTAGAAGTACAAATATACGACGGAGATGCAAGGTGGATAACATTAATAACTGGGTAAGAAACAGAAGAATATAATGGAACGACCTCATAAGCCGAATGACAACAAATAGGGTAGTCAGTACAGCGAGAGACGGTTCCCCAATAGGAAGACGATCAGTGGGAAGACCACGAAAACGATGGAACGACAACTTACTAGAGGCACATTGAAAAACAGACAGAGTCATGTCTATACAAAAAGAAGAAGAAGAAGTTTTCTGTAGGTTATCTTTTTCACAGTATTGGCGCTAACGCATAGAACAACTAGTTTGATTTCTTTATTCTATTAGCGATTTGTTCTATTGTTTGCTTCAAAAACAGACTGTTAAAAATATAATTTAATTGCGCTAATAGTCTTTACAAAAAGCTAAAAATTAGGTAATCTAGTAAAGATAGCAACAGGTCATAATTTATTTTTAATAAATTCAGCCCGGAAAGCTTCCGAGAAAATTAAAATTCTGGCATATTGGAGCAAAAATTTGAAAAGGTGTGAAGGTATATTTACTGACGGAATTTACGCAATTATAATTAGCAACGTTGGTAAATTTTATACGCTTTGAATATGTGTAGAAAAAATTACCAACCTTTTACACTTTTATTTGTGTATTGTCAGTAGTAATTGCACAAGAGCTCTAAAATTATTGAATTTTTCCCGAGTGACACTTTGACAGACTCGCCTTCGGCTCGTGAAATTATGTCAAAGTGTCACGAGGGCAAAAATTCTATATTAATTTTAGAGATCGAGTGCAATTTGTTGCGATTATTTCATGAATAAAACTGTTCAAAACCAAAATTTTATTGTAATTTATTTATGTAAGTACAAATTAGTACAATTAAACACACAGTTGATATAAATATTTGGCGGTTGAAAGTCATCACTTATATAATTTTTAAAACACTAATTGTCATTAATGTCACTGAATGTCTTTTTTCATAGCAACGAAGGGCATCTGACGTAATATACTTGACGATGGGAAAGTATCAAAAATTATCAGTTTAATTTTGATTTCTGTAGCTTTCTATTGGTCAAAATCTCCTATGAATGAAATAATCGCGATAATTTCATTAAAACATGAGCACAATAAGATAAATTTGAAATAAATTAGTAAATAATTTCTAAATATTAGTTTATTGCATGTATTATAATATATTATAATGCCATATTACAAGATATTTTACTCTCTGGAAAATTTACTTTCGCGCACACCGTGCGGGAAAGTGCAACTTTCGGAAATGAAATGCGTGCGTGAAAGTGGCTCTTTTATCACGGCCGTAGAAAATTTTTATTTTATTACACAAAAAAGCATGAAAATAAGCAAATAAATTTTTTTGTTTACGAAATTTAACCATAATAATCAATTCGAAGTAAGATTCAGAGCTAGTAATTACCTATTATAAATTTAAAAATAAAATAAAATAACCAAAAAAAAATAGATAACTAAGACAAAAATGCTTTAACCTACATAGTTGTAATTGACACAGCTTACATAGGTAAAGGAAAATATATAATTTTGATTTAATGCATGAAATAACTAAATACTCATTTAAATGCTCTACCGTAAAATTTCGGCGCCTGTCAGTCAAAGCATTTTTAAAACTCGAAAAGCTCTCTTAAGCGAGATTTAATGAAATTTTTTTCCCATTTTTTATCAACTCATTAACAAGTGGAAATTGCAGCCGAATAGTCTCGGCAACGCGATTCAGACCGTATACGTGATACATTACAATACAGCGAATCAGGTGCGGATATAACATTTTAAGATTTATGCTGTTTTAATCATAATATAATACATAGTACATTCTTTCACGGTTTTTGCTGTAAATTTTAAAGAACCGCTTGGATTGACATGAAATTTGGCATACCCGTAGCTAACATGGTAACGAAAAAAAGTGATATTGTACCGATGCGTGCTTTTGCCCCGGGGGTGAGTTTCACCCCCTCTTGGGTGTGAAAAAATATATGTCCAAAATAAGTCCTGAAATGTATAAATTAACAAATTTTAAGCAACTTTTGTTCTATAGAATTTTTTCAAAAGTCAATACTTTTTTATTTGCGAGTGAATAATGTTAATTTTTTAACAAAATAACCACGTTTCTAGACAGTTTTTCGCAAATTATTCAAAAAGTAAGTACCTACATTATCGAAAAAAACATTCTTAGCAAAAATATAGCCTGTAAAAAAGTACTAAAAATGGTGTATGCATGAGGTCTCTCCACCTAGTAGAACCAGAGTTATAGATAATGAAAAATAGGTTCATGATCGCCAAATTCCAAATGGAATATTTCAATGTGAAATATCAAAATAACTAAGCACTTTTTGGGGAATACTCGTTTGAACTTTTTTAAAGTGTTTTAAAAAAGCTTCATTTCTGTTTTTATAAATAAAGTTTTTAGCATCAAATGTAAGCAAGTTACGCTAAAAATAAAGTTGGTCCCTTTTGTTTTGGCACAAAAAATAGGGAAGATCAACTCCTAATTAGCCACTTAAATGAAATTAATCACTGCCGCTTCAGAAGTTGCTTTAATTATGTTGTGTTTATATGATCTATAAGTTTCATCGATTCAAAATACTTATTTTTGAAAAAAATTGGTTAAAAGTAAAATTTTTAAAATTTTTAATTTTGAAAAAGTGCTTTTTTTTTAAATAACTTAAAATTTGTTAGAAATACCAAAAATCTCAAACAATAAAAAAAGTCGGCTTTGTTTTTCTGAATATTTTGTATTTTTTTGTCTGTAAGACAAAAATTGATTAAGATTTGGTGTTTCTCAATTTGCATACACTCCTGATTAGAGAATTGTTCAAGCCCTTTTAACTACAGCTCTTTGAAAAATAAGGACCCTGAACTGATGAAACTTACATATCATAAAAACAGTTCATACACGAATAAAGAAACTTGTGAAGTGGCAACGATTAAGTTTATATGAGGTGCGAATTAGGGGGTGATTTTCACGATTTTTTTTTACAAAAAAAACGGGACCAACGTTATATTGCGCGTAACTTGTTTATTTTTGATGGTAGAAATGTTTTTTATAAAACAAAAATAAAGCTTTTTTAAACAATTTAAGAAAGTTGTAATGAGTTTTCCCCAAAAAGTGCATAATTTTTTGGTTATGTCACATTAAAATATTCGATTTGGAATTTGACGAATATGAACCTATTTTTCATTAGCTGTAACTCTGGTTCTGCTAGGCACAAAGAGCTAGTATATACATCATTTTTTCACTCACTTTTTTACAGGCTATATTTTTTATAAGAATTTTTTTTGCGACAAAATACTTACTTTTTAAGTTATTTTCGAAAACCCGTCTAAAAACGTGATTATTTTGTTGAAAAATTAACATGTTTACTCGCAAATAACTCGAGAAGTATTGGCTTGGTGAAAAAACTCTATAGAACAAAAGTTGCTTAGAATTAATCAGTTTATCGATTTCCGGACTTATTTTGGACATATATTTTTCACCCACAATAGGGGGTGAAACTCACCCCCAAGGCAAAAGCAGACATCGATACAATATCACTTTTTTTCTTTGACTTGTTAGCTATGTGTATGCTAAATTTCATGCCAATCCAAGCCGTTCTTTAAAAGTTAGAGGTTTTGCAATATTTAACCGTTAAAGAACGTACTAACAGTACAGCGTCGAAAAGCGTTGATACTACACTTGGGTGCAAGAAAACCGATCCACAAAAAAATTGGATATTTTTGAAATCTCGAATTTCCTAAACCTGTTGTCCGATTTAAGTGATTTTTTTACCATGTTATAGCCATATTCATTAACAATATCGCTGTAATAATATTGTTGCTAGACAGGTAAACTGTCATTGTATACCGGGTGTACGAATCAAACTGTGTTTTTTCTCAAAGTTCGCATCACCCTGTGGACTATTCTAGCGTTTAAAAAATACTGAAATTAAAAACCAACTATAGTCTCAGGTTTTCTTAACATTCTGTTTTTAGATTCTTTCGATTATGTTGGATAATAAAAAAGTTAAGTACTTTAACAACTAGCCATGTTCTTCATCAGTACAGGGTGTTTCTAAATAAGTGCGACAAACTTTAAGGGGTAATTTTACATGAGAAAATAATGACAGTTTGCTTTATAATCATATGTCTGCAAACGCTTCTTTTTCGAGATACGGAATGTTTTTTTGTTTTTTTTTGTTTTTTTTTTGTTATGGCATGGACTTTATGTCATAGAGCCAGTCACAACATGACTACTATATCAAGAAGATTAAATATTTAAAGACCGTAAGTCCATAAAATATCAATAACGAAGAAAAATTAGTTCAATAGCTGTTGAGAGGTAATTTATGTACTGAAATAAAGAGATGGTACTTAGCTAAGGTAAGCTAATTATATCCTTTCAACATCATAGGTGTGTTCAAAAACGATCTACAAAAAATTAATAACAATAACAATAAAATAAGAATAATAAAATAAGAATAATAATAATAAATATAATAATAAATACGGAATGTTCAATTTTTTTTACCAACTGACGATTTATTTATTACTTTAAAACCAGTTAAGATATGCAAATCAAATTTGGTTGCTTTTAAGACGTAGTTATTGCACATTTTTGAAGTTATACTTCTTTAAGCGCGATTGAGAGTCAAATTTTTATAATTCTGCGCGCATGCGCACACAGACAGTATGACGTTTAGTTGCTAAATCTTTCAAGTTATGTACAGTCCGTCTTATTTACTTACCGTTGCACGTCATTATCTACGCCATAGATCTAAGTTGACATAGTTGCCAAAATATAAAAAAATCCTGAATCCATTTTAAATCAAATAGATCACATAATTATTGTAAACGTGGATTATACAACAAAACAAATTAATATTCAATGTAGATAAATAAAAACTTAAGAAATAGAGAACAAGAATTAAGTTATAATCATTTAAGATTTGCAGTGCAAGCGTTTTTGCACTGCATTGTTTAATTATTAAAAAACGGCTCCGAACTCTTGGGAGAAGCCGATAGGTTTCTTTGTATGTCTACAATAACAACTAAAAAAGTTGTCAGATACCTCGATTGTTCCAAGTCGTGATAAAATTAGGTGAAATTTATATTTTTCTAGTAGAAGATCTTTTTATAGTAAAGTAAATAATAAAAACAGTAAATATAATAGAACAGATACTTATAGTAAAAAATATAAACAAATATGAAGTGTCATTACCGCAACTGTCAAATAAATGTTACCAGTTTATTCTAAAATGTCACCTTCATTCGATTACAGTTACAGTGTGTTCCGAACAAATGTGCTTCATAAAAACGCTTTGTAATCCATTTGTACAAATTAAATGAAACATATTATTGTGTATTTCTTTAGGTTAACATTAATAGAAATCTTCAAATAATATTTCTACGCGTATATAATAAAATATGTCTAGCGGCTGCAATTCCAGTGTACTCGGCAAAATGATTCTAAAAAAGAACACACCTACCGCCAAATATTTCTTGTTGGTATCATGCGACGTCACAGGCTATGACGCGGATGACGTGCAACGGTAAGTAAATTAGACGAAGTAATATAAATATATCAGTGCAAGAAAAGGCGTGAAAAGAATATATTAGTGATTTTAGTAAATATATTTATTATAATTTTTGTGTCTTTGGATTTGTCTTCCTCAGGAGTAAAATGAGTATTATTAAAACATTTTATTGTATATTTATTTTACTTCACCTTGTCTGTTTGTTACCATGAATTGTCATTAGGTACGTCCGAACCGATACAGACACAGTCCTCGTAGCGTATTTGGTATAGCATTCGGCCAGAGATCGAGAGGTCTTGAGTTCGAATCCGGAGCAATCCTATACTTTTTTTTTATTTTTTTGAAAGCGGTAAGCACAAAATTAGTTTGGTGTTTAAAAAAAAATAAAACTAACTGTTTAAAGTATATTTATTTTTAAGAAATCATATAGAAGTATAACTTCTTACGTGCGTACAAATTACACACACATTCTTTTTTTGACATACAATTAAGAATTTTATTTTAATACATACCATTAAACAAATCATGGAAAAAGCACACGAACATCAACATGAAATAGAAATATTATTTATAGACTTTGAACAAGCCTTTGACTCAATAAAGAGAAAGGAAATAATGAAAGCCCTAAAGTATCAAGGAGTAAGTAAAAAACTAAGAAACCTAATAAAAATGTCTATGAATAAATCAAAAATAACTATCCTAACACAAAAAGGGGAAACAGAAGAATTCGAAATAAATAAAGGAGTGAGACAAGGTGACTCACTTTCAGCAACACTATTTAACCTGACAGTAGATTTTGTGTTAAGAAAGATCCATAAGGGAAACCTAAGAGCATCAGGTTACCAACTAATCGCCTATGCAGATGATATAGCGATAGTAACAAAAACACGAAAAATCATGAAAAAATTATTAATGGAGATAGAAGAAGAGGGAAAGAAAATCGGACTAAGAATTAATGAAAAGAAAACAAAATTAATGAGACTCGGAAAAGCAGAACAAAACAGAGAGATAAGGATAGGAAATAAAAAATTCGAGGAAGTACAGAAATTTAAATACCTGGGCGTTATGATAAATAACAAAGGGGAAAGAAAAACGGAGATCGAAGAAAGAATAACTGCGACAAACCGGGTATTCCAAGCAAATAGAAAACTACTAAAGAGTAAAATATTGACCAAACAAACAAAAATGAATATATATAAAACAATAATAAGACCAATAACGATGTATGCAGCAGAAACCATGACTATGACAAAAAAAGAAGAAGAGAAATTAAGGATAAATGAACGAAAGATAATAAGGACAATACTGGGTCCAGTGAGAATCGAAGAACAAGACTATAGAAGGAGAACGAATAAAGAAATTTTAGAAGAATTAAATGGTGAAGATATAGTAAAGAAAATAAAAGTACAAAGAACCAAATGGCTAGGTCACATATGGAGACAAGGACCAGAATCAGTATCAAAAGCTATGATATTGTGGCAACCAGGAGGAAAAAGGAGACGTGGTCGACCCAGATCGAAATGGTTAACTGAAGTAGAGGAGGACCTAAGAGGAGCAGGAATTACAAAATGGAAAGAGAGGGCAATAGACCGGAAGAAATGGAGACATATTAGTGAACAAATACAATGATCATGGGGACTGATCCACCCCGTAAAATGGATCTAGAAAGCGAAAGCGGCGAAACCCCACATGGGGTGTTAAGCCATATACTATACTATTAAGAATTTTATATTCACCATTGGCGTGCATATGAGTAATATAATCGGTCATAATATCCGTTTGCACGCTAATGTGAATATTAAATTCTTAATTGTATGCCAAAAAATGTGCAATAACTACGTCTTAAAACCCACCAAATTTGATTTGCATATCTCATCTGGTTTTAAAACAATAAACAAATCGTCAGTTTGTAAAAAGAAATTGAACATCCCGTATCTCGGAAACGAAGCGTTTGCGGACATATGATTATAAAGCAAACTGACATTATTTTCATGTGCAAAATTACCCCTTAAAGTTTGCCGCACTTCTTTCGAAACACTATGTACTGATGACGAACGTGGCCAGTTGTTAAACTACCTAACTTTTTTATTATCCAACATAAGCGAATGAATTTAAAAACAGAATGTTAAGAAAACCTGAGACTATAGTTGGTTCTTAAATTCAGTATTTTATAAACGCTATAATAATCCACAGGGTGTTGCAAACTTTGAGAAAGAAACATACTTTGATTCGTACACCCGGTATAAAATGACAGTTTACCTGTCTAGCAATAATATTATTACAGCGATATTGTTAATGAATAAGGCTATAACATGGTAAAAAAATTACTTAATTCGGACAATAGGTTTAGCAAATTCGAGACATCAAAAATGACCAAATATTCAGTGGATCAATTTTTTTGCACCCGAGTGTATTTGTGGTACAGCCTCGGGAATATTTTTTTCTATTTGAATTGACGAATAAAGGCCTCTCCCTTTTCTCGCTAATTATTCCTGTTGTGTGTGAGGTGTTTCCACATTGGTCCTGCGACTCTTTTGATGTCGTCGCTCCAGCGCATTTGAGGTCTTCCTCTTGGTCACTTCGCTTCGAACGGTCACCAGTTTCCAACTTCTTTGTTTTATCTACCATTTTCGAGACGATCTCTGTGTCCAGCCCATTTCTATTTTAATTTAGCTGCTTCCACGGCGTCCCTTACTTTTGTTTTGTTTCGGGTTGCTTCGTTTGTTTGCCGATCTATGAGTGAGATATCAAGCCTCTGTCGTTCCATGGCTCTTTTAGTTTTTCTAATCTTGTATTATTTAATCTGTACAGGGCGATTGATTAGTAGGGTAAAGCTCAATAGCTCCGCTATAGTAATAGATAGCAACGAAAGTTAATAACAAAAATTTTAGCCACCTTTGTGCTTCACATTACAAAATTAGTTAGAATGTTACAGGGTGTTCGATAACACAGTGGCAGACCTAACTTATGTTTTTTTTTTAATGGAACACCCTATATTTTATTCTATATTCGAAATCCTGTTAACTTCTCCATCACAAAAATATAAAGGTTTGTAATGTTATACAGGGTATTTACAAAGTTACAACCAATTTTGTATGAAAATCGTAACAAGTTCAACTCCCTGTATAAATAAAAATAATCACAACAGCAATGGTTTATTAATGCCATATTTTTTTATTTATTATCAAAATTTTTAAGAATTATTTATATTTCTAATTTTCTTTATATCAAATACAGGGTGAGTTAAAACGCAAGTACATTATTTTCTCAGTAATGTTAAATGGAACACCCTGTATTTTATATCATTATTGAAAAGTAACAACAAATGGTTGACAGAGTGGTAGAAGTCAGCCAAGAAAACGGACTGTCCCTAAACACAAAAAAGACACAATTTATGGTAATCAAAAAAGCTCGACAGCGCCAAGAAGACATAACAATACATGGAGAACAAATTAAAAAGGATGAAAAATATAAATATTTGGGTACAATAATTAGTGAAACTAATGAGTACGCAGAAGAGAATAAAGCAAGAATAGGACAGGCAAGAAATGCTTTCAACAGACTGAAAAAAGTACTCTGTAGCAGGGACATTACAATTTCTTTAAAGATAAGACTTCTGAGATGCTACGTGTTCTCCGTATTATTCTATGGGTTGGAGGCTTGGACATTAAAGAAGGATGTTTCGGACAGATTAGAAGCTTTCGAGTTATGGGCCTACAAAAGAATATTAAGAATACGTTGGGTGGATAGAGTCACGAATATCGAGGTGTTGAGAAGAATGGGAAAAGGTAAAGAGGTTTTAAATACAATTAAAGTCAGAAAACTGCAATATCTGGGACATGTTATGAGGGGCGAGCGTTATAACTTGTTACAATTAATAATGCAAGGAAGAATACAGGGTAGGAGTCGCGGAAGTAGACGCATCTCCTGGTTAAACAATTTGAGAGCTTGGTTTAACTGCACCTCTGCTGATCTCTTTAGAGCAGCAGTATCGAAAGTTCGAATTGCCGTGATGGTTGCCAACCTTCTTAGAGGAGATGGCACGTGAAGGAGAAGAAGAATGCCCAAATTTATTAGTTTTCGAGATATTTTCATTTTTTTGAGCAAATTATTTTAGGTGTTCAAATTTATCTAAATTTTAAGTAAGCCATGACTGAATTGACAATTAAAGATTACCGATTATCAATCCGGTAATCAATGTAACACTGTAGCAAATAAAAAAATAAAAATAATTTATTAGTAATACATTTTACAAACAAAAACACAACCACTACATTTTTGAAACAATTAAAAACTATCTTTTTGTGTAAATGCAACAAATAAACAAAAAAAATTAGTACCTAATAAATTTTACAAAAAAAAACACACAAACACAAAATACAATATTTTGTGAAGACAATTAAACACTACTTTTGTATGTATATGTAACAATGTAACAAATAAAGAACGAAACATAATTTATCAGTAATACATTTTGCAAAAAAAACATGTTTGAAAAAAATAGAAGCTACTTTTAATAAAATATTTTTAATATTTAATTACATAAGGTGTTCAAAATTATCTGCTAACAAATTTATGTACGCCTAAAAACGATCATTGAATGAGCTACTTACTCTACGGAGCATTTGTAAATTAACACATCGAAATACTTTGTATTCACTTTGTATTCTATTTTTCATCTCATCCCTTGTTGTTGGAGGTAGTTTATAAACTTCATTATTAACGTAACCCCAAAAAAATCAGTCCAGTTTATTAAATTCTGGTGATTTGGGTGGCCACGGTACTGGTCCATTGAAAAATGAAAATATTTCGAAAACTAAAAAATTTAGACATAGGGAATGTTATCTAAGAATTAAATTAAGGTAATGGTACTTTTCAATAGTGATATAAAATACAGGGTATTCCATTTAAAATTACTGAGAAAATAATGTACTTGCGTTTTGACTCACCCTGTATTTGATATAAAGAAAATTAGCAATATCGACCATTCTTGAAAATTTTGACAATACGTTAAAAAATATGCCAGTAATACACCATTGTTTTTTGCTTATTTTTATTTATACAGGGAGTTGAACTTGTTATGATTTTCATATAAAATTGGTTATAACTTTGTAAATACACTGTATAACATAACAAACCTTTATATTTTTGTGATGAAGAAGTTAACAGGATTTCGAATTTAGAATAAAATATAGGGTGTTTCATTTAAAAAAACATAAGTTTGGTCTGCCACTGTGTTATGGAAGACCCTGTAACATTCTAACTAATTTTGTAATGTGAAGCTCAAAGGTGGCTAAAATTTTTTTTTTTAACTTTTATTGCTATCTGTTACTATAGCGGAGCTATTGAGCTTTACCCTACTAATCAGTCACCCTGTATGCCTGTATATTCATTTTTGTGAATGCCAAGCTTAAGCTCCGTAAGCCAAGCCGCACACCAAAGAAACATGAAACGAAAAACATGTTTCATGAAACTAAAACACTGCTAAATAAATCTCAAAGTCCGCGTACCAATGAAACGAGTGTGATTCATGCTCATGACTCATGACACATTTTTATTTTCGGAGAGTTTCATAAATGGCCGGACGTATATTTGTTTAGCACTGTTTTATTTTCATGAAACGTAATTTACGTTTCATGTTTCTTTGATGTGCGGCCTGCCTAAGTGAGAAAGCGAAATATACAAGAATCGAACACTTTGGTTCGAAGGTTTTGTGGTATCTTTTTGTCGTTCAGTATATGTATATGAGAGTTTTATTACTCGGTAGTTTGTTTTTTTTGTTTTGCTTATCTTGATATTCTGACCCAGATATATATTCCTTTACATGTTCCACTTTTGTTCCTAGTATGGTTAGCGTCGGTTGATCATCTTTGTTCGACATTAGCTTAGTTTTGCTCAAATTCATTTTCAGTCCTTTTTTTAAGGATTTCCTATGTAGCTCATCGATCATCGTCTTCAGATCTTTCCAACTGTCGGCTATTAGTACTTCATCGTCTTCATCGAATAAATGGTTTGAGGATAGATACCTTTTACTTTTCGAGCCCCACGCTTTTCTTAAAGAATGTGTTAGATTCTTTCAATTTTTTAACAAATGTGTGAGATATTTGTATATTTAATCTGACAGTTTTTTTCGAATAATCCTTCGAATTTGATTTTTTTTTTTATTTTTTGCTTTTTGGTTGATTTTATAATATTTTTAATTTTAGTCACTCGTAACTTAAGAATAAAGAGTAGCGATCAACAGGTAGCAACAAAATATAACTTCGGGAGATAGTATCATAAACTTTGGCCACAATGGTAATCTTTGACATTATCTAAGATTAATATTTTGACAATATCATAGTCGCGCTAAATGGAAGTAATAGAAAACGATGTTATTATTAATAAATAAATATTTATAAAAATGAACCAAAATGAGTGAAAATTTTATGTTAAGATAGGTATTTAGAAAGGTATTTGCATGAAATATTTAATAATAAAACAATAATAAATAATAATTTTTTGTTGTAAAGCGAAACAAATTTCGATTTTCGCATAATTTTGGCACCGTTTTTAATGGACTTTTTCTTGGAAAGTTTCACTTTATTTTTCGTTTGATTTACTTTTTCCATTTTGTTAAACTATTGATAATATTTTTAGAATCAAAAATCCTCCTAAAACTTTATATACTCTCATACAGAAAAAAACATGTTTATGGACGGTTTTTCGAAAATAACTCAAAAAGTAAGTACTCTACCGAAAAAAAATTCTGAGTAAAAATATAGCTTATAAAAAATTGAAAAAAACGGTTTACACGTGAGGTCTGCAGACCCAGTATAAGCAGAGTTGTAGCTAATGAAAAGTAGGTTCTTCTTCGTCAAATTCCAAATCGAATAATTCAATGTGAAATAACCAAAAAATTGAGCACTTTTCGGGGAAAATTAATTGCAACTTTTTGAAAGTGTTTAAAAAAGGTTTATTTTTGTTTCTTAAAAAAATTATAACATTAAAAATAAGTGAGTTACGCTTAAAATATTGTTGGTCCCTTTTATTTTTTGGTACAAAAATCGCGAAAATCACCCCCTAATTAGCTTCCCAAATAAAATTAATCGTAACCGCTTCACAAGGTACTTTACTTATGTATTGTTTATATTATCTATAAGTTTCATTGGTCCAAAGTGCTCAGTTTTGAAAAAAATTGGGTTTAAAATAAAACATTTTTTTTAATTTTGGAAAAAAAAATGGAATTGTTCATTGAATTAACTTAAAAGTTATTAGTAATATCAAAAAACTTAAAGAGTAATAAAATGTACGTTTTACTTTTCTGAATATTTCTCCTTTTTTGTTGTCTTGTTATAAGATTGATTATGCTATGGCTATTCAAAATTTGCCTAAACTCGTGATTAGTTACTCGTTCAAGCCATTTTAACTACAGCTTTTTCAAAAATAAGCACTTTGAACCAATGAAACTTACAGATCATATAAATAATACATAAGCAAAGTAACTTGTGAAGTGGTAATGATAAAATTTATTTGTGGTGCTAATTAGGGGGTGATTTTCGCGATTTTTTTGCCAAAAAATAAAAGGGACCAACAATATTTTGAGCGTAACTCACTTACTTTTAATGTTAATATTTTTTTAGAACAAAATAATCCTTTTTTAAACACTTTAAAAAAGTTAAAAAGAATTTCACCTAAAAGTGCTCCGTTTTTGGGTTATTTCACATTAAAATATTCGATTTGGAATTTTATGAAGAAGAACCTACTTTTCATTAGCTACAACTCTGCTTCTACTACGTCTACAGATCTCAAGAATACACCATTTTTTTCAGTTTTTTATAAGCTATATTTTTCCTAAGAATATTTTTTTCGCTGAAATGCTTACTTTTTGAGTTATCTCCGAAAAACCGTCCAAAAACATGTTTTTTTTCTGTTAAAAATGAACACAGTCACTTGCAAATAACTCGAAAAGTATTAACTTAGGGAAAAAACTTTATAGAACAAAAGTTGCTTAGAATTAGTCATTTTATCCAATTCCGGATTTATTTTGGATGTATATTTTTCACCTTCGAGAGGGGGGTATTCCCCTCTATTTTTGGAAAATGGAGGTGATGTAGAATTGTAAACATTTTCTTATATAATAATAGACAATTTCAACTACCTACTCCCAAATTTTCATCCTTCCTTTATTTTTTTTTTTGGTCAGATTGTTCTTTGATCGGGCTATAACTAAAACTCACAATTAACAACAATCTATTCTTTCAAAGAGGCCAACAACTTATACAACAACAACAAGTATATAATAAATTAACTATCAATAAACACTACTTTCCTATGAAACAACCAAAACGAATTCTTAAATTAACACACTACTGCACTGAACAGATATCGATAAAGATGACAGAACAGATCAGAGAAAATCTGAAGCAGGTTTGTCAAAATGGCAGTGATAATTTCTCTATGTTGCCTAATTAGTTATTTAGATATAATATGTTCGATTTCTTGTTAGAAATAAAAAATTTTACTAATTCTAAAATTACACAAAATCTAGGAATGGGATAAAATAGTTTGTTTATTTGAAGAAAGTTAATTTTTTTTCTTCTTAATGGCGGTACAGGCTCCTTTTTTCAATATTTTATTTAGTTATAGAGTAATTTCCACGTACTAATATATTTTTGAAATTGGGCTCTGTACCGCCATTCTTTATTATATTACGAATATGTGTGCCAAATATCTCGACAAAATATTCAAAATTAGAGCCGCAATCTTGGAACGCGTTTGTTGCTACCTGTTGATCGCTACTGTAGCCTCTTAAGAAAAACGTTTCTTTGAAATTTGTTTTCATCTTTTTTTATTTATTTTATTGTGGAAATTATTTTCTCTTTTACTTCGAATTATTTCTCCACTTTTTTCAACTCTTGTTCATAAAATTACAGGAGTTCAACAGATTGTGAACTTTTTCGTCGAGCAAGCTTTATAACAAAGAGTGACATTACAGTGTGAAATATTATGTTAAAGTTCTGGCTAGCAGCAAAACCAAATCGATTCGGTAGAATTTTAAAGCCTGCGGACAAAAGCTGTTGTCCCCAGGTAACGATAACAAAAAGTTCGGTTGGTAACTTTGGAATGCAAAATACAGTTCTGGGAACAATAGACGTGGGCTTGGAGTAGCCATGCAAATAATTTATATGTCTGAAAAATGACGGTGACCAGCGTTGGTTTATCAAATACAGTGATAGAATATTTAATTTTATTCGTTATTGGCTTCTTTTACTCTTGATTTAATTTGGATAATGGAGAAAAGAAAATTTTGAAACTATTTTCTTGTGTGCAGTTTTCTCACAGAATATTTTATACTTACACAGGAATAAAAATATGATTTTCAATACGGAAATTGTTTTCAAAAAATTTCTAACATGAAATTGTAAAATATGAATTTAACTAGAGTCTGACATTCTAAGCATATTTATAATTAACAGGAGATTACGATTGAGCCAGAATAGACCAGTAAGGAGCTGCGAAAAAAACTCTATTTTTGGATGTGAGAGGTGGCATTCGGATTTTTGCAGATAAAGTTAGGTGACACCTTCAGTAATAATAATTGACTTATGCTCCTTCTCAAATATGCCCGAAACATTAATAAAAAAATTAAAATATTTAAAAATTTAGAAAAACATCGATTTTTTTCTGCTTTCTTTGCTTATAACTTTAAAACGATTCGTTTTGGAACAAAGTCGTATAGAAATAAAATAAAGATAATTGAATTTTGTATGATATACGACTGGTAAAAAATGTCTTAAGGTATTACCTTTTCTGCAATGTGCCAATAAATACAAAATAAGGGGGCAAAATAAGTCTGTTGTTATTCAATATCTTTTAACCACTTTAGTGGCACTTTGTAACATACTTAAATCGTGTACCAAATTTCATTAAAATCGACCTAATAAATTTTGCATAATAAATTTGCATTCTTAAAAAGTTCAAATTTTTAAAATCTTTCTGAACAAAAAGTAGACCATTTAGAAGTTGGCTAATTTTTTTACATATAAAGAGATGCTTTACCTATCTAATACACTTTACAGAAATAATATCGGATTATCTGAGGGGCCTCAACAATGTTTTAAATTTATAAACAATTTTTTGGCTTATAAACAAATAGCTTTGTTTAATAATAAAAATATTAATTTTTAGCAATGCAAATAATTAAAACCGGTATAATTTGACTTAAACTTTCAAATGCTGTCAGCAGAATTGGTGTTTTATTTTTTAATCAAACCTTATGCGTTCAAAAATTTCAATTTCTCGATTTTTTGAAAGTTCCACCGCGTTTATCTCGAAAACTCTCCATCCTACGAAAAAACTTGTGAAAACATTTTTTGCTTAGAATTACCCAAGAAATACAAAAAAAAAGGTTTTATTTTGCGAAAAATCGATGTTATGTAATTCCTCAAGTTCTTTGTTTATAACAATCTTATCGACATCCAGATCAATTGTTACCCAAAAAATTCGTGTTATACGGGTCAAAATACATAAAAAAACTTGGGTAAGTCCACCTAAATAAAGGAGCCCGTAGCACTCCCTCCTGGCCACAGCACTAATTTGTTTATAAGCCAAAAAATTGTTTATAACTTTAAAACATTGCTGTAGCTGCTTATATAATCCGATTTCAATTCTGTAAAGTGCATTAGATAGATGAAGTACTTCTTTATATGTAAAAAAATTGACAAATCTTTGTATGTTCTAGGTTTTGTTGTGCAAGATTTTAAAAATTGTTAATTTTTTAAAAAAAGTTTAGATTGCAAAATTATTATGCAAAATCTAGTTAGTCAATTTTAATGAAACTTGGTGTCCGCTTTTAGCACATTACAAAAAATTTTTAATCGAATTAGGAAGGTTCCAAGTGTAACCTAAGTGATGCAAAATCATTGAATAAAGACAGGCTTGTTTTGCCCCCTTATTTTATATTTATTCCTATTTTGAAGCAAGGGTGATAAATTAAGAGACATTTTTAACCAATCGCATCTGATAGAAAATTTAATTATCATTGTTTGATTCCTATACGACTTTGTTCTAAAATGAATAATTTTTAAGTTATAAGCAAAAAAAGTAGAAAAATACGAAATTTTTTGAAATTTTTAAATATTTTAGTTTTTTATTATATTACATATTATATATATGATAACGAAGTTATCACCTAACTTTATCCGCCAAAATTTGAATGCCACCTCTCACATACACCTAAAAACAGATCCTTACTGTTCCAGAACTCTTTAGGGATGAAAGGTTCATTTTTCTCTATGTTTCACACGTAAAATCTCAGGCAAGTAACTCTTCCGCCAATGCTAAAGAAGTAAAAAAGTTGTCAGGAATATCATTTGTTACCTTTCACTGTCATTTAAATAATGAAAAAAATCGCTAACACAGTACCGAGTATATCAATTATTAAACTTAAAAAAAAAAGAAGTCCCAAGAAACATTAAAAATTTTTAAACAAGTTTTTAATACCAAAATTAATTACTAAATTATATCCACTTAACAATAACAGCACTCATGCCTGCACTTAAAAAGGACAAAAAATGTTTTTACTTCTTTCATTATTTTATAGGATCTATTTTCTTTTCAAATGAATCATCAAAAATTTTTAAAAATATATGATTATAATAATTAAAAATATACTCACCAAAGTTTTTTTGTTCCCATCATTAATTTAATGTACACTTAATATACAAAGTCAATTTATTTTTTACCAGAATAAAATAAAGGTATTTTTAAAATTTGATTGTCGATGTTTTTGTTGTGTAATGTTGGTCTGGTCAAAGTAACGAAATGTAGCATACATTTAAATAATCAAAATATAAAAACTATCAAAAACTAAATACATATATTGCATAAAAATAAATACAACAAATGCAAAAATCCATTGCAATTTATTGAATAAGGCTTATTAAAATATTTAATTAAATATACAGTAAAACCTCCGTTAACCGTAACCTTTTTAACCGAAACATCGTTTAACCGAAACGGATGGCAGTTTCAATAATTTTGTCAGAAAAATAAATTTTTATCGCAAAATGGAAACAATTCGATGTTAATTTGTCAACATTGCTTTTATACAACTAAAGAAAGGAATTAAATATACAACACATTACGAAATCACCTCATAGCATTTTTTTATACCAACTTTGACCAAGAATGGTTATGTAATTTGATACAAGAAGAATACAAAAAACAATGTTATTTTTAACCGAAATTCTTGTTATCCGAAACGGCCTTCCCGCGAAATATTTCGGTTAACGGAGGTTTTACTGTAATTATCAACCTGACTACCCTATTGCAGTATAGAGAAAAATATTTCAACGATTACACTTTTATGATGGCAGCAGACGAGAATAAAGCAGATGAGAAGAAGCAAAGAACTAAAACAAGCTAAAACTCTTCTTCATCCCTTTTTGATAGGTATTTACCACTATATCATCCTCTTTATGCATTGGGGTATTAGAAACAACCAAATGGAGATAAGAAACTTGGGTGGTTAGGAAATGATCAGATATTTAATTACTTAGGCTCCGTTATTAATAACATTGGAGGATGCGAAGACGAGGTCCGTAGACGCTTCATAATGGCCAGATCTTCTTTTCTTCAAGTGCCATCTCCGCGACGCAGGTCGGCAATCATCATAGCTATTTGGACTTTGGAGACGGCTGCTCTGAAAAGTTCATTTGATGTACATCCGTACCATTCTCTCAATTCTCTTTCCTTGAATCTTTCCCTGCATAATCAATTAGAGCATGTTGTATCTCTCTCCACGTGTAATATGTCCGAGATATTCCAATTTTCTGGTTTGGATTGTATTTAAGACTTCCATTTCTTTGTTCATCTTTCTCAGAACCTCTTTGTTTGTGACGTGTTCTGTCCATGATATTTTCAGAATTCTTCTATATACCGACAACTCAAATGATTCCAGTTTTTTCATTGATGCCGCATTCAAGGTCCAAGCTTCCATTCCGTAAAACATAGTCGAGAAGACGTAGCACCTAGTCAAACTTACTCTTAGCTCTAGCTTTAGATCTCTTGTGCATAGAACTTTTCTCATTTTGTTAAAATTCGCTCTAGCCTTTTCTATTCTATGGCCAGATCGGCAACAGCCAAACTCACAAAAATATGAAAGAACACTGACATTCCAAAAAACGTAAAATTACGCCTTGTTCGAGAGTTAATATTTCCTATCGTCACCTACGCTTCAGAGACTTGGACCATCAAAAAAGCAGATTCAAAACGTATTATGGCATTTGAAATGTGGGTCTACCGGAGAATGTTGTGCATATCATGGACCGCACATAGCACAAATAATTCAGTATTAGCCGAACTTAAAAACTAGACTCAACTCACCAGACCTATCAACCAGATATACTGAGATATTTTGGACATATAACTAGAAGAAGAGAAGGCATAGAAAGAATGATAGTTTAAGGCAACGTAGAGGGCAGAAGATCCAGAGGAAGATCTCCATTAAGATGGTCGGACCAAATAAAGGACATGACTGGTTACTCATTCTCCGAAGCAAAACAACACGCGCAGGAAAGAGAGAGAATTGGACAGAAATAGACAAACGACTTACATGACGCCACTACATCCTTCCGAAGGAAAAAATATAGAAGAGGATGCAAAGGGGTGTCATTAATTCAATCATTTTTAAAAGTTTATTTCTAAAATAAACTATTAGATAAAAATCGACAGCAAAATACCATGTTCATCATTAGATGTTAGCCGGAAGTCACAACATACAAAAAAATCCAGGAACAATTCAACTGTTACAATATAATAGCATAACCTATTAGACATTTAAACAATTCTATTCCACTAAGATAATATAGAAGAACCTCTCACTCTTCAATCCTGATCCTGTGGAGGGAGTGTAGTGGACGACGTGATGTCTTGTATTGTCCGTGTCGAAAGATCTCTGTCCCTGGTAATTTCTTTTAACTCATGCATAGGTCTTTTGCATATTCCTGTAATTTGATTGATCCATCTTCTTGGTGATCTGCTTCGTGATCTTGGGCATTCCACCTTTCTTTCTATAATGAGTCTTTCCCTATTTTCTGTGCTTGCTCTCAGAACATGTCCTCTTCTTCTTAACGTGCCCTATCAAGTCCCCTTGACCTTGGCGATTAACATGGCGAAACTCATGGCGAAACAACATGTCCAAAGTATTTTAATTATTGGAGATGTACTTTACTGGAAAGTCGTGGGCTACCTGTTAGTTCTCTTAAAATTGAATTATTTTTCCTTCGGTCGGTCCAAGAAATTTGTGATATTCTTCTTCAACAGAACAATTCAGTGGCGTGTATATTTCTTCTTTCTCAGGGTCCAAGATTCAAATCCATAGGTCAGTATTGGGAATATTACGAAGTTGATCAACCTAATCTTTAACGCTCTTGAAATTTCACAATCCTTCCATATTTGGGTCTTTGTTACTGTGGCAACTTTTGCTAGATCACATCTACGTCTAATCTCATTCTGTAATTACCCTGTGTTTGTGATAAATGATCTTAGATATAAGTATGAACTCACAACCTCAAACAGGACAGTTGTGGATATGTGTGTAAACGATTGTTGTGTAGTCTATCCACTATTATGATATTTGTCCTTGATATGTTCAAAGATAAATATCCAAGCGCATCTGGTGTTGCGGACCAAATATTTGACTTTCGTTTTCGACCGGTCCTATAAGATCAATCAGCTCTGCTTTACTATTTGCAAGAAGGCCTCTGTCATTTGCGAAACGTAGGTTTTTAATTTTAAGACCATTTATTGAGATGCGGTTTTCCCATCCTTCGCGTGCTTTTCTCATAATATGCTCTCCATATAAATATATTGAATAATTGTGGAGATAGTATACGTCCTTGTCTGATATCCCGTTATGGATAAAATTCATTTGGAAGTATGTCAAGCACTTTAACTGATCCAGTAATGTGATTGTATAGCTCAAAGAAAAATATTAGGTGTTGTAGTACGCCTACTTCTTTTAGTATTCTTCATAAGTGTCTTCACTTGGCTCTGTCGAACGCTTTACGGTAATCTATAAAACATATGTATAGTGGAATATTGAATTCCCTAGATTGTTTGATTATCTGTCTTATTACCAACATAAGAAAATATTGATTCGTATTTCAGGAAGAGCATTTTTAAAGTCTGTGAAATAACTAGGTACACATTTGAAAAAAAAAATGATAATGGTTACCAAATTTAAATTTTATAGAGGTTTAGCACGAGAAAATGTTCCAATGATGGAAAAATCCGGGGTATAATTAAGCACTTGTAAAGCTTGTATTATACACACCGGTATTTTAGGCGTCAACGTCCTTCCGGTAGGAATCTACGAAAGAGTATAACTGAGCCGCAAGCCCTTATCCCTTGCTGTACTGCTCTCCCATAGGCCAATCAGACGCCAGCGTATTCCAGTCTGACCGTCAGATTCATATAGAATTTTAAATTGCTACGTTATCCATTGTGTTTTCCGTTCACCGGGCCAGGATTTCAACACGCATTCATCACGGCGAAGTGATATGTGCGGGCCACTTCTTAGCTTCTCAAAGTTTTGATAAACAGTACAAAATATTATTGTACTACACTTTGGGCCAAAATTAACCGCCCACCTTAAAAATGGGTCATTTTTGATGTCTCATATTGTCTAAAGCTCTTGTTCGATTTAAGTGATTTTTTTAATATGTTATATCCTTGTCCTTTGACAATATGGGTGTAATAGCATTGTTGCTAAACAGGTAAATTTTCATTGTATACCGGGTGTACGAATCAAACTGTGTTTTTTTCTCAATGTTCGCATCACCCTGTGGAATAGTCTAGAACTTGTAAAATACTGAAATGAAAACCCAACTATAGCCTCATGTTTTCTCAACATTCCGTTTTTTGATTCATTTGCTTGTGTTGGATAATTAAAAAGTTAGGTACTTTAACAACTAGCCATGTTCCTCATCAATACAGGCTGTTTTAAAATAAGTATAACAAACTCTAAGGGGTAATTCTGCATGAAAAATAATGACAGTTTGCTTTATGAACGTATGTCAGCAAATGCTTCGTTTCCGATTTAGAGGATTTTGAAATTTTTCTTACAAACTGACGATTTATTAATTGCTTTAAAACCGGTTGAGATACGCAAATGAAATTTGGTTAGTTTTAAGAGGTAATTATTGTACATTTTTGACATACAATTAAAAACTTAATTTTCGCCATTGGCGGGAATACGGGTAATATGAGTTTTCAAATTACCCGTATGCGCGCCAATGGTGAATATTAAATTCTTAATTGTATGTCAAAAAATGTGCAATAACTACGTCTTAAAACACACCAAACTTCACTTGCATAACCGGTTTTAAAGCAATTAATAAATCGTCAGTTTTTAAGAAAAATTTCACCCTGTATATCGGGAACGAAACATTTGCGAACATACGTTTAAAAAGCAAACTGTCATTATTTTTTCATACAGAATTACCCCTTAAAGTTTGCCATACTTATTTAAAAGCACCCTGTATTGATGAAAACCATGGCTAGTTTTTAAAGTACCTAACTTTTTTTATTATCCAACACAAGCGAATTAATCAAAAAACAGAATGTTGAGAAAACATGAGGCTATAGTTAGTTTTTAATTTTAGTATTTTACAGATCCTAGAATATTCCACAGGGTGATGGGAACTTTGAGAAAAAAAACTCAGTTTGATTCGTACACCGGTATACAATGAAAATTTACCTATTTAGCAACAATATTGTTACAGCGATGATTTTAAGAATAAGGCTATAATATATTAAAAGAATCATGTAACCCTTGGATGACCAAGGGGGGTAAATTCGGACCCCAGCGTATGTTTTTCTTTAATAAATTCAAAAGTATTTTCAAGTTTTGTCTCATTATTTGACTTTAATATCATTCTAGATTTCCTCATATTTTGAAATAAAAAATTCCCTATATTTTACGAATAACAAATATATTCTGAAGTTGATGTTCAGTAACATACCGTCTATTATGTGGAATTCCAAGTAGTTTTACACTTCGCGTTATCAAAATCTATTTTTAGACTGTGGTGCCTGTTATGTACGAATCATGACATTCCTGTCTGCTACAGTTAGTCATTATTATTATTTCCTGCCGTATATTATTATAGTTTCTTAGTATTTTGTGTACATATAAGATATGGCCCGCAAATATCTTACTGAGGCTGAGTTACAGGAAATTGTTACTGCTGGCGATTTTTATGATGATATAGAAGATGAAATAGTATCAGAAAACGAGGATGTATTGTTAGATGAAGATTTAAATGCTGAAAACATTAATTCCAGGTCATTTTTGACCTGGGGTCGTTTTTTACCCCCTTGGTCATCCGCGTAACAAAAAAAGGTTGGTCATCGAAAGGTTAAATAAGACAACAACAGGTTTAGGAAATATGAGATATCAAAAATTACCCATTTTTAAGGTGGGCAGTTAATTTTGGCCCAGGGTGTATTTATGTCTTTTTTACTACTGTCATTAAAATATTATTGTACTATTTAAGCAACACTTATTTTTGATGTCCTTTTTTATTGCAGATACTACGCCATAGTCCAACCCCTCGATTATCCCTTAATAATGACGAACGTGCGACTAGTGTTCATGTTGGCTGTTGTGTGGTGCTCGCCCGCGTTACTCTCGTTCTTGCCGATTTTCATGGAATGGTACACGACGTCCGAGCATTTAGAATTCCGGAGGAAAAACCCACATATTTGCTCTTTCACGGTGAATCGAACATATTCGGTTATATCCTCGAGTGTGAGTTTTTGGGTGCCGGGTATGGTGATGATCTTCATGTACTACAGGATATACGTTGAGGCCGATCGACAGGAAAGAATGTTGTACAGGTGAGTTTTGTTTTGTGTTTTATGTTTTATTGTATTCGTCGCCTTTATCGATCTATTTGTTTGTATTACCTCGATAATTTGTACCTAAAGGAAATTTTTGGATGGTATTATATCAGTATTATGGCAAATTGGAATATAATTTCAATATATTTTCTTGGTAGAAGAATTATTAAAAGTATTGTATTTACTGTTTAAAAACATTAAAACAATGTGTTACCGTGCACCGATGGTAACCTTGTACATTCAGCAAATTATACAAAGTGTCACAAGTTGACATTGAATTAAAAATACTTAAGCTGTTCCAGAGAAAATATACAGAATAATATTGTCCAGTTAAATTCAGTCATGTCGATTGCCCCAAAACTCATAAATCAATTTTTTCTGACTTACGTGTCAAAGTGACGGTTTTTAGTCCATTACCAGAGATCGGCAGTTCTCGTCAGTGGAACACAATACCCCTACATGCGACATTATATTATATACACGAAATGTTTGATTTTCTAAATCTGACTGAATTGAAAATCGGACCAAATCCCATCTTAAAGTTTTGGAAAAGACTCGACCATCCATATATCAAATCTCCATTTTGGTCCAAGGGTGTGGATTTTACTACCCTTCCCATTTAGGGTCTGTTTTTCGTTCTCGTCCCCAAAAACTCCCAAAAATTTCAATAATTTAAGTCCAGCCTTTGCGGCTTCTGATAGTACTGATCATTCCCTTACCAACGTATGTCTAATTTTTAAAATCGCTTATACCATTCAAAAGTTACCGAGCTCAGAACTTTGACTCAATTTTTATTTAAAAAGGGGGAAATGTTTGTGGACATTTATGTATGTATGTGGAAAAGTTACACCGATCTGAATTTTTTCTGTGTTTCAAGAGGAGGTCAGGGCTGATTCAGAACCGGTGTATTTTGTGACTTTTGACCACCCGTAAGCCAGCTATAAGGCTTGGTAGATATAAAATTGCATATTTTTTGGGCCCATATATTTTAGATTCAAGGAGAGACATAAAAACCGCAAATTCACCAAATCAATAACGTTGAGTTAATATTTCAAATGGTGCCTAAGCGGTTAGGATCACACATACACACGGCTCAGTATAGCCGAAAAACTGAAAAAGTAAACTTTGAAAATTTTGATTTTTTGACAATTACTCAAAATTTCAACCTACGAATTACGCCAATAACTGAGAGTTTGTAGGAGGAGTCTAGACGCGTCTAACGGTGTATACCTCATATCTGGAAAAATTCGAATTTGTAAGTTATAGGCTTCATAAATATGATTAAATCTATTTCATATGGGGAAAACGGATTTTCAAGTTCAATAATTCCTGTAACCTTCAGTTATCATACTTGACCTTAGATGCATCAGATATTACTTATCAATACGTTTCATACTCATGTTTAATGATCAAAATAGGTTAAGCCGTTCAGAAGTAATCGAGCTCCAAATGTACACTCCATTTAACCATTATCGCCGAAATGGTTTATGCAGTTGTAGTGGTTACGACGCTAATATTGATCGTGAAATCCGAGTTAATTTGCCTGCCATAATTATTAGGATCGCTGGGATATGAACTCGGATCACAAGTCTGGTGTCGTAACGACTAGATCATTTAGGAGAGAATGCGACAAAGGCGACCGCTTATAACGCTTAACGTGTAATCCAGATTATTTCATTCATAGGAGATTCTGACCAAACGAAATCTACAGAAATCTAAATTAAATTGATAATTTTTGATAATTTCCCGTCGTCAAGTATATTACGTCAGATGCCCTTCGTTGCTACGAAAAAATACATTCAGTGACATTAATGACAATTAATGTTTTAAAAATTATAAAAGTGATGACTTTCAACCGTGAAATATTTATAACAATTGTGTGTTTTATTGTACTAATTTTGTACTTACATAAATAAATTACAATAAAATTTTGGTTTTGAACAGTTTTATTCATGAAATAATCGCAAAAAATTGCACTCGATCTCTAAAATTAATATAGAATTTTAGAGCTCTTGAGCAATTACTACTGAAAATTACTTTCAACTTCACACATTTAATTTATAAAAAACATTGAAAAACTCCTGATACAAGAATAAAAAAACCGCTAAACGCCATAAAAATGAGTGGCGCATACATTATTCCAGCTACAAAAGAGCTAATATGAGTATTACGTCGAAAATTTATTTTCATTTTGATGGAAAATAAAATTCTAGTTTTATTTTGAAAAATTTTTTGCATAATATTTACTAATATTGAAGTAAAACGCGCCACAGAAAAACCTCAAAATGCAAACTGTATCAAAGTTACTCTTTTGTGGAGCGTTTTACTTTAAATTAAGCAAATATTATGGAAAAAATCTTTCAAAATAAAACTAGAATTTTATTTTTCATCAAAATTAAAATACATTTTCGCGCCACCTAATACTCATATCAGCTCTTTTGTAGCTGGATTACTGTATGCGCCACTCAGTTTTACGGCGTTTAGCGGTTTTTATTCTTGTTTGAATAATATTCACAACCAAATTTATATGGAATGACCATGTCCTTCAAAACAATATTTATGTCTTTTGAAACAACTTTTATTATTGCGAAGAATAATAAATAGTCCATGTGGTGAGACCGCTCCCATCTGAAAAAATTTCTGATTCGATTTCTTTGTGGATTCATATTCAAAAATGTCCCCTTTAAACAAATCTGAAGGGTGCCAGGCGGAATTTTTTGGCAGAAATTGTTTAAACAATTTTTTTAAACAAATACAAAAAGTCACGTTTTTTTGTTCTGAAACATATATTTGTAGGTTTTTTGGGTTATTTTAAACAAGAAAGGTATCTTGTAATTTTTCTTAAAAATTGATAGTTTTCGAGTTATAGGCGATTTAAAATCTGAGAAATGCGAAAATACGCATTTTCGAGGCTTAAAAACTCATATTTAAATTAGCATTTTTGAGGTTTACAGACACTTAAATTGAAGATTAAGCATTCAGCTTCAAGATTCTGAAGAGTGATCGCGTCCAACCTTAATTTATACCGTTGTTTTTTAATTGATAAATATGCGTGTTTATCCGATTTCTAAATAAAATAAGTTTCTTGACGTTCTTCTCAAAAGTTAATAGTTTTAAAGTTATAAGCGATTTAAAATCCGAAAAATGCCAAAAAACGCATTTTTGGATCATCTCTACCTCTTCTTCGATATCTCAACGCTGCCTGGGATGACTATCGGGTGAATCGAGCAGCTTGGTAATTATCACAGCCGGTCCCAAGCCCCGATAAAAGTGGAGGGTTGATAGGCGAGGTTAACAACCTACCAATCGCAAAATGACCCAGTGCTCAAAGATCCAACGGGTGTTTAAAGTTACATCATTAAAAAGTATACACTCAACGAAAAAGGTACGTAATATCAATAAAAATGTTAATTCAGACAACAAACGCAATACTTAAAATTTGTCCAATTCTGGGTTTTATTGGGACAACAAAACGATGTTCATCAATTCATTATTTTCGTTCGTTGAGCCAACGTATTACGTTTATTGAATGGATGAACATTCATTATGTATACTATAATATCACTTTATTGGTATTACGAACTCTGTTCACTGAGTCAACGAACACTATTGAAACAACAACGTCGTTAATTGACCGACGAAGACTGTTCGTTGTGTCAATAACAGTGTTATTTCTCCTAACGTTATTTCGTTTATTTCTACAATTATTTCCGTTTATTGTTACAATTAATTCCGTTCATTCCCACAATAAATACGGTTTTTGTTACAAGCAATTCTATTCATTCTTACAATCAGTTTCGTTCATTTCTACTATGAACGTATTTTATATTAATAATTACTGAATGCAATAGCCCAATGTATGATATTAATTGATTAATAATAATTTTTTAAATCCCCCTTTTTTGTGCTTATAGTCCATTCTTTCACGGTTTTTGCTCTAAATTTTAAAGAACCGCTTGGATTGACATGAAATTTGGCATACTTATAGCTTACATGTCAAAGAAAAAAAGTGATATTGTGCCGATGTGTGCTTTTGCCCTGGGGGTGACTTTCACCCCCTTGTGGGGGTGAGAAAATATATGTCCAAAATAAGTCCGGAAATGGGTAAACTGACTAATTTTAAGTAACTTTTGTTCTATAGAGCTTTTTCGCCAAGTCAACACTTTTAGAGTTATTTGCGAGTGAATATGTTCATTTTTCAACAAAATAACCACATTTTTAGACGGTTTTTCGCAAATAACTCAAAAAGTAAGTATTTTTCCGAAAAAAACGTTCTTAGCAAAAATATAGCCTATAAAAAAGTAAAAAAAATGGTGTACGCGTTAGGTTTCTGGATCTCGTAGAACCAGAGTTATAGCCAATGAAAAATAGATTTATATTCACCAAATTTCAAATAGAATATTTCGACGTGAAATATCCAAAAAATTAAGCACTTTTTGGGGAAAACCCATTATAACTTTTTTAAAGTGTTTAAAAAAAGATTTATTTCTGTTTTTACAAAAAGTTTCTAGCATTAAATTTAATCAAGTTACGCTCAAAATAAATTTGGTCCCTTTTGTTTTTGCAAAAAAAAATCGGGAAGACCACCCCCTAATTAGCAACTTAAATGAAATTAATCGTTACCGCTCCACAAATTATTTTACTTATGTTGTGTTTATATGATCTGTAAGTTTCATCGATTCAAAGTGCTTATTTTTGAAAAACTTGGTTTCAAAGTAAAATTTTTAAAAATTTAAATTTTGAAAAATATGATTTTTTTCAAAATAACTTAAAAATTGTTAGAGATACCAAAAATCTCGAAAAACAAAAAAAAAGTCAGATTTTCTTTTCTGAATATCATGTATGTTTTTGTTTTTCTGTTAGACAAACATTGATTAAGATTTGGTGTTTCTAAATTTGCATATATTCGTGATCAGTGACTCGTTCAACCCTTTTTAACTACAGCCCTTTCAATAATAAGGACTTTGAACCGATGAAACTTACAGATCATATAAACAATATATACACGAGTCAAGAAACTTGTGAAGTCGTAACGATTAAGTTCATTTAAGATACTAATTAGGGGGTGATTTTCTCGATTTTTTTACCAAAACGAAAAGGGAATAACTTTATTTTGAGCGTAACTTGTTTAATTTTGACGCTAGAAATTTTTTTAATAAAACAAAAATGAAGCTTTTTTTAAACACTTTAAATAAATTGTAATGAGTTTTCCCCGAAATGTACTTCATTTTTGTTTATTTCACGGTAAAGTAATCCATTCGGAATTTGACGAATATGAACCTATTTTTCATTAGCTATAACTCTGCTTCTACTAGGTGTATACTTACTATTTGAGTTATTTGCGAAAAACTGTCTAAAAGCGTGCTTATTTTGTTGAAAAAATAAACATATTCGCTGCCAAATAACCCGAAAAGTATTGACTTAGTGAAAAAACTCTATAGAACAAAAGTTACTTAAAATTAGCCAGTTTATCCATTTCCTGACTCTCTTTGGACGAATATTTTTTTACCCCCAAGATGGGGTGAAAACCACCCCCAGGGCAAAAGCACATATCGGCACAATATCACTTTTTTTCTTTGACTTGTTAGCTATGTTTATGCCAAATTTCATGTCAATCCAAGCGGTTCTTTAAAATTTAGACATTTTGCAATATTTTACCGTTAAAGAACGGACTATTAACCTAAAGGAATTTACACTGTGTGATTTTTCATATGATTTCACTTATTTCACTTTTCATGATTTCACTTTTTAGGGTACTGGAATAAGTGTTACACTCCCCCACCCCCTTATTCACTTATATTTTACCCCCAAGATGGGGTGAAAACCACCCCCAGGGCAAAAGCACATATCGTCACAATATCACTTTTTTTCTTTGACTTGTTAGCTATGTGTATGCCAAATTTCATGTCAATCCAAGCGGTTCTTTAAAATTTAGACATTTTGCAATATTTTACCGTTAAAGAACGGACTATTAACCTAAAGGAATTTACACTGTGTGATTTTTCATATGATTTCACTTATTTCACTTTTCATGATTTCACTTTTTAGGGTACTGGAATAAGTGTTACACTCCCCCACCCCCTTATTCACTTATATTTTTTTAGCACATAATCAAAACGCTCGGACAGGTCGATTTTTAAAATAATCAAAGTATATTATAACATCAATGTTTTGAACTTTACACGATCCCTCTTCAGGTGACAGGCGCGGCGTAACTTTGATTTTTTTAACGGGAAAGTACGTCATGTGACAGCTTATTTAAAAGCGTTTGAAATAGTGATTCCAAAAATGTATAACCCTTTAATCCTTTTTGAGAGCGCAGATTCAAAATTTCGATAGAATCCTTTTTAAACGCATTCATTTTTTTTGGAATTCTGAGAAAACTAATAAGTATTTTTGAAAAATTTAATTGCAGAATAAAATATTACATTATTACCGAGGGCAGAAAGTCCCTTAGAATAAACAAAAAGTTTCTGATGAATGGGATGCCTATTTGAAATTAAAAATCATACTAAATTTTCTCTTTTTCACCCCTGTGACTTATTAAAATAATCATTATAAAGGTTCTCAGGGACTTCAGACCCTCGATAATACTGTAATATTTCATTTTGCATTTAAATTTTCAAAAATAATAATTAGTTTTCTCAGGATTCGAAAAAAATGAATACATTTATAAAGAATTCGACCGAAATTTCACGATAATAGACACACAAAAACTTCCTTCTACTACGGACTACACTTGAAAACGAAATGCAATTATTATTCGGCACTTCGGTAACACAGAGAAGCTAGGGGTATCACGATAAGGAAAAGCCGTTAACTTTCAAATGGTCAAGCAAAACATTTATTGCCTCAACAACTACGATTATTGTCACAATGAGCGCATTGATTGTGGGTATTAAATGCAGTAGTAGATTGAGTAATGCACTCGTTGTCACAACAATCAATTTACATCTATTCAATAATCATATATTACTCTATATTAACAACATTTGTACATTGTTTTAATGAAATCTGTACGTTGTCACGATAAAGCAAGGTAATTGCTTGTCATCTACGAAATCAAGAACGTGAGTTGCTGCCAGAATTAACAGTATTTATTAAATATACGAAACTAAGTTATTGGCTGAATAAATTGAGTGTTATTGATTAATGTCCTCTAGTTATTCTCACAATTATTATTCAATCATTGTGACAATAACCAAATACATTCGTCAATGTCTAAAAGTTCGTTGAAACAACAAATTAAATTGTTGTGACAACGAAATACTATTCAGTAATCACTGTTAATCAATATTACGAACTAAATTTTTTTGAATGTAAGTCTGTTAACCAGATAATGATCATGATATTATATTCTGTACTGGAAGAGCAACTTTTGATAAATAATGTTTCGTAAATTTTTCGTTCTTCTATCTGTAAAATGTCACAACTCAAAAAATATATTTTTTTTAAATATTTTTAACAGAATTAATACACTATTTTGTACACCTTAAAAAATCTTTGTAACTGACTAAAATAGTTATTATACTAATTTTAATAGTTTTTGAATTAATCTCGAAAAAGTTCTAGCACAAATTTTAAACGTCGTTTCCTCGATACAGTGGAACCTCGATAACTCGGATAAATCGGAACCGCTTCCGATCCGGGTAATCGAAAATCCGGGTTAGCCGGAGAATATGGGAAAAATTAATAAAATACGGTATACTTACGGATAAACTCCGTTATAATTGAAATAACATGAAATATATAAGTACCTACACATCTAAATTATTAAAAACACGCAAACACACAAACCTAAGCAAACCTAAACAAGACTGTACTACACACAATACACTCACAATCGGAACGATGTTATGAACAGTGAAAACTAAGACCATTGTTTAAAGAAGAATTTTTTTAAATAGTCTTTTGGTCTTTTTTAAACAATGCTAAGACAGTTTGAAATAAATAAAGGAATAACAGGTGCCTGTTGTTTCCGATAAATCCGAGAAAATGACCGTCGCTCTGCCGCCGCCGCCGTGTGCCATGAGTCATTTTTACTATCGTATACATAGTTCAAATTACACAAATACACATTATCTCTCAAATATTATATTAAATACTATCCCTTGCAAGATAATTCGGATGGAATTCCCCAGATTAAGAGACTGGGCCGATATCAAGCACAAAATAATCTGGGGAATTCCATCCGGATTATCTTGCAACGGATAGTATATATTGTTGAAATGTTTGTCTGATGAAAATCGATCCGGGTTAGCCGGACTTCCCGGTTATCGGGGGCCGACTTATCGGGGTTCCACTGTACTTTGCTTTTTTGACTAATGTGGAGGTGCGATATATACAGCGTGTCTACTTAAGTTGGAAACATATGGGAAACTTTTTTGTTATTCATTTTACGAAAAAAAGTTATTCTTTATAAAAAGTTCTGCATGCTCTAAAACCTAAGATTCAATCATCAGATATCAAATTTTGTCAATATTATACGAGGTATGTCAAATAATATGAACTTTGTTCAAGAGTAAAGTACCTTTATTTCTCTCAATATCGAAAATTCTTATTATGAAAAGTTGTTTAGAAATAAAAACTAAGATCAAATATGCAATTACATGCTTCTAATTGGAAAAAATATTTTCCAAATTTTTCACAAATTTATTGATACTAACTTCGTTTTTAAATTATTACACATACGATAACTCTTTGATTATTACTTTTACGAAAAAAAGGTATTCTTTATAAAAAGCTCTGTATGTCCTAAGACCGAAGATGCAACCATCAGATATCACATTTTATTAATTTTATACGAGGTATGTCAAAAAATATGAATTTCACTCAAAAGTAAAATACCTTTATCTTTCACAATATTGAAAACGGTTATTAAAAAAGTTGTTTATAATTAAAAACTATGATTCAATATGCAATTCCATCCTTCTAATTGAAATATTGTGAAATATAAAGGTACTATAATCTTGAGCGAATTTCATATTTTTTGACAGACCTCGTATAAAATTAATAAAAGTTGATATATCATGATTGTGTCTTAGATTTTAGACCATGCAAAGCTTTTTATGAAGAATAACTTTTTTTCGTAAAATGAATAATAAACGAGTTATCATATTTGTAATAATTAAATTGATGTTGGGTATCCATAAATTTGGGAAAAAATTTTTTTCAATTAGAAGCATGTAATCGCATATTTGATCTTAGTTTTTAATATCAAACAACTTTTTATCATAAGAATTTTCGATATTGAGAGAAATAAAGGTACTTTACCCTTGACCGAAATTCATATTTTATGACATACCTGGTATAATATTGAAAAAATTTGATATCTGATGATTGAATCTTAGGTTTTGGGGCATGCAAAACTTTTTATAAAGAATAACTTTTTTTCGTAAAATTAATAATAAAAAAGTTTCCCATATGTTTCCAACTTAAGTAGACACGCTGTATATCTACAAAGAAAGGTTCGATAATATCCCAGTCGGGATAGCATTTGATCTTGCATTACGAGCTGCCCCAAATTTTATTTTTCTAATCTTTAGGGAAGGTCAATATTAGTATAAATTTAAAATCTCGACTAAATTCCGCCGTTGCGTTAGCCGCCATCTTGATTTTAAACCAGAACTGTTTTTGGTTAATATCTCCGCCATTTTAAATTTTTCGACAAAAAGTGTAGAAATTGAAATTGTTGAAAATGCGATTTTCTATAATTTCATTTTTATAATTTTTTTCGTGCGGTCGATATTTTCTGAGTTATGGGAAAATTGTGACAGTTGGAGCATAATAATTATTGATTTATTGAATTATCTCGTTTATTATTAGTTTTACAACAAATATGTACCTATACAAAAATGAAGAGAATTAAATTTTGTACAATTTTGATGTCGTTTATTTTTTTGATAAAATCAATATTTAAGGTAGTATGTTTGCGGTAAAGGTGCGAGCATAAGACCTGATTGATTTTATATCAATTGTTTTTGTTCAATATCTCTGCCATTTTCAACTTTTCGACAAAAAGTGTAAGAACTGAAATTGTTGCAATTACGATTTACTACAATTTTCAAGAGAACCAGTGGCGGGTCTACAAGGGGGGGGATGGGAAAATTCCCCCCAACAGGGCCTAAATTAAAATAAATTATTGAACTAATAAAATATATTAGCTAACATGAAACTTAAAATATCGTCGGAAAAATTCAACCAATAAAACCAGCTAGTTAATAAAATTAAGTGAATTTAATGCATATACCTTATTATTTGTGTCTTTTATATACTTAGTTTGGTTGATGTTTGATTCAAAAATTGTATAAAATATAATTCTCTTTATTTTCGTTTATATATAATTATGTCGTAAAGTTTAGAATAAATGAGACAATTCAATAATTATGCTTCCTCTCCGCTTCCACTATTTTTCCCCTTAACTCGGAGAATATTGATCGCATAAAAAAATTTGCAAAAGAAATTGTAGGAAACTGCATTTCCAACAATTTTCTTTGCCACCATTTTTGTCGAAAAGTTGAAAATGGCGGAAATATTAAGCAACAACAGTTCTCATTTAAAATCAATATGGCGGCTAATGCAACCGCGAAATTCAGTCGAGATTTTAAATTTACACTACTATTGATCTCTCCTAAAAGATAGAATTATAAAATTTGGTGCATCTCGGAAACAAGATTCAATTCAATAATTATGCTCCCCCCACCACTTTTTACTATTTTCCCATGTAACTCGGGAAATATCAACGGCATGATAAAAATTTCTAAAAAGAAATTGTAGGAAATTATATTTTAAACAATTTTAGTTGAAAATGGCGTAGATATTGAACAAAAACAATTGCTATAAAATCAATCAGGTCTTACGCTCGCGCCATTACTGCATACATACTACCTTAAATATTAATTTTAGAAAAAAAAATGAAAGAGATCAAAATTGTGTAGAATTTAATTTTCTCTATTTTTGTATAGGAACATTTTTGTCGTAAAACTAATAATAAACGAAATAATTCAATAAATATAACTGTCAATATTTTTCGCCATAACTCGGAAAATATAGACCGCACGAAAACATTGTAATAATAGAAATTATAGAAAATCCCATTCTTATCAATTTTGGTTGGTATACTATTTGTCGAAAAGTTGAAAATGGCGTAGATATTGAGCAAAAATGGTTCTACTTTAAAATCAAGATGGCGGCTAACGCAACGGCGGAATTCAGTCGAGATTTTAAATTTGCTCTACTACTAACTTTCCCTAAAGATTAGAAAAATAAAATTTGGGGCAGCTCCTAATGCAAGGTTAGGCCTGTTATTCGTCTAACCCGACTGGACTATAGTGAATGACGCTGAATGGACTGAACGGATAATAGAATGGCGTCATAGATAGATTTGAAACACAGTGGATCACCAACACGGTTTAGGATGAGGTGAATGAACTAAATGTTGACTGTCCAAGGTCAGGAGCACTGAAGATACGGTAGCATATTTTTAACATATTATACAAATACAGTCGAACCCGCTTATTGGAATAGCCTTCGTGCCAAGCAAAAGTATTCCTATATCCGGTATATTCTAATAACCGATCATTAGCGGGTAGTAGAAACCTTTCGGGACCTCAAATTTCTATTCCTTGAACCGGGATATTCCTATAACCGGTATTCTAATAAGCGGGTTCGACTGTAATAATAATAAATAATAATGTCCAAAAAATAAATAATAAAACGTGGAATGAAGTAAATACTTCTGTTGTATGTAGGCATATGAATTTATTAAAAAATCCTTAAAATTTATCCACGAAGGAGTGGAAGTACAAAATGTTTTCGGTCAGACTGACCATCATCAGTGTAAACCTGGAAATAAGTAAACCACTAAGATTAAAAAGCAAAAGGGTGAAATTTTGACAGATGAAAAAATTTAAGAAAATGTGGTTACTTACGTCCAGTGTACAAGTAATTGTAACTAGCCACTTCAATAGGTATAAAAACCTCTAAAATATATTATTGTTACATTCTATAATAAAAAGTGGTCGACATAAAGTCGATGTCTTAAGATTTAAAGATCACATGTGAATGTATTTCATCCCTGCTCGAAAATTGCACAAGGTAAGTACTTGTGTTCAGGTGAGAGGTTACGAACCAACTGATTAGACAGTTTGGTGCCAGAAATGTATGACAAGATGTCAAAGGAAGTTAGGTAGATTTTTCATCTGTCAACCGAATTTTTTTTTTAAATTCAATTTGTACTAAGGAATGTATTGCCCTAGTTTCAAATCAGAACTCACATTAAACTTTTTAATATACCCTATTCCACGAACATAAGCCTGTTTTGGATTATTTCGACAACGAATATTTTACTGTGAAAAAGAAGAAGAACGAAAGTAAATTGCAAATTACATTGTTGTTTATTGGAATAATTATTACCGCCATTTACTTTCGTACTTCTTATGTTGCACAGTAAAATATTCGTTGTCGAAGTAATCCAAAATAGGCGTATGTTCGTGGAATGGCCCATACCTGCATTTTTCAATATACCAATTAAAATTAGATATTGATCTCTTTGTTAAAATTTTTTTCGGTTGATAGATGAAAAATCCACCTAACTTCCTTTGACATCTTGTCATACATTTCTGGCACCAAACTGTCTAATCAGTTGGTTCGTAACCTCTCACCTGAACACAAGTACTTACCTTGTGCAATTTTCGAGCAAGGATGAAATACATTCACATGTGATCTTTAAATCTTATGACATCGACTTTATGTCGACCACTTTTTAATATAGAATGTAGCAATAATGTATTTTAGAGGTTTTTATACCTATTGAAGTGGCTAGTTACAATTGTACAATTGTACACTGGACGTAAGTAACCACATTTTCTTAAATTTTTTCAACTGTCAAAATTTTACCCTTTTGCTTTTTAATCTTAGTGGTTTACTTATTTCTAGGTTTACACTGATGATGGTCAGTCTGATCGAAAACGTTTTGTACTTCCACTCCTTCGTGGATAAAAATTTTAAGGATTTTTTAATAAATTCACATGCCTACATACAACAGAAGTGTTTACTTCATTCCACGTTGTTATATTGAAGGTATACAGCCAACTACAGGGTTTACCCTCTTTTTAAAGTTTTAGATAATAAAAAATTAATAAAACACTGGATGTTCGTCGTTCCTGTTTATACTTTATTACAATAGACATCCTAGTTTCCTAAATAAATTACAATAGCAAAAAATAGACAAAACTAATTACGATAAAACTTTTTTGGCATTGGCGCGCATTTTTTACAATGGCAAGCGCGCTATTTAGCTGGTAATTACACTTTATAGTTGTTTATAAACCTTCACGTTAGCTGTATGGTGTATGGTCGAAGACCTTGTTTTCCGAAATCAGCACGTAAACAGCCCGTTATCGTATAATCAAGCAACATAGTGTTTAAATTCTTGATTGCACAGTGTCAGCTAAAAGGTAGGAATTTCTCATCGTTATTATTTTTCTATTTCGGCTTTTATGGAATTATATGGGATTATTTTCGCAATGTGTTTAAAGGAGAACAATTAAAAACAAATTAATCAATTCTTTATTAACGTTTCTACCATTAACCAGGCAGCACTTATTCAAAACAAACCATAAACTATTTATCCCGTTTTCAAAAAATGTTTCACCGACAAATTTAAAAGTGATTATACACACACCGGCAAAATTAGCCGAACACCTTAAAAATGGTATATGTTTGATGTCTCGAATTTCCTAAACCAGTGGTCCGATTTGAGTGATCCTTTTAGTATGTTATAGCCTTATTATTTAAGAATATCGTTGTAATAATATTGTTGCTAGACAGCTAAATATCATTTTATACCGGGTGTAACAATAATACTGTGTTTTTTTCTTAAAGTTTGGAACACCCTGTGGAATATTCTAGCACATATAAAATATTGAAATTAAAACTCGATTATAGTCTTATGCTTTCTTAACAATTTTTTTTAAATTCATTTGCTTTTGTTGGAAAATAAAAAAGTTATGGGCTTTAACAACTAGCCATGTTTTTCATCGATAAATCCTCATAGTAGGGGAGGAACGTATGCTAAATTTGCAGTTACTCGAGCGTTATGGGTACCTATTGGATTGTGAATAGTATGTGCTAAAACCAGAAAAAGGTTAAGTTAAGTTTTCTATATATTGGGCGACTTCTCATTTTTTAATTTATTTTCCATTTGAAACAATGGTTTTTCCGATTATAGCGCCATTTATCCATAATTTAAAAAAATGTTGCGAATAAAAGTTGCTTATTTTTACGGCTCCTATTTAAGATTTTAAAGTAACCCCACACCCCACTTCCGTGGGGGGACGTGTTTGGTGCCATTCGATAGATTTTTGAAAAATATTGAATACGTGTATTTTGCAGTTTTACGACCTGATGTTCATTTATCGTATGTAAAATTTTTATTTACCCCCCAAGCGAATAGATTTTTTAGATTTCTAAGAATAAATTTTTTTCTCGTTCCCCTTAATGAATTCCCCGGTGTTAAGAACTAATATATGGTATAGGTATATTAACAGGATACAAGCTTTCTCCCCATGTGATAGTCTGACGCGCTGGAGTAACTGAAAAAATCCCCGCTAGGGCTCCCCTACCATCATTATCTGCTTAGTTTAATAAACAAGCCTAAAGTAATTCAATAGAGGTATTAAATAAATGAATTAATAAGCCATATCACAATGACGACCTCCCATGGATTTCAGCTGAACTAGTTGAACATTAGATCGAAAACGAAAAACTGCAAAATACACGTATTCAATATTTTTGAAAAATCTATCGAATGGCATCAAACACGCCCCCCCCCCCCATGGAGGTGGGGTGGAGAATTTAATTTAAAATCCTAAATAGGAGCCCCCAATTTTTATTGCAGTTTTGGATTCTTTCCGTAAAAATTAGCAACTTTTATTCGACACATTTTTTCGAATTATTGATGGATCGCGCTATAATCTAAAAAAAACGATTGTTTCAAATGGAAAATAAATTCAAAAATGAAAAGTCCCCCAACATATAGAAAACTTAACTTAACCTTTTTCTGGTTTTAGCACATACTATTCACAATCCAATAGGTCTCCATAACGCTTGAGTAACTGCAAATTTAGCATACTTTCCTCCCCTAATATGAGGATTTATCGATGACAAACATGGCTAGATGTTAAAGCCCATAACTTTTTTATTCTCTAACATAAGCAAATGAATCAAAAAAGAAAATGTTAAGAAAGCATAAGGCTATAATTGAGTTTTAATTTCAATATTTTATATATGCTAGAATATTCCACATGGTGTTCCAAACTTTAAGAAAAAAACACAGTATTATTGTTACACCCGGTATAAAATTATATTTAGCTGTCTAGCAACAATATTATTACAACGATATTCTTAAATAATAAGGCTATAACATACTAAAAGAATCACTGAAATCGGACCACTGGTTTAGGAAATTCGTGACCTCAAACATGTCCTATTTTTAAGGTGTTCGGCTAATTTTTCCGGTGTGTGTATATGACGTGAGAGGAATGATTTGATGAATGTGTTGAGTAAACTAAGACTGACATAAAGTTCTAGTATTATGATATCATTTACATATTTTTATCAAATTAGTAAAATATCAAACTTACGCTAAATTATTGGGTTAACTTTGAAGCTTTTTTAGGGTATCTTTCTATTCATTCATGTTCGTAGCTTTTTCATTGGTAAGTAAACGCTAAAGTTTTTTTGGTTTTGTTTATTTAAACAAAAATAACCCTCTATCAATATTTTTGTTATTGTTAGATATAAGATTACAATAGCTAATATTTCTCTTTGTCGATGAACAGAAATAATTTAAGTATGTGCGTTGATTATTTCATTCATAGTGATTCTGACAAAGAGAAACCAACGAAATTAAAAATTTCAGCTATTATTTTTAATGATTATAATTATTTTCAATTATGTAGTAATATTTTTCCTCACGTGTTTAATTCTGTCCAATCGGATTATTATTATACTGGGAATAATCTACTTAGATTATTATACTGAGAATAATTTGTAAGTATTTTGTTTCTGTTTAATTACAACGAGTTTTATAGTTTTGACAACTGTCACATTTAAGAAAGTTAACCAAAATAAACTTTTAGTTCTGCATCTAATGTAAAATTGTCACGAGGGCAATACAAATCGACAATTTTAAGTGCTCTAGTGTAATTCGGTAAGATTATTTCATAAATAAAACTGTAGGATTTATAAATAATTTTAACTAATAATTTATTGATATCTTCGTCTGAATATTTTCTAAACAAGATCATGCTGTTCACTTTGACAAAAAAAAATTTGGATATTATTTAAAGTAAACGTCATTAATTGCATCAAGGTAAATAATGGAAAAACCATATATGAATACGACACAGAAATACTGTCGTTACTATACATTTAGCGACATTTTAGTAAGTTAAAAAGAAAAATAATGAACTAAAACTAAATAGATATCAATATAACTAACAAACTGATAAGAATAATCGAAATGACCATTAAAAATTCATAAGTAATCATTAATGCAGGGAAAATCCTTAAAGGTCTTGTTAACAACAATAATTTTTTGTTACAACATTTAATTACATATCAAAAATAAGCACAATGGTTGAGAAACTACTTTTTTGTGGTCAATTTGACACTAAATATTTTGTTGTCTGAAAATTAACAACAATAAATTGTAATTAAATTTACATGTTTTTGTTTTTGACATGTCTTATGTAAAATATTCATGAAATAAAATCTTTAAACAATTTAATAGCCTATAAAATAAATAAATTCTTTACCGTTTATAAAAATAACAACAATATTTTACAGGTTATATCAGTTTTGTACCTTTATAGTTTTTACGTACACTTCATTGATGATCGTGCGTATTCAAATTCCCCCTTCTATTTTACATCTAGATAATCTATTCTCACTAACTCTTTATTTTTATAATTCCAACACATTGATGTTAGCTGTTATCATTGCTTGTACTATAAACAACTATAAATTTAGTAGCTGTGTAACCAACTTTTCATGATACTTCAAGTTCCATTGACAATTGTTGTCTTAACATCAGACAGATTCGCTTTTGAAATCTCACATCTTAGTTGCCTGTCACCGCTTGTAACATAATGACCTAATTTGTTACCTTTGACCCACTTACCACGTGTGGGAGTCATATGTTATCCTAGGGCCGTATCCTTAGGAATTATTTCCATCCTTTGAAATTTGCTATGTTAGCATTTTGATGTGACATTAAGTCCATTTTTGAAAGGCTTTGACCTTCGTATTTTTTGGTTGGCTCACCATGTTCTTGTAAGTATAACCAAACTTTGCTTCTACCTTGGTCATCATTTTAGGTTTAACATTTTGATAATTAATATGGTTATACTTATTTTAGGAAACACTGATGATGCTCTTTTTAGAGCGAAAACGTTTTGTTCGATGTTTGTAGCCCTCTATAGGGCTTTTTAAAATAATATACCCTTTAACAAAACCAAAATTTTTTATTAAATTTTACTTATTTATAGTTTTATTTCATGAATTTCTTAACCCTTCGGCTGATGAATGCTAGAAAATTTGTTATACCACACTAGGGATGGCGGTTGTTGACATAAAACCTGTTTTCGGTTATACCGGTTTTTTTTTCACTTACGGTTTAACCGGGCGACTACGAACTGCTCCACGCTACCTAGCTACTTAGATAATATTTTTGTTTTTACTTTATTGTATTCAAAAAGGAACCCAATTCCCAAAGCATGACCGAAAATTTTAAATGATTAAGTAAGGAAACTATAACAATATAATCGAATAAAGTTTATTTATAAATCTACATTAACTTATATTCAATAACAAAAACTACAGTTAAACAATAACAATGCTTAATTCTAATGTCTGATTAGTGATTAAAATAAGTAAGAGTGAACACTATATTTTAGATTTTAAAAGTTAGCTGCATAATAATTGCAAACTTACTTAATGAAGTCTAATTTAGTAATGTTTTGATTAACGTAATATTCATATACAGAGAGAGTCTGTAATTTGGAATAAATTCAATATCTCAAATATTAATTGTTTTTTTGAAAAATGCTCAGACCCTTCGAATAGTATTTCAAGTATAATAGTCCTCTTTGACATACAATAATAAAGTGTACAGGGTGTCCCAATTTAGAGATATGACGTCATCGTTATTTTTATTAAATGGCAACACTGTCATTTTGATAGCTATTTTGATAAGGTGTGTAAAGTTACACACTGCTAAATATAAAATTTTTATGTTCTACCATTTACAAGATAATAAAAAATAACAAAGTTATGAAAATCAAGTAATCAAATAATAATTGTTATTTTCTATTATCTTGTAAATGGTAGGGAATAAAAATTTGAAATTTTGCAGTTATGTATAACTTTACACACCCTATTAAAATAGCTATCAAAATGACAGTGTTGCCATTTAAGAAAATCAACGGTGAGGTCATATCTCTAAATTGGGAGACCCTCTATACATTATTATTGTATGTCAAAAATTACAATTTGAAATACTAATCGACGGGTCTGAGCATTTTTCAAAAATACCATTAGTATTTGAATTATTGAATTTATTCCAAATTACAGACATAACTTTGTTATTTTTTTTTATTATCTTGTAAACGGTAGAGAATAAAAATTTGATATTTTACAGTTATGTATAACTTTACACACCCTATCAACATAGCTATCAAAATGACAGTGTTGCCAATAAAGAAAATCAAGGATGATGTCATATCTCTAAATTGGGACAATTTGAAATACTAATCGAAGGGTCTGAGAATTTTTCAAAAAAAAACATTAGTATTTGAGATATTGAATTTATTCCAAATTACAGACTATTGCTCAATTGGGGATTATCTTTAGATTAAAAATAATCTTCAATTAAAATTAATATTACGTTGTTCAATGCAAGTTTAACGCTTAACCATCTGTTAACCAGAGATTATCTTAATCGCTTAAAAACGAAGGATTAACGGTGTTAATTAGAGATTTGTAACCTTATTTTCTGGTTTTAAATTAAATAATTGTCAAGAAAATTCCAGACTAAAACAAACATGGTCCTTGCACTATATATTGTATTATTCTTTCTACCAATTTTCAGTCGTAGATAAGACTTGCAGTAATAATCTATTATAATACCGTGTATATAATAATATTATTGGCCATGTTTAATAATGGTGTCTAATAATTGATGATGGAGATATCACATAGGACGAAGATTTCTTAGCTTTTGTTAATATAATTTTTTTTATTTCAAAAAAATATGCTTCTCATATGATTATAACCCAGTGATGCACATAGGTATTTTAAAAATATATTAGATTTCTCAGTGTAATGGTACTTATGCTTTCTACAAAATGTTAATTTATAAATTAATACCTATTGCCATAATTAAATTTCCCTCGTTCTTCATTATGTGTAAAAATCAAGTAAAAACAAATTGGAAAAAAACAATAAAATCCTGTATATTGGAAAATTTTTCATTATTTTTTTGGGAAAGAAATTAAAAAAAAAACATTCATTTGGTATAAAATTTTTATTGTTATAAGCTAAAAAATCATCAATACTCTTTCAACATAAGTTTTTCTTGGGGTAAGGTTAGCAACTGTTTCTTTTATTGCTTTCTTACATTTTTGAAATTTAAAACACAAAAATAATCACTGATACAAATTAACAAAAAATGCACATGAATCTTAAAATAAAATGTAAACACTACACGTCAAAAATCATTATTTATACCACAGAACACATTTTTATGCACAATTTTCATTGACAAAGGACCAGGCAACACTCCTTATGGAAAAGTGGTCCCGGTCAAATTTGATGAAAGTTTGGTCAATGATACTTCTTCATGTGTAGATTAAAAAAGTCCATGGCACCTGAGTCTGAATAACTACTATTCTCGAGTTATAGCCTTCTGAAGATATTGGATTCGAGTGCTCGGTTTACGTTAACTGCACTAATTTACGGTCAAGTGAACGAAAATATTTATTATTAGAAGAAGAGAAACGCATGTTCTTCATACATACTTGCGTGTTGTATATGAATTCGTGGTCAAAAATAGTTGGATCGTATTTTAGTCTTCAGAAAACCTCCGAAAAGTCTTCAGAAAACTAAAGAAGTGCGGTATAAAAGGTGCTGCTAGATCGATATAAGCATTATCATGTTTTCATGAATGCTTCTCAGTTATGGAATCCCAGCAAAACTAGAGTTCCGCCTTATCTTTAGAAAACTACTGAACAGTGGCGGATCTGGGGGGATGGGGGTAATTCCACTAGTAACATGTTCCAGAATAATTAAAGAAAAAATTGTTGAAACATAAAAAAATACATTAGTTGACATGAAACTTTTCCCGGATATCAGATATAAGACAGGTAAAGAACATGGACTTGATTTTAATACAAAAAAAACAAAGTAAATGATAGTTTGTAAATGTTAAATATTAGTTAATTACAATTGTCTATGGAAAAATCGAGTTTAAATCATCTTCGACTATTCGTATGTTAACATTTTGCTGATTTCGGTTAGATGCATCATACGTCGTGTTAACTAACGACCTATCAGGATACTTAACATTGGGTTGATGTCTTGCAAAGCCTAAAAACCATAACACACTGGTGATGTGAGCACAAGTACCTACAGTTCTCTCACCAGATTGACAGGTACAGTAGTACCCGTTAATCGGTTCTTCTACACGCTCATCTTCATCATTATCTTCATAAATCGTATAGGAAATGAATACTTGGTGTTTTGTAGCTTGCCAAAACCTAGAAAATATTCGAATTCTTATGAATCCCGGTTTATCCATATTCTCATCAATTTAAAACTCCTCGTCATTTTCTCTTATTATTTTATCTTGTATGTAAGATGGTGCCAGTTTAATTTGATATATCCCAATTGTAAGGTCTTTTAGGTAGTCTAAGTCGACAACAGGAAAGTTATCAAAATCATGATTATGATTTCCTTCTCCATTGACCATTTCTTCTATATGATTATACCTAAGTATGAATATTATAGTTGTTATAAAAATAAACCTACAAAATTATTCTCCATAATATTTTGTATTAAAAAGCTCATCATCATTGGCTGTAGAAACCCTGGTGGACCTTGGTCTGTTCGAGAATAAGTTTCGATTCCATTCTATCCTCCGCCTTGGTTTTCCAATTTCGTACTCTTAACACCCGTAACTCATCTTCTCTGGTCCTTAAATCGTACTCGTACCCATACCCATGGGCAGGGGGGCCGTGACCCCCCTTGCTTTTCGGTAGCTTTGAATTATATATGGTTATTTAAAGTATACAAAATATAATGTGCAACATCTTCACGTTTGCCACCCCCCTAAAAATTTTTATATGGGCGCTCGTGCTCTGGGCTTACGTCTTTTCGTCACACTATCCGCTCTTTGGTTATAAATGTGTTTTGATGGCTCCATCTCGTTCATTTTCGTTAAATAAAGTTATTTCATTAATTCTGGAACATGTTACTGGTGGAATTACCCCTATCCCCCCTAGATCCGCCACTGTTCAGTAGCTTTCTAAAGATAAAGCCGAACTGCAGTTTTGCTGGTATTGCATAACTGAGAAGCATTCATGAAAACATGATAATGCTTATATCGATCTAGCAGCACATTTCTCACTATACCGCACTTCTTCCGTTTTCTGAAGACTAAAATACGATCCAACTATTTCTGACCACAAATTCATATACAACACGCAAGTATGTACGACGAACATGAGTTTCTCTTCTTCTAATAATAAATATTTTCGTTCACTTGACCGTGAATTAGTGCACTTAACGTAAACCAATCACCCGAATCCAATAATTTCAGAAGGCTGTAACGCGAGAATAGTAGTTATTCAGACCCAGGTGCCATGGACTTTTTTAATCTACACATCAAGAAGTATCATTGACCAAACTTTCATCAAATTTGACCGGGACCACTTTTCCATAATGAGTGTTGCCTGGTCCTTTGTTCCAAAACCTTAATTAATAACTGGCAACATTGTCGCCGCTTCAGTAGTCGGGTTTAATAAATCCAAAAGTTAACCAACATTGAACAACTTCTTAAGAAATAATCTTTGAATTAAATTTAAACATGGTTTACTTAATCCATGAGTTAACTGTTGATTGAACAACTGACCCTTAGCCTATTTTTAATAAAATCAACTTTTCTTTTTGCCGTTTTATCAAGTTTTTTTTCGAATCTATGTGCAGTTCTAATTTTCACATATTATACTTCTGCTTGAAAATTTAACAGAATGTCTGTAAATTTAAATACGTCAGGATGTGATTTATAAAAACATTCGTTATATTTCGAGTGAAATGATTCACATGCGTTTGTAGTAAATATAAGACATGATGAATTGTAAGCCCACATTTAAGGTGGAAATGTTGAATTTTCCGTTAAATAATTATCAACTAGGTAGTCATAAAATTACAAAACTCTGTCATCTTCTGGCATAATATTAAAAAGTTCATCAGAAAAAAAGTCACCAACATCATTTGGATCTAAATAAGGAATGCCGAAAAACAATTTTAAATATTTTCCAATAACAGTTTGATTTTTATATTCCGAGGACAAACCTAAATTTTGAATTTTGTGTTAAATGAAATTTTGCAACAAAAAATAATAATGTCGGGCCACATTAACTTGGCTGCATTTTTAATTGCTATTTCAAAATCAGAAATTATTGGCTTCGGTTTGAAATTTAAATTCAAATCTGTACATATTGTTATTAATGTATCGAAAGTACTTTTGTACGATTGCTGTGATTTATTTGGTAACAAACAAAATACAAGAGGAACATAAAAATTATTTTTGTAGCCATGTATAGTAAATATCTGACAAAAATATTTAGAACAGTATTGAACAGTTCCATCTACATACAAAGAATCTACATTACACAAAAAGTAAAGATTTGTGAAACAACTAAAAATTTCGGAATTATTTTTCGTAGGTATTCAAAAGTTTTCACCCGTATTTGTTTTTAAATTTAAGTTCACTAACACTTGTAGAACTGCTTCCTGTGACTTGGGCAATGATGGTGTGGATTTTCGTCTTGCAGCATAGATATTTCTTCGAACGCAAGGAATGTCTTTCGTCGTCAGCGGTAAATTGCTGAAATTTTCCTTCCTCAATTCCTTGTGGACAATCTTTAAAGGCCTTTCACATATATTTTCTACACCTTTCCTCTTTGTAGAATTACTAAAAATTTTCCGGTCAACGTGGATATCTGGAGCATGATTATTCTCCACCGATGCTCTTTCAAGGATAACGTAATTTCCATCACCCTCCTTTGTGTACACTTTTTGTTGAGACCCTTTTTTGATGCATCGCCATCTAACTTTTCCATCTTAGGAGACATGGGCCTTTGAATATTTATATTCATTAATTATTAATAAAAGTTCTCCCCTTTGACTAAACATAGTCGTTGGATTCGCCATTTAAAAGTTAAACACTAACGGACAAAACCGGACACTATGCCGTAATACTTGCAACTGAAGTGAATTACTGAAAATATTGATATTCTTACTTTCAACTGTAATCAAATTTGGAATTTCCGGTCATTAAGACTTAATCCCCAACTTTCTCGTCGATGGGGCAGCAGGTACTTCGGAATAATGGGCCCAGGTAGTTCGTGGGGCAGTTAGATAACGCCGGTTTAACCTGTCGGTTATAACAGGCCGGTGCAAAAAATCAAAAAATTCGCATTTTTAACACTAAAGTGTTAATAATTAAAAAACGGCTCCGAACTCTAAGCAGGAAACAGATAGATTTTCTTTCTATTGGTCTACAATAACTAAAAAAGTTGTCAGCTACCTGGATATTTCAGTGTCCTAAGAAAATCACTATTTCTCTGGACTATAAGAGACTGGTTTAAATGCAGTTCGATAGAACCCTTCAGAGCAGCCGTAGATATAGTAAAGATAGTTAGGACGATATCCAACTTCCGATTAGGAGACGGCACTTAAAGAAGAAGAATGGAATTGTTTCTGTACCAATGACCATAGTTGTCAAGTTACTTTATGCAAAAAATAAATAATAAAAGTATTTTTTAAAAGCTCATACAGAAGTAAAAACTTCAAATTGTATACTGGTATAAATTCGTTTATTAAAAAACTATCTAAAATGTCATCCAAATGGATTGCAAAACGTTTTCGTTCTAATTCAGAACATCTTCAGTGCATTCTGCTGAGTTAAATGTGCACTGAAGATGTTCTGAATTGGAACAAAAACGTTTTGCAATCCATTTGGATGACATTTTAGATAGTTTTTTAATAAACGATTTTATACTAGTATACCTCCAAAAAAAAAGCATGACAGTTACAACCTCCACAAGAAACTTAAATATACCTGCGGAATTAGAAACCAGAAAAATGCTCACGTACTTAAAACGACAGACAAAAAAATTTTTGATTACGAACAACAGTGCAAAGAATGGGAGAGACACATCAGTGACCTTTTTGACGATGCTTATCGAGAAAATGCTCCAAATACTACCTGTGACAACCAATTAGACAGAGGTCCCAGTATACTGAAGTCAGAAGTCATAAAAGCAATACAAGCCAAAAACAATAAAGCACCTGGACCAGATCAAATCCCTGTTGAGCTACTTAAACTACTTTCTCTAACAGAATTTACAACGAAGGAAAAATACCTGAAGATTGGTTGGAGTCACTGTTAATAACATTACCAAAGAAAAGCAAGCCCACCAAATGCAGCGATTTTAGACTAATCAATTTGATGAGTCACACACTTAAGATACTTTTACGTATTATACAAAACCGAGTATTCTTTCTGTGCGAAACCAGAATGGGTAATAAGCAATTTGGATTTAGAAATGGTCTAGGAACTAGAGAAGCACTATTTTGTATGCGCGTTCTATTACAAAAAAGTTGTAAATTCCGAAAGAACGTTTATGGTTGTTTCATCGAATACGAGAAGGCATTCGACCCAGTACAACATGATACACTTTTCGATTGCCTGCAGGCAGTAGGACTTGACCACTACGATAAAAGACTGCTGAAATACTTATATTACAATCAAGTAGCCTCTATCCTGCTGCAACTGGTCTTACAGGGAAATGTAGAGGGAAAGCGAGGACCAGGAAGGCGAAAATTTCGTGGCTGAAAAATCTACGTACGTGGTTCAACACAACCACTACAAATCTTTTCAGAGCAGCAGTGTGCAAAGTACAGATTTCCATGATGGTCGCCAACATCCGAAATGGATAGGCACTACAAGAAGAAGGAGCCTCTATCCAAATTGGAGACAGTCGTATTGAAAGACTGCCGATAAAACGTAGAGTACAACAAGGTTGTGTTTTATCACCCACCCTTCTTAATCTGTAGTCTGAAGAAATCTTTAGGGAGGCTTTGGATGACAGACAAGAGGGAGTAAGGCTAGGCGGAGAAGTAATCAACAATTATAGATACGCTGACGATACAGCCATTCTTGCTGAAAATTTACAAGATCTTCAGACACTACTAAATCTAGTCAATGAAGCAAGTTATCGGAGAGGCCTTAAAATCAACATTTCAAAAACAAAGTTGATGGCAGTTGGAAAGATTAATATAAATTAAGGTCAGCTTTCTCTTGATGGAGAGGAGTTGGAACGGGTAAATCATTTCAAGTACCTTGGCAGCTGGTTAAATGTAAATTGTGACTCTGATGAAGAGATAATCACTAGGATCGAAATATCACGGAAGGCTTTTATGACCTGGAAACCAGTTTTATGTAACAGAAACCTGTCGATGAATATTCGAAAGAAGGTGCTGAAATGTTATGTGTGGTCTATCCTATTGTATGGTTGTGCGACATGGACGTTAAAAACCACAATGCTAAACAAAATAGAAGCATCCGAATTGTGGTGCTATCGACGAATCCTAAAGATATCGTGGGTTTCGCACACTTCCAATGAAGATGTTCTTCAAATGCTGAATTCAGAACGTCTGCTCATAAGCATCATAAAGAGGACAAAAACAGAATACTTCGGCCATATAATTAGAGGACCTAAATACCATCTGCTTTTCCTTATAATACAAGGAAAAGTGGAGGGAAAGAGATGGATTGGTCAAAAGAAACTTTCATGGCTGCGTAATACTAGACAATAGTGTGGCTGCACAGTAGAAGAATTATTTCGCGCAGCAGCCGGTAGAGAGAGATTTCAGGAAATTGTAAACATAATGACGGCCAACGCCTGAATACAGACACAGGACCTAAAGAAGAAGATACAATTTGAAGGTTTTACTTCTGTATGAGTTTTTTAAACTATGGTATACAGCCAACTATTGGTATTTTCCCATTGATTTTAAAAATATTTTTCCTTTATATTTTACCTTCTCCTCTTCGTTTATTAAGTATTCACCAAAAAAATTAAACCAGTCCTCGTATATAAAAATATTTTAGTTGCAAATAGCTTCCTGTTGTTAATTTTATTTAAACACAGAATTATATAATATAAAGACCATTAAAATTTTTCTATTATAAAAATTACTAATTAGTTGACTTGGTTTTAAAAACAAGTCTATAATTATTTTAATTTCATAACAAAAAAATTCAGTTTAGAACAAAAGTTCAAAAAACTTCATAATAAAAGTTAATATACTTAAAATTCATACTTTATAAGTTAATTATTATATATGCCATTTTAAATAACGGTGGTATTATAAAAAGTACTTACTTTTTTATACTAGTGTAAGGTTTGGAATTATAATCTGGACCTCGGAGTTTAAACTACACTATGTATTATATTATTTCGAGTAACTGTGTTTAGCGTATGTTTGCAACAAAGTTAAGAGCACTTAGGATGTTGATAAAAATCTGATATATCTCATAATTGGTTGAAAGACCATATTACAACGACAGAAACTGTTGGCTCTTGTTATTTCGCCGCGACTTTATACAAAAGATGACGCTACTAGTTTACTCGGTTGATGTTTACTTTTAATAGATGGCGTTACTTTATATGTCATATTAATTTCATATTTTATGTGTGAAAACTATTGAATATTATTAAAACCTTTTTATATACTTGGCTTGGTTGGTGTCACGGACTTCGCAAATTTTGTAATCCATTTTAAAAATAGTTCTAGGCTACCTAGGCACCTGAAATCTTCAGAAAAGCTCAGAACTAGCTAACAATGCAATATTTAACTGCTATTATACAGTGTGATTAATTAGTGGGGTGAAGCTCCGTAGATCCGTTATAGTAATGTATAGCGATAAAACTTAATATCAAAAATTGTAGCGAACTTTGAGCTGCATATTAAAAAATTAGTTAGAATGTTACAGGGTGGTCGATAACATAGTGACAGACCGAACTTATATTTTTTTAATAGTACACCCTCTATTTTATTTTATATTCGAACTCTTCATAACTTTTCCATTATAAAAATATAAAGGTTTGGTATGTTATACAGGGTATTTACAAAGTTATAACCAATTTTATATGAAAATCGTAACAAGCTCAACTCCCTGTATAAATAAAAGTAAGCACAAGGGCAATGGTTTATTGACGTCATATTGTTTTACTTATTGTCAAAATTTTCGTAAATGATTGATATTGCTAATTTTCTTTATATTGAATACAGGGTGGATCAAAGTGCAAGTAAATTATTTTCTCAGTAAGTTTAAATTGAACACCCTGTATTTTATATTATCGAAAAGTACCATTACCATACTTTAATTTTTATATACCTAACATTGCCTATGTGTAAATTTATTAGTTTTCGAGATATTTTCATTTTTCAGAGCAAAATTATGAATAATTACGGGTCTAAATCTTTCCAAATTTTAAGTAAGCCATGACTGAATTGTCTAAAACTGACAATTTACGATTACTGATTATCAATCTATAATCAAAGTTACAATTTTTGTTATTAACTTTTATTACTATCTATTACTATAACGGATCTACAGAGCTTTACCCCACTAACCAATCACACTGTATGGATAAATCGATTTTTTTAAATTTCAAACTATTTTAAAAATGTGACTAATGCAATGATATTTTAAAGTACGTTAATAAATCGATATCTGCTACATAAAACTTGATGGTGGCTCAGTGGCATTAGACTGCAGATCGAGAGGTCCCGAGTTGGAACCCGGCTGTTGCGTATCTTTTTTTAATTGTTTTAATAAATAATTAAAAGTTTATATACTTAAAATTGTATATACTAGTTTAAACAACCGTGGTATTATAAAAAGTACTTTTTTATTACAGTGTAATTTTTAGAATTTTAACCATTTAATATCGCTAAATTATTTTATATTCTCTCCTAAAAATAATAAAAAGGTTTTCTATAAAAAAGTTCTTTTTTATAAAAGTGTAATTATATTAAGTCTAGTTGAATCCAGTGACTTGAGTAAGTTGTCACCAATTTCGGGATCTTCTGATTTCAAAAATTCGTCATATAGTTTTTGGCTTTCTTCCGTCCAGCCTGGGATGTACTCCTTTCGGAAAGCTCGGGGGATATGTTTTTTGGCGATAGAGATAACCATTCCTAAAAACGGTGATAATTGTTGGCCTTCGGGCCAATGAAGCGAATGCAGGTGTCCAGCTCTTTGGTGTATTCAGGCCTTTGTTCAGGTGCTTTCAGGTGTATTCAGGTGCTTCGTTAAAATTTCAACGAGGTCTCGGCATGGATTCAGCGATAGGAATTTGTATTTTAAGTTTTTATATGTATGTATTTGCGAAAAACCGTCTGCGTACGTGGATTTTTTGTTGAAAAATGAACATTTTCATTCGCAAATAACTCGAAAGTATTGATTGAGTGATAAAACTCAATGAAGCAAAAGTTGCTTAGAATTAGTTAATTTATCAATATTTTAACCTATGTTTTTCCATCCCCGATAAGGGAAGTCCAAAAGTAAAGTAGAGGGTAATAGTAACCTAATTTTCACACAAATTTGTCGTGACTCCAAAACGGTCATTTATTGGCCTAATGCACTTTTTGTTAAATTTTAATGGTATATTTTTTATTCCAGTTAAGAAAAAAGATGGAGGCCATAATTTTAATTAAGGAGACTAAAAATACAGCTGTGATAACATTAAACAGGCCGCGACAATTAAACGCTGTTGATCATAAAATGACCAAAACTTTACTCAGCATTCTAAAAAAGATGGAAAAAGAGAAAAAATTAGTGATTTTAAAAGGTGCGGGTAAAGCTTTTTGCTCAGGCGCTGATATATTAAGAGCAAGCCACCAAAAGACCGATGGCATGGGATTGGAAGACTTCTTTAACTGGACTCTAGAAATAAACGAGATATTCTTTGTTATTAGCACTTACCAAATACCTCTAATCACTTTAGTAAATGGAATAGCTTTTGGCTTTGGTGCGGGGATAATGACCTTTTCAAAATTTTCTGTAGTTACTGAAAGAGCTATATTTTCAATGCCAGAATGTAAGTTTGCGTTTCATCCAAACGCTGGGGCTTCCTATTTTTTCAATCAATCTCAAGGAAAGTTGGGATATTATTTGGGATTAACCGGAGAAAGACTTAGCGGTACTGATATAGTAAAAGGTGGATTTGCCAGATATTTCTGTCATAGTAGTAAACTACAAACGTTGGAAGATGAACTCATTAACTGCGCTAGCTTAAAAGATATCACTAATATCCTTGATAAATTTTCTGAGAAAGCATTGCCACCTTTTAGTTTAGGTAAGATTTATTTATTTTTCTTTCTTTAAAGGCTTGGGGACACCTGACATGAAGCCTCCTGATCCGACTACAAGTATATTCTGATCCGTCATACAGCTGGACAACTGTATGACAAGAAATGGACTGTGTCTTCTAAATACCGCGGACCACATCTATTCGTCACATAACCAATCCTACTTCAACCCAGTCGCGGATTTCGACATTTGTCTTGAAGGGAAAATTTAACTTAGAGAGGGAACTTCCAATGAAACACCAACTAAAAGACATACAAAAGATAAACCCTTTCTTTTTCTTCTTCCTCTTTATAAGCAATTTTGCTTGTTCATTGGCGGATTGATACCTCTATTGGAAGGTTGTCACTCCATCTTTTGCGCGGTCGGCTGATACTTCTTCTACCGATTGGTGATTTATGTCGTGCTGTTGTGACCACACGTGTCTCCCCCATTCTGGTTATGTGGTTGTTCCATTCTTTTTTCTATTTAGTGTCCATTCGTTTATACACTGTACGTTACATTGTCTTCTAATTCGCTCCTTTTTCGATCTCTCAGTGTATTTCCTGTAATTCTTCTCAGTACTCTCATCTCTGCCGTTTCCAGTAGTCCTTGTGTTGTGACTGTATCGGGTCTTGTTTCTGATGCATATGCCATTATTGGTCTTACACTGGCTTTATATATTCTTGACTTCATCCCTGTGTTAATAGATCGGTTTCGCCATATAGTGTTATTAAGGCATGCTGCCAATATATTTGCTTTTTGTACTTAATTTCTCACTTCTTTGTCTAGGTCTCCGTAACTTGACAATGTAATTCCAAGGTATTTTACTTCCATTACTTGTTCAATGCTGATACTATCAATTTCTATTTTTTATCTGATTGGTTCTTTACTGATTAGTATTGTTTTCGTTTTCTGAGATGAAATTGTCATATTGAATTTTTTTGCATTTATGTTAAATCTGTGGACTAATATTTGCAGACTATCTTCATCTTGGACTATCAGTATTGCGTCGTCTGCGTAGCAGAGTATTTTTACTTCTTTGTTTCCCATTTTATATCCTCTTCCTTTGTTGACGTTTTTGATGATTTTGATGATAATACGCTGGTCTAACTTTTTGGCCAAGTAATTATTTATGAATAATTAAATAACTTGGTAAAATAAAAGTTTTCTTGGTATAGATCATAACTGCAGAAGCTGGTGAAAATTAAACGAATATTTGAGCAACAATTCAATTGTTAATTAACAATTTACAGTCGCAATAACAACCAAAATAATCATGAGACATTGATCAAACTTAGAAATATTATAAAGATGTGATGCCTATTTAATATTTTGTCGACAAAATATAAATTTTTCATTTTTTTGGATAATTTTTAAATGTTTAAAATAATAGTTATAAACAAATTAACATTTCTCAAAAATTGTTTATTATAGTCTAATTTTAAAAAATACTTAAAATGCGTATTTCAAAGGTCTTGAAAATGAATGCTTTAAAAAATGTTTCCAACCATTTGCAAAAAAGTTATGAAACAGCAAAATAAATATACGATTGCTTCGTTGTTTATAAATTGTTTTAATTGTTTCAAAGCTTAAAAGTGAGTCTGTGGTACAATCTAATTTCTCACAAAGAATATCAAATATTAGTTCAATGGTTATATTTTAATCAAAGGTTAAAAATACTTTTCTTGTAATTTTTAGCACGAAAGTAGATTGATACAGAGCCGGAGCTAAAATGTTCACTCGAAGCGACTGACACGCAGCATACATAATACTATATTTTTATTTATTAAGTGTACGTCGCGCGGCGATCGTCGTTTCGAGTGAAAATTTTAGCTATATTATTGTATTAGTCAACTTTCGCGCGTGTAAATTAAAAAAAAATAATTATAATCTTTAATTAAAATATAACCATTAAACTAATAATCGATATTCTTTGTAAATAATTAGCTTGTACTTTAAACTCACTTTTACGTTTTGAAAGAATTAAAAAAATATATAAACAACGTTGTAATCAACAACGTATGTTTATTTTGCTGTTTCATAACTTTTTTGTAAATGGTTGCAAAAAAGTTTTAAAGCATTCATTTTTAAGATATTTGAAATACGCATTTTAACTATTCTTTAAAATTAGAATTAGAATTAGAATTAAGAACTTTCTGAGAAACGTTAATTTGTTTATAACTATTTTTTTTAACATTTAAAGATTATGCAAGAAATAAAAAATTTATATTTTGTCGACAAAAAGTTAATAGGCATCTCATCTTTATAAGATTTCAAAGTTTTATCAGTGTATCATAAATATTTTGATTATTATTGCGACCGTAAATTATTAATTAACAATTGAATTGTTGCTAAAATATTCGTTCAAGTTTCACCAGCTTCTGGAACTATAATCTATACCGTGAACGCTTTTAAGTCACCAAATTATTTAATTATTGGTAAATAATTACTTATCTAAAACTTTATTTGAAAATTAAAGATTTTGTTGGGAAAACCCGCATTTTCCGATGAAAATTTTTGTCGGAGCAGATCAGGAAAAATCTTTATGTAGAATCTAATTGCGGTGAATTTTTATTTAAGTGGTTTTGTTGTAAACTTAAAATCTTTGGAGTTATTTAGTATATTACTAATATTAGATAAGTATATTATTAATATATATAATCATAAGCTTCGATTCCAGCAATAAAATTGCTGGTAAATAACTTTTCCCGAAAATGGCCTATTCTCCGATAATCAGCCCAGACTAGAAGCAAACATAATAATGTGCTTATTCCTTTCCGATACCGCACTGACAACACTTTTTGAGCAATATTGAATCGGAGTATGATCGGAAGGCTGCAAGACAGGTGTGTCCAAGCATTAATGTGAACCGAAAGTTTTGTTTCCCTTATCATAAAATTGCTGTACAAATATTTTTGTCGCCGTTAATAATATTAAATACAGTCTTTGTATTATTATTTATTTTTATGCCAGTCAATGAGAGCAAAAACAGGATATTACCTCAGAATTATATCATACTACATTTTAATAAAATTTTTGTAATAGCCTCTACTTACACTCACCGGCACAAAAAACGATCACCCCAAAAAATGGGTTATTTTTAATGACCTTGTATTTTCTAAACCTAATATCCGATTTAAGTAGTTCTTTTAATATGTTATAGCCTTATTCTTTATCAATATCGCTGTAATAGCATTGTTGCTAGACAGGTACATTGTCATTGTATACAGGGTGTACGAATCAAACTGTGTTTATTTCTCAAATTTTGGAACACCCTGTGGAATGTTCTAGCTTTTATAAAATACTGAAATTAAAACCCAAATATAGCCTCAGGTTTTCTTAACATTCTGTTTTTTGATTCATTCGCTATGTTCGATAATAAAAAAGTTAGGCACTTTAACAACTACCCCTTTTTTTCATCAATGCAGGGTGTTTTTAAATAAGTACGGCAAACTTTAAGGGGTAATTCTGCATGATAAAATAATGACAGTTTGCTTTATAAACGTATGCCCGCAAATGCTTCGTTTACGATATAGGGGGTGTTGAAATTGTTCTTACAAACTGACGATTTATTTATTTCTCTAAAACGGTTTGTGATATGCAAATGAAATTTGGTAGATTTTAAGAAGTAGTTATTGCACATTTTTTGGCTTACAAGTAAGAATTTTATATTCACCATTGGCGTGCATACGGGATATATATAAAATGTTTATACCCGTATGCACGCCAATGGTGAATTTAAAATTCTTAGCTGTATTCCAAAAAATGCGCAATAACTACCACTTAAAATCCACCAAATTTCATTTGCATATCAACAATCGTTTTAGAGCAATAAATAAATCGTCAGTTTGTAAGAAAAATTTCAACATCCCCTATCTCGGAAACGAAGCATTTGCGGGCATACGTTTATAAAGCAAACTGTCATTACTTTATCATGCAGAATTACCCCATAAAGTTTGCCGTACTTATTTAAAAACACCCTGTATTGATGAAAAAATGGGTAGTTGTTAAAGTGCCTAACTTTTTATCATCCGACATAAGGGAATGAATCAAAAAACAAAACGTTAATAAAACCTGAGGCTATAGTTGGGTTTTAATTTCAGTATTTTATAAAAGCTGGAACATTCCACAGGGTGTTCCAAAGTTTGAGAAAAAAACACAGTTTGATTCGTACACCCTGTATACAATGAAAATGTACCTGTCTAGCAACAATATTATTACAGCGATATTGTTAAAGAATATGGCTATAACATATTAAAAAAATTACTAAAATCGGATATCAAGTTTAGGAAATACAAGTCATTAAAAATGGCCCACTTTTTAGGGTGCCCATTTTTTGTGCCGGTGAGTATAAATCCTAATTAAAGTCTACCGTATATACTACGATACTATTATCTTGGGGGTGGTTTTCGCCCCTTCTCTGGAGTGGAAAATCTTTTGATCAAAATAACCATTTTGTAGCTTATGAAAAATCAAAGAGATTCGTTTTTTTATGAATCTTCTAGTTATAATACAAAAAGAGATATGGTAGGTGAAAAGAGATTATATTTGGTGCTTGCGCAAATCGGTGTATTCAACTTAAAATATGTAACATAGAAATGATCCATTTCATGGGTATAATGCTACAAATCTATTGTAGTGCTTGAAAAGATCTTTAATACGAGCACTGTTAAATAATGTCGAGTACATTCAAACTAACCTAGATATGGTGCAAAAAATTTGATGACTAATTTATTTTAAGAAAAAATGCGAAGTATCTTTAACCCCTCATCCACCAGAATTTAAATGCATTGTTTACTTCTACAACAGCTTTTACTATAGCGCTATTTCTATGTTCAAAAAGTTGGACGGGTTTAAAATGCATGGGTTTTGAAAAAAATAAGATTAAATTATTTTTTTCTACAAGCGTGCAAAAATGTCTACTTTCGCGCACGCGTTTTAGTTTAGAAAGTTTTACTTTTCCGCACGCGTTTTAATTTAGATATTATTATGTTAATATGGCTTAAAGTAATTATAATACATGCAATAAACTAATATTTAGATATAATTTACTAATTGATTTCAAATATATCTTATTTTGTTCATGTTTATTGAAATTAACGCGAGAATTCGATGAAATATAGTTATTTTCCTAACAAGTGCACAAAGTCTTTCTTTTCCGCACGCGACTGCAGTTTGCCGAACGACGCGAAGCGGGAGTTCGGCAAGCAGACGAGTGCGAAAAAGAGACTTTCTGCAAAAGTTAGGAACAATATTTTTTCTAAGAGTCTTTAAAAAATTACCAAATCTTAATCAATTAATTTAATTAATATGAAAATACATACACAAATTAATTCTTTGACAAGGTTGTCAAAACCAAACTTTCAATATAATTAATTAGCATGACGACGATCTTGGTTTACATGACGATGATTCAAAACGACTGTTATTGTCTACCGATTTGACTTTCGAATATTATGTCAAAATAATTTTATTTCATCGAATTGTCGCGTTAATTTCATTAAAACAGGAACACAATAAGATATATTTGAAATAAATTAGTAAATAATATCTAAATATTAGTTTATTGCATGTATTATAATTACTTTAAGGCCATATTAACATATCTAAATTAACACGCGTGCGGAAAAGTAAAAACCGCGTGCGAAAAAATAACACGCGTGCGGAAAAGTAACACGCGTGCGGAAAAGTGAAACTTTCTAAACTAAAATGCATGCGCGAAAGTAGACATTTTTGCACGCTCGTAGAAAAAAATAATTTTGATATAATATTCGAAAGTCAAATCAGTAGACAATAACAGTGGTTTTGAATCGTCGTCATGGAAACCAAGATCGTCGTCATGCTAACCAATTATGCTGAAAGTTTGGTTTTGACAACCTTGTCAAATAATTAATTTGTGTATGTATTTTTATATTAATTAAATTAATTGATTAAGATTTGGTCATTTTTTAAAGACTCATATAAAAAATATTTTTCCTAACGCTTGCAGAAAGTCTCTTTTCCGCACTCAACTGCTTGCCCAACTCCCGCTTCGCATCGTTCGGCAAACTGCAGTCACGTGCGGAAAAGTATGACTTTCTGCACTTGTTAGGAAAATAACTATAGAGCGTATTTTCACTAGTAATTGCACAAGAGCTCTGAAATTCTATATTAATTTCAGAGGTCGAGTGCAATTTGTTGCGATTATTTCATGAATAAAACTGTTCAAAACCAAAATTTTATTGTAATTTATTTATGTAAGTACCAGTACAGTTTGTATAAATATTTGACGATTGAAAGTCATCACTTTTATAATTTTTAAAACATTAATTGTCATTAATGTCACTGAATGTATTTTTTCGTAGCAACGAAGGGCATCTGACGTAATATACTTAACGACGTAACTTAATTATCAAAAATTATCGATTTAATTCAGATTTCTGTAGCTTTCTATTGGTCAGAATCTCCTATGAATGAAATAATCAAATTAACTAGACATATTTTTTCTCCATGTAACTCGAAAAAAAGAGATACAGTAATGAAAAACAAAAACAAAATGTTTGTATAAAAAAACCAAAATTGTTGTACTGTATCTTTTTTTCTTATCTCTTATCATTTTCCAGTTACACGGAGAAAAAGTAAGATTTTTAAGACAATTTAAAAATGCCCTATGATTTGATTTTATTTTTTTTAAACCATTCATTTTAAACCCGTCCAACTTTTTTAACATAGAAATAACACTATAGTAAAAGGTATGGTAGAAGAAAAAAAATACATTTAAATTCATGTGGATGAGGGGTGAAATATACTTCTCATTTTTTCTTAAAATACATTAGTCATCAATTTTTGCATCATTTATCGCTTAGTTTGAAGGTAATCGACATTTAACAGTGCTCGTTCTAAAGGTTTTTTTATGTACTACAACAGACATTTGTAGCATTATACCCTTAAAATCGACCATTTCTCATAATTTTTAAGGTATTCGCAAAAAACCGTCCAAATGGCATTTTTCAATGAAAATGGCAAATTTTTAACCACGAATAACTCAAAATGTTTTGAGTTTTCAAAAAAAATTAAGTTCTCTAGCCACTTCCGTAATTATTTTTACAATGAATTTTTAACACCCAGAAGGTGTAGGAACCGCCCCCAAGATAAAAGCCGCATAGGATATATGATATACTTTGTTTCTTGAGCTATTCCCTATTTACTGTGAAAATATTAAGTATATTGATGCAGTAGGATAGAATTCGGAGCCAAATATCCTCATTGACTGCACATTACTTTTTGTATTTATATAGCCTAATAAAATAAAAAAAGTCGTCAAAATGTAAATTCGTACAGGTTAAAACAAATTTTATATCAAAGTTTAGGTGGGTACAAAAGATATTTTCAAAAAAATATTCAAATCATACAAGGGGATCATTATTTAAATAATTAAAAAGGGGTCATTTTTGCAAAAATAAAATACTTTTTTAACTGCTGAGGTAATTCAATTATTATGACGGTCTATGGGATTTTTTCCGCAAAGTTGAAATGTAAATCTTTCACATAAGACTTACTAAATTAAATTTGACCCTCTATTTATTTAAATAATTGTATATAAATCTTTAAAAACAAATTTGCAAAAAATTATTTTTAGCGTTTTAAATAAGCACTATAAAACATCTTATTTTAGTTGCGCTATGTTACCAGTATTAAGCAAAAAAAATGGTCAAAATATTTAATGTTGAGATATTGAATTTGTTTATTAAATGTTACTATATTTTCTGTTGCAAAACGCGGTTGTTGCCAAGAAATATTCATCTGCTTAAGATCTTATTATTTTTATTTTTTTGTATATTTTCGATAAATGTATTGATAAATTCAAATTTACATTAAACTCACCCCTAAAATGGCATTTGAAAACTATTCAAATTTGTTTTTTTAATAACGTCGCGGGGATTAGGTATTTTGAAATGCCGTTTCGATAATTGGGTTCCTGGAAATTTTTTAGTAATTAACAAAATTTGTTTGTCGTTTTTTCTTCTTTTTTTTTTCTTTGAGTTATATTACTACGGGCTCTTTTAGGGTTAAATTTTATTAAGAATGTCGAATCTCTGAGTTGTAGATTCTAGACCTAAAAATATTAAGATTTAACTAAAATCTCTTAAATATAATGTGGCTACTTACTCAGTTACAGGGTGTTTTATTTAAAAATTTAAAAATTGTTGTTACCAAATACTTTAAAACTATTTGACGTATCCTTATCATACTTGGCAGAAAGTGTGGCTATTATACACCCTACTAAATTGTGATTAATAAACGTTTCTATCTAGTGCCAGAGGCGTACGACAGGGGATAGTGAATGATTGACCCCTCCCAAATTCTACGCCACTGAGTGAATTACTATTTTAGCGAAATTTTTCGATTCTCCAATAATGTGTATGTAAATAACTTAATTGGTATCGATAAAGTCATCAGTTTGAGAGATATTAGAAGTTTAAAATTAATGAATGAATGAATCAAAATAACTATGCCGTTTCAATTTTAACGTCCAATATATCTAAAACTGATGACTAAATCGTTACCAGTAAAGAGTATATTATTTACATAGAAAGTATTGGAGAATCGAAAAATTTCGCTAAAATAGTAATTCCCTCAGTGGCGTAGAATTTGGGAAGGATCAACCATTAACTATCCCCTGTCGTACGCATCTGGTAGTAGCTAGAAACTTTTGTTTATCACAATTTAGTAGACTGTATACTACCCACACTTTCTGCCAAGTATGAAAAGGATATGTCAAATAGTTTGAAAGTACTTGGTAGAAATAATTTTTAAATTTTTAAATAAAACACCCTGTAATTCAGCAAGTAGCCACATTTTATTTAAGTAATTTTAGACCAATCTTAATATTTTTAGGCCTAGAATCTGCAACTTAGAGATTCGACATCCTTAATGAAACTTAACCCTAAAAGGGCCCGTAGTAATATAACTTTAAGAAAAAAAAAAAGAGAATGAAAAAAATAAAAAAAATTTGTTAATTAGTGAAAAATTCCCAGGAACCCAATTATCGAAACGGCATTTCAAAATATTTAATCCCGCGAAGTTATTAAAAAAACAAATTATAAACAAATTTGAATAATTTTCAAATGCCATTTTAGGGAAAAGTTTAATGGAAATTTGAATTAATCAATATATTTATCGAAAATATACATAAAAATAAAAATAATAAGATTAAATACAGGTGAATACTTCTTTGGAAACAACCGCGTTTTTGCAATTGAAAATAGAGTAACATTTAATAATCAAATTTAATATCTCAAAAAATATTAAATATTTTTGGACCAATTTTTTTTATTAATACTGATAACATAGCGCAACTTCTCCTGTAAAACAAAATATTTTATAGTGCTTATTTAAAACGCTAAAAATAATTTTTTGCAAATTTGTTTTTAAAGGTTTATGTATAATTATTTAAATAAATAGGGGGTCAAATTTAATTTAGTAAGTCTTATGTGAAAGATTTACCCTTCAAATTTGCAGGAAACAATCCTATAGACCTTCATTAGTATCTAATTGAATGACCTCAGCAGTTAAAAAAGTAATTTTTTTGCAATAATGACCCCTTTTTAATTATTTAACCAATGATTCTCTCGTATGATTTGGATACTTTTTTGAAAATATCTTTTGTACCCACCTAAACTTTTATACAAAATTTGTTTCAACCTGTACGAGTTTACATTTTGATTTACATGTAGTGTAATTTTATTTTACTAGACCAATATTAGATCTCTCGATTGAATTCATCGAATCGTAAAATAAACTTAACCTTAACTAATTACTTGCTATAACTAAAGATAAAGAAACTTTGTTTAAGTTTTAATGGAGAAACTTTTTATTAATACGTACATAGGTAAATTCTTTTTCCCTAGACCCTTTGACAACAAAAATTAACGAGTGCTTTTCGGAAAATACTATTGAAGGTATATTTCACAAACTCCAGCAAGATAGCTCGGCATGGGCGACTACTACATTAAAAACTTTGGAAAAATATTCTCCAACTAGTTTAAAAGTGTCATTAAAGCAGCTACAATATGGAAAGAATATGGACTTATTGGAGAGCCTGGCGATGGAAAGTAATATAACTAACAACTTTTATCAATATTCAGACATATATGAAGGTAAGAAAATCCAGAATTAGTAAGTTCTTTAAAGGTAAAATATTGCAAAACCTCTTAAAATTTTAAAGAACCGCTTGGATTGACATGAAATTTGGCATACACATAGCTAACAAATTAAAGAAAAAAAGTTATATTGTGCCGATGTGTGCTTTTGCCCTAGGGATGAGTTTCACCACTTTTGGGGGTGAAAAATATATGTTCGAAATAAGTCCGGAAATGGATAAAATGACTAATTATAAGCAACTTTTGTTCTATAAAGTTTTTTCAACAAAATAATACTTTTCGAGTTATTTGCGAGTGAACATGTTAATTTCTCTACAAAATAACCTCGTCTTCAGACGGTTTTTCGCAAATAACTCAAAAAAATTCTTATTAAAAATACAGCACGTAAAAAAGTGAAAAACATGGTGTATATTAGGTCACTATACCTAGTAGAAGCAGAGTTATAGCTAATGAAAAATAGGTTCATATTCGTCAAATTCCAAATCGAAAATTTTAGCGTGCCATAACCAAAAAACGAAGCACTTCTTTGGGGAAAACTCATTTTAACTTATTTAAAGTGTTTAAAAAAATGCTTATTTTTGTTTTTTTAAAAAAAAATTTAGCATCAAAATAAACAAGTTACGCTCAAAATAAAGTTGGTCCCTTTTTTTGGTAAGAAATCGGGAAAATCACCCCCCTAATTTGAATTTCAAATGAACCTAATTATTACCACTTCCCAAGTTTTTTATTCGCGTACGTATTGGTCATATGATCTGTAATTTTCATCGGTTCGAAGTCCTTATTTTTGAAAGAGCTGTAATTAAAAGGGCTTGAACGAGTCACTTATCACGAGTGGATGCAAATTTAGAAACACCGAATCTTAACCAATTTTTGTCTTACAGAAAAACAATAAATACAAAATATTCAGAAAAGTAAAGCAGACTTTTTTTATTGTTTAAGATTTTTGGTATCTCTAACAATTTTTAAGTTATTTTGAAAAAAAAGAATTTTTTTTTAAATTAAATATTTTAAAAATTTTATTTTAAAACCAATTTTTTTCAAAAATAAGCACTTTGAATCGATGAAACTTACAGATCATATAAACAAAACATAAGTAAAGTAACTTGTGAAGCGGTAACGATTAATTTCATTTAAGTTGCTAATTGGGGGGTGATCTTCCTGATTTTTTTTCGCCAAAACAAAAGGGACCAACTTTATTTTGAGCGTAACTTGCTTACATTTGATGCTGGAATTTTTTTTTTATAAAAACAAAAATTAAGCTTTTTTTGAACAATGTTGTAATGTATTTTCTCCAAAAATGCTTCTTTACTTGGATATTTCACATTGAATTGTTCTATTTGAAATTTTTCGAATATGAACCTATTTTTCATTAGCTATAACTCTGCTTTTGCTAGGTATAGAAACCTAACATATACACCGATTTTTTCACTTTTTGATAGGCTATAGTTTTGCTAAAAATATTTTTTTTTGCAAAATGCTTACGTTTTGAGTTATTTGCGAAAAATGGTCTAAAAACGTGGTTATTTTTTTGAAAAATAAACATATTCACTTGCAAATAACTCAAAGAGTATTGATTTGTTGAAAAAACTCTATAGAACAAAAGTTGCTTAAAATTAGTCAGTTTATCGATTTCGGGACTTATCTTCTGAGATAGAGTGACACTCACCCCAGGGCAAAAGCACAGATCGGCACCATATCACTTTTTTCTTTAACATGTTAGCTATGCGTATGCCAAATTTCATGTCAATGTAAGCGGTTCTTTAAAATTTACAGCAAAAGCCGTGAAAGACTGTACTAAATATTATTGGGATATACTGAAAAAATTAATGAGTCAATCACTACTTTTAGCGTCAATAACTAGTTTACTTGAATTATATCAATGGGACATAAGTCACCGGGATATTATTTTTTTATTTTCATATTAATTCTTTTTTAAAACTTCATATCTATTCATGTATTCTTCTTAAGATTCTATCTTCTATCAAAAGTTGGCTATTAACATGGCAATTCTTATCCCAGAGAATGGCAGTTCTCGCCAGTGCCGCACAACCCCTCTACATGCGACACTATATATATTATGTACACTAAATTTTCGATTTTCTAAATCTGACTGCATTGTAAATTGGGGCACATCCGGTCTTACAGTTTAGGAAAAGGCTCACCCTTTCATATGTCAACCATCCATTTTGGTCTAAGGGTGTGGATTTTACGGCCCTTCCCATTTAGGGTCTGTTTTTGGTTCTTGTTCCCAAAACTCCCAAATATTTCGGAAATTTAAGTCCGACCTTAAGAGTCCGACTCTAATAGTATTGATCATTACCATTCCAACCCATGTCTAATTTTGAAAATCGGTTTTTCCATTCAATAGTTACCGAGCTCAGAAATATCACCCAATTTCTATTTAAAAGAGGGAAAATGCTTGTGGTATATATTATTGTGTATCACTTTATCAATCAAAGATAGAATAAAAACTTTATTTTTTTTAATATTACGCGGGCACATAGATTTGATACACCCTGTATATTGATTTGTAACTATTTATTATTAGTTAGTTTTTAAGCAGTGGGTTATCCTTAATGAGTTTCTCCCTGAAGAATTAAAGACATTATTAAATAAAGTGATGTGAATAGACAATTTGTTTCGGGATTATAATTTTAAAACAGTTGCTTTGTTACGAGCGAGGCCAGAAGCCACAGGTAATTATTATATTTAGAAAAGTAAGGTAGAGAAAGTTGGAATTTTAAGGCTCTTTGTTTAAGCCCCAAGTAAATTTGTAGAATTCCCGAAAAGTAATTATCATGAGTGTAAGTATTTGTTTGGAAGGATGCATGGGTTTTTCGAATGGAAAAATTTGGAATGGAGATGAGAGAAGGTTAAATAATCAGATAGTTTGGAAAAGGAAATTATTATGTGACCGGCATCGGAGAATAGCAGTGAAAGTTTTCGTGAATAGTTCAGAAGCAAGTACCAGTGATTGTTAGATAGTGAAGAGTGTAGCTGAAAAGTGAAACGAGAGACAGATATCAAATTGAGAAGAAATACCTCTTTGATTCTGTAAAGTCCAAGGGAGAGAATATTATTGTGAGAAAGAGCGGAGAGAATTTTGGAGTTTTTTTAACAAGTACTGGTTAAACGAAGCCTGGCTCGTGTTTTGGAGAATTAGTTGCTGGTATGCTGCTGGATTGATGCTGAGAACGGAGAGGACTTTGATGGGTAGCCTCACATAGTCAACAAGGAAGAGCTGTTTGGGTCAAGAGGAGACATCATTGTGTGTGAATCAAAAGGACAGTCAATAATTTATGTGATAGATTTTCTTTATGTTCAGAAGTTAATTATTTTTTTGAGTAAAACATATGAACTAAGATTCCAATATTTCAAAATTTAATAAGAAGTATAAGTAGTTTTGCGAATACCTAAATTTGTTTGTTTAGCTTGTTTTATCAATGTTATCAAGAACAAACTGATAAATATTTGTTGAATTAAAATTAATTTATGTTGTAAAAATTTCATTGTTTATAATATTGACGTCCTTGATACGGTTAATAAGAGGGAAGGAATTATAAAGACAATTAAGTGCGTAAGCTTGAATATTTCGGAAATATAGTAAGAGGTCCTTCTCTTAGTCTGTTGAGTTTGATTATGGAGGGCACAATAAAACGCAAAAGAGATGCAGGGAGAACACGAACCTCCTGGATACGAAATATAAGGAAATGGTTTAGTCTAAGATATAACCAACTGTACTCAACCACGCTTATTTGGAATCACTATTTATTATAGGAAGGACTATATAGCAGGAAAAAGTTACGGAATCCCGAGTTAACCAGGCAGCACAATATTGATCACGTAAATTGGTGTTTTCAACACCAAAACTGGAACATTGGAAATTGGAAAATGTGCTATTTTCAAACGAAAGTAGGATATGTAAAATGAGATGATTAACGAATTTGTGTACTTAGAGGGTGAGGAAGACAAGCAAGAACGGGAACTGCCAGATTTGTTCATAAATATAAAAGAGGAAGGGTCATGTTATGGGGAGGAATTATGATCGGTAAAAAATCCTTTAATTTTCATTCAACCAACTTTAATAGCTCGCTGGTATGTTGATTTGGTTCTTTAACCTATATTTAGGCTCCGGAAATTTGCAATGAAAGAAAATAAAATTTAGCATTAATTTGCTTAAAATAATAAAACACATCGGACGATTCCGCATAAGTTTGGTTATGTGTATTTATGTAGAACTGCTGTAACTAAAACAAGAATAAAAATCCGCTAAACGCCGTAAAAATGGGTGGCGCATACAATATTCCAGCTACAAAAGATCTGATATGAATATTACGTGGAACCAAAATATATTTTCATTTTGATGCAAAACAAAATTCTACTTTTATTTTAAAAGATTTTTAGGTTTGTGATTTTTCCACTATTATTGCTAAGTTTAAAGTAAAACGCGCCATAAAAGAGTAACTTTGATAAAGTTTTTCAACTTTGATTTCAAATTTAGCAAATATTATGGAAAATCAATTCAAAATAAAACTAGAATTTTATTTTTCATTAAAATAAAATTATCTAACAATAAAACACTGAAAACCTTTGTTTTCTATACTTCTTCAAAATTTATTATAACTATGTGACTACAGCTGTTTCGGCAGGGTGCTTTTCTCAAGTGATTTAGTTTACTATGGGTTTGCCTTTTTAAAGTATTTAACTGAAGAGGTTGAGGAGTGGGGAGCTGTTTTTCTCGAGTTGGTCATTCAGAATTATATTTGTATTTTTTATCTATTAATTTCCATAGATTATAATAAAGATAGCTTAAGGCCTTTATTTTTAATATGCAGAATTTGAAACTCTTCATTAAAAGAATGATTATGATCTAAAAGGTGAAGTGCGTATGTAGAGGTGTCTGTTTTTCTATTGTTGAAAGCCCTTTTGTGTTCTGCTATCCATTTGTCAAAGGTTCTGCCAGTTTGACCGATGTAAGTTTTCGGACAGTCACCACAAGTTAGTTTGTAGACATCACTCTGTAGTTGTTTTCCCTTTCGGCTCTTATTGTTCTTAATATATTTGCTTAAGTTGTTGTTAGTTCTGAAAGCTGTTGCTAGTCCCGTCTTTTTGATGTATCTGGCTATTTTTGTTGTTATCTTGCCAGTATATATGATAGAGCAGAAGGTACTGGGTTCTTTCTGTGGTGGTGGATAGACTAATTTCAGGGCTTTCTTATGGAGTTTTTGGTTAAAAATTGTATTAATTGTTTGTTCGTTATAGCCATTGTTTACTGCTATTTGTTTAATGATTATTCAGTTCTGTTTCGAAGTTATTTTTTGACATGGGAATTTCTGTCAGTCTGTGTATCATGCTATGGTAGGCTGCTAATTTGTGTTGTGTAGGATGGGATGATGAATTGTGTATATTTGTGTCAGTATGGACAGGTTTATGATATACGGAGAACTCATGTTTGTTGTGTAGTCTTAATGGTTACATCTAGAAAGTTTGTGGACTTATTCGGTTCTATTTCTATTGTAAACTCAATATTACTATGAAGTGAATTAATGTATGATAGAAATTGGTCAAGTTGCCTGTTAGTTCCTGTAAAGCATACTATATTGGTTGATATTCGTGGATGATATACTAGTATGCTTTACAGGGACTAACAGGTTACTTGACCAATTTCTATCATACATTAATTCTTTTCATAGTAGTATATAGTTTACAATAGAAACAGAAGAGAATAACTCCATCAACTTTCTAGATGTAACAATTATGAGACTGCACAAAAAACATGAATTCTCCGTATATCATAAACCTACCCATACTGACACAATTATACACAATTCATCATTCCATCCTACACAACACAAATTAACAGCCTACCATAGCATGATACACAGACTGACAGAAATTCCAATGTCAAAAATAACTTCGAAATAAAACTGAACATCATTAAACACATAGTAGTAAACAATGGCTAAAACGAACAAACAATTAATAAAATTTTAAACCAAAAACTCCATAAGAAAGCCCTGAAATTAATCTATTCACCACCACAGAAAGAACCCAGTACCTTCTGCTCTATCACACATACTCGCCAGATACATAAAAAAGCAAATATAACAACAACTTAAGCAAATGTATTAAGAAAAATAAGAGCCGAAAGAGAAAACAACTACAGAGTGGTGTCTACAAACTAACTTGTGGTTAGTGTCCGAAAACTTACATCGCTCAAACTGACAGAAACTTCTACAGACGCACTTCACCGTCTAGATCGTAATCATTCTTTTAATGAAGAGCTTCAAATTCTGCATATTCAAAATAAAGGCCTTAAGCTATATTTATTAGAATCTATGGAAATTAATAAATTAAAAAATACAGATATAATTCTGAACGACTAACTCGAGACGAACGGCTCCCCATTCCTCAACCTCTTCAGTTAAAGACTTAAGTCTTCAGTTTGACTTAAAAAGGCAAACCCATAGTAAACTAAATCACTTGAGAAAGGCACTCTGCCGAAACAGCTGTAGTCACATAGTTATAATAAATTTTGTGGAAGTATATAAAATAAACATTTTAGTGTTTTATTGTTAGATAAAATGAACTTCCATCAAGTAACGCTTGAATCCATCAAATAAAATAAAAATACATTTTCGTGCCACGTAATATTCATATAAGCTCTTTTGTATCTGGAATATTGCGTGCGCCACTCATTTTTACGGCGTGTAGCGGTTTTTTTATTCTTGTATCAGAAGTTTTTCAAAGTTTTTTTCATTAATTAAATGTATGAAGTTAATTGTAATGTTTCTCGAGTACACGTTAAAAGGCTACAGTAGCGATCAACAGGTAGCAACAAACGCGTTCCAAGATTGCGGCTCTAATGTTGAATATTTTGTCGAGATATTTGGCACACATATTCGTAATATAATAAAGAATGGCGGTACAGAGCCCAATTTCAGAAATATGTTAGTACGTGGAAATTACTCTATAACTAAATAAAATATTGAAAAAAGGAGCCTGTACCGCCATTAAGAACAAAAAAAAATTTAAAAAAACAGCAAATCCTGCATAAAAGGTATACATAATATCACTAAAAAGGGCTACATCACAAATACATAACTAGTTTTCGACTGGTTTACGAGTCATCATCAGTGCTTACGTCGACACTTGCTGCCTGTCTTCCACCATGTAATCAAGTCACAATAGAGCTCAGATGTTATCTGGGGCATTTTGAGAATATTTAAAACATCAATGCTTTATTTGGCATTTTAAACCGATGTTTCCTTAACGGACCATGTTTATAGGGCTTTGACCCTCATATTTTTGTAAAACTATATTTTGGTGGTTAGGATGTATAAACTTTACGTAAGCACTGATGATGACTGGTAAACCAGTCGAAAACTGGTTATGTATTTGTGATGTAGCCCTTTTTAGGGATTTTAAATATACCTTTTATACAGGATTTGCTGTTTTTTATATTACATGGTATACAGCCAATTGCAGGAAAACTTTTTCCTTGTGGATTTAAAAAAAAAATAAACTTTCTTCAAATAAACTTTTTATCCCATGCCTAGATCTTGTGTAATCTTGGAACTCCTAAAATTTGTTATCTCTAGCAAGAAATCGAACATATTATAACTAAATAACTAATTAGGTAACATAGAGAAATTATCACTGTCATTTTGACAAACCTGCGTCAGATTTTCTCTAATTTGTTCTGTCATCTTTGTCGATATCTGTTTAATGCAGTAGTGTGTTAATTTAAGAATAATTCGTTATTGTTGTTTCATAGGAAAATAGTGTTTATTGATAGTTAATTTATTATATATTTGTTTTTGTATAAGTTGTTGGCGTCTTTGAAAGAATAGATTGTTGTTAATTGTGAGTTTTAGTTATATGTAGGTAGGTAAGTATGTTTTACGTAAAAATATTTCGAATTCTAATGCGAGTATATAAAGATTTAGGAGAATTTTTTATTCTAAAAATATTATCAATAGTTTAACAAAATGGAAAAAGTAAATCAAACGAAAAATAAAGTGAAACCTTTCAAGAAAAATTCCATTAAACACCGTGCCAAAATTATGCAAAAGTCGAAATTTGTTTCCTTCACAACAAAAAATGATTTTTTTTATTGTTTTATTATTAGATGTTTCATGCAAATACCTTTCTAAATACCTATCTTAGCATAAAATTTTCACCCATTTTGGTTTATTTTTATCAATATCTATTTATTCATAATAATAATAGCTATTTGTATAACAAGGGAGGAAAGTGTTACTTTTCCTCCCGAGAATGAAGTTTACTGCCCGACGCGTAGCGGAGGGCAGTAATCATTCAAGGGAGGAAAAGGCACTTGTTGTTTGTTTGGGTTTATATGACTGCGGACACTAAATCCATTCGCCAATTTTACTATTTTTTATTTTATTAGTCATTTTTTCGTATCTTATCCTAAAACTAATACTAATATAATAAACAATTCTACTAATAAATAATTATTTTTGTATTTTTTTTTAATAATTTTTTATATATATACATACATATATATACATATATACATATATACATATATACATATATATATACACACATATATATATTTTTATTAATTTTTTTCCAAATGATGTTCTCAGAGTTCCACAGCAAAAACTGCAACATTCTTCTTTAGCCCTCTACTTCATTCGAAAGCTATTTTACTATGGACTGTCCAAGTTCGTCATTCATTTTTATCTACATATTTTTTTTTATATTTTTTTAATTATTATATTTTTTTTTCTATTTTTTTTATATCTTTTTTTATATTTTTTCTTTCTTTTTTTTTTATTATTTTTTTATTTTTTTTTTATTTTTTTTTTATTTTTATTTTATTATTTTTTTTTTATATTCCTTTTCTTTTTTTTTCTTTTCTTTTCTTTTCTTTTTCTTTTAACATATAACAATTTACAAGAAATACTTACTCTATATTTTACAATTACAATTTAAGCTTAATATCTAAAATATGTTTATACAATAGTCGGTATACCAACTCATTATTTTCTAATGTTAATAAATAATTTAAATTAATGGGATGGTGGACATCAGTCAAAGAATACAGTGAATTTAAAAACATATTAACTTTATTAGAGATAAGAGAACAGGTCAAAATTTTGTGTTGTAGATTGCCCAACTGTCCACAAATACATTGTGGACTATCAGCTATATTAATTTTAAATAAATATGATGGAGTAAGACAGTGGTCAAATCTCATTCTGCATATGGTTCTTATCATATCTTTTGTCGACTCCATTTTAGAAAACCAAGGTTTATCCGTTATATAGTTTCTGATTGATCTGTAGTGGTTTCCTGTATTTACGTTTTCATCAATATACCTTTCCTTCCATTCTTTCTTAATCTCTTTGAATAAATTTGATTCAATATCTTTTGGCGTACAAAGATAATGGGTTAATACTCCTTGTGTCACCGCGTTTTTAGCCAATTCATCTACCATTTCATTTCCAGTTATTCCACAGTGGCTTTTAACCCATGCCAACTTAACAGACTTTCCTTGTTGCTGAAGTTCTTTAATTTTATTTATGATATATAATTCAATGTAGTTCACTTTTGATTTAGGATTTATAGCACTAATTTTACTAAGAGAACTTTTACTGTCACTAAAAATTATAAACTTTGAATGATTTATATTAGATAAATATTTTAGTGCTTCCATTATCGCTATTAATTCAGCTGTGTATATACTCATAATATAATTTAGTTTAAACATTTTACTAATTTTATTACTGCTATCCCAATAGGCACATCCCACACCTTCAATATTTTTTGATGCATCTGTATATAGCATACAATAATCTTTGAACATTTGTGAACTGTCGGAGATAAACACTAATTTTCTTAAAGATATAGGCAACTTGCTATAGTCCCTTAAAAAGTATACCTGAACTTGTTCCATACTATTAAAGTCAATATTATAATTTGGGTTTATGTCATATTTATAAAGTTGTTTATCATATATTGTCATTTTTGAATATAAATCTACCATATTTAGAGTTTTCTTTTTTATCCAATATTTTTCTGTCAAGTCTGCTAAAAACAGTTGATGTATTTTGGAAATTAAACTTGCCTTTTTTTCATACAATCTAACTAAAAGGTTGATGCCAAGTTTTTTTCGTCTTATATCCATCGGCATTTCACAGCATTCAACTTGTAGATTATTTATCGATGTACTTCTTAGGGCTCCTATACACAATCTAAGGGATTTATTAATGATTTTGTCTATTTTATTTAAATGACACTGTGATGCGTCACTGTATAATATTGATCCGTAGTCGAATATAGCTCTTATATTATTTTTAAATAGCAACAAAGAAATATTTGGATCTGCTCCCCAACGTAATTGTGATACGAATCGAAGAAGGTTTATTCCTTTTTCTGTTTTTTTAACTATATGGTCTATATGTTCTTTCCAGAGAAGCTGTCTATCCAGAGTAATACCCAAATATTTAACATAACTTTGTACAGGATAGGATATATTGTTTATTAAGATGTGATTGGGTATTTCTTTTCGTTTTCTTGTAAAAATACATAATTTGGTTTTGGAATCAGATATATTTAGTCCATGTAATTCACTCCATATTTTAATATGTTTGTCTCCTTCTTCAATGGATTTGACTGCATTTTCTATTTTAATGTTTTCTTGATAAATAACTATATCATCTGCAAATTGTAAAATTTTTGTTGAGTTTAAATTTTTTTCTATATCAGAAGTGTAAATTAAATATAACAAAGGGCTTAATATTCCTCCTTGAGGTAAACCACCCATCGCTAGTCTTGGACCAAATGTGTTATTATTTACCGATATATAAATTTTTCTACAGTCATACAATTTTATTATTTTTTGACAGAAGCATTCTGGCAGACCTATTTGTATCATTTTGTTATATAGTATATTTAAATTAACGTTGTCGTATGCTGCTTCAACATCTAATAAAAGAGCGATTACTGAAGAATTTTTCGTAAACGCTAAATTTATATCTGTTACCAAATGACTCACAGCTTCCACAGTAGAATGATTTTTTCGAAATCCAAATTGTGTTTGTGATAATTTATTGTTTTTTTCTAGCCAACTTTCGAGCCTAAGTTTTATCATTCTTTCCAGTGTTTTTGTTATGCAGGAGCTCAATGAAATACCTCTATAAGATTCTGCTGAATCAGGATTCCGATTTGTTTTGAGAATAGGAATCACCCGGTACTCTCTCCAGTTATCTGGAATATCTTCTGATAACCATATTTGATTAAAAAAATTTAATAGTGTTTCTTTCCCTTTTTGATGTAAATTGGCCAACATAATATAATGTACATTATCTATACCTGGAGAAGTATTTTTCTTATTCTTAAGGCTTATTTCTAATTCACAGAAACTAAATGGAATTGAAAGTGGATGCATAGAGTTTTTTCTTTCCATTACATTAATTTTTGAAAATATATTATCTGGACATAATTTTCTTAAAAACTCCTCAACCCATTCTCCTTCAGTCACTGGATTTACTTGTGGTTTAAAAATGTTTTGTAATCGTTTGGCTTGATTCCACATATCTTTAATTGGTGTATTTTTGTTTAAAGTTTTACAAAAATTTCTCCATGCATTACGCTTACTCTCTAATACAACTTTTTTGGTTTTCGCTACACATTTATTATAATTTATATAATTTTGTATATTAGACTGTAGTTTAAACTTGCGTAAAGCTAGTTTTTGTTCTTCTATTACCTTTTTACAATTGTCATTCCACCAAGTTTTTCTAAATCGTGGATTAGTCCCTGTTCTCTTCTCCGGTATACATATATTACAATATTCGTTTAATTTATTTAAAAATTGTTGGTAATTTAAATTATTATCTATTTCCATGAAATTATCAGTGATAGAAGAGAAAAGAGACCAATCCGCTTTATTTATGTTCCATTGGAATTTTGTATTTACACATTCCGCTTTATTAACATTAATATTTGACTTAATAATAATAGCAAAATGATTTGATCCTAATGTCTCGTCCACAACATCCCAATCGAAAAAATGACTAATATTTGCTGAGCATATTGTAAGATCTATTGCAGATTTATTATTGCTATTCGGTCTACGCATCAAAGTTTCTTTACCATTATTTAAAATTACAAGATTACAGTCCTCAATAGCTTCTAACAGATTTTTTCCTATAGTATCTACAGTACTACAACCCCAAACATAATTGTGGCTATTAAAATCACCACCAATTATAAAAGGCTTCTCTAGACTATTAAAAAACTTTTTCCATTCATTTAGAGTGATTTTAAGATTTGGTTTTACGTATATTGAATAAATGTTTAACTTTTTTCCGGATTGAATTTTAATTGATATGCTATTGCACATTATGTCATTAATTTGGTGAAAAGTAGGACTGTTGTAAAATTTTATTAATTTTTTCAAAAGGATGGCTACTCCACCATATCCATCATCTCTATCATTCCTAAAGACATTATAACCAGTAAAGTTAATAAAATTACTTTTTTTTAACCAAGTTTCTGATATTAATCCTATATCTATTTTATTGTCATACAAGAATTTTTCTAAATAACCCTTATTTGTTTTAATTGATCTCGCATTCCATTGAAGAAATGAAACGTTAGCCATCACGAGGTAATAATAATTGTGAAATATTGTTTTTTAATAATTCCAACGTTTTTTGATCTAAATTGTGATTAATTTGATTTAATGTTGCTGAAATAAAGTTTACTATTATTTCTCCTATATTATTTTGATTATCGTTTTGTGTTTGTGTTGTGTTAGAATAAATGGGATTATTAAAATTATAACAAGGCTGACTTTGTATTCTTGGTGTTTGCAAAATTTTTCTGCGTGCTTCCATTGTTTCTTTATCTACACTACTAGAATCAATACTACTTGATCTTTTTCGTTTAGATATTGTATATTTATTTGAAGTATTTTCTTGGTATTTACTTACTGTTGAATAACATTTTTTATATTTATTATTAGCTTCATAATATGTTATATTTTCATTATTCATAACTTTTTTAATATATTCCTGTTTTTGTCTTTCTGTACAATCTGCTCCCTTGTCAGTAGCGCTGTGTTTTCCTTTGCACAATACACAAAGTAAATTATTCGGATTGGAACAATTAGATTTGTTGTGTTCTTCGCCACATCTTTCACACCTATCTTTTCCTCTACATTGGGCACTTATATGCCCAAATCTCAAACACTTTAAACATTGGATTATTCTGGGTGTATAATTTTCCACCTCGTATATCATTTTTTCTATTATTACATTTTTTGGTATAGACTGACCTTTAAAAGTGACAATTACGGTTCCTGTTTTTACATAATTAGTATTACCATTATCTTGAATCACTTTCCGCATAATTCTTTTTACATGTAATACTTCGAATTTAATTCCAAATCTAGGTTTAATTAATGATAATAAATCATTATCTTCTATCTCTTTATCTACCAATTTTATAACACCTTTCTTTTGAGTAAAAAACGTTGGAATATATGCCTCATACTCTTTGCTTTTAAGAATTTGAGAATCAATTAATTTATTAGCACTAGCAAAATTATTTAGTTCTACCTTGATTTTATTTCTACCAACTACTGTAATTTGTGTGATATTATTTTCAATTTCAGGTACTGCACTTAAAATCAAACGGGCCGTGCCGATCCTGTGTAATCGACCAATGTTACCGTTTTTATTTTCTATGTGTACTATATAAGGTGCATTATCTCCAAATTGATATCTATGTTTTAATCTTAAATTTATTACTTTATTTAGATTTTGCTTACCTGACTTATCTGTTTGATTTAAATTTGTCAAAGTTTCATCGTTATTGCAACTAAATTTGTTACTTACCTCAATAGTACTACTTGTTTGGTTTTGTTTGTTTGTTACCTTATTATTTACTCTATTGTTATTTTTATTTAATTCCTCATATTCCATCATCCCATCTCCTTCCATTTCTACATAAAATTTACCTTTATCTGGAGGTTCGGGTGGTATACCTTCCATATTATTTGTTTTCTGAAATTTAACTTCTAGGCGCTAAATTTCACACTTTCTTACAGATCACTGGTTTAGTACTTCTTTATACTACTCGTAATACTCAAAAAGTTAAGAAAAAACCTTAAAAATTAATAATTTTTAGGAGAACTTCTAAATAAACTGCCTTTCAATTTGACGTTTATTTGACATTGAAAAGGCACTTTACTCCCATGTTATACATATTATGGTTTTTCCACCTTCCTCAAATATCAAATAATTTTTTCATTTTTACCTAACTTATTTATGTAACTAACCAACAAAATTTATTAAAACTGAAACTAACAAGGAGGTACAATATAACTGTCAACTGTCAAATATAAGTCAAATTATTAATGTAAACATTGTTAAATCAAAATAACAATTTACTGTTTTTTACGATTCTGCAAAATACAGGGTGTTTTATAAATAAACGTTAAAATATATAGATACTTACGTAATAGCAAATAGATATTGTACAGGGCGTCAATAAGTTATATTTCATGAATGAAATACCGTAACCTCACTTTTACTTTTCCTCCCCAGGGAGGAAAAATATTTTCCTCCCTAGGGAGGAAAAGTACAACTTTGCTCCCTACAATCAGGTCCGGAAAAGTATACTTTCGGTAGAGGTAGGTGGAAAAATTGTTTTCTATTACTTCCATTGAGCGCGACTATGATATTGTCAAAATATTAATCTTAGATAATGTCAAAGATTACCACTGTTGCCAAAGTTTATGATACTATCTCCCGAAGTTATATTTTGTTGCTACCTGTTGATCGTTACTGTTTACTCTTAAGCGGTTAAGCGTTATAAATGGATTACGACACTAAACAAGTGATAGGACAATCCCAGTTCATATCTCAGCTATCCTAATACGTGTTTTCAATAAAATTCTATGTCCATCGAATGTACACTTGAATGCTTTTTCTATTCGAAATAGAGTGAAAAAAAATATTGGGATGGACTATTAAGCAAGAGTTTCCTAAATTCTTTAAACCATTGCCTAAAGCTGAAGATAATATGTAATTAATCAATCTGTATGGTCAAAACTTTAATTAAACTGAATTTTTAGGTATTTTCTCTTTTATTTCGTCACCCAGGAACGTATCCCCTATAACCCAATATAAATTACCATTCCATATTCGCGTCTATCACGCGAATAAAGAGCTTCCACTGTAGTTCTACAAAAATATCATTTCTTTATCGGTCAGTTTAAGAAACTCAACCTTGGATACAAATACATGGACAACTTACCTAAAAAACCTTTATCAAACAGCTAATCACAAAGAATTGGAAACACCACGATTAGAATCGGATGAGAAAACAGAAATTAAAGAGGAAGATATAAAGAACGACTTAAAAAGATGAAAAATCGAAAAGCTCCTGGGAAAGATGGAATAGCTAATGAACTTTTAAAGTACGGAGGAGATAGACTTCACAAAGGACTGAATATCCTTATAAGTAAAATAATAAATACAGGAAGAATTCCAGAAGAATGGAGAACCACTCAAATGATAGCGTTATTTAAGAAAGGTGATAGGACAGACCCCAGTAACTATAGAGGGATAAATTTACTGAGCACTATACTGAAACTCACAACAAAAATACTTATGGAGAAAATAATGGCGTGCATAAATATATCGGATGAACAACAAGGATTTAGAAGTGGAAGATCATGTAACGATGCAGTTTTTGTGAAAATAGCGGAGAAATCATTAGAATATAACAAACCAACCTTTTTCTGTTTCATAGACCTAGAGAAACCTAGAATCCAATTAAAAGATGTGATACACCTTCTATATGAGAAAAATTTACCACTGGATATCATAAAACTGATAGAAAACATACATGTAAGAAATAAAATAGAGATGAAAGTCAATGGAATAATAACAGAACCCATAGAAACAAACACAGGAATCAGGCAAGGAGATTCACTAAGCCCTATACTGTTTAACATAATATTGGATGCAATAATAAAACAAGTGAAGAAAAAAAGAGGGTACAAAATGGGAAATAGAGAGATAAAAATACTCTGTTACGCTGATGACACAGTGTTAGTAGCAGAGTGCGAAGACGAAGACGACCTACAAAGATTATTGCACGAGTTCAACATTCACGCAAAAGAAATGAATATGAAAATATCAGTCCAAAAAACAAAAAGCTTAGTAATTGCCAAAGAACCAATAAGATGCAAATTTAAGTTAGACAATCAAATTATACAACAAGTAATGACTTTCAAATATTTGGGAATTAATCTATCAGCCGACAACAATATCGAAGAAGAGGTAACAGACCAAATAATTAAAGCCAGTAGAACGGCCGGATGCCTAAACGACACAATTTGGAAAAACAAACACCTAAAATTGGAAACAAAGGCCCGAATATATGTCAGTTATTAGGCCAGTTATGACTTACACGGCCGAAACAAGACCAGATACAAGCAAAACACGAAGACATCTGGAAACCAACGAAATGAAGATCTTAAGAAGGATTACTGGAAAAGGACTACAGGATAGGGTAAGAAGTGAGGAAATCAGACGCATATGTGGAGTAGACAATATAAATACCTGGGTAAAGAACAGAAAAGAAGAGTGGAATGAGCACATTAGCAGGATGTCTGAATCAAGGATAGTAAGAATAGCCAGGGACAAGTCACCGTTAGGCAGGAGAAGTATAGGACTTCCAAGGAAAAGATGGAATGACAACTTAGGGGCAGAATGAAAGGCACCGTTGAAGAAAAACAGGCAGTACTGCCTATATAAAAGAAGAAGAAGAAGAAGAACCTTGGATGTTCAATTTTCTGTATCACGCGGTATATTGATTAATTCAAATTTTTTTTTTTCGATCTGAGTGTTTCAACTAAAGGTCAACAATTTCTATGTAATATTGTTTTGATATTCCCAAATTGAAATGCAAAATGATTTGCCTCCTGTGTTGTTATTGTAGGCACAAGAGTACTTTTGACAGACAGGACACGAACTCCACAATGGAATCCCAGTAGACTGTCAGATGTTGATGAAAAGTTAATCAATGCACATTTTAATTCAGTTACTGATAAATTTTTACGCCAGAGACTAACCAAACGACGTGATGAGTTAAAACCTAGTTTAAAATATAAATTGTAAATTAAATGAGCAGTTGTCTTGTTTTTGTATTTTATTTTCCCATACTCCCATGTATTTTACAATGTGTCATCTCTAGAGTGCAATAATTAATCTATGATTAAATTAATTTAATATTCAAATGATGAAAACGAATTAAGCATATTTGAGGTAAAAAGAACGATCACAAAAATAATAGAAAAACGAATGGCTAAAATAGATCTGGCTTTCTATAGCCAGAAGAGGTACGGGAAATATTGGAAACATAATAATTGGAAACAATTCCACGAATAATAATAAAAATAGTAAAAGCACTCTACAAGAGTAACAAAGTAGCTATAAAACCGGTCAATGGAAGATGCAGTCCATTTAAGGCGTCAAAGGGACGGATACAGGACTGCTTCACATCCCCTAACCTGTTCAAAATATTTCTAAAAAAAGCCGTGAAAGCAAAATTTTGCGGAAACCCAAATAGTGATCGCACAAGATGAAGATGACCTCATATTTACGATGGAAAAACTGGAACAGGAATGTACAAAGAATGGAATGGAAATAAACCTAAAGACAAATGAATACCTAACAATGGAGAATGCAGAAATAAACAGGTGGAAACAGACGAAGGTAAACAAATTAAAGGAACAGACATCAAACCAAGGAACAACTGAAGAAGATATAAAAAATAGACTAGCAACAACAAGACACTTCATACGGAAATTGAACCTGGTACTGTTAGTGCAGTCATTGAAGCTTTTTAGCTCAGAAATTTTTTACTATGAACCGATTTACATGAAATTTTGGAATTAGGCTTATCCTACCCTTAACTTCAAAAGTGATATTTACCCGAACTCCGTTTTTACCCTGGGGGTGGTTGCCACCCCTTTTCGGTGGTGGATACATTTTTTTTTTCAAAATAACCTCAGATATCGATAGAAGACCTAATTTTAAGCAAAAAATGTTGTACAAAGTTTTTTCAAAAACCCAATACTTTTCAAGTTATTGGAAATTGAAAATTCTGAATTTTCTCACGATTTTCACAGTTTTTTGCAAATATCTCCAAAAAATGTGCGTTTTAACGATAATATTGTAATAAACAAAATTATAGCAAGTAAAAAAATTAACAAACTGGATTTTGTAAATGTGTTCTAAGTGCAATGTTAAGCGAGATATTGAAGATCGAAGTCGTTTTTTATTTTGTGTGAAATTTAATCGATATATTCAATGTCATCTAGCGGAGAGCAAATAAATTTTATGCATGATAATGAGAAAGGATTTTAGATTGCTTAAAATAAGCTTTAAAATGAGTACTGTTAAAAGTCTTTTGTACGTAAAATGGGTAAGCTGTAATGAAAACAAGAGGAACATCTAATGGTTTTTTTTAATCAATGGATTACATAAATGCCATTTCCACCAAAATTAAAATTAATCGTATTCCATCTAGAATCAACTTTAATATAGAGCTTGATGTATTCTAGCAGTTTCGCTGCTTTGGAACACATATTTTTTGAAAAAATCACGATTTTAAGGAAAACAAATTTCGAATTTAAAAAAAACACCTTCTTTTCATAATATCTCAAAAATAATGAAAAATACGTAAAAAAGTGTAATAATAAAAAAATAGGATTTTTTTTTAAATTTCGGTTTGTTTGTTTTTCCTATCACACAAAAATTAGATAGATAGATAGAATGATAGACAGATAGATAGGTATGCTATATTGTCAAAAAATTTTTACAATTTTTGGAAAAAGCTTATACAAAATAAAAAATACAATAAAAAACAAAAAATAATAAAAACTACAAACAAAATAAAAACAGAAACAGACACCAAATAAATGGCGTGAGTTATACTACTTAAATACAATTTTATATTTATTAAGTACGCATTAAAAAATTTTAAAAATTTTGCAAACAATATGTATACAACGTCAGAGCAAAAAGAAGGCGAACGAGGAAAAGGGAAAGGGAAAGTAAATCAAAAGATCTATGCCGCTGCAAATATGTACAAAAGTACTCGTCAAAGATATGATTTATTAAAGAGCGCGCGGGGGGGAGCGCAAACAAACCACAGTCTCTCTCGGGCCTTTTGACCCTTCACCATTTCAAAATAAAAGATTTTTCACTACATATTATAATGGAAAAAGTTGTAGCCCTTTTAATTACCGTCAAAATGATTTTTCATAAGTTGTGATAGCTTCAAAATTGAAGTGCCTACGGTCCAAAAACTAAATCATACATAGTCAATGTTTTAATTTAGGGGTACTTTTAAGGGTTAAAGAACTTGAGCATATGATTTTCCAGCATAGCTTTTTCGAGAACGTGGAACGACATTTAAATCTTTTTAGTTTATTAAAAGAAATTTTTTATACAATTTTTAATGGAGGGGTTGATTTTAAGGGTTGAAAGGGGTTAACAATTAAATAATTAAGATAGAGAACGTAAAATATTATTTACTCTATATTTAAGTCTTCTTGTCAAACCAAATTAATTTTTTATAAACTGTTTCTATTAAGGGGTTGCTTTTAAGGGTTGAAAGGGGGTTAACAATATGATAATTACATAAGATAGAGAACTTAAAATATTATTTACTCTATATTTAAATCTTTTTATATCATACTAAATTAATTTTTTGTAAATTTTTTCGATTTAGGGGTGGTTTGCAAAGGGATAAAAATGAGTTTAACATGACGTTATTGTGTTAGAAAATACTTCACAATGTCACTGCTTATTATTAAACACGTTTTCTGGCGATAAAATGGATCAATATCAATTTTTGCATTAAGGGGTTGTTTCCGCCCGTTAAAAATAAAAAACGGAGTTCGGGTTAATATCACTTTTGAAGTTAAGGGCAAGATAAGTCTAATTTCAAAATCTCATGTAAATCGGTTCTTAGTAAAAGATTTCGGAGGTAGAAACCTATTTTACGCTTCAAAGACTGCACTATGTGGTATAAGAACATCAGTATAAAAACAAAAAGAAGAATATATAACAGCATGACAAGAAATATCCTGATTTGTGAGTGTGAAAATTGGGCAATAAATAAGAAAATCAAAAACAAAATAAGGGCAACAATGATGGTATTCCTAAGGAGAAGCTGCAAAGTAACAATAGTATGGTATAGTTAGACCCAAACCCAGACACCCGAAGTGAAAGTTATCCTCCAACACCAAATTGTTGTATATGCTCCACATAATGTTCAGAAAAAAGTCACACCATTTTGAGCGTCGGGTTTGGGGTAGTGAGGGGGAGAGGGGGGAGAAATCTGCAAATTCGTAGTTTTTTAGGTTTTTCGTCAATGTTTCTAAAACTAAATACCCTCTACACAAAATTGTTCTACATTAAATTTGAAATAAAAAAGGCCCTATGCATAACCCTTCCAAAATGAACGGTTCCAAAGTTACGGAGGTAGTATAGTATAATTGGTCCAAACAAAGGCCTAACCCAGACATCCAAAGTAAAAGCTTTCCTTCAACACCAAATTGTTCTATATGGTCCACATATTGTTCAGTAAAAAGTTACACCATTTTGAGCGTCCGGTTTGGGGGGGAGATGGGGGAGAAGTCGGTAAATTAGTAGTTTTTTTTAGGTTTTTGGTCAATATTTCTAAAACTATGCTTTAGCGTAAGGAATGTTCTATAGAAAAATATTCTACATAAAATTTAAAACAAAAAAAGTTCTATACATAATTGTTATAAAATCAACGGTTCCAGAGTTACGGAGGGTGAAAAGTGGAGGTTTTCGATACTTTTTATATTTACCGAATTCTCCCCTCTCTCCTCCCTCTCCCCCCCCCCCAAACCAGACGCTCAAAATGGTGTGACTTTTTTCTGAACATTATGTGGACCATATAGAACAATTTGGTGTTGGAGGATAACTCTCACTTTGGATGTCTGAGTTTTTGGTATAGTTATATCATAAATATTGCCCAAAAAATATAAAAAGTATCAAAAACCTCGACTTTTCACCCTCCGTAACTCTGGAACCGCTGATTTTATAACAATTATGTATACAACATTTTTTGTTTGAAATTTTAAGTAGAACATTTTTCTATACAACATTGTTTACTCTAAAGCATAGTTTTAGAAATATTGACGAAAAACGTAAAAAAACTACTAATTTACCGGCTTCTCTCCCACCTCCGTCCCAAACCGCACGCTCAAAATGGTGTAACCTTTTACTGAACAAGATGTGGACCATATAGAACATTTTGGTATTGGAGGAAAACTTTTACTTTGGATGTTTAGGATAGGCCTTTTTTTGGACCAATTATACTATACTACCTCCGTAACTTTGGAACCATTCATTTTAGAAAGATTATGCATAGGTAGGGTTACCATAATTTATTAAGGCCAAATCCGGACAGGGGTAGTCCAAGGGGTTGTAGAAAATGTAAAATGTGAATTTGACTGTGTTGCTACCTCTACATTGTACATATATGCGAAATTCATATGGCACAATTAAAAGTACAGCTGTTTCGCTACAATATGCAACTAACATCGAGAATATCTACCAGTTAAAAATACACATACACCTATGTTTTAACATACTTTAGACCTAGAAAATAATATTACATTACGATTATTGTCTGCTCGTACTCGTGCGCTGTTAACAAGCAGTGCCAAGCAACGTTGGACCATTAATTTCCATTTTTTTAGTAAAAAAAATCCGGACATTTCTTATATCCGGACACCAATCCGGACATGTCTTTCAAATCCGGACTGTCCGGACGAAATCCGGACGTATGATAACCCTATGCATAGGGCCTTTTTTATTTCCAATTTAATGTCGAACATTTTTGTATAGAAGTTTGTTCATGCTAAACCGCATAGTTAGAAATATTGGCGAAAAACTTAAAAAACTACGAATTTACCGATTTCTCCCCCCTCTCCACCCCAAACCCGACGCTCAAAATGGTGTGACTTTTTTCTGGACATTGTGTGGACCATATATAACAATTTGCTGTAGGAGGATAACTTTCAGTTTGGATGTCTGGGTTATGCCATCTTTTGGATCAACTATACTATACTACAAGACAAGATAGAATAAAATAACATAAGGATTAAGAAAAGAACTCAGATATAATAGATTACATAAACGGAAGAGATTAACCTGGTACAGACCTGTCAGAAGAGCACACAAAAAAACATTGGATAAACAGAATAACAGTGGAGACTGATAGGAAGAAGGAGAGAGAGAAGTGGACAAAGCAATTGAAAGAAGAAATATGCAAGAAGGAAACTGTCAAACAGAAAGAACTGGAGAGAACGGTTGAGTGAATGAAATGATGGAAATCCGTAATATATATTACTTATTATATTATCCAGAATATTCCATTTTCCATGTCACGCGGTATAACATATAGCTTGATTTAAAAAAAGAATCGATCTGATTATTTCAAATAAAAGTCTTCTTCTTCTTCTTCTTCTTCTTCTTCTTCTTCTTCTTCTTCTTCTTCTTCTGGTTGAATCCTATCCGTTTCGGATGTTGGAAATCATATTGGCAATCATAACCTTGCTCGCTGCAGTCCCGCTGCTCGAAACAGTCCCGCTGAGATTTTCTTAAACCATGTTCTCAAATTCCGCAGCCATGATATTTTCCTTCTGCCGGGTCTCCACTTACCTTTGACTTTACCTTGCAATATGGACTGCAGCAGGGAGTAACGGTGCTGATATATCATAATGTGTCCCACATACTGCAGTTTTATGAGGTTGATGGTAAACACAATCTCCGGTTCCTTCTTCATTCTTCCTAGGACTTCCTTGTTAGTGATCCTTGCTGTCCAGGATATTCTCAGCATTCTTCTATAAAGTCACTCTCAAGTGCTTAAAATCTTTTAATAGTGGTGTCGTAAGCGTCCATGCCTCCGCTCCATACATTAGAGAAAAAACATAACATCTCAAATGTCTCACTTTTGTATCTAGGGATATGTTGTGGCTTTTGAAGATGGCGCTCATTTTATTGACCCATACAATGGAGTGTTTGTGCTGTAGACGTGTTTTTACCCAAAGTGCATAGAACTCACCCTGTTCCTAGGGACTAATTCACCCCTTTCTCAAAAACGCACCCCTTTAAATGGTAGCACTCCCCGGTTTTTTCATATTTAGAGATCCATTGACTATATGAAACAATAAAACCACGTTAACATTGTAGTTCCTTTTAGCTCTCTTATTTTAAACATAATCAATAGCCTTTAATCGACAAACCAGAATTTCTGTCAAATGTTCATTTCTGCTTAATTTTCTTTTCTCGCCATATCATTTCTAGAAAGTTAATACCTACTAGAGAAAACCAATTAGAGTAAAAACCTCGTCGCAACGCTTAATACTTAAAATCAAATCCAATAATGCTGCTAACCATTTAAAATCGAGGTCAAAACACATACTTGTGTGTACGTGTATTCGACTCTCTCTGTTGCGGTTTTAATTCCAGGATTCGATGCAATTAAAATAATTGCTAATTCTACATTCGACACTTGCGCAGCGACATGAACAAATTCGCCCGTAAATTAGTTGGTCTTTAGAATTCTACCGTTTCCATACAGTTATTTCATACCATATACAGCGAAAAGTTTAATAAAATATTACGTAAATTGAAAAAACTAGATACACAACGAAAGCACGCATCTTCAAAACAGTAGTAACATAAAATATCTTGACACGGTATGCACCTGTAAATTGAACATTATATGAAATTAAAAATAATAAAATGATGGTTTTGCTTGTTTTCGATTCAGAGGGTTGCACACTAGCTAGACAGGCCCTGTTTCTACCCTTTCAGGCGTCATCAGTAGCTTTCCAAAGTGTGCCCACCTCTGAACCGAAAAATAGCTCCCCCATCATTTTAAAGGGAATCTGAAAAATAATTCAAATTTCCCATCAGACGCGATACAGCGACATCTACTAAAAAATTGAAGAATCTCAGATGCAGAATCCACCAATTTAATAAATTAAAATGGTAAAAAACTGAGATTTTTCGTGTTTGAAAATTCTTACTGGTACATCCTTAATCTGCGACTTTTTCAATTAATAAGACAGCAGACGGCGAATATAGAAAACGAAAGGGAAACGATCACATTTCGCTTTCATTCGTCTAGGAAAAACGGACAGCAGAGGAACTTTCAGTACTCAAATCCGAGTAATAGGAAATAAAAATAATAAAATGATGGTTTTGCTTGTTTTCGATTCAGAGGGTTGCACACTAGCTAGACAGGCCCTGTTTCTACCCTTTCAGGCGTCATCAGTAGCTTTCCAAAGTGTGCCCACCTCTGAACCGAAAAATAGCTCCACCATCATTTTAAAGGGAATCTGAAAAATAATTCAAATTTCCCATCAGACGCGATACAGCGACATCTACTAAAAAATTGAAGAATCTCAGATGCAGAATCCACCAATTTAATAAATTAAAATGGTAGAAAACTGAGATTTTTCGTGTTTGAAAATTCTTACTGGTACATCCTTAATCTGCGACTTTTTCAATTAATAAGACGGCAGACGACGAATATAGAAAACGAAAGGGAAACGATCACATTTCGCTTTCATTCGTCTAGGAAAAACGGACAGCAGAGGAACTTTCAGTACTCAAATCCGAGTAATAGGAAATAAAAATAATAAAATGATGGTTTTGCTTGTTTTCGATTCAGAGGGTTGCACACTAGCTAGACAGGCCCTGTTTCTACCCTTTCAGGCGTCATCAGTAGCTTTCCAAAGTGTGCCCACCTCTGAACCGAAAAATAGCTCCACCATCATTTTAAAGGGAATCTGAAAAATAATTCAAATTTCCCATCAGACGCGATACAGCGACATCTACTAAAAAATTGAAGAATCTCAGATGCAGAATCCACCAATTTAATAAATTAAAATGGTAGAAAACTGAAATTTTTCGTGTTTGAAAATTCTTACTGGTACATCCTTAATCTGCGACTTTTTCAATTAATAAGACAGCAGACGACGAATATTGAAAACGAAAGGGAAACGATCACATTTCGCTTTCATTCGTCTAGGAAAAACGGACAGCAGAGGAACTTTCAGTACTCAAATCCGAGTAATAGGAAATAAAAATAATAAAATGATGGTTTTGCTTGTTTCCGATTCAGAGGGTTGCACACTAGCTAGACAGGCCCTGTTTCTACCCTTTCAGGCGTCATCAGTAGCTTTCCAAAGTGTGCCCACCTCTGAACCGAAAAATAGCTCCACCATCATTTTAAAGGGAATCTGAAAAATAATTCAAATTTCCCATCAGACGCGATACAGCGACATCTACTAAAAAATTGAAGAATCTCAGATGCAGAATCCACCAATTTAATAAATTAAAATGGTAGAAAACTGAGATTTTTCGTGTTTGAAAACTCTTACTGGTACATCCTTAATCTGCGACTTTTTCAATTAATAAGACGGCAGACGACGAATATAGAAAACGAAAGGGAAACGATCACATTTCGCTTTCATTCGTCTAGGAAAAACGGACAGCAGAGGAACTTTCAGTACTCAAATCCGAGTAATAGGAAATAAAAATAATAAAATGATGGTTTTGCTTGTTTTCGATTCAGAGGGTTGCACACTAGCTAGACAGGCCCTGTTTCTACCCTTTAAGGCGTCATCAGTAGCTTTCCAAAGTGTGCCCACCTCTGAACCGAAAAATAGCTCCACCATCATTTTAAAGGGAATCTGAAAAATAATTCAAATTTCCCATCAGACGCGATACAGCGGCATCTACTAAAAAATTGAAGAATCTCAGATGCAGAATCCACCAATTTAATAAATTAAAATGGTAGAAAACTGAGATTTTTCGTGTTTGAAAATTCTTACTGGTACATCCTTAATCTGCGACTTTTTCAATTAATAAGACAGCAGACGACGAATATAGAAAACGAAAGGGAAACGATCACATTTCGCTTTCATTCGTCTAGGAAAAACGGACAGCAGAGGAACTTTCAGTACTCAAATCCGAGTAATAGGAAATAAAAATAATAAAATGATGGTTTTGCTTGTTTTCGATTCAGAGGGTTGCACACTAGCTAGACAGGCCCTGTTTCTACCCTTTCAGGCGTCATCAGTAGCTTTCCAAAGTGTGCCCACCTCTGAACCGAAAAATAGCTCCACCATCATTTTAAAGGGAATCTGAAAAATAATTTTATTAGATTCAGATTATTATTTATTATTTTTCAGATTCCCTTTAAAATGATGGTGGAGCTATTTTTCGGTTCAGAGGTGGGCACACTTTGGAAAGCTACTGAAGACGCCTGAAAGGGTAGAAACAGGGCCTGTCTAGCTAGTGTGCAACCCTCTGAATCGAAAAAAAGCAAAACCATCATTTTATTATTTTTATTTCCTGTTACTCGAATTTGACTACTGAAAGTTCCTCTGCTGTCCGTTTTTCCTAGACGAATGAAAGCGAAATGTGATCGTTTCCCTTTCGTTTTCTATATTCGTCGTCTGCTGTCTTATTAATTGAAAAAGTCGCAGATTAAGGATGTACCAGTAAGAATTTTCAAAGACGAAAAATCTCAGTTTTCTACCATTTTAATTTATTAAATTGGTGGATTCTGCATCTGAGATTCTTCAATTTTTTATTATATGAAATATATACACTGTACCAGTCCCATGAAAGGGCGCTATTTTGTAGCATTAACACGTCAAATGCCAGTGAAACATGAAGGGAAAATAAAATTTGACAAGATGTTGATATGTCATAAGAAGATGTGACGCGCTAACACAATTTCGAGAACAAGTCCTCGGTTGCTCAGAATCGGAAGAGATATGGGCTCGATCTTTGAGGGACAAGCGCCGACTACGTGGGTGCTGCGGGGCCCGCGCCCCGGACAGTTAAATCTGTCCGGTGCGAAGCACCGGACGCCGATGGAGTTGAATTTTCGGTCGCTACACGATACATGGAGAGGAAATTGTCAAGGCTGCCGTCTGCCGATCTCCCATTATACCGTGAAACCCCGTCTCGCCCGCCCACTCCGCGCGCTTGGGGTTGAATTCTCGGACGTCGTTCACTTGCTCGTTCTGTGTGTTTATTCTATGTTACAAGGCAAGATCAGTAGAATATATTTCAATTTGTCACGCATTCTGTTTACGGTGCGTTTTTTTTTTGGTGACGGGACGTGTTATCACTGTACATAGATTAAGGCAGGTAAGTACAAAGGGGAAATAATTCAAGCGTTTATTTGAAAAACAACGCTTGTCCAAGAATTAAAATTTTGGCAAATCAAGAAAAACTGCCCAGCTTCAATTTATTTCAAATCTTACTTTTACTAAGATATTCATTGGAAGGAATGTGGATATCAAAATAATTTTACAAGTTAATTTCACATTTTTATTGATATATTAAACAAAAATCGGTAGAAACTTAGCAAAATATATCATCTATAATATTCATAATATTAGAGGTATTGTGTTGAACAGTTTCTGCCATGCTGAACTAGTTTTCTATTAGAAAACAAACAAACATCACCTGTTATTAACAAAGAACGCACACAACTGATAAAAGTATAGACAAAATCATTCACGCTTAGCGATTACCGTTGATTAAGATGGGACAAGTGTTGCTTTTACAACATACCGCTTGAACATCTGTTGTTTTTCTAAAACTATCCGAATATCCGAATAAAAACTACTATTTTATGCGAACAACATATAAAGTCAAATTTGCAAAATTGGACATGCGTTGTTTTTCAAATAAACGTTTCAATTGTGTATTAAAATGTTTTGTTTTGTGACAATACGAATGAAGTGTGAAATTTCCATTCTAGATTCCTGATCACTAGAAATGGATAAGTTCATAATACGTACTCCGATACAAACTCATCAGGCTACGAGGAATGAACAACCTGTTTCAGTTCCGTCGAAATCTGTTGAGAGTTACAATGGTAGTAAAACAATAACGTCTATTGGAAAGAAGGGCAGACAGTTTCGTGACACATGGATTGTCACTTATCCATGGATAACATATGACATTACACTCGATAAAATTTTTTGTACTCTTTGCAAAACAACAACCGCATTGTAGCTGCCAATAGCATCGACTGGAATAAATTCGCAGAGTCTTATCAACTTACGTTACAGAAGGTTTCAACTCGTGGGGTAAAGCGTTAGAGAGATTCAAGGATCACGAAAAGTCAGAATTTCACAGACATTCGGCGCTATCATTGAGACAGAAAGATCAAGGCTTGAACGTCGCAAATATGTTGTCAAAGTCTAAATTGAAAGACATCACCGATGCAAGAAAATGTCTTCTCACAATATTTTCCACTATTAAATACTTGACTGTTCAAGGTATTGCCGTCAGAGGACACTTCGATAGTACATCAAACTTCATTAATCTGCTTCATTTAAGAGCCAACGATATTCCAGAACTGCAATCTTGGTTGGGCAGAACAGGATAAAAATGGTTATCTCATGATATTTCGAATGAAGTAATGTCCATTTTATCGAATGCTGTTCAGAGAATTATTCATGATCGTGTCCGTTCGCAGGAATTTTTTTCAATAATTGCTGACGAAACATCAGACATTTCAGTGAGCGAACAAATGTCTTTCTGCTTGAGAAGCGTGAATGCTTCTTTGGAAGTTGAAGAATATTTCATCGGTGTGCACGAGACTGAATCCACAACTGCAGATGTTCTCTATAACATGATTAGAGATGTTTTATTACGTTGTCGATTGGACATTGGCAATTGTCGCGGACAGTGCTACGACGGCGCAGCAAATATGAGTGGATGTGTCAATGGTGTTCAAAAAAAAATTCTTCTCGATGAGCCACGTGCTATATATGTGCACTGTCACGCTCATAGAGTAAATCTAGACGTTCAAGATTCCTTCCAGAAAATCTTGCATGTCCGTGATTTCCTTTCTGATATAAAGGACATTATCACTTTCATTCGAGATTCTCCTAAAAGACTCAGCCATTTCAAGCTATTTTAAGGCTCAGATAAATCTCCAGCTCTTCACCCATTTTGTCCCACTCGCTGGTGTGTGAGAGTTGAATTTTTGAAGAGTTTCTTAAAAAATTACGAGAATATAAGTGAATTCCTGGAACAGCAGAATCGCAGCCAAGCGATGGACGATCAAAAACTAGCGGATTCCTCAACAAAATTTCGGATTTCGGATTTTACTTCCTTCTTAAGTCTATAATACTTATGTATATTCGAAATAATAGAGACATTGAACACGATCCTGCAAGGACAAGCACTTGATTTTAATAAAGCAACCAAACAAGTAGAAACTGTGAAAATGTCGTTGCTGTAGATTTGCAATGAAGGCAGGTATGATAAATTGTGGAACAATGTTACAACAGAGTCTGAGCAATTGGATTTGAACGAACCAATTTTGCCCAAAAGAAGGAAGGTCTTAAGGAAAGTAGATGACATGAGACAAACGGGCCACTCGAGCCCTGCGGGCTCTCGTGTCTATTGCCAGACAACAAATTTTCGAAAAACTGTGGCATTATTTTCAATTTATTCTCACTCTCTTGTGATATTATACACGATTATTTTTTGATGATTTTAACTTCCAATAGTATAGTAAGATATTTGATCAAGTGTTTAATTCTGTCCAATCAGATTAAAATTATACTGAGAATTATCTACTGTAGAAAATTACGGATAGAATTTTTTTAAGTAAATGTAAATTTTTTCTGTTTAATGGCAACCAGTTTCCTAGTTTTGACAACTGTCACATTTAAGAAAATATCCATAATATACGTATTAAAAAAATAATCTTACGAATATCACAGGACAGTAAGAATAAATAAGAAAATAGTGCTTCATTTTTACTTAAATTTGTTGTCATTGGGAAATAGCCACTTGACCCCTGCGGGCTCTCGTGTCTATTGCCACACAACAAATTTTCGAAAAACTGTCGCATTATTTTCAATTTATTCTCACTCTCTTGTGATATTATACCCGATTATTTCATTCATAGGAGATTCTGACCAATAGAAAGCTACAGAAATCTAAATTAGACTGATAATTTTTGATAATTTCCCGTCGTCAAGTATATTACGTCAGATGCCCTTCGTTGCTCTGAAAAAATACATTCAGTGACATTAATGACAATTAATGTTTTAAAAATTATAAAAGTGATGACTTTCAACCGTCAAATATTTATAACTGTGTGTTTAATTGTACTAATTTGTACTTACATAAATAAATTACAATAAAATTTTGGTTTTGAACAGTTTTATTCATGAAATAATCGCAACAAATTGCACTCGATCTCTAAAATTAATATAGAATTTTTGCCCTCGTGACACTTTGACATTATTTCACTCGCCTTCGGCTCGTGAAATTAAAACTGTCAAAGTGTCACTCGGGAAAATTCAA